>NC_042626.1:85165435-86370559 GCF_901001135.1 Rhinatrema bivittatum
AGTTGAGGGAATCTATGATTTTGGAGATTTTGTCGTTGAAAAAGATAGCTAAGTCTTGGCTTAGGTTTTTTTTGGAGACAGGAACAGTAGAGATGGCGTTATCTGTGATGAGGTTATTTACAATGTTTAACAAGGATTTTGATTTATTAGTGGAGTTTATTATTTTTTTACCATAGTAGTCCCGTTTTGTGTTTTGGATAGATTTTTTATATGCAGCTAGTTGAGTACGGTACTTCTGTAGAGTTAAGGGGAGCTTGTTTTTTTGCCATTCTTTTTCAATTTTCCTGAGAGCAATTTTCATGTTTTTTAGGGTGGAGTTGTACCAAGGGTTTTGATTTTCTTTTTTGTTCTTCAGACGTTTGATTTTCTCTGGGTTAACGATATTGGCAGTTTTTTCAGTGATAAGAGACCAGGATTGAATAGCGTTATTTATGTTTGATAGATCAAGATTCGCTAGTTGATGTCCCAGCTCATGAAGGAGGAGATTAGTTTGAAAGGGAGGACGGTATTTGAAGATTTTTTGTTTGTTATTGTCGTTAGAAGGGAGGTTGTAGTTCAATTGAGACTTGCAAGATAGAAGATAGTGATCTGACCAGGGAACTGGGGTGTATAAAATAGAGGTGTCTGTGAAGAAACTGTTGGTGAAAATCAAGTCAAGGGCGTGACCTGCTTTATGTGTGGGGTGGTTTACTTGGGGGGTAAAGTTAAGACTTGAGAGCAAGTCTAGTAGGGTTTCGAAGTTTGGAGAACTGGGGATGGCATCAGAGTGAAGGTTGAAGTCACCCAGGATGATGGAAGGTTTTTTTTGTGTTGATGTTTGTAATGAGGAATTCCAGGAGAGGAGAGATGTTGTTGTTTAGTAGTTTGGGTGGACAATATACAAGGCAAACTTGTAGGAATTGAGAGTCGAAGAGAGCTACTTCATATTGTTTTGAGAGGTTATGCGGAATCATTTTCATTGAGAGGTGTTTTTTTTTATATGAAATAAAAGGCCGCCTCCTCTTTTGTAGGAGCGAGGAATTGAGAAGGTGTCATAGTTAATGTTAACTAGGTGGTTCAGAAGTACTTGATCGGTGTTTTTTAGCCAGGATTCTGTTATGGCGAGGAAGTCAGGGTTATTTTCTTGTAGTAGGTCGGAGATTAACATGTGTTTTTTTTGATAGGGATTGAGCATTGATGAGGAGGAAGGTGAGACATACAAGGTTTTTGTTATTTTTCGAGAGGGGGATGTTAATAAGGTGTTTGCGCCTGATTTGGGAAGGAGGGTTGGTAACAGACATCATCTTAGTGGTGGAAGAGAGCTTTGTTGTGGTTTAATTGTAGATTGCAAAGGCTGAATGCGGAAGCTGGAGAGATGTCTGAGAGTGGCTAGCAGAGGCTGAAAGCAGAAGCTGGAGAGATGTCCGAGTGTGGCTAGCAGAGGCTGAATGCGGTAGCTGGAGAGATGTCCGAGTGTGGCTAGCAGAGGCAGAATGTGGAAGCTAGAGAGATGTCCGAGTGTGACTGCGGAATCTGGAGAGATGTCCGAGTGTGTCTAGTAGAGGCTGAAAGCGGAAGCTGGAGAGATGTCCGAGTGTGGCTAGCAGAGGCTGAAATCGGAGGCTGGAGAGATGTCCGAGTGTGGCTAGCAGAGGCTGAATGCGGAAGCTGGAGAGATGTCAGAGTGTGACTGCGGAAGCTGGAGAGATGTCCGAGTATGGCTAGCAGAGGTTGAATGCGGAAGCTGGAGAGATGTCCGAGTGTGGCTAGCAGAGGTTGAATGCGGAAGCTGGAGAGATGTCCGAGTGTGGCTAGCAGGAAATGCAGACGATGAGAGAGATTGAGGGACGGTTGTAGATGAAGTAATGGAGAATGTAGAGTTCTGGGTAACTTTGAAAATTAGTTTGACTTACTTAAGATCTCAGTGGCTGCACGAAGGGGCGCACAAAGGGGCCAGCCCCTTTGTTGCGCTCCTTCGGCGCGCAACGCCTGCGGGTGCTGAAATTTAAATCTCCCTCTCTGCTCCCGATTGGCTGTCTGGAGATGGTGGGAGGGACTCAGAACCGCGTGGATGGGCGGCGCAGCAGCAGTTGGAGGCGCGATCGGTGGCTGGGCTCGCCGGGGTAGGGGAGACAAGAAGGCCTTACCCCGACGGGTCTGGGCGCCGATCGCGCAGGCCTTCACTCCCTCTGGGCACAGAGCGGCAGCAGCAGCAACGGAGGTAGGCTCTAATATGAAGCGGCGGCGCCTGCGGGTACTCAAATTTAAATCTCCCTCTCTGCTCCCGATTGGCTGTCTGGAGATGGTGGGAGGGACTCAGAGCCGCGTGGATGGGCGGCGCAGCAGCAGTTGGAGGCGCGATCGGTGGCTGGGCTCGCCGGGGTAGGGGAGACAAGAAGGCCTTACCCCGACGGGTCTGGGCGCCGATCGCGCAGGCCTTCACTCCCTCTGGGCACAGAGCGGCAGCAGCAGCAACGGAGGTAGGCTCTAATATGAAGCGGCGGCGCCTGCGGGTACTCAAATTTAAATCTCCCTCTCTGCTCCCGATTGGCTGTCTGGAGATGGTGGGAGGGACTCAGAGCCGCGTGGATGGGCGGCGCAGCAGCAGTTGGAGGCGCGATCGGTGGCTGGGCTCGCCGGGGTAGGGGAGACAAGAAGGCCTTACCCCGACGGTTCTGGGCGCCGATCGCGCAGGCCTTCACTCCCTCTGGGCACAGAGCGGCAGCAGCAGCAACGGAGGTAGGCTCTAACAGGACAAAGGTAGCGCCGGCGCCATTTCTATCAACGCACCCGTGGCCCGAGAGTGGAACATCACACGGGACCCCCCCACTGGACCCCAAGTAATTTAAGACATTTTGGGGGGATTCGGGAGGGTGGGGGATTTATTTTAAAGGGTTGGGGTGGGTTTTAGGGTTGTTTTAGTGTGCCCGAGAGTGGAAGATCACACCGGGACCCCCCCACTAGACCCCAGGTAATTTAAGACATTTTGGGGGGGTTCGGGAGGGTGGGGGATTTATTTTAAAGGGTTGGGGTGGGTTTTAGGGTTGTTTTAGTGTGCCGGTTTTCCCGCCCTCCCCCGATTTACGATTTACACGATATTTAAAAAAACAAAACTGCGATGATCCGATTCCCTCCCCCCCCCAGCCGAAATCGATCGTTAAGACGATCGATCACACGATTCACATCTCTAACGACGAGTGAGGTAATCAAATTTGCAGATGATACAAAATTACTCAGAGTAGTTAAATCACAAATGGCTTGTGATAAACTGCAGGAAGACCTTGTGAGACTGGAAAATTGGGCATCCAAATGGCAGATGAAATTTAATGTGGATAAGTGCAAGGTGATGCATATAAAGAAAAATAACCCATGCTATAGTTACATAATGTTGGGTTCCATATTAGGAGCTACCACCCAAGAAAGAGATCTACGCATCATAGTGGATAACACATTGAAATTGTCGGTTCATGGTACAGTGACAGTCAAAAAAGCAAACAGAATGTTAGTAATTATTAGAAAGGGAATGGTGAATAGAATGAAAAATGTCAGAATAAGAATGGAAAATGTCATAATAAGTACCCCCACCCAGGGGTCCATCTTAGTAGCTTTTTACCCTTTAATCATTTTTATTGTTGTACCCATATAACTCAGCTCCTGTATCTTGCCTTGGTGTGAACCTGAACTTGCATTGTACCTATCTGCATTTTGAACTTGAACTTGAACACCTATCTGCTTTTTGCTAATTTTCTGCTGCATTGTAATAAGTTGCCTCATACTCAACACCCAATTTCCCCCCTTTCGCCCCCTCTCACTACCCCCATTTTTTCACTTGTCTCCCGTTTATCACCCTCCTTACCTCTCACCTCCTGCGAACAACCCTCCCCTCCCCCAATGCCTCCTCTAGCTTGTACCCCATTTAACTCCCTCCTCATCCCCCGTATACACTACCCCTCTTATAGACCACCCTCCCTCAGCTATGCGAATCCACAAGTCCAGCGTAAATCCCTCCTCCCCATCCTCATCTCCCCCTTACCCAGTTCCTTGGTCTCACCACACTATCCCTTATGCTCTTTAATGCCCAGTCCCTCTCCAAAAAAACCCACATCCTTGATGACCTCATTCATGATCACAGACCTGATATATGTGCAATCACTGAAACCTGGCTCAAGGACACCGACACCGTGATCCTGAACCTGCTCCCCACACAAACACACGACATTTTCTCTCTGCCTAGGCCGAAAAAAAAAGAGGAGGTGGCTTACTCCTAGTCGCCAAAAAAACCCTTAACCTCAGACCTTTGAACTTCAGCCCCCCACCCAAGCTAGAAGTTGGCCTATTCAAATCCGCCGAGCTACAAATATGCCTTGTCTACCTGCCCCCCCCCCCCCCAGGCCTTCTGGAACACAATCCTTCCCCACTCATTGAACTGATCTCCAACAACATCAACAATGAAAGACCAGCCATCCTCCTGGGAGATTTCAATCTCCACGTAGACTCACGATCCCTATCACAGTCCTGCAAAACTCTCCTAACTGCCCTACAGGCCCTTGGCTTTGCCCAAAATATCGCACCCCCAACTCACAAGGCAGGGCATACTCTAGACCTCCTTTTCATCAACTCCTGCATACAGACCCCTACTACAGCTCATGCACCCCTAAACCATGGTCTGACCACTTCCTTATTGAAATAAACCTCTCCTTGAGCGCCACTACCATCAGCAACCATCCACAATACAACTCCTTCTCCTTCCGCAAATCCTGCTCATCTGAGGAACTCTCCAAAGCACTCTCAGAATCTCGACAAGCTTGATTGCTCATCACCCGACTCTGCAATCAATTCTTGGGACAACCTCACCCGGGACATAGCCGACAACCTTTGCCCCCTCATCCCCCACAGACAGCACTCTGAACCCTCAAGCAAAAAGCCCTGGTACAACTCTGAGCTACGCCAAGTGAAACACGACCTTAGACGCAAAGAAAGAATATGGCGCAGAGACCCCACATCTCCTAACTCCTCCGCCTACAAATCTTACCTTCACACATACCGCCTCGCTATCCAAAACACCAAGTGCGACTACTACGCCACCAAGATACACCAATACACATTCAACCCCAAGGCCCTCTTCAGCTATGTTGCAGCTCTCACCAAACCTATCACCCCATCCACTTCTGAAGTCGACGCCAGCGCAAAGTGTGAAGAGCTAGCGCATTTTTTCCATACCAAAATTGCCAACATACTCCTCAGGTTCCCTCCTACATCCACCCTCTTACCTTTCACTCATTTGCCCAGCACTTGTAGGCCCAGTATGTGTAAGCCCAATGACCACCACCCCCCCCCCCTCCCTCAAGTATGCGCTACACACCCTGGACCCTACCTCCCCTAAGGAAATTGAGTCCATCCTCAGAAGAAGTAAGCCTGCTTCCTACCCCTCTGATACCATCCCCACCAAAGCACTCCTCTCCATCCCCAACATCATTTCAAAACCCTTAGCAGACATCATAAACTGCTCCCTATCCACCGGCACAGTTCCTGACACACTAAAACATGCAGTAGTCAAACCCCTCATCAAGAAGTCATCACTAGACCCCAAAGACCCCTCCAACTACCGTCCTATATCTAATCTTCCCTTCATCGCCAAAATAATGGAGAAAGTAGTAAACACCCAACTAATGGACTACTTAGAAGACAACAGCATCCTTCACTCCTCCCAATTTGGCTTCCACAAGAACCTAAGTATTGAGACTCTCCTACTCTCCCTCACAGACTCCCTCCTCATCGGCCTTGACCAGGGTCACAATTTTCTCATTGCTTTCCTAGATATCTCAGCTGCCTTTGACACGATAAGCCACAATCTCCTCATCTCCAGCCTTGCAAACATTGGTATCTCCGGCACTGCCCTCCTCTGGTTTAAATCCTACCTGGCTAACAGACGCTTCTCTGTGAAATTAGGCAGCTCAGAATCCTCTCACTTCTCCCTCGCTCAAAGAGTACCCCAAGGCTCCTCCCTCTTTAACATTTACCTCCTAGCTCTTTATCATCTTCTTTCAGACCTGGGTCTCAAATTCTACATCTATGCTGATGATGTCCAAATCATCATACCCCTCCATGAAACTATATCCGCTACTCTAAGCTTCTGGGAGGAATGCCTCTCATCCATCAATTCTCTACTCACCTCCCTACAACTTGCCCTCAACTCCTCAAATACCGAGCTCCTCCTCATCCATAACCATCAAACCTTAAAGCTCCTCTCCCCCAATGACCCTAAAACCATCTCCTTAACCTCACAGCCCTCTGTCCGAAACCTGGGTGTCCTAATCGACCCTCTTCTGAACCTAATAAATCACATCGGTTCCGTCCTTAAAGGAGGTTTTTACAAAATTAATATCATCAAAAAGCTCAAGCCACTACTTCACACACATGATCTTAAAACAGTCGTCCAAGCCACCCTCTCATCTAAGCTGGACTACTGCAACTCCCTATACCTTGGACTCCCTTACTCCACCATCATACCCCTACAGATACTCCAAAATGCTACTGGAAGACTTCTCAGCAACATAGGTAAAACAGACCACATAACACCCATCCTTAAGGACCTGCACTGGCTCCCTATCTCATTCCGTATCCTCTTCAAAACCCTCACCATCATACACAAATCTATCTACAAAAATAACTCCTCATGGCTCAGCGAACCTCTCCAACTCACACAATCTGCCCGCCCTACCAGAGCAAACCTCACATGCATTCTTCAAGTCCCACTCCTCAAGAAAGCCCACCTCTCAGCAACTAGGGACCATGCCCTATCTATTGCCGGTCCAATTCAATGGAACACCCTGCCCTCTCACCTCCGCCTTGAGCCATGCCCATTTAAATTCAGAAAAATGCTCAAAACATGGCTCTTCCACGAGGCCTTCCCAGACTAGCCTACACTCCCTCTTTCCCCCACCCCATTGTCCCCTTCCCCTTGTCGCTGTAAACATGTTCATTTCTTATCCAATTTTGTAAATATGCTCATATCTTATTCCTCCTCCCCTTCATTTGTTTGATTCTCTGGCTCTCTCCTAGAGCCCCCTTTCTCTTGTTCTCTGTACTCATTGTCCTTCCCCTCGCCCCCCGTTCATTGTAATTTCAACCTTTGTTATGATATAACCGATATGATGTAAAATAATTAAGTAAATAAATAAATAATGCCTCTGTATCGCTCCATGGTGCTACCACACCTTGAATACTGTGTACAAGTCTGGTCGCTGCATCTCAAAAAAGATATAGTTGTGATGAAGAAGGTCTTGTGTTCCACGCCCACGGCCGTCCGCTGCCCCCTACCTCCTCTCCTGACCAGCCCAGCGGCAGCGTCGGGGCCGACTGCCCTGCACCGAGCTCGGCACCCCCACGCGGCGGTGCGGGCCTTTGGGCTGGCCGCCGGGATCGGAGCCGTCCCTGCTCCTCCCTTGCGGCTGCTGCTGCTCTCCTCCGTGGCCCGGATCCAAGATGGCCACTGCCCTTTCACTAGATTTAAAGGGACCTCGTCCCTTTAATTGCCTGCAGCTGGTTCCTATTTCCAGGCCAGAGGAAGTATAAAAGGAGACTTCCTCTGACCATTCCTTGACTTGGCAACATCTCCTGTGAGAGTTGTTTGAGTCTGCTTGCTTTGGTAAGTTCCAGCGTCTTGACTCCTTGTTCCAGTTTCGTCTTGGTATTCCTGGTTCCGGACCTTGGATTGGCTAGCGGTGATTCCTGGTATTGACTTTGGATTGGCTAGCGGTGATTCCTGGTATTGACTTTGGACTGGCAAGCAGTGATTCTCTGGTGTGTGGCTTCGGACTGGCAAGTGGTGATCCCTCGGTGTGTGAACTCGGACTGGTAAGCGACGACCCTCCGGCACTTGACCTTGGACCTCTTCCTGACCATCGTCTCCAAGGGCCCACCTAAGTCCCAGCAGCCCGGGACCCTACGGGCTCCTCCACGGGGGACCGCGGGCTTCCAGGGGTGAAGCTCCAGACAGCCCTTGCACCGTACGTCTGTTCCTTGACCTCTCAAAGGTCCACCTAAGTCCCAGTGGTCCGGGTCCCTACGGGCTCCTCCTGGGGGGACCGCGGACTTCCAGTGGCGAAGACACACCTCCGTTCCTTGACGTCACGAGTCATCATCTGCCTTCACAGTCGCATCTGTCTCCAGTGCCGAGGGTTAGCTGGTCACCTCTTCTGTTCCTGCCTCGCCATCAGACGGGAGAACCTACGGATCTTCCTCCAAGGTATACTATCCTTCTGTCGGCCCAAGGGTTCACAAGCCTGAGCATAACAGAAGGTACAGAGAAGGGCGACCAAAATAATAAAGGGGATGAAATAGCCACCCTATGAGGAAAGACTAAAGAGGTTAGGATTGTTCAGCTTGGAGAAGAGATGGCTGAGGGGGATATGATAGAGGTGTTTAAAATCATGAGAGGTCTAGAACGGGTAAATGTGAATCGGTTATTTACTCTTTCAGATAATAGGATTAGGGGGCACTCCATGAAGTTAACATGTGGCACATTTAAAGCTAATCGGAGAAAGTTCTTTTTCACTCGCCGCACAATTAAACTCTGGAATTTGTTGCCAGGGGATGTCGTTAGTGCAGTTGGTGTAGCTGTGTTTAAAAAAGGATTGGATAAGTTCTTGGAGGAGATGTCCATTACCTGCTATTAATTAAGTTGACTTAGAAAATAGTAGAGATGTAAATTGGAACCGGAATCTGAACAGATTCCGGTTCCGATTCACATCGTGGGTTTTTTTTTCGTCCGGCCCGATCGCAGTTTTGTTTATCGGCTGCACCCGAGCCGATAAACAAAAAACCCACCCCGACCCTTTAAAACTGATCCCTTAGCTTCCCCCACCCTCCCGTCCCCCCAAAAAACTTTTTACAAGTACCTGGTGGTCCAGTGGGGGTCCCAGGAGCGATCTCCCGCTCCTGGTCCGTCGGCTGCCACTAATCAAAATGGCGCCGATGGCCCTTTGCCCTTACCATGTGACAGGGTATCCGTGCCATTGGCTGACCCCTGTCACATGGTAGGAGCACTGGATGGCCGGCGCCATTTTTAAAGATGGCACCGGCCATCCAGTGCTCCCTGCTTCCAGTACTAAAACAGTGCACCAGCTTCCAGCACTAAAACAGTAACCACTTTACCTAAGAAAAGGCAACACTGAAAATATTATTCCAGGGCCCCAGGCCTTAAAACTTCAATAATATTCCTATTAGGAAAACGGAACAAGCTAGGCTGCTATAAAGCCCTACCTAGAAACTGCATGTCAGCAGAATACCTCACCTCAGTCACATGTACAGACCCTCACCTAAAAAAGAATAAAGAGACCATAAAGCATAAACAGAAACATGCAGACCAAAAGTGAACTGGAAAACACGACAAGCCAGAGACTGTGTATGCAGTGCAACAAAGGAAAAACAGAAACATCACCAGTCCTCATAAAACAAATCAAGAAATATAAAATCCATAGCAGTAAAACCATAATAATAAAAAGAACAGCTTATTTCAAAACAGCTGATGAATGGACTATACAATAATTAAAAACTTATATAAAAAATGTATAGACACCAATAAAATATTTCAAAACAGCAGACCCAAAGACCTAATAATTAATAATATTAAGGATAAAAAAAATGCTCTGCTCTCCATACCTAGGAACAATGGATTTGCAGGTGCCCTGAGATTGTTGTGAATTAGCAGGAGAGGAGGGGAGAAGGGGGATTTGCTAGCAACTTTCTTCTCTCCTTCAGTTAAACACAAAGTCTCTCACTTACACAGGCCCTCAATAACAAACATATACACATGCTCTCTCTCACTTATACACAGGCTCTCAATCACACAGAAACATACATGCTCTCTTTCTCTCACTTATACACACACAGGCTCTCAATCACATATACACAAGCTCTCTTTCATTTACACAACACATACAGGCCCAATCACATACACACATGCTCTCTCTCACACTCAATCACACACTTACATACATGCTGTCTCTGTCACACACATCGGCTCTCAATCACACACACACACATGCTCTCTTTCACACAAACAGGTTCTCTCTCTCTCTCTCTCTCATATACACAGGTTCTCAATCACACAATAACATACATGCTGTCTGTTGTGCTGGAGGTGGATTCTTGGGCTGAGGTGGGGTTGATGCAACCCGTGGCTAGGGCCCACGGGTCCCCACCATCAGCAGGAGGAGGTGGGCTGAAGCTAGAGGCCACTGGAGCTTCACCTATACCAGCCCACGATCCCCTCGGGTTGAGCCTTTGGGTGCTGTGGCCAGCAGGACTTAGGCAGGCCTCGAGATAGTATACTGAGGACAGATGGTTCAGCCCAGAGACAGCAGCCAGCAGGTTGCATAACTCTATCCAAGATGGGTTGCGGAACTGGAACCCAAGCATCAGGGAACAAGGAGTAACTGAAGATGCTTGAGCAAAGAAAGGCTGAAGCCCTGAAAGTTACATCCAGAGGATAGAAGCTGAGGCATTGCTGTTAAACTCAGATGGAGGCTGACAGCCAATGGAAGCTGTGGCGAGCAACATAGAACTCTGGACAAGAAAAAATCTATAGCAAAGTTATCCATACCAAGGGTCAGGGCATGAAGAAGACAGGCTTGATCAGATGTAGCAATGGTCAAGGCACGTAGAAAGCAGGCATGGTCAGGCATAGTAATGGTCAAGGCACGCAGAAGGCAAGCGTAGTCAGGCGAAGCAATGGTCAGGCTTGGAAAAGGCAGGCGAGGTCGGACGTAGAAGAGGTAAGGCTTGGAGATAGTTACAAAGCAGAGTCAGGCAAAGCAGGGTCAAAGTCCGTGAAGTCAATGAAACAAGGAACAAGATAGGGACGATGAGATAGGAACCAGGAACAATGAGGAATCAGGAACACAAGGCAGAGATTAATCTCTAGAAGCAACAAGCACTCGATCAACAGGGAACTGAGGAGACCTGTTGCAAAGGCAATGTTTAGGAGCGCTGTCCGAGCTTAAGTACACTGAGGGTGATGACGTCAGCATCTCGGTCCGCGGCCAGGTTCCCGCCGAGGTCCCTTTAAAAGCATTAGAGTTGTGCGCGCGCGCCTAGGAGGGGGTGCAGTGCTGTTGGCGATGTCTCTCCATGGGGCAAGCGGAGAGGCTTGCTTGGAGGACAAATCCTGGCTGGAGGCTCCGGGCAGCATGGCAGGGCCAGGGTCACTGGCAGGGGCCCGAGGTTGGAGCCGACGGCTGACTGCTACCAATGACAGAGAACTGCTGAGGTCCATCTGGGAAGGTGAGAGGGCCAACCCATGGGCCTCCCACGGGCGGCAAACATAACAGTACCCCCCCTTTATGCCCCCTCCTGGAGGTCGGGGTTTGCCCGGATGGGCATGATGGAAATTTTTGAGGAGCGTCTTGTCTAAGATGTTCTGGGCAAGTTCCCAAGAGTTTTCCTCGGGGCCATAACACTCCCAGGAGAGGAGGTACTCCCATCTGTGGCCTCTGCGGCGGGCATCCAGGAGGTCGTGGACTTGGTATGTCGTGTCAGTTTCTGCCATCACAGGTGTCTCGGGAACCTTTTGGGTAGGCCAGGACAGTACCACAGGTTTAAGTAATGAGACATGGAAGGTATTATGTATACCCAAGGAAGGAGGCAGTCGGAGTTGATATGTCGAGTTAATGGAAATGGTCCAATGAACAGAGGAGCAAATCTCTGGGAAGGTATTCAAAGTCTGATGTATTTAGTGCTCATCCAGATTTTGTAGCCAGGAAGAAATTCAGGAGCTGCCCGGTGGCGACTGTCAGTAGTCTTCTTGGCCCGGGAAACGGTCTGAAGCAGGTGGAGATTCGTCTGTTCCCATATCGTCTTAAGGGCATCCGCAGTAGCCTGTGCTGCAGGGGATGGCACAGAGAGTGGTATGGGCAAAGGTGGTCGAGGTTGTTTCCCATAGACAATTGCAAAAGGAAATTTTCCAGTATCTGTGGCAATGTGAGAGTTATGAGAGAACTTTGCCCAGGATAAGAGGTCCAACCAGTTGTCCTGTTGGTCATTAATCTACACTTGTAAGAATGTTTTCATAGAGCGGTTCATCTGCTCAGCTTGCCTGTTGGCCTGGGGATGATAGGTGGTTGTGAGGCTGCTGCTAATACCGAATTTCCGGCAAAGAGAGTGCCTGTACCTGACGATGAATTGTGGACCTCGATTGGAAATTATATCCACTGGTAAGCCATTAGCCTGAATATATGGTGGAAAAACAGTCGCGCTAGCTCAGATGCACATGGTAGGCCCAGAAGTGGCACAAAATGAGCCATTTTCGAGAAACAGTCTATGGTAACCCATATTAAGGGATTGCCCCTAGAAGGAGGCAGGTCCACAATGAAATCCGTCGACAAATGTGTCCACGGTTCTTCGGGTGCTGGAAGCGGTTAAAGAGGTCCCCTCGGTCGCCCGACTGGGAGTTTCTGTTGTGAACAAAAGATACAGGATTCGACATATGCCTTCTCATCAGAGACCAAGGTAGGCCACCAGAAAAACCGCTGGAGCAGTGCCACGGTTTGCGCTTGTCCCGGGTGACCGGGAATCTTGGAATTGTGGGCCCAGCAGAGCACCCTTTCTCGGAGATGTCGAGGCACCACAGTTTTCCCCGTAGGGACCGTATGAGTAGCTGACAAAGAGACACAAGCTGGGTTGATAATATGAGCTGGCTCATCGGGAATATCCTCTGGTTTGAAGGATCGGGATAAGGCATCTGCTCGGAGGTTCTTTTCTGCAGGGTGGTTCCGGAGCTCAAAATCGAACCGGGAAAAGAAAAGGGCCCATCGGGCCTGGCGAGCATTAAGACGCTGTGCTTGGTTTAAGTGCTCTAGATTTTTATGGTCCATGAACACCGTGAATTTATGCTGTGCGCCTCAACCCAGAGATGCCACTCTTCTAGAGCCAGCTTTATGGCCAGTAATTCACTGTCCCCAATGCTATAATGTTGTTCTGCTGGTGAGAATTTCCATGAGTAAAAGGAGCATGGGACTAAAGTACCAGAAGTGGTCCGCTGGCTTAGGACGGCCCCAGCCCCGATGACTGAGGCATCCACCTCGACTTGGAATGGGTGAGTTGGATCTGGGTGATGTAAACAGGGTCCTTTTGAAAGGCTTCCTTTAACTGATGGAATGCTGCTATTACTTCAGGTGGCCAGTTACGTGTATTCTGGCCCTTCCTGGTCAAGGCCGTCATGGGAGAGAAGAATAGTGAGGGCCACTCTGGGGCAAACCTATTCCAGGGAGCCCTTTCCTGCGCAAAGGAAAGGGAATGCTCCCCGGGTGTCGCCTATCTCTTAACATCCACTGACACATGTTGAACCGCTGTTCACATGGAAACCTCCTCCACATCGCAACACTGGTAGCAATGGTAACATGGAATAGACTTAGTTTTTGGGTACTTGCCAGGTTCTTGTGGCCTGGATTGGCCACTGTTGGAGGCAGGATGCTGGGCTTGATGGACCCTTGGTCTGACCCAGTATGGCATTTTCTTATGTTCTTACTTTCTGAGTCTCGTACCCCACTCTTGGGGCGAACCCATTTCAGGGATCCTTTTCCTGCGCAAAGGAAAGGAAACTCTCCCGGGTGTAGCCTATCTCTTAGCACCTGCTGACACAAGTTGAATCACTGTTCACATGGAAACCTCCTCCGCCTCGGCCCTAAAAATTCTTGTTTGTATATCTGCTATGTCCACCAGATTTTAAAAGACCAGTGAGAGCTCACTAGATGCCAACGGAACCACTACACTCTAGGGGCAAACCTATTCTAGGGAGCCCTTTCCTGCACAAAGGAAAGGGAACTCTCCCCGGGGCTCCTGTTTGAATATTTGCTACTACCACCAAGATCTGCACCCGCAGCAGCTCCACCCCACCCAGGCATAGTTCATCATGTTTCAGGTCCTAGCACGCGTGTTAGACTCCTTGGTCCGTGTTTCAAGACAGGTCGGATGGACAGTACACCCTGGTTGACAGTCGCGCCGCATGCAGGGGGCCCCATCCCCCATCCCCCATCCCCCTTCACCCAGCTCCCCTCTTCTTGGGTTCTATCTGAGAAGCTTGTTTGCTGTTTGAGCTCTCTCAGAGTGTCTCAAATCTTTATTCAATTGCTATTGCTAGTTTTCTACAATTAATTTTCTATTGCTGAAAAAGATATTTGTTCTTTTTTGCTGCTGTACCTGCCAGGCAGCCAGGCTTTTTTTTACTGCACTTTTTTTTTATTGAACTACTTGTTGACTATCAGTCTCATGCCGGTATTTAGCCTTAGATGGAGTTTACCACCCACTTTCGGCTGCATTCACAAACAATCCGACTCCAAGAAGGCCTGGTCCCGGCGTGCTGGGGACCACTACTACCGGCTTAAAACCATCCGTGAGCTGAGCCTCGTCTTGTCTTGCCTCCTTGTATTTCCCCTATCAACACCACAGCAACCTGACTACCTCAGCTCTGCCAGCCTGTCTTGCCCCTATCAACTTTCTGCCTCTCTGCCTTGCTGCCATACACCAGATGACTCACTCTACTCCTTGTGGTGTTCTTGCCACTATAATGGCTCCTCAGTGTGTTGGTGCTAATCTTTCTGCTGCTTTGTCCCTTTATAGGCACCTTGTGGTTTTTTCTGACACTCTTTCTGCTTGCTATGTTCCCCCTTCATTGTGCTGTAGGATGTTGATGCTACTTGTCTTGCCACTTTGCCTGTTGTGCTGCCTTCGAGGGTTCATGCAACTGTTATCGGTGCTCTCTTTTGAAGCTGTGGTGTGTTTTTGACACTCTTGCTGCTGCTTTGCACCTGTTAAAGCACTCTTGCCACTCCTGGTACCCCTTTGCCCCTTTACAGTGCCTTAGGCTATTTATGCCCTTTGGTGCCACTTTGCCACAATCTAAGTACCTTGGAGCACTTTTCTCGTTCTGATGATTGCTCCCCAGAAGTTTCATCAGAATTGATAAGAAAACCCCAATTCTGCAACAAAAAATAGGCTGCAAATACTTTCCCCCATTGACTTTAATGGCAAATGAAAAATGAATGAAACTAATGAACGAATTGGTTTTTTCCCCAATTTATTTATCTATCTATCTATTTATTTATTTATTTTAAAACTCTTCTATACCGTCATTAAGTTAATTCACCATCACAACGGTTTACAGAAAGGTACAATAAGGAAAAACTATAATTGGTATAGATTACAAATTATATATGTGCCAACATAAAACGGTAACATATTTTAATAAGCGAAACTATGTGTTTAATTAAGGCTTATATGCCGGTTGAGAAACTGTCAAGCGGTTCAAATTTAGCGTTAATATGCAATTGGAGATATTAAAGGGAAAAAACTGATTACTTGGTGCATCCTTATCTTTCAACTGTTTTCCTCCTTCTCTTTGTCTTTATAAAAAGCTTGTTTAAAAGCCAGGTTTTCAGACTAGTTTTAAATAGTTTCAAATTTCTCTGCAGCAGCAGCGCAAGGAGCAGATCGCAAACAAACAGATCGCAATCGCGCAATCCAAGAAAGGAAGAAGTACTCTGACCGCATAAAGCCAACGTTTCATCTTCAGCGCACGCACAGCACTCGAATGAAGGAGCACAGTGCCATCATTTACCGAGTGTGTTATTACAGCGGAGATACATAAGTACATCCCATGCTTAAGAGTGATTCCCTGATGAAGAAATCTTTTTCGAAACATTGCAGTGTCGGGATCGTGACACATCGCATGAAGTTTCTTATACAGCACCTTGGCGTCATAACTGAGTTTTGATTGGTATAACATTCTTCGTTTGTATACCATCACTGACTACCACAACAGTGGACTTGCACTGGATTGTCAAGATAGCCTAATGGAGTAATTGACCAAGCATCTTGTCCTTCTGGGGTTACCAATGATTATATATGCATTCTAACAACCACATTGTTGGAGTTAGAATTTCAAAATAAGTAGCCATATAGGAATTTTCATTTAGCCTAGTATTAGCACTGTATGAGGTTTCCCCAGTTTGACCTTATACAATCTCTTTACATTTGAGCTAGACTTTTTGAGTATATTGCCTTATTTTGAGTGGCATGGAGTTCCATAGAACAGTCCAGCCAGCGACAGTGCTCTCTCCCTTACCTGAGTGAGGCATGCTGATTTAACAGAAGGAATAGTTAGTAGAGCTTTAATGGCAGATCTAAGGTTTTTGTGTGGTATATGTAGGCGCAATGCTGTGTTAAGCCAGTCGGCCTTTTCATCATGGATTAGTTTATGAATTATACACAATGCTTTGTATTGTATTCTTTGTTCAATTGGAAGCCAGTGTAGCTCAGCAAGTGTACCTGTGATGTGGTCTCTCTTCTTTTTGCCTGTCAAAATTCTAGCAGCGGAATTTTGCAATATTTGGAGTGGTCTAATGGTAACTTGAGGTAGCCCTAATAGCAGAGAGTTACAGTAGTCTGTGCTCACGAATATCATTGCCTGAAGGATTGTGTGAAAATTATTCAGCGTTAGCAGGGGTTTCAGTCTTCTAAGGATCATTAGTTTAGCGTAACCTTCTTTTAATTTCTGTGAAATGTGTTGTTTCATGTTAAGCTCAGGGTCAATTATTACCCCTAGATTCTGAACTACCTGAACTACCCCTAGATTCCGTACTATCCCTATGAAACCTATGAAACCAATTATTACCCCTAGATTCTGTACTACCCCTATGAAACTAATGAAACAAATGTGGGTCCCGGTGAAACGAAAAATGAATCAAAACAAATTTTTTCCTTCTGCACATCCCTACCCACCATTTTAGCTGCCCTCCGTTTGAAATGAGAACATAGGTTCAACATTATTCTTTCTATTTTGTCTGAAAATATAAAAGCCACACTTCAGCAGGAATTTGAAATCAGTTTTAGACATAGATAATCTGCACTGTCCAAACAATACCGTACAGAAAGTTTGACCAGTTCACCAGTTTAAATAGTCTGCAAATCAACAATCCTTGGGAAAAGTCACCTGTCTTCGTGAAAGTTTAAAATAAAAAAACAAGAATCAAGTTTGATTTGCTGGTTCTCAGCCTTGTACTATAATGTTGCATATCAAAACTTGAACATTTCAATGATCTGAAAGAAACAGGAACCAAACTAATCCTCTTCAGATAAAAAAAAAGACAAGAGATGTTATAATGCAGCATCCCACATGTGCTGTACTAAGAATTTATGTGATTGGAGAGTACTTTTGTATCCAATTTTCATAAAAGAAACTAGAGAATGAAAATTATCACTATGGTGTTGCAGACATGTAGCTATTGATAATAGACTACATTGTGGATTACAAGAGAAATACAAGAAGCATAAGATAATATTTAGTAGGGATGTGAATCGGGCTTCGGATGATTGAAAATATCGGACGATATTTTCAAAATTGTCAGAAATCGGGGGCTCCCCAAAACGATAGGAAAAATTGAAACCTATCTGGTTCTCAAAGGAGGTGGCTGACAAAATTAAAGCGAAAAGAAGAGCATTCAAGAAATATAAAGGATCCCAAAGGGAGGAGCACAAAGAAGAATATTTGTATCAACTGAGGGAGACAAAGAAATTAATCAAGTTGGCAAAAAGTCAAGCAGAAGAGAGGATTGCCAAGGAGATAAAAGATGGTGACAAAACATTTTTCAGATACATCAGCGAAAAGAGAAAGGTCCAAAGTGGTATAGTGAAATTGAAAGGTGGTAATGATCAATGTGTGGAGAGAGACGAAGAAATGGCAGAAATATTAAACGAATACTTCAGCTCTGTGTTCACTAAAGAAGACCCTGGAGAAGGACCATCTCTACACAACAAAAAACTGGAGGGAAGTGGAATAGATGAAAATCCTTTTACAGTAGAAAATGTTTGGGAAGAGCTAAAGAACCTGAAAGTGGACAAAGCCATGGGGCCTGATGGGATACATCCAACGATATTGAGGGAGCTCAGAGATGTTCTGGCGGGTCCGCTGTGTGACCTGTTCAATAGATCCCTAGAAACGGGAGTGGTGCCGAGTGATTGGAGAAGAGCGGTGGTGGTCCCGCTTCACAAGAGTGGGAACAGGGAGGAGGCTGGCAACTACAGACCAGTTAGCCTCACTTCGGTGGTGGGAAAAGTAATGGAGTCACTGCTGAAAGAGAGAATAGTGAACTATCTACAGTCCGGAGAATTGATGGACCAGAGGCAACATGGATTCACCAGGGGAAGATCCTGTCAGACAAATCTGATTGACTTTTTTGACTGGGTAACCAAGGAATTGGATCGAGGAAGAGCGCTCGATATCATATACTTGGATTTCAGCAAAGCTTTTGATACGGTTCCGCACAGGAGACTGGTGAATAAAACGAGAAGCTTAGGAGTGAGTGCCGAGGTGGTGACCTGGATTGCAAATTGGTTGACGGACAGAAGACAATGTGTGATGGTAAATGGAACCTTCTCTGAAGAGAGAGCGGTTTTAAGTGGTGTACCGCAAGGATCGGTGTTGGGACCGGTCCTGTTCAATATCTTTGTGAGCGACATTGCGGACGGGATAGAAGGTAAGGTTTGTCTTTTTGCGGATGACACTAAGATCTGCAACAGAGTGGACACGCCGGAAGGAGTAGAGAGAATGAGACGGGATCTAAGGAAACTGGAAGAGTGGTCGAAGATATGGCAGCTGAGATTCAATGCCAAGAAGTGCAAAGTCATGCATATGTGGAGTGGAAATCCGAATGAACTGTATTCGATGGGGGGGGGGGGGGGGGGAAGGCTGATGTGCACGGAGCAGGAGAGGGACCTTGGGGTGATAGTGTCTAATGATATGAAGTCTGCGAAACAATGCGACAAGGCGATAGCAAAAGCCAGAAGAATGCTGGGCTGCATAGAGAGAGGAATATCGAGTAAGAAAAGGGAAGTGATTATTCCCTTGTACAGGTCCTTGGTGAGGCCTCACCTGGAGTACTGTGTTCAGTTCTGGAGACCGTATCTACAAAAAGACAAAGACAAGATGGAAGCAGTACAGAGAAGGGCGACCAGGAAGGTGGAGGATCTTCATCGGATGACGTACGAGGAGAGATTGAAGAATCTAAATATGTACATCCTGGAGGAAAGGAGGAGCAGAGGTGATATGATACAGACTTTCAGATACTTGAAAGGTTTTAATGATCCAAAGACAACGACAAAACTTTTCCTAAGGAAAAAAATCAGCAGAACCAGGGGTCACGATTTGAAGCTCCAGGGAGGAAGATTCAGAACCAACGTCAGGAAGTATTTCTTCACGGAGAGGGTGGTGGATGCCTGGAATGCCCTTCCAGAGGAAGTGGTGAAGACCAGAACTGTGAAGGACTTCAAAGGGGCGTGGGATAAACACTGTGGATCCATAAATTCAAGAGACCGCCAATGAAGAGTGGGGGACTCGCCAGAATGATGGCTACTGCCTGGAGACAATACCCTTATTCAATAAACATATACATGGTTACTGTGACTCCAACATCACTCTAAGCTTCAACAGCAAGAGGAAATATGGAAAAAAGGATTTGCACTCACAAAGAGGGGAGTAGCTGGCTTGTTACGGCGGTTACTACCCCAAACCAAATAAGCCTGATACTTCACTTTCAATGCATATCCAGCATAGTTCTCTGCTTCAACGGCAGGGCTGAAGAAAAACTGATACTTCACACATCCAGCAGAGCTCTCTGCTTCAACGGCAGGGGAGAAGAAAAAAGGGTTCGCACTCACAAAGCGGGGAGTAGCTGGCTTGTTACGGCGGTTACTACCCCAAACCAAATGTGCCTGATACTTCACTTTCGATGCATATCCAGCATGGCTCTCTGCTTCAACGGCATGGGAGAAAGAATGATACATCATGCATTTCCAGCATAGCTCTCTGCTTCAACGGCAGGGGAAAAGAAAAACAACCAATAAGGGCTGTATAATAGAGATGTGAATCGTGTCCTCGATCGTCTTAACGATCGATTTCGGCTGGGAGGGGGAGGGAATCGTATTGTTGCCATTTGGGTGTGTAAAATATCGTGAAAATCGTTAAAATCGTGAGCCGGCACACTAAAACCCCCTAAAACCCAACCCCGACCCTTTAAATTAAATCCCCCACCCTCCCGAACCCCCCCCCCCCCAAATGCCTTAAATTACCTGGGGGTCCAGCGGCACACTAAAACCCCCTAAAACCCACCCCGACCCTTTAAATTAAATCCCCCCACCCTCCCGAACCCCCCCCCCCCCCCAATGCCTTAAATTAGCTGGGGGTCCCTAGCGGCGGTCCGTAGCTTAAATTACCTCCGTAGCCTTAAATTACCTCCGTAGCAGCGGTCCGTAGCTAAATCGGGGGAAGGGGGAGAGCAGGAAAACCGGCACGCTAAATCGTGTAGTCTTCAGCCAGCGCCATTTTGCAAAATGGCCGCCACAAAATGGCGGCGGCCATAGACCAAAACGATTCGACGCAGGTCGTTCCGGACCCCCGCTGGACTTTTGGCAAGTCTTGTGGGGGTCAGGAGGTCCCCCCAAGCTGGCCAAAAGTTCCTGGGGGTCCAGCGGGGGTCCGGGAGCGATTTCCTGCCGCGAATCGTTTTCCGTATGGAAAATGGCGCCAGCGAGGGTTCCGGACCCCCGCTGAACGACCTCCTGCAGTCGATCTCCTGCCGGCGCCATTTTCCGTACGGAAAACGATTTGCGGCAGGAAATCGCTCCCGGACCCCTGCTGGACCCCCAGGAACTTTTGGCCAGCTTGGGGGGGCCTCCTGACCCCCACAAGACTTGCCAAAAGTCCAGCGGGGGTCCGGAACAACCTCCTGCGTCGAATCGTTTTGGTCTATGGCCGCCGCCATTTTGCGGCGGCCATTTTGCAAAATGGCGCCGGCTGAAGACTACACGATTTAGCGTGCCGGTTTTCCTGCTCTTCCCCTTCCCCCGATTTAGCTACAGACCGCCGCTTCGGAGGTAATTTAAGGCCACGGAGGTAATTTAAGCTACGGACCGCCGCTACGGACCCCCAGGTAATTTAAGGCATTTGGGGGGGGAGTTCGGGAGGGTGGGGGATTTAATTTAAAGGGTCGGGGTGGGTTTTAGGGAGTTTTAGTGTGCCGTGTTTTAGTGTGCCGCTGGACCCCCAGGTAATTTAAGGCATTTGGGGGGGGGGGGATTAAATTTAAAGGGTCGGGGGTGGGTTTTAGGGTGTTTAGTGTGCCGGTTTTCCTGCCCTCCCCCTTCCCCCGATTTACGATTTTTTTATGATAAATCGGGGGAATTGGTATTGTATCGTGGCCCTAACGATTTTTGACGATTTAAAATATATCGGACAATATTTTAAATCGTCAAAAAACGATTCACATCCCTACTGTATAACATAGTCTGGGTAAAACAAATAAGCATGGGTGTAGCTTGCTTATTGCGGCGGTTACTACCCCTAACTAATCAAGCTAGACATTTCACTTGGATGCAGCTCTATCACTGCTCTCTACATTAATGGTGAGGGTGGAAGGGAAATAGAACCAAGAGCTAAGAGAAACAGATAAGTATGAGAGAAAAAATGTGTGAGGCTTGCTGGGCAGACTGGATGGGCCGTTTGGTCTTCTTCTGCCGTCATTTCTATGTTTCTATGAAAACCCCACGATATTGATCATGGGGGTTCTCTTATCGTTTTGGTGGAGGGCGGGAAAAACGGCACACAAAAATAACCCCTAAACCCATCCCGGGCCATCCAGTGCTCCTACCATGTGACAGGGTCCGGCCAATGGCACGGATACCCTTTCACATGGTAAGGGCAAAGGGCCATCGGCACCATTTTGATTAGTGGCAGCCGACGGCCCGGGAGCGGGAGATCGCTCCAGGGACCCCCACTGGACCACCAAGTACCTGTAAAAAGTTTTTGGGGGGGTCAGGAGGTGGGGGAAGCTAAGGTATTAGTTTTAAAGGGTCGGGGTGGGTTTTTTGTTTATCGGCTCGGGCGCAGCCGATAAACAAAACTGCGATCGGGCCCGATGAAGAAAAAACCACATGTGAATCGGAACCGGAATCCGAACCGATTCCGGTTTTGATTCACATATTTAGTGTAACATGGACTGTTTTTTTTATTTGAATTACATTTTTGAGTCTGTGTTTCCCTGAGTAGATTTTATTGTTATAAAATCGCCCATGGTTTGTGTGTGCAAAGATATGTACTAACCTGATTTTGTGTAAACTTTTACATGCACAAAACAGTGGTGTTCTGGGGGGGGGGGGGGGGTAAAGAATTTAAGGGCATTACAGTAGTCTAATCATTTTTTCAAAGTTAGACTACTGTAATGCCCTTCTCATCGGCCTCCCCTCAACTTATATCAAACCTTTACAACTCCTACAAAATGCCTCTGCTCGCATCCTCACAAACTACAGAAAAAGAGACCATATCACACCAACCCTCATTGAATTACACTGGCTACCAATCAAATCACGTATCCTTTACAAAACCCTATCCCTCATTCATAAAAGTATCATACATGAAAACATTCACTGGCTCAATCCTCCCCTCATGATACGCACCTCCACACGTCCAACCCGTACCTCTCATCAAGGAATGCTACGCCTGCCACCTATCAAATCCAGCAAACTTACCTCCACCACCAAGAGGGCCTTTTCCCTTGCTGGCCCCTCACTTTGGAACTCCATGCTTCCAGACCTACGTACCGAAACCTCCACACCCAAGTTAAAAAAAAAACTGAAAACATGGCTATTTCGACAGGCCTTCCCATCCGACACCGACCCCCACTGAAGACAAAATACTTCAGTGAAACCATATTTGTAGATGACATAGCATATATACCTCCCTCTGTACTCCAGGAACATTAATAGATCTCTCTCCCTCCCCTTATCACTTTCTCCTCCTATCCTTTCCTCTACCCCCTCTACCCCCCCCCCCCTGTTTTTCACCTCTTGTCCCTAACCCACTTGTATATATTGTACATAGAAGTTTGGTTATAATTTTATAGTTAATCTGGTCTTTCCAGACAATATTCTGAATCTTCTCTCTTACCTCTCGCATCTCCCTGTTATCCTACTCCTGTATTAAAGTTCTGTATCCCAATATTTAACTTGGTTCCTTGTAAAGGCAATGCCTAACTGACAGTTTCCTGTCAGAGTTCAAGTTTTGTGTAAACCGATACGATGTGCAAACGGATGTCGGTATATACGCACCGAAACCTCCACACTCACCTTCAAAAAGAAACTCAAAACCTGGCTCTTCCTCCAAGCATACCCCCAATCATCACCATCACCTACTAGCACTCAAACCCAACCTCCCTCTCATATCAACACCCCCACTACAGGATCCCCACCCACCCTCTCGAAGGAACTACAAACCCCACACTTAACCTCCTGCACATAATAAATTGCCACCTAGCAGAACCGCACACATCTTCTCACTTCTTTCACTGTTGGCCATGCGCTTAGACAAATTTTGTATATAGCCTATGTACATATCATTTCCCCATTGATTCCCTGTACATATTTTTTCCTCATGTATCTGTTCTCACCCCCCCCCTACCCCCTCCTTTGTCGCAATCACCCCCACCCCTCCCTCCCTTAGTTATCAAGTTATTTACTCTGTTACTATTGTTTGTTACACACTGTTCCTTGTAAAGGCTTTGCCTATATATTTTTTGGTTTGTAAGTTATCTGTAAACCGGCACGATGTGCAAACGGCTGTCGGTATATAAAATTAAATAAAATTAAATAAATAAAATAAAAAAATGCAAAATAAATCAATCAATAAATAAATATGTATATAAATTCACATTAACAAGCTACATGTTGCAAAGAGCAACATGTGTGGCTCTACGCTTTTCATATTTATTTATTTAAAAATGTTTGGATACCGCCTTTACAAATAAAAATGTAGTCAAAACGGTTTACAGATTTAAAACACACATAAATGAAACTAAAATAATTTATCAATAAAACAATACTCAGACAAAAATCTAATTAATTTTTCATATAATTTTCAAAGAAAACTTATGCACATAATGAGTTCCCTTTGAATAAATGCATGTAGCTGACACAAACGTTATCCACAATGTAACAAAATTGCTCTCCCTAAGATTACAGAAGCATATGGAGAATTAGTCCACACTCAATATAGAAACATATAGAAACATAGAAATGATGGCAGAAGAAGACCAAATGGCCCATCCAGTCTGCCCAGCAAGCTTCACACTTTTTTTTTCTCATACTTCTGTTACTCTTGGCTCTTAGTAACCTTTTGGTTCTATTTCCCTTCCACCCCCACCATTAATGCACAGAGCAGTGTTGGAGCTGCATCTAAGTGAAATATCTAGCTTAATTAGTTAGGGGTAGTAACCGCCGCAATAAGCAAGCTACACCCATTATTTAAGGATTTATTATTTATTATTATTTAAGGATTTTTTATATACCGGGGCACGTTAGAAACATCACCTCGGTTTACAATGAACAATAGTTCAGCCACAAGCTTTACAATCCAAACAATTTAGAATGGAACATAACGGATATAAATTAAAACCAGTAAATAATTAACATCAAATAATACATTGGGGCGCACTAGCAGGCGAAGGATAAATAACGATACAAATATATATAATTTGGGAATATATAACAGGAGATGTAAATTACTTGGGAGTCTGAAATTATATGACAGTTCCAAGGATCAAAATAGTCTTTACAAAAGTAAGAGTATTGCAGACATATAGACCAAAGAATGTGTTTAGCGTTATTGTATAGTGACTGCTTGGAAGGGAGAAAGATTGTTGTATAAGTAGCATATGTTTAGTAATATCTGAAGGGGAGATGTTCATTAAGAGTAGGCTTGTTTAAACAGCCAGGTTTTCAGGTTCTGTTTAAATTTCTTATGGCAGGGTTCCTGGCGCAGATCTGTGGGCACTTTGTTCCATATGTTGATTCCAGCTATCGTGAATGATCGTTCTCTCGTTGAAACATATTTTATGTGTTTGAGAGTTGGAATAGAGAGTTTAGCCTGGTGCATTTTTCTTATTGGTCTGTCTGATGTATGGAAGGTAAAATGATCGGAGAGCCAATGCATTTCTTGATTATATATTGACTTGTGTATAAGAGTAAGAACTTTGAATAATATCCTAGATGCGATAGGAAGCCAGTGGAGGAATTGTAGAGCTGGAGTAATATGTTCGTAGCGGTGCGTGTTGGTAGGCAAGCGTGCAGCTGCATTTTGTAGCATCTGTAGTGGTTGTAGTGAATTTTTTGGGAGTCCTAGTAAGATGGAATTGCAGTAGTCCAATTTAGACAATATAGTAGCTTGTAGTACAGTCCGGAAGTCATGTGAGTGTAGGAGGGGTTTAATTCTTTTCAATGTATGAAGTTTAAAGAAACCATTTTTGATTGTTGAAGTAATACATTTTTTAAATGTGAAATGTTTGTCAATTATATCGCCAAGGCTGCGGACTTGTTGTAAATTGCTTATTTGTTTACCCAGACTATGTAATTCAGTCCTTGTTGGTTGCTGTCTGTATATAGATCCACTTTTCTTCATTCCCCCTGCCGTTGAAGCAGAGAGCTATGCTGGATAGGCATTGAAAGTGAAGTATCAAGCTTATTTGGTTTGGGGTAGTAACTGCCATAACAAGCAAGCTACTCCCCGCTTTTTTGTGAATGCAAATCCTTTTTTCCACATTCATTCACGTCTTCAGGACTTTATGGATCCACAGTGTTTATCCCACGCCCCTTTGAAGTCCTTCACAGTTCTGGTCTTCAACACTTCCTCCAGAAGGGCATTCCAGGCATTCACTACCCTCTCCATGAAGAAATACTTCCTGACATTGGTTCTAAGTCTTCCTCCCTAGAGCTTCAAATCGTGACCCGTAGTTCTGCTGATTTTTTTCAGACGGAAAAAGTTTGTCGTTGTCTTTGGATCATTAAAACCTTTCAAGTATCTGAAAGTCTGTATCATATCACCTCTGCTCCTCCTGTCCTCCAGGGTGTACATATTTAGATTCTTCAATCTCTCCTCATAAGTCATTCGATGAAGACCTTCCACCTTTTTGGTCGCCCTTCTCTGGACCGCCTCCATATTGTCTCTGGCTCTTTGGAGATACGGTCTCCAGAACTGAACACAATACTTCAGGTGAGGCCTCACCAAGGACCTGCACAAGGGGATAGTCACTTCTCTTTTTCTTACTCTATATTCCTCTCTCTATGCAGCCCAGCATTCTTCTGGCTTTAGCTATCGCCTTGTCACGTAGTGTCTAATCATCTGAAGTCGGCGAAACAATCACCCCAAGGTCTCTCTCCTGCTCCGTGCACATCAGCCTTTCTCCCCCCCATCGAATACAGTTTATTCGTATTTCCACTCCCCATATGCATGACTCTGCACTTCTTGGCATTGAATCTCAGCTGCCATATCTTCGACCATATCTGTATTGGGACCCTTACTTTTCAATATATTTATAAATGATCTGGAAAGAAATGACAAGTGAGGTAATCAAATCTGCAGATGACACAAATTGTTCAGAGTAGTTAAATTACAAGCAGATTGTGACAAATTGCAGGAAGACCTTGTGAGGCTAGAAAATTGGGCATCCAAATGGCAGATGAAATTTAATGTGGATAAGTGCAAGGTGATGAATATAGGGAAAAATATCCCATGCTATAATTACACAATGTTGGGTTCCATATTAGGTGCTACAACCCAAGAAAGAGATCTAGGCGTCATAGTGGATAACACATTGAAATTGTCGGTTCAGTGTGCTGCGGCAGTCAAAAAAGCAAACAGAATGTTGGGAATTATTAGAAAGGGAATGGTGAATAAAACGGAAAATATCATAATGTCTATGTATCACACCTTGACTACTGTGTACAATTCTGGTCGCCGCATCTCAAAAAAGATATAATTGTGATGGAGAAGGTACAGAGAAGGGCTACCAAAATGATAAGGGGAATGGAACAGCTCCCCTATGAGGAAAGACTAAAGAGGTTAGGACTTTTCAGCTTGGAGAAGAGATGGCTGAGGGGGGATATGATAGAGGTGTTTAAAATCATGAGAGGTCTAGAACGGGTAGATGTGAATCAGTTATTTACTCTTTCGGATAGTAGAAAGACTAGAGGGCACTCCATGAAGTTAGCATGGGGCACATTTAAAACTAATCGGAGAAAGTTCTTTTTTACTCAACGTACAATTAAACTCTGGAATTTTTTGCCAGAGGATGTGGTTAGTGCAGTTAGTTAGCTGTGTTTAAAAAAGGATTGGATAAGTTCTTGGAGGAGAAGTCCATTACCTGCTATTAAGTTCACTTAGAGAATAGCCACTGCCATTAGCAATGGTAACATGGAATACACTTAGTTTTTGGGTACTTGCCAGGTTCTCATGGCCTGGATTGGCCACTGTTGGAAACAGGATGCTGGGCTTGATGGACCCTTGGTCTGACCCAGTATGGCATTTTCTTATGTTCTTATGTTCACTCTTCCAGCTTCTTTAAATCCCGTCTCATTCTCTCCACTCCTTCCAGCGTGTCGTCCGCAAAAAGACAAACCTTACCTTCCATCCTGTCCGCAATGTCTAATCATAAAAGAAAATGGAGTGTAGAAAAAATTAAAGTTGTCCTTTCAGATTTATGATTTTTTTGTCTTTATTGAAAAGGGACTCCTCGATCTCACCCCTAGATTCATCAAAATGGTATGCTATCACATGAGAGAGAGAGACTATTTATAAGGCCAGCATAGTAGTCAACTATTTATATCTCTATAGGAAGGCCAGCTAAAAGCTCGAGGTGAGGTGTTGGTGGTGGTTTAGGGGACAGTTTTACATGCAGAGTGAGACATATCAACAGCACTGTACACTAGGGGTGTGCATTCGGATTGACCGCATTAGTAAAACGCAACTCATATTTTTTTTTTACTTAAAAAATTGATTCGACATAAACGATCGGATTTCCCACATATCGAACACAGATATGTTCGATATGTGGGAAATCGCGATTATTGAGCCAAAATAAAAATATAAACCCCCTCACCCTCCTTAATCCCCCCCCCCCGACTTACCACAACTCCCTGGTGATGGAGCGAGGAGTGAGGACGCCATTTCTGCAATCCTTGGCGAGAAGCATGTGACGTCGGCGGCACGTCGAGTGACGCCGGCGTCACGTGATTCCCGGCTCGTTCGCGCCGGACGGCTCGTTCGGCCCAAAAAGAACTTTTGGCCAGCTTGGGGGGGCCTCCTGACCCCCCCAAGCTGGCCAAAAGTTCTTTTTGGGCCGAACGAGCCGTCCGGCGCGAACTCGCCGGGAATCACGTGGCGCCGCGTCACTCAGACGCGACGTCACGTGATTCCCGGCGAGTTCGCGCCGGACGGCTCGTTCGGCCCAAAAAGAACTTTTGGCCAGCTTGAGGGGGTCAGGAGGCCCCCCCAAGCTGGCCAAAAGTTCTTTTTGGGCCGAACGAGCCGTCCGGCGCGAACGAGCCGGGAATCACGTGACGCCGCGTCACTCGACGTGCCACCGACGTCACATGCTTCTCGCCAAGGATTGCAGAAATGACGTCCTCACTCCTCGCTCGATCACCAGGGAGTTGTGGTAAGTCTGGGGGGGGGGATTAAGGAGGGTGAGGGGGTTTAAATTTTTTTTTTGCACATATGTACATATACCCAACTCATTGGATTTTTTTTATGTCCATATTGGCCGCAAGTGGGACCCCCTTTCGGACATAAAAAATATGAACATAAAATTTTGCTCTGCACATCCCTACTGTACACCTCAGTGAAGATTTGACATCATCTGGGGTGAGGAAAGTCTCACAAAGATGATATTTCTACAGTGTTCTCTCATCCTAGCTTGATGGACTTTATAACAGGGTACTATCATATCCCCTGAAATTTCATATCTCATACCACAAAATTACTTCACAGAATGATGTGAACATTGAAATATTAGAACAAAATTCAGCTTTCATGCATATATTTTGTCTAAAATACTATGAACAAAGAAACTTTCATCAAAATCTTCTTAAAGAATTCACAGGAGGAAGAAATACAAAATAAGATTAAAAAAATGAAAAACAAACATTAAAAAATCACATTTTTCATAAGACATCAGGGGATCTTTTAGCATTCCAGATTCTAGTCTCTCAGATACATCAGTGACACAGTCATAAAAGTGCAGAAAACAAAATGAATAAATGATGCAAAGTGATAACATTCTACTGAACTTCCTTAATATACATGAAATATTGACAACAAATGTATGAATTTAGTTTGATAAGGACATCCATTTATTTTGTTTACCAACATTTATTTCTTTGCGTTCTAGTGCACTGACATAGCACCCACACAACTTTATTGGTGACACAGAGGCACTTATACAAAATCAGCCAGCACACATTTATAAGGATATCATTTCTACAATTAAAATATTTATATTTCAATATATTTTGGCCTACTTTTTAGAAATTGACTTTATTGGGGCTTCAGCAGCATGAGCCCGTTATGGTTTTGAGGTGTTTGGTGGATTCTTAGGTGCCGCAATGATGGCCACTCCCACGGGGAGAAGCCCTGCTGGGAATAGCAGTACCAGGCTAGACTCAGATGCACAAACACAGAGAGAGTTTTATTATACAGCTTGTAGAGTTCAACAGAGGTGGCAGTAGTGAGTAGATTCCTGCAGCAGCAGTCTTGGGTCCTCGGCTGAGGAGACCCATCCCACAATGGTGGTGTAAGGAGCTTCGATGAGGGTTTCCAAATGATGAGCTGTAGGTGAGACAGACTGGTAGATGTTAGATTACTCACAACTCTTGTAGCTGAATTGGTAGAGTTCCCAGCAGGTAGAAGTAATGGTAGCAGGCACTGCTATTAATTGCATGGGATCTTCTTAGTGTTTGGGTAATCACCAGGTTCTTGTGGCCTGGTTTGGCCTCTGTTGGAAACAGGATGCTGGGCTTGATGGACCCTTTGTCTGACCCAGCATGGCAATTTCTTATGTTGTTAGGAGTGGAGAGAGGTACAACAGTCATAACCGTCACTTCTGGCGGTGTTTCTTCTTTACCTGTGGTAGTAGAGGCGTTCATCTGTGAGTGCAGTAGATTAAAGGCCACAGTCAAGCTATCCAGCGAGTTCAGTTGTTTGGAGATTCGCTGGGCCAGGCCTGGAAAGGCCTGCAATGCGGTGAGCTGAGCCGAATACATGGAGTTAGCAATCTGTTATGGTTTTGAAGTGTTTGGTGGATTCTTAGGTGCTGCAGTGATTGCCACTCCCAGGGGAGGAGCCCCGCGGGGAACTGCAGTACCAGGCTAGACTCAGATGCATAAACACAGAGAGAGTTTTATTATACAGCTTGTAGAGTTCACCAGAGGTGGCAGTAGTGAGTAGATTCCTGCAGCAGCAGTCTTGGGTCCTCGGCTGAGGAGACCCATCCCACAATGGTGGTGTAGGGAGCTCCGATGCAGGTTTCCAAATGAGGAGCTGTAGGTGAGACAGACTGGTAGATGTTAGATTACTCATAACTCTTGTAGCTGAATTGGTAGAGTTCCCAGCAGGTAGAAGTAATGGTAGCAGGCACCAAGGTAGACAACTCAGGCCCTCGAGGAGCGAGTACCTGGATACTGGATAGGCACCTGGAAAGAAGCATAGGGCCCCCGAAGAGCGGGTACCCAAGTTAGTAGAACCCCAGAGGGTAGAGAGAGCTTCCAGCAGCAGCAAGAAGCGGTAGAGCAGCTTAGACCAGATGAATCCAATCCTTGCTAACTCAGTCAGTCAGCAATGGGCAGGTTAAATATCCGGATGGTGTGACGTCACTCGAGGGTGACGCCCCCGAGGTTCGCGCCAATGCTCAAATAAAGACGTGGGTGGCATGTGCACGCGCACCCTAGGAGGCCCTCAGGTGAATCATGGCGGAATGCAAGGCCATAGCCATTCAGGGGATGCCGGGGAGTGCGGCAAGCAGACGCGGCGGTCGCCATTTTACCGAGGCTGGTGGAGAAAGTGAATATTGAGGTGAGGCATGTGGGACGAAGCCATCTGATTCCAATGGACACAACAGTACCCCCATTTAAAGGACCTCCTCCAGACCCCCTTCCTGGTCTTGGTTTCCGAGGATGCAATCGATGATACTGATTCAGCATCTCTTTGTCCATGATATTAGCCATAGGTTCCCACAAGTTATTTTCTGGTCCATAGCCCTCCCAAGACAGGAGGTATTCCCAAACGCTGCCTCTCTTCCTTACATCAAGAATTGCATCAACTTTGTACTCAATGTCTTCTTCTGCGTCAACAGGAGGGGGATGTGGTGTCTTGGTGCTGAATTTGTTGAGAATGAGCAGTTTCAATAGAGAGACATGAAACACGTTATGGATCTTCATTGCTGGGGGAAGTCTGAGACTGTAGGAGAGGTTGCCCAGATGTCGGAGGATGGGAGAAGATCAGACATAGCGTGGAGTGAAGTGAGCTGATGGTAGCTTGAGTCTAAGGTGCTTAGTAGACAGCCAGACTTTATCACCAGGCTTGAAGTCAGGAACCTTGCAGTGATGAGCATCATAGCCCCTTTTTGCTCGGATTCCAGCTTTAATGAGCATCTCCTGGGTCTTCTTCCAAAGTTGTTGAATCTCATTGGCAGTAGACTGAGCTGCCGGGGATGACAATGGAAGTGGCAAAGGTGGTGAAGGTGGTGAAGGTAGTCGTCCATATACCACTTTGAATGGTATTGATTCAGTAGATGTAGCTAGATGGGAGTTGATGGCGAACTTGGCCCATGGTAACAGTTCAGCCCAGTCATTCTGATGTGAACCAACATAGGCATGGAGGAACTGCTTGATGGTATGGTTCATCCTCTCAGTTTGACCATTTGACTGAGATGGTATGATGAAGTGAAGTTGAGAGTGATATCAAACCTCTTGCACAAAGCCTTCCAGAATTTGGTTGTGAATTGTACACCTCTATCTGAGACGATGTGTTTAGGCATACCGTGCAGGCAGAAAATGTGGCTGATGAAAAGCTTTGCAAGTTCACTAGTAGTTGGTAAGCCAGGAAGAGCCACAAAGTGAGCCATCTTTGAGAAACGATCTATTGTTACCCAGATGGTATTGTTGCCTCCAGAGAGTGGTAAGTCCACCACAAAGTCCGTGGCGATGTGAGTCCAGGGCTCGTCTGGTACTGGCAAGTGTTGAAGCTGGCCCCAAGGATGTCCGGGCAGATGTTTCTGCCTGGCACAGTTGGCACAGGCCGCTACGTAAGCAAAAGTGTCCTCTTTCATAGACGGCCACCAGTAGTATTTCTGAAGCTTCACCATTCTCCATTGACTGGGATGTCTAGCCAATTTAGAGTCGTGAGCCCATGCTAGTAGATTCTTCCAGAGGTTGTTAGGCACAATAGTTTTGCTCGAGGGCACTGGGTGAGTAGCAGAAAGAATGACTCTCTGGGTCAATGATATGTTGCGGAGCATCAGGTACGTCTTCAGATATGAAAGAGCGAGATAGGGCATCCGCTGTGATGTTTTTATCTCCAGGTCGGTATTTAAAGACGAAATCAAACCTGTTAAAGAACAGGGACCATCTCGCCTGTCTATGGTTGAGGCACTGGGCATGGCGAAGGTATTCTAGGTTTTTATGATCTGTAAAAACCGTGATCTGATGTTGAGCACCTTCAAACCAGGGACGCCACTCCTCGAACGCCATCTTTATCGCCAATAGTTCTTTATCTCCAATGCTGTAATTCCTTTCTGCCGGTGTAAAGTGTCTGGAGAAAAAGGAACATGGACGGAGGAACTTGGAGTCACTGGTCTGACTTAGCACAGCCCCTATGCCAACATCTGAGGTGTCAACCTCCACAATGAATGGAGCATGTTGGATCCGGATGATGGAGACAAGGTTTACTAGAGAAAGCATCCTTCAGCTTTTGAAATGGGGTGACAGCCTCTATAGACCAATTGGCAACATTGGCACCTTTCTTTGTCATAGCTGTTAATGGCACAATTAGTGAGGAGTAATTCTTAATGAAGTTTCTGTAGTAATTGGTAAATCCCAGAAATCATCTAAGAACTTTTAGATCAGTGGGTTGAGTCCATTTCTGAATGCTCTCAAGCTTTTGAGGATCCATCTGGTACCCTTTGTTAAACACTATGTACCCTAAGAAAGGTACAGATTCCTTGTGGAATTTGCATTTGGACAGCTTTGTGTATAGAAGGTTCTCCCGCAGTGTCTGTAAAACTCTCTTGACATCTTCCTTGTGGGTAGTCAGGCCTTGAGAGAATATCAAGATGTCGTCTAGGTATACAATGACACATTGGTAGAGTAGGTCACACAGGATGTTGTTCATCATGTTTTGGAAGACAGCCGGGGCGTTTCACAAGCTGAAGGGCATCACTAAGTACTCAAAGTGTCTGTCCCAGGTATTAATAGCTGTCTTCCATTCGTCGCCTGAACGAATACGAACAAGATTATATGCTCCTTTAAGATCAAGTTTGTACAATATCTTGGCTCCCTGTAGTCTATCAAATAGCTCTGAGATGAGTGGTAAGGGATAGCGGTCTTTGACCGTGATCTCGTTAAGACCATGATAATCAATGCATGGACGTAAGGTTCCGTCCTTCTTCCCCACAAAGAAAAAGCCTTCCCCAGCAGGAGACTTGGATGGCCTTATGAAACCCTTTTGAAGATTTTCTTGGATGTATTCAGACATTGCTTTATTTTCTGCCACAGAGAGGGGGTAGACCCTTCCCTTGAGTGGTTCAGTATTCAGTTTCAAGTTGATAGCGCAGTCATAGGATCTGTGTGGAGGCAATACATCAGCAGCTTCTTTAGAAAATACATCTTGAAAAAATGCATATTGAGGAGGCAACACAGGCAAAAACGGGGTCATTGGCATGCAGGGTATTGGAGAGATTTCCATCAGGCACTTGCCATGAAAATCTGGACCCCAACGTGAAAGCTCCAGAGTAGCTCAGTTGAATTGAGGCATGTGCTTTTGCAGCCATGGTAACCCCAGAACTAGGGGGTGCATAGCCTTCTCTAGTACAAAGAAGGAAATAGTCTCTGTATGAAGAGCGCCTGTCCTTAATCTTATTGGTTCAGTAAGTAGGGTTACTTCACCTGGTAAAGGATCTCCATGGATAGAGGATAGCAGTAGCGGAGACGTCATGGTAGTGGTGAGGATCCGCAGATGTTACACTAGACGTTTTAGTATCAAGTTTCCTCCTGCCCCAGAGTGCACTAAGGCAAGAGTCTGGTATTCAAGCGGTACGCATATCAAGGAGACAGGAAGAGAGAGTGGAGGAGAGGGTGCAGTTAGACCTAAGAAGAGTCCTCCCACAGGACTTAGGTCTGCCAGTTTCCCGGACAGATAGGGCATGTTTGTTCAGCATGGCCAGTTTGTCCACATACATGCAGAGGCCCAATCTTTTTCGTGTTCTTCTCTCTTTAGAAGTCAGGTGACTGCGGCCTAGTTGCATTGGTTCTTCTTCACCAGCAACAGGATTAGACTAAATAGGCTTAGGTACGGTTTTGACTCAGGTTTCTCCCTGGCTAGGTCTCCTGGAATTCTTGACCTCTTGAACCTTATCCTGAAGTCGGTGATCAATTCTTGTGGCCAACTTCATCAGGTCCTCCAAGGTTTCAGGCATTTCTCGAGCCACCAGTTCATCTTTTAGTCAGGAGTTCAGGCCTTCAAAGAAGAGTGTCTTCAGGCATCTCAAGTACCAATGTAACTCTGAAGCCAAAGTATTGAATTCTATGGCGAAGTCTGGTAATGGTTTATTACCTTGCTTCAGATGAACCAATGTAGATCCTGTTGTCGTGTACTGGGCAGGGTCATCAAATACAGATTTGAACAGTCCCAAAAACCCGGTAAGATCCTTCAGGAGGGGATCATCGCGCTCCCACAGTGGAGAAGTCCAAACCAGTGCTCATCCTTCCAGATAAGACAGAATATATGTGGTCTTGGCATAAGCTGTAGGAAAATGGTTAGGTTGCAGGGCAAAATGCATGCAGCATTGGTTGATAAATCCTCTACATCTCCAAGCCTCCCCTGAGAAGTGTGTAGGGATGGGCTCCACCTTAACAAGAGTGGAACCAAGCTGCTGGCACTAACTTTCAAAAAGGAGATAGAGCAGCTTTTAAACTAGAACAAGGGGGAAAGCCGTCAGTCACTCAGCAGTGCATGGTTCGGAGAAATGTATCCTTGAAGGTTACTAATGAAACAGGAGAGTTAGGGCATCCCAACAGAGAGGTTCCATTAAAATCAAACATAGTCCATGTGCCTATATGTAATAAATCACCGAAGCTAAGGATTTCCAAATTATCCCTAAGAATTGAAAATCAGGTTGTTAATACAAACAAAAAATACACTTTGAAATGCCTGTATGCCAATGCCAGAAGTCTAAGAAGTAAGATGGGAGAGTTAGAGTGCATAGCAGCAAATGATGAGATTGACATAATTGGCATCACAGAGACTTGGTGGAAGGAGGATAACCAATGGGACAGTGCTATATCAGGGTACAAATTATATTGCAATGATAGGGAGGATCAACTTGGTGGGGGTGTGGCACTTTATGTCCGGGAGGGTATAGAGTCCAACAGGATAAAGATCATACAAGAGACTAAATGCTCAGTAGAATCTATATGGGTAGAAATCCCATGTGTGTTTGGTAAGAGTATAGTGATAGGAGTATACAACCGTCCACTTGGACAAAATGGTCAGACAGATGATGAAATGCTAAGAGAAATCACGGAAGCTAACCAATTTGGCAGTGCAATAATAATGGGAGATTTCAATTACCCCAATATTGACTGGGTAAATGTAACATTAGGACTTGCTAGAGACATAAAGTTCCTGGATGTAATAAATGACTGCTTCATGGAGCAATTGGTTCAGGAACCAACAAGAGAGGGAGCTATTTTAGATTTAATTCTTAGTGGAACACAGGATTTGGTGAGAGAGAGGTAAGGGTTGTGGGGCCACTTGGCAACAGTGACCATAACATGATCAAATTTAAACTAATAACTGGAAGGTGGACAATAAGTAAATCTGTAGCTCTAACACTAAACTTTCAAAAGGGAAACTTTCATAAAATGAGGAAAATAGTTAGAACAAACTGAAAGGTGCAGCTGCAAAGGTTAAAAGTATTCAACTGGCATGGACATTGTTTAAAAATACAATCCTAGTGGTGCAGTGCATATGTATTCCACGCATCAAGGGGCGGATTTTAAGAGCCCTGCTCGCCTAAATCCGCCCAAAACCGGGCGGATTTAGGCGAGCAGGGCCCTGCGCGCCGGTGAGCCTATTTTACATAGCCTCACCGGCGCGCGCAGACCCCGGGACTCGCGTAAGTCCCGGGGTTCTCCGAGGGGGGCGTGTTGGGGGCATGTCGGTGGGCGGGCCCGGTCGTCGCGGCGTTTAGGGGGCGTGCCGGGAGCATTTCGGGGGCGGGCCCGGGGGCGTGCTTACGGCCCGGGGGCGTGCTTACGGCCCGGGGCGGCCCGGGGGCATGGCCGCGCCCTCCGGACCCGCCCCCAGGTCGCGTCCCGGTGCGCTAGCGGCCCGCTGGCGCGCGGGGATTTACTCCTCCCTCCGGGAGGCGTAAATCCCCCGACAAAGGTAAGGGGGGGGGCTTAGACAGGGCCGCATGGGTGGGTTAGGTAGGGGAAGGGAGGGGAAGGTGAGGGGAGGGCAAAAGGAAGTTCCCTCCGAGGCCGCTCCGATTTCGGAGCGGCCTCGGAGGGAACGGGGGTAGGCTGCGCGGCTCGGCGCGCGCCGGCTATACAGAATTCATAGCCTTGCGCGCGCCGATCCAGGATTTTAGCGGATACGCGCGGCTCCGCGGGTATCTACTAAAATCCAGCGTACTTTTGCTGGCGCCTGATGCGCCAGCAAAAGTACGCCTATTCGCGTTTTTTGAAAATCTACCCCTAAGAAAGGTGGAAGGAAGGCAAAATGATTACCGTCATGGTTAAAAGGTGAGGTGAAAGAGGCTATTTTAGCCATAAAACATCCTTCAAAAATTGGAAGGAAGGATCCATCTGAAGAAAGTAGGATAAAAATAAGTATTGTCAAGTTAAGTGTAAGAACATAAAAACATAAGAACATAATAAATTGCCATGCTGGGTCAGACCAAGGGTCCATCAAGCCCAGCATCCTGTTTCCAACAGAGGCCAAACCAGGCCACAAGAACCTGGCAATTATCCAAACACTAAGAAGATCCCATGCTACAGATGCAATTAATAGCAGTGGCTATTCCCTAAGTAAACTGTACCTTAATTTTTGAGCTCTTTCATCTTTTGTATTTATACTGTACTCACACTCCATTTACTCTATCTCTTTTATATTTATTTTCTATACAATATTTATTACTATATTACTATGTTTAATTGGTTATCTATTCTATTTGTTCCATCATTATTGTTAGTTCTATTGTTACCTGTTTTATTGTTCAACTGTTCTATGTAAAGCCCACTACTCTTTTTGGGCATTTAAAAGTTGTATGTAAACCGGATTGATTTGTAGTTCCTACAAGAACTTCGGTCTATAAAAATTAAAAATAAATAAATAAATAAATAAATAAATAAACTTGATTAATAGCCGTTAATGGACTTCTCCTCCAAGAACTTATCCAAACCTTTTTTGAACCCAGCTACACTAACTGCACTAACCACATCCTCTGGCAACAAATTTCATTGATAAGACAGGCAAAATGAAGTTGGCCATAGAGGCAAAAACTCATAATAAAAACCTTTTAAAATATATCCGAAGCAAGAAACATGTGAGGGAGTCGGTTGGACTGTTAGATGACTGAGGGGTTAAAGGGGCTCTTAGGGAAGATAAGACCATTGCAGAAAGACTAAATTAATTCTTTGCTTTGCTAATGAGGATGTTGGGGAGATACCAGTTCTGGAGATGGTTTTCAAGGATGATGAGTCAGACGAACTGAATGAAATCACTGTGAACCTGGAATATGTAGTAGGCCAGATTGACAAACTAAAGAGTAGCAAGTCACCTGGACCAGATGGTATGCATTCTAGGGTACTGAGGGAACTAAAAAATGAAATTTCTGATCTATTAGTTAAAATTTGTAACCTATTGTTAAAGTCATCCATTGTACCTAAAGACTGGAGGGTGGCCAATGTAACCCCAATATTTAAAAAAGGCTCCAGGGGTAATCCGGGTAATTATAGACCAGTGAGCCTGACTTCAGTGCCAGGAAAAATAGTGGAAACTATTCTGAAGATCAAAATCGTAGAGCATATAGAAAGACATGGTTTAATGGAACACAGTCAACATGGATTTACCCAAGGGAAGTCTTGCCTAACAAATCTGCTTCATTTTTTTTGAACGGGTGTTAGGGCTTCGGCAATCTGTTATGCTTTACTGAGACCTTCGCAATCTGTTGCACTCCAGTGGCTGGGAGCGCTAGGGGTGAGATGTGTGCCCCTTGCGGTAAGACGGACCTTGTCTAGGGTTGGAGGTGACCAGGCCCCTGCCGACCTGCATGCCTGGATGAGGCCAACCATGCAAGGTTGGTCTCTGAGTGGTCCTCCGACTATTCCCAGCCTTCCGGACCTGCTGCAGGGAGCAGCACAGGCGGCAGGTTGGACAAGGGATGAGGGCGGACAAAGGCTGAAGCTTGAAGGCTGAGACGAAGGCTTCAGGACTCAGGAGAAGAACACAAGGCATCAACATCCAGAAAGGTGAGCAGATGGAAGCCCTGGTCATAGAAGGCATCTGAGACTAGAGTAGGTGGAGTCTCAAGGCAACAGAAATGTCCGAGGCAAGGAAGTCTCTTACGGACCTTGGGAAATCCAAACGAGACGGAAGGAACAGGGAAGACTTGGACAAAGACAAGTGGGCACTGTTCCTCAGGGCACCCTACACAGCCCACAACTCATGGCAGACCCAATGGGCTGGTCACGGACCACCCTGTCCTCTACGCGCCCTACACAGCCTAAGAAGACTGGTCACGGATCACGCGGGAGCGGGGCAGGCTCAGGAAAGTAATACAGCTGGCAGGGGCTCCAGTGACTGGAAGCAGGATCATGGAGTCCAAAAGGAAGGAGAAGCTCCTCAGACGACTGGCTCATTGCGAAGGCAAAGCTGACTGGAAGTTGAAGTCCTTTTATAGGGCTGAAGGCAGGCAACTCCCTGGGAGGAGTTTGGATGGGCCACACCTAGCTGACCCTATAACTGAGGAGATAGAGCAGCTTTTAAACTAGAACAAAGGGGAAAGCCGACAGTCGCTCAGCAGCGCATGGTTCGGAGAGAGGTATCTTTAAAGGATACTAATGATGCATTAGAATTAGGGCATTCCGACAGTGAGGTTCCAATAATTAGAAAAGTAGTCCAAGTGCCTGTAACTAAAAACTCACCTGAGCTAAAAAATTCTAACTTATCCCTATCAATTAAAAAGCAGAATGAAAATACAAACAAAAAACAAACTTTGAAATGTTTGTATGCTAATGCCAGAAGTCTAAGAAGTAAGATGGGAGAATTAGAATGTATAGCAGTAAATGATGACATAGACTTAATTGGCATCTCAGAGACATGGTGGAAAGAGGATAACCAATGGGACAGTGCTATACCGGGGTACAAATTATATCGCAATGACAGAGAGGAGCACTCGGGAGGAGGTGTGGCAATTTATGTCCGGGATGGCATTGAGTCCAACAGGATAAACATCCTGCATGAGACTAAATACAAAATTGAATCTTTATGGGTAGAAATCCCTTGTCTGTCGGGGAAGACTATAGTGATAGGGGTATACTACTGTCCACCTGGTCAAGATGGTGAGACGGACAGTGAAATGCTAAGAGAAATTAGGGAAGCTAACCAAATTGGTAGTGCAGTAATAATGGGAGACTTCAATTACCCCAATATTGACTGGGTAAATGTATCATCGGGTCACGCTAGAGAGATAACGTTCCTGGATGGAATAAATGATAGCTTTATGGAGCAATTGGATCAGGAACCGACGAGAGAGGGAGCAATTTTAGTTCTAATTCTCAGTGGAGCACAGGACTTGGTGAGAGAGGTAACGGTGGTGGGGCCGCTTGGCAATACTCATCATAATATGATCAAATTTGATTTAATGACTGGAAAAGGAACAGTGTGCAAATCCAAGGCTCTCATGCTAAACTTTCAAAAGGGAAACTTTGATAAAATGAGAAAAATTGTTAGAAAAAAACTGAAAGAAGCAGCTACAAAAGTAAAAAATGTCCAAGAGGCATGGTCATTGTTAAAAAATACCATTCTAGAAGCACAGTCCAGATGTATTCCACACATTAAGAAAGGTGGAAAGAAGGCAAAATAATTACCAGCATAGTTAAAAGGGGAGGTGAAAGAAGCTATTTTAGCCAAAAGATCTTCATTCAAAAATTGGAATAAGGATCCAACAGAAGAAAATAGGGTAAGGCATAAACATTGGCAAGTTAAATGTAGGACATTGATAAGACAGGCTAAGAGAGAATTTGAAAAGAAGTTGGCTGTAGAGGCAAAAACTCACAGTAAAAACATTTTTAAATATATCCAAAGCAGAAAGCCTGTGAGGGAGTCAGTTGGACCGTTAGATGATCGAGGGGTTAAAGGGGCACTTAGAGAAGATAAGGCCATCGCGGAGAGATTAAATGATTTCTTTGCTTCGGTGTTTACTGAAGAGGATGTTGGGGAGGTACCCGTAATGGAGAAGGTTTTCATGGGTAATGATTCAGATGGACTGAATCAAATCACGGTGAACCTAGAAGATGTGGTAGGCCTGATTGACAAACTGAAGAGTAGTAAATCACCTGGACCAGATGGTATACACCCCAGAGTTCTGAAGGAACTAAAAAATGAAATTTCAGACCTATTAGTAAAAATTTGTAACTTATCATTAAAATCATCCATTGTACCTGAAGACTGGAGGATAGCAAATGTAACCCCAATATTTAAAAAGGGCTCCAGGGGCGATCCGGGAAACTACAGACCGCTTAGCCTGACTTCAGTGCCAGGAAAAATAGTGGAAAGTGTTCTAAACATCAAAATCACAGATCATATAGAAAGACATGGTTTAATGGAACAAAGTCAGCATGGCTTTACCCAGGGCAAGTCTTGCCTCACAAATCTGCTTCACTTTTTTGAAGGAGTTAATAAACATGTGGATAAAGGTGAACCGGTAGATATAGTATACTTGGATTTTCAGAAGGTGTTTGACAAAGTTCCTCATGAGAGGCTTCTAGGAAAAGTAAAAAGTCATGGGATAGGTGGCGATGTCCTTTCGTGGATTGCAAACTGGCTAAAAGACAGGAAACAGAGAGTAGGATTAAATAGGCAATTTTCTCAGTGGAAGAGAGTGGACAGTGGAGTGCCTCAGGGATCTGTACTGGGACCCTTACTTTTCAATATATTTATAAATGATCTGGAAAGAAATACGACGAGTGAGATAATCAAATTTGCAGATGACACAAAATTGTTCAGAGTAGTTAAATCACAAGCAGATTGTGATAAATTGCAGGAAGACCTTGTGAGACTGGAAAATTGGGCATCCAAATGGCAGATGAAATTTAATGTGGATAAGTGCAAGGTGATGCATATAGGGAAAAATAACCCATGCTATAGTTACACAATGTTAGGTTCCATTGGGTGCTATTACCCAAGAAAGAGATCTAGGCGTCATAGTGGATAACACATTGAAATCGTCGGTTCAGTGTGCTGCGGCAGTCAAAAAAGCAAACAGAATGGGCTGGTCGCGGACCACCCTGTCCCACTGCACACCCTACACAGCCCAGGAAGACTGGTCGCAGACCACACTGAGAATGGGACAAGCGCAGGGAAGAAGCGGGTTACTGCACTCCTGGCAGTTGGAAGCAAGTAGAAACATCAGGAACTGGATCAGGAACAAACATCTAGGAACATCTGGAACCAACATCAAGACAATAGGCAAGACACAGGACAGGGAGCCATCAAAGCAAGAGCCGACCACAGAGGACCTGGATTGATGAAGCAGCACAGACAACTGTAAGACTCAATCCAAAAGCAAACAGGAACTGAAGTGAAGGTCCTTTTATACTGCTGTATGCAGGCACCTCCCTGAGAGGAGTTCACCTGGACCACCCCTCACCGGTCCTATAACTGCGGTGGAGTGCTGCGGGCCAGCCCCTAGGGAGAAGGTCGTGGCCACCCCCGCCCCCTTCCCTAGTCTTAAAATAGAAGAGCCAAGCAAGCCACAGGCAGGCCTCAAGAACAGCAAGGCTTCCCAGGCCCTGGAGCATTCTGGGCCCCTGGAGTCCTTCTCCTTGCAGCCTGTTACTGCTGCTTCCTGCCTGGACCTCTAACCATCTGGCCAGGCAGAATTGCTGCAGGACCTCCACCAGCCCTCCTCTGGGAAAGCCATCATCAGGCCTGCAGGGCCACTAAGACCTCACCTAGGGCCAGCACCTCCCTTCCTCCCCTTCACACACACACACACACACACAAGTGCTGCAGCACTTCCCCTTTCCTTCTGTTTTTTTTTAGGTTTGTTTATCCTTCCCCCCTCCCTGTTTATTTTCTTATTCACCTTCCCCCCCCCCCCTTTTTTTTTCATGTTTTTTCCCCAGGTGCTGCTCCCCCTAACATCAGGAGGTCCTCCACCTATCCCCCTGTGGCCAGTACCACAGGGGCTACAGGCCCTGCAGGCAAGCAAGCGGTCCCAGACCAGGAGGTAAGGAGGGAAGAGGTTGTTGGAGTCTCTTTCCTGGGGCTCCTTCCATCCTCCCCCTCCCCATTCCTCTTACTTTATTAATTTTTGTTTACTTACTTAGCCTTGGTTGTTGTCTTCCCCCTTTAGTTGTCCTTGTTGTCCTGTTTTCCTTTTTGTTCTTTGGGTTGTTTGGTGTTTGTTTGTTGGTTTCTTTGACTTCCTTTTGTTCTTCCCTTGCTAGCTTGATTGCTTAATTACAGTCAGCTGTCTGCAGCTACCTGCCCCACACTTCCCTCTTACCAACTCCCAACCTCCTTTTTTTTTTTTTTTAGTTTGCTATCCCTCCTTTTAGTTTTTTTTTTGTTGTTGTTCTATTGCTTTTTGTCTTCTCCCGTTGTGTTTTTGGTTGTCCTTGTTGTCCTGTTGCTTTCTTTTTTGTTCTTTGGGTTGCTTGTTTGTTTGTTGGATGTTTATTTATTTCTTTATTTATTTGATGAGTTTTATATACCGTTATTCGGTTGAGCCATCATAACGGTTTAAAAAAGTGTACAATATTTGACTTCCTTTTGTTCTTCCCTTGCTGCAGCTGCTTGCAGCTACCTGCCCCACCCTTCCCACCTGCCAGCTCCTAACCCTCCTTAGTTTGTTCTTTTAGTTTGGTTTTTCTTCCCCCCCCGGGCCCAAGGTTTTTAGGACCCTTAGGGTTTATTTTGATTTTATTTCCTTTCCCTTCCCTTTGGTTAGGTTTTGGTTCCCCCCCCCCCCCTCCCCTCCCCTTTTTCCTTGCTGTTTTGTGTCTTTCTTTTTGTTACCTACCTTTGTCTTTTTCCCTTTGGGTTTTGTTGTCCCCTCTTTGTCTCCAACATGGCCTCTGCCCCTCCTGCTTCCACTGCCCCCTCTCGCCTCCTGGGAGTGGCGGAGAGCATGCTCGCTCCTTTTTTGCCCTCCCAGGCGGAAGTGGGGAACCCCCCTGCTCCCACAGCTGCCCACTCTCTCCCCTCGCCCCACCCCTCCTCGGGAGGCCGATGCTCCTCCCCCCTCCAACTCCTCTCAGGCGGCGGCACCGCAGGAAGGTGCACCTCAGCACACCATCCACGCCCCCCTCCTCTGGTCTCTTGGGGGTGGCGGCGAGTGTGCTGGCCCCATTTTCACCTTTCCAGGCGGAAGTGGGGAACCCTCCTGCCCCCCCGGCCGTCCGCACCTCCTCGGGGGTTGGTGCTCTGCCCCTTCCTGTCCCCTTTCTCAGGCGATGGTCGAAAAGGAGGCCGCCCCTCTCGCCTTGTGGGGGTGGCGGCGTGCATCTTGGCCCCGCTGTCACCTCCCCGGGTGGAGGGGGAAGGCCCTCCTGTCCCCGAGACTGCCAGCTCCCTCCCCCTGCCCCGTCCCTCTTCGGAGGATAGTGATCCTCCCCCTCCCAACCTCCCATCTCGGGCGTCGGCCGCAGGTGCGAAACCCGCTGGCAAGAGGGCGAGGAAGGTGAAGCACATCGCTTCACCCCTCCCCTCTTCCGGAGGCTCCCCGGCGACCATGCCTACCCCCTTCCACTTCACCCCCCTTAGTGAGCTCGTGGCGGAGGATGGGATCATTATCGCCCCCCTCCCCTCTTGGGCAAGGGGTGACCCGTCCCCCCAACCACCACCCCCCCCCCCGCGGGCCAAGCCCGCTGCTCTTCCTCCTCCTCCTTTTTCTCCCCTGCCGCAGAGGGCAGCGAGCGTCACCTCGTGGCGACCCAAGGCGGCTGCTGCCGCGGCTGCTACGCCCGCCGCCCTTCCTGCGGCACCCCTTCCTCTCCCCCTCACCACCGCGGCCGTTAACATCGGCGGTCCCTCTGCCCCGGCCATCGCCTCAACTACCCCTACGACCTCTGGGGGCCCCGCGAAGCCTCCACCCGCCATTCCCCCTCCCTGTCCCATAGCAGCGCGGGCCAGCTACGCTGCCATCGCCGCGGTGAAAGGATAGAGCGCTGGAGGGCAGCCCGCCCCGCCGATGGATCTTTATTCCTCGGCGGCGGGCTCCTCTGGCCTCACTCTGCGGCACGGCCTGCACTGCCAAGTGCTGGCCACCTCCGATCCTCTCTGCTTTTCGGCCTCTCTGGCCAAGCTGGTCAGGCCCACGGAGGTCGTGGTGGCGGAGAGGATGCACGGGAAGGTCGTGCTGTTCATCCGGTCCCTCGCCTCGGTGCACAAAGCCGTGGTAAAGGGACTGGTCGTCGAGGGGGTGTACCACGCGGTGGAGCCCATCGTGGGCCAAGGGAAGCGGGTGGTCTTTTCTAATGTCCCGCCCCACATCCCGGACGCCCTCCTCCGGCTCCAATTCGGTGGCCTGGGGGCCTTCACCACCCCCATCACAGCCATCCCGGCAGGCCACCGGGAGCAGGAGCTGCGGCATGTGTCTTCCTACCGTCGGCAGGCATGGATATGTCTGTCGGCGGAGGTGACGCGGGCCGACGGGTGGCGTTTTGTCACCTTTTAGGGGGTGCCCTTTAAGATCTATTGGTCGGCGGAGGGGTCTCTGTGCCAGCATTGCTGCAGGCTGGGGCATTCTCTGCAGGAGTGCCCCGGCCACGTCTCCCAGCTTTCAGGGCGGGAGAGGGCGGCGGCGCGACCCTCCGCCACCGACGCACCCCCTGACGCTGCCACCTCTCTTAGAGCAGAAGCCGCGGCTCCCCCGAGGGCGTCCACTCGGGGCGGGACCACGACGCCCGCGTCTGCCCCCACCCAGGACCAACAGGGCTCCACCACCACCGCGGGATCCATCGTCACCATCACCGCACCCCCTCAGCCGTCCGCCGCTCTCCCCGTCGCAGACCAGCCGCGACCTGACGGGCCTGACCCTGAGGCCCTTCTCCCTGTGACTGCGCCACTGTCCTCCAGGCAGCGGCGCAAGATGGAGAAGGCCAGCGCTAGGGCCGAGAGGGAAGCTGCCCCTAAGGGAGTGGGTCTCATTGTTCCATCTGGTGACCAGCAAGGGGTCGCCGATCCCCCGGTCCCTCCTGCGGTCGCCCCTGGGCCGCGGCCCACCGATGTTGTCATCCCGGAGCCCCCTGTCGAGGGGAGCTCTGAGGCCCCGGTTGTTATCACAGATCAGGGAGAGGACGAGGCGAGGGGGATGGGCCCCGTAGATAGGGACTTAGGGCCGGCCCCCACCTCCGACTCCGCGCCTCCCCCATCTCCCGCCTGTTTCGTGGAGGTGGGCGACCGCGAGGACGACGAGGCGGCCTCGTCTCTCCCACTGGTCAGCGAGGACTGCGTGGGCGTGCTGGAGGAGATGGAGGTGTTGCCCACGCCTCCTCTGCCCGCTCCCCAGTCGGAGCGCGCCAGCACCTCCGCTCTTTTGACCAAGAAGCGGAGGAAGCTCATGCGGGGAGAGGCCCCGGGCGACGATCCTCGGGCCGCCCCCTCCTCGGACGAGGAGGGGCTCGACCCGGGAGCGAAGCCGGCCCTCTCCCTGTCACCCCCGACAGCTAGCTTAGCGGAACCCCGCCCTGCCCGCGAGGTGCCCGAGGCACCCCCTCCTTCTCTCCCGAGTCCATCGCTGGTCGACGAAGTGGTTGTCATCACCGCGGAGGCCGTGGGCGAGGGGGACAGGCCCTCGGAGCCTCGGCCTGGTCTCCCGGGCGGGGAACTAGAGTCGGCCCCGGGGATTAGCCCCGAGGCCCCGGAAAGCGGGGTCTCCCCAGATGGCGGTGAAAACACCGGGGACCCGTCGGGCGGGATCCAGGTGGGATCCGAGGGTGAGGGACAGGTAGTATCATCCCCGCCCTTCCCCGTGGGAGGTATTTTGACTGCCTCCCCAGAGGCCGGCCCTTCCCAGTCCCCGGTACAAGAACCCCTGCCGCCTCCGCCCCCTCCTGGCAAGCGGGAGGCGGGTGAGTCTCCACCGCTGCCGCCCCCTCCTGATCAGCAGGAGGCGGGTGAGCCTCCACCGCCGTTGACGCCCCTGGCCGGGGAGCCCCCTCCGCCGACCCCCACCGAGCCTAACGTCTCCATCGTGGTCCCCCCTCCCGTCCAGACGGAGGGGGACGGCTCGGTGGGCGAGGCGGAGGAACCTCGGACCGTGGAGGTGTTGCCCCCTGAACCCTCTCCTATTGCCCTTCCTACCCCGGCTCCTCAGGTGGTGGGGCCGGTCGAGCTTCCGCCTCCAGAAGGGGCCCAGTCTCGGCGGGGTCCCGACCGGGCCACGGGGCCCTCCGGCCTGCCCCTGACGGAGCTACTGTCTGGCCTTCTCCACCCCCTTCCTCCCTCCCCTTCCTCTCCCCCTCTCTGTGATCTGGAGGAGGGGGAGGTCCTCTCCCTTCTGCCTCCGTCCCCTTCTGCCCCTTCGGAGCGGGTCGCCCTTGGGCCCGCTCCGTCGAGTTCCCTTCTGATTCCTCAGACCCCCCTTTCTCCCCCTCCTATCTCTCCCCTCCCTTCCATCCCCCTCCCTTCCGTTCCTACCCCTCTCGCTCCCCTCCTCTCTCCCATCCCCTCCCTCCTTTCTTTAGTTCGCCCTCCCTATCCCTCTTTTCCTGCCCCGGGTGACCCGGCACCCGTCAGTGTGGGCCAGCGCCCTGCGGGGGGTGGGAGGGAGGGTGAGCGCGGTCGTTCGTCCTCCTCCCGGAGGAACCGCCGGAAGAGCTCTCGTTCCCGGAGGGCTCGTTTCGATGTTCGCGGGAACAGGTCCCGGTCTCCTCCGGGGCCGGGACCTGGGGGACCTGATGACGCAAGGGGGAGGGGGAGGGGGAGAGGGGCGAGTGTGAGTGGGCGAGCGGCCGAGGAAAGAGGGCTGCGTGTCAACACGGGACACGCCGGCCTCTCGACCCCCGCTCTCCCCCGCAGACAGCTCTGACACCTTCCGCGATGGAGGTAGGTCTGCGCTCATGGCTCAGTCGGGGAGGGGGACGTGGAGCGGGCGTCTGTACCGCTCCTCGGCCGTCCCCCACCCCGGCGAGGAGAGATATTCATCAGCCACGGCCGCCCGTGCGCGATTCGGCCGGCTCTGAGACGGGGCCGGTCGTGTGCGTGATACCCGAAACCCCCTCTTGACAGAGAATGGCGTTCACGTTCTGCACCTTTAACGCCAACGGCTGCCAGACCGGGTTCCGCAGGCACTGGGTACTTTCCACCCTCAAGCGTGGCGGGTACTCGGTGACCTTTTTACAGGAAACCCATACCACTCCGGCCGCCAAAGCGTCCTGGCGACTGCGAGATGGCCTTCAGTCACAACTCGGGAGTGGCTGGCGGGGTGGCCATCTTGATTTTGCGGGTCTCGCAGACGGAGGTGCTGAGCGTTGAGGCTGTAGTGCCGGGCAGGATATTGCACGTGAGGCTGAGGTTAGAGGGAAGCTGCACGGTGAATTGCGTCAACGTGTACGCCCCTTGCGGCTCGGCCAAACAAACGGTATTCCTTCGTCAGTTGTCCGACCTCTTGGACTCGCTGGACCCTGACGAGGAAGCGGTGCTCGGGGGGGACTTCAACGTCACCCTCGGCCCGCTCGATCAGGGGGGTGTACGCGAGTTCTCCGGCGCATAGGCGGCCCTTCGGGAGGCCGTCCTGCGCAGCGGTTTGGCGGATGTTTGGCGTGAGCAGCATCCTGACGCCTGCTCCGGCTTCACCTTCGTAAGGGTGGTCGGAGAGCGTGTGTGTCACTCCCGCATCGACCGGTGGTATCTGTCCCATTGGCTGATGCACCGGGCCACGGAGTGCGTGGTGGAGCCGGCCGCCCTCTCGGATCACCATATGGTGGTTCTGAGGGTCGTGCTCAGCCCCCCGCAGCCCAGGTCATCCCATTGGCACTTCAACAACTCGCTCCTTCAGGACGACAAGTTGGTGGCGGCGGTGCGGGAGTTCTGGGTGGACTGGCGCCGCCGGGAGGCGGACTTTGCTTCTCTCGCTCAGTGGTGGGACGTGGGCAAGGTCCGTCTCTGGGTTCTCTGTCAAGAACGCGCCAGGGGCGTGAACGCCGAAGAGCGCCTCGCCATCCGTCGCCTCTGGGGAGGTGATGGAGCTGGAAGGGCGCCTCAGCGATGCTCGGGGACTGGGAGGCGAGCTGGCTATGCTCTTCGAGTACGAGGAGAAGAAGTTGGCCCTGCGCCACCTCGAAGAGCGGCGAGGTCGCGGGGCCTACGTGAGGTTGCACGTCCAGATCCTGCGGGAGATGGACCGCAGCACACCCTTCTTCTATGGGCTGGAGAGGCGGAGGGGTAACCGGAAGCAGATAGCGTGCCTGCTGGCTGCCGACGGGACCCCCTTCGATGAACCGAGTAGGATCAGGGCGGAGGTCCGCGATTTCTACACGGCTCTCTTTTCCCCGGACCCGATCGATCCGAACACTTGTCAAACCCTATGGGAGGGGCTGCCGGCGGTGAGCGAGGTCAGCCGAGCCTGGCTCGACCTATCCTTGGGCCTGGGAGACCTCGCTGAGGCTCTGGGCCGGTTGCCGAGAGGGAAGTCCCCCGGCATCGACCGGCTCACTGCAGAGTTCGTCTCTTTCTTTTTTGACGTCTTAGGGCCCGATCTCCTGCGAGTCCTAAACGAAGCCCTCGAGACGGGATGCCTGCCCCTTTCTTGCAGGCGCGTGGTGCTCACCCTCCTGCCTAAGGCGGGCGACCCGCGCCGCCTCAAGAAATGGCATCCCGTATCCCTGCTCTGCACGGATTATAAAATTCTGGCCAAGGCGCTCTCCCTGCGGCTGGCTTCCGTGCTGACGGAAGTGATTCACTCCGACCAGACCTACACGATCCCCGGATGCACTATTTTCGATAACATCTTTTTGGTCCGGGATCTCATTCATTACGCCCGTAGGTCCGGTCTGTCGGTGGCCTTTTTGTCCCTCGATCAAGAGAAGGCCTTCGACAGGGTAAATCACAACTATCTCATGGGTACTTTGTGAGCATTCGGTTTCAGACCCGGGTTCGTGGGGTACCTCCGCCTCTTGTACTCGAGAGCAGAGTGTCTGGTTAAAGTCAACTGGTCCCTGGCGGCACCGCTGGCGTTCGGGCGGGGAGTGCGTAAGGGGTGCCCCCTCTCGGGTCAGCTCTACGCGCTGGCCATCGAGCCGTTCCTGTGTCTTCTGTGCAGGTGGCTCATCGGTCTGGTGTTGCAAGACCCCGAGCTGCGGGTCACCCTTTCGGCCTATGCTTTCAGGACCCGCTTGACCTACAGAGGGTGCACGACTGCCAGCAGGTCTATTCCGCAGCCTCATCTGCTAAGGTCAACTGGGACAAAAGCTCCGGCCTCTTGGTAGGGCCGCAGGGGGTGGACACCCATCGCCCTGTCGTGAGGCAGGGAGACCCTTAAGTATCTCGGCGTCCACCTGTCCGTCGCGGATGCCACCGCCTCCATTAACTCGAGCGAGCTCGGAGAGAAGCTTGAAGCTCGCCTCGGGGCGTGGAGGGGTCTGCTATGTCTGGTGTCCCTCCGGGGTCGGGCCTTGGTGGTGAATCAGCTGCTGGTGAGCATGCTGTACCACTGCCTCACCGCCTTGAGTCCGACCCCGGAATTCCTCGCTCGTACTCAGAAGAAACTGCTGGACTTCTTTTGGGATGGCGGGAAGCACTGCGTCTCCGCGGGGGTCCTGGCTCTCCCGTCGGGAGAGGGCGGTCATGGGTTCATGTGCCTGAGAAGTCAGGTGCACACCTTCCGTCTACAGACCCTGCAGAAATACCTGTATGCGGACCCCGCTCCGCGATGGCGCCCGCTGGCGACGCATTTTTTGCGCCAGACAGGCAACCTGCGGTACGACTGGCAGCTGTTGGTCCTTGACCCGAGCGTCTTCACCCCCAGGAGGCTCTTCCTCTGTTTTGTTATAGTTTTGGCTTCTTGGGCCATGGGGTTTTCCCTGTAGCCTTTTGTTCAGGACTCCCCCTTCCCTCCCTTCCATTTTGTTTAGACTCAGGCGCCTTCTCTAGGGGGCGCCTGAGATCCTTTGTCTCCTTTTTTTGTTTATGGCCTTCCCTTTTTTTATTTTTTTTCTGGGGGCGGTGCGGTCTTTGGCCACTCCCACCTCCTTTCTCCCCAAGTCTTAAATAGGAACCAGGAAGTCCAAGCAGAGCCAAGCAAGCCACAGGCAGGCCTCAAGAACAGCGAGGCCTCCCTGGCCCTGGAGCAAGTCCTGGATAGGCAAGGCTTCAGAGCGGCCTCCAGAAGAGAAGGTAAGATGCCTCCTGTGGCGCAGCCACAGGAGGGATCGCAACACCGACAAACTACTTAAGATAGGCAGCTATATTCAATTGTGCTGCTATACTACTGAATATGCCTCCAAAGTTGGCCGGATAAGTTTATTCAGCTAACTTTGCTATCTGGACTGTCTCTGAATGTAGACCTCATTAGTTTTAATTATTGGATATTATTTGATATGTGTGCTGTTTTGAAATATTTTATTGGGGCTTGGGAAATTTTAAAAAATGTACATGACTTTAACAGTTGAGGTTCTATTTGTCAGTTTTATTAGTATGATTCTACTATTATAATTAATGCTTTATGTTTCTTGATTTTATTGTTTATGAGGAATGGTGGATCTGTCATTGATTGTAGACAAGAGCCTGGCATCTTGGAATTTCCATTTCAGTTTTTGTCAACATATTTCTGGTTCTAATTTGTGATCCTTTATTCTGTATTCGATGAGGATCTGTCTCTGCTCTGTGTATGTGACCAAAGGGAGAGATTTTGCTAGCATGTAGTTTCTGTGTAGGGATCTATAGCAATCGGGTTTGCTTCATTTCCCCAGTAGGTACTGTATTAGTATTCTGGAACTCAGTGTAATATTTACAGTGCTGTATTTTCACAGGAAGGGTTCTTGTATGCATTCTTTGTGTTACTACTGTTACATTATGATAAGTTTGCAGTATAGATTTTGAGTGTTTTCTTTTACAATGTGTCTGGCAATGGAAGGGGTTTGTGTTGCTGTTACTTTGAAGGGCCTGTTTGGATGTGGTGTGGTATCTGCCTCTCTTTATGTTTGTGTATATCTGATTACTCCTAACAGCAAACTGAAAAGAATCAAAATTGGAATTTTGAGCTTCTTCCTGGTAGCATGATTGCCTACTATTTGGCAAATGGTTCAACAATTGATTGGCTGGTGAGAAACTTTGACATATATCTTTGACACACACACACACACATATATATATATATATATATATAAATAAATAAAAATGTTAAATAGTTTGTACGTCGTCGCTAATCTCGCCAACCGCTTAACCGAATGCGTTCAAATTTGCACACAACATTCACTTCCCATAGGGGAAGGATCTTATACACTTACATTACATATAGGTCACACCTGTGACAGGTAATACAAGTTTAAAAATTGCTTACACAAAACAGCGACATCTGGTGGCCGTCAGCGCAAGCGCAACCTCTTACACCTTTCAAACACACTCACACACCACACCCCACCCCCACACAGGGCTATTTCTTTCATTCACACTCCCTCATAACACACAGAAATCCACACTCATCACACCACACACCCCCACCCACACGCCTGCCAATGTCACTTACTTCACCCACCCTCCCAAAACACACCAAAACACGAATTCCTGGCTGCTACATTGGGAAGCCACGCATTTCACACACCCTCCGAATTTAAATTAAAGTACCCTCTTCCACCCACCCACGCACTGCACTCCGATCACACACTACACCTGATACAAGTCTGTGCTTCTCCGCCGGCACCACAAGAATGGTCCGGGACACATCGCATTCAGTAGGGCCGTCGGATGCCAGCAACCAAAATGGCGCCGGCGGACCTTGCCCTTACTATGCTATATGGAGACAACAATGACGTCGGTACACCATGTGACATAATAAGGGCAACAGCCCGTCGGCGCCATATCCACAGCGGACATTTGCCCTTACTAGGTCAGGAATCATGACGCACCACTTTCACCGGTGAAGTTTTGTGACATGGCAGCCGGCGGAACAAACCCTAGCACAAACCCTCGCCACCGGCTGGCAGTTTACACATGTAGCCAGGGAGGAGCACGGTGGGGGACCGTTCTTATTTTCCGCCGCGTGTTTTTCACAGGGGGGGGGGGGGCACTGATTCTCCACATCTCTCGAGAGGGGGGCTGTAGCGTGGGTTGCTCTATTTCGCCGGGTTGGTGGGGGGGGGGGGGGGGCGCCAGGAAGGCGTGCCTGCATATTTAAACTATTCTTTGCTGGTGCTGTTCATTTGGGGTAAAAAAAAACACAAACTGTAACCTTTACTGCTCTGTTCTGTTTTTTCAACTTAACCAGGCTCAGCTACTGCACCAATTGCTTTCAAATTTGGACACAACCTTGCTTTCACTTTCGGCAAGGTTCTTCTCTATCTAGATTACATAGATGTCACACGGTTACAGAAAAAAAACATGTTTTTACATGTGTGTGGAGAAAACAGCGACATCTGTTGGACAGATATGCAACACACGCTATCTACCTTGGGAAATGAAGCTGCTGTACTGTGCATGCGCGGGCAGGAGTACACGTCGGGCTCAGCGGGACCAACATGGTGCTGGGAGGGGCAGCAGCGGTGCACGTCGCACACAGTGGGACCAACATGGTGCTGGGAGGAGCAGCAGCAGCGGACTGGCGGCAATATCGGGCGTGGTGGTGTCGGCTGGCCGAAATTCAACACCTGGGAGGAGCTGCGGCGGTGATCTGGTACGGCTCAAGTGCACGACAGGGAGGGATCCTCGCTGACCTCGCGCCTTCGGGAGCGGGCCACGCAGAACCGCACAAGAGGGAGAGGGATGGGGGGGGGGGGGGGCAGCTGGGAGGGCATTGCGAGCCGGAGGGGATCAGAATCAGGGAAGGAGATTGAGAGAGGGTGCGGTGTCACTGACAAAAGGGTAGGGAGTAGGCGGGGAGAGGTGATAGTGAGGGGAGGGAGAATGAAGGGGGCGGTGAGTGTCAGGGGAGAGACACAGAGGGGAGAGGTGAATGTGAGGGGTGAGATTTGGAGTGGGGACAGGGGAGTGAAGGGGGGATTAGTGACCAAAGGGGGAGGGGTGAGTGTGAGGGGAGAGAGCTGGAGTGGGGATAGGGGAGGAAAGGGGGGGTGAAGTGACCAAGGGGGAGGACGATGTGTGACTGAGGTATATGAGCAAGGGGAAGGGGGGGGGGGGGGGGGAAGAACCTGACTCTGCCACTGCAACGCGTGGCCGGGCACAGCTAGTGTGTGTGTATGTATGTATGTATGTATGTATGTATATATATAGATATATATATATATATATATATATATACAACCACACATGCACACATAAATATATATTATATTCATGATGTAACCCAACTTTGGTGGGTGGGGGGGGGGGGGGCCAACAAATTGTATGCATGGAAGGGGTGGCCAAGGCTCAAAACGTTTGCTCCCCTTGTTATGTTTTTGTAAGAATGTGAACCCTGGTCTGAAGTGAGAGGTGTCTCCGTCCACAGGGAGGAGCCCTGTGGGCCTCACCGTCGGTAGGCAGAGTCTCAGTGGTGTAGGACACAGCTAAAGATGGAGACTTTATTATGAAGGAAGGCAAGCAGAGCCCACGGAGCGGGTGATGTAATAAAAAGTACAGTTCTGAGCAAAGGGATATACCCAGGGTGATACCTCTGGTGTGAGGATCCGATAGTAGTCCGCGGAGCGGGGTATGCCAGAAAGTCCCTTCTGAAGTGTAGCAATACCTCAGACGTGTAGATCCAGTAGTGGCCCGCGGAGCGGGGTACACCAGGAAGACCCTTCAGGAGTGTAGCAATACCTCAGACGTGTAGATCCGGTAGTAGCCACACAGCTGGGAATGCCGAGGATGTCTGTTCAGAGGTGATGATAATGAGGAAGTCTGAGGTGCAGGAACTCGAAGAAAATCCTGTAGTGGATGAAGCACCAACCTGCAGTGCAGGTATACTGGAGCGACTCCTACTGAAGAAGACACGGTAGTGGCCCAAGGCACTGGGTACACCACAGAGAATCTTCAGTAGGGAAGATGTCGTAGAGGTTTGTAGTAAAGTACTCACAGGAGGTAGTTCCAGGAGAGTGTCCCGAGAAGCGGGACAGGCAGCGGTCCAAGGCAGGAAGGCCCTCCTAGGAGCAGATAGCCAGGAATTCAGAAAGGCCCCCAAGGAGCGGGTACCCAGAGCGTTCGAATGCCAAGTAAGGAACTGGAACCAGAAGTCCAAGAATAGAGTGGATTCAGCAACGAGAGAATTCCTTGCTAACTCGTTGAAGCATAGGGCCAGTCAGCTTAAGTACCATAGCAGGTTGATGTCATCCGGAGGGGATGCCCCCGATGTTCCCGTCATGACATGTACAAAGGTGGCCCTTGCGGGCACACGCGCGACTAAGTGATTCTGGAAACAAGATGGCGGTCGGGAGGCCCACGCCATCCCGGGGATGCCGGGCTGGTTGGCAGTGGTTAGTGGAGGCCGCCATTCTTCCAAGAATCGACATTGCAGCAAAGAAAGAGGTGAGCCTGGGTAGTCGCAGCCATCTGTGACTGACGGGCGTAACACCCCTGCTCTAAGGTATACATGTTTATATCTATAAGTCTGCCCACATATACTTTAGAACGAAGACCACTGGTCATTTTAGTTGCCTCCCTCTGAACTGACTCCTTTTGAAGGTGTAGTCTCCAGAATTGTACACAATATTCCAAATGAGGTCTCACCAGGGACCTATACAGGGGCAATATCACTTCCTTCTTTCTGTTGACCATTCCTCTCCTTATGCAGCCATTCATCTTTCTGGCTTTTGCAATCACCTTAACCACCTGTTTGGCGAGGACAGAGACCAAGATGGCGGCGAGAGCGGTCGCTCTGTAAGATGCTCCTGAACGAACTTATACCTTGTCAAGATGCCCGCTAAAAGGAAAGGCAAAATGCGGGTCTTTCCTACTGATCCGCCGCAGCCTGATCCTCAGAAGCGTATTACAGAATATACGGCCGCGTTGATGGTGAAAGCAGGGGACGGGAACCCCGCTGCGGTAGCCGAAGAGGGAGCTTCGGCGCTGCTTGGGGAGGTCAGCTTGAGTCCCCCGGATCACCGACCTCCACCGGCGCCTGGGCTACGGGCGGCTCTCCGACAGCAGACGTCTCATGATGACATCACTCCCCCAACGGCGGGGGAACACCGAGAGGGAGTAGAGACGCCTGCTCCGATGCTCTCCTCGAGTCTGCTGGTAACAGCAGCGTTGCCGGGTCAGGAAGATCGGGAGATTTCATTATCTCCAGTTTACCCGAACGAGGAGGCCAGGAGGCTGTCGGAGATTGCAACCGGGAGAATTCCAATACAGCCGAGGGAACAGGGAAGGGGTGAGTTTACTATTCCCCCTAAACCACCCACGGTAACATTGGATATATTGTGGGAGTTAATGGCCAGTATCGGACAATTTGTGAAGGAAGCTGATGTCAGATACAATAAAATGGATAACGATATGCAAAGCCTGAAACTTAAGACGGAGGAACAGATAAAAGATCTGGGAAGCAGGATGAAAGAGGTGGAGAAAAAAACTCTACAAGTTCAAATGGTGGACGTTAAAATGATAAAAGATCTGGCATTCCAGTCAAAAAGACTGGAAGCGCTTGAGAACTTTAACACACTTGAACTTAAGATTCTTAAACTTTCCTAGTGCTTTAGGGGAAGATGTACAAAGCACACTGAAAAGGTTTTTCCTAGATATTTTGAAATTTGAGGAATCTAAATTGCCCATCATAAACAAAGCCTACTTCCTTACTAAAATCGAAAGGAGAATTGAGGGAGACCAACAGGCTATATTTGAGAATTTAACTCAATTTATTGAAAGTTCTGCTGTAGAGATATTGGGCAGGGGTACGTTATTAGTATCATTTGTCATTGAAAAAGATGTAAGCAATGTTATGAAAGCATTCTTTCAAAATTCTTCTGAAACTTTTTTTGGCCAATTGGTCAAGATTTTCCCTGATTTTTCTAGGCCCACCAAATTAAGGCGACAGGAATTTTTAAAATTGAGGTCGCAAGTAGTAGCATTAGGCTACACTTTCTTACTTAGATATCCTTGCAGATGTCTAAGGGTAAAGGTGAAAATTTTGCATTTACTGTGATTGAACAGCTGAAATCTTTTTTGAACGCAAGAACGGTGTCCATTAGGGATGTGAATCGTTTTCCATATCGTCTTAACGATAGAAATCGTGTGGCAGGAGAAGAAAATCGTGTTTGGCATGATTATTTCATTGAAAAATCGTTAAAAATCGTTTTTTCCGATTAGTGCGCACTAACTCCCCGTTAGTGCGCACTAAATCGAGTTAGTGCGCACTAACTCGAGTTAGTGCGCACTAACTCGAGTTAGTGCGCACTAACTCCCCGTTAGTGCGCACTAACTCGAGTTAGTGCGCACTAACTCAAAATGATACAAATAGACACTTTCCAGGTCACTGAAGGTCAGTTAGGAATGAATATGTGTTCCTATTGGCTGGCAGCCCTCTTATCTATTGATGTTACCAAGGTTTCCACTGAGGTGATGGTTGGGGGGATGGGAAATGGAACTGGAAACTCATGAACACCAACAGAAAATGAAACAAAGTGTTCACACTTCCCAGGTCAGTAAAGGTCACTTAGGAATGAATATGTATTCCTATTGGCTGGCTGTGCTCTTATCTACTGATGTTACCAAGGTTACCACTGAGGTAATGGTTGGGGGGATGTGAAATGGAAACAGTTGGAAGCTTGACATGTGATGATCAGCACTCACGTGACTAGAACTTCTTTGTTTATTATTTTTGTTAGCAGGCACCTGAAATGCTAGTGCATGTTGAATTTGCCAATCACTGTGCATTTTAGAAAGGTGGTCCTGGCTGGAACTGTACACAGTTCAAATATATGTAATTGATTGTTGGTAAGTGTATTTTTTAAGTAGCCACACTGGCACAAGTATGTTTACTTTTCCTCCTACTTAACTCACTAGCTCAGCTTTGTAAGAAGGGCTTCTCTGCTAGAGTGAGGGTCAGGCAGCTCCCCCCTGTCTGTGAAGCCAGCCTCTCACTAGTAATGCAGGGAGGGAGCTGTCTCAGACTTCACCATCTTCCTCCCCCCCCACCCTCACCCACACATCATTCACTAGCTGGGACATGGGGGAAGTCAGGAGTGAGGGTCAGGCAGCTCCCCCCTGTCTGTGAAGCCAGCCTCTCACTAGTAATGCAGGGAGGGAGCTGTCTCAGACTTCACCATCCTCCTCCCCCCCCCCCCTCACCCACACACCATTCACTAGCTGGGACATGGGGGAAGTCAGGAGTGAGGGTCAGGCAGCTCCCCCCTGTCTGTGAAGCCAGCCTCTCACTAGTAATGCAGGGAGGGAGCTGTCTCAGACTTCACCATCCTCCCCCCCCCCTCACCCACACACCATTCACTAGCTGGGACATGGGGGAAGTCAGGAGTGAGGGTCAGGCAGCTCCCCCCTGTCTGTGAAGCCAGCCTCTCACTAGTAATGCAGGGAGGGAGCTGTCTCAGACTTCACCATCCTCCCCCCCCCCCCCTCACCCACACACCATTCACTAGCTGGGACATGGGGGAAGTCAGGAGTGAGGGTCAGGCAGCTCCCCCCTGTCTGTGAAGCCAGCCTCTCACTAGTAATGCAGGGAGGGAGCTGTCTCAGACTTCACCATCCTCCCCCCCCCCCCCTCACCCACACACCATTCACTAGCTGGGACATGGGGGAAGTCAGGAGTGAGGGTCAGGCAGCTCCCCCCTGTCTATGAAGCCAGCCTCTCACTAGTAATGCAGGGAGGGAGCTGTCTCAGACTTCACCATCCTCCCCCCCCCCCCTCACCCACACACCATTCACTAGCTGGGACATGGGGGAAGTCAGGAGTGAGGGTCAGGCAGCTCCCCCCTTTCTGTGAAGCCAGCCTCTCACTAGTAATGCAGGGAGGGAGCTGTCTCAGACTTCACCATCCTCCCCCCCCCCTCACCCACACACCATTCACTAGCTGGGACATGGGGGAAGTCAGGAGTGAGGGTCAGGCAGCTCCCCCCTGTCTGTGAAGCCAGCCTCTCACTAATAATGCAGGGAGGGAGCTGTCTCAGACTTCACCATCCTCCCCCCCCCCCCTCACCCACACACCATTCACTAGCTGGGACATGGGGGAAGTCAGGAGTGAGGGTCAGGCAGCTCCCCCCTGTCTATGAAGCCAGCCTCTCACTAGTAATGCAGGGAGGGAGCTGTCTCAGACTTCACCATCCTCCCCCCCCCCCTCACCCACACACCATTCACTAGCTGGGACATGGGGGAAGTCAGGAGTGAGGGTCAGGCAGCTCCCCCCTTTCTGTGAAGCCAGCCTCTCACTAGTAATGCAGGGAGGGAGCTGTCTCAGACTTCACCATCCTCCTCCCCCCCCCCTCACCCACACACCATTCACTAGCTGGGACATGGGGAAAGTCAGGAGTGAGGGTCAGGCAGCTCCCCCCTGTCTGTGAAGCCAGCCTCTCACTAGTAATGCAGGGAGGGAGCTGTCTCAGACTTCACCATCCTCCAACCCCCCCTCACCCACACACCATTCACTAGCTGGGACATGGGGGAAGTCAGGAGTGAGGGTCAGGCAGCTCCCCCCTGTCTGTGAAGCCAGCCTCTCAGTAGTAATGCAGGGAGGGAGCTGTCTCAGACTTCACCATCCTCCCCCCCCCCCCCTTCTCACCCACACACCATTCACTAGCTGGGACATGGGGGAAGTCAGGAGTGAGGGTCAGGCAGCTCCCCCCTGTCTGTGAAGCCAGCCTCTCACTAGTAATGCAGGGAGGGAGCTGTCTCAGACTTCACCATCCTCCTCCCCCCCCCTCACCCACACACCATTCACTAGCTGGGACATGGGGGAAGTCAGGAGTGAGGGTCAGGCAGCTCCCCCCTGTCTGTGAAGCCAGCCTCTCACTAGTAATGCAGGGAGGGGGCTGTCTCAGACTTCACCATCCTCCCCCCCCCCCCTCACCCACACACCATTCACTAGCTGGGACATGGGGGAAGTCAGGAGTGAGGGTCAGGCAGCTCCCCCCTGTCTGTGAAGCCAGCCTCTCACTAGTAATGCAGGGAGGGAGCTGTCTCAGACTGGTATCAGGGTTAGGGCACTGTGTGCAGGAAGATCACAACACTCCTGGTATTAATAGGGATAGGGCACTGTAAGAGATGACTGTAGTAGATTGAATAAAGATCTGATGTTTCTGCTCTCCTCACACCAAACAAAAACAACACACAAGCAGAGAAGCCCTTCTTACAAAGCTGAGCTAGTGAGTTAAGTAGGAGGAAAAGTAAACATACTTGTGCCAGTGTGGCTACTTAAAAAATACACTTACCAACAATCAATTACATATATTTGAACTGTGTACAGTTCCAGCCAGGACACCTTTCTAAAATGCACAGTGATTGGCAAATTCAACATGCACTAGCATTTCAGGTGCCTGCTAACTAAAATAATAAACAAACAAGTTCTAGTCACGTGAGTGCTGATCATTACATTACTTTTTTTGTCAAGCTTCCAACTGTTTCCATTTCACATCCCCCCAACCATTACCTCAGTGTTAGCCTTGGTAACATCAATAGATAAGAGCACAGCCAGCCAATAGGAATACATACATACATATTCATTCCTAAGTGACCTTTACTGACCTGGGAAGTGTGAACACTTTGTTTCATTTTCTGTTGGTGTTCGTTAGTTTCCAGTTCCATTTCCCATCCCCCCAACCATCACCTCAGTGGTAACCTTGGTAACATCAATAGATAAGAGGGCAGCCAGCCAATAGGAACACATATTCATTCCTAACTGACCTTCAGTGACCTGGAAAGTGTTTATTTGTATCATTTTCAGTTAGGGGCGGATTTTCAGAGCCCTGCTCGCGTAAATCCGCCCAAAACCGGGCGGATTTACGCGAGCAGGGCCCTGCGCGCCGGGAAGCCTATTTTACATAGGCCTCCCGGCGCGCGCAGAGCCCCGGGACTCGCGTAAGTCCCGGGGTTCTCGGAGGGGGGCGTGTCGGGGGCGTGTCGGGGGGCCGGGCCCGGTCGTCGCGGCGTTCCGGGGGCGTGTCGGCAGCATTTTGGGGGCGGTTACGGGGGCGTGGCTACGGCCCGGGGGCGTGGCCGTGCCCTCCGAACCCGCCCCCAGGTCGCGGCCCGGCGCGCAGCAGGCCCGCTGGCGCGCGGGGATTTACGTCTCCCTCCGGGAGGCGTAAATCCCCCGACAAAGGTAAGGGGGGGGTGTAGACAGGGCCGGGTGGGTGGGTTAGGTAGGGGAAGGGAGGGTAAGGTGAGGGGAGGGCAAAGGAAAGTTCCCTCCGAGGCCGCTCCGATTTCGGAGCGGCCTTGGAGGGAACGGGGGGAGGCAGCGTGGCTCGGCGCGCGCAGGCTATACAAAATCGATAGCCTTGCGCGCGCCGATCCAGGATTTTAGTGGATACGCGCGGCTCCGCGCGTATCTACTAAAATCCAGCGTACTTTTGCTTGAGTCTGATGCGCAAGCAAAAGTAGGCTGATCGCGCTTCTTTTAAAATCTACCCCTTAGTGCGCACGAAATCGAGTTAGTGCGCACTAACGGGGAGTTAGTGCGCACTAACACGATTTAACGATTTTTAACGATAAATCGTTAGAATTTCTATTGTATCGTGTTCTATAACGATTTAAGACGATATAAACATTATCGGACGATAATTTTAATCGTTGAAAAACGATTCACATCCCTAGTATATATGTTTGTATATAACAATGTCCATGTGTTTTATTTATCCTAGGTACGAAATTTAAAATTCATGATTCCTTGGACTTTTATGTTTATCGTACCAGTTTTTGGTTGTTTAAGGTGTGCTCTTTCATTTTTCTTTACATTTAGCTCATGTCTTTTCATTGGTAGCTCAGGGCAAATAACATTCAGGTATTGTAAGTATTTCTTTCTTTCCAGAGGACTCACAATTTTGCTGGGTCATTTTTCAAATTGACGGGTCGATACAGTAAGGCCACGTTAGAAGAGTGCAGCAGTGCTGGGCACACCCTCGTTTGCCGCACGCACATACCGCTTGATACTCTATTTAAATTACTTGCAAATGCAAGCCGCGTCTGCGACGCGTTAGGGGAAGCGTTAGGCCTGCGCAACCGATTTTACTGTATAGGCACTTAATACAGCGCCTATACAGTATCCTGGGTGCGCTGGTACCTGTCATTTCAAATGACATTTGAAATGACAGGCACCAGGAAGTGGATCCCAACTTTAACCCATGAAAACCTAAAATCCCCTCCTCCCGAAGAGGCTCGACTTGTGCCAACTTACCTTTTGTTGTTTTTCAGCCCTTTCAGCCTTCTCTGCCGTCCTCTCTGCCGTCCTCCGGAGGGGGGGCAGCCGGCGGCGAAAGCGGTGTGTCTCCCCCCCCCCGGTCCCGGTTCTTCTGGCTCTCGATGATGTTCTAGCAGGTACTCCAGCTCGACTTCTGGCTGACAGCTACCTCCTCCTCCCCCCCCCCCCAAGACTGCTGAGTTACGGCCTTGAAACCAAAGCGAAGCGTACTTTCCTGGGCTTGAGCGCCGTCACGCCCGCCCGTCCCTGTGCTTTCATTGGCATGAGCGCCCAAATTGACGGGCGCTCATGCCAATGAAAGCACAGGGACGGCCGTGATGTGACAGACTGCGGGTTCCTTCGTAGCCCAGGCTGGTGCCAGCCAAAGAAAGGAGAGCACGGCCCACAACTGGACCCCAGATAGGCGGCAGCAGGAAATAAAAGGAGACAGCGGGCTGCCTCCAGCACTCACGTCACCAGCGGCCAAGAAATTTAAAGAAGAGTGTGGGTGCAGCCAAGGGGAAAAAAAAAAGACGTCACGCCCGCCCGTCCCTGTGCTTTCATTGGCTTGAGCGTCCAAATTGACGGGCGCTCAAGCCAATGAAAGCACAGGGACGAGCGGGCGTGATGTCAGGGCCGTCCCTGTGCTTTCATTGGCATGAGCGCCCGTCTATTTGGGCGCTCATGCCAATGAGGGAGGGAGGGGGTAAGCTGTCAGCCAGAAGTCAAGCTGGAGTACCTGCGGGAACATCGTCGAGAGCCAGGAGAACCGGGACCTGGGGGGGGGGGGGGGACCACTGCAAGCCGCTTTCACTGTCCCTGTGCTTTCATTGGCTTGAGCGCCCGTCAATTTGGACGCTCAAGCCCATGAAAGTTCGCTTCGCTTCCAAGGCCGTAACTCAGCAGTCTTTTTTTGGGGGGGTAGCTGTCAGCCAGAAGTCGAGCTGGAGTACCTGCGGGAACATCGTCGAGAGCCAGGAGAACTGGGACCTGTACGGGGGGGGGGGGGGGGGGGGCGCGCCGCGCCGCTGGCTGCCCCCTCTGGAGGACGGCAGAGAAGGTTGAAGGGGCTGAAAGCAACAAAAAGTAAGTTGATAACATGTCGAGTAGCTTCGGGAGGAGGGGATTTTAGGTTTCTTTTTGTGGGAAAGTTTGCTGTCTACCCTTACCCCTGCCTCTAACGCAGGGGTAAGGGTAGGCAGTAAATGAGCAGATTAAACGCGTGGCAAAACGGCAGGGTAAAATAGCGATAGTCGGGGCGCGTGTTACTGTATGGGAGGGAATAGCTAATTCGATGGTTTACATCTAATATACATGCCGCGTGCGGAAGGGGTTACCCGGTGATTTAAAGGGGCGGTGAGGATGGGTTATTTATGTATTTATTTATTTAGAATTTTTATATCCCGACATTCTTGATACAGATATCAATGTATCTTCTAGGGTATCTTTCGTAACCTATGGACTATCCAAATCAGGCGTAAGCGGGCCCTAAGGGAAGTAAGGATGATCATGGATCCCATAGTGGACTGTTATGCCCTTTGACCGGTGTCAGAGTGTTCTTGAGACTCCGGGAAGGGTTGTCAGAAGAGCCATGTTTTGAGGTGTTTCTTAAAAGTTTGATGACATGGTTCTTGGCGAAGCTCCGGAGGCAGTGAGTTCCAAAGGGTGGGCCCGACTGTAGAGATTGCTCATTTTCTTAATGAGGTTTTGACCGGTGGAGCATATAGAGATCCTTTGTAAGAGTTTCTGATAGGTCTTTGTGATGTGTGAGGGCGGAGTTGCGAGCTTAAATTGAGGTGGGCGATGCCGATAATGTCCTTGTGGATCATTATTAATGCTTTGAAGGTGATCCTGGATTTTATAGGGAGCCAGTGAAGACGGCATAGAATTGGTGTGATGTGGGCTCTTTTGTTAGTGTTAGTGAGTATCCTCACCGCTGCATTCTGGACCATCTGTAGGGGTTTGATAGTTATGGCAGGTAGGCCTAGGAGAAGAGAGTTGCAGTAGTCTAGCTTTGTAAGTATGATAGACTGAACTACTAAGCGGAAGTCACTGAAATGCAGGAGGGGTTTCAGATTTTTGAGCACTTGAAGTTTGAAAAAACATTCTTTAGTAGGGATGTGAATCGTTTTCCATATCGTCTTAACGATAGAAATCGTGTGGCAGGGCAAGAAAATCGTCTTAGGCACGATTTTTTAGTTAAAAAATCGTTAAAAATCGTTTTTTCCGATTAGTGCGCACTAACTCGAGTTAGTGCGCAGTAACGGGAGTTAGTGCGCACTAACTGGGAGTTAGTGCGCACTAACTGAAAATGATACAATTTGACACTTTTCAGGTCAGTTAAGGTCAGTTTAGGAATGAATATGTATTCCTATTGGCTGCCCTCTTATTTATTCATGTTACCAAGTTTCCTACTGACAGTATATGGGGGATGGGAAATGGAAACAGTTGGTAGCTTGACAAAACAAGTAATGTGATCAGTCAATGTGACTAGAACTTGTGCCCTAACCCTGATACCAGGGGTATTGTGATCTTCCTGCACACAGTGCCCTATCCCTATTAATACCAGGAGTGTTGTGATCTTCCTGCACACAGTGCCCTATCCCTAATACCAGGGGTGTTGTGATCTTCCTGCACACAGTGCCCTATTCCTGATACTGGGGGTGTTGTGATCTTCCTGCACACAGTGCCCTATTCCTGATACCGGGGGTGTTGTGATCTTCTTGCACACATCCCGGTATCAGGGATAGGGCACTGCATGCAGGAAGATCACAACACTCCTGGTATTAATAGGGATAGGGCACTGCATGCAGGAAGATCACAACACTCCTGGTATTAATAGGGATAGGGCACTGCATGCAGGAAGATCACAACACCCCTGGTATCAGGGATAGGGCACTGTGTGCAGGAAGATCACAATACCCCGGAGGAGTGAGGGTCAGGCAGCTCCCCCCTGTCTGTGAAGCCAGCCTCTCACTAGTAATGCAGGGAGGGAGCTGTCTCAGACTTCACCATCCTCCCCCCCCCCCCTCACCCACACACCATTCACTAGCTGGGACATGGGGGAAGTCAGGAGTGAGGGTCAGGCAGCTCCCCCCTGTCTGTGAAGCCAGCCTCTCACAAGTAATGCAGGGAGGGAGCTGTCTCAGACTTCACCATCCTCCCCCCCCCCCCTCACCCACACACCATTCACTAGCTGGGACATGGGGGAAGTCAGGAGTGAGGGTCAGGCAGCTCCCCCCTGTCTGGGAAGCCAGCCTCTCACTAGTAATGCAGGGAGGGAGCTGTCTCAGACTTCACCATCCTCCCCCCGCCCTCACCCACACACCATTCACTAGCTGGGACATGGGGGAAGTCAGGAGTGAAGGTCAGGCAGCTCCCCCCTGTCTGTGAAGCCAGCCTCTCACTAGTAATGCAGGGAGGGAGCTGTCTCAGACTTCACCATCCTCCCCCCCCCCTCACCCACACACCATTCACTAGCTGGGACATGGGGGAAGTCAGGAGTGAGGGTCAGGCAGCTCCCCCCTGTCTGTGAAGCCAGCCTCTCACTAGTAATGCAGGGAGGGAGCTGTCTCAGACTTCACCATCCTCCCCCCCCCCCCCCCCACTCACCCACACACCATTCACTAGCTGGGACATGGGGGAAGTCAGGAGTGAGGGTCAGGCAGCTCCCCCCTGTCTGTGAAGCCAGCCTCTCACTAGTAATGCAGGGAGGGAGCTGTCTCAGACTTCACCATCCTCCCCCCCCCCCCTCACCCACACACCATTCGCTAGCTGGGACATGGGGGAAGTCAGGAGTGAGGGTCAGGCAGCTCCCCCCTGTCTGTGAAGCCAGCCTCTCACTAGTAATGCAGGGAGGGAGCTGTCTCAGACTGGTATCAGGGTTAGGGCACTGTGTGCAGGAAGATCACAACACTCCTGGTATTAATAGGGATAGGGCACTGTAAGAGATGACTGTAGTAGATTGAATAAAGATCTGCTGTTTCTGCTCTCCTCACACCAAACAAAAACAACACACAAGCAGAGAAGCCCTTCTTACAAAGCTGAGCTAGTGAGTTAAGTAGGAGGAAAAGTAAACATACTGGTGCCAGTGTGGCTACTTAAAAAATACACTTACCAACAATCAATTACATATATTTGAACTGTGTACAGTTCCAGCCAGACCACCTTTCTAAAATGCACAGTGATTGGCAAATTCAACATGCACTAGCATTTCAGGTGCCTGCTAACAAAAATAATAAACAAACAAGTTCTAGTCAGGTGAGTGCTGATCATTACATTACTTTTTTTGTCAAGCTTCCAACTGTTTCCATTTCACATCCCCCCAACCATATTGGTAACATCAATAGATAAGAGCACAGCCAGCCAATAGGAATACATACATACATATTCATTCCTAAGTGACCTTTACTGACCTGGGAAGTGTGAACACTTTGTTTCATTTTCTGTTGGTGTTCGTTAGTTTCCAGTTCCATCTCCCATCCCCCCAACCATCACCTCAGTGGTAACCTTGGTAACATCAATAGATAAGAGGGCAGCCAGCCAATAGGAACACATATTCATTCCTAACTGACCTTCAGTGACCTGGAAAGTGTTTATTTGTATCATTTTCAGTTAGTGCGCACTAAATCGAGTTAGTGCGCACTAACGGGGAGTTAGTGCGCACTAGCTCGAGTTAGTGCGCACTAACACGATTTAACGATTTTTAATGATAAATCGTTAGAATTTCTATTGTATCGTGTTCTATAACGATTTAAGACGATATAAACATTATCGGACGATAATTTTAATCGTTGAAAAACGATTCACATCCCTATTCTTTAGTAGTGTTGAGGACGAAGGATTTTAAGTTGAATAGATTGTCGAGTCTAACCCCTAAGTCTCTGACGGAGGGGGAGTGGTTGGATGATTTTGCGAATTGGGATGCGCTTTGGGAGTTGATGAGAGTGTGGTTTTCGTCAGGCGAGATGATGAGGATTTCAGTTTTATTTGAATTGAGGATAAGGTTCAAGCTGGAAAGCAGAATATTGATAGAATATAAACAACTGTTCCAGTGTGCCCAGGTTTTTTGCAGGGATTCAGTGATAGGAAGAAGTATTTGAACGTCGTCAGCGAAAATGTAATACTTTAGTTTGAGGCTGGAGAGTAGTTGGCAGAGTGGTAGCAGATAAATGTTAAAAAGCGTGGGGGAGAGGGATGATCCTTGCGGGACTCCTCAATTTGATTTGATTGGAAGTGATTCTTTATTATTGATCCTGACCTTGTAGAATCTATTCTCCAGGAACGATTGGAAGCAGCTATGTGCTTCTCCTTGAATTCCTATATCAGATAGCCGCTCCAGTAGGATGGAATGATTAACTGTGTCGAATGCGGTGGATAGGGCGAGAAGGTAAAGTTGTTTTCTTTCGAGATTGAGAAGGATGGTGTCGGATAACGATGATAGTAAAGCTTCCGTATTTTGACATTTCCTGAATCCGAACTGGAAAGGGGAGAGTATGTTAAGAACATAAGAAAATGCCATACTTGGTCAGACCAAGGGTCCATCAAGCCCAGCATCCTGTTTCCAACAGTGGCCAATCCAGGCCATAAGAACCTGGCAATTACCCAAAAACTAAGTCTATTCCATGTTACCATTGCTAATGGCAGTGGCTATTCTCTAAGTGAACTTAATAGCAGGTAATGGACTTCTCCTCCAAGAACTTATCCAATCCTTTTTTAAACACAGCTATACTAACTGCACTAACCACATCCTCTGGCAACAAATTCCAGAGTTTAATTGTGCGTTGAGTGAAAAAGAACTTTCTCCGATTAGTTTTAAATGTGCCCCATGCTAACTTCATGGAGTGCCCCCTAGTCTTTCTACTATCCGAAAGAGTAAATAACCGATTCACATCTACCCGTTCTAGACCTCTCATGATTTTAAACACCTCTATCATATCCCCCCTCAGTCGTCCCTTCTCCAAGCTGAAAAGTCCTAACCTCTTTAGTCTTTCCTCATAGGGGAGCTGTTCCATTCCCCTTATCATTTTGGTAGCCCTTCTCTGTACCTTCTCCATCGCAATTATATCTTTTTTGAGATGCGGCGACCAGAATTGTACACAGTATTCAAGGTGCGGTCTCACCATGGAGCGATACAGAGGCATTATGACATTTTCCGTTTTATTCACCATTCCCGTTCTAATAATTCCCAACATTCTGTTTGCTTTTTTGACTGCCGCAGCACACTGTATGTTGTTCTCCTCCAGGTAATCAGACAGTTGTTTGTTTACGAATCTTTCCATCACTCTGGAGATCAAGGGTTAAAGGGGATAGGGTATCGCAGGAAGGGCTAACGCGGCCGGAAAGTGAGTAGAAAGCGAGTTAGGAGCGGGGTAACCGCGGCGGCACTTTACTGTATCGGGCTGTGAGTTAGGGCCTTAGCTCACACAATAACATTGTAATGCGTGCAATAACACCGTAGTGCATGCAATAAATAATGCCATGCAAATTAAACAACTGTTCCTCTCTCTTTACTCTCTTCCATCCTCTAAGTTCCAGTAAACCTCGTTCATTGTGGCTTACCTCTTCCCTTAACTCTATCAGCACCTCTCTAGCTATGATTATTGTTAATGTTAAATTCCCATGTTTGATGTGAACCGATGTGATATGACATGTGTCATGAATATCAGTATAGAAAAGAAATAAATAATAAATAAATAAAACATTGAGTATTTGACTCGAAGGAGTTTGGGCGAAGTAAATGGAAATGAGGATCTGCTAGCACGGAATGCGATAGAGTAGTGCGCACTAACTCGGGATTTAACGCTAGAAATAACACTTTTTTTTTTTTTTTTTGCGGTATAGAGAAAAAACTTTTTATTCTGTTTCTGCAGCCGATATCTCAGATCAGTAGGATATTTCAGATCATGGGTATTATCGCAGCGATTATCATGCATGATAAAAAGAGGTATTCTACTGGACACATCTACCAGGCCTTCCTGGGCCAATAAAAACACCTGTTCTTACCTGGCCTAGCTTCCTAAAACCACAATGTTTGTGGCAAGTTTAATTGTTGTGGGATACCAGTTGCTTCAGGAGGCTCGCTGCATCAACAACAACCTCCTCAAGAACAGGCAAGGGCACTTCCAAGCCCTCCAAGGGAAGTCCCTGCACCGGAGGCAGAGCTACTGGGCCCACAGGGTAGGGCCCCAAAGCAGCACCTGGCACTCATGTGGCCACAGTAGAGGAGATACAGGGAGCACATCTTTCCTCCATGAGCATCATTGCTGGGCATGTCAGAGGATTATATGGTTAGCTGACATTTCCTCAGATCTCAGGCTATCCTGGAATTATATGAAGAAATCCAAGGGGATCTGGATCCCATCATGGAAAGTTCCAGACTGTGTCTGGCCTCACTAAACCTTTAGCCACCCTGTATTTCAAGGCAACTGGCTCCTTCCAAACGACAGTAGGAGTCGTAGGGGGAATGTCCCAAATCACTTTTTCCCGCTGTCTGGACCAGGTCATAACAGCACCCTAGTCCTTCTATTATCAGAAAGTGAAAATAATCGATTCACATCTACTCATTCAAGACCTCTCATGATCTTAAAGACCTCTATCATATCCCCCCTCAGCCATCTTTTTTTAGATGCGGCGACCAGAATTGTACACAGTATTCAAGGTGCGGTCTCACCATGGAGCAATATAGAGGCATTATGACATTTCCCGTTTTTATTAACCATTCCCTTCCTAATAATTCCTAACATTCTATTTGCTTTTTTGACTGCTGCAGCACACTGAGCTGACTATTTTAAAGTATTATCCACTATGATGCCTAGATCTTTCTCCTGGGTGGTCCATCTTAAGACAGACAGGAAAGGGATACTCGGGTGGGGGCGTTTCCCTGAAATAAGGGATTCAAAGGTGAGGCCCTGAGAGAATTAGATAGGCCTCAGGGAGAAGAAGGAAGCTGTAATGGAGTACCGTGCTCTTTTGGAAAAACTATTCTTGCATTGTCAGTCTCCTGAGGTAAGCAGCCATTTTGATTCTGTCTTGCTGAACGTTTTGTAATTGTTCTGCTTTTCAACAGTTTAGACGCCACCCTGGTCTGTTCTCCGACCTTCTCCTGTCTTAGACCGCTCCAAGGACATCACAATCATGTTATGATCACTATTGCCAAGTGGCCCCACCACCGTTACCTCTTTCACGAAATCCTGCGTTCCTCTAAGAATTAAATCTAAAATAGCTCCCTCTCTTGTTGGTTCCTGAACTAATTGCTCCATGAAGCAGTCATTTATTACATCCAAGAGCTTTATGTCTCTAGCAAGTCCTGATGTTACATTTACCCAGTCAATAATGGGGTAATTGAATTGAGATCTTTAAAAAGTACGCGCATCTTATAAAATCCGGGGTCAGCGCGCAAGGGGGTGCACATTTCTGCAACCTGTGCGCACCGAGCCCAGCGCGCGCTGCCTGTTCCCTCCGAGGCCGCTCTGATTTCGGAGCGGCCTCGGAGGGAACTTTCCTTAGCCCTCCCCTCACCTTCCCCCCCCCCCTACCTTTGTCGGCGTAACTTTGCGTGCGCCGGCCGGCCGGCAGCCCCGCTCCGTCCTCCGGTCCCGGGGGCTGGTCCGGAGGCCTCGACCATGCCCCCAGGCCGGCGGCACACCCCCGAAACGCAGCGTCGTTTCGGGAATGCCCCCAGACACGCCCCCTCCCGCCCCTTTTCGAAAGCCCCGGGATACGTTTAGAATACTAAGGGAGTTGGAATTAGAGTACTTTAAATTTACAGGAGTATTTACTAATTAATCAGCTAGAGTCCTACAAGGGGATGATTAAACTTTCAATAAGGGCTGGTATAATAGTATGATTTAGATAAGATCCTGAATGATTTTTTTTATGAGAAAGTGTCTCTTCCCTAAAAATCAAGGGTTGAGTGGCTGGGAAAGACAGACACTAGAATTAACTATCTCTGGCTTGCTTATTACCTCAGACACACACAAACTCTAAAGAATATATCTCTCTATTTTACCTAACTTTTATAAGTCCAAAGATTTCCCAAAGCAATACATACCAATCCTCTTTAACCACCATTAACTTGATCTTCACTCAGTTAATTGAAAGGTTTGAGATTCCGGTCCTCTTCTACTGCAAAGGGTGTGGGGGCCTCTGGAAGCTGGGGCTGTGGAATTCAATTCCCGGATCACTTGCTGTGACCTCTGGACTCCTCTCCCGGGGGATGTTGGGAACAGTATGCAGATGAGCCTTCCGGTCCTCTTCTACTGCACAGGTCTGCTAATCTTGTGAGGGCAAACAATGCACTTGCCCTAAAGCTCAGTGTGTTAGCTGGCACTATACACTTTCCACATGTTCACTTTCTAAATTGCCCTAATCCTATCATGCAATTGGGAGCAATTGAAATCTCACTGGTTAATGACAAGCTAAAGTGTCCACACTGCTGGTACTGCCAGATGATGTGTGGCCTGTTAATGATGCGCCAGTCAGAATGTTGGCCACAGTTTGTCTTGACCCTCACAAAGCTAAACCAGAATCAGTGTCCTGTGCATTTTGGGGGCCAGGTATATTCCCTGTGTCTGGGCTCACAAATTGGTTTCTCTAGAGGACATACTACAGAGCAGGCAGGCACTTACCCAACCACACCATGAGGTAGCATTTTTTTATGCTAGTACAGGTATGGCAGGTCTTATGTATAGCTTCAAGGTTGGCTGACTGCTACATACCAGTAGCCTTAGCTCTGTTGCAAGGGCCTGGCACACATTTGTTGGAATCCACAGATGCGATTTAGTAGTCCGGAAGAGCAGAGCTACATTTGGCTACTGTTATCCTGCACATATACTAATCCAGAACAATGTGGCATGCACTTAGGGTAGGGAAATTGGCTTTAAGGCTCTGGCAAAGATAGCTTCTACTGTCTATTATAGCATGTAGTGGTTTGCTAGCCAGATCTGCAAGTCACTGTGCTATGATTGATGCCTTAAATCTGTCATTGCCACAGGAGATTCTGGTACCGTTGCAGGACCTGGCTTCTCACCCCCATTGTCATTCCCAACACGCCGGCAGAGACAAGGTACAACGAGGCCTTATGATCTACTTACTGTGTCATCGAATGTAACCTCGGAGTTCTCAAAAGTCAATTTTGCTGTTTGAACAAGATGGGTGGAGCTTTAATGTATGCCCCACCCAAAATTGGAGATATAGTGCTGCTCTGCTGTGTCTTCCATAATCTCATTGTACACCATAAACTACCAATGGAAATACTTCCGGATCTCCCCCCTGATCCTCCATGTGCCCCTGCACAAGCTGAGGACACCGCACTGAGTGGCAGCCAGCTTCGTCAAAACCTTATATAATACTATTTTGGCTGATAGGCCTCACCTACCCCATCCCTTTCCAGGGAAGTGAGGCCAGTAGAGTGTTAGCTGCTGTTCTACTCTCTATCATTGTTCTTTCTCTCACTGCTTCTCTATCTGGGTCAGTGTGTAACAGAAAACACATATTCCTACTTAGGATTCCTCTTGACAATGGAGCAGTAGACTGTCCTTGGAAAACAGTAGTCAAAGTACAGATAACATCAAATACATGAGGCTGCCATAATGTGTTCTGCCTGATAGTGACACTAAAAGAGGTATGTGAGGCACGCAAGTTTGTGTATGACTGCCAACACTGTGTTTGTTGCTTGGCCTAGCTAGCGCTGTTTGACTTGCTGATCCTCCCCAGTGGGCCCCATCCTAGTGCTCACATGTGGATGAGATAGTGCCATAAGTGTGATGGGACCCCAGCTGGGCCACGAGCATGCAGAGCAACAGCTCTAGAAATGCTGTAAATCTCAAATAGCTTTGAAGCTTAAAGCACAGCCTAAAGGTATAGGTAGGCAATTTAAGGTTTTAATGACAGAGTTCCCATTTTACTGCCTCATTCCATAGCTGAGAAACATGTGCATGTGAGGTTTTACACCTGTACTAGGGAGGCTGAGTATCATATAGGTGTGCCAAGACACAGCTGACACCACTGCCTCAACAGTTTCAGAGCCACTGCTGACTAGGTTTTCCAACTGGATACAGATTTACAGGACATGTTGATCCAGTCCTGGTCTTACTCTCAAGCATGCAGGTATGTATAGTCTTTGTTTTGCTAGGAAAAGCCATAGGGAAATAAATGAAATCCCAGCATGTAATGGCTTCAAAACCAGGGCTGCATCTACCTGTCCTGAAAATAGGAGCCAGTTGGCAACCCTTCTGCTGACATCAGAGTGCTCATGTAGCAGGCCTTCTCTTACAGCCTTGTGTAAAGCGTTTGTGCTACCTGGTACAATTCCTACAGTGCTCACAGGTCCTTCCAAGCTAGCATACCTCTTGTGGTTGCATGTACCCCTACACAGATTTTATTTATTTATTTATTTTCTTTACCGATATTTGATTCAAAATATCACACCAGTTTACATAGAACAGGATGTTTCAAAGGCAGGCCTTTAGGTGACATGATACAGTATAACAGATTAACCGAGTAAATATAAAGAAACTTGTTTTACATAATAACTATACTAATAGTAAATATGTTCTGAATTTAACTTACTATGTACAATGGTGGAGAGAGGGGGGGAGGGAACTGGCAGTGCCAAGGGAGGGTAACCAAAAGTGTGTGGGGGGGGGGGGGGGGGGGAGGGAGGAGGGGTAGGGAGCCGGGGATTAATTTTTTGGAGGGAATGCTTTCCTAAAGAGTCAAGTTTGGAGATTCTTTCTGAAGGAAGGTGTAGAGGGGTCGGTTCTGAGAGTAGCTGGGAGGTTGTGCCAGATGTGGGGGCCTGCTATTGATGCAGCGCGTTCTCTTGTGGAGACTCGATGAACTTCCTTAATGGAGGGAGTTGTAAGTAAACCTGTGTTGGTTGAGCGGAGGTTCCTTGAAGGGTTGCAGGGGTGCAGTGGTCTTTGTAACCATCTGGCCTTGTCATTGTGGATAGCTTTGTGGATGAGCATCAGGATTTTATAGTGAGATCTGAATGGGATGGGTAGCCAGTGGAGTTGTTTGAGTTAGGGGTGTGATGTGGTTTGTATTTTTGTTATTTGTTAGTGATCTTGCGGCTGCATTCTGGAGGAGCTGGAGGGGCTTGAGGGTGGCAGCAGGGAGGCCTATTAGGAGGGTGTTACAGTAATCTAACTTGGCGAAGAGGAGGGATTGTAGTACAGATGCACCTTATTACACTTAGCTAGGCAAATGGTAAATAATGTGCAGAAGGTGAGAGACTTGGCCATTGGGATGTCATATAGGTTTGGTTAACTTCTCAGGGAGGCTACACATGGATGCACATTCGGCTCTGTGAAGGCAGGATTGAGAATCAGATGGTGTCCTGCCTTCACCTGTATTTTCCAATGATCTTCAAGATGTCACCATCACAGTAAAGTTTCTAATGACTCTAAGAGTGCCCACAACTCTCCTAAGTTGACGTCTGAGAACCCAACGCTAAGGTGTGTTATAAGCTCCTGGGTTCGACTGAGCCGTGACAGGTAGGCTTAGTCAGATATAGAGATATCAGGGTGCTGCAAGGCCCTTGGCCATTATGGCTCACAGATTGTCATGTGGTGCTCCAGTATGTATGTAGTTTGCTTGTTGCAATAGCTAGTATCACTTACAGTACTGGGGCAATCTGTGACCACCCTTAAAGCACATAGGCTGAGCACTCCTGCACCAAACATCTTGCAGATAATTCCGTTTCCAACATCACTCCACACGTTTTCGTGGTTTTATGGTTGCAGGCCCTTGCTGATCTACATGGCTGCCATGACTTGTGGCCAATCAGGAAGAGTCTGGTCAAAGAAGTGAGTAATATGCTCTACATATAGCATTAAGGCTAGAGAAACTGTTGTCAGCTGATGAAATCAGAAGCCTACAAGCTGCCTCCATAGTAAACAAGCCACAGTGCTGAATGTATAGGCCTACTGCTCCCAGAGGTCTCATGTGGTTGGCATGATGGCTTTCTCTGTTTGTCTCTTGCTGAACATACATTTAGTGCCACCTAAGGCCCGTGATAATCTGAGCTGAGTAAGGACTCAGACTACCTCATCAGCAGCTAGGGACAGGCAGCCACAGACATCAATGTTGTTTGATGACAAACAGTCCAGGAACATACGCGTTGCCTGTGTGTAGGTGCACGAACTGCTGCAGGTAGTCAGTACTCAATACATAAGTGTGTCAGTGTGTGACATGCTGTGTTAGCCTCTGTGAATCTCAGTGTCTGGGGGTGCTGTTGCACTCGGAGGTTCCTCCCTTATCACAGCAATGCATACTCCAGAGCAGGTAGTGTGTGCACATTCATTTTGCACACACTGCCTTTAAACAGCAGTGATCCAGTGCTTCCACTCTTGAGAAGGAGTGCCTCAGAGTTGATCGTATGGGCTGCTGTATGAATGGGTTCACGCATTGTACTCTTAAATTTCACCTAGGCTGCTCATTGTTTATATCTCGCGCTGAGAGAGGAGAGGAGATGTGAAAGTTGCTAGCATGACACATCAAATATGCAGTCTTACATGTGTGTATTAGTTGACAATTGCACACCTTCCGGCTCTCCACCCCCGATACTGAGGCTTTTCCACCTAGTACTTGGAGTGGGCCTAATAGTCCAGCTATTTAGGGTGTGCAGGTTTCCCAGAGCTTAAGCTTTCAGAGAGGCTTGTCACTTACTTTATTTATTTATTTATTTATGACTTTTTTATATACCGAGGTTCAGGTAACAGAGTTACTAATCACTTCGGTTTACATTCCAACATCAAACAAAATGATAACATAAGTTATGTCTTACAATGAACAGGGTGGAAAAAACTTGGATACAAATAACTTGGTAGAACAAGGAGTCACAGTATGAAGAGCTAGACTTGAGGGGCCTAGAGCCAACTGGCGAGGGGAAGGCTGACTAAGGGAAGGGTAGAGGGACAAGTGCTACTATGGCTTTATTAAATGTGATGGCGGAAAATTTAGAGGTTGCCCTGGGTGGGGACAGTCCGTGGAAGCTGTGGAGGCAGAGTTTTGTTAGGAGAATGCTTGGCAGAACAACCAAGTCTTGAGTCTTTTCTTGAAAGTGATTGGGCATTGTTCCAGCCTGAGGTCAGGTGGGAGCGAGTTCCACTGTTTGGGACCAGCGGTGGAAAGAGCTCTTTTTCTTAATGAAGTTTTGATAGGTGGGGCCTGTAGAGTGCCTCTGTGCTAATCTCAGCGGACGGGAGGAGACGTGAGGTTTTAGCGGAATCTTGAGGTCCAGCAGAGTGATGTTGTGAATGACTTTGTGGATGATTGATAATAGTTTGAAGCGGATTCTAAATTTAATTGGGAGCCAGTGGAGATTCTTTAGAATGGGTGTTATATGGTCCCTTTTGTTGGACTTTGTTAGGATCCTTGCTGTTGAGGTTTGTAACATCTGAAGAGGCTTTAAAGAGTTGTCTGGAAGGCCGTGTAGTAGTGAGTTACAGTAATCGATTTTTGAGAAAATGATTGATTGTAAAACTGACCTAAAATCGTGGAAATGGAGGAGGGGTCTTAACCTTTTTAAGACTTGGAGTTTAAAGTAGCATTCTTTTACCGTGTTTATGAAACCTCTGTAGTTCAGTTGATTATCCATGACTACCCCAAGGTTTCTGAGCCGGGGAGATAAGGGTGGCAGTGTCGCTGGGTGTGAGTTATTTGGCGGGATGTTGCCATCTTGTGAGATCAGGAGGAACTCTGTCTTGTCGGCGTTGAGTATCAAGTTGAGGTTAGAAAGAAGGTTATTAATGGAAAGTAGGCATGAATTCCAATAGAGTAGGGTCTTGTGCAGTGAGTCGGTAATCGGTAGGAGGATTTGGACGTCATCTGCGTATATGTAATGGGTTAGCTTAAGATCGGTAAGGAGCTGACATAACTGGAGCAGGTAGATATTGAATAATGTCAGGGATAATGATGAGCCTTGAAGGACTCCTCGGGTGGAACTGAAAGGTGGAGACTCTCTGCTGTTTATCTTGACTTTGTAGTACCTGTTCTGGAGGAAGGATTTGAACCAACTTAGGGCTGTGTTTTTGATGCCGATCTCAGTTAATCGCTCTATGAGGATCTCGTGGTTCACTGTATCAAATGCAGCCGTTAAGTCGAGGAGGATGATCAAGCATGGCTGTTTTTTTCAAGGTTCAAGAGGATGTTATCTGACAGTGATAATAAGAGGGATTCTGTGTTTCGGGATTTACGGAATCCGAGTTGCGCCGGAGCGAGGATGTTGTAGTTGTCCAGGAATTCGGAGAGTTGTTTATTAACTATTCTTTCCAGGATTTTGGCGATAATCGGAAGATTTGCGATCGGGCGAAAGTTAGCTGGGTTGTCAGTGGAAAGATTTGTTTTTTTTAGTAAGGGTTTCAAGATGGAGAGTTTGAGGGGTTCCGGGACTAGGCCCTGAGATAAGGAGGCATTGATGATCTGTGCGATTGGCTTGGCGATGTCTTTGGCGCTTGCTATAAGAAGGTTGGCTGGAATCGCATCTAGTGGGTGAGATGCTGGTTTGAGTATCTTTAGCACATTTTCTATCTCTAAGGTGGAGGTGGGCTCGAAATCTTCCAAGACTGCAGTTTGGAGCGGAGAGGCGGTGAGTAGTTGGATAGGTTTGGAGTTGAGAGGTGGCGAGGTGGTGAACGGAAGAGAAGGGGCAGGAACCTTATTGTCTATAAGCGGAGCAAGTAAATTTGATATTTTGTTTTTGAAGTAAGTGGCGAGTTCAGAAGCTTTGTTTGCTGCCTTGTCATCTGGAATAGTTGGGGCGGGTGGTTTGGTGAGCGATGAGACTAAGGAGAAAAGGGCTTTTGGGTCGAAGATGAAGTGGTGGATTTTCTGTGCATAGAAGTCTCTTTTTGTCTGAAGGGTGGTGATCCTGTATTGGTGCATGCGAGATTTAAAGGCCGATAGGTTGGAAGTAGAGGGATTCTTGCGCCAGTTCTGTTCCCTTTTTCTGAGTTCGCACTTTAATGTTTTTAGCTCTGGAGTGTACCACGGGTTTTTTTTGTCCTTGTTGGAGTGGATCACTTTGGTTATGAGAGGGCAGGTAATGTCCACCATTTTGTTGGTGATTTTAGACCAAGAGGATAAGGCCGTCAGGTCGAGTTGGTTTATCTCCATAGCTAGGTGGGAGATGAGTGTTTTCTGGTTGCATAGCTTTCTGAATCTGACTGTGGATTTGAGTTGCCATGGGGGTTGGTTGTTGGTTTAGAAGGGAAGTAGAGATTAACTTATGGTCAGACCAAGGAATTGGCAGGCAGACTGCACGAAGCTTGGGTGAGGCCTTGGTTTATGAAAATTAGATCCAATGTAAGTCCTGCTTTATGGGTGGGTTCGTTTATGAGCTGTTTGAATCCCATGCAGTTGAGTGCTGAGGAAGGATTCGCAGTTGGGGGAGCGAGGGGTGGATTCCACATGAAGATTGAAGTCTCCTAACAAGATAGCTGGCTCATCAGTGTTGCATTCTATTAAAGGAGAAGGGTCTGAGTCGAGACAGCCTGGAGGGGCATAGGTAAGGCTTATTTGCAGTTGAGAGGATTTGAAAACTGCAAATTCGAGAGTATGTGATGAGTTGGTCACATGGAGTGACAATCCAAGTTTTTTGTTGGCGGCGAGGAGCAGACCACCTCCTCTTTTTTTTTTTTTTCGGTTTGGGGATGGAGAATATATCAAAAGATTGAAGGGGAAGTTGATTGAGAAGGACCATATCTTCTGGTTTTAGCCATGTTTCTGTAATGGCACACAGGTCCGGCTGCTCATCCATGAGATAATCGTGTAAGAGGTGGGGTTTTTTTGAGAGTGATTGGGCATTCAGTAGCGTTAAGGAGAATAAGGTGAGACCCAGAAGTTGATTCAGAGGCGAGAGCATGATGGGGATTATTCTTTTTTGTTGTTGTTTGTTGGATGTCTGGTTCAATTTGTTTTTTGCTGTGTATCTCCTGCTGTAGGGAATGATTGGAATGGCAGAGTGATACATGCCTAATAACTGGGACTGGGTGAAAGATGGCATTTAGTCGGTATGGGAGAAGGGGGAGGGTTGTTGCACTTTGGAATTAAGCTCTGAGAGAGACTGTGATGGCCAATAAAAAGGAGGGTGCTCGAGGTTACGAAGTCTTGATGTTAGCAGGGTCTGACTTCAGGGGCTGTATGAAGGGGCGTACAAAGGGGCAGGCCCCTTTGTTGTGCTCCTTCGGTGCGCGGCGCCGGAGCGATCTGAAATTTAAAGGCCCGCAGGGACAGCCCGATTGGCTGTCTGAAGTAGACGCTGATTGGTTGGCTGTGTGGCTGGGCGCCGGAGGAGGAGCGCTGCAGGAAGAGGGCTTGGTCTCGGCAGGATGGCGTGGGAAGCCTCGTGGTCGGTCTGGGGACCCGTCTGGGGTGAGTGTTTAGCTGCTAGGCCTTACCCTGACGGGTCTCCGGCACCGAACGCACAGGCCTGCACTCCGTCGGGTCGGCCGGTCAGAAGGAGCGCGGCGCCGGAGCGATCTGAAATTTAAAGGCCCGCAGGGACAGCCCGATTGGCTGTCTGAAGTAGACGCTGATTGGTTGGCTGTGCGGCTGGGCACCGGGAGGGAGGTAGTGGGTGTTAAGAAGCTGTCCACTGAATATGGGGATGCAGGGATGGCAGGAATGTGGAGTGGCAACGACCACGCAATGCCATTGATGTAAGGCTGATTCAGATGAATGGTTTGGATGAGGGGTTATTGCCAGCATGTAGCCAGATACCCAGTGCAGGAGGGGTGGAGGGTTGCTTTACTTGGCAGGTGCCTGAGGCCTGGCGGCAGTTCTATTCGAGATTACCTTTTTCCAGTCACTGGGGTCCTTAGCCTCGTCTCTGTTTATTATATCATGGACAGTTGACATAAAGGCTGCCTCTCTGGGCCGTATCATTTGACACTCACTCTGTCCTCTGTATATGCTGGCAGGGTAGGGCTATCTTCATTCAGCCATATGTAAGTCAATAGGATTACTATGCATACAGAGAGCTGGTGCACCCATATCTGCTGTAGAATCTCAGGGGACAGCTTTTGCTTTGCACTTTTCTTGTACACTAACCAACCTTTTCCTTCAGCACCACTGACTGTTGGATCAGAGTGTCAGCTGTTGTGTGACAACTAGGGAGGAGGAATGAGGGAGTATTGTCTTGTCGAGAATGTTCACAAGCAAAGAACAGAGGGCCTAGAGGGCTGCTGCTGCTGCTTGGGACCACGCAGACTTGCACAGTCTGACTGTCATTCCTGTAGTGGGCTGCCTTCGGGATCTGCATGCTATCTGTAAGGTCATCCTTACCTTACATGTATTATACAGATCCCCAAGCCAGGCCAGTACAGGGGTGCCAGCCAGTCTGTGCAAGTCTGCCTGGTCCAAAGCAGCAGCAACAGGCCTCTAGACATTCTCGACATGACAATACTGCCTCATATCTCCTCCCTAGTTAGTGTAGCTGTGTTTAAAACAAGGTTTGGATAAGTTCTTGGAGGAGAAGTCCATTACCTGCTATTAAGTTGACTTAGAAAATAGCCACTGCTATTACTAGCATCAGTAGCATGGGATAGACTTAGTTTTTGGGTACTTGCCAGGTTCTTATGGCCTGGATTGGCCACTATTGGAAACAGGATGCTGAGCTTGATTGACCCTTGGTCTGATCCAGTATGGCATGTTTTTATGTTCCTAGGTGTCACACAGCAGTTAAAACTCTGTTCTAACAATCAGCAAGTAGACAGCATATTTTATTTTGTGTGAATCCTACAAATCGTTGGATACAGATAGCCTTTGAGTCATGACACAAGTAAGGGGGCCCAAGGTCAAGTCTTGTGTGATGATGACTCTGTTTCACCACACAAGCTCTACATGTACACAATATACTCTGTGGGCCAGCTAGCTAGTGTCCATCTCACATACAGACCCATGTAAGCAGGAATTAGCTAAGAGTATGCTGTCTGAAGAGGGCAACAGGAGGCAATACTAGTAATGAGTTTCTTCTTTACCTCTTGCTGTCTTCCTTAGGAGCATACACTGAGCATTCAGTTGTATGGCCTAGCCCATATGGTCTTGCCTGCTAGATAAGTGGTTAGTTGGAATGTGGAAGGGCATTCTAGCATGCAAGGTCATGTGGAGAACAAACATTGTACCTAGTGAACCGTTAACACAAACACACATTGAAAAGATACAACCAGAAAGTATAATTTTCAAAACAGTGACCACTTTATTAGCGAATACATTTAGTCCACTGTTTCAAATAGAGTCAATGTCTTTTTGTAATCACTTTCTGCAAGGACAAGATAGCTGTTAGTGTTCATGGTAGTTGTGGGTGGATCCTTGGGCCAGTGGCAGATGACCATGCCCCCGAGGGAAGATCCCAAGAGGGACCACCGGTCAGGCTCAGAGTATGGAGACAGACACACACTAGTTCTTTTATTAAACAGTATATATAACCACCAGAGGTGGCAGTAGTGAGCTGGAAGTGCTCGGCTGGGCTGTAGTCCCTCAGATACTGGAACAGCGATCCTGGATAACTGAGCTGTAGAGAAACTGAATATAGTGAGTAGGCACTGTATATCTGTAAAGCCTGTTGCTAATTTTTGTTAATTGTAAACCGCGGTGATGTATCTTTTTACGTACTGCGGTATATAAAAACCTCTAAATAAATAAATAAATAAATAGGCAGAGTATGCAGAGTTCAGGAACAGAACCTTGATGGTAACACTCACACAATAGTCTCTTAGAAGCAGCCCAGGAGCTGGAGAGAAGTAGGTCCTCGAGGAGTGAGTACCTGGTTCCAGGGAACGCTCTGAGAGAGCAATGGTAACTCGCTAGTGTTGTAGGCAGCGACAACTTCCTGGCAGAAGTGGTATTCAGTAGCAAGTCTGGGAACGTGGGCCCTCGAGGAGCGAGTACCGATTCCAGACTGCGACCTGAAAAGCAAAGAGAAAGCGAGGCCCCCGAGGAGGGGGTACCCCTGGTAAGTCCGAGGAGGCAGAGTAGCAAGGTATGCGGAGAGCGAATCCCATCCGCCGATACCTGGAGGAAAGCCCTTGCTAACTCGATTTGTTAGCGATTTCAGAGACCTTAAATATCCGGTGAGGATGACGTCACCTCAGGGGGACGCCCCTGAGGTTCGCGCCACTGCTGGTACTTGAGTCGGGGCCGCACCGCACGCGTGCCCTTAGGCTGCTGGAAAACATGGCAGAGTGCAGCGTCCAGCCGGTCCGGGGTCGCCGGAGGGGAATGGCAAGAAGACGCCGTGGCAGCCAAACGTCCAACAGGCAAAGAGGGAGTCAGCAAAGAGGTAAGGTGGGTGTAGTGGAGACGTTGGGCAGCGACGGTCGCAACAATAGTAAATAGCACAAAACATTGTAAATTAACTGAACAGCACATTCAGTGTAGACCTGTACATTAGGGATGTGCAGAGCAAAATTTTATGTTCATATTTTTTATGTCCGAAAGGGGGTCCCACTTGCGGCCAATATGGACATAAAAAAAATCCAATGAGTTGGGTATATGTACATATGTGCAAAAAAAAAATTTAAACCCCCTCACCCTCCTTAATCCCCCCCCAGACTTACCACAACTCCCTGGTGATCGAGCGAGGAGTGAGGACGTCATTTCTGCAATCCTTGGCGAGAAGCATGTGACGTCGGTGGCACGTCGAGTGACGCGGCGTCACGTGATTCCCGGCGAGTTCGCGCCGGACGGCTCGTTCGGCCCAAAAAGAACTTTTGGCCAGCTTGGGGGGGCCTCCTGACCCCCTCAAGCTGGCCAAAAGTTCTTTTTGGGCCGAACGAGCCGTCCGGCGCGAACTTGCCGGGAATCACGTGGCGCCGCGTCTGAGTGACGCGGCGCCACGTGATTCCCGGCAAGTTCGCGCCGGACGGCTCGTTCGGCCCAAAAGAACTTTTGGCCAGCTTGGGGGGGCCTCCTGACCCCCCAAGCTGGCCAAAAGTTCTTTTTGGGCCGAACGAGCCGTCCGGCGCGAACGAGCCGGGAATCACGTGACGCCGGCGTCACTCGACGTGCCGCCGACGTCACATGCTTCTCGCCAAGGATTGCAGAAATGGCGTCCTCACTCCTCGCTCCATCACCAGGGAGTTGTGGTAAGTCGGGGGGGGGATTAAGGAGGGTGAGGGGGTTTATATTTTTATTTTGGCTCAACAATCGCGATTTCCCACATATCGAACATATCTATGTTCGATATGTGGGAAATCCGATCGTTTATGTCGAATCAATTTTTTAAGTAAAAAAAAAATATGAGTTGCGTTTTACTAATGCGGTCAATCCGAATGCACACCCCTACTGTACATACATTGCTTGAAATGGCATCATTATGTATACAGGCTTAACATCTTATCCTTTTGGCACCATCATGATTACAACAAAAAACGTAGAAAGCAGAAGTGGCACCCCAATAGCTACAATACAGCTCTAATGTTAGAGGTAATAGCAGCACAACTATGTGATGTTAATCCAAAGGCCCCCTTCTGTCCATGGTGAAAGAATGCACTCAAGGGGACAGCCTAAGGGCCAAGGCAGTAGAGTTCAAGTGAAGGCAGCAGGACCAGGACCAAAGAACACAGCATGGAGGCAGCAGGCCCAGGAAAAGACACAGCATCATGGAGGCAGCAGGCCCAGGAGAAGACACAGCAGCATGGAGGCAGCAGCAGCATGAGCTGAGATGAGATGAAACACAGCAGCATGGAGGCAGTAGCAGCATGAGCTGAGATGAGACACTAGCATCAGGAGCAGGAGATGAGACATGAGAAGATGCAGCAGCTGGACCATGACTGGAGGCCACATCAAGGAGGATGGAATATGGGGAGAACATCGAAGAGGGCTATAGCTGACAGCAGACCATCCCTTCAGCTAGCCGGCACAGGTAGTGAGGACAGGTTCAGCAGGCTCCTTCCATTTAACCAGCAAAGGAACTCTATAGTGACAACGGGCCCAGCAGGCTTCTTCTATCTAACTGGCACAGGAACTCTATAGTGAGGCCCACCCAGGATTGTTGGTACAACTCTTCTTATTTGGCATTCGATGCTACCACCTTTAGTGCTTTATGGCCCCTTGCCATATTGTGGCTTGCCACTTGGGGGGTGGGGGGGCATGTCTTTTGCGGGTCTATCGCGTGGGCGTCTGTCAGGCTGGGGACTGCTGTGGAGTGTGGACTCTAGTGACGGTGGGGAAGACTTGGATGTCTGCTCAGGTATCCTTTGAAGGATCTGCGTCAGCACATTGATCATACTATTGACTACTGTGGTCAGCATCGTTACACCCTGCATGTGAATGGCAGTCTGATCTTGCAGGGCCTGGCTCAGCCTGTTCACAGCCCTCTTGAGGCACATTAGCTTGGCTCGTATGCATCAGTGGTGTACCCCATGCCTCCTTTCCAGCTGGTCCACCTACTTGTGCATTGACTCTTCTGTTGGTGGTAGGGATGTTGTTGGTGCTGGTGCCGGGGCTGGTGCAGGTTCTGGTGGAGGTGCTGTGATGGTGTAGAGTATTGAAATTTGGGCCTCCAAATATGGCACGAGGGTGCTGCTGGGTTGCTCCTGCTGAGGGTGTGGTGCTTCAGGCTGGCACCATGGTGTGCTGGCTTGAGGTTGTGCTGCATCAATTGGTTCCCATTGGAGGTTGGGTTGCTCCAAGAAGCCAGAGATATTGAGGGACACATTAAGTGGGCTGGGTGAACCAAGGGGTTGAAGCATCTGCAATGCCTCCTGAGGCTGTTGCTGCTGCTGCTCCTCCTTGCTCACCTGAGTCTGGGCATTTAGCATGAATGCCCTCTGCAAAAGGGCTGGTGCGCTGCTGGTCCCTGGGGCTTGCGGGCTGGGACCAGCAGCTTCATGGGCGAGAGCTGTGGAAACAAAGAATAAGACATAAGTACCAATGGCAGCAAGTATCCATTTTGCATTTGGCATCAAAGACGCAGTTTGCCTTTTAAGTATTGTGAGCATCTTATGCCAAATGATGTGTATACCTGTTGCAGCCTGGTCATTTACAGGTGAGGTGAACTTACTGGCTGCAGCTCACATGATATCCAGCTGCTCAGCTTTGCCCTTGAAGAATCCTGTCCCAGCCTTTCAAAGAGGCACTCCTCCATGGATGTGAGGATGATGGGACAAGGGGTTCCTCCTCCACTTCGGTGTATATATTTATTTCTGCTCGCCACCTTTGCCTTCAAATGCTCCTTGATATCCCAGTACCTGTGGGCTACCTGCTCCCCGTTGCATTGGACTCCACTGTGTCTGGAAATGGATTGGGCTATGTTGCGCCAGATCTGGCTCTTGGCTGCCTTCAAGGTCTTGGCTGCACAGTTGCTGAACAGCATGGCATAATGCTCCAGGACCCCTGCAATCACCATCAACCGAAACATTTCTCACCCGCAGTCATCCGTGAGTATCCCAACCACACCCAAACGAAATACAAAGTCAAGTCAAATCCCCATAAATGGGCTCGATCTACAGCATCTCAATCCTCCCTTACAACAGGAGCAACACATGAAAAGAAAAACTCAACCCCACCAGGCCACGCTCCCTAACCATAATCCCAACCCACATCTCACAGCTCTAGCCATCCTAACACTGACCTTAATTAATGCACAGTCCATCACAAAAAAAGATGCCTTTGATCCACGGACTTCTCTGTATCACCGAATCATGGCTCAAAAGCTCCGACACAGTACTCATCAATCAACTACAGAAAAAAATCTGCAATATATTCTCCCTTCCCAGACCCTGCTATTCATAGCACCAAAGAAACTCAAATTTAAAATACACCCCATCAGCCTCCCCCCCTTCGAAATAGGCCTCTTTAAATCAAAGAACCTCCAAATCCTCCTCATCTATGCACCACCAGGACTTCTCAACAGAACCTATCCCCACTAATTGAAACCATTGCAAACAACATCAACATGGACATCCCTACAATAGTACTGGGCAACTTCAAAATACACATGGACAGAACTCCTCCCACTGCCATTTGCGAACTCCTCACTGATTCCATGAATGCAATCTGCTTCAAACAAATTATAGAAACCCCCACCCACAAAGCGGGACACACACTTGACCTCATATTCACCAATAAAAAGATACCAAACAGCACACCGCAAACAGCAACCACAATACCCTGGTCAGACCACAAACTAATAGGGATGTGAATCGTGTCCTCGATCGTCTTAACGATCGATTTCGGCTGGGAGGGGGAGGGAATCGTATTGTTGCCGTTTGGGGGGGTAAAATATCGTGAAAAATCGTTAAAAATCGTGTGAAAAATCGAAAAAATCGAAAAACCGGCACATTAAAACCCCCTAAAACCCACCCCCGACCCTTTAAATTAAATCCCCCACCCTCCCGAACCCCCCCCCCAAATAACTTAAATAACCTGCGGGTCCAGCGGCGGTCCGGAACGGCAGCGGTCCGGAAGGGGCTCCTGCTCTGAATCTTGTCATCTTCAGCCGGCGCCATTTTCCAAAATGGCGCCGAAAAATGGCGGCGGCCATAGACGAAAAAGATTGGACAGCAGGAGGTCCTTCCGGACCCCCGCTGGACTTTTGGCAAGTCTCGTGGGGGTCAGGAGGCCCCCCACAAGCTGGCCAAAAGTTCCTGGAGGTCCAGCGGGGGTCAGGGAGCGATTTCCCGCCGCGAATCGTTTTCGTACTGAAAATGGCGCCGGCCATACGCGTATGGCCGGCGCCATTTTCCGTACGGAAAATGGCGCCGGCAGGAGATCGACTGCAGGAGGTCGTTCAGCGAGGCGCCGGAACCCTCGCTGAACGACCTCCTGCAGTCGATCTCCTGCCGGCGCCATTTTCCGTACAAAAACGATTCGCGGCGGGAAATCGCTCCCTGACCCCCGCTGGACCTCCAGGAACTTTTGGCCAGCTTGTGGGGGGCCTCCTGACCCCCACGAGACTTGCCAAAAGTCCAGCGGGGGTCCGGAAGGACCTCCTGCCGTCCAATCTTTTTCGTCTATGGCCGCCGCCATTTTTCAGCGCCATTTTGGAAAATGGCGCCGGCTGAAGACGACAAGATTCAGAGCAGGAGCCCGTTCCGGACCGCTGCCGTTCCGGACCGCCGCTGGACCCGCAGGTTATTTAAGTTATTTGGGGGGGGTTCGGGAGGGTGGGGGATTTAATTTAAAGGGTCGGGGGTGGGTTTTAGGGGGTTTTAGTGTGCCGGCTCACGATTCTAACGATTTATAACGATAAATCGTTAGAATCTGTATTGTATTGTGTTCCATAACGGTTTAAGACGATATTAAAATTATCGGACGATAATTTTAATTGTCCTAAAACGATTCACATCCCTACAAACTAATACAAAAAAAATACACCTTGAAAACCATATCCTGGAACAGAAGAAACCCAATACAATCATTGAGTTCAATAAAGCATGCACCAGCGATAACCTAATAGAAACACTCCCAGACTCACTGAAAACTCTAAACATAGCCGACACAAATTCCGCCATAGAATCATGGCTCAATATCAACACTGAAGTCACCAAAATCAAATGCCTGCTCATCAAAAAAGAACTCAAACCAGCATCCAAACAAAAAGCACCATGGTATACCGCCGAACTGAAGAAGATCAAACACCTATTGAGACAAGCCGAAAAGAATTGGAGACGAAACCCCACCCCCCAGCTAAAAGACCAATTCAGAACCATACTTTACATATACAAGACCGACATTGACAAAGCCAAACGCACCTTCCATGCTATGAAGATACATAACTACCAATCCAACACCAGAACCCTATTTACATATGTTAATTACCTCACCCAACCAATTCAAAATGCACCCAGTACAGCCAATCAGACAAGCACCTGCAACGAGTGGGAGCACTGAGAGGAGAGGATCACCTTGCTGGTGGCTGGAAGCTGAAAGGAATCAGTAAGTTTTTGCTTGGGACACTGGCTTTTTCAAATGAATTGGGGCAAAGTTTTTTTTTGTTTTTTTGTTTTTTTTTGGTTGTCTATTTTATGTTTTATATATATATTTTTTTTACATTGAATATTTAATATTTATTGATTTACGTTCTTTTGTTCAATACTCTGTCTATTGTTTAATGTAACGCCTTACCGGCGACAGTTTTGTTCTATGGAAACCGACTTGATTTGATATGTATATCGAGAATGTCGGTATATTAAAACCCTAAATAAATAAATAACTAACTATTTGGGAATATTATTTAGTGTGTTTGTGTGTTTGTGCTTTTAATAGTAAGACAGCGAATAAACAAGTTAGACTGTTTGTATTTTTAAATGGTCAGTCAGTAAGGCAGCTAGTAAGGAGTAGTTAGTGTGTTTATTTTTAAAAGTCTGTAAGGCAACTAGTAAGCAGAACTGAGTGTATTTAAAAAAAAAAAATTAGCCAGAAGCTAGAAATAAGCTAGGAGCAGTGTATACCTAAGTAAAAAGGTTGAAAAGTTCAGTTCAGTTACTCACCTTGGAAAGATGTTGAGGTAGTGTGATTTGGTTTGATTAGGTACCAACATTTGATAATCAAGAGAGCAGTCAGTCACTTTGGATGACTAACTGAAGTTAGGCTGTTTGGATTTCCCACTCCTCCCACCCCTCGCCCACCCACCCCTCGCTCATCCTTTAATTTATAGGCAGGTGCCACTTTCACAAAAAACAAAAACAACAAAAACTTTATTGAGAGTTTGATCAGTCCCTTGTAGGCCACTACCAGACATATAGTGAATTAACTGGCTGGGCATTGCAGACTGCTTGAGGCTGCTCCAGAGAGGATTCATCTTCTGTTCCTGTGCAGATAAGATGGTCTAAATTGGAATTACTATATAGTAGAGAATCTGTGCATAAAAGATCTCTGTATTTCTAATATACCTCTACTAAAGCTTTGAATCTTAGCCTCTGAACTCTGTGAAATAGGAAAGTCTCTCAATTTCCTTCTTTCAAGCGCTGTGACTCTTAATTTTCTGTGGTGCTCTTCTGGGGGAAAAAAAGAAAAAAACCAAAAAAACCTGCTGGTTTTCTTTCACTATTCCTTCTAATTAATTGCTCTGTGCTCCACTAATATCTATGCTCTCTGTGCAGTAGAACTGCTGTGTTTTATACCTTTCTCTAGGTCTGTTATTATATAATAATTGTAATTGTTCCTTGCAAACTGTTATTTTTAAGATCCAGTATACCTGCATTTCTATTATTGTATAGCTGTTCTTTAATAATCTGGTTAATATTGGCACAGAAGTGCTGTAGGATCATTTAATAGCTAAAGGACTAATAAACTTCCAGAAAGTGTCCTACTCTACCCAGCTTGTCCCAGGTTCAACTGTTTGATTCCCTCCCACCCTACCCCTGGGATTAGATTACTAATATAGACTGACTAAATTAGCATTAGCAACAAGATAAATTAGTATGTTAACAGCTAAGGAAATACCAATCCAAAACTTTACCAATATGAGAACTATCCAATGCAACTGTTGTAGAGCCTTTATTCTGAGGGAAAGCATCTGGAGACTTGGAGCTTGCCCAATCTGTGCACAGCTCTCTTCTTTGAAAACGGAGCTGACTGAGGTTAAAGCTCAATTAGCTTCCATTACAAGAATTATACCCACATTGCATTACTCAGAAAATAATTCCCCAACACCAAAGAATAACCAGGAGTCAAGAAAAAGAAATACAGTAGACTCAGGTAGGATAACACATGTGTCCCACAGTCACCCATTCTTGACAGATGGGAAGCCAACAAGTATACCCCCCCACTCAATCAGGTCATCAAGTAAATCATTAAAAACCAGGATCACAGTGGGCTCTGGTAGAATTAGACCTGTAACAAGGAGACGCACACAGTATCAAATGCAACAAGAACATAAAGCCCTCCCTATATTAACTGAAGAAATTCTAGAGAAAAACATTGACGTGTTACCAGAAAAGAGAAAAAACCAATGCATGCAGAATTTCAAGATCCATAACCAAAAGAAAAAGCTAATTGAGATGGATTACTCTGTCATCAATGGCACAACTGCAAAAAGAAAGAGTAAAGTGAATAACAAATCTCAACTAAAGTCTCATAAGGAGTACAGGAAAAGCAATAACCGTAAAGAGAGTACCTGGAAAGCTATGACTACAAATGCTCATAGTTTGGGAAATAAAATCCCAGATCTGCAGGCCCTAATGACAGAGGCAGAACTGGACATCGTTGCTATCACAGAGACATGGTTCACAGAATCTCATGATTGGGATACGGCAATACGAGGCTATAACTTGTTAAGGAAGGACAGAGTGGATAGAAAAGGGGGAGGTGTGGCTCTTTATGTCAGAAATAATATCCAAGCATCTGAGCTGCAAGGAAATTGGGGCAAGGAAGAAGCACTATGGGTCGAACTAAAAACAGATGATGGAGCATCCATTTATATTGGAGTGGTTTACAGGCCTCCAAACCAAAAGGAAGAGCTGGACAGAGATCTGGTTGAAGACATCCATAAGATAGGTAAGAAAGGGGAAGTGGTGATCGTTGGTGACTTTAATATGCCAGATGTAGACTGGAAAATCCCATCTGCAGAATCTAAAAACAGTAGAGCAATAGTGGATACTAGGGATGTGCAGAGCAAAATTTTATGTTCATATTTTTTATGTCCGAAAGGGGGTCCCACTTGCGGCCAATATGGACATAAAAAAAATCCAATGAGTTGGGTATATGTACATATGTGCAAAAAAAAATTTAAACCCCCTCACCCTCCTTAATCCCCCCCCCAGACTTACCACAACTCCCTGGTGATCGAGCGAGGAGTGAGGACGTCATTTCTGCAATCCTTGGCGAGAAGCATGTGACGTCGGTGGCACGTGATTCCCGGCGAGTTCGCGCCGGACGGCTCGTTCGGCCCAAAAAGAACTTTTGGCCAGCTTGGGGGGGTCAGGAGGCCCCCCCAAGCTGGCCAAAAGTTCTTTTTGGGCCGAACGAGCCGTCCGGCGCGAACGAGCCGGGAATCACGTGACGCCGGCGTCACTCGACGTGCCGCCGACGTCACATGCTGCTCGCCAAGGATTGCAGAAATGGCGTCCTCACTCCGCTCCATCACCAGGGAGTTGTGGTAAGTCGGGGGGGGGGGGGATTAAGGAGGGTGAGGGGGTTTATATTTTTATTTTGGCTCAACAATTGCGATTTCCCACATATCGAACATATCTATGTTCGATATGTGGGAAATCCGATCGTTTATGTCGAATCAATTTTTTAAGTAAAAAAAAAAAAAGAGTTGCGTTTCACTAATGCGGTCAATCCGAATGCACACCCCTAGTGGATACCATGCAAGTATCTTTGTTCAAACAAATGGTATTGGAACCCACAAGAGAAGGAACTATTCTCGACTTAGTGCTCAATAATGGAGATATCGTCTCTAATGTCAAGGTGGGCGCCCACCTCAGCACCAGTGATCATCAAACGGTATGGTTTAATATCACTAAAAGAATATGGAAAAGAAGCACAAAGACCAGAGTTTTACAGTTCAAAAACACAGACTTTGAGGAAATGGGGAAGTACCTAGAGGAAGAACTAAATGGATGGGAAAATGAGAGAGATGTGGATCAGCAGTGGACCAATCTAAAAGGAGCAATCGCCAAGGCAACTGCGCTATATGTTAGAAATGTAAAGAAAAGCAAAAATCGTCATTATACAGTATCCACTGGCAACAATGAATCCGACCCAGTTAGCCTTAACCAAGGCGTCCCCCAGGGTTCCTCTCTCTCCTCTACTCTATTTAACATTTATATGCTCCCCCTCACCACCCTCCTTACTAATCTTGGCATCAAACACTTTATCTACGCAGATGATGTCCAAATCCTTTCCCCCTTCACTGACTCCCTCCAAACTGCTCTTCAAAAATGGGAATCCTGCCTGACGGTTATCAACCAGCTACTCACTGACATGCACCTTGCCATTAACCCGCAAAAAACTGAACTCCTCATCATCTCCAACAAACATTCCTCTCTCTCCATTCCCACTGCGTACTCCTCCACGCTCTTCCCCTCCCACACCCGTAGCCTGGGCGTCCTCATTGACAACCAGCTCTCTTTCAAACCCTTCATTAAATCTATCCTAACTGACTGCTACTTCAAACTTCAAACTATCAAAAAACTCCGGCCCCTCTTATTCTTCACTGACTTTCGCACAGTACTACAGTCTATTATCTTTTCCAAAATAGACTACTGTAATGCACTCTTCCTTGGTCTCCCTGCAACACATACTAAGCCATTACAACTCCTACAGAACGTCTCAGCACGCATCCTCACCAATTCCAGGAAACGTGACCACATTACTCCTACCCTTATCGATCTCCACTGGCTCCCAATACAGTCTCGCATCCTGTTCAAAGTTCTCTCCCTCATTCATAAAAGCATCACCAATGAAAATACTGACTGGATCAACCCCCCACTGCTTTCTCGCACATCCACTAGACCGACTCGCACTGCCCTCCAAGGGACACTCCGTACCCCCTCTATCAAATCCACCAATCTTATTTCCACAATGAACAGAGCCTTTTCCCTTGTCGGCCCCACCCTGTGGAACTCTATGCCCCCAGACTTGCGCACTGAAACATCCACACCCAAATTCAAAAAAAACCTAAAGACCTGGCTATTCTTACAGGCTACCCCTCCCTCAGCAATCATCCTCCTGATAACCCCCTAAGCTGTGTATAATGCATTCCCTGTATCACCTTTTACAATGTGCTTCTGCTGTCTTTATCTCTCAATTACCTTCTCCCCTATGACCTCTTGATTTGATTACAATGCTTTCCACGTACTACCGTCACTATGTGCTCTTGTTAATTTTCCCTCATCTGCTTCCAATTGAGGAACCTTCGTTCCCTGTAAATAGTTACCCAGTTACTGTTTGTTGATGTTTATTTCTTGTATGCAAAGTTTACTGTTCTATGTAATGGCAGTGCCAAAAGTTCTGTATAATGACACTGTCAAAAAGTTTTAGTTATCTGTAAACCGATACGATGTGCAAACGGCTATCGGTATATAAAAACCTATAAATAAATAAATAAATAAATAAATAAAAGAAAAATGAAACCTATCTGGTTCTCAAAGGAGGTAGCTGACAAAATTAAAGCTAAAAGAACTGCATACAAGAAATATAAAAGATCCCAAAGGGAGGAGCACAAAGAAGAATATCTAATTCAACTGAGGGAGACGAAGAAATTAATCAAGTTGGCAAAAAGTCAAGCGGAAGAGAGGATTGCCAAGGAGATAAAATATGGTGACAAAACATTTTTCAGATACATCAGCGAAAAGAGAAAAGTCCAAAGTGGTATAGTGAAATTGAAAGGTGGAAATAATGAATACTTCAGCTCTGTGTTCACTAAAGAAGACCCTGGAGAAGGACCATCTCTACACAAAAAGAAACTGGAGGGAAGTGGAACAGAGGAAAATCCATTTACAGTAGATAATGTATGGGAAGAGCTAAAGAATCTGAAAGTGGACAAAGCCATGGGGCCTGATGGGATTCATCCAAGGATACTGAGGGAGCTCAGAGATGTGCTGGCTGGACCGCTGTGCGACCTGTTCAATAGATCCCTAGAAACGGGAGTGGTGCCGAGTGATTGGAGAAGAGCGGTGGTGGTCCCGCTTCACAAGAGTGGGAACAGAGAGGAGTCTGGTAACTACAGACCGGTTAGCCTCACTTCGGTGGTGGGAAAAGTAATGGAGTCACTGTTGAAAGAGAGAATAGTGAACTATCTACAGTCGGGAGAATTGATGGACCAGAGGCAGCATGGATTTACCAGAGGAAGATCCTGTCAGACAAATCTGATTGACTTTTTTGACAGGGTAACCAAGGAATTGGATCAAGGAAGAGCGCTCGATGTCATCTACTTGGATTTCAGCAAAGCTTTTGATACGGTTCCGCACAGGAGACTGGTGAATAAAACGAGAAGCTTAGGAGTGAGTGCTGAGGTGGTGACCTGGATTGAAAACTGGTTGACGGACAGAAAACAATGCGTGATGGTAAATGGAACTTTCTCTGAAGAGAGAGAGGTTTTAAGTGGTGTACCGCAAGGATCGGTGTTGGGACCGGTCCTGTTCAATATCTTTGTGAGCGACATTGCGGACGGGATAGAAGGTAAGGTTTGTCTTTTTGCGGACGACACTAAGATCTGCAACAGAGTGGACACGCCGGAAGGAGTGGAGAGAATGAGACGGGATTTAAGGAAACTGGAAGAGTGGTTGAAGATATGGCAACTGAGATTTAATGCCAAGAAGTGCAAAGTCATGCCTATGGGGAGTGGAAATCCGAATGAACTATATTCGATGGGGGGGGGGGGGGGGGGGAGGCTGATGTGCACGGAGCAGGAGAGGGACCTTGGGGTGATAGTGTCTAATGATATGAAGTCTGCAAAACAATGCGACAAGGCGATAGCAAAAGCCAGAAGAATGCTGGGATGCATAGAGAGAGGAATATCGAGTAAGAAAAGGGAAGTGATTATCCCCTTGTACAGATCCTTGGTGAGGCCACACCTGGAGTACTGTGTTCAGTTCTGGAGTCCGTATCTACAAAGAGACAAGGACAAGATGGAAGCGGTTCAGAGAAGTGCGACCAGGAAGGTGGAGGGTCTTCATAGGATGACATACGAGGAGAGATTGAAGAATCTAAATATGTACTCCCTGGAGGAACAGGGGTGATATGATTCAGACTTTCAGATACTTGAAAAACTTTAATGATCCAAAGACATCAACAAACCTTTTCCATCAGAAAAAAATCAGCAGAACCAGAGGTCACGAGCTGAGGCTCCAGGGAGGAAGACTAAGAACCAATGTCAGGAAGTATTTCTTCACGGAAAGGGTGGTGGATGCCTGGAATGCCCTTCCGGAGGAAGTGGTGAAGTCTAAAACTGTGAACGACTTCAAAGGGGCGTGGGATAAACACTGTGGATCCATCAAGTCTAGAGGGCGTGAATAAAGTGGAGACATTCAAACACTGCCCGGAGCAGCAGTAGCCACAGCGGCATTCAAACACTGCACGGAGCGGCAGTAGCCACAGAGGCATTCACGGAGCGGGATGCCAGTGGCAAGTAGTTGGTGTTCCACCTTCACGGAGCGGAAGGATGGAGGGCTGCTATTTCCAAAAAAAAAAAAAAAAACAAGGGTGGGTAAGAGTATGGGGCAAGGGGGGTGGCCTGCTTGTTGCAGCGGTTGCTACCCCCAATTGAGCTGGATGTCACTTGGATGCAGATTCAAAGCTGCTCTCTAAATTGGGTGGAGGGGAATTAGGGCTGGAGGGTACTGGAAGCCAATAGTAACAGGTGGGAGAGAGAAAAAGGGAAAAAAAATGGATAAAGTGCGTAGCTTGCTGGGCAGACTTGATGGGCCATTTGGTCTTCTGCCGTCATTTCTATGTTTCTATGTAAAGGAAGTTAATTAGACACATTCCCATTCCCATAGCAACCTAAAACTTAAGTAGGAACTGAACAAAATTGAGATGAAGGCAGCAGCCCAGCAGCAAGAGGGGGGCTTCCCAGTCTTTTGCATCGAGTGTCACATGTATGATTTTTTACTTGCTGGTGAGAAGTTGTACGTGTTCATACGATGCAAACAGCTCCTGGCTCTCAGAGAACGAGTCCGATCTCTGGAGACTAGAGTGGCAGACCGGGAGGAGCTGAGACAGACAGAGAGGTATATAGATGAGACATTCAGGGACATAGTAACCAAGTCCCAACTTCAGACTGGCAGCCCTGGTGCTGCCTTGGAGGAAGAAGATCTCATGATTGGAGAGCATCAACCGGATGCAGCAGGAAAGGATCCTGTAGCAAGGACCTGCTCTCCAGGTGATGCATTGCCCTTTCACACTGAGGATATCTCTCCAAGGCCTACTGCCCAGGAGGGAAGGGTTAGGTTGGCCGTCATAGTTGGTGATTCGATTATTAGGTATGTAGATAGCTGGGTGGCTGGTAGGCGTGAGGATCGCATGGTAACATGCCTACCTGGTGCGAAGGTGGCGGACCTCACGCATCACCTAGATAGGATTTTAGACTGCTGGGAAGGAGCCGGCTGTCATGGTACATGTGGGCACCAATGACATAGGAAAATGTGGGAGGGAGGTTCTGGAAGCAAAATTTAGGTTCTTAGGTAGAAAGTTTAAATACAGAACCTCCAGGGTAGCATTCTCTGAAAGGTTCCCTGTTCCACGCGCAGGTCACCAGAGGCAGGCAGAACTCCAGAGTCTCAATGCGTGGATGAGACGATGGTGCAAGGAAGAGATTTTCAGTTTTGTTAGGAACTGGGGAAACTTTTCAGGAAGGGGGAATCTCTTCTGAAGGGATGGGCTCCACCTTAACCAGGGTGGAACCAGACTGCTGGCGCTAACCTTTAAAAAGGAGATAGAGCAGCTTTTAAACTGGAACAAAGGGGAAAGCCAACAGTCGCTCAGCAGTGCATGGTTCGGAGAGAGGTATCTTCAAAAGACACTAATGATGCATTAGAATTAGGGCATCCCGACATTGAGGATAAGAACATAAGAAAATGCCATACTGGGTCAGACCAAGGGTCCATAAAGACCAGCATCATATTTCCAACAGTAGCCAATCCAGGCCATAAGAACCTGGCAAGTATCCAAAAACTAAGTCTATTCCATATTACCGTTGCTAGTAATAGCAGTGGCTATTTTCTAAGTCACCATAATTGATAGCAAGTAATGGACTTCTCCTCCAAGAACTTATCCAATCCTTTTTTAAACACAGTTATACTAACTGTAGTAACCACATCCTCTGGCAACAAATTCCAGAGTTTAATTGTGCGTTGAGTAAAAAAGAACTTTCTCTGATTAGTTTTAAATGTGCCCCATGCTAACTTCATGGAGTGCCCCCTAGTCTTTCTACTATCCGAAAGAGTAAATAACCGATTCACATCTACCCGTTCTAGACATCTCATGATTTTAAACATCTCTATCATATCCCCCCTCAGTCGTCTCTTCTCCAAGCTGAAAAGTCCTAACCTCTTTAGTCTTTCCTCATAGGGGAGCTGTTCCATTCCCCTTATTTTGGTAGCCCTTCTCTGTACCTTCTCCATCGCAATTATATCTTTTTTGAGATGCGGCGACCAGAATTGTACACCGTATTCAAGGTGCGGTCTCACCATAGAGCGATACAGAGGCATTATGACATTTTCCATTTTATTCACCATTCCCTTTCTAATAATTCCCAACATTCTGTTTGCTTTTTTGACTGCCGCAGCACACTGAACCGACGATTTCAATGTGTTATCCACTATGATGCCTAGATCTCTATCTTGGGTTGTAGCACCTAATATGGAACCCAACATTGTGTAATTATAGCATGGGATATTTTTCCCTATATGCATCACCTTGCACTTATCCACATTAAATTTCATCTGCCATTTGAATGCCCAATTTTCCAGTCTCACAAGGTCTTCCTGCAATTTAGCTCAGGTGAGGTTTTAGTTACAGGCACTTGGACTATTTTTCTAATTATTGGAACCTTACTGTCAGATGCCCTAATTCTAAAGCATCATTAGTATCCTTTGAAGATACCTCTCTGAACAATGCACTGCTGAGTGACTGTCGGTTTCCCCTTTGTTCTAGTTTAAAAGCTGCTCTATCTCCTTTTTAAAGGTTAGCGCCAGCAGTCTGGTTCCACCCTGGTTAAGGTGGAGCCCATCCCTTCGGAAGAGACTCCCCCTTCCCCAAAAGGTTCCCCAGTTCCTAACAAAACTGAATCCTTCTTCCTTGCACCATCGTCTCATCCAGGCATTGAGACTCCAGAGCTCTGCCTGCCTCTGGTGACCTGCGCATGGAACAGGGAGCATTTCAGAGAATGCTACCCTGGAGGTTCTGGATTTAAGCTTTCTACCTAAGAGCCTAAATTTGGTTTCCAGAACCTCCCTCCCACATTTTCCTATGTCGTCGGTGCCCACATGTACCACGACAGCCGGCTCCTCCCCAGCACTGTCTAAAATCCTATCTAGGTGACGCGTGAGGTCCGCCACCTTCGCACCAGGTAGGCATGTTACCAGGCGATCATCATGCCCACCAGCCACCCAGCTATCTACATTCCTAATAATTGAATCACCAACTATGACGGCCGACCTAACCCTTCCCTCCTGGGCAGTAGGCCTTGGGGAGATATCCTCAGTGCGAAAGGACAATGCATCACCTGGAGAGCAGGTCCTTGCTACAGGATCCTTTCCTGCTGCACCTGGTTGGTGCTCTCCCATCATGAGACCTTCTTCCTCCAGGGCAGCACCAGGGCTGCCAGTCTGAAGTTGGGACTTGACTACTGTGTCCCTAAGGTCTCATCTTTACACCTCTCTGTCTGCTTCAGCTCCTCCAGGTCTGCCACTCTAGCCTCCAGAGATCGGACTCGTTCTCTGAGAGCCAGGAGCTCTTTGCATCGCATGCACACCTACAACTTCTCACCGGTGGGTAAAAAATCATACATGTGACACTCTATGCAAAAGACTTGCTGCTCTCTTGATTAACAAATGTTGGTCCCTATTCAAACCCAATCACACTACCTCAACACCTTTCAAAGGTGAGTAACTGAGCTGAACTATTCAACTTTTTTACTTAGGTATACACTGCTCCTAGCTTATTTCTAGCTTCTGGCTACTTTTTGGGTTTTTTTTTTTTTTTGTGGGGGTTTTTTTTTCAGTACAAACACTCAGTTCTGCAGACTTTTAAAAATAAACACACTACCTACTGCTTACTAGCTACGTTATTGACTGACTATTTAAAAATACAAACAGACTAACTTGTTTATTCACTGCCTTTCTGACTATTAAAGGCACAAACACACTAAATAATATTCACAAATAGTTTACTTTGCCCCAATACTTTTAAAAAAGACAATGTCCCAAGCAAAAACTTACTGATTTCTTTCAGCCACCAGCAAGGTGATCCTCTCCTCTCAGTGTTCCCACTGAGAGGAGTAGTCCAAGTGCCTGTAACTAAAAACTCACCTGAGCTAAAAAATTCTAACTTATCCATATCAATTAAAAAGCAGAATGAAAATACAAACAAAAAACAAACTTTGAAATGTTTGTATGCTAATGCCAGAAGTCTAAGAAGTAAGATGGGAGAACTAAATGTATAGCAGTGAATGATGACATAGACTTAATTGGCATCTCAGAGACATGGTGGAAGGAGGACAACCAATGGGACAGTGATATACCGCAATGACAGAGAGGAGCACCTGGGAGGCGGTATGGCACTTTATGTCCGGGATGGCATAGAGTCCAACAGGATAAACATCCTGCATGAGACTAAATGCACAATCAAATCTTTTTGGGTAGAAATCCTTTTTGTGTTGGGGAAGAATATAGTGATAGGAGTATACTACCATCCACCTGGCCAAGATGGTGAGATGGACAGTGAAATAACAATGGAAATTACAGAAGCTAACCAAATTGGTAGTGCGGTAATAATGGGAAACTTCAAGTACCCCAATATTGACTGGGTAAATGTATCATCGGGACACGCTAGAGAGATAACATTCCTGGATGGAATAAATGATAGTTTTATGGAGCAATTGGTTCAGTAACAGACGAGAGAGGGAGCAATTTTAGATCTAATTCTCAGTGGAGCACAGGATTTGGTGGGAGAGGTAATGGTGGTGGGGCCGCTTGGCAATAGTGATCATAATATGATCAAATTTGATTTAATGACTGGAAGAGGAACAGTGTGCAAATCCAAGGCTCTCGTGCTAAACTTTCAAAAGGGAAACTTTGATAAAATGAGAAAAATTGTTAGAAAAAAACTGAAAGGAGCAGCTACAAAAGTAAAAAATGTCCAAGAGGCGTGGTCTTTGTTAAAAAATACCATTCTAGAAGCACAGTCCAGATGTATTCCACACATTAAGAAAGGTGGAAAGAAGGCAAAACAATTACCGGCATGGTTAAAAGGGGAGGTGAAAGAAGCTATTTTAGCCAAAAGATCTTCATTCAAAAATTGGAAGAAGAATCCAACAGAAGAAAATAGGATAATGCATAAACGTTGGCAAGTTAAATGTAAGACGTTGATAGGACAGGCTAAGAGAGAATTTGAAAAGAAGTTGGCCGTAGAGGCAAAAACTCACAGTAAAAACTTTTTTGATTATATACGAAACAGCCTGCGAGGGAATCAGTTGGACCGTTAGATGACCGAGGGTTTAAAGGGGCACCTAGAGAAGATAAGGCCATTGCGGAAAGATTAAATGATTTCTTTGCTTCGGTGTTTACTGAAGAGGATGTTGGGGAGGTACCCGTACTGGAGAAGGTTTTCATGGGTAATGATTCATAGGGACTGAATCAAATCACGGTGAACCTAGAAGATATGGTAGACCTGATTGACAAACTGAAGAGTAGTAAATCACCTGGACCGGATGGTATACACCCCAGAGTTCTGAAGGAACTAAAAAATGAAATTTTAGACCTATTAGTAAAAATTTGTAACCTATCATTAAAATCATCCACTGTACCTGAAGACTGGAGGATAGCAAATGTAACACCAATATTTAAAAAGGGCTTCAGGGGTGATCCGGGAAACTACAGACCAGTTAGCTTGACTTCAGGCCAGGAAAAATAGTGGAAAGTGTTCTACATTTCAAAATCACAGAACATATAGAAAGTGTTGTCATCCAGAAGTGGATCCTTGGGCCGACCGTTCATGGAAGACGGTCAGGAGGCAGTTCAGGTAAGCAGGCAGGCACGTAGACTGGCAGGCAGGCAGGAAGGCTGGCAGGCAGGCAGGTAGACTGGTAGGCAGGCTGGCAGGCAAGCAGGTAGACTGGTAGGCAGGCTGGCAGGCAAGCAACTTTCTTGGTAACTGTGTTGCAAGGCAAGGAAACCTAGGAGATGTCGGGTTTAAATCCCCCCAGCATCTGATGTCACAGAAGGAGGTGACGTCATAGGAGGCGTGTCCTCAAGGGTCCGGGTTTATTGGGATTGTCATGATGAAACTGGGTTAACAGGGTCTTGTCCAGTATATTTCGAGCAGGTTCCCAAGAGTCCTTCTCAGAGCCGCAGCCCTCCCAGGTCAATAGATACTCCCATCGGCGGTTGTGGAAGCGTACGTCCCGTACTTCCCGTACTTGGTAAACAGGATCTTCGTTCGGGGAGGTGGAGATCGCATCCGGCATGAGCCGATGGAAACAGGAGAATATCACTGGTTTCAACAACGACACATGAAATACGTTGTGGATGCGCATGGAGGATGGCAGACGAAGTCTATAGGACACCAGACCAACTCGTTCTGCCACCTGGAAAGGACCGCAGTATCTGGATGCCAACTTGCGTGATTGTCCAGCTAAGTGGAGATTCTTGGTACTTAACCATACTTTAGTACCGGGTAGAAGTGTTGGAGTGGCACGTCGGTGACGGTTTGCACAGCTTTGTGCTTTCTTTGCTGCAGAGGTGAGACATCGCTGAAGGGCTCTCCAGAGATCGTGAAGTTGGGTAACCACTGTCTGGGCCGCTGGTGAAGCGACATCGATAGGTACCGGAACGGGTGTCCTGAGGTGGCATCCGAAGACCGTTTGAAAGGGAGATTGCCCAGTAACCGAGTGAGTGTGGTGGTTATAGGCGAATTCAGCCCAGGGAAGGAGGGAGACCCAGTTGTCCTTTCTCTGCGAAATGAAGCTTCGGAGAAACGTCTTGAGGGAACGGTTCATCCGCTCGGTTTGCCCGTTAGACTGTGGGTGGAAAGCGGTAGACAATTTCAGTTGTACCCCAAACTTTTTGCAGAGGGCACGCCAATACCGGGCTGTGAATTGGGGTCCCCGATTGGAGACAATGCTCTGTGGAAGGCCGTGGTCCCGGAAGATATGTTGCGTGAAAAGAAGTGCTAGCTCTGGTGCAGACGGAAGCTTAGGTAATGGTACCAAATGTACCATCTTATAAAACCGGTCTACGGTGACCCAGATTACTGTGTTACCCTCGGAAGGAGGCAAGTCCACCACGAAGTCTGTGGCAATGTGAGTCCATGGTTCTGTAGGTATTGGTAGAGGTTGTAGAAGACCCCAGGGTCGGCCGCCAAGAGGCTTCTGTCGGGCACATACCGGGCACGAGTCTACGTAAAGTCGCACATCCTGCCGGACTCGGGGCCACCAATAATGACGGTTCAATAGATCGAGCGTCCTCCCTCTGCCGGCGTGGCCTCCAATGAGGGAATCGTGGGCCCATTGCAGGACTTTCTTCTGGTCTTTGTGTGGAACAACTATTCTGCCCTGTGTAGAGATTGTGGTGCTGGCTAGTTCGATCTTTGCTGGGTCGATGACATGTTGAAGGGGTTCCTCCTTTTCATCCATGATGGCATTCCGAGAGAGCGCATCCGCTCGAACATTCTTAGATGCTGGACGATATCTGAGGGTAAAATCGAAGCGACTAAAGAATAGCGACCATCGTGCTTGCCTTGGGTTGAGTTGTTGAGCTTGGCTGAGGAACTCCAGGTTCTTATGGTCGGTATAGATCGTGATGGGGTGAGTGGCTCCCTCCAGCCACTGTCTCCATTCTTCAAGTGCCAACTTAATGGCAAGCAGTTCCTTGTCTCCTATACCGTAATTACCTTCGGCTGGCATAAACCTCCTTGAGAAGTAGGAGCAAGGCAACAAATGCCCGGAGTCGGAGCTTTGAGACAGTACTTCCCCCACAGTTATATTGGAGGCATCAACCTCCACAAAGAAGGGCCTTGACGGATCTGGATGGCGCAGACAAGTGTTCGACAGGAAGGCCTCCTTTAAATCCTTGAAGGCCTTACATGGCTCGGCTGACCAAACGTGCGTGTCGGCCCCCTTTTTGGTCAAGGCAGTCAGAGGTGCGACCAGTCGGGAGTATTGCGGTATAAAGTGCCTGTAGAAATAGGCAAATCCTAAAAAACGCTGCAAAGCCTTCAGGCCTACTGGTTGGGGCCAATTCTTAATGGCGGACACCTTACTTGGATCCATGAGGAATCCCGTAGCTGAAACGATGTACCCAAGAAAAGGCAGCGACTCCTGTTCAAAGAGACACTTCTCCAGTTTAGCTTATAGGTGGTGATTACGAAGGATTTGGAGCACTTGCCGAACCTGTTGCCTATGAGAGGTCAAATTCTGTGAGCAGATGAGGATATCATCTAGGTAGACTATCACGCAAGAGTTCAGCAGTTCGCGGAGGACCTCATTCATGAGGTGCTGGAACACCGCAGGAGCGTTACACAAACCGAAGGGCATAACCAAGTACTCGTAGTGCCCGTCCCGGGTGTTGAACGCTGTCTTCCACTCGTCCCCGGGATGGATACGCACCAAATTGTATGCCCCCTTAAGTCCAACTTGGTAAATACTCGGGCTCCCTGGAGTTTATCCAATAATTCTGGAATTAGCGGAAGCGGATAGCGGTTCTTTTTAGTAATGGCATTTAATCCCCGATAGTCTATGCATGGTCTCAAGGACCCATCCTTTTTTGCCACGAAGAAGAATCCCGCCCCTGCGGGTGACGTTGAAGGTCGGATAAAGCCCTCGGTGAGGTTCTCAGCAATGTATTCAGACATTGCTTTGGTTTCAGGTTGTGATAGTGGATACACCCTGCCTCGGGGTGGAGTTGCCCCAGACACCAGTTCGATGGCGCAATCGAAAGGACGATGTTGGGGCAAAAGTTCTGCTTTTTCCTTAGAAAATACATCGGTGTAGTGCGCGTAATGACTGGGAAGGGTGACGCCAGTGTGAGCCAAGGGAATGTGCTGGACTGGTAGAGACTTGATACAAGATTTGAAGCAGTGAGGACTCCATTGGGTAATTTGCAAATCGCTCCATTGGATCACTGGAGAGTGCTGCTGGAGCCAGGGTAGGCCGAGGACCACCGGATGAACTGAGTTTTCCAGAACCAAAAACGAGATCTCCTCAAAATGTAGGATCCCGTTGTGCATGATCAGTTGTGCAGTCTCAGTAGAAATGTGGCCAGGCAGGCAGGTACCTTGTATGGAAGTAATCCTTAAAGGAGGCTCCCGGGATTGTGTGGCCAGGCGGAGCTGATGTACAAAACTGGCAGCGATGAAGTTCCCTCCTGCCCCAGAGTCAATGAATGCCTGAGTCTTGAAAGACCCTCTGGGGTATCTGAGGGTTATAGAAATGGTACATAGAGGAGCAGCATTCAAACAACCTAGGAGGCACTCCTCCCTTACTCCTAGGCGCGGGAGTTTTCCGCTTGCTCTTTGCACTGAGCGAGGAAGTGACCTTTGCCCCCGCAGTACAGGCACAAACCCATACTACGGCGGCGCCGCCTTTCTTCAGGTGTCAGGGACGCTCTTCCCAGCTGCATGGGCTCCTCTGATGTGGCTTCCATGGACGTGCTAGCCCCCCGTGGGCCCGGTGGGAATGGGCGAGGAGAGGTTGGAGCCAGCGGAACTAAACGGCGGAGAGGACACCCCTCTTTGGTCCTCTGCTGAAGGCGGCGATCGATGCGGCCAGCCACTTCGATGAGAGCATTGAGGTCCTCTGGAAGGTCTCGAGCCGCCAATTCATCTTTTATCCTTGCAGCAAGTCCCTCTAAGAAGATTCCACGGAGGGCGTCGTCCCGCCATCCGACCTCCAGTGCGAGGGTACGGAACTCCAAAGCATAATCGGCCAGGGGCCGAATTCCCTGCCTAAGTTGGAGCAATTCAGAGGTTGCGGAGGTCTGGCGAGCTGGTTCATCAAAGGCTGCCTTGAAATCACCTACGAAGACATTCAAGTCGTTCAGAGCCGGGTCGTTCTTCTCTCACATAGGAGATGCCCAGTTCAGAGCCCGACCATCCAGCAGTGAGAAGATGTAGGCCACCTTGACGGCGTCCGAGGGGAACTGGTTGGGCAGGAGAGCGAACCTTACGAAGCATTGGTTCAGAAAGCCTCTGCAAGCCTTGGAATCTCCCGCGTACCGTGCTGGTGCAGGGAGTTGCGTAAGAGTGTGAAGGGTCACCACCGGAGCCGGAACCGGGTCCGGTGCTGGTGCTGGTGGACCAGCATCCATCCAAGCAGCCAGTTGCTCCACAGTGACAGCCAGGTTGTCCAAGACCTGTTGCTGCTGTACTAGCCGTTGAGCCAGTCCGGGAATGGCTTGAAGGCTAGCGAGGTCTGCCGGATCCATGGCTTTGCAAACTGTTGTCATCCAGAAGTGGATCCTTGGGCCGACCGTTTATGGAAGACGGTCAGCTGGCAGGCAGGCAGGAAGGCTGGCAGGCAGGCACGTAGGCTGGCAGGCAGGCTGGCAGGCAAGCAGGCAGACTGGCAGGCAAGCAACTTTCTTGGTAACTGTGTTGCAAGGCAAGGAAACCTAGGAGACGCCGGGTTTAAATCCCCCCAGCATCTGATGTCACAGAAGGAGGTGACGTTATAGAAGGAGGCGTGTCACAACAGAAAGACATGGTTTAATGGAACAAAGTCAGCATGGCTTTACCCAAGGCAAGTCTTGCCTCACAAATCTGCTTCACTTTTTTGAAGGAGTTAATAAACATGTGGATAAAGGTGAACCAGTAGATGTAGTATACTTGGATTTTCAGAAAGCGTTTGACAAAGTTTCTCATGAAAGGCTTCTAGGAAAAGTAAAAAGTAATGGGATAGGTGGTGATGTCCTTTCGTGGACTGCAAACTGGCTAAAAGACAGGAAACAGAGAGTAGGATTAAATGGACAATTTTCTCAGTGGAAGAGAGTGGGCAGTGGAGTGCCTCAGGGATCTCTATTGGAACCCTTATTTTCAATATATTTATAAATGATCTGGAAAGAAATACGAGTGAGAATCAAATTTGCCGATGATACAAAATTGTTCAGAGTAGTTAAATCACAAGCAGATTGTGATAAATTGCAGGAAGACCTTGTGAGGCTGGAAAATTGGGCATCAAAATTGCAGATGAAATTTAATGTTGATAAGTGCACGGTGATGCATATAGGGAAAAATAACCCATGCTATAGTTACACAATGTTAGGTTCCATATTAGGTGCTACAACCCAAGAAAGAGATCTAGGCATCATAGTGGATAACACATTGAAATCGTCAGTTCAGTGTGCTGCAGCAATCAAAAAAGCAAACAGAATGTTGGGAATTATTAGAAAGGGAATGTTGAATAAAACGAAAATGTCATAATGCCTCTATCGCTCCATGGTGAGACCGCACCTTGAATTCTATGTACAATTCTGGTCGCCACATCTAAAAAAAGATATTATTGCAATGGAGAAGGTACAGAGAAGGGCTATCAAAATAAGGGGAATGGAACAGCTCCCCTATGAGGAAAGACTAAAGAGGTTAGGACTTTTCAGCTTGGAGAAGAGATGGCGGAGGGGGGTTATGATAGAGGTTTTAAAATCATGAGAGGTCTAGAACGGGTAGATGTGAATCGGTTATTTACTCTTTCGGATAATAGAAAGATTAGGAGGCACTCCATGAAGTTAGCATGGGGCACATTTAAAACTAATCGGAGAAAGTTCTTTTTTTACTCAACGCACAATTAAACTCTGGAATTTGTTGCCAGAGTATGTGGTTAGTGCAGCTAGCATAGCTGTGTTTAGAAAAGGATTGGATAAGGTCTTGGAGGAGAAGTCCATTACCTGCTATTAATTAAGTTGACTTAGAAAATAGCCACTGCTATTACTAGCAATGGTAACATGGAATAAACTTAGTTTTTGGGTACTTGCCAGGTTATTATGGCCTGGATTGGCCACTGTTGGAAACAGGATGCTGGGCTTGATGGACACTTGGTCTGACCCAGTATGGCATGTTCTTATGTTAGCCCAATTCTTCAACAACAAAATACATAATCTAAATACGAAGAACCCCATCGTAAATGATGAAATCACCACTGACTCAACCACAAACAAGGAGAACTGGACACATTTCAAAAATGTCACGTCTATTGAAATTGAGGCAATGATACAAAACATCAATCCTGCTGCACATCCCATCAACAAAATTCCTTAAGCAAATACCGAACCACATAGTCAATCTATCGCTCGATCAAGGCCTTTTCCCAGATAAGCTAAAATGCGCTGTAATCAGGCCGATCCTCAAAAAGCCACAACTTGAAACGATCCAACAAATTTCAGACCAATCTCGAACCTGCCCTTCCTCGAAAAAATTGTGAACCGTCAACTCTCTGAACACCTGGACACTCACAACATACTATATTGAACCCAACATGGATTCAGAACATCCCTCAGCACCGAAACCCTGCTACACTCTCTATCGGACACAATTCTCAGAGGACTGGACCACGATCACTCCTACGTACTCATCTTCCTTGACATCTCCGCGGCTTTCGACACCGTCAATCACAAAACCCTATTACACAGACTAAGAGAAATTGGCCTACATGGCGCAATGCTTAACTGGTTCAATTCATACCTATCCCACAGGTCCTACAAAGTCAGACTCAATGACATTGAATCCATGCACATCCCCCTTCCCCATGGTGTTCCTCAAGGCTTCTCCCTTTCATTCACACTGTCCAACATTTACATGATCCCCCTGTGCAAACTCCTAAATAGACTAGGATTGTTTCACTATGTATATGCTGATTTCATGCAAATTCTACTCCCAATTAAAGCCTGATTTGAACAAACCCTAAATCAATGGAACTCCCACCTACTTATGATAAAACACCTACTCTCTCAGTTATCCCTCACTCTTAATCACAACAAAACAGAAATCCTATACATATCCAACAAACTTAATCCATCTCCCACCAATGACCCCGCCACATATCAACTAAAAAAACAGACACTCTCTTCTGTAAAAAACCTAGGCATCCTCCTGGATAGCCAAATAAACTTCAAAAAGCACATTAACAACTTGTTAAAAGACGGATTCCATAAACTCCAGATCCTAATAAAACTCAAACCTCTTCTCTACCCACATGACTTCTGAACCATGCTTCAGGCCCTTCTGTTTTCCAAACTCTACTACTGCAACTCCCTACTACTAGGACTCCCAGCTACCACCCTTAAACCTATCCAACTACTTCAAAACGCTGCTGCCAGAGCCCTCACAAATAGCTGAAGATCAGAACACATCACTCCCTGTTGCGATCGTGGACCCTTTCTCCGTGACATTATGAAAATAGTCTCAAAGGTGGAGCCCTTGAGAAACTGTCAGAGGAAGGCGGTGCAAGCAAGAAAACCAAACAATATTAATTCCTACCAGTCTACGTTCCTCTGGAATTCAGCCTTTGGAAGTTGTGATCATCTGTGGAAGGTAGTTGAATTGTGAAAAGTACTGGATCAGGATAAAGCTGGAACAAGCTGGATCTGGACGAAGCTGAAGTTGGATCTGGACGAAGCTGGATGAAGCTGGATCTGCTCAAGCAGGATAAAGCTGAAGCAGGAACAAGACTAAACTGGAACAAAACAAACGAACACGCTGGAGCAAAAATAAATCAATGCTGGGACAAGGCAACTGGATCAGGCTGGAGATGAGAAAACTGGCTGCCTTCACTCTCTTAATCTGTTGCCAAGATAAGAGAACACAGAGCAGTTAAATGTTAAATAGACTGCTACAGATGAGTTCTCAGTCTCGAGTCTTGCTCTGCTGCTGCCCCTTTAAGACGTCAAATGATGTCACTGGCACACGCGCGTCCGGGGGTGTGCACCAATGTTACTAAAACGGCGATTCGAGCCATGCAACTGGCCCACAGCCCCAAGGGAGCGGCACGGCGGGCCCCTGATGGCAAAAACAGACCACCCCGACCCGCCGAAGCAGGTAGGAAGGCCCAGCCGCGGCGATTCATGGCCGGGTTTTCTAACAGTACCTCTCCTCTTACGCCCCCTCAAAAAAGGTTTAAAAAAGGTTTAGGCTTGTCTGGATGTTCTTCATAGAATTGCAGATAACATAGGGACGCGAGACCTTGCTCCGGCAGCCGCATTTCATCCCTCTCCCCCCCTGGCAATAAACACAATTGACAACTGTATGGTATTAACAAAAGGCCGCAGTTTATTAACCTAACCCGAGCCGCTATCTTAACATGCTTTCAAATAACCACGCCCCCCCCCTTTCCACCTCCTTGGCCGCCTCCTCTTCTTCGCTTACCACCGCGGCCCGGTGGTAAGCCAGCATCCTGCCCCCCCCCCCCCCCACTTACCCCGCCACGGCATCGGCGAGGGTAAGCTTTGCGGCCTGAGCATCGGCCCCCCCCTTGCTCTTTAGGCCTTCCCATGTAACGGCACCAAGTTACACGGGCATTCCTCCCCCACCTCCAAACAGTCCATAACATAATTCCAATACACAATACAGCATATGGCTCGGGTTTTCCGCCACTAACAAAGACCGGTTACGGCCTTTGTAACCCCACTGCGGCCCAACCCCATTAACACATCACCTGACGAATCCCCTCCTCCAAGGCATCATTGAACAGATCCAATCCCACCTCCGAAAGGTGCACCCCATCCCCTACGAAGTAACCCTCCAGGACTTCCCAGGACCACCGGTGACGAATCCAAAACCCCCCCTTCCCGCACCACCCATTTCCCAATTTGACGATTCAGTTTTTTCACACCGTTACGCCAGATGGGCTCCTCCCGGTGCCTGAGTCGAATAATCACATCCGACCAACCCACTTTAGTATCTGGGAAGCGATTCATAAGGGAAGCCAAATCCTTGCGAATGATTTTTATGAATTCCCGACAGGTCACCCTGCCGATATCGTTACCCCCTAAATGAATAACGATCCATTTAGGGACCCCCCATCTGTCAATATTGCCTTGCACAACGTCACACAAATCGTCCCATCTCATCCCCCCTTTTCTGATCCAGCGCACCCGGACGTCCGCACGATGCAAGTTCAAATTCACTCCATAAGGCCTCCGCTTAGCCCGTTGGTGGGCTCTCCGGATAAAGGAATGACCCACGATCCAGGCACACTCCGTACTCGACACCTCCCGATCCCGATCTGCAAGACAAACAGACCCATTACCTACGGCAGCGCCAGGACACCCCCTTCACCCAGCCGGAGGCGTCACTTCCGCACATACACCCTGAAAACATCCGACTTCCACCTCCCCAGCGCTCGTATCCGCTCCGCCGGCCAGCCCAGCTCAGCCGCTGTCGTGGCCGCACCTATGCGAAACGAATGGGACGTATACCGCGACGCGTCCCACCCCATACTCTCAACCACTCTGCGCAGGACCGCCCCGAACTGATACCTGGTAAGAGGGGAACCATCCGCATGCACCAAAAAATGACCCCCAACCCCCGGTCTGACCTGACCGTACGCCAACGCCAAGCGCACCGGACACACCCGCTCGCTCCCCGCCCGGACTAATGTAATCCACGCACCTTTGCCGAGTTGATCCATTTTGGACCGCCGAATCCGGATCGCCACCCGCTCTGCGCCGAGGCGCACATCGCCGACCAGCAACCCCTCCTGCCCCCTGTCCCTACCTGCCCGAGCGACCAGCTCCCCAATGCGCAGGGCACCGAAGAATGCCCACGAGAACGCTAAGCGGAACAACACCAACTCGTGCTCGGAACTGCATACCCCCCGCAAGCCGTTGGCCAACCCAAGCAAATCGCCGTACCGGATTGGACTCCGAACATCCTCCCTACGCCCCTCCCCCCTGCCCCACCCGTCCAACAGTTTTCTGACTAGGAAACAACGCGCCGGGTTGCCGCACCCCTCCAGCTTGCGAAAGAACGCGAACCCCGCCAGCTGGCTACGGACGGACGCCAAAGAAAAGCCCGCTCCCTTTGCCCACAGTATGAACCGTGCCAATTCCGCCTCCCGCACCCCGCCGCCCCTCCAGCCCAAGGATAACAGAAAACGAGTCACAGCATTGTTGCCAGCTACGTAAGCTCTCCACGTTGCCGGGGCCACCGATCTCCGGATCAACTCCCAGTGGTCGTCTCCCCGAGGTTCCACAAGTGTGCTGGGACCTGCTCGCCCCGCCTGGCCGCGTGAGGCGCCGCCGCCCGAAAGGCGTCCCACTTGAAACGAGAGAGAGCATCCGCTATAACGTTCTGAACCCCCGGTACATGCCGAGCTCGTAAATGCACATTCCACTGAAGACACAACAAAACCATGACCCGCAATAAGGCCGATACCCTGGGACACTTTGCGGCCTGCCTATTGACCACCTGAACCACTCCCAAATTGTCGCACCACCAGACCACCCGGTTATTCGCCAAGTCCTCCCCCCAAAGGGTCAGCGCCACAATTATCGGAAACAGTTCCAGGAAAGTTACATTCCGCACCACACCCCCATCGATCCAGGACGCCGGCCAGGGCTCCGCGCACCACTTGCCCCAAAAGTATAGGCCGCAACCCGCCGCCCCTGCCGCGTCCGAATACAATTCCAGGGCCACATTGGATACTTCCGGCCCGGGCATCACACAGATCCCGTTGAACGAGTGCAGGAAGGCCTCCCACACTGCCTACTCCTCCCGCACCGGTCGCGACACCCTGATGTAATGATGACCCGCCCTGATCCCCGCCGTCCTAGCGGACAGACGCCGAATGAAAGCCCGCCCCATGGGGATCACCCGACAGGCAAAATTCAAGGAACCTATGAGAGACTGCATCTGACGCAAGGTGACCTTCGCCGCCCCTTTAACCGCATGCACCAAATCCCGCAGCTGATCTACCTTCCCCACCGGCAAGCGACACACCATGGCCTACGAGTCCAACTCTATCCCTAGGAAGGTCAGCCTGGTGACCGGCCCCTCCGTCTTGTCCTGCGCAATGGGCACACCAAAGCGCTCGGCCGTCCGCAGGAAACCCCGCAACTGCCTTAGACAGTCATCCGAGTCCCCCCGCCCCACGAATAAAAAGTCGTCCAGATAGTGCAGCGAATCTTCGCACGCCGTATGGGTCTTCGTGGCCCAATGAATAAATGTGCTGAATGCCTCGAAGAATGCGCAGGACACCGCGCACCCCATTGGCAAACAACGATCAATAAAGTAAGCGCCCTCGAAGGAAAATCCCAACAGCGGGAAAGACGAAGGGTGAATCGGGAGCAGCCGAAAAGCGGACTCAATGTCCGCCTTGGCTAGCAGAGCCCCACTCCCCGCTTTCCGGACCAAGGCGACCGCCTCGTCAAACGACGCATACTTCACCGTGCACGCACTCCTGGGGATAAAATCGTTAACGGAGCCTCCCAGGGGATGCGACAAATTCAGAATAAGGCGAAACTTGCCCTCCGCCTTCTTCGGAATCACCGCCAACGGGGATAAGTGCATTCGTTCGTACGGCTTGCCCGGAAACGGCCCCGCCACTCTCCCTAATGCCAGTTCATCCCGGAGCTTGTCCCTGGCCACATGAGCCAGTTTGGACACCGACTTCGCGTTCCGCGCCCGTCCCCCCTGCCCCGGGCCCTGATACGGAATCCGAAACCCCCCCGAAACCCCTCCCGCAGCAAAGTAGCGGCTACCCGATCCGGGTAAACCCGCAGGCCCTCCTCCAGCGCCGCCACACAAATGGGGGAGTCCGCCTTGCACTCCCACCCGTCCCTACTTAGCCCCTTTACCCGCCCCCCCTCCCACACTTTGAGCGCACTTAGTGGCGGAGTGGGCCCCACCGCAGGTAGCGCAGGCGTGCCGGAATTTGCACTCCGGGAACAAACAAGTGAGTTTATTGAAGCGCCAACACACGTCTGCCGCCCCCCCCAGCGCTCCGCACTCCCGTCCCGCCCACCGACGCCCCTCCCCGGCGAAAGGGCTGCCCCTTCCCCCCGTCGTCCCACTCCCCGCCGCGACAGCCACGCCCCCCATCACCCCCTTTCTCGCCCCCCCGGACCCCTTGTTGGTCATCTACGTCAACCACAGATGTATATCCTGGGTACCCCAAGTCATGAGTTTGTTCCCTGACATCTTGTCCCGGAACTTCTCATCGTAGTTGAGCCAAGCCCAACCGTCATAGTCCCGAAACGCACCCAGAATGCTGTCCGCGTAGGACAGCAACCCCCCGCACTGGGATGGATCGAAGTGGCTGACAACACTCGCCAACCGCAAGAAACCCCGCATCCAATTAACTATATTCTTGGCGATTCTCGGCTCCGACCCGCTCTCCCGCCTGCGCTTTTTAGCTTTCTTGGATAACCGCTTCCCCCCCCTCCTACCCTCCAGCAGCTTAAAGATATTAACGAATTTCCGTTTCCTAATCCTCTTCACCAATCGCTTCGGGACCCCCTCCCATAATTCTGAAAGAGCCGCCGAGGCGGGGCTGCTCGACTCACACTTGGGGCCCTCCCCCAACACCCCCCTCCTACTACCCCCCTCCACGCTAGAAGGCGACGTAGAGGTCGAGGAACTCGAACTGGAATCCCCCGACGACCCCCTCCTCCCGCCCCCTCGTCCCCTGTCCCCTCGCCCCAACCCCAACTTACCCGCTGCCGCGTCCCCTCCAGGGGCGCCCGCCTCCCGCGGTCCTGGAACCTCTGCGCTCGCTGCCGCCGCCGCAGCTCCATCGCCGACCCGAAGCCACCTCTCCGCCGCCTCAACCGACACAGCACGCTGCATCCGCCAGGCTTCGCGGCTGGACGGGCCCGGGAGCTCCTCCTCCTCTCGAGCCGCCACGAAACCCCCCGAGCCGCCGGCCCCGCGTGGGACCGCCGCACCTCGCTCCGGCTACCGACTCGGGCCCGTGCTGCTGCCCGGGAGCCGCCCGCCCCGTGCTCCCGCACACCGCTCATCCCCGGGAATGCCGGACGCGCCCAGGAGAAACTGCCCGCCCTGGGGCGTCCCGAAACCCCCCGGCCCTTCCACGGCAACCGGACCTCCACAGCCACCAGCCTCCGAAGGCCCCTGGAGGAAACTATAACCGGCCCGCGCCATGTGACCCAAAATCTCGGCGATAAAGGCCGCAGGATCCACAGGGCCGCTCTCCGGGGGGGGGGAGGGGATTCCCCGCCAATAGCCGCGGCATGGGGGAAAGGACCGCCCCCTGCCGCCCGGAACAGGGCCGCCCCGCCCTGGAAGCGCTCCGTCTCTTGGGGCCTGCCACCGGAGAGCCCCTGCGCACCACGCTCCCCCGCTGTCCGGGCGAACCCGCGCGCCAGGGACCACAGCCGCCTCGGCCTGCTCGCCCCCCCGCCGGGCCTGCTGCCCGAGGTGCGTGCGCCGCTTGGCGCGCTCCCCCCCCGCCGAGCACGCCACCCCCAGTGCAGGAGACTCCGCTCCCCTCGCCGCCTCAGGAACGGGCGCAGCACGCCGGCTGAGCTCAGCAGCCGCCGTCGAGCCACCGGGAGGGGAAGGACCCGTCTGCGCCAAGGCCTGCCGCGTGTCCCCAGCCAACCCCTCCGAGGCCACGCCCGCCGGCCGCAGGCCGAAGTGAGAGCCCGGGCTACTAGGACGGGAAGGGGGCGGGCTCTCCGGCTCCGCTCCGCTCTCCCCCGAGTCTACATCACGCAAGGTAGGCCCTTGGACCAGGAGGGGAAGGGGCGGGACAGGGGCCCGAGGACCGCCAGCGGCCAGACTCACCTCGGAGGAAAGAACGCGCGCCGGCGCATCCCCCGCCCGGCCGTCTCGCGGGCCGCCCGCCGAAGGCCGCACTCCGGCTCGCCCCCGCTGCCGCGACCACTGCTGCCCAGAAGACCGCCGCATCGCGATCGCGCTGTCACCGACCGTGCCTCCCCGTAACCCCACACGCGCCGAAGGTGGAACCCAGGCGTGCAGCAAGCAAAGAACCCTCCGCTTGCTCCGCTGCCTGCTTTCCAACTGCTGTCCGCTCCTGCTCTGACCCCCTAATACCCAGCGATGCACCAATGGGAGGACAGCTTTTGAATTTCGCCGCCTCCCATTGGTGCCCAGCTGGATCCCCCTCCTGCTCCCCCCTTTCCTTCTCCCCGCCCCTCGCTCTGCCCGCGCCCATGTTACCCTCCACGACCCTGGACTCGCCAGGGTCGTTTCTTTATAAGTGATTTGTCTAGAATGTGAGAAGCTGGTTCCCAGATGTTTTCCTCAGGTCCATAGCCCTCCCAGGCTATAAGATACTCCCAACATCAGAGACGATGACACAAATTTAATATTTCTTTAACTTGATAAATCTGATCTTCCTCGGAAATCACTTTAGGTGTTTTTGGAATCTTACGATGCGACCAGGAAAGTATTAATGGTTTCAGCAGGGATACATGGAAAGAATTATGTATGTGAAGCGCAGAAGGTAACTTTAAACGATAGGTTACAGGTCCTAAACAATCGGTAATTTTGAAAGGTCCAATGTACTTAGGTACTAATCACATAGAGGGTACTCTGAGGCGGATATGGTGTGTACTTAACCATACTTGATCTCCAGTGCAGAAATGAGGAGTTGGACGTCAATGTTTATCTGTGGTTCTTTTAGCAGCATCATTAGCCTTTGTAATATTTGTTTGAATGTTCTTCCATAATACATGGAGTTGCTGAGATGTTAGCTGGGCAGCTGGAGAAGAGATGAGGAGTTGCTTTGGCAGTGGTGGAATAGGTTGTCGACCAAAAACTTCTTGAAAAGGAGATTTTTTAGTAGCAGAATTAACGTGCATATTGTGAGAGAATTCTGCCCACGGTAATAATGACGCCCAGTTATCTTGCTTGGAGTTGACAAAAGAGCGAAGGAACGTCTTTAGAGTCCGATTGACTCACTCAGTTTGCCCATTACCCTGGGGATGATATGTCATTGTAAAATCTAACTGTACTCCAAATTTTTTCAAAGAGCTTGCCAGTATTTGCTTGTAAATTGAGATCCTCGATCAGAAGTAATATGTTGAGGCAATCCATGAATACAAAATATATGTTGTGTGACCAATTGTGCAAGCTCTGGAGCTGTAGGTAATTTAGGAAGAGGAACGAAGTGAGCCATCTATGAAAATCTATCTACTACCACCCAAATCACTTGATTACCAATAGATGGAGGCAACTCTACAATAAAATCTGTAGATATATGAGTCCATGGTGCTTTTGGTACTGGCAAAGTCTGCAAAAGACCTTAAGGGCGTCCCGGTAAAGGTTTTTGCTGTGCACAAATTGGACAAGAATCCACATAGGATTATACGTCTTTTTCTATGGTTGGCCACCAGTAGTATTGACTTAATAATTTAAAAGTGTGTAGTCTACCAGGATGTCCAGCTGTTAGAGAATCATGAACTCACTTACTGGGAAAACTGCCTCAAATCCATTAACCGCCTCCTCACCAGCCTGAACCTGGTTCTCAATGCGGCCAAGACTGAACTCCTTCTCATCTCCGCCGACCACATGGACCTAACCTATCAAACACCCCCCAACACCCAGATCACGCAAGTAAGAGACCTTGGAGTAATCCTAGACAACCATCTGAATCTAAAGAAATCCATTAACACCACAACTAAGGATTGTTTCTATAAACTACAAGTTCTAAAAAGGCTCAAACCCCTCCTCCATTTCCAGGATTTTAGGACGGTCCTCCAAACCACGCTCTTTTCTAAGATAGACTATTGCAACACTCTCCTCCTTGGTCTCCACATCTCTACCACCAAACCTCTACAGATGCTCCAGAATGCAGCAGCTAGAATCTTAACCAACACCAACCAGGGAACGCACATCACTCCCATCCTCCGGAACCTGCATTGGCTGCCAATAAAATACAGAATCTTGCACAAGTCCCTCACCATAATCCACAAAACCATCCACAATCAGCAACAACTAGATCTTCAGATCCCACTCAAACTATCCTCATCTTCAAGACCCATCAGAGAAGCGTATAAAGGAACCCTGCAAGTCCCCCCAACCAAAGCCACGCGCTTATCAACTACCAAAGAACGAGCATTCTCTACAGCGGGTCCTGCTATTTGGAACAACATGCCTACAGACCCCAGACTGGAACCGTGCCTGCTAACCTTTAGAAAAAAACTTAAGACTTGGCTTTTCCTTCAAGCCTACCCTTAATCTCTCAAAACCGTCAATTCACTAACTAATCAGACTCCGCTTACTCATCTAGGCGCTCCCACCTAGTATCAGTCATTATGTTATTTTATCTAGATCTGTTGTTCCTTGTTTCTGGCTACCCTAGCCCCCAAGTTCAATCTCCTGTTTTTTGTAACTCTGCCTCTTGTTAAATGGTTTGTTTAAGTTAGACCTTTTGTTCCATGTAAACCGATTTGATATGATCCTATTCATGAAGGTCGGTATAAAAAAGTGTTAAATAAATAAACAAACAAATAAATAAATAAATAGTACTTTTTGTCTAAGATGAAGGGGAACTACAATCTTCCCTACTGGCACTGTTTGTATTGCTGCAAAGATTATTTGTGCTGGGTTCACAATATATTGTAGAAAAGTCAGAGTATCATCTGTTTCATAAACTCTTGATAGTGCATCAGCCCTGATGTTTTTTGTAGCTGGATGATATCTTAAGGTGAAATTGAAATGACTAAAAAATAACACCCACCAAGCTTGATGAGGATTCAGATGTTGGGCCTTATTGAGATATTCTAAATTTTTATGGTCTATGAAGATAGTTATTGGATGTAACGCCTCCTCAAGCCATTGTCGCCATTCTTCCTATGCCATCTTGACTGCCAACAATTCTTTATCTCTAATACCATAATTTTTCTCAAGTGGTAAACATTTTCTAGAAAAATAGGAGCAAGGTAAAAGCATTCCAGTATTAGAATGTTGGCTGAGAACTGCTCCTACAGCGACATCAGAAGCATCTACCTCAACCACAAAAGGTTGTGTTGGATCTGGATGCCTAAGACAAAGTTTTTGAAGAAATGCTTGCTTTAATTTTTTAAAGACTTCCTTTGCCTCAGATGACCAGTTTCGTGTATCAGCTCCCTTCTTGGTTAAAGCTGTGAGTGGAGCCACACAATGAGAATAATTAGGAATAAAGTTTCTGTAAAAATTGGAAAACCCAAGGAACCATTGAAGAGCTCGAAGTCCTTGTGGTTGGGGCCAGTCTCAAATACAAGCCACTTTATCTGGATCCATGTGAAAACCTTCAGTAGAAACTATAAATCCCAAAAATGGTAAGGAGGTTTGCTCAAACAAGCACTTTTCTAATTTTGCATAAAGATGGTGCTTCCGCAGACGTTGTAAAACTTGACTAACTGCCATACAATGAGTTCTTAGATCCTTGGAATAGATAAGTATATCATCAAGATACATGATCACACTAGTATTAAGGAGATCTCAAAATATTTCATTTATTAGGTTTTGGAAGACTGCTGGAGCATTACACAGTCCAAAAGGCTTGTGTCGTAAACAAATCTTTCTGATGAAAAAGTCACTGGAACCATGCACTGGGAAGTAGGATTAGTGCAGCCTAATCTCAAGCCTAGGCTTGAGAGTTTTTTAGCCTCTCGGACAATGGACCAAAATATGACCTTTGCCTCTGCAATAAAGACACAGACCTTGGGAACAACGACATTGTCTCTTCTCTGGTGTAAGGTGACTTCGTCCCTGCAGCCTAGATTCTTCAGTATGGTTAGAAACTAATTCAGTGCTAGAAGGTGTGACTATTGGTCGAGAGAAAGCCGGTGCTAGAAGAACTGGTTTGCGAATTGGTTTAACCTCCCGACGGCGTTGCTGGATACGACAATCAATTCATCCCACTGCTTGCTGGGCAGACTGGATGGGCCATTTGGTCTTCTTCTGCCGTCATTTCTATGTTTCTATGTTTCTAAATCAATAAGAGATTCAAGTTCTGAGGGCAGTTCTTGGGCAGCAAGTTCATCCTTTATTCTTGATGATAATCCCTCCAAGAAAATGCTGCATAAACTCTCTTCATGCCAGCCAAGTTCCAAAGCCAAAGTACGGAATTCCACTGCATAATCCATTAAAGATCGGGAACCCTGTCAAAGGTGCAAAAGATCTGAGGACGCTGTAGACTGTCGACCCGGCTCATCAAAAACTTGTCTGAAATTCTGTATAAAAGAAGCCAAATCTGTAAGGAGAGAATCTCCACGTTCCCACAGAGGGAAGGCCCACACAAGAGCCTTCCCATCTAACAACAACAAAATGAAGGTGATCTTAATCTGATCCATGGGGAATTGAGCAGATTGTATTGAGAAGAGCATAAAGCAGTGATTTAAAAATCCATGACACTGCTTAGGATCTCTGGAGTATCTAGGAGGAGCAGACAAATGAATTGGAGCAAATCAAACAAAATCTCAGGAAAAAAGAAAAAAGGTGGAAAAAAGACAATTCAGCGGACAATTTAACCAAATTTAGGAAACAACTAGCCTATTATAAAAAAGTAATTCTCGACGCAAAAAAACAATTCTTTAGTTCAAAAATTGAAAAATTCTCAAATAACCCAAGAACACGATTCAACATAGTTAAAAATCTGACTAATGACAAAGCAGAGACACCCCAAACCCCACAAGAAAACAAATGCAAAGACTTAGCACACTATTTCTCAGACAAAATCACTAACCTTAGAGCTAAGATCCCGATCCTAACTAAACAGGAAATCAAAATGCAGAAAAGAGATGACACAATTCTCCACATTTGATGAGGTATCACAAACCGAAGTAGAATCCATGATAAAAAAGCTGAACCCTGCACCACACAAAATTGACACCATTCCCACCACAGACATAAAAAATACTAGCTGATATAACCTCCTACACACTAGCCAAAATAATTAATCTATCACTCAATGAAGGAGTAATGCCAGACACACTGAAAAACGCAATAATTAAACCAATTCTGAAAAAAGAAACAGTGACCCAAATGTCTTAAGTAACTATAGACCGGTTTCAAACTTACCTATGCTAGCGAAATTAATAGAAAAAGCAGTACAAAAGCAACTAGCAGAACATCTAGACAACAATAACATACTTTACCCATCACAACACGGCTTCAGAAAACACTATAGCACCGAAACATTACTAATCTCCCTAACTGATAACATTCTACGTGGTTTTGACAGTGGAAAACACTACATCTTGATACTGGTCCCGCCTACTATACTAATAGATCTGTCCGCAGCATTTGACACAGTTAACCATAACATACTATTAAAAAGACTGGAAGAAATTGGATTACAAATGAAAACAATTGAATGGTATCTCACAAATAGATCCTATCAAGTACAGATAAATAACACTATATCAGACAAGATCGACCTAAAAACAGGTGTCCCCCAGGGATCATCACTCTCAGCGACTCTATTTAACATTTACCTGCTCCCCTTATGCCACCTACTGGCAGGGCACTGTCACACACTTCATATATGCTGATGACATTCAACTAATTCTACCAGTGGAAGAATCAATTGAGAAAACACTGAATCTAGCAATGCTGTACCTTGACATAATAAAACAACTATTAAACCAAATGGAACTAGTAATAAACATAGAAAAAACAGAATTCATACACCTTCAACGAAAAAACATTGTAAGAATTCAAAACCCCGTTAAACTTAATAATAAATCAGTGGAGCTAACTGATAAAGCTAGAAACCTAGGAGTGATTATAGACACAGAACTCAGCCTTAAGCAACACATAGCGATAAAAACAAGAGAAGGCTACGCCAAACTAATGGTCCTTAGAAGGCTAAAACCCTTATTAACTCATGAACATTTTCGTACAGTACTACAAGCACTAATATTTGCTAGCATGGACTACTGTAACACACTTTTTTTCTTGGATTGCCATATACCACAATCAGACCACTGCAAATACTACAGAACTCGGCTGCCAGAATACTTACTGGGAAAGGCAGAAGAGATCATATCACCCAAACACTGGCCAACTTACACTGGCTCCCAATAGAACAAAGAGTGCAATTCAAAACAATATGCACAATTCATAAACTAATAATTGACGAAAATGCCGACTGGCTAAACACCGCACTGTGATTACATGTCCCTCAAGGAATCTCAGGTCAGCCAATAAAGCACTACTAACCATACCCTCAGTAAAAACAGCAAAGTTGACCCAGGTTGGAGAGAGAGAGCACTATCATTGGCAGGACCATTATTATGGAACACATTACCACCTGAGCTAAGACTAATGAAAGATTTAAAACTCTTCAAAAAAAAAGCTTAAAAACTTAGCTCTTCAAAAAAGCATTCCACAATAAGATCGCTGAAGAAACAACAAATATATTCAGCTGAAAGTCACCTATAAAAGCAGAGTTGTTTGTCTTTATTATTTTATTATTTTTGTTATTTTACTCATAATTAAATATTAATTTAAAAACAGTAGGCACATATATGATTAGCATGGCAATCATAAATAGCATCTCCAACCCACTTTTCAATTAGAGTATATTATTGAACAATGTAACCGTAAAATATTGGCACCGCTTGGATAACTTAGAAAACTATCAAACCTATTTCGTGCCTAAATGTAAACCATTGTGATGATGCACTACTGAACGACGGTATAGAAAAGTTTTTAAGTAAATAAAATAAAATAAACTTGAGAGGGTGAAACCACTGGAGGTATTGTTGAAATTGGAGCAACTTCAGAGAGTGAAGCTACTGAAGGTGTTGTTGGAGCCGTCGCCATGGGAATAGAATCTAATCGGTTAGCCAAGCATTCTATGGTTGCAGACAGGACATCCAGACAAATTTGTTGCTGCTGAAGGTGCTGGGTCAAATCAGGAATGACCTGAAGAGCACTTAAATCGGCCGAGTCCATGGTCTTGGCAAACTGTTGCAATCATGGATCCTTTCTCCGTGACATTATGAAGATGGTCTCAAAGGTGGAGCCCCTGAGAAATTGTCAGCAGAAGGCGGTGCAAGCAAGAAAACCAAACAAAATATTAGTTCCTACCAGTCTACGTTCCTCTGGAATTCAGCCTTTGGAAGGTAGTTGAATCGTGAAAAGTACTGGATCAGGATAAAGCTGGAACAAGCTGGATCTGGACGAAGCTGGAACAAGTTCAAGCTGGATCTGGATGAAGCTGGAACAAGCTGAAGCTGGATCTGGACAAAGCTGGAACAAGCTGAAGCTGGATCTGGACGAAGCTGAAACAAGCTGAAGCTGTATCTAGACGAAGCTGGATCTGCTCAAGTAGGATAAAGCTGAAGCAGGAACAAGACTAAACTGGAACAAAACAAACTGGAGCAAGTTGGAGGAAAAATAAATCGATGCTGGGACAAGGCAACTGGATCAGGCTGGAGATGAGAAAACTGGCTGCCTTCACTCTCTTAATCCGTTGCCAAGACGAGAACACAGAGCAGTTAAATGTTAAATAGACTGCTATAGATGAGTTCTCAGTCTCAAGTCTTTCTCTACTGCTGCTGCCCCTTTAAGACGTCAAATGACATCACTGGCACGCGCATGTGCGTCCCGGGGGGCATGCACCAACATTACTAAAACGGCGATTCGAGCCGTGTAATTGGCCCACAGCCCCAAGGGAGTGGCGCGGCGGGCCTCCGATGGCAAAAACAGACCTCTCCGACCTGCCGAAGCAGGTAGGAAGGCCCGGCTGTGGCGAATCGTGGCTGGGTTTTCTAACATCCCATCCTTAAAGAACTGCACTGGCTGCCCATCCATCAGAGAATCCAATACAGGGCGATATCCGTTATACACAAAATTCTCCACAACGACAAACCCATCTGGCTGACTACACCCCTTCACCTCCACACTCCACCAAGGAACCTTCGCTCCTCAAATGCCAGACTCCTACAAACATCATCCCCGAAAACCATACATAGGTTATCAACAAGAGAACAAGCGCTATCATGTGCGGCCCCCACTCTATGAAACAAACTCCCTATTGGACTAAGAACAGATCCAACAACTCAATCTTTCAAGAACAATCTTAAAAAATGGCTATTTCACAAAGCCTTTGCAACAATAACATGACCTAATCTCAAACTGGACCCTTTCCTCAAACATCCATAAATAATATTACCATTAATTCACTCATTAACTTCTACCTCCATATTCCACCCCCCCCCCCCAAATCATCAACCCTTGCCTTCCTACAAATTCTACCCCATTGGTATTTGCCTCCTGCCAATCGATCATAGCTGTTACGCTGCAACAAACAAGAGAATTCCCCGAGCCTATCCCCACCTCAACTCCCTGTATACCGAATTGAAACATAATATACATACCTTGTTTTGTTTAACCATCAACAATCATACATGTTAACTTGTAATATATAATAATTAGACCTCGACCGTTCGTTTAACTTTTTATCTTTTAATATGTAAGTGGCTATAAATGTTCCCTGTATCAAACAAAAGGGGTTGTTTAACCATCAATCAATTATACATGTTTACTTGTAACATATAATAATTACATCTTGACCACTTGTTTAACTTTTTATCTTTAAGCTGTTATAAATGTTCCCTGTATTAAACAAAAGACTCCCCGCACTACTCACCCTTGTGACAAGTGACATTTAGTTTAACTTTTATCTGTTAGCTGTTATAACGTTCCCTGTATTAGACAAAAGGAAATGCCTGGTTTACTGCACCACTCAGTTGTCTGTAAACTGCTGTGATATGTAAAATCGAACATCGGTATATAAAAATAAACTAAATAAATCTCATTGTCCTGCGCACTGAGATTGATAGCCTTGAGACAAGGACATCCTGCTGCTTGGCTGCCAGAAAGGGGTGCCACTTCTGCTTCCAGAGAGGTGTCTTCCCTTTCCTCACTCTCCCTCCCAATCCCCTCTCCCCTCCCTTCCTCTTCCCCTCCTGCCCTGCCAACTCCCTTCCCCCTGCTCTCTCTCTCTATCCCTGGCCTGCCATACTCCTCCTGTCTATCCCCTTCCCCTTCTTGCCTTCTCTTATCCCTTCCCTCTTGCCTATCTTTACTCCTGAATCTGTCCCTATTCCTACTCCTCTTCCTAGCACTGCTGCCCTCATCCTCCCACTTCCTCTCCTCCCCTCCTCATGCCTCTCCTCTCCCTCTCCTCCTCACTACTCCTCACCACAACTACCACCACTCCTCCTCACTCTTCCACTCACACTACTCCTCCTCCATCACCACTCCTCCACACCAAAAGACAGACAAACTGGATCAACAAACAAAAACTCCAGCAAAGAAGACAAAAGACCAAGGTAAAGGGAAACAGTTGGCAACAGAAAACCAGACAGTGCACTCAAGTAATCGAATCAGAAAAAGTTCCTACTCCCACTATCCAACTCACCAGCTTTTCTCTCCTTTCTCTCCCATGCCTGACACACCCTGAAAGAGGCAGCTGCAGGAATCCAGGATATATAAAGTGCAAAAATAACGCACCACGCACTAATCAACGCTAGCCACGTAAAATGACTTGGCACGCATTGATGTAACACACCATGTGCTGAGGCAATGCAACGTGCATTACTTAACTATGCGATGCCATAGGCTGGAAATTATCCTAACCATGCCCTTTTTATTGTGGGCGCTATTTTTGCTATATTTATAGCATTTTGATAAATCTAGGCCTAAATTTGTACTTGAGGCAATGGAGGATTAAGTAACACCCAAAATCACAAGGAGTAGAAGCAGGAATTGAACCCTGACTTCCTTAATTCTCAAAGGATATAAAGTTGGCTTTACAAACTGATATATCAACACAGCAATTAGCATTTAAAAATATAACAATTTAGGGCCTGATTTTAAAAAGCATTTGCTCGAGTGTAACTAGGTTTTAATTGAATAAGTGGGCTTTTGAAAATTGCTACAATATATGCCATTGAATTGTCCATAGAATTTACTTGCATAAATTCACTTTACTCGAGTAAATGGCTTTTGAAAATTGCAACAATAGTATGTTACATTTATGTGTGTAACACCTTTGAAAATTATCTCCATAATTTTTAATTTAACTATATTTCCAAAACAATTATAATACAAATTATATACAAATATCAAAAAATTGTATTAAAAAGACTAACCACCCATATAGCTTTTAGATAGCATCATGCTGGTTGGTGGTGTTTTAAATGTTTGACAAAAGGATATAACCCCCTAACATAGAACTCTAGAGAAGATTTTGGATCATTGTTTGGAAGTTCTGTATAGATTGATGGTAACGACTGATGTGAATACCATCATGATTTTTTCTTTGTTGTGGAGGATAATTTGTGCTGACTACTTTGATTTACCTATACTTTCTTCAAAAAAGATATATAGACTCATTTCTTCATGGACAAATTTTGATGTGATATCATATCATTTTTGGACTTAAGAGCTTTTTCAGGGGGCAGTTTATCTGAGCGAAACATTGGGATTTGTATAAGTAAACTTTCATGTAGCAGCTTGCACAGTTGTGAGCACCTTCATTATCCACATTTGTAGTTTATGCTATAGAGTATAAACATGGCCTGAATATCTTGGTGGATTAAGTTGTTTTCTTTCTTGACTAGCTAATAGAATAATTCCCTCCCTATAATTCTGGTAGAGTGTTAACGCAGGCAGTCTAAGGGCACTTGGTGTCATAGTGGAACCTTTTCCTACAGTCCTTTTTAAAAATAAATGATAAAATACCCAGAATAATGCTTGTATTTTTAGCTGTCAGAACTTCAAAGTCAAATGTTCACAAAAGAATACTCATATCATAAACGGGACCCCACCAACAATCCATATTAACTTATATGTACAAATGTATATGCAACTTACTCTCACTTGTTTCAGTGTGAATTCTAAGATAAGGATATTTAAAGAACCTTGACTGATTGCATGCAGTTTTTTTTCACAGCAAAAACACTATGCTTTTTCAACCATGTTTTATAAGCAGAGCTTCGTAGATACTTCACAAAACCTGGTATTTCTTTGAAGCTCTGCACATTCTAAATAAATGTCACATTTGATTAAGGATCTTCTATACATGTCTGAAAGCTCTGTTGGTTTGAAATCAGACAAATATTCTACTTGCAGAAAAACTAAATTCTTCTTGGCTTTCTCCACAAGAGGGGGCAGCAGAATTTCTCTTTTTCCCAAAAAATTGTGCAACTGTTTTAGACACTCAATTAAAAAAAAAAAAAAAAAAAAAAAAAGCAGTAACAGCGTTAACCAATACATATCATCAATATACATTAAAAAATTCACCACTGTACCCAATATATGCTTTCTTGTAACCTACAACTAACAGGAAAATTGAATTCACAATTGCCACATTTCTAAAGACTAAGCTGTCTGAAGCATATAATTAATACCTCTGAACCAACAAAAGAAAAGTAAAAGTAAAAAAAATCAAACAACACTCAGAGAGCTCCAAGTGTTGAAAGACAGCTTTCCATTATAATCACATTTTTAAATGTTAGAAAAAAGATTCCTTTTCAAAAGATTTATAACACTCTGGTATTGTCCTCTGTGTATGGGAACTTGCATACTCTATTCCTGGGGGAATTTTGTGCAAAGCTTTTTTAAAATTCTGTGCACAATATTTTAAAATTCTGCAGACTTTGCCAAAATAACAAAATATAATCCCAGTCTGAGTAACTACCTTTTTCTATATTACATTTTAAATTACTCAAAGATTCAGAAATACCCCAGGAGTACAGCAATAGGATCATTAATCAAAACACAATGTGGGCTTATCCGCGTACATTAGAGCATTATTGCACACAATAATGCCCTACTGCATGCGATAACTACTGCATTGCGGCGGTACTATTTAAGTCAGAGGAAGGGGAGAAGTGTGGGAGGGGTTTGGGACGGGTGTTACGGCTCCGACATGCAAAGGTTTGCGGGCCTGCCCTTCACTCACCGCTGGACGACTTGCGACGACGGCGATATCCTCTAGGCCTGCTGGGGCCTGCCTGGCTCCTCCGTGTGGCGCTCCCTTTGCTGGAAGACGCCGCTGATGCTCACCGCTGGCTCCACCCCTCTAGGCACGCGTGCGTGCCGGGGCACTGAATTTAAAGAGGCCAGCGTGGGAAGAGATGGCTCCGCCCCCCGAAGGACATCAGACGCTGGCAGGGATTTAAACCCTGCATTCTGCAGTACCCCTTGCCTTGCAAAGAGGTTCACTCTGTTTAGAGTTGCTAGTTGGTGCTTCGGATCCCTGATCTTGTCTTCGGCTTCTGACTTCTGGTTTTTGACTCCAGCTTCCGTCCCTGGACCTCTGATCCTGCTTCCGTCCTTGGCTTAGACTTCGGCTTCTGACTCCTGGCTTCCTACCTTGGCTCGTCCACTGACTTCTGGCTTCAGCTTCCGTCCCTGGCTGGACTCAGGCTTCTGGCTTCTCTTCATCCACAGGTATCCGGTTCTTCGCCCACCAGGGGGCCTCGCCTAAGTCCCAGCGGCTCGGGTCCTCACGGGCTCCTCCCGGGGGGACTGCAGGCTTCCAAGGGTGAAGCCTTCCAGGGCCATCTTTTCAGCACCACCTCCTGGCTGCGATGTCCACTGTGGGTTCCCACAGTGCATCACCATCCATCTCAGCTGACTCAAGGGTCCATGTTCCTAACACCGGGTTATGGCCTGGCAGCGCTGCAAGCGATAATGTTTTCCACATTATTGCTGGCAGTACTGTGGGAAATAACACCACCTTTCCCGTGGTGCTATGGGGGCAAAAATGTGCAACCCAGCCATGATTGCGGCATGCAAAACACACCACTGCAATGTGGCTGGCTGCAGACTATCGCCCCCCCCCCCCCTTTGTTTTTGCGGGCCATCATTCCGCTATACTCATCATAGAATGATAAATCCCCTTGCAAGTTTGTTTACCATAAATTGGTTTCGCTGTAGACAGCAAGTTGAATTAGCCATGACACATGGGTGATGTCATCAAACAGTGCTGAACAGACTCTTCTCCCCTAACTCATACAGATTTTGCTCTACTGAGCATTCACAGGAGTTCCATGCAGGTGTTTCCTTGTGAACCCTTCCAGTTAACTGTAGTGCTTAGCTTTAGCTCAGTTTCAGCTTTAGCTCAGATTTTGCTCTACTGAGCATTCACAGGAGTTCCATGCAGGTGCTTCCTTGTGAACCCTTCCAGTTAACTGTAGTGCTTAGCTTTAGCTCAGTAGTAGACTCTCCAGGGAGGTGGATGGGTATTAAGCATGGCTAATTCATCCTGCTGTCTACGAAGAACTCTGTTTAAGGTAAGCAAACCTGCTTTCTCCATCGACAAGCAAGGCTAAATTAGTCATGATAAATAGGGAGTCTCAAGCTGAGGGTTGCAGCAGAGTACTTTCTGAAAAAGAAGCCTGAACCCCACTGTGGAGAGTGGACTACTCGGTGAAGATACTTACCCAAAGTTATTGTCACTTCTTGATAGAATGTCCAGACAGTAATGGGACATGAAGGTGTGAACTGACAACCAAGTTGCACCTTTGCAAATGTCTGATAGCACAGCTCATTGATGAACCACTGAGGTAGCTATGGCTCTTACGGGATAAGCCCTGGCTGAGATCTGAAAGCCTGCCAGAGCATAGCGATGAGCAATACAGTCTGCTAGCCAGTTAGACAAGGTGTGCTTGACAACTGCTGTTCCCAGTCTGTTGGGTCATAAGAGATGAAAAGTTGTGGAGCCTAATGATGTGGTTGAGTTCACTTTAGATAAAAAGCTAAGGCCTTTTTGCAATCCAACAATTGGAAGGCATTCTCCCCTTTATGTGCATGAGATCTTGGAAAGAATGTGAGCAACTCAATGACTTGATTCAGATGTAAAGCCCAAACCACTTTTGGCAGGGTGAGTGCGGAGCACTATTCTGTTGTGAAAAATGCATGGATGGTGAGTAATGAACAAATGCCTGAAGCTCACTGACTTTCCAAGCCAGTATAATTTGCGATTAGGAACACTGCCTTTGAGGTAAGGAATTTTAATGAAGCCAATTCTGATTGTTTGTAAAGTGGCTTGGTGTTGTGCCAATACCACGTTGAGATCCCATGACACTGGTGATTTAGTGACTAGAGGTCTCATATGCCATAAACCTTTCATGAACTTTGACACTAATGGATGTATGGATATCAGTTTTCCATCCACTTGAACATGATATGGCACAATGGCACTAAGATGCACTTTGACCTGATAACATACTGAGACCCAAGGAGGAAAGAGAGAATAAGTATTGAAGCAAATCCTTTGGCTCACAAGCAAATAGGTCTAGATAGCTTACTTGACACCAAGATGAAAATCTTTCCCATGTAAAACTATAAGCTTTTCTGGTTGAAGGCTTCCTGGCAGAGATCACAATATCTTCCACTTCCTTGGGTAATGACAGTGATGAGATTAGCAAGAGCTCAACATTCATGCCATCAAGTTGAGAGAGGAAAGGTTTGGATGACATAAATGACCCTCTTGAATTAATGTCAGATTGGATCCAAGAGGGATTACAGGCTGACTGATGAGGTACAAGAACTATACTTGTCTGGGCCATGCTGGAGTAGTAAGGACCAGGTGTGCCCCATCCTGTTCTGGCCTCCAATGGAAGAGATGGAAAAGCATATAGTAGATCTGCATCCCATTTGAGCAGAAAAGCATCAGGAGCAGATCTGAACTTGTTTCTAAGAATGAAACAGAAGCCTTCAATGCATGGGTGATAGCTTATAGTGCCAAACAATTGATTTCAATTGACACATGTTTCAACAAGGGCCCATGTGGGCACCCCACCCATTGGTGGTCGCATCTGTCACCAGTGTTACTTGAAGCCGAAGGGGAGCTCCTATCTCTGGGATGTCTGGGACTAGCCATCACTAGAGAAACCCCCTTCATCTCTGCTATGACCCTCACCACAGACCACAAGGGCTGAAGCAACTGATCCCACTAACGCAAAGCTCCCAGTGGAGAATCCACATGCTGAGGTGGGTCATGGGGACCACATGAACTGCTGCAACCATGTGACCCAGGACAACCAAAACTTCTCTGATCCAGATTTGATCTCACCTTAACAGGTTCTGGATCAAGGTTTGAAGGCAGAGCACTCATTCCAATGCAAGGAATGGTCTCTCCTCCAGAGAGTTTATTCATGCCCCTATGAGCCTGATTCCTTGGGTGGGCACAAGGCTTGACTTGGAAAAATTGACAATGAACTCAGTGACTGAAGAAGTTGGAACCTTTTCTGCAGGGAATCCAGTGCTGCTGCCTGGGAAGGCCCTGTAACTAATCAGTCCTCCAGGTAGAAAAAGATCCTTCGGTGATGAAGGTGCATCACTACTATCGCTAGGCACTTTTTAGCAGACCCTTGGGGCTGCTAAAAGCCCAAAAGGAAGAACAATTGAGAAGCATCCACTACAAAACAGAGGTCTTGCCAAAAAGCATGATGTATCATGTTTGTCTTTTATTTACTTTATTGGCAATTACTATGTATGCTATCATGTAAGCCGCCGAGGGCAACTGCATAGGTGGCATATAAATAAAGAAACCTATAACCTATATATGGGTATGTGAGTACACACTTGAATGAAAGGTAGGATGGTGTGGAGGAAGTTCATTTTGAACTTCTCCCACAATAGGTTCTTGTTCAGCCTTCGTAAATCCAGGATGAGTCTCAGACCCCCTGACTTCTTGGGGATAAGAAAATAGCACGAGTAGAACCCCTTGCCATGATGATTGGGAGGGACAAGTTCCATTGTTCATTGACTGAGAAGTGACTCCACCTTGACATGGAGCTGGATCAAGTGAAATGGATTTGGATTGAAGGCTGAGCAATGATTCAGCACGGGAGGGAGGGAGAAGTGCAAACAGTAACCAAACTTCACAATTTTAAGGAGCCAACGGTCCTTGGTTATCTTCTGTCACTCTTCTCAGTAAAGGTGAATCCTTCCCCTTACCAAAGAGGTCAGGGCCTGAGAATTGTGTCTGGTCATAAACTAGGCCCAGGATTAGGCTGGACTTGCTTCGTTGACTTTGGTTGATGACTTTCATGCTGACATCAATAAACAGGAAGCTACTGTTGTGGAAGCACAAGTGGTGAAATTGGCAGAAGGGACATCTCTGGAAGTAGAAGTGCTTAAAAGCAAAATAAAGATACCTGGAAAATGACGGCTGCTCAGATCCTGTTGAGAGAGATTGGATTGTGACATGCTCCTCCTTAATTTGGGCAACTGCTTCTCTGAGCTGGTCTCTGATGAGATTGACCACAGAACAGGGCTTATCTGCCAACATATCATGCATGTTCTCTCTCAAACTGCTGGTTCTCAGCCAAGCCTTCAACATACTCCAATGGCCACTGCCAAAGATCTGGCTGTGATACCAAAGGATTGGTATATGGAATGGAGAAGATGATGCTCACACTCCTCTGCATTCTGAAGAGCCTGCTGATATTCTGCCTGTTCTCTGTCCAGCAACTGCAACAAGGGTTTCAGCTTCTTGACATAATCATGTAAGTATTGTACTATGTAAAATTAGTGTCCTAAAATCCAGGATTTGAGCAGAGAGCTCTGAAAGATCTTTTCCCCAAAGTTACCATCAGTCTAGAGCCTTGCCTGGTGGGGTGTTAAAGAAAACCTTAGGCTTCCTTGCCTGCTTCAGCACCATTTGCCTACTTCAGTACCAATTCCCTAAAAACTACACGAAAACCCCAGGGTTTGCTGAACTCTATATTTCAAGTCATTTCCTGGTGACTGGGGGGGTGGTGTCAAGAACATAAGAACATAAGAAATTGCCATGCTGGAACAGACCAAGGGTCCATCAAGCCCAGCATCCTGTTTCCAACAGAGGCCAAAAACCAGGCCACAAGAACCTGGCAATTACCCAAACACTAAGAAGAACCCATGCTACTGATGCAATTAATAGCAGTGGCTATTCCCTAAGTATAATTGATTAATAGCCATTAATGGACTTCTCCTCCAAGAACTTATCCAAACCTTTTTTGAACCCAGCTACACTAACTGCACTAACTACCTTCTCTGGCAACAAATTCCAGAGCTTTATTGTGCGTTGAGTGAAAAAGAATTTTCTCCGATTAGTCTTAAATGTGTTACTTGCTAACTTCATGGAATGCCCCCTAGTCCTTCTATTATTTGAAAGTGTAAATAACCGAGTCACATCTACTCGTTCAAGACCTCTCATGATCTTAAAGACCTCTATCATATCCCCTCTCAGCCGTCTCTTCTCCAAGCTGAACAGCCCTAACCTCTTCAGCCTTTCCTCATAGGGGAGCTGTTCCATCCCCTTTATCATTTTGGTTGCCCTTCTCTGTACCTTCTCCATCGCAACTATATCTTTTTTGAGATGCGGCGACCAGAATTGTACACAGTATTCAAGGTGCGGTCTCACCATGGAGCGATACAGAGGCATTATGACATTTTCCGTTCTATTAACTATTCCCTTCCTAATAATTCCTAACATTCTATTTGCTTTTTTGACTGCTGCAGCACACTGATATTGGATTTCCCACATTTTTGTTTGTATATCCTATAGGATAAAATGTATTGGGATAGCTGCACTTGGACGGATTTTCCAAGATTCAGAGAAAATTGAAAACTTCAGAGCGGACACTAACTCCCAAGGCATTACCCAACTTATCCAAAAACCTGGAATATGAGTGGTCTTCAGGTGGTGAAGAGAGCTCCAGCAGATCAGGTATAGGTATCAGGGACCCTTTCTGAGACCCAAGACCCCAATGATGATGTAGGTGATTGAGGTGGAGTTCCCGGTCATCTCAGAAGGGAATATCACTAGACCATGCAGATGGTGGTATCTCGGGCATCCTCCTCAGTCTGGTTAGACTCTGCAGCATGAGATTTTTGGGGACTGGAATCCATTCTTAAGACATCTGATGGGAAGTGCCAGAATGCCCCTGTTGCGCCCGGTCACAGACGGCTGCGACCTTTGTTGCTTACCTCCTTGCTTCGTACAGCACCGAGTCTAGGGAGGATGGCCGCCTCCGCTTCCACACGCCGACCTCCATGGCGTTCTTGGGACGGCGTGAGCACTCCCGGCAGCCATCTTGCATCCGGGATAACTTGGGGCACGTGCGCCTGCCCCCTTCTTGTATGCGTCATGGCAGGAACCTCGGGGGCATCCCCACCGCATGACATCATCCGCTTACAGTACAAACTATGAGTTAGCAAGGATTCCTGTCCTGCTTATTCCACCATTCTGGGACTTTGCTTCGCTGTTCCTGTCTGGGTGTTCTCGGTACCTGCTCCTCAGGGCTATCCGCTCCTCGGAGAGCCATCTCTACCTGTCTCACCCTTTCTTCCAGGGAGCTTCATCACCATTCCTTGGACCCTCTAAGTCTCCAGAAGGAGCCAGATTCTTTTTCATCAGCAAGAAGGATGGAACCCTTCGCCCTTGCATTGACTATAGAGGTTTGAATGAAATCACTATCAAAGACCAATATCCCTTACCGTTTATTTCGGAGCTGTTCGATCGGCTTCAGGGTGCAAAGATTTTCACAAAGTTGGATCTAAAGGGCGCCTATAATCTCGTTCGTATTCGTCAGGGGGACGAACGGAAAACGGCCTTCAATACTCGCGATGGCCACTTCAAGTATTTGATGATGCCTTTTGGCCTGTGCAACGCTCCGGCCGTGTTTCAAAATATGATGAATGACATCTTGCGAGATCTGTTATACCAGTGTGTGGTAGGGATGTGAATCGGTACCGGACTCGTTTCCGGTATCGAGTTCGGGTAAAAACCACGGGAAATCTTCATTCCTGAGATTCTTACCAGTTTTAATCGGCTGTGTCGTGCTGAAAAAAAAACCACCCCAACCCTTTAAATTTAATTCTTTCGCATCCCCCACCCTCCTGACCCCCCCCCCCAAATTTTTAAAGTACCTGGTGGTCCAGCGGGGGTCCCGGGAGCGGGCCATCCAGTGCTCCTACCATGTGACAGGAGCAGGCCAATGGCATGGATACCCTGTCACATACTAAGGGCAAAGGGACATCGGCGCCATTTTAATTAGTGGCAGCCGACGGCCCGAGAGTGGGAGATCACTCACGGGACCCCCACTGGACCACCAGGTACTTTAAAAATTTGGGGGGGGGGGTCAGGAGGGTGGGGGATACAAAAGAATTACATTACATTACATTACAAAATGATAAGAGAACCCCACAAAACATTTTGTGGGGTTTTCCTATCGTGTTCAGGGGCCCCCCAAATTCTGATGAGTTTGAAAATATCTTCCGATATTTTCAATCGTCAGAAAAACGATTCACATCCCTAGTGTGTGGTCGTATACTTAGACGATATCCTCATCTTCTCCCATGATGTACAAACCCACCAAGCAGAAGTCATCACTGTCTTACAGAGGATCTGGGATAATCGCCTATACACCAAGCTCGAGAAGTGTGCTTTTCATAAAGAGTCTGTTCCCTTCCTTGTGTACATTGTGTCCAGTAAGTGTTTCCAAATGGACCCTCAGAAGACTAAAAGTATACAAGACTGGCCTCAACCCACCGGTATAAAAGCTCTATGCTGCTTCCTTGGCTTTACGAATTATCATACTTTTATCAAGGACTACTCAACCTTGACAGCACCACTCATGGCTATGACTAAAAAAAAGGCCAACCCTTCACACTTGTCACCATAAGCCATCTCTGCCTAAGTACTTAAGGAGGCCTTCCTCAAGAAACCCTGCTTATGCCATCCCGCTCCTCATTGACCATTCATCGTTGAGGTTGACTCTTCTGATGTTGGCGAAGGGTCCGTGCTTAGTCAGCACAGTGATACACATTTCTGCACCCTTGCTCATTCTTCTCTAGACACTTTTCTCCAGCAGAGAAAAATTACGGCATCGGTGATAAGGAATTGCTTGCTATCAAGCTGGCGTTCAAGGAGTGGCGCCCATGGCTCGAAGATGCCCAACACCAGATAACCGTGTTCACCGATCACAAGAACCTGGAATATCTATGCCATACACAGAGACTTAACCACCGCCAAGCACAATGGTCACTATTCTTCAACCGGTTCAATTTCCTGCTTAAACATCATCCTGCTGATAAGAATGTCCAGCAGATGCTCTTTCACGCTCTTTTACTCCTGAAGATTTTCCAGACGAGCCACGTCACATCATGGACCCCCAAGACGATAATGCTGGCTGCTACCCATTCGGTTCCCACAGAAAAAACAGTGGTTCCTCAGACGCTAAGAAAGAAGCTGCTGAATTGGGCCCATGACTCTAAGTTGGCAGGAGATCCAGGACAAACCCGTACTCTCGCTACTCTACAGCGATATTATTGGTGGCCATCTATGAAAAAGGACGTTCAAACTTATGGCTACCTGCGCTATTCAAAACCTTCGGCTAGTCATCCCTGGGGCCTTCTCCAGCCATTGCCTATTCCTGTTGAACCATGAACACACATTGCGACCGACTTCGTTGTCGATTTGCCAACATTTAATGGAACAATACCATCTGGGTCACGGTGGACCATTTCTCAAAAATGGCACACTTTGTGGCCATGCCTGGACTGCCATCTGCCCCAGAACTTGCTAAACTATTCGTGCGGCATAATTTCCACCTACATGGCATGCCTAAACACATCATGTCAGAGGTGTTCAGTTCACCGCCAAGTTCTGGAGGGCGCTATGTTGTAAATTCGACATCTCATTAGATCTGACATCATTAGGCAGCCATCTTGCATCCAGGATAACCTAGGGCACGCGCGCGCCTGCCCCCTTTTTGTACGCGTCATGGCGGGAACCTCGGGGGTGTCCCCACCGCATGATGTCATCCGCTTACAGTACTTAAGCTCAGCTGACTATCCAAGCTACGAGTTACCAAGGATTCCTGTCCTTATTCCGCCATTCTGGGACTTCGCTTTGCTGTTCCTGTCTGGGTGTTCTCGGTAGGGATGTGCAGAGCAAAAGTTTAAGTTCATATGTCCAAAGGGGGTCCCATTTGCGGTCAATATGGACATAAACAGAATTCAATGAGTTGGGTATATGTCCATATGTCGCCCATTAAAGTCAATGGGGGAAGGATTTCCAGCCTATTTTTGGCTGCAGAATTGGGGTTTTCTTATCAATTGGCCCAGGAGAGAGTTCCCTTTCCTTTGTGCAGGGAAGGACTCCCTGGAAAGGGTCCACCCCTAGAGTTGGGTGTACCCGGTGTTTACATTGGCGTCCAGTGAATATCGTTGGCGTCTAGTGAATTCCGTTGGCGTCTAGTGAATTCAGACGGTACTTACGCACTTCAGCTGATGACAAAGGAATTGGAGGATCTCTCAGAAATAAGAATACGTGTGGGAACACAAGGTCTGGATGAACAGGCAGGCACAGCAATGGAGTTAAAACACCAGTAGGAACACAAGGCCTGGATGAACAGGCACATCATTCGAGGACAGAGGTCAATCCCAGCTAGGGACACAAGGCCTGCATGAACAGGCACAGGAACTAGGTTAAAACACTGGTAGCTCGCCAGCATCTTTCTGATGCATGCTAGAATATTGGCAGCGGTATGGGCATGGTCCGTCAGGTGGGTGTGCAGTAAAGCCCACCTCCACCCTCATGCTTGTTCAGGGAAGGACTCCCTGGAACGGGTCCACCCCTAGAGTTGTGTGTACCCGGTGTTTACATTGGCGTCCAGTGAATATCGTTGGCGTCTAGTGAATTCCGTTGGCGTCTAGTGAATTCCGACTGTACTTACGCACTTCAGCTGATGAGAAAGGAATTGGAGCCTAGGATCTCTCACAAATAAGAATACGTGTGGGAACACAAGGCCTGGATGAACAGGCACATCATTCGAGGACAGAGGTCAATCCCAGCTAGGGACACAAGGCCTGCATGAACAGGCACAGCAACCAGGTTAAAACACTTGTGGGAACACAAGGCCTGGATGAAGAGGCGCAGCAGTCGAGCACAGAGGTCAATCCCAGCTAGGGACACAAGGCCTGGATGAACAGGAACAGCAATCAGGTTAAAACACTTGTGGGAACACAAGGCCTGGATGAAGAGGCGCAGCAGTCGAGCACAGAGATCAATCCCAGCTAGGGCCACAAGGCCTGGATGAACAGGAACAGCAACCAGGTTAAAACACTTGTGGGAACACAAGGCCGGGATGAACAGGCACAGCCACTGAGTTAAAACACCTGTGGGAACACAAGGCCTGGATGAACAGGCACCGCCACTGAGTTAAAACACCTGTGGGAACACAAGGCCTGGAAGAATGGGCACAGCAACTGAGTTAAAACACCTGTGGGAACACAAGGCCTGGATGAACACGGATACTCGGATAGTAATTTTTTTTTTTTTAATGTATTTATATTCTTATTCTAAAACGTTTCTAGCACTTCATACTTGATTACACTCAGGTACTGTAGGTATTTCCCTATCCCCAGAGGAACACAAGGCCTGGATGAACACGGATACGCGGATAGTAAATTTTTTTTTTAATGGATTTATATTCTTTTTTTAAAAAGTTTCTAGCACTTCATACTTGATTACACTCAGGTACTGTAGGTATTTCCCTATCCCCAGAGGAACACAAGGCCTGGAAGAACTATCAAACATAGGAATCAAAGGCACAGCTCTCAGTTGGTTCAAGTCGTTCCTATCAAACAGGTTTTACAAGGTCAGAATTAACAACAAGGAATCTGACCCCATCCTATCAGACCAAGGCGTACCACAAGGTTCATCCCTCTCTCCCACCCTGTTCAACATTTACCTCCTCCCCCTCTGCCATCTGCTATCACAACTCAAGCTTACTCATTACCTCTATGCAGACGACATCCAGATCCTCATCCCCATCACAGAATCAATTCAAAAAACCTTCACCTTGGTCTTCAACCAATTAAACAACTACTTTCCAACCTGAACCTGATTCTAAACTCCAGCAAAACAGAGATGCTACTTATTTCACACAACCCAAACACCTACTCACCTAGCCTTGCACAATCCACATCTTTAAACATGCATCTCTCTGCAGACGTCAGGAATCTAGGAGCATGGCTTGACAACCAACTTACCTTAAAAAAATTTATAAACACCACCACCAAGGACTGCTTCTATAAACTACAAGTCCTAAAAAAGCTAAAACCACTCCTGCACTTCAATGACTTTCGCCTCGTTCTACAATCCATTATTTTTTCTAAACTCGATTACTGCAACGCAATCCTACTTGGCCTCCCCTCCACCAGGATCAAACCTGTACAGATGGTACAAAATGCCGCAGCCAGAATCCTAACTAACACTAATAAAAGAGACCATATCACGCCCATCTTGAGCAACCTCCACTGGCTACCCATCAAACAGAGAATCCTATTTAAAACCTTAACCATTATTCATAAAGCAATTCACAGCGTCGCACCTATATCACTACAAACTCAACTTCGTCCACACTTATCCTCCAGACCCATCAGAAGCGCCTACAAAGGCACCTTAGTCGCAACTCCAGCTAAATCAACACTAAGAAAAAGAGCACTCTCAACTGTGGGACCACACCAATGGAATGCTCTCCCACCAGACCTACGCCTCGAACCCAGTCTACCAGAGTTCAAAAAAAAGTTAAAAACCTGGCTCTTCAGGCAAGCTTTCCAATTCCCAGAATGTAAAAGAGTTAAAACACCTGTGGGAACACAAGGCCTGGATGAACAGGCACCACCACAGAGTTAAAACACCTGTGGGAACACAAGGCCTGGATGAACATGGATACTCGGATAGTAAATTTTTTTTTTTAATGGATTTACATTTTTTTTTTAAAAAGTTTATAGCACTTCATTTATTTATTTATTTATTTTTTATTTTTATATACTGACATTCTTGTATTCAGTGCAAATCATACTTGATTACACTCAGGTACTGTATGTATTTCCCTATCCCCAGAGGAACACAAGGCCTGGAGGAACGGGCACAGCAACGGAGTTAAAACACTTGTGGGAACACAAGGTCTGGATGAACAGGCACATCGTTTGAGTACAGAGGTCAATCCCCGCTAGGGACACAAGGCCTGGAGGAACAGGCACATGAACTAGGTTAAAACACTTGTGGGAACACAAGGCCTGGAGGAACAGGCACATCATTCGAGGACAGAGGTCAATCCCACATAGGGACACAAGCCGCGGAGGAAAAGAAACTAACCAGGATTCCCTCAGTAACGGCGAGTGAAGAGGGAAGAGCCCAGCGCCGAATCTCCGCCACTCCGGGTTAGGGGATCTGAACCCGATTCCCTTTCGATCGGCCGAGGGCGACGGAGGCCATCGCCCGTCCCTTCCGAACGGCTCTCGCCTATCTCTTAGGACCGACTGACCCATGTTGAACTGCTGTTCACATGGAACCCTTCTCCACTTCGGCCTTCACAGTTCTCATTTGAATATTTGCTACTACCACCAAGATCTGCACCCGCGGCGGCTCCACCCGGGCCCTCGCCCCGGGCTTCCGTGCCCACCGCGGCGGCCCTCCTACTCGTCGCAGCTTAGCAACGTCGACCCATAAATATTCTGGGTTGGGTATGTTGATACATAAAGATTTCCATTTAGAACTGAAACAGTCTTAATAAAAATGGTAAATATAAAAAAAAAAAAACACTTGTGGGAACACAAGGTCTGGATGAACAGGCACATCATTCGACGACAGAGGTCAATCCCACCTAGGGACACAAGGCCTGGATGAACAGGCAGGCACAGCAATGGAGTTAAAACACCAGTAGGCACACAAGGCCTGGATGAACAGGCAGGCACAGCAATGGAGTTAAAACACCAGTAGGAACATGGATGAACACGGATACTCGGATAGTAAATTTCTTTTTTAATGGATTTACATTTTTTTTTTAAAAGTTTATAGCACTTCATACTTGATTACACTCAGGTACTGTAGGTATTTCCCTATCCCCAGAGGAACACAAGGCCTGGAGGAACGGGCACAGCAACGGAGTTAAAACACTTGTGGGAACACAAGGCCTGGATGAACAGGCACATCGTTCGAGTACAGAGGTCAATCCCCGCTAGGGACACAAGGCCTGGATGAACAGGCACATCATTCGAGGACAGAGGTCAATCCCACCTAGGGACACAAGGCCAGGCCTGGATGAACAGGCACAGCAGCAACTGAGTTAAAACACTTGTGGGAACACAAGGTCTGGATGAACAGGCAGGCACAGCAATGGACTTAAAACACCAGTAGGAACACTAGGCCTGGATGAAGAGGCACATCATTCGAGGACAGAGGTCAATCCCAGCTAGGGACACAAGGCCTGGAGGAACAGGCACATGAACTAGGTTAAAACACTTGTGGGAACACAAGGCCTGGATGAAGAGGCACATCATTCGACGACAGAGGTCAATCCCACCTAGGGACACAAGCCGCGGAGGAAAAGAAACTAACCAGGATTCCCTCAGTAAAGGCGAGTGAAGAGGGAAGAGCCCAGCGCCGAATCCCCGCCCGTCCGGCGGGCGCGGGAAATGTGGCGTACGGAAGACCGCCTCACCGGCGCCACTCAGGGGCCCAAGTCCTTCAGATCGAGGCTCAGCCCGCGGACGGTGTTAGGCCGGTAGCGGCCCCCGGCGCGCCGGGACCGGGTCTTCTCGGAGTAGGGTTGTTTGGGAATGCAGGCCAAAGCGGGTGTTAAGCTCCATGTAAGGCTAAATACCTGCACGAGACCGATCAGCTAGTAGCAATAGGAATCTCTGGATTGGCACTCGCCTGGTTCAAATTGTTTCTAACCAACAGAGGTTATAAGGTAAAAATCCAGAACAAAGAATCACCACGCCACCACTCGGCCATCGGAGTCCCACAAGGTTCCTCTTTATCCCCTACACTCTTTAATATTTACCTCCTACCACTCTGCCGACTCCTTACCAACCTCAATTTAATACACTTTCTCTATGCAGACGACATCCAGATCCTGATCCCCATCAAAGAATCATACTCGAAAACCCTCGAATACTGGGATTCCTGTCACCTAGAAATCAAAAGCCTCCTCAACAGCCTAAATCTGGTACTAAACTCCTCTAAAACTGAAGTATTACTCATAACTCCTGACAACAATCTCACAGCTTGTCTCCCAACCAACCTACAAACTACTCATGTGAGGGATCTAGGTGTGCTAATCGACAATTAACTGAACTTCAAAGCCCACATCAATAAAACCACCAAAGACTGCTTCTATAAACTGCAAGTTTTAAAAAGGATAAGACCACTCTTCCACGCCAAAGACTTCAGAACCATCCTCCAAGCCCTCATTTTCTACTACTGCAACTCTACATTACTTGGGCTCCCTTCCTCATACACAAAACCACTCCAAATGGTTTAAAACGCAGCAGCCCGTCTACTAACAAACACTAAGAAAAGAGACCACATTTCCCCAGTCCTAAAAGACCTCCACTGGTTACCAATTCAGTTCAGAGTCATTTACAAATCCATCACCTTGATATAAAAAATCATTCACCAACACACCATAATCGACCTACAAATTCCTCTCCGTTTATACAAATGCACAAGACCGACCAGGGAAGCCTACAGAGGATGCCTCCTTGTTCCACCCACCAAAACCACTAATCACAGCACCTTAAGAGATCGAGCCCTTTCCACAGCAGGCCCACCATTATGGAACTCCATGCCCCCAGATCTCAGAAATGAACCTTGCCTCCTAACCTTTCGGAAAAGACTCAAGACATGGCTTTTCAGGCAAGCCTTCCCGAACTCCACCTAACACGCACCATCAATAAATTCTCTGCTGAGAAGCTTTATATATTGGACTCCATATTTATATTGTACTCTTGTATATTTATATTGTACACATGTATATAATTTTTAACCTCCTCTATCTCTCTTTATTTCTTACACTCCCAGTTCATTAGCCCCTGTTAATTGTAACTGCATCTCTTCACCACGTGTACTGTATTTATGTTTTAAGTTGTTTTCTTTGCACCCCTGTTTTCTGTAAACCGACATCATGTGAACGATTTCATGAATGCCGGTATAAAAAAAACCTTAAATAAAATAAATGGGGAGCTGACTGAGGAGAGACGCGCTTTGAGATATCGAGCGGGTGGAGACTTACCCAGCTGAGAGGGACGCTGTGTCGGAGAGAGGGAGATCAGCCCCGCCTATCCAGTGACGTCATCTAAAGCGCCGCTGTCCCCTATTTAAACCTGAGGACAGCGGAGAAAGGTGGGAGCTGATTGAGGAGAGACGCGCTTTGAGATATCGAGCGCGTGGAGACTTACCCGGCTGAGAGGGATGCTGTGTCGGAGAGAGGGAGATCAGCCCCGCCTATCCAGTGATGTCATCTAAAGCGCCGCTGTCCCCTATTTAAACCTGAGGACAGCGGAGAAAGGTGGGAGCTGACTGAGGAGAGACGCGCTTTGAGATATCGAGCGCGTGGAGACTTACCCAGCTGAGAGGGACGCTGTGTCGGAGAGAGGGAGATCAGCCCCGCCTATCCAGTGACGTCATCTAAAGCGCCGCTGTCCCCTATTTAAACCTGAGGACAGCGGAGAAAGGTGGGAGCTGATTGAGGAGAGACGCGCTTTGAGATATCGAGCGCGTGGAGACTTACCCGGCTGAGAGGGATGCTGTGTCGGAGAGAGGGAGATCAGCCCCGCCTATCCAGTGATGTCATCTAAAGCGCCGCTGTCCCCTATTTAAACCTGAGGACAGCGGAGAAAGGTGGGAGCTGACTGAGGAGAGACGCGCTTTGAGATATCGAGCGCGAGGAGACTTACCCGGCTGAGAGGGACGCTGTGCCGGAGAGAGGGAGATCAGCCCCGCCTATCCAGTGACGTCATCTAAAGCGCCGCTGTCCCCTATTTAAACCTGAGGACAGCGGAGAAAGGTGGGAGCTGACTGAGGAGAGACGCGCTTTGAGATATTGAGCGCGTGGAGACTTACCCGGCTGAGAGGGACGCTGTGCTGGAGAGAGGGAGATCAGCCCCGCCTATCCAGTGACGTCATCTAAAGTGCCGCTGTCCCCTATTTAAACCTGAGGACAGCGGCGCGCAGAAGCCGCGCGCCAAAGTGGCGCGCCCCTGGGAGAACTTTTCGGCTGTTAAATCCCTGAATTGAGACTTGTTTCTCTACGTGAAGATCTGAATGGGAAAAAAAAGGAAGGCCAAGATGTCGGTTTCAACACCTACGAGGGCAGAGGTAACAGGTCCGATGGATCAGCACCTCATTAGAAGGGTAAGCCAGACTATAAGAGAGGTCATTCCTGACATCTCTTTCTCCTCGGGTTCCTCCGGTAGCCCTGCCGAAAAACAGTTACCCGTAGTAACCTTAGGGGATGATGGAGCCACTAGAGATTCAGGCTCCCAAATACTGGCAATAGCATCGCCAGACCCAAGGGTTCAATTGTCAGGGACACAAGATGGGCTTTTACCTATTAATGAACTACCTAATCAATTTGAAATACCTGATGACTTAGTCCCACCAGATAACATCTCTCTGACTGATGTGTGGAAGGTGGTCACCAAAATGGAAAGGATGCTATCCTTTACCATAGCCCAATCCACCACCTTGACTGTTGAAACCAGGAAAACTTTGGAGGATCACAGTAAAAAGCTTGTTCATTTGGAAACTCAGATTGAGTCACAATCTGGTCAGATAGTAACGTTACAAGCAACTAGTGTTGTATCCATAAAGGACTCTTTAATTATGCATAAAAAAATGGAGAGTTTTGAAAATGCTTTAAGAAGAAAAAATTTAAGACTTTTAAATTTTCCGTGTTTTAGATTGTTATCAGCTGTAGAACTATTTAACAAATATGTTAGAGAAATTTTGGGCATAGTGAAGGAATTAACTATAACTAAGATGTATTATTTGCCTGTTAAGAAAAGAGATACATCAACCCCCGAAGGTGGGATTGATGTCTTGGTTTCAGAAAGTCCTAATCTAACTGCGTTTTTAGAGTCTTCTATGGATGACATTCAAACGAGAGCCACCTTGTTAGTGGTATTCAGTTTGGAGAATGAAAAAAATCTGGTTCTTCAAAATTACTTCAGAAATAAAGATAGTACATTCTGTGGTCAAAAAATCCAAATCTTTCCGGATGTTTCAAGAGAAACTCAGATGAGACGGAAGCTTTTTTAAAATTTGAGGCAGAGTGTTGTCCCTCGGGGCAACCTTTTACCTCAAATTTCCGTGTAAGTGCATAGTCACCTTTCAGAGAAATAAATTTGTATTTTTGGATCCGCCACATCTAGAATCTTTTCTTGCAGATAAGGGTGGATAGGCTAGATGACCACCCTCCTTGGTACGGGATATAACTGGATAATTAATAGTCTTCTCCTAGTGTTTCATAAGTGTTATGAAAAATTTTCCTTTTATAATTTCCTGTTAATAGCTCCCCTTTAAGTGGACTGGATATTAAGTTTACATGATGAATGAGGGGAAATGAATTTTCTGTTTATATTATTGATGATGTGAATTAATATTTTCTTGTTTCATTTACATTTATATGAATCTTGAAAAATATAATAAACTATAAATTAAAAAAATAAATAAATAAATAAATAAAATAAATAAGTAAGTACCGCAAGGGAAAGTTGAAAACAACTTTGAAGAGCGAGTTCAAGAGGGCGTGAAATTGTAAAGAGGTAAATGGGTGGGGTCCGTGCAGTCCGCCCGCAGGATTCAACCCGGCGGGTTCGGTCGGACCGGGGTTTCGGCGGATCCCCCACCCCTTTCGCGGGGGTTGGGGGGGGCGGGGAACGCCTCCCGGAGGGCCCCGGCCCACGCAGGGCGCATTTCCTCCACGGCGGTGCGCCGCGACCGGCTACGGGTCGGCTGGGAAGGCCCGGGGGGGGCAGGTGGCCCGCCGCTCCGGCGGCGCGTGTTATAGCCCCCCCCTCGGCAGCAGTTTCGCCGTTTCCCCCGGACAAGGGTCCACCTCCAAGTTCAACAATTTCTTCCTCTTTACTTTGTCTGTCGAGGCTTGACGTCTCTACAAGGGTTTGACCTCGATTGCTGTGCCCAGCGCCTGCTGTTTAATACCGCTCTTGCCGTACCGACCCGCAGGGTCGATATTTATATTATTACAGATAGCAATAGATGGAACGTAATATAGTTTTGTAAATCTATATGCTCCCAATCAGGACCAGGGGACATTCTTTAACGAAGTCAACAATCTTATCTTGTTGCATGGGAAGGGGAACCTCATTGTGGGGGGTGACCTCAATGTAGCCAGAAATACAGTCCTGGATGAACAGGTGTTCCGCAGGGTTCAACATTATCAGCCACCCTTTTTAATATTTATGTTTTACCTATATGTCACTTTTTAAATGGGCTTGGTTTCACATTTTATTTGTATGCTGACGATATTCAGTTTTTAGTACCTATTGAAAATTCAGTAGAGGCCACGTTAGAAATTGTTAAAATGTATATTTTATCTTTACAACAGCTACTTCAACAGTTGCGCTTAGTTCTGAATATGGACAAAACTGAAATTGTGCTTCTTGAACGCAAATGTCATGTTAAAAGTATTCCAGATTTGAGGTGAAATGCTAACACTAAAATAAGTCCTGTTTTTTATACCCGTAACTTAGGTATGATAATAGACACTGAATTCTCTTTTAAAAAGCATATTGCCGCCAAATTGAAAGATGGTTATTTTAAACTATTAACTTTAAGAAAGTTAAAGCCACTCTTAAATGTTAAAGATTTTAGATCTGTTTTACAGACCTTGATTTCTGCTAATTTAGATTACTGTAATTCTTTATTACTTGGCTTAGCTGTTTCAAATATTAGACCATTGCAGGTCTTGCAGAATGCAGCAGCACGTGCTCTGTCTGGTAAACGGAAATGCGACCAATATTACCGCCACATTGATCAAGTTTCATTGGCTTCCAATCCAATATCGCATACAATATAAAGTGGCCTGTTTAATTCAAAATGTTGTACACGGGGAGATCTCAGAAATGAACCTTGCCTCCTAACCTTTAGGAAAAGACTCAAGACGTGGCTTTTCAGGCAAGCCTTCCCGAACTCCACCTAACACGCACCATCAATAAATTCTCTGCTGAGAAGCTTTATATATTGGACTCCATATTTATATTGTACTCTTGTATATTTATATTGTACACATGTATATAATTTTTAACCTCCTCTATCTCGCTTTATTTCTTACACTCCCAGTTCATTAGCCCCTGTTAATTGTAACTGCATCTCTTCACCACGTGTACTGTATTTATGTTTTAGGTTGTTTTCTTTGCACCCCTGTTTTTTGTAAGCCGACATCATGTGAACGATTTCATGAATGCCGGTATAAAAAAACTTTAAATAAATTAAATAAATAAGTAAGTACCGCAAGGGAAAGTTGAAAACAACTTTGAAGAGCGAGTTCAAGAGGGCGTGAAATTGTAAAGAGGTAAATGGGTGGGGTCCGTGCAGTCCGCCCGCAGGATTCAACCCAGCGGGTTCAGTCGGACCGGGGTTTTGGCGGATCCCCCACCCCCACCCCTTTCGCGGGGGGTGGGGGCGGGGAACGCCTCCCGGACGGCCCCGGCCCCCGCAGGGTGCCATTTACTCTCTAACATTTACTCTCTAACCTGAAACTCAAGTTCTATATTTACGCAGATGATGTTCAAATTTTAATTCCAATATCCAACTCTCTAGAATCTACAATTAAGCTATGGGACTCTCATCTGCAAATGATCAATCATCACCTCTCTAACCTTAATCTGGTGCTCAACACTACCAAAACCGAACTATTATTAATCACCCCAGAAAGCAGTCCCCTTCAACACCAGATGCATACAAGCATACATACTTCACACGCTAGAGATCTAGGAGTCATCATTGACAGTCACCTGAACCTAAAGCAATTCATAAAACACACCACAAAGGAGTGCTTCTACAAGTTACAAGTACTCAAAAAACTCAAACCGCTCCTATTCCACTATGATTTTAGATCGGTCCTCCAAGCCATTCTTTTCACCAAAATCGACTACTGTAATTCCATTTTGCAAGGACTCCCGGCCTCCACTGTAAAACCTCTCCAGCTACTCCAAAACGCAACGGCGAGAATCTTGACAAACACCAATCGAAGAGCGCATATCTCTCCCATTCTAAAGGATCTACATTGGCTCCCTGTACAATTCAGGATTCTTCATAAATCTCTTACATTAATCCACAAATACATTCACCATCAGACCCCCCTCGATCTACGATACCCCCTCAAACTACACTCAACAGCTAGACCTTTAAGGGACGCCTACAAGAGATCCTTACATGTGCCTTCTATCAAAGCTATACAACACTCAAATATCAGAGACCGGTCATTCTCCATCACAGGTCCCTCTATCTGGAACACCATGCCTCCGGACCTCAGGCAGGAATCATGTCTACTAACTTTTAAAAAGAAATTAAAGACATGGCTGTTCTGCCGAGCCTTCTCCGACACCAGCCCAACAGCCTGACTTACAACAGTTCTAGCAATTATACACTTTACAAATTCTAAACCGTGTATATAAATTTTTTAAGAGAATGTTTACAAATTTATCATGAGGTACTCTATCTGCACCTTCGCATACCCCAATGTATATCTTAATCTCTCGTCCCCCTCTTATTTTTCCTCCTCCAAGTTATACATCCTTGTTATAATGTAACTTTACTCTCCTTCAAATTGCATTTACTGTTTGGTTGGTTATAGTTCCTAATTGTTTGATGTAAACCGAGCTGATTTGATTTGTATCAAGAAATTCGGTATAGAAAAGCCTTTAATAAATAAATAAATAAAATTTCCTCCGGCGGTGTGCCGTGACCGGCTCCGGGTCGGCTGGGAAGGCCCAGGGGGGGGCAGGTGGCCCGCTGCTCCGGCGGCGCGTTTTATAGCCCCCCCCCCCCCCCCCCCGGCAGCAGCTTCGCCGTTTCCCCCGGCATTTCCTCCTTCCCCTTTGCCAACTGTTAACTAGTCTTAACCTCATTCACTACATCTATGCAGACGATGTCCAGATTCTTATTCCCATAACAGAATCTATTAAAAAGCCATCGCACTCTGGAACAGCAGCTTACAAGAAGCCAAAACTAATGTCCTCAACAGTCTAAACCTGGTCCTCAATGCCTCTAAGACAGAACTCCTCTTCATTTCCTCCAACCAAGAAAACCTCCCGTCTCAGATCCATCACAAACACCTTCTCACCCACACTCATGTGAGAGACCTTGGAGTAATTATAGACAACCGTCTTCACCTAAAGAATATGATGAAAACCACAACTAAAGAGTGCTTCTACAGACTTCAGGTGTTAAAAGGACTCAAACCTCTCCTATATTTTCATGACTTCAGGACTGTTCTCAAATCCCTAATATTTGGCAAAATTGACTACTGCAGCGCTCTCCTCATTGGCCTACCCAACTCAACAACCAAGCCCTTACAGATGATACAGAATGCCGCAGCGAGAATTTTGACAAGCACCAACCAGAGAGACCATATTACGCCCATCCTCCGTAATTTACACTGGTTACCAGTCAGTCACAGGGCTCCACACAAAGCTCTAACTCTAATTTACAAATCAATTCATAGCCTCCTCCATCTCGACCTCGAATTCCCACTCAAACTCCACACTTCCAACAGACCAATGAGAGAAACCTACAAAGGAGCACTACAAGCCCCACCATCTAAAGCCACACGACTCATCTCTACCAGAGACCGAGCTTTTCCTACAGCAGGTCCAGCCATCTGGAACCACCTTCCTGCAGAACTCAGAATGGAACCATGCCTACCAACATTTAAAAACAAACTCAAAACTTGGCTCTTCTTACAAGCCTTCCCTGATCCTTCAAACTTTCACTAGATAAGTACAACTACTCTGCTTTGAATATGGAACTTCGCCCCTCCAATATTCTCCTCATTTACTAGTTTGCTACCCTACTTAATATGCACTTCAGCTGATGAGAAAGGAATTGGAAGATCTCTCAGAAATAATAATACGTGTGGGAACACAAGGTCTGGATGAACAGGCAGGCACAGCAATGGACTTAAAACAGCAGTAGGAACACAAGGCCTGGAGGAACAGGCACATTATTCGAGGACAGAGGTCAATCCCACCTAGGGACACAAGCCGCGTAGGAAAAGAAACTAACCAGGATTCCCTCAGTAACGGCGAGTGAAGAGGGAAGAGCCCAGCGCCGAATCTCCAGCACTCCGGGTTCGGGGATCTGAACCCGACTCCCTTTCGATCGGCCCAGGGCGACGGAAGCCTTCGTCCGTCCCTTCCGAACGGCTCTCGCCTATGTCTTAGGACCGACTGACCCTTGTTGAACTGCTGTTCACATGGAACCCTTCTCCACCTCGGTCTTCAAGAAGAATGCTCAGTCTGTTTAAAATAACAAAATTAACAGACCCACTCTGAAGGACAATGCTCAGTCTGTTTAAAATAAGAAAATTGAACAGACCCACTCAAGAAGAATGTTCAGTCTGTTTAAAATAACAAAATTAACGGACCCACTCTGAAGGACAATGCTCAATCTGTTTAAAATAAGAAAATTGAACAGACCCACTCAAGAAGAATGCTCAGTCTGTTTAAAATAACAAAATTAACGGACCCACTCTGAAGGACAATGCTCAGTCTGTTTAAAATAACAAAATTAACAGACCCACTCAAGGACCATGCTCAGTCTGTTTAAAATAAGAAAATTGAACAGACCCACTCAAGAAGAATGCTCAGTCTGTTTAAAATAACAAAATGGAACAGCCCAGCTAGGGACACAAGGCCTGGAGGAACAGGCAGGCACAGCAATGGAGTTAAAACACCAGTAGGAACACAAGGCGTGGAGGAACAGGCACATGAACTAGGTTAAAACACTTGTGGGAACACAAGGCCTGGAGGAACAGGCACATCATTCGAGGACAGAGGTCAATCCCAGCTAGGGACACAAGGCCTGGAGGAACAGGCAGGCACAGCAACTGAGTTAAAACACTTGTGGGAACACAAGGCCTGGAGGAACAGGCACATCATTCGAGGACAGAGGTCAATCCCAGCTAGGGACACAAGGCCTGGAGGAACAGGCACAACCATGGAGTTAAAACACCTGTGGGAACAGAAGGCATGGATGAACGGGCACAGCAATGGAGGTATAACACTTGTAGGAACACAAGGGCTGCACAGTAGACGCCGGTCAGGCACAGCGATTCATGTCAAGAACATGTGCTGCAGTGCTTACATTATCTTGAGCATAGGAGGCAATTGGAACTGCTGCAAGGCTCCTTTCAATAGCTTTTATTCATCTTGCCATTCACAAGGAAAATCGGGAAAGCCAAGCAATGGCAGGTTAACTTTCAAAAACACTAGCATTTCCATCAAGACTGGTGACAGCCTTGAGCGGTGAGGGCTCATGATATCCCCTGTCATTGAAAAGACACATTCTCTGTGCACACTGGTTGGTGGACATGACAGATATCCTTCAGCCACTTTGGCTAGGTGTGGCCAGACAGTGGACTTGTGTGCCCAATATGCCAGCGGATCTGTCTGCGTGTTCTCTATCGGCTCTGAGAGATACCGTGTCACTGACAGCTCTGCTGCTGTCTCCTCCTGTGCTTGGGAGGGCTGAGAGTCACTCAATCCAGTTACTTTCTCTCTCGCCCGTTGCACAACTGATGTATCTTTATGGCCAACATGCCTTGGGCGTTCAGACGTGGAGGAGGAGGCACTAATAATAGTATCTGTCACTGACACAGTCCTTCTCCTGCTAGGGCTAGCAGCAGCACAACTCTGTGACATGCCTGCTGTTTCCACCTGTGCTTCAAGCCTAATCTGTCTCCGCCTATGGCGCTCCTGTTCACGGACCTGTGCTAACAACAGCTCCTTCACAAATGACAGACAATTGGTCTGTAGGGCGAGTTTACCTTTCACACGGGGATCACAGACAGAGGCGAGCATGTATGTGCTATCCTCTGTTAAAGGCCTTAATCTGTCTTTCACCTGCTGCTGCAAAACGTCCACACACTGCAGCACCTCAGCAGTCATTCCCTCTTGCCGTTTAATGCCCTCCAAATGGTCATCCAGGAATTTCACTATAGGGATGATGTCAGCCAAGGTGGAACTTCTGGAACTCAGCTCCTCCGTGACATCCTTGAAGGGCTGCAGGATTTTTACCAGCTGACTCATGACTAGCCAATCGTGATGCCCTAGGGGATTCTGCACACCTATGTCTATTGTACCAGAAAGTTCATGAAGGGGTGTCTGCAGCTCCAGTAACCTCTCCAGCATCATAAAGGTGGAATTCCACCGGGTGGCAATGTCTTGAATGAGACGCTTCTGAGGCATATCCAAATCAGTCTGCTTTTCTCGGAGAACCTGCCCCGCCCTGACACTTCTGTGGAAGTGTGCTGCTATGTTCCTGCACTTGTGTATTAACCTACGCAGGTATTAAGTCTCCTTGTCCTTGGACTCCAAGCCCAGACCTGACTTCACTACCAGATGCAGAGTGTGTGCAAAACATCGGATGTTCTTAAACCGCCCATCGCTTATTGCCTTAACCATGTTTGCACTGCTGTCTGTGACAAAAAAGCCTGCCCGCGTTTTACTGTCTCGCTGATGTACTTGCCAGCTCGCCAGCATCTTTCTGATGCATGCTAGAATATTGGCAGCGGTATGGGAATGGTCCGTCAGGTGGGTGTGCAGTAAAGCCCACCTCCACCCTGATGCTTGTTCAGTAATAGAGCTGCTGGCTGCCCCTGCCTCTGCCATGTCCCACCAGTGTGCTGTCAGAGAGAGGTAAGAGTGTGCAGCATTCATGGCGGTCCAGATATCGCAGGTGAAATGCACTATTCCGTCTGCCTTACCTAGCAGTGCTTGCAAGCGACTGAGACAGTGCTTGTACAGGCTGGGGATGACCTTTCTACTAAATGTGGTTCTGGAGGGGACTTTGTAATTTGGAAGTACGACCTTCAAAAAACGTTTGAAACCCACATTCTCCACTAACTGCAGGGGCTGGTCATCAAGGGCAATCATTTCCCGAATGCTCCTGGTTACAACTTTTGAGGCTGCCTGCCTCCTACCCCGGGATAGCGTTACCGCACTCCACCCCATTTCCTCCATGGTGCATTGTCGCTTCTGCCACGTGTCAGTGGGTTGCTGGCCTGCCGCCTGACTGCTAGAAGGGTATGAGGGCGTGGGCTGACTCTGCTGCTTTCCTACCACTGCACCCTGGTTGGAAGGGGAAGGGGTCCCCCGACGGAAACTGCCACCATCCCCAGATGGCAGTAATCTTGTTGGGTGTTGCCTCTTAATATGATGCTCCATGCCAAAATTTGATAGATGACCCAGTTGCTTGCCTCTGCTAATATCCCTGGCACAGTAATTACACCGAGCATAACGCGGGTCTTCTGTCACTTTAAAATGTGCCCAGATCGCAGATTTCTTTTGTGATCCTCCTCTCTTTCCCACCCTGGGGGTGGATGGTGGCACTGGAGTTGAGGTACTACTGGGTGTGGGTGGTGCACCCACTGCACCCGGCGAAGCAATGCCAGCGGGGGCAACAGTCACCCTCTGTCTCCCTTCTGACAGCTCTTCCTCCTCCTCGATATCAGTGGAATGTCTCCCCTGCCGCAGAGTTCTGGAGGTGGAGGCTAAAACAGGAGTAACTGACAATTCTACCGAAGATTCCTCAGGTATTACATCTTCCATTTCTGATGAGAATTCCATCCAAGAAGATTCTTCTTCTGAATCAGAAGCTAACAGTGCCAGCGCTACCTTGTCAACGCGAAGTTTAGCTGGACACTTCTGTCCCCTGGCTGCTCTTGGGTGTGCAACTTTTGTCTGGCTAGACTGTGCCTCATCTTCACTCTCCTCCAAAACTACAGGGCCAGAAACACGTGGTGGCAAATGCAAAGTTTCATGGTCTGATTTATTTTTTTTTGCCATGGAACTGCCATCCCCTACAAAGACGTTTGATTGCGACAGTTGCCTTTTTAGCTGTACTGGTGGTGTTGCACTGGTGTCTTTTGCGGTGCCTCCGCTGCCATTCCCACTAAGTCGCTTGCATCTCTCTTTCCCTGACATTATGGATTTAATGTCAATGAGTACTAGTGGTAACACTGCCCACTGTCCCACAATAATAATGTTCGGTCTGTTTAAAATAACAAAATGAACAGACCCACTCAAGATGAATGCTCAGTCTCTTTAAAATAACAAAATTTAACAGACCCACTCAAGAAGAATGCTCAGTCTGTTTAAAATAAGAAAATGAACGGACCAACTCTGAAGGACAATGCTCAGTCTGTTTAAAATAAGAAAATTAACAGACCCACTCAAGAAGAATGCTCAGTCTGTTTAAAATAACAAAATGAATGAACCCACTCAAGGACAATGCTTTTAAGTCTGTTTAAAAATAGCAAATTGAACAGACTCGCTGAAGGCAAATGTTCACTCTGTTTATGCCCACTGCCTGCCTGGCAATGCACGGAATGTGTCTGTCTGTGTATGTGCAGTGAGTGCACAGAGAACCAGCTTCCTTTTAAGTAGATATGAGGCAGAGTACTGCCAGTGCCACCCCTGGCACTGCCCACCCAGCACTGAACCACTCAAGGACAATGCTTTTAAGTCTGTTTAAAAATAGCAAATTGAACAGACTCGCTGAAGGCAAATGTTCACTCTGTTTATGCCCACTGCCTGCCTGGCAATGCACGGAATGTGTCTGTTTGTGTATGTGCAGTGAGTGCACAGAGAACCAGCTTCCTTTTAAGTAGATATGAGGCAGAGTACTGCCAGTGCCACCCCTGGCACTGCCCACCCAGCACTGAACCACTCAAGGACAATGCTTTTAAGTCTGTTTAAAAATAGCTAATTGAACAGACTCGCTGAAGGCAAATGTTCACTCTGTTTATGTCCACTGCCTGCCTGGCAATGCACGGAATTTGTGTGTGTGTGTGCAGTGAGTCCACACAGGACTAGCTTCCTTTTAAGTAGATATGAGGCAGAGTACTGCCAGTGCCACCCCTGGCGCTGCCCACCCAGCACTGAACCACTCAAGGACAATGCTTTTAAGTCTGTTTAAAAATAGCAAATTGAACAGACTCGCTGAAGGCAAATGTTCACTCTGTTTATGCCCACTGCCTGCCTGGCAATGCACGGAATGTGTCTGTCTGTGTGTGTGCAGTGAGTGCACAGAGAACCAGCTTCCTTTTAAGTAGATATGAGGCAGAGTACTGCCAGTGCCACCCCTGGCACTGCCCACCCAGCACTGAACCACTCAAGGACAATGCTTTTAAGTCTGTTTAAAAATAGCTAATTGAACAGACTCGCTGAAGGCAAATGTTCACTCTGTTTATGCCCACTGCCTGCCTGGCAATGCACGGAATTTGTGTGTGTGTGTGCAGTGAGTCCACACAGGACTAGCTTCCTTTTAAGTAGATATGAGGCAGAGTACTGCCAGTGCCACCCCTGGCACTGCCCAGGATAAAATGAACAGACTCACTCAATAACAATGTTCTTTTTTTTTTTTTTCCCTAACAAAGAATCTGTTCTGTGTTGTCTATCAAATGTGGTTCTGTTCTGTGTTGTGTCTATCAAATCTGGTTCTGCTTTCTTGTCTGCCTCAGCCTGCCTGAGCCTGCACCCAGCCCGATCCCGAGCCCACCTCCCAACACAATCGCTGAAAATGTCCGTGATTCCTCATGCTGCTGCTGCTTTTATAGTGCTGGCTCGTCAGGAAATCCTCAGAGAAGCACTGAATGACAGCGCGATTCGCTGCATTCAGTGCTTCTCTGAAAACGTGAACGCAGATTCGCTGCGTTCCGGTATCCATGCCGACCTGTCCCACCCTTTCCTGTGAGTCACTGCGACTCACAGGACAGGGTCAGACAGGTTGGCATGGTTACCGCAGGGGCGCTGCCATTTTCAGGTAATCCGGGGCGCGCATGGCGGTTCGCCGTATCCATCATAGCTATGTTGAATATGTTGGAAATCCGCTCGTATACGCCCCATCACTTTTTTAAGTTAAAAAAAAAAAAAAGTAGCGTTTTACATATGCGGTCAATACGAATGCACACCCCTAGTTCTCGGTACCTGCTCCTTGGAGGCCTTATCGCACTGTTGTGACCGTCACTGCTCGACGCCCTCACTCCGCCCTCTTTACCTCTGAGGTGACTCCCTCCGGCTCTGATGGACGGTTAGCTGCTGCAGCGTCTTCATGCCATCTCCCTCTGGCATCCCCAGACCGGCACGACGCTGCAGATCCGCCATGTTGCTTGATGACGTAGGGCATACGTGCGCGCTCCGATTGATGTACCACCTAGGGCACGAACCTTGGGGGCGTCCCCTGAGATGACGTCATCCACTTCCAATTTAAAAGGTCTCAGTATTTGCTAATGAATTGAGTTAGCAAGGATAAGGATTCGTCCAAGCTACTCTGCCTCCTCGGACTTACCAGGGGTACCCGCTCCTCAGGGGCCCATGTTCCTGAACACTCTGAAGATACTCTACTGCCTGGAAGCTATCGCAGATACAGACATCTGTGAGTTACCAGTGCTCTCTCAGAGCTTTCCCTGGAACCAGGTACTCGCTCCTCGAGGGCCCATGTTCCTGAACACTCTGAAGATTCTCTACTGCCTGGAAGCTATCGCAGATACATACATTTGTGAGTTACCATCGCTCTCACAGAGTTTTCCCTGGAACCAGGACCTCGCTCCTCTAGGGCCTAACCCTTTCCAGCTACTGAGTTTCCTTAAGACCTTATATGAGTTGTCATCCAGTTCTGGCTATGAACACAGTATACCCTGTCTACTCACTATCTATAGTTTCTCTACAGCTCAGCCACCCTGGGATCGCTGTTCCAGTATCTGAGGGACTTCAGCCCTTCCGGGCATATCAGCTCACTACTGCTACCTTTGGTGGTTCTATTAACCTGTCTAATAAAAGAACTATCTGTGTCTGTCTCATTACCCAAGCCTAGCCAGTGATCACTCTCAGGATATCCTCCTGGGGGCGCAGTCATCTGCCATCGGCCCAAGGATCCACCTATCTACATTCCTCTACAGCTGAGTGTCCTCTCCAAGCACTCCGCTGGTAAACAGTTTGCTACTCATTCGCCTTCAGAAGTCTTCAGCTACAGATTCATACAGATTGCTACTCTGCAGTCTATACCTTAACAGTTTGTTAACTACTCCCTCTACAGGAGCTGAGCATATCAGATTGCTAACTTCTCCTACCTCAGGAGTCGATGCGCATCAGATTGTTAGCTCCTCACGAAGAACTGTAACAGATTGCTAACTCCTCCCTCTACAGGAGCCGTTTCATAACAGATTGCTAACTCCTCCCTTCTGGAGGAGTAGTTCATAACAGATTGCTAACTCCTCCCTTCTGGAGGAGTAGATCATAACACGCACCTAGGGCTATCCACTCCTCGAAGAGCCATCTCTACCTGTCTCACCCTTTCTTCCAGTGAGCTTCATCACCGTTCCTCGGACAACCCTCCAGTGCACCTCTTCTGGTTCTCCTCTGTGCCTACTCTACAACTGGATTCTGTGGCGTTCATGCTTGTTCTCACCCTCGCTTCACCCCCTTTACCTTAGTGGCGACTCCCTTCGGGTCTGATGGACAGATGCTGCCGAGGCTTCTCCTCGCTGTTCTTTCTGGAATCCCCGGGCTGGCCTGAAGCTGCCGATCCGCCATGTTCCTGAGTTTGTACCAGCAAGGGCGTGAACCTCGGGGGTGTCCCCCCGTAATGACGTCATCCGCTTCCACCTTAAAAGGTCTTTGCTTGCAACTACAAATTGAGTTAGCAAGGGGAATTCTTTCTCCGCTGCTCTGCCTCCACAACCTTACCTAGGGGTAGCCGCTCCTCGGGGGCCCCACTCTCTCTTCTTGATTTCAGATTGCTAAGACGGGATCTGGTACTTGCTCCACGAGGGCCTACGTCCCTGAATGCTCAGAAGACTCCTTACTACCTGGAAGTGATCGCAGACATGAACACAGTGAGTTCTATTACAGATAGGAACCGGTACTTGCTCCACGAGGGCCTATGTTCCTAATCTCCGAAGACACCCTTCTGTCTAAGACGTTATTGCAGGTACGAGATCGTGAGTCATTATTGTAGATTGTAGATAGGAACCGGTACTCACTCCACGAGGGCCCATGTTCCTAAATCCCTTCTCAACTCTCTTCTATATCAGAAGCTATTATATACCTATATCTTGTGCATTACTATTATATACCTATATCTTGTGCATTACTATTACAGATTGCAGATAGAAACCGTACTTGCTCCACGAAGGCCTCCATTTTAGCCAAAAGATCTTCATTCAAAAATTGGAAGAAGGATCCAACAGAAGAAAATAGAATAAAGCATAAACATTGGCAAGTTAAATGTAAGACATTGATAAGACAGGCTAAGAGAGAATTTGAAAAGAAGTTTCAACCAGCTTCTCACGAATCTCAACCTGGTCCTAAATACGTCCAAAACGGAACTCCTGGTTATCTCCCCTAGCGATAACCACCCCTTCACTAATAACACAATTACCCCACTAGCAAGCCATGTCAGAGACCTTGGGGCCACCCTTGACTCCAGAATGAATTTCAAAAAATTCATTAACGCTACAACTAAAGAATGTTTCTTCAAGCTACAGGTCCTGAAGCATCTAAGACCGCTCTTACACTTCCAGGATTTCCGTTCTGTGCTTCAAGCAATACTGTTTTCAAAGATTGACTATTGCAACGCTCTTCTACTCTCGGTCTCCCCGCCTCTTCGACCAAACCTCTACAGATGCTGCAAAACGCAGCAGCCAGGATCCTTACAAACACACGGCGCAAGGACCACATCACACCTATCCTAAAAATCTTACATTGGCTTCCTATTCAACATAGAATACTGTTCAAAGCTCTCACTATCATCCACAAATCGGTCTACCAACAATCCTCTCTCCAACTCACCTTCCCTCTGGAACTACTTACATCTTCAAGACCAATAAGAACTGCCTACAAAAGTAAGCTCAAGGCCCCTCCCAACAAATCATCAGTTCACAACTCAATCCACAAGCGAGCTTTTTCAACAGCAGGTCCCCTACATTGGAATTCGCTTCCTCAAGACTTACGCCAGGAACAATGCCATTTAACCTTCAGAAAAAAACTTAAAACCTGGCTGTTCACACAAGCCTATCGTTGAAGGATTCCATATTAACCAACTCTCTCTCACCCTCCAACCCACCCTTCTCCCTCCCCGCACTCCCAAACTTTTTCTCTTTTTTCCCTTTTCCACTCGCAACCTCAACCCACCCTTTTCCCTCACCCCCGCCACTCCTCCATCTGACATAACATGTATATTCCAGCTGTATATATTCCATATATATATATTTCCATGTATATTTCCGCTGATTATAATCCATGTTTTTTGTATTATTAATTTATTGTTTTATGTTAATTTATAGTTTGTAATTTTGTTAACTTATTGTTCAATTACTTAATTCTGTCCTATCTTCCGACATCCATGTTTTTACTCTCCCTGTTTTAATGTAACTTCTCTTTTCCACTTATACGTTAATTGATTTTTCCCCTTGTTCTAATGTAAACCGGTACGATAAGACCTGGTCTTGAGTGTCGGTATAGTAAAAGAAGTTAAATAAATAAATAAATAAATAAGTTGGCTGTAGAGGCAAAAACTCACAGTAAAAACTTTTTTAAATATATCCGAAGCAGAAAGCCTGTGAGGGAGTCAGTTGGACCATTAGATGATCGAGGGGTTAAAGGGGCACTTAGAGAAGATAAAACCATCGCAGAAAGATTAAATGATTTCTTTGCTTCGGTGTTTACTGAAGAGGATGTTGGGGAGGTACCCATAATGGAGAAGGTTTTCATGGGTAATGATTCAGATGGACTGAATCAAATCACGGTGAACCTAGAAGATATGGTAGGCCTGATTGACAAACTGAAGAGTAGTAAATCACCTGGACCGGATGGTATACACCCCAGAGTTCTGAAGGAACTAAAAAATGAAATTTCAGACCTATTTGAAATCAGCTGTTCCACTGGCAGCGCCTATTCGATTCTCCGGAGAACTCCAAAAGACTCGGGGCTTCTTGAACCAGTGCAGCTTTCATTTCACTTTACAACCTTCATTGTTTCCCTCAGGCCTCTCTAAGACCAGCTACATTCTGTTTTATTTGGATGGGAGAGCCTTATCATAGGCATCTACCTTGTGGGAACGCAAGGACCCTATCTTGCAGGACATAGAAGGATTTATGGACTTGTTTAAATCCATTTTTTATAACCCTGCTCATATGTCTGTTGCTGGATTTGCTTTGGTGGACCTGAAGCAAGGAAACAGATCTCTGGCGGAATTTGCCATCGAATTTAAAACTCTTGCAGCGGAACTTTACTGTGACCCCAGATGTCTGAAGACACTCTTTTGCAGAGGCCTGGACACCCGCGTAAAGGACGAGCTGGTTGCTCGTCAGACACCTGACTCGCTGGAAGAATAGCCTTAGCTACTCGGATTGACTGGCGGCTCCGAGACAAGGTGAAGGAACTCCTGCCTAAGGTGCTACCTGGGTTGAAGCAAACCAGTGGTCCTGCATTACGAGGGGATACAGCACCTCCTGCTGTGGAGAAGAAAGAACCGAAGAAACCTGGTCACGGTCACTTGACTTCTAAAGAGAGAAGATTTAGGAGGAAGAACGGCCTGTGCATGTACTATGGTCAGCTAGGCCATGATGTTTCTGCCTGCCCTATTCGTCCAGGAAACTGACAAGCCTGAGTCCCGTGGGAGGACTGTTCTTGGGCTATACAGCAATATCTCCTACATAGAAACATAGAAACGACAGCAGAAGAAGACCAAACGGCCCATCCAGTCTGCCCAGCAAGCTTCACACATTTTTTCTCATACTTATCTGTTTCTCTTAGCTCTTTGGTTTTATTTCCCTTCCAACCCCACCATTAATGTAGAGAGCAGTGATGGAGCTGCATCCAAGTGAAATATCAAGCTTGATTAGTTAGGGGTAGTAGGGGAAGTAACCGCTGCAATAAGCAAGCTACACCCATGCTTATTTGTTTTACCCAGACTATGTTATTCAGCCCTTATTGGTTGTTTTTCTTCTCCCCTGCCGTTGAAGCAGGGAGCTATGCTGGATATGCGTGAAGTATCAGTTTTTCTTCTCCCCTGCCGTTAAAGCAGAGAGCTATGCTGGAAATGCATTGAAAGTGAAGTATCAGGCTTATTTGGTTTGGGGTAGTAACCGCCGTAACAAGCCAGCTACTCCCCGCTTTGTGAGTGCGAATCCTTTTTTCTTCTCCCCTGCCGTTGAAGCAGGGAGCTATGCTGGATATGCGTGAAGTATCAGTTTTTCTTCTCCCCTGCCGTTGAAGCAGGGAGCTATGCTGGATATGCGTGAAGTATCAGTTTTTCTTCTCCCCTGCCGTTGAAGCAGAGAGCTATGCTGGATATGCGTGAAGTATCAGTTTTTCTTCTCCCCTGCCGTTGAAGCAGAGAGCTATGCTGGATATGCGTGAAGTATCAGTTTTTCTTCTCCCCTGCCGTTGAAGCAGGGAGCTATGCTGGATATGCGTGAAGTATCAGTTTTTCTTCTCCCCTGCCGTTGAAGCAGAGTGCTATGCTGGATATGCGTGAAGTATCAGTTTTTCTTCTCCCCTGCCGTTGAAGCAGAGAGCTATGCTGGATATGGGTTGAAAGTGAAGTATCAGGCTTATTTGGTTTGGGGTAGTAACCGCCGTAACAAGCCAGCTACTCCCCGCTTTGTGAGTGCGAACCCTTTTTTCCACATTTCCTCTTGCTGTTGTAGCTTAGAGCGATGTTGGAGTCACAGTAACCATGTGTATGTTTATTGAATAAGGGTATTATCTCCAGGCAGTAGCAGTCATTCTGGCGAGCCACCCACTCTTTATTGACGGCCTCTACTCTTTCATCCAGTCTCTGTGATTCCTGAACCAGTGACGGTTCAAACCTCTGCCCTGAAGGACTCAGGGGCAAGAGGCAACTTTAATCTCAGACATTTTGTGGAAGATCTGAGGAGTCCATTCAGCAAATTTAAAGATCCACTATTGTATCACAATTTGAAGTGGGCCTTGGACGATTGTTTTTACCACCACTTCTTTTGAGGATCTTATCAACATCACCAGCAGTTTTTCTTTTACCTGCTGTTTTCATTGCGGTTGCTTTTGTGCGCCATAGTTAGGTGGCGCTTTACATCTTTAATGTCTTTTTGGATTACAATTTTGAGATATCCGCTACGTTATACTCACTTGGAAGTCGTGCTGAAGGACTACAGCATTGTTGATTCCGAAGAAGATATCTCTAACTACCAGCTTGGCTGTCTGCTGGTGCTAGCATCAGTTCCATTGAAGAAGACATCTCTCGCTACCAGCTTTCGCATTTGGCTCTCTCGGAAGTCGTGCCCATCTACCTATGGCACTGTGGATTCCAAAGAAGAGGATATCTCTGACTATCATCTATACGTTTGGTTTACTCGGAAGTCGTGCTGGAGGTTTACAGCACTGTTGGATTCCAGGGATGAAGATATCGCCATTCATCAGCTTGATCGTTTTGCTGGTATTGCCATCATCTCTCTTCCAGCATCCTGTGGAAGAACCAATCAGAAGTGGATGTTGGACAAGTTTCTACATCACCACTTCCACTGAAACCTCAGTGATGTCCATGGCGACCCTCTCATTGCTGCTGACTTCATTATACACTCTGCAAAATTCTTCAAATCTCAATTCCATATTCCATCGTGAAATGAACTCAAGAATTTAGAGATCCTGGATGTTTGAACAGAGGCTGAGTTTTGTTTGCCTGAAAGGGCTTCGGCCCCGAAACCATCTTTGGGAGCCTCAGACCTATTGGATAAAGAGATGCTTCATCAATTCCATCTCGCACATCCTTGGTAACATGGTACCCGAAGAGAAGACCGCCCTTTGAAGGGGGGTACTGTTGTGTTCGTGCCTGTTCTCGCCCTCGCTCCACCCTCTCTATCTTAGTGGCGACTCCCTTCGGGTCTGACGGACAGATGTTGCTGCGGCTTCTCCTCGCCGTTCTTCCTGGAATCCTCAGGCTGGCCTGACGCTGCAGATCCGCCATGTTCCTGATGACATAAGGGCGCGCGTGCGCACTCCAGAGTTTGTACCGGTATGGGCGCGAACCTCGGGGGTGTCCCCCCGTAGTGACGTCATCCGCTTCCACCTTAAAAGGTCTTTGCTTGCAACTACGAATCGAGTTAGCAAGGGGAATTCTTTCTCCGCTGCTCTGCCTCCACAACCTTACCTAGGGGTACCCGCACCTCGGGGACCCTGCTCTCTCTTCTTGATTTCAGATTGCTAAGACGGGATCTGGTACTCGCTCCACGAGGGCCTACATCCCTGAATGCTCAGAAGACTCCTTACTACCTGGAAGCGATCGCAGACGTGAACACAGTGAGATCTATTACAGATAGGAACCGGTACTCACTCCACGAGGGCCCATGTTCCTAAATCCCTTCTCAACTCTCTTCTATATCAGAAGCTATTATATACCTATACCTTGTGCATTACTATGTTTACTGAAGAGGATGTTGGGGAGGTACCCATACTGGAGAAGGTTTTCATGGGTAATGATTCAGATGGACTGAATCAAATCACGGTGAACCTAGAAGATGTGGTAGACCTGATTGACAAACTGAAGAGTAGTAAATCACCTGGACCGGATGGTATACACCCGAGTTCTGAAGGAACTAAAAAATGAAATTTCAGACCTATTAGTAAAAAATTTTAACCTATCAGTAAAATCATCCATTGTATCTGAAGACTGGAGAATAGCTAATGTAACCCCAATATTTAAAAAGGGCTCCAGGGGTGATCCGTGAAACTACAGACCGGTTAGCCTGACTTCAGTGCCAGGAAAAATAGTGGAAAGTATTCTAAACATCAAAATCACAGAACATATAGAAAGACATGGTTTAATGGAACAAAGTCAACATGGCTTTACCCAAGGCAAGTTTTGCCTCACAAATCTGCTTCACTTTTTTGAAGGAGTTAATAAACATGTGGATAAAGGTTTACTGGTAGATGTAGTATACTTGGATTTTCAGAAGGCGTTTGACAAAGTTCCTCATGAGAGGCTTCTAGGAAAAGTAAAAAGTCATAGGATAGGTGGCGATGTCCTTTCGTGGATTGCAAACTGGCTAAAAGACAGGAAACAGAGAGTAGGAGTAAATGGACAATTTTCTCAGTGGAAGGGAGTGGACAGTGGAGTGCCTCAGGGATCTGTATTGGGAACCTTACTCTTCAATATATTTATAAACGATCTGGAAAGAAATACGACGAGTGAGATAATCAAATTTGCAGATGATACAAAATTGTTCAGAGTAGTTAAATCACAAACAGATTGTGATACATTGCAGGAAGACCTTGTGAGACTGGAAAATTGGGCATCAAAATGGCAGATGAAATTTAATGTGGATAAGTGCAAGGTGATGAATATAGGGAAAAATAACCCATGCTATAGTTACACAATTTTAGGTTCCTTATTAGGTGCTACATCCCAAGAAAGAGATCTAGGCGTCATAGTGGATAACACATTGAAATTGTCGGTTCAGTGTGCTGCGGCAGTCAAAAAAGCAAACAGAATGTTGGGAATTATTAGAAAGGGAATGGTGAATAAAAACGGAAAATGTCATAATGCCTCTGTATTGCTCCATGGTGAGAACGCACCTTGATTACTGTGTACAATTCTGGTCGCCGCATCTCACAAAAATATAATTATGATGGAGAAGGTACAGAGAAGGGCTACCAAAATGATAAGGGGAATGGAACAGCTACCCTATGAGGAAAGACTAAAGAGGTTATGACTTTTCAGCTTGGACAAGAGACAGCTGAGGGGGGATATAGAGGTGTTTAAAATCATGAGAGGTCTTGAACGGGTAGATGTGAATTGGTTATTTACTCTTTCGGACAATAGAAAGACTAGGGGGCACTCCATGAAGTTAGCATGTGTCACATTTAAAACTAATCAGAGAAAGTTCTTTTTTACTCAACGCACAATTAAACTCTGGAATTTGTTGCCAGAGGATCTGGTTAGTGCAGTTAGTATAGCTGTGTTTAAAAAAGGATTGGATAAGTTCTTGGAGGAGAAGTTCATTACCTGCTATTAATTAAGTTGACTTAGAAAATAGCTACTGCTATTACTAGCAACGGTAACATGGAATAGTTCTTAGTTTTTGGGTATTTGCCAGGTTCTTAATGCCTGGATTGGCCACTGTTGGAAACAGGATGCTGGGCTTGAGGGACCCTTGGTCTGACGCAGTATGTTATGTTCTTATCTTCTTAGAATGCAGATAGGAACCGGTACTCGCTCCACGAGGGCCTATGTTCCTAAAACCCTCCAAAAACTCTCTTCTATTCCATAAGCCATATACACAGATATTGTGATTTCTCATTCCAGACTGCATATAGGAACCAGTACTCGCCTATGGCTCCTGTTCCTGAATATACTGAAGACTCTGTTGCATAGAAGCCATTACATATCTCTACAACTGTGAGTGTATCATCTACTACTGGTTATGTATTTTTTTTTTCTCTGCACTACTTAGCTAAGACTAAATTGCCTTACTTATATGTTTAAAGTTTGAAACTAGTTAGTTGGTTTGCTTATTCTTCTCATATCAAGTTCTGATTTGTTCCAATGAAAAAAAAAAAAAAAATTTGTTCCATGTAAACTGCCACACGGCAGTAGGTATTACCGTTTAACTGTGAACCGGAGTGATATGTATTGTATACAGGAACTCCCGGTATATAAATTCCATAAATAAATAAATAAATAAATAAATAAATAAATGTATCCAGCATACCCTGTCTACTCACTACCTATAGTCTCTCTCTACAGCTCAGCAACCCAGAGACCACAATTCCAGTATCTGAGGGACTTCAGCCCTGTTGGGTGCATCAGCTCACTACTGCCACCTCTGGTGGTTCTACTTCCTGTCTAATAGAGAACTATCTGTGTTTTAGGGATGTGAATCGTGTCCTCGATCGTCTTAACGATCGATTTCGGCTGGGAGGGGGAGGGAATCGTATTGTTGCCGTTTGGGGGGGTAAAATATCGTGAAAAATCGTGAAAAATCTAAAAATCGAAAAATCGCAAAACCGGCACATTAAAACCCCCTAAAACCGACCCCCAACCCTTTAAATTAAATCCCCCACCCTCCCGAACCCCCCCCCAAATGACTTAAATAACCTGCGGGTCCAGCGGCGGTCCGGAACGGCAGCGGTCCGGAACGGGCTCCTGCTCCTGAATCTTGTTGTCTTCAGCCGGCGCCATTTCCAAAATGGCGCCGAAAAATGGCAGCGGCCATAGACGAACACGATTGGACGGCAGGAGGTCCTTCCGGACCCCCGCTGGACTTTTGGCAAGTCTCGTGGGGGTCAGGAGGCCCCCCACAAGCTGGCCAAAAGTTCCTGGAGGTCCAGCGGGGGTCAGGGAGCGATTTCCCGCCGCGAATCGTTTTCGTACGGAAAATGGCGCCGGCAGGAGATCGACTGCAGGAGGTCGTTCAGCGAGGGTTCCGGCGCCTCGCTGAACAACCTCCTGCAGTCGATCTCCTGCCGGCGCCATTTTCCGTACGAAAAAGATTCGCGGCGGGAAATCGCTCCCTGACCCCCGCTGGACCTCCAGGAACTTTTGGCCAGCTTGTGGGGGGCCTCCTGACCCCCACGAGACTTGCCAAAAGTCCAGCGGGGGTCCGGAAGGACCTCCTGCCGTCCAATCGTGTTCGTCTATGGCCGCCGCCATTTTTCGGCGCCATTTTGGAAAATGGCGCCGGCTGAAGACAACAAGATTCAGGAGCAGGAGCCCGTTCCGGACCGCTGCCGTTCCGGACTGCCGCTGGACCCGCAGGTTATTTAAGTCATTTGGGGGGGGTTCGGGAGGGTGGGGGATTTAATTTAAAGGGTCGGGGGTGGGTTTTAGGGGGTTTTAGTGTGCCGGCTCACGATTCTAACGATTTATAACGATAAATCGTTAGAATCTCTATTGTATTGTGTTCCATAACGGTTTAAGACGATATTAAAATTATCGGACGATAATTTTAATCGTCCTAAAACGATTCACATCCCTACTGTGTTTGTCTCCATAAAGTCTAGCCGGTGGTCCCTCTCAGGATCTCCTCCTGGGGGCACTGTCATCTGCTATCGGCCCAGGGATTCACCAATTTACCTCAAGTGTCATCCCTTATACTACTAGAGCGGTATTATATGACTGCCACTCTGTGGGAAGCCAACCCACCACAGATCATTAACTCCACCTATGGAGTATTACAATTGTTAGCTCTTCCCCTTGGCAGGGTGATCCATAACAGATTGCTAACTCCCTGGCAGACTTATAACAGATTGCCACTCCTAGCAGCAAGGATTTATAACAGATTGTTAACTCCTCCCTCTCCAGGAGGAGATCCATAACAGATTGCTAACTCCTCCCCCTACAGGAGGAGCTCGATAACAGTTTGCTAACTCCGAGCAGCAGAATTATAACAGATTGCTAACTCCTCACCTCTGGAGGAGCAGATCTACAACAGCTTCCTCTGACTCTGAGTGAGTACTGGACCTGCTCTTCACCTTCGTCTTCCTTCTTTGTGTGGATTCTCAGGTTATCCCGCTCTGCAGACCACTACTGAATCCATACTGTCTTGTGAAACCATTACCACCGGCGTCCGGCCTACCCCATGCTGCGGACCACTACCGGAGATCGCCTGCACAAAGCTTCATCACAAGAAGGTATTCCCCGGGTTACCCTGCGCTGCGGGCCACTACCGGATCTATACTACCTTGTGCAACTTCCAGCTTCAGCCTCCGGCCTATCCCACACTGCGGATCACTACCGGATATCATCTGCACAAGTCTCAGCTAGAGGAAGTATTTCCCGGGTTACCCCGCTCTGTGGACCTCTACCGAAGAAGCCTGCTTGCAGGCTCTTTACTTGGACTGAGTCTATTAACCCGCTCCTTGGGTTATTCTTGCTGCATAATAAAGCTATTGCCTCTGTTGTCTATCATTGCTGAGATCCCACCTGTCGTGGTGAGTCCCCTCAGGGCTCCTCCCTGTGGGTGGAGTCATCTCTCCCCATGACCCAAGGGCCCACTGCCTAGTTTAACACAGAGAACGTAACGGCCCCCTTCAAGGTAACAAATCTCACACTCTTGACTTGAGAGACTGAAGATGTCTTCTTTGTCCCTCGTTGCCAGCAAGGAAAAGAAAGTCTTTACGAACTGCACTACTTGGTCTATGAATTACTGTGTTTTTTGGCCAGGGGTTCAGAGAGAAAAATCTTCTTCCAAGACCAATATACATTCATTTTCTTGTGAAATTCCCACTGGAATCCAGGGAAAAGCTCCCTCCTGGTGGTTGCATGGAAACCATAAGTAACATATCTGATCTAGAGTCTCCAAACAAAGTCTTTGCTCCATAAGATTATATGGAGACATGCCTCTTGAGTTGGTGGGAGGTAAACATAATGAATCTCCTTCGGGGCCTCTTCAGTTCAATCCCATCTTGAATGTATCTATGGGCCAGGGATCAATGCTCCAATTGTGCTGTCATCGACATGACAAACAGTTGTGTTGGATGAATCGAGGTCTGATGCATCAACTTTATTAACACTACCAACTTGTGTACTGATGGTGCCAAAGAGCGGTGCCAAGTGCTTCAATAGCATTGAGTCCGGATTTGTCAATGGTGTCAGGGATCAATGTATCAACAGTTCCACATGCATCGATGGCATGGAACCCAACCTATGCTTTGAAAATGCCAACCATGCTGCTGGCTCAGACACATTGCGCTGCTTTTTATGAGCTGATGAGCCCCACATGGCTTGTACGGGGCTTACAGATCCCTGTGCCTACCACCTCCTCACCTTGCTTGACCCTGGGAGCGGGAGCTTTGCTTGAGGAATTCCAGCTCAACTTGGCACAGTTGAGGCCCTACTCAAAGCAGGAATGACTCTGGAATTTCACCAACCTGAGCAGCTCTTTCATCTCCCAAGCCCTAGTCCTCTTAAACTTCAGAGACATCTGGCTACAATGGCAGCAATTGCATCATGGTCTGGCCCCAGATGTCATGACTATTGGTAATGCTTTGTGTGGTCATCTTGAGCTGGACATTTCTTTTTTTAAATTAGCACTAAAAAGTAGGAATGTGAATCATTTTTTGACGATTTAAAAAAATCGTCAGATATTTTTTAAATCGTCAAAAATCGTTAGAGTCGCGATACAATAGAAATTCCCCTGATTTATCGTGAAAAATCGTAAATCGGGGGAGGGCGGGAAAACCGGCACACCAAAACAACCCCTAAACCCCCCCAAAATGTTTTAAATTACCTGGTGGTCCAGTGGGGGGGTCCTGGCGCGATCTCCCGCTCTCGGGCCATCGGCGCCATTTTTGCTGCCACTAATATAAATGGCGCCGATGGCCCGATAAAACCCCCCCCAACCCGACCCTTTAAAATTACCCCCTTAGCCTCCCCCACTCTCCCGACCCCCCCCAAAACTTTTTACACATACCTGGTGGTCCAGGGGGGCCGCGGGGAACGATCACTCGTTCCCACGCTATCAGCTGCGCTAAAAAAAAATGGCACCGATGGCCCTTTGCCCTTACCATCTGACAGGGCAAAGGTAGCGTCGGCACCATTTTGAATATTGGCAATATGGCCTGTGTGCAGGAGATCGCTCCCGGACCCCCGCTGGACCCCCAGGGACTTTTGGCCAGCTTGGGGGGCCTCCTAACCCCCACAAGACTTGCCAAAAGGCCAGCGGGGGTCCGGGAGCGACCTCCTGCACTCCGGCCATATTGCCAGTATTCAAAATGGCGCCGGCACTACCTTTGCCCTCACTATGTCATAGGGGCCGACGGTCCAGCAGGGGTCGCTCCCAGACCCCCGCTGGACTTTTGGCAAGACTTGTGGGGGTCAGGAGGCCCCCCCAAGCTGGCCAAAAGTCCCTGGGGGTCCAGCGGGGGTCCGGGAGCGATCTCCTGCACGCAGGCCGTATTGCCAATATTCAAAATGGCGCCAGCGCTACCTTTTCCCTGTCACATGGTAAGGGCAAAGGGCCATCGGCGCCATTTTTTTTTAGCACAGCGTGGGAATGGGAGATCGCGGCCCCCCTGGACCACCAGGTATGTGTAAAAAGTTTGGGGGGGGGGGGTCGGGAGAGTGGGGGAGGCTAAGGGGGTAATTTTAAAGGGTCGGGGTGGGGTTTTTTTAATCGGTGCAGGCCTCACTAAAAAAAATTAGTGATGTGAATTGGAATCGGAACAGATTCCAATTCACATCTCGTAACGATCAGATTTCCCCCCCCCCCCCCCCCCAGCTGAACCCGATCGTTAAAACGATTGGGCACATGATTCATATCCCTACTAAAAAGTGCTGTTAAGGGGCTGCCAAGGCATTGGAGCAGCTCAATTATTTATTTATTTATTTATTTATTATTTATTACTTGCCCCTCTAATACAGTTCATTAAAAGAGTTAAAAAAAAGACTAAAGATATCAAAAGCTTCTATGAGAAAGAGAGTACACATCTGTGCAAGAGTTTGGATGAAAAAAAGACTGAAACATTAACAAGGTAGCACATGCGAGGGAACTACCAAATATGCTCAGTAGAACAAAAGTTCTATGAGCTAGGAGAGATGGGTCCATTTGGCACCGAATGACATCACCTGCTTGTCAATGAAGAATGTAAAAGTACATCATCAGGCTTTTAACCCTTGCATATATTATGACCCTCGGTGGCAGCGAGCCGCAACCGGGACCAGCTACTCACTGGCTTGGCAGACCGCTCCGCTCGAGGTGACTGCCTCGTCGGGGTGGCTACGCAGCAGCTCTTTTTTCTCTCTAACATGGCCGCGGCATCGGCTGTCCTCCTTGCTCGTGACTGACTCCGCCCCTGCTGAACTTCCTAGGGCCGTGCGCGCGGCAAATGCTGATTCTTAAAGGGGCCACAACAGGAAGTGGATGGACACCTTCCTGTGAACAGCTACTGGGGTTGTACTACTTAAGGGCTGGGTCAGCATCTCAACTTTGCCTTGACTTCATCTGGGCTCCTGTTGGTGCAGTTCCTGAGTTTGTTCCTGTTCCTGTGCTTGACTCGCGGACCGGCTACTGTGTTCTCCTGGTATTGACTTCTGGACTGGCTGTGGTGGATGCCTGGAATGCCCTTCCGGAGGAAGTGGTGAAGTCTAAAACTGTGAAAGACTTCAAAGGGGCGTGGGATAAACACTGTGGATCCATCAAGTCTAGTGGGCGTAAATATAGAGGAGGTGGTAAAACACTGCAGGGAGCGGCAGTAGCCACAGAGGCATTCACGGAGTGGGATGCCAGTGGCCAGTAGTTGGTGTTCCACCTTCAGGCAGCAAAATACTGCACGGAGCGGCAGTAGCCACAGAGGCATTCACGGAGCGGGATGCCAGTGGTTTGTGTTCCACCTTCACGGAGCGGAAGGTTGGAGGGCTGCCATCTCCAAAAAAAACAAAAAACAAAAAAACAAAAACAAAAAAACAAAAAACAAACAAACAAAACAGAGGTGGGTAAGAGTATGGGGCAGGGGTGTGGCCGTTTGTTGCAGCAGTTGCTACCCCTGATTGAGCTGGATGTTCATTGGGATGCGGATACGGCGCTGCTCTCTGCATTGGTGGTGGGGTGGAAGGGAATTGGGGCCGGAGGGTGCTGGAAGCCAATAGTGATGGGGGAGGGGGAGAAAAAAAGGGGGGGGGGAAGATAAAAAAAAATGGATAAACTGCGTAGCTTGCTGGGCAGACTGGATGGGCCGTTTGGTCTTCTTCTGCCGTCATTTCTATGTTTCTATGTTTCTATGTATATTCTCTGGCTCTGATTACTGGACTGGCTGCGGAATACCCTCTGGCTTTTGACTCCTGGACCGGCTGCGGAATACCCTCTGGCCTTTGACCGCTGGACCGGCTGTGTACTGCCATCTGTACCCTATGACCTGTTGGAGGCGCCAGCCATCTGTACCATACGACCTGCTGGAGGCGCTAGCTATCTGGATTACATGACCTGCAGGAGGCGTCTGCATCCAGATTTCCTTCACCAAACGACCTAAGACTTACAGAGGGTGCCTCGCCTTCTGACTGTGAAACCTTGGGTTACCTCGGATCAAGGGTCCACCTCCTGGTTCATAACAGTATATTCTTCCTAACCCTTACTTGATCCCTCCAATTCACTCTCTTCCTCCCTCCCTCAGTTTGAAACACCCCCACTCTATTCACTCTCTTGCCCCTCTCTCCCAAGGCTTAAAACACGCCTAGTTTTCTCTCTCTCTTCCACTTCTCCTGAGGCTTAATTCCCAGCTCTCTCTCTTGCTCCTCCATTCCCTGCTTTCTTCTGACCCATGCATGCAAAAGAAATGGCAGCAGCTTCCTCCTAGCCTGCATAAGAGTTTTCTCTTCTGGCCAACACTTCCATGTCCCTTCTCTTCTGGCCCGATGCTACTGCCTTCCCTCCTCTTTCAACTCTGTACAGGCTAATGCTAATATCACCACTTCTGGTTCCCTGCAGCACATTGAGCACGAAACAGAAAATACTACATGGGAGAGAAATTCTGAGCAAATTTGGCTTTGCACAGAATTCCCCCAGTAATACTATTTATTAACTAGGATGGTAGAGAGCCAAAGAAGACAACAAAACTGGCTTAAGCAGCAATATCCTACAAGTGGTTAGCAAACTGGATATATCTTTAACAGTGTAGACAAGAATGGTTGCGTAGACTTGAAGAGCCAGTTGGTCTTTGTGTGCCATCATCTATAATGTTACTATAGTAATTTTGAACAATAACTTACAAATAAAGTGCTAAGAAAAACTAAACTTATTACTAAATCAAATTATACTATAATAAGAACATAAGATATGCCATACTGGGTCAGACCAAGGGTCCATCAAGCCCAGTATCCTGTTTCCAACAGTGGCCAATCCAAGTCACAAGTAACTGTCAAGTACCCAACATTAGATAGATCACAAGCTACTATTGCTTATTAATTACCATCATAGCAGTTTATGGATTTATCCTCTAGGAATTTATCCAAATCTTTTTTAAACCCAGTTATACTAACTGCTGTAACTACATCCTCTGACAATGAATTCCAGAGCTTAATTATGCGCTGAGTGAAAAAGAATTTTCTTCGACTTACTTTAAATGAGCTGCTTGCTAACTTCATGGAGTGCCCCCTGTTCCTTCTATTATCTGAGAGAGTAAATAATCGATTTACATTAACTGGAACAAACTACCGACTGATCTAAGACTGGAACCATGCCTCCACACCTTCCGAAGGAAACTTAAGACGTGGCTTTTCCTCCAAGCCTTCCCCTAACACAAATTAACTCGTCATACCCAGATCAAGGAACTTAATATCTATTAATTTCATAACATATTAATTGATAATTACCTAGTTAATCTCTATCGCTCTTACTCCTACTTCACTTATTCCTAGCTACACTAGCTCCCAAGTTCAATACCCCTGTTTATTGTAACTTTGAATTTTCGACCTTTCTTATTTATGTTTAGTCGGTTTTATTTTTACTTCTGGTTTCCCCTGTTCCATGTAAACCGGCCTGATATGAATCCCATTCATGAAGGCCGGTATAGAAATGTTTTAAATAAATAAATAAATAAATAAACTTGTTCAAGTACTTTCATGATTTTGTAGATTTCTATCATTTCCCCCCTCAGTCATCTCTTCTCCAAACTGAACAGCCCTAACTTCTTTAGCCTTTCCTCATACGGCAGCCATTCTATGCCCCTTATCATTTTGGTCACCCTTCTCTGCACTTTTTCCAGTGCAGCTATATCCTTTACTTATATTTTGTAGAAAGTATAATTTTTTATTGAGCAATATAAGTATTCTTGGGAGATGCTGGATGCCATTTCTCTGACAAACTGACCAATCAGCATCTCATCTGTATACATGAACTGATCCTTCTTATATAGGTAAAATATAATACAGTACTAGGTCAGAAATTCTTAAGTTGCGTGACCACCTGGAGTATCATTTACGTAAGTTGTCATGTCAACAACATGATAAATTATCCCTAAATTACCCTGACCAGTTCTGCAAGTTGGGGCCCATTTACCATCACTCTTTTAGAAAATCCTTTATCCTGTTAAAATCTTGCTATTCAGGGCAATCTTTATATCTTAGGCTGTGTTTACAGATGCCCCTGTATTCGACATGCTAGCCTGAGGTTCTGACTGTTGTCTTCTGCTCTTGTGAACCTATAATTAGGCATCACAAATTGTTGCCAGTTTCAACTGCTGTCCAGGTGTCCTTGGAATTCCTTCAGGTCAGGCTCAGTCGGGCATTTAAAGTTCACATAGCCAGAAAGGCTAAGATAGCAGAGGATTCTGGGTCAGTTGCCATCTCCATGTTGATCTCAAGCTCAGGCACACATATATCAATGGAATGGACTCCTAGGGGTGATGATGGAGTCTAAAACAGTGATAAAATTGAAAAAAGCCTACGTTAAGCACAGAGGATTCTTAATTGCAAAGAAGTGAAGGGAATGCCAGAGATCAACTGACGTCTACAGCATTGTAACAGGATGTAATTTGGGCAGACTAGATGGGCCTTATGGTTCTTAATTTGTCATACTATGCTGTTTATATGAAAGTACAACTCTCAAAAGTTCATCAGAAATATTTAACATTAGTTCAATTAAAAACTTTCTCCTGTTTGTTTGCTGGCCTTTACAGTTTGTCAAGGACATGAATAAAAATAAAGTCTTATTGTATAATTACATTAATACCCTAAAGTAGGATTTGGGAACCTCCATTCCTATTTATTTATTTATTTATCGAGTTTTATATACCGTCGTTCGGTTTCGCCATCACAATGGTTTACAAAGTTTCGATGTTTAACAAAGTGTTCAAAACTTCATACGCTTGTTAACATAGTTATTTTAGTCATTATACATAGTTTGGTTATAAATTGAACAGGTTAAATTACATGCTTTGGATTGCTTCTGCATGTTTGTAGCATAGAGTTGTAGCATAGAGTCATAGGTTGTTTTGGTAGGCTTTGGTGAACATCCAAGTTTTTAGTTCTTTTTTGAAGGTTTTTAAATTTTGTTGCGTTCTCAGTTCAGTTGGGAGGGAGTTCCATAGTTCGGGGCTTCCTAGGGAAATGGCTCTCTTCCAAGTTGAGGTAAGTTTGTGATGAGCAGGTGGAATTTTTAATAGACCTTTGTTAGCTGAAGGGAGATTTTGGTTTGGTGAGTGGAGTTTTATGGATGCACTGAGCCAATTTGTTTGTTTTTCATATATTATTTTGTGCATTATAGATAGTATTTTGTAGTCTATCCTGTATTTTATTGGGAGCCAGTCTAGTGAAATGAGAGTTGGAGTAATGTGATCGTATTTTTTTGTTCCTGTGAGTATTCTGGTGGCTGTATTTTGAAGGATTTGGAGAGGTTGGATGGTGGTGAGAGGTAAGTTGAATAGCAGGGAGTTGCAGTAAACCAGGCTGGAGAAGCTGAGTAGTTGGAGGACCGTTCTGAAGTCATTGGGGGAAAGGAAAGGTTTTAGGTGTCATACGGTCAGGAGTTTGTGGTATCCGTCTTTGATTTTTGCAGAGATGTGGTTCTTGAAGGATAGTTCCTTGTCAATTATTACTCCTAAGTTGCGGGCATGGGTGACAGGGGATATTGCTGATTTTTTATTCATTATGTTGAGTGGTGGTATGTGTGTGTGGTTATTCTTTCTATCCAGCATGATTATTTCTGTCTTATCAATGTTTAGGATAAGTTTCATGTTGGTTAGTAGTTGCTTTATTTTGGTGAGGTAGTTGGCTGTTTTTTTGTAGGTGTCCTCCAGTGAGTTGTGTATTAGGATAAGTATTTGGATGTCATCAGCATATATGAAGTGAGTCAGTTTAAGGTTTGAGAGGAAGTAGCATATCGGGAGAAGATAAATGTTGAAAAGTGTTGCCGATAGTGTGGAGCCTTGGGGAACTCCAGTGTCAAGGTTTATTTTCTTTGAGAGGGTGTCATTGATTGACACCTGGTAAGTCCTTTGTGATAGGATGAGAACGATTGTAGGGTTTTTTCTTTTACACCTATTTCGGAGAGACGGTCAATCAGTAATGAATGGTTTACCGTGTCAAAGGCTGCTGATAGGTCTAGTAGGACTAGAAGGTAGCTGTGGCCATTGTCAAATCCTTTGAGCACAGTGTCATTTAATGATAGGAGTAGTGATTCGGTGTTTAGTTGTTTCCTGAAGCCGAATTGCATAGGAAGTAGGATGTTGTTCCTTTCCAGGTGGTCACTGAGTTGGGATTGGACAATTTTTTCAATAATTTTGGCAATGATATGGGTCGGTAGTTTAGTGGGTTATCTGGATCAAGGTTGGTCTTTTTCAGTATGGGTTTGATAATTGCTGATTTTAGGCATTCAGGGTAGTTTCCTTCTGTTAGGGAAAGGTTCACGATGTTGGTTAATGTTTTGGTTATAGATGATTCGATGGCTTTGATCATCTGTATGGGTATGCTATCGATAGAGTGCTCAGCTGGGTTCATTTTTTTGATGATATTTTGGATTTCCAGTGATTATGATGAATCAAAATTGTGCCAGCTTGGTGTTTGATTGATTTGTATTTTCGGGTCTCGCGTGTTGTTGTTGAGGTTGTTGTTTATGAGGTTTTTTATTTTTTCGTTAAAGAAGTCTGCAAAGTCATTGCTTGAGAGCTTGGAGGTTGGTGATGTCTGGTCATTGGAGGATTTGGTTAGGCAATGTACGATATTGAAGAGCATTTTTGGAAAAGGTGGTAAATTCACAACTCATGGACTACCTAGAAAACCATGATATTCTCCATGTCTCCCAATTTGGATTCAGGAAGCACTTCAACACCGAATCCTTACTGCTCTCCCTCACTGACTATCTCCTCAGAGGTCTGGGACAAGGCCACAGTTACCTCCTCGCCCTTCTTGACATCTCAGCGGCCTTTGACACCATCAGCCACCACCACCTCCTGACACGGCTAGAAAGCATCGGCATCTCAGGAATAGCTCTTGCTTGGTTCAAATCCTATCTCTCTAACAGAAAGTTCTCTGTGAAAATTGGAAACAACCTATCTGCCTCATACCCCCTACAACAAGGAGTCCCGCAAGGCTCATCACTCTCATCTACCCTATTCAACATTTACCTCACTCCCCTCTGCCACCTCCTCACTGACCTTAAACTCAAATTCTACCTTTATGCTGATGATGTACAGATCATCATTCCCATTCACAACTCCATATCTGACGCCCTCGAGCACTGGGAAAAGTGCCTTGCTGCCATCAACGCCCTCCTCACCAACCTTCAGCTTGCTCTCAACACCAACAAAACGGAACTCCTTCACATCTCCTCGCACCCCCCTGACCTCCTACCTAACGACCCTAAACTTAACCTCCTCACAGCTCAACCCTCCGTTAGAGACCTCGGAGTCCTTCTTGATCCCAACCTAAGTATGAAACCTCACATCAACTCCATCCTCAAAACTGGCTTCTTCAAGCTAAATGTACTAAAGAAACTCAGACCCCTGCTCTACGCCCATGACCTCCGCACAGTGATCCAAGCTACCCTCACCTCCAAACTAGATTACTGTAATGCCCTCCTCTTAGGGCTCCCATTGTCTTCTATCAAACCCCTTCAACTTCTGCAAAATGCTACTGCAAGACTCATTACAAACACACGCAAACATGACCATATTACCCCCATCCTCAAGGATTTACATTGGCTCCCCATAATGTCCCGTATACACTACAAAACTCTGACCATAATTCACAAGTCCATTTACACCCACAACTCCAACTGGCTCGACCTCCCTTTCACTGCCCCCCTGTCCACCCGAGCCACCAGATCTACCAACAAAGGCACCCTACACGTTCAATCCTTGAAACAGGCACATCTCTCCTCCACCCGAGACCGTGCCATCTCTATTGCCGGGCCCGTTCTCTGGAATACACTACCTGTCCACATGCGACTTGAACCCTGTGCATTTAAATTCAAAAAGAAATTAAAAACTCTCCTGTTCAACCATGCTTACACAGAATAACTCCTTCCACTCCCCCTCGCAGTCCCCTTTCAGGTAACCTCCTTATTAAGGAGACTTTCATTGTAAATTGTTTTGGTTATTACCTTCTTGTTCTCCTATCCTTCCTACTGCCTTTCTGTTCTTCCCCCGCCCAGTTACATTCCCCTGTTGCAATGTATTTTCCAATCTTTCAGTTACTATGTGAACCGGTATGATGTCCCCACAAATACCGGTATATAAAAGTTTCTAAATAAATAAATAAAATTTTTGGGTTGTGTTGGAATTTGTTTATTTTTTTTGAGTAAAAGTCCTTTTTTGCATTGAGGATAATTTTTTTGTAGTATGCTAAGTGTGATCAGTAGGCGTTCAGTAGTGTAGTTGTTTTGTTGTTCCTCCAGGTTTTTTCTTTTTTTCGGAGTTCGCGTTTGGCTGATCTGATGTTGTCGTTGTACTATTGGTTCTGGTGTTTTTATTGTTTTCTTTATCATGGGGTTTATCTTGTCTGCTATTGTTTTAGTGATGATGAGCCAGGAGGAAGTGGTGTTTTCTGCATTAGATAGGTCTATGTTTGTTAGTTCTGTTTGTGGATTATCTTGAAGTGTCTCAATGCTAAAAGGTGGCCGGTAGGAGAAGGATTTAGGTGGGCTTTTTATTGTCGTAAATTTACAGTTGGAAGTCAGAGTGAAGTGGATTATAGAGTGGTCCGACCAGGGGATATTCTTGATCCTTGTTTGTAGGTAGCCCATATGTTTGTATTGATGAAGACGAGGTCTAGTATGTGACCTGCTTTGTGCATTTAGCCATTGATGATTTGACTTAGGCCTAGGGATGAGAGAGCATCTATAATTGAGGTACATGTGGGGGAGCGGGGGGTGGTGGCCTTGTGGATGTTAAAGTCTCCTAAGATGATGATGGGTTTGTTGATAGTTTGGTCAAGAAAAATTCTATAAGTGGTGAGCAGTTCCGATCCAGTGAATTGGGGGGGGGGGGGGCAGTATACAAGACAGATTTGTAGTTTTGGAGAGTTGAATAGTGCAATTTCCAGTGGTGTGTGGGGGTTAGTTGGAAGTTATTTCATCTGTAGGGTTTTTTTATGATTAGCATTAGACCTCCACCTTTCTTTTTTGGTCTGGGGATTGAAAATGTTCTGTAGATAGGGTTATTGATTTGGTTGATTAAGACTGGGTCAGTGTTTTTTATCCATGTTTCCGTGATGGCTATGAAATCCGGTTTGTAATCTTCAAGTAGGTCGGTGATGATGGGTATTTTCTTTATTAAGGATTGTGCATTAAATAGTAGGAATGATAGTGCTATGTAATTGCTGTATGTCTTAGTGTTGATGTGAGTGAAGTTTATGGGTTGATACTCACTGTTTTTCTTTATTTTTCTTCTCGTTTCTTTCTGTGGGTTATCCTTGTTTACTCCTAGAGAACTGCACACAGGTTTTCAGGATATAATGAATATATATGCAATAGATTTGCATACACACTGCCTCAACTGTATGGAAAGCATATTGGTAAGGGATTTATTTATTCCATTGTATCTGCTATTTCTCCACATTCAATGCAGATTACAACTGTACACATACAATAAAATGCAATAAAACACAATCTAAAATACATAAAACAGATAAGCACACAATTACTGTAGTTGCCATTCAACATCATCCTAAGAGATCTGCATATGCCTTTTTAAACAAGAAAACCTTTACCATTTTCCTAAATCTTAGATAATTATTTTATTTTCTTACATCTAAAGGTAATGTATTTCATAACTTTGAAACAGCTAGTGTGAAAGCACACCTCATAGTAGTTTGCAACCTAAAAGACGTATATGACGGTATTACAATTAAATTCTGATCTAGTGACCGTAAATTATGTTCAAGAATGTGCATTTTAAGCTTGCCAGCAAGACAATAATCATCTTTGTAAAGAGATGTGTGGTCCAGAACCTTGAACTGAATTCTCTCAGCCATGAGTAACCAGTGTAATTTCATTCTAAAAAAGTGGTCAAACTGCTTCCCCAAGGCAAATCAAAACTAATTCAAACAGTTGTATTCTGGACCAACTCCAAGATCCTAATTAAATATTTAGGTAATCCTAAATAAAGATAATTACAACAATCAAGCTGACTTAAAACTATTGCCTGAACTAACATTGTAAAATCATCAACAGATAAAATATAATTAAGAGGATGAATCATTCTTAATTTAGCAAAAGATACATTTGCTACTTGGGATTTTAAAGAAGTCCAAGAGTATACCTAAGTCTCTTGTCTTATCATATATCCGAACAACATGACAATGAAAATCAAAATTAATGGATTGTGAAAGAGGATCAGCAGTGCCAAACCACAGTCTTGCTATGATTTAAAACTAAACCATAAGCATCCATTCATTCACTTATCCTAGTCATACCACTATTAAGAGATGCTATGGGAAATTTATTATGAAGGATATCCAGAAAACCTGACCGGTAAAAGGCCCTTGAGGACCAGAGGTTCTCCACCTCTGTCCCAAAGAAAGGACATAAACCAAAATAAACCAAAAATGGTTCAAACCCCATCCCCCAAAACAAAACACTGAAACTGATAACTTATCAGTACTTTCCCTCTACAAATCCCATATCAAAACAATTCTTTTCCACCATGTTTGACTGTTAATTCTGCTAAAATGCAATAATGTGTTTTATGTCTTTCACATAAATAAGCCTTTGGGAATACTTTGTATGAAGAAATACTATGTAAAATAAAATAGTATAAGCTCATTATACTATGATAACCTTGTAAAATGATAATATAATATAGCATCATTTCACACTGCTTAATCTCTTGCAAATTTAAGCGAAGGTTGGGTGAGTGAAGAATAATGCAAACTGCTTTTTTGTCTGCCTGATGCCTCATCAGGCTTGGATTTTGTCACAGCAACATAAGCAATTGCGTAAGGTAAAAAATTTGAAGGCACCAAATGCTCAGGCCAAAAAGGAGTGCAACTGTGCTAAGGAAGTTAGTCTGGCATTCTACTTCAAAGATTTACTGCTGTGGCTCTCTGGGACTCTGAGGGCAGTGGGAGCAGAGGTACTTCCTCCACTTTATGATATCTAGCGCAGTGATTCTCAACCCAGTCCTTGGGGCACACCTAGCCAGTCAGGATATCCACAATGAATATGAGATAGATTTGCATGCACTTATTCCAATGTAATATTGTGAATATTCTGAAAACCTGTGGGTTAGGCATGCTCTAAAAGGAATGGGCTGAGAAGCAGCGCTCTAAGGTCTCCTACCCTATACTCCTTAACCCTGCCTATGGTTGCAAAACTATTATAATATCTGGCCTTGAGCTTGTCATTTATGCCTCTTCTCTCATTTTTACCATCTGTTGCTGTGTTTCTGGCAGTCCCTGGCTCTGCTCTGCTCTAATATTCTGAGCCTGACATCCGTGCAGGCTCAAAGCTTGAAAAAGAGGCCAGTCGTAAGGCAGCAGGTAACTGCTGGTGGGTCGCTGCCGAAAGGGCTTGCCCCGCTGTGTGCTTTCTAGTGAGCCATGTCAGTGCATTATTTAGGTTTTGCCCCAACTGGATGTTTGAGGTGGATTTTATTTTATAGTTGTATATTGAGGAAATATTTCTATACTAGCTGAAACCAGTTGAAATTCCCCAGAGGCCTCTATTCACTGTACTCCTCCCCAATGACCCCTGAACTCTCTTCCACTCTGCTCAGTCCTACCTCAGCATTTGTTCCTCTTTTCTTCAACTTGTTCTCACCCAGGCACCAGCATACTTTGATACCCCAGTACACACTGACCAACCCTTTCCTTAACTCAACTCTAGCATACTCCTGACCTCCTGCCCCAGCCCGATCCAACACTCCCTTTCTCCCCTGCTGAGCCTGTTCCAAGTACACTCCTGATCACCCTCTCTAACCCAAATCTAGCACACTCCTCCCTCCAGACTTAGCACATTCTCCTTCCACTCCCCAGCCTATCCCTATCACAGCATGACCCCCTCACCCAGCCTGATGCCAGCACTCTCTCTACAATACCTCCCCAGCCTGACCCCCCTGCCTCTGCCCAATCCCAGCATTCCCTTTTATCAATATTTAGCAACCAGAGATATTGAAGGATGCACATATAGAAGACCTGTCTTCCAATGAAGGTATAAGATGTCCAACACTAGTCTAATTTCTGATATTCTACTGAACATGAAGCTGGTACTTTTCTATTCAAGATGGTCACAAACAGGTTTGTCTTGGATATTCTCCACTTGAGAAATATCCTGTTTGCTATCTCCTCATCTACCAACTACTCGTGGAGGGCCAATAATCGATTGAGTCTGCCACGATATTTTCTTTACTTACAAAGTATGTGGTTCTGAGCCATCCCATGAGAAACAACCAAGATCCAGTCTTCTAACTCAGGAGGAATAATCCTATTCCTCCTTGCTTGTTCAGGTAGCACAAGACTTGAATCAAGAATTTTGTGGCCACCCAATCCCTTAATGCTTTTAGAGTATTTATCACCACTCATGGTTCCAGAAAACTTATTTGATATTTCCTTCAGGGACAGACCAAGGGATCTGGTTGTAAAGCCCTTGCACAAACTCCCTAGTCCAATTCAAGAACTTTGTTCAGAACAATTTGATATGGTGAAATTTTGAAGAGTAATCTCAAGGTCAGATTAGCATGGGAGAACCACTAAGACAGGGAGTCCAAGCTCTCCTGTGACACTGACAAGCTCCTGAAGTCCTTGAGTGATTTTACTGAGACTTTAAGGTCCATTGAGTTTTTTCTCATATAGAGACATGCTATAGAAGTTACAAAGACTGTCAATGCAAGATGTTCCAGGCTGTTTATCTGCTGATTCTGAATTATTTCCCTCATTATGAACACCAATTCTGAGGATTTTGATCCTGAGGAAAAAGGCTTTTACACAAGTCATTTCTACCAGAGCCCCAATTAATTCCAATTCCGGTGAAGGACTTAGATTGGACTTGAATAATTTATGACAAAGCTAACAACTCCAGTATCTGTGTAGTAATCCACATGGATTCATTCGCCCCTGCCTGGGTTATTTATTTCTTTTAAAAATGTGTTAGCCAATAGCCACACAAATCAGAAGATTTCAAGGTGGAGAACAAAATTACTGACATGATGCAACAGCGGTGAGAGGAGGTATTTGCTGGAAGCTCCAGGTGTCCAGCCTTAAATAATCTTTTCCTTTGAGCTTTCTGGCAATTCCACCACACAAACGGAAGCTGTTTGTCCTCTTATGTCGATCACCAATTTTATGCAATGCTCCCCAGTGCCTATGCTAGCAAAATTAGCCAGAAAATAGGAGAAAGGGAAGCCGAGAACCGACAAAATGGCCGCTGAAGGTTAACAATGACGGTGTGGCTGCAGTGTTGATCTTGAATATTATAACAGCGGTTAATACAGCAATGGAAAATAAATTTGCCTCTATTTTGAAGCAGTTGGCAGACCTGAAAACTTCCTTCACAGACTTGGGACCCCATTTGGATCTACTGGAAGGCCGAGTAGCCGTAGTTGAAGATGATACGCTGGCAGCGACAGGGCACCTTCACAAGCTAACATCACAAATAACCTCCTTAGAAGAAAAAGTAGACAACCTAGAAAATCGGTCGAGGAGGAATTACCTTTGTTTTGTAGGTTTTGCTGAAACCATAGAAGAATAGAAGGTAGCAACTCTGCTTGCGGACTGGCTACCAAAAGCATTGGATCTGCCCTCAGAAAGCACTCCACTTTTAATTGAGTGTGCTCACAGGATAGGCCAGCGCACAACAACAAACAATAGACAGCCGAGAGCGGTGATTGCAAGATTGCTAAATTTTGCTCAAAAGCAGCAAATTTGGCAAGCATATTGCAAGAAACAGACAATGCAATAAGACAACAAGGAGATAAAACATTTTTAAGATTACTCACTGTCAGTCTGTACCAAGAGAAGGGAGTTTGTCCCCATTTGTTCATCTTTGGCAGCTAGCAAAATTCATTTTGCATTGCAATATCCTGCGAGATTGAGAGTCTGGCACAATGACACACAACATCTCTTTGAGAAAGCTGAGGATGCCAAGCGATTTGCTGATTCTCTCAGTACCTAATCAATATCTGGTCTGTGCTGATACAGGCCCTTGTTGGGCCTAAGAGTATTTCAACCTATACCTTATAATGTTTGGATCGCAACTATTAGTTTGAATTGTGCTACATTTGTTGTTTAATTACATGCTAATGCATATATAGGATTTGTTCTTTAAGTTGATATCTATCCTAAACATTGATATACCATTTGTTGCTAGTTGATAGTTTTCGGCATAAGGAGGACACCCGGGGCTAGTTGTAGCGCACACACATAACGTGCCCTCTGAGACAAGAGAACACAACATTTGGTAAATTGGGAAGTTGGAGTATGATAATTGTTTTACATACATATTGTTTCAATCTATTTTTGCCGATGGGGTGGGAAGTTGGGGAGGGGATTGGGGGAAATTGCCTCGACAATAAGTTCTATGGATTGGATCATCCTAGGGGGGTGAGAGGAGCGATTATCAGAACAGGCTCGTCCATCTTGGGGGCTCCTCAAAATGGGATATTATTTGCAATGAGCCTTTCTGAGTCAGATTAGAGCATTTTGGGCAGGGGTTAAGCAGTCTCATATTTCTGAGAGATGGGAAAAATGTAACATTTTGTAGGTCCTGGACAATGTTTTTATTGTCAAGATGTTTGGTGTAGGGTGCTCCCCAATCCTCTAGATAATGCTTAAGATGGATGACCCTATAACATATATTTCTTGTAATGTGGCGGGTTTGGGATCCCCCATCAAATAAGAAAAAGTGCTCTCCCACCTTAATAGGTTAAGATGCAGCATAGCATTGTTACAAGAAACAGATATGACTGATGCTGAACATCTTAAATTGCACAAAAGGGTATTTACTCAAATTTTTTTTCTCTTCTGGATCCTCAAAAAGAAATGGGGTGGCCATAATGATATCTTTCAATTTGGAAAATATACAGAAAGATACTGAGGGGCGATTTGTTCTTGTGCGAGGGAAGGTATTCGGGAAACCACTAGGTCTTGCGTCAATTTATGCCCCAAATAGTTATTCTCACTCATTTTTCACTAAGGTTATTACTTCCATGACCCAGCATGGTTCCGACCCTAAGATTTTAGGGGGGATTTTAATTGTGTTGGGGATCCCCAAATGGCCAAATGTACATCAGCAAAAGTACCCAAATTGGCTCCTAATAAAGGGATCCCATTCTTGTGTGATGCCTTGCATTTGTTAAACATATGGAGAGTACTCCACCCGGGTGAACGAGAACCCACCACCCAAGAGCATATGATTCTAAATCGAGAATGGATTATATTCTAATTATACTGAGCCTATGTTAGGACCGCTGGCCGCGGCGGCCCGCAACCAGGGCCAGGTGTCATGGCCACCGGCAGCAGGGATCCGCATCCGGGGCTGGGATGTTGGTCGCAGCAGTCCTGACGAGGACTGTAACTTACCAGGGGCTCAGGTTCATCCGGAGGCCCCGCGGAGGTAGGGTGCCTCACTGGAATTGCTTTCATGGCTGCTGCTGCTGCTGCCAGGCCCGGCCGCTTGGGCTCTGCTCGGTTGGGCTGACTCCTCCCCTTCTGTCTCTGCTAGAGCCACAAGCGCGTGGCTGAAATGATATTTAAAGGGGCCACGACAGGAAGTTGTCGTGGCTCCTTCCTGAAGACTCCTCCTTAGATTTCTGTATTTAAGGCATGGTCTGCTCCTCAGACCTTGCCTTGGTATAAAGGTTCCTGGCTGGGTTTCATCCTGTGCTCCATGTTCCTGTTTTGGTTCTTCGTCCCGCTCTGCTTCTCCTCTCCGTTGGATTGATTCTTGGCTTCTGACCTTTGGACCGGCTTTCTTGTTTCCCGTGGCTTGATCCTGGTATGGCGTTTATCACTTCTCCTGGCTTGCTCCTGGACTGGATTTCAACCATTCTCATGTATCGTACCCTCGGACCGGCTCTTGACTACTCTGCGACTCCTTCTTCAAGATTACTACGGCCTGCTGGAGGTGCCAGCCGTCTGGAATCCATGACCTGTAGGAGGCGCCTGCATCCAGACCTATCTTCAGTCTTCTGGGGAGTCTCCTAAATCCCAGCGGCCGGGTCCCTACGGGCTCCTCCTGGGGGGATTATGAGCTTCCAGGGTGAAGCCTTCTTTCAACATCTACAGCATTCGGCCTCACCCTTCGACGGTACAGCCCTAAGGGGGGGGTTGATTCCCTTTTGGGTAGCGCTGACTCTACCTCGGAACAGGGGTCCACCTTCTGGTTCATAACAGAATACCAAGGCCATGGATCCGGCAGAGGCCTCAGGCTCGTCAAGCCATTCCAGGACTAGCGCAGAAAGTCATGGAGCAGCAACGCATACTGGAATCCATGGCATTTTCCTTGGAATGACTCAGCGCCCATCTTGATTCTATAGCTGCTGCTCAAGCAATCCCTCCACCATTACCATCGGTAATGCCGAGTAATAGCCGGTCTACGATTCCATTACCTATTCCTCCACATTACGGAGGTGATCCTCGCTTATGCCAGGGATTCCTCGACCAATGCAGCATGCACTTTCATCTTCAAGCCTCCCTGTTCCTGGATGACCTTACAAAAACTACATATATTCTGTCTCTGTTAGAAGGTAAAGCCCTGGCGTGGGCTTCTCCCTTTTGGTGACGGTCGGATCCAGTCCTACAAGACCTTCCTAAGTTCCTGGAATTGTTTCAAGTGGTATTTGACGACCCAGGGAAACAGGTGGTCGCTGGCTCCAAGCTTCTACAACTTCGGCAAGGAAGTCAACCACTGGCGAACTATACCATTGAATTTAGAACTCTTGCCTCTGAACTCCACTGGGAGGAGAACTGTCTTAGCCCAAACTAAATCCATTGAACTCGCAACCTTCTTTCAGAAAAAAATCTCCGACCTCCTAACTCTGCTCTCTCCCAACACTACCTTATCCCCCCCCCCCCCCCCCCTTTCTCCACCTCGTCCTATGCAGGAGCCAGCTTCAACTCCTTCAAACCTACGTCTTCCCTGGAAATCGAGTCCATCCTTAAAAAAATGAAACCCTCCACCCACCCTTCCGACCACATCCCAACAAAATTACTTATATCTATTCCTGACACGATTTCCAAGCCCTTGGCGGAAATTATAACCTGCTCCTTATTGCAAGGAATTGTCCCTGATGCACTAAATCTCACCACCCTTAAATCTCTACTGAAGAAACCTAACCTAAACCCCGGAGACCTTTCCAACTTCTAACCCATTTCCAATTTGCCGTTCATCGCTAAACTTATGGAGAGACTGGTTAATACCCAACTCTCCGAATACCTAGACAATCATAAAATTCTCTATCCGACCCAATATGGCTTCCGTAAATCTTTAAACATGGAATCCCTCCTAATCTCACTCACGGATTACCTCATTATGGGCCTAGACAAAGGACATTCTTACCTACTAGTTCTACTTGACATCTCTGCCGTCTTTGATACAGTGAATCACTCTATCCTACTAAATCGCCAATCAGACATTGGTATATCTGGAACAGTCCTCAGATGGTTTGAGTCCTTCCTCAGTAATAGACACTATAAAGTCAGAATAAACAAAGAATCCCCCAGCATCAAATCCACCCTGGGAATACCACAAGGCTCTTTCCTCTTCCCCACCCTCTTTAATATCTACCTACTGCCCCTCTGCCAGCTGCTAGCAAATTTGAAATTAAAGCATTTCCTATATGCTGATGACGTGCAGATTCTGATTCCCATAACAGAATCCCTATCCCAAACCCTCAAGTTCTGGGACGGCTGCCTTCACTCTATTAACCTGCTCCTCCCCAGCCTAAATCTAGTCCTCAACTCAGACAAGACTGAACTCCTCCTCATCTCCCCAGATCACAATGACCTTACACAGCTGACCCCCTCTACCACCATGGTGACCCAAGCTAGAGATCTTGGAGTGATTCTAGACAACCGCCTGAACTTAAAGAAATTTGTCAACAACACAACCAAGGTCTGCTTCCACAAATTACAAATTCTAAAAAGACTTAAACCTCTCCTCCACTTTCACGACTTTAGGATGGTCCTCCAGGCTACCCTATTTTCTAAGATAGACTATTGCAATGCCCTCCTGCTGGGACTCCCTGCTTCTACCACGAAACCCCTTCAGATGCTTCAGAATGCTGCCGCCAGAATTCTGACAAACTCCAACCGAGGAGATCACATCACGCCCATTCCCAGGAATCTCCACTGGCTCCCTATAAGCTTCAGAATCCAGCATAAGTCCCTCACCATTATTCACAAGACCATACACAATCAGCACACTCTCGACCTACAAACCCTGTTATGGCTGAACACTTCTAAAAGACCTATAAGAGAGGCCTATAAAGGAACCCTTCACGCTCCCACCACCAAATCCACCCTTCGTATATCCACCAGGGAACGGGCCTTCTCCACAGCAGGGCCATCCATCTGGAATACCATGCCCCCAGACCTCAGACAGGAATCCTGCCCGTTGACCTTTAGGAAAAAATTCAAGACCTGGCTGTTCCTTCAAGCCTTCCCATAACCGATCCTTTCTCTCTCAATCCCTCCCTCAAACCCCCCCCCCCCCCCCCCCCCTAATTCCATGCTCCTTGGAAAGTCACAACCTTATCCATTTGCTAATTCCCCTCCAGTACAGCTGCTGCATTGCATTGTAGCCACACTCATTTTCTTGTAAATAATATCAACATTTTAGTTATAGAGTGCTCGATATGTGATCCATGGCACAACCAGTACTTACCTTGTTAAGTTTATTTTGTTAAACCTTTATCTTCTGCTCTCTCAATTACCCTAGTTCACATAACCCTTGTTGATTGTAACTTATCTTCTTATTTAATGTTATGTTATAATACCCCTGTTCCATGTGAACCGATATGATATGTTTCATGAATGTCGGTCTATAAAAGAGTTAAATAATAAAATAAATATATATACTTGGAGGGTCTGTCATCCAGAATAAAGGATGAAATGGCAGCCCGAGAGTTAACTCAATCATTGGACTCTATTGTGGGCTAGGTAACCCGGATTGATCGCTGACTACAAGAAAGAGCTCATGAGGGATCAAGCACGAGAAGGCTCTTGGCGGTTCCTACTCCCTCTCACTCTGTTGCCTCTATCCCGCGTAAAGCAATTACTACAGAAGGGACTGTCAAAGAACCTATGCAATTGGGGCATGGTCCCCTCTCTCCTGAGGAACGGCAAAGATGCCGTAGGGCAAGTCTCTGTCTGTATTGTACAGAAGTGGGTCATCTCATAGCTCGTTGCCCAATACACCCGGGAAACTCCCAAGCCTAGGCTCCATCAGGGGAGTAACCCTAGGCATCGCTTCTCCAGCTCCCCCACTAACTCTGCAGCTCTCTTTACGTCTTGGAGACCTCCAGTTCTCTACTCTAGCTTTAGTAGATTCTGGAGCTGGAGGAAATTTCATTCTGCAAGAGGTGGTACAACAACTACACATTCCTACTTGCCTATGCCTAAAACCATTAATTATATCTTCCATTCATGGAGATCCCCTGCCGGGGAGGATAACTCATCACACAGTTCCATTGGAGTGTCACATTGCACAGAACCACACTGAAAGTATCTCCTTCTATGTCCTCCACAGAGCTATCCACCCTATAGTTCTTGGTATTCCTTGGTTGCAACAGCACAATCCACAGTTCGACTGGACATCTTTAAAACTCATCCATTGGGGTTCAACATGCCTTAAGACCTGCATTAAAGGATCTAACACTTCCAGTAGCTTCATCTGCACCTCCCGTCTTGTGGGTCTGCCGCCTCAGTACCATCAGTTCGCGGACGTTTTCTCCAAAAAGGCTGCCGACATCTTGACCCCTCACCGAGAATTCGATTGCAGCATCAATCTGATTCCGGTAGCCACACCGACTCGTGGTAGGGTCTATCAGTTATCTATCTCGGAGACACGTGCTATGACTGGATATATCCGAGACAACTTACAGAAGGGATTCATTAGGCACTCTAAATCCCCAGCCAGGGCTGGATTTATTTTTGTTGGGAAAAAAGATGGAACTCTGCGCCCATGTATAGATTTCCGTGGGCTTAACGCCATTACCAGCAAAGATCGGTACCCATTACCACTAATAGCTGAACTCTTCAACCGTTTACAGGGGGCCAAGGTGTTTTCCAAGTTGGATCTTCGAGGCGCATATAATCTTATCAGGATAAAGGAGGGTGATGAGTGGAAGACAGCGTTCAACACAGAGATGAACATTATGAATATTTAGTCATGGCCTTCGGATTGACTAACACCCCGGCAGTATTTCAGAATTTCATCAATGAGATATTTCAAGATTTGCTTTATATCTGCATTGTAGTCTATCTAGATGACATTTTGATTTTTTCCTCCAACTTACAGATACATCAACAACATGTTACTCTGGTTCTACAACGCTTAAGAGAAAATCATCTTTATGCTAAAATCGAAAAATGCATTTTCGAACAGGAGTCACTACCTTTTTGGGGGTATATCATCTCCAAACAAGGTTTTCAGATGGATCCATCCAAATTGAAGTGTATTCAAAAGTGGCCCCAACCCAACAGTTTATGAGCATTCCAGCGCTACCTGGGTTTTGCTAATTACTATCGCAGCTTTATTCAGAATTTTTCCAAATTAGCTGCACCTCTTACGGCACTTACCCACAAAGGGGTGAACATTAAATCCTGGCCTTTAGAGGCTGAAGAAGCATTTCGGGCACTCAAGGACTCCTTCCTCAAAAAACCTTGCCTTCGGCATCTGGACCCCAGACGTCTGTTCGTGGTAGAGGTGGATGCCTCTGCTGAAGGGGTAGGAGCGGTCTTAAACCAAAATGACACCACAGGGACCTCTCATCCTTGCGTATGTTTTTCTAGGAAATTTTCACAGGCTGAACGTAATTACTCCATTTGTGAAAAGGAGCTTCTTGCCATTAAACTAGCATTCGAAGAATGGCGGCAGTGGCTGGAGGGAGCTCAGCATCGTGTAACAGTCTATACGGACCACAAGAACTTAGTGTACCTTCAACAAGCCCAACGTTTGAACCTGCGTCAAGCTAGATGGGCACTTTTTTTCACACGTTTTTACTCTGACCTGAGATATCGACCTGCTGACAAGAATATTAAGGCCGATGCCCTATCCTGATCCTTCTCTGCGGAAGATGTTGAGGAGCCAGTTCAATTTATTATAGACCCAGCTTGCATCACCCTTTTGGCAACTTTTACCATCCCATCTGGTAAAACCATGGTACCTAAAAGACTGCGCAATAAAGTACTGGCCTGGGGGCACAACTCTCAATTAGCCGGGTACCTGGGAAGAGCTCGGACTCAAAAGCTCCTACAACAATATTATTGGTGGCCAGAGATGCATAAAGATATCCGAGCCTATGTGGATTCTTGCCCAAAGTGTGCCCAACACAAGATTCCCACCGGGAAGCCCTGGGTAGAGATGTGAATCGGAACCGGTATCTGTTCCGATTCACATCGTGAAATTTTTATCTTGCAGTCCGGGTTTTTTTTAATCGACTGCGCCCGAGCCGATAACCAAAAAATACAGCCGACTCTTTAAAATGAGTTTGTTAATATCCCCCCACCCTCCGGACCCCCCCCCAAATTTTTTTTAAATACCTGGTGGTCCAGCAGGGGTCCCGGGAGCATTCTCCCATGCTCGGGCCGTCGGCTGCCAGTAAACAAAATGGTGCCGTTGGCCCTTTGCCCTTAGCATGTGACAGGGTATCCGTGCCATTGGCCGGTCCCTGTCACATGGTAGGAGCAATGGACGGCCGGCGCCATCTTTAAAACAAGTCACCAGGTCCAGACGGTCTTCCCTCATTGTTTTATAAAATCCTTCAAGATTCAGTCATTCCTACCTTGAAAATCCTATATGATGATATGATTGAACGGGAATACGTCCTAGACTCAATGTGAGCCGCTGTGATCGTGGTTTTGCCTAAACCAGGGAAGGATCCTACGCAGTCTGGGTCATATCACCTTTGTTAAACTAGGATATTAAAATATATTCTAAGACTATAGCTACTTTGGCAATTATGCCAAAATTGATCTCCCCAGAACAGATGGTTTTTGTATATGGAAGGAAATCCGCAGGCTCCTTCTGGCCTTGGAAATTTGTAAAAAGATGAAGCCTAGGGTCAATAGCCAATAAACTTTGCCCCAAAGTGACAAAAATTATCAAGTGGACACAAAAAAGGAAACAACCCTGGTTCTCACCAGAACTTAAATGGATAAAGCAAGACCTCAGACACAAGGAAGGCACATGGCGTAAGACCCCCCAACACCACAACACTATCCGATTATAAACGCACCATGCATCTTTATAAGATCTCTCTTTTACAGACAAAAAAAAGACTATTTTGCCAGCAGAATTCATGATATACAATATGATGCCAGGGCCCTGTTCTCCTAGGTATCCCAACTCACAAAACCCTCTGCTCCTACCATCCCAGACGACCAGGCTCAATCCAAAGCAAATGAGCCAGCACTTTCAGGATAAAATTGCAAACACACTGGCGCTTCTCCCCACCAACTCAATCCCCCCCTGCCCTAAACTGCAACACTATATCTTACCCTGGAGCCACCCTCGACTCCTTCGAGCCCACTAGCCCTCTGGAGATTGAATCCACCCTCAAGAAGTTGAAACCATCCAGCCATCCGACGGACCACATCCCAACTAAACTTCTGCTCCTCATCCCAGGCTCTATCTCCAGATCACTGGCTAACATCATAAACTACTCCCTAGCCCAAGGAATCTACCCGGATGAGCTAAAAATGGCATCCCTCAAACCCCTCTTGAAGAAACCCAACCTGGACACAAAAGAACTCTCCAATTTCCGACCCATATCCAACCTCCCTTTCCTAGTGAAACTCACAGAGAAAGTGGTGAACACACAGCTCTCAGACTACCTGGAGGAACACAAAATCCTATACCCTTCCCAGTATGGCTTCCGTAAATCATCCAGTACAGAAACCCTCCTCATCTCCCTATCAGACCACATCCTCATGGGCCTAGACAAAGGGCTTTCTTTCCTGCTTGTCCTCTTAGACATCTCTGTGGCGTTCGACACCGTGAACCACACCATCCTTCTAAATCGCCTCTCAGACATTGGATTATCAGGATACGCCCTCAGATGGTTCAACTCCTTCCTCAATAACAGAAGCTTTAAGGTTAGAATCAATAACAAAGAATCCCCTAATTTCAAATCAACTCTAGGCGTCCCCCAAGGCTCTTCTGTATTCCCTATCCTCTTCAATATCTACTTACTGCCCCTCTGTCAGCTGCTCACAAACCTAAACTTAATACACTACCTCTACGCAGATGACGTTCAGATTTTGATCCCTATAAAAGAATCCCTTCCAAAAACGCTTACCTACTGGGAAAATTGCCTTAAGTCCATTAACCGCCTACTCACCAGCCTGAACCTGGTTCTCAATGCAGCCAAGACAGAAATCCTTCTTATCTCCCCCGACCACTCGGCCAGTACCGATCAGACATTCCCCAACTCCCAGACCACTCAAGTAAGAGACTTAGGAGTAATCCTTGATAACCATCTGAATTTAAAGAAATCAATCAACAATATCACCAAGGACTGTTTCTTTAGGCTTCAAGTTCTGAAAAGACTCAAACCTCTTCTTCATTTCCAGGACTTCAGAACTGTCCTCCAGTCAACACTGTTCTCTAAAACTGAATATTGCAACACTCTCCTCTTGGGGCTCCCCATCTCCGCCACCAAACCACTACAGATGCTCCAGAACGCAGCAGCTAGAATCTTAACCAACACTAACCGGGGAGCTCATATCACTCCCATACTCCGAAACCTGCACTGGCTGCCAATAAAATACAGAATCTTGCACAAGGCACTCACCATAATCCACAAAACCATCCACAATCAACTACCGCTAGACCTTAAGATCCCATTCAAACTATACTCATCTGCAAGACCCATCAGAGAAGCATATAAAGGAACCCTACAAGTCCCACCAACTAAATCCACGCGTCTAACTTCCACCAAAGAACGTGCATTCTCCACAGCGGGCCCTGTTATTTGGAACAACTTGCCGACTGACCTAAGATTGGAACCCTGCCTTCTAACCTTCCAAAAAAAACTTAAGACTTGGCTTTTCCTCCAAGCCTTCCCATAATTTCTAAAATATCAACATACTTCTCAACCAGACTCAGCCCAATTGACTAGACTCTCGGTCCAATCCCAGTATATACATAGGGGTAGATTTTCAAAAAATGCGCGTTCGCGTACTTTTGTTGGCGCACCAGTCGCAAACAAATGTACGCTGGATTTTAGTAGATACGCGCGTAGCCGCTAAAATCCAGGATCGGCGCGGGCAAGGCTACCGATTTTGGGCAGCCGGCGCGCGCCGAGCCGTGCAGCCTGCCTCCGTTCCCTCCAAGGCCGCTCCGAAATCGGAGCGGCCTCGGAGGGAACGCTCTTTCGCCCTCCCCTCACCTTCCCCTCCCTTCCTCTACCTAACCCACCCCCCCGGCCCTATCTATACCCCCCCCACCTTTGTCCATGGATTTACGGCTCCCGGAGGGAGACGTAAATCCACGAGTGCCAGCAGGCCGCTGGCGCGCCAAGACGCAACCCAGGGGCGGTTCCGGAGGGCGCGGCCACGCCCCCAGACCGCCCTGGGCCGAAACCACGCCCCCGGGCCCTCCCCCGACAAAAACCCCCGGGACTTACGCGAGTCCCGGGGCTCTGCGCACGCCGGCAGGCCTATGGAAAATAGGCGCGCCGCGGCGCAAGGCCCTGCTCGCATAAATCCGCACGGATTTACGCGAGCAGGGCTTTGAAAATCCGCCCCATATGTATTTAACCTCTAGTTTTTGCTGCCCTTCTACTTCCTGGCTACTCTAGCCCCCAAGTTCTATCTCCTTGTTATATGTAACTGTGCTTTGGCCTTCTTGTTATATGGTTATTTAGTTAGTCCCTAAGTTCCATGTAAACCAGTTTGATATGAATCTTTTCATGAAGGTCGGTATAGAAAATGTTAAATAAATAAATAAATAAAAAACATGTTTAAAAAAAAAATTACTGACAGTCAATTACCCAAGCAGGGAAATATATAAACTTCCAGTCTATATAAAAGTACTGCAACAAGAGACAGGAGTTAGATATTTTGTGAATATCTGTGGAGCGGATTCTAGGTCTAAAGGTAATATATGATACAGAAGATCATGTTTCCCAATACCAATATATACGGAGAGAGAGAAAGAGAGTAAAAATAGAAAAAAGAACACTAAAGATGAAAAAGATTACTTGACAAAATTTTTTAACAAATTAAACTATACTGATGCTCGATAACAGAAAAAAGTCTTTTCCAAAACAATAAAAAAGATATCTTATTTATTTATTTATGATTTTTATATACCGGCATTAGTTTGCAAACATCATACCGGTTTACATTACAACTGAAAGATTTGAAATTACAATGAACAGGGGAAGGGGGGAGGAGTAAAAGGAATCACAGAGGTACAGTGGTACCGAAGGTTCAAAACAGTAACAGTAAAACTTTAAACACAATAAATTATCTACAATGGTGCAACTATATACAGAGGGACCAAGTGGGAGATTATATACAGGGGTCCTGAAGGAATATAGGAAGATGTGAATGCTTAAAGACTAATAAATTCAGAGGTGTATGGGAGCAAGTATTAGATGGGGGGGAGGGCTATGAATGCAAACTACTCTGGGTATGCTTGTCGGAAGAGCCAGGTTTTTAGTTTCTTTCTGAATTTAGAGTAGCATGGCTCGAGTCTAAGAACAGTTGGAAGAGAGTTCCATTGTTTGGGGCAAGCAATGGAAATTGCACGGTCCCTTGTGGTGGAGAGGTGGGCTTTTTTCAGGGGGGGTACTGTTAGAGTTCCTTTGTTGACAGACCTGGTGGGTTGATCAGAATATGTAAGGCAAAAGGGCTCATCAAGCCAGTTGGAGTTGTAGGAGTAAATGGATTTGTGAATTATGGAAAGAGTTTTAAATAGTATACGGAATGTTATAGGGAGCCAGTGGAGGTTTTTGAGTATAGGAGTGATGTGATCGGATTTCCGTGTGTTAGTGATGACCCTAGCGATAGCATTTTGAAACATTTGTAAAGGTTTAGTGGTGGAGGAGGGTAGTCCAAGGAGAAGGGCATTACAGTAGTCAAGCCTTGAGGAAAGAGTAGCTTGGATAACAGTTCGGAAGTCGTGATAGTGAAGGAGGGGTCTGAGTTTCTTTAGGACATTGAGCTTGAAGAAGCCCTCTTTTAGGATGGAGCTGATATATTTTTTTAGGTTCAGTTGTTGGTCAAGAACTACCCCTAGGTCTCTTACACAGGGTTGGGAAGATATGGTGTGGAAGGCTGGGTCATTGGAGATCAGGGATTTGGGGGGTTGGTGTTGGGATAGAAGGAGCAGTTCCGTTTTGGAAGTGTTTAATGCAAGGTAGATGTTTGTGAGGAAGTCATTTATGGAAGCGAGACTTGTGTTCCAATGTGCCATGGCATCAGTTAGAGAGTTATGAATGGGGATGAGTATTTGAACATCATCAGCATAGAGATAGAATTTGAGGCAGAGGTCTGATAGCAGCTGACAGAGGGGGGTAAGGTAAATGTTGAATAAGGTAGAGGAGAGAGAGGAACATTGTGGGACGCCTTGAGACAGAGAGTAGAGTGTGGATTCGGCATTTCCTATTTTGACGGCGAACTTCCTATTGGAAAGGTAAGATTTAAACCATAGCAGAGCTAGGCCTGAGATGCCTATTTCGGCCAGCCGGGTGAGGAGTTGATTGTGATTGATGGTGTCAAAGGCAGCTGAAATGTCGAGTAGGGCGAGAACATAAGAACATAAGAACATAAGAAAATGCCATACTGGGTCAGACCAAGGGTCCATCAAGCCCAGCATCCTGTTTCCAACAGTAGCCAATCCAGGCCATAAGAACCTGGCAAGTACCCAAAAACTAAGTCTATTCCATGTAACCATTGCTAATGGCAGTGGCTATTCTCTAAGTGAACTTAATAGCAGGTAATGGACTTCTCCTCCAAGGTAGCAATTGCCCTGATCCATGCCTCTGAGTATGTGATCTGAGAGGGAGAGTAGGAGTGTTCGGTGTTGAGGGATTTGCGGAAACCAAATTGGGCAGGGTGCAGTATTTTATTGTTTTCAAGATATTCTGTGAGTTGGATATTCACTATCTTTTCCATGATCTTAGAGATAAAGGGCAGGTTAGAGATGGGGCGGAAGTTGGAAGAGTCTTTGGGGTCTAGCGAGGGGTTTTTAAGGAGGGGTTTAACAATCACTTGTTTGAGGGCATCTGGGACGGAGCCTGAGGATAAGGAGGTTTGGCGATAGAGTTTGGGATGGAAAGTAGGGTTTTTGTGGGTATAGTGTCTGAAGGGTGAGAGGCGGGTTTGAGTTTTTTAAGAACTGATTCAACTTCCTTAGCTGAGGTCAGTTCAAGAGTTTCAAGAGATGTAGAAATGGGGGTAACTTGCTGGGGGTAGGGAGGGTGGATGGTGGGAGATGGGTGTTGGAATCTGAGGAGGATGTTGGTGATTTTTGTGTGGAAGAAGTGGGTAATTTCTTCACTTCTGGCGGTGGCTTCGTTGTCTGGGATGGGAGGATGAGAAGACTTGGTGAGATCGGCTACATATGTGAAGAGAGCCTTAGGGTTATACACAGTGGCGTAGCCAGAATTGATTTTTTGGGTGGGCACAAGGTTAACATGGGTGGGCTGTAGGCATGCAGGTCTACTAGTTGTTTTTTTTACTGATAAATAATGCCAAATTATGCAGCATAGCATTCACATCTACGCCTAAGTATGAGGTTTACTTAATGATACAAACATAATTCACAGTGATTTGTGGTACTTTAGCCTTCTTATTATTACGATTTTATACATGGCTTCTACCTGTCCATAAATTTTGAGAGAGCGGTTGTGTTGCTTATATTTAAATTGCTAACATCTCAAAATATAGATATATATTTTTACCTTTGTTGTCTGATCTTTGTATTTTTCTAATCAGTTGGTCCTGGTCTCTTTTTCCCATTTTTTCCCTTATAGCTCATTTCCTAATTCCTTTTCAGTGTCTTTCTTCTATTACTGTCTTCTTCCCTTCCCCACACACACACACACACACACACACACACACATATACACGCTTTCTCTCACAGACTCCCTCTCACACACTCAAGCTCTCACTCTCATATGCTCTCTCCCCCCCCCCCCCCCCCCCCCACAAGCTCACATTCTCTGCAGACACACATATAAGTTCTCACTTTCTCACCCCTCCCCAGGCTTATATTCTTATGCACACACAGACGCACATCCAGGCACCCATTCTCACCCACACACATAAACCCAGACTCCCATTATCACCCACAAACCCATGCTCTCAGTCTCACCCACACATATTCAAGCTCCCATTCTCATCCATACATATACACATTTAAGGTCCTATTCTCACCCACACATACACACATTCAAGCACCCATTCTTATCCACATATTCAAGCTTCCATTCTCACCCACCCACACAAACCCAGGTTCTCATTCTCACCCATATATACACACATTCAAGCTCCCATTCTCACCCACCCACAAACCCAGGCTCCCATTCTCAACCACACATACACACATTCAAGCTCCCATTCACCCACATATTCAAGCTTCCATTCTCACCCACATACACACCCAGGCTCCAGTTTTCACCCACACACACTCCCATTCTCATCCACACATACACATTCAAGCACGTGCACAGCTTCCGCTTTCTCCCCCAGAGCAGGAAGATCAGCTGCCTCTCCTGCTGCCACCAGACTCCTGCTATCTTCGGGCGTCGGGCCGTACTGCCCGCCGAACTTCCTGTTGGGGGGGGGAGCGGAAGCGCAGCGCACAACGTCCGCTCCCCCCCCCCCAAGCAGGAAGATCGGCCCGACGCCCGAAGATAGCAGGAGTCCGGTGGCAGCAGGAGAGGCAGCTGATCTTCCTGCTCTGGGGGAGAAAGCGGAAGCTGTGCGCGGCGCTTCCGCTCCCCCACCCCCAAACAGGAAGTTCGGCAGGCCGTTTGGCCTGAAGATAGCAGGAGAACGGGTGGCAGCAGGAGAGGCAGCTGATCTTCCTGCATTGGGGGGAGGAAGCGGAAGCTGCGCGCGGCGCTTCCACTCCCCTCCCCCCCCCGAACAGGAAGACCGGTTGGCCATACGGCCGCAGCAGCGCTTCCCCATGTGTGCCGTAATGGCGCGCGAGGCGTGGGTTCTCTTGTTTGCTGTCGCGGGGATGGGATCCCGCGACAGCCTTGCAGTTCCGGTGCCAGTTGGGTGGGCCTGGGTCTAAGTTGGGTAGGCACCTGCCCACCCAGGCCCACCCGTGGCTACGCCACTGGTTATACATATATTCGTGGATTTTAGTAGCATAGAAGTCTCGTTTGGTCTTGAGTGTGGTTATTCTGTAATGGTGAAGAGCAGATTTATAACTGGAGGCGTGCTGGGGCAAGGGAGCTTTGCGCCAGGTCCTGGGGAGGGATCGGGATGGGGGGGTGTATTAAAGTAAATTTTAATGCTTGGGGTGGTTTTTTATTTAAGAAAGTAAAATGTGCCCCTCCCCCTGTACAAACCCGAAAAACTAATTTTCCTTGTAGTTCGGGGAAAATCAGTTTTGCGGTTCAGGGCCCCCGAACCCCGATCTTATTAGCAATGTAATAAATAAGACCTTAAAATAGCAGTAGAAATTAGAGATGTACATTCGTTTATCACGAATTAGGCAATTTCAACGAAATTTCCTAATTCATCGGGGGTCGGGGTCCCCGAACCGCAAAACTGATTTTCCCCAAACTACAAGGAAAATTAGTTTTTCGGGTTTGTACAGGGGAAGGGGCACATTTTACTTTCTTAAATAAAAAACCACCCCAAGCATTAAAATTTACTTTAATACACCCCCCTCCCCCACCATCCCGATCCCTCCCCAAGACTTACTAACATCCCTGGTGGTCCAGCGAGGTCCCGTGAGCATTTCTCCCTCCATGCCATCGGGCTTTTGGGCCTGCTTCGCATCAAAATGGTGCCGATAGCCTTTGACCTACTATGTCACAGGGGCTACCGGTGCCATTGGTCAGCCCCTGTGACATAGTAAGGGCAAAGGCTATCGGTGCCATTTTGATTACTGGCAGCCAATGGCCCAAGTGCAGGAGAGCACTCCCGGACCCCCGCTGGACCACTAGGGACTTTTGGCAAGTCTTGGGGGACTTGCCAAAAGTCCCTGGTGGTCCAGCGGGGATCCGGGAGCGATCTCGCCGTTGGCTGCCAGTAATCAAAATGGCGCCAATAGCCTTTGCCCTTACCTTCAAAGGGCGATCTCCTCTTCGGGTGCCAGGCTTGGGTTTTGAAGGATGCGCGATGTGGAACTGATGAAGCATCTCTTTTTCCAATATATTCGGGGCCGAAACCTTCCCAAGACAGGAGGTATTCAAAAGTATTGCCTCTTTTTCAAACATCCAGAATCTCTTTGACTTTGAACTCTAAGTTGTCTTCTGCATTGATGACAAGTGGGACTTGAGATTTGGAAGTAAATTCGCTGAGTATGAGCGGTTTCAGAAGTGAAACGTGGAAAGCATTATGGATGTTGAGACCAGGTGGTAGCTTCAGACGGTAGGTTACTTTGCCAATATGTTGAAGGACTGGGAATGGTCCCATGTAGCGAGGAGCAAACCAAGAGGAGGGTAGTTTAAGTCTGAGGTGCTTGGTTGACAACCAGACCTTGTCTCCTGGCTTGAAGACTGGAGCTTGCGAATGGTGCATATCGTAGTACTTCTTAGCATGGTCACCCGCTTTGATCAGCATGTCCTTTGAACCCACAGATTATGGATATCATCAGCAGTGGATTGAGCTGCTGGGGACCTCACCGAGAGCTTCAGTGGAAGTGGCGGTGTTGGGGGAACATCCAAAAACCACTTCAAAAGGTGACAATCCAGTAGATGTTGCTGGATGAGAGTTGATGGCGAATTCAGCCTGTGGAAGCAATTCGGCCCAGTTATTCTGTTGGGACGTAACATAAGCTTGAATAAACTGCTTCATTGTTCGATTCATCCATTCCGTCTGGCCATTCGACTGCGGATGATAGGCTGAGGTGTAGTCTAGTGAGATGTCAAACAATTATCACAAGGCCCTCCAGAATCGTGCCATGAATTGGGAACCATGGTCAGATACAATGTGAGAAGATAGTCCATGGAGGCAGAATATATGCTTTATGAAGAGCTTTGCAAGCTCCAAGACTGAAGGTATGCCAGGGAGCGCCACGAAGTGTGCCATCTTGCTAAATCGATCCACTGTCACCCAGATGGTATTCATTCCTCCGGAAGTAGGTAAATCGACTACAAAGTCAGTAGCGATATGCGACCAGGGCCATTCCGGAACTGGCTGTGGTTGAATCTGACCCCATGGTTTTCCAGAAGCAGGTTTGTTCTTAGCACAATTGGTGCAGGATGCCATGTAGGAATAGGTATCCTTTTTTATGGTAGGCCACCAATACAGCTTCTGTTTCTTGAGCAGGGTACGGCGTTGGCCAGGATGGCCAGCCAGCTTGGAATTGTGCGCCCAAAAGAGCACTTTCTTCCTGAGTCTTTTAGGAACGATAGTTTTACCAGCGGGTACAGACTGAGTGGATGCCAAGAGGATCTTCTTCGGGTCAATTATGTGCTGTGGCTCATCAGGCACATTCTCTGAATGAAAGGAGCGTGACAGCGCATCTGCTCTGGTGTTTCTATCTCCAGGGCGGTATATCAACACAAAATCGAAACGATTAAAAAATAAGGACCATCTGGCCTGTCTGTAATTCAGACGTTGTGCGTGGCGGAGATACTCTAGATTTTTATGATCCGTGAATACGGTTATTTGATGTTGAGCGCCTTCAAGCCAAGGCCACCATTTCTCGAATGCAAGCTTTATTGCCAAGAGCTCTTTATCGCCGATCCCGTAGTTTTTCTCGGCTGGAGAAAATCTTTGTGAGAAGAAAGAACAGGGATGTAAGGCTTTCGAGTCTCCTGTTTGCTCAACACAGCCCCTACACCCACATCTGAAGCATCAACTTTGATGATAAAGGGCTTGTTTGGGTCTGGATGCGGCAAGCACGGTTCTGTGGAGAAGGCAGTCTTCAATTTCTCGAACGCGGAAATGGCCTCCGCTGACCATTTTGAAGCGTTGGCACCCTTGCAGGTCATCACAGTCAAGGGTACAGTTAAAGAAGAATAGTTCTTTATAAAGCTTCGATAATAGTTGGTGAACCCCAAGAATCTCCTTAAAGCCTTCAGGCTGGTAGGTTGGGCCCAGTTCTTGATACTTTCAAGTTTGTGAGGGTCCATTTGGAAGCCTTTTTTTGACACAATGTAGCCTAGAAAAGGCACTGAATCTTTGTGAAATTCACACTTAGAGAGTTTGGCGTACAGCCGGTGTTCATGAAGACGGTGGAGTACTTGCTTAACATCTGCAATGTGGGTGTCCAAATCCTGGGAGAAGATTAGTATGTCATCCAGGTAGACCCCAACATTCTTGTACAGCAGGTCCCGCAAGATGTCTTCTTCATATTTTGGAAAATGGCGGTTGCATTGCACAACCTGAACAGCATTACTAGATACTCGAAGTGGTCGTCTCACGTGTTGAAGGCCGTTTTCCATTCATCGCCGCTCCGAATGCGAATGAGGTTGTAGGCCACCTTCAGGTCAAGCTTTGAAAATATCTTGGCCCCTTGCGGCCGGTCAAACAGCTCCGAGATTAACGGCAAGGGGTAACGGTCTTTGATCGGGATTTCATTTAGACCTCGGTAAGCGATACATGGACGTAGGGTACCATCCTTCTTCCCCACAAAGAAAAAGCCTATGCCGGCTGGTGACTTTGATGGTCAGATAAAGCCCTTCTGGAGATTTTCTTCAATGTATTCAGACAATGCCTTATTCTCAATAGAGATGTGCTTCGTTTTTAGGAATCGGGTCGGGCTTCGGTCGACCAATTCGTTTAAAAGTTTAGTTTTTCACGTGTGGTTTGGTTTTTTTACGAACGGAGTTAGTGCGCACTAACGGGGTTAGTGCGCCCAAAGTTCCCGTTAGTGCGCACTAACTAATGATAGTGCGTACTACCAAAAATTGCAACTTTTAAGTAAAACGTATCAATTTTTAAGGAGTTCGTTAGCTAAATGTACGGTTCTGGGCTCCCACTGGTTCGCACCACCTGGAAAACAGCCAATGGGAATGTAGAATCAGTATTTTAACTCATCCGTAGTTAGTGCGCACTACCGGGGTTAGTGCGCCCAGAGTTCCCGTTACTGTGCAGTACCTAACGGTAGTGTGCACTACCTAAAATTACAACTTTTAAGTAAAACGTATCAATTTTTAAGGAGTTCGTTAGCTAAATGTACGGTTCTCTGCTCCAACTGGTTCGCACCACCTGGAAAACAGCCAATGGGAATGTAGAATCAGTATTTTAACTCATCCGTAGTTAGTGCGCACTACCGCTGGGTAGTGCGCATTAACGCGGATTAGTGCGCACTCCCTTGAGCATGCTCTGTGAGGTCCCCAGAGGCCATTTTGCTTAAAATACACGCACTAATAATTATATTCTTACTACGTGCTGTCTCTGAGACAGAGCAGTGAGCTGAGCAGTGCTGCACACAGTACAGTTCAACAGAACACAACATTATCGTTGATTATTATCATCAACTCTACCACTGTAAGTGTATAATATAATAAATATATAAGATTTTGTTTTAGTTTTTATACAGTATCACTTTACTATTAGTTACTTAGTTGGTTAAGTTAAATAGTTAATGCACTTTTTTTCGGTGAAGTAGCATAAAATAATATTAAAATAATATTAAATGAAGTTACTTACATTAGGGGAAATTAAAAGTTTAACACACAAAAGTACTTCATTTAATTTTATGCTAATTTAGTGAAAAAAAAGTTTAACAGAGATTGTCAGTGTCAGACAGCTCCCTCCCTGCATGAGAGGCTGGCTGGCTTCACAGACAGGGGGGGGGGGGGAGCTCAGCTGCCTGACCCTCACTCCTCCCCTCCCCCCATGTCCCAGCCACTGAACTGAATGGTGTACTGTCACTGTGAGGGTGAGGGCTGAGACAGCTCCCTCCCTGCATTACGTAGTGAGAGGCTGGCTGGCTTCACAGACAAGGGGGGGGGGGGGGGAGCTCAGCTGCCTGACCCTCACTCCTCCCCTCCCCCCATGTCCCAGCCACTGAACTGAATGGTGTACTGTCACTGTGAGGGTGAGGGCTGAGACAGCTCCCTCCCTGCCTGCATTATGTAGTGAGAGGCTGGCTGGCTTCACAGACCGGGGGGGGGGGGGGGGGGGAGCTCAGCTGCCTGACCCTCACTCCTCCCCTCCCCCCATGTCCCAGCCACTGAACTGAATGGTGTACTGTCACTGTGAGGGTGAGGGCTGAGACAGCTCCCTCCCTGCATTACGTAGTGAGAGGCTGGCTGGCTTCACAGACAGGGGGGGGGGGGAGCTCAGCTGCCTGACCCTCACTCCTCCCCTCCCCCCATGTCCCAGCCACTGAACTGAATGGTGTACTGTCACTGTGTGGGTGAGGGCTGAGGGCTGGCTTCACAGACAGGGGAGAGCTGCCTAGCCCCTCCCTGCATTAGTGTGTGAGCTTCTGAACAAACAGCTGTCCTATAGCACATACTTTTTTTCATCTTCTTTTTTATTTTCTCATGGTAGGATGGAACGTGAAAGGGAGTCCGGTGACAGGGGGAGGGAGTCTGACTCCTCCCCACCGTCCTCCTCCAAGGTGGCAGCAAGGTCTAGGAAGCCCGGCTTTACCCAGGCCGACGTGGACCTCCTGGCCCGGCTCATGCTCCTGGATGAGAGGAACCTGTACACCCCCCCAGGCAGCAGGCCTAACCTGGAAAGGGAGACTGCTGCCTGGGCCTCTCTCCAGGAGGAGTTTTGCCGGCGGGCCTCCTACCCTCGTGAGATGGAAGACCTCAAAAAGAAAGGTGAGAAATAATAATGTTGATCATATTATTCAATTATAAATTATGTATATTATTTTGTCATTGAAAATTAAATAGAGTATGGGCCTCATTTTCCAAAGAGTTACCGCGCGCGATACGGCTGTACCGCCTGCGATAAATTCGCGAACCGCGATAACAAGCATATATCGAGGTTCGTGAATGCAAATATGGAATAATGTATTCAGGGGGCGGAGTTGGGGCGGGGCAAATGTAAAGTAGGGAGGACGTATCGCGTGGCGCGAAACCCGCGGCGGTGTTAGCGCGGACGTATCGCGTGGCACGAAACCCGCGGCGGTGTTAGCGCGGCTCCTAACGCGGCCAATAACTACAACCCTTTCAAATGCGATACAGTCTATCGCGGCGCACAGCGCGCAGCGCGCTAATAGCTCGTTGAACGAAAATTTGCCAAACCAATCCCCATAGACCTACAAATGTAGAGCTGGCCAATAAAAAGGCCTGTACTTAGTAGGTGAATCTGCTCCACACATTCACAGTGTATGGGGCAGGTGCACGCCATGGCTGACCAGGCCCAACGCAGAAGCAGACGCCAGGATGTTGGTCAACGTCGCCATCGTTACAGGCATCGGATCTATCTGCCACGAACCTCATTGCTGGGAATGCCAGAGGATGTAGTCATCAGCAGATATCGCCTCAGCACTCGTGCCATCATGGAACTATATGGAGACATACGAGGTGCCCTTGAGGCCCGAACCCGAAGGAGCCGTGCCATCCCCGGCCTGACCAAACTCTTGGCCACCCTGCATTTCACAGCAAGTGGCTCCTTCCAATCCATGGTAGCTGTTGTGGGTGGCATGTCACAGAGCACCTTTTCCCGGTGTCTGCACCAGGTCATTGCAGCTGTTATGGACCGCATGCCTCGCTACATAGCATTCCCACGCAACAGACAGGACCTGATGGACCTCAAGCGTGGTTTCTATGTCGTTGCCCGCTTTCCGAATGTCATTGGAGCTATTGACTGCACCCATGTGGCCATCGTTCCACCCCGTGAGATGGAGGCAGCCTACCGCAACAGGAAGCAGTTCCACTCCCTCAACGTGCAAGTGGTGTGTGATGCTGGAATGCGGATCCTCTCGGTGATGTCCAGATTCCCGGGGTCAGCGCACGATGCCTTCGTACTCAGGCAATCAGCTCTGTTTCACAAATTCGAAGATGGCCTGTATGGCGATGGTTGGCTTGTAGGTAAGATCCACGTTAACATACATATAACATTTTTGCAAGGGTCATCTCTGTAATGGCACACAAAGGTGATGTAGATGCCTGTTGTGATGGAGTCACAGGTCCCCATCACAACAGACCTGAGTGGGACATTGTGTTACTGAAAGTGGTGTAATGGCTCAGGCACCCAACCATGTACTATTGGCCGCCAAGCACAAACTATGCAGTACGCCTTGTATGTGGCATGGCTTGCTCACCTCACTGCACAGGTGGACAGCCTACACATATTGGGTGTAGCCATGGCTACTGGCAGTGTGCAAGATAAATTGAGACTTGTCATGTAAGAGCAGCTCACATCCACAGATGTTAGTGAGCCCCTGACGTTCCTGAGACCTTGCATGAACATCTCTACTCAGTTGTGCACATTGAGGGGCAGCCAGTTGACACCATGTATGTTGTTGGGTAGGCATACCGACAGAGAAGGTGTACCTGATCACATATGTCAGTACACAATGACTGGAGTGCATACTGCATATGATTTAAACACAGGGATGTCAGGACAGTGGTGTAATGCACCAACCGCATACACAGAGCTGACATACATCTCACTGTTTAGGGGCCCTTCACGTGCTATAACGCCTAATAGCCACACAGCAGCTGTGTGCCAAAGCAATCCTGACACCACACACATAAGGTGTAGGGAAACAGGAATGGGCTGCCTCGTGCCATCCGGTTCAACTGCATGTATTGAGCACATACACCCATGGGACAGAAACATAAGTATGTGTAATCTGTTCCCTATGTCATTGCTACAGGAGACGCAGCCTATGGATGCAGGCCCTGGCTGATGACCCCGATCCCCCAGCCTGCCACAGCACAACAGCTGGCCTATAATCGGTCCTTAACTGCTACCCGCATGGTCATCGAATGTACCATCGGCCTTTTGAAGAGCCGCTTCCGATGTTTGGACAAGAGTGGGGGAGCGCTACTGTATGCCCCCCCCAAGGTTGCTGAAATAATCCTGCTTTGCTGTGTGTTCCATAATGTGGCTCTTCGCCATGGAATACCTGTGGCTATAGCCCCAGACCTCAGACCTGATCCCCCATGTGCGCGTGCACGACGGCATGACAACACACTCAGGGGCAGCCAGGTTCGCCAACACCTTATACAGACACACTTTTAAGGTTGCCCCAGACGGCCTGTTGCCCCAGACGGCCTGTTTGCCCACCGATGGGTTAGGAAATAGGTTAGTGTGCAGAGCTCCTTTCAGTCTGCTACGTGCTTCACCTGCTATGTGTGTCCACCCAACAACTGTGTGGGGTGCTGGCCTGCCACAGAGGATGTAGGCCATAATAGGGTGGGGAAGCGCTGCCTCAAGCCTCTGCTGAGGTGCTGTATGTGTGATACCTATTCTGTGCCATTGGGCTAAGCACTTGCTACATACTCTGGGTTGCTGTGCAGTGCACTTCTGCCATCCAAGGTGTACCACACACCTGTGTCATTCCAGATATGGCACACATTATCTGATGGAGTTACTGAGCAACACAGTGCACCTCAGCAGCAAGGAAGAGCTACCTGGCCATGCATGCTCCTGGAAGCAGCACACACACATGCTGTCAGACCCCTCATGATATAGATGGCCCCTGTTGGGACACACAGCCACCATTTAATGCAGGCCGGACATACTCCTGTCATGACATCTCACCTGAAGAAAGTGTCAGCAGTGCTGGCTGCACGGAGCTGTGGGCTGGGGCTACCCAGCCACCTTACGCATTTTTGGCTACAAAGGTGATGGCCTGACTGTTGCCATGTGATGGGGAGGACAGCGTGTCAGGCAGGGTGAGAAACTAATGGCTGACTCTATCATCTATGGAGACTCCAGACCTGGCTGTTCATGCAGGCTTGTCCATAACTCCAATATTATTTAACTCCTAACAGTCAACACACCTCACCATAAATATGACTATTAGCTACCTCTTACAATGTAATTATATATACTTATCTTGTTTTCCTTTTCATATGTTGCCTTCTTACTCCAAATTCTATTTTCCGCTGTTACATGTAACAGCTTTTTCTGCACTATTGTTCAAGTGTAAGCTTATTTTGCACTCCTGTTTCATGTGAACCAGCATGATGGGACTATTGTCAGGAATGTTGGGATATAACAAACTGAAATATATAATTACAATAAATAAAGGATTCCTCATACTGGAAGCATGTGTGGCTCATAAAGTATGTAGGATACAGTGGCCTGTCGCCCTCATACTGTACGGTATAATGGTACACAGGGCAGGAAGGTGACCAATTGGGCTGAGGATTGGTCTGCGCTCTGACCATAACCATGCCTCCCCCCCAGTCTGGCCACAAGATATGCAAACCCATCCCACCCAGCTTGTGTGACTGGGACAGGTTGCTGTGTTGCCACTATCTGACAATGATGGTGCTGCCCACTGCAGCACCCCATACCAGGATGGCATCTCGGGGTACAGGTGGTACCTAGGCTCTGCATTACACACCCCCCCCCCCCCCCTCACCACCATCCACTCTTGCTTTGGCCCTCAAGCATGATCCCATGCAGATGTACACCTGGAGCCTACAGGTACTGTACCTTATGAGGGTGCACCCGTCTGGCAGCACGCGACCTGGCTGCACCCAGCGATGTCTTCCACAAGGGGATATAAGGAGGGCCAACGGTGCCATCAGCCCCTGCCGGCTGGTCACAGTGTTCAAATACCTCACACTTGGCCAAGCAAATGTGCATCCTTAACAATTGTGCTACCTGCTGCACCACAGTTGTATGGTCCTGGTTTCCACTAGCTGGGTATGCAGACGTTAAACAGGCTGCACGGTACATGCTGTATGTTCTGACATGGCTACCTGTTCTTAATGAGGTGGAATGTGTCAGTGAAGCAAGATGTGCCTAAGGGTGTTGACAAATACCATCACAGTGTTCAGTGTTGCACTTGGCCTCTGCCTCAGTGCATACACAGGCCACACAGTGCCATGGACATGGAGGCAACACCGTACACCATGTATGGCAAGCGTTCGACAGGTGACAGCTTCCTGATGTCCACGTACAGTGGAAAACCATCATTCATGGATTGTGTCCTCCATGGGTGCACCAACAGGGTCCTTAGTAATGCCATGAATACAGAAGTGTGTGAGACCCAGTGATACAGATCTTCATTATAATCTACTGAATTAGAACAGGACAACAATCATTCACATGCTGCAGAACCCCAGTGTACCTCCCCCCCTACAGGTGTGCTGGTCAGTCAGACGGTGACAGCTAACCAATGTGGCACACACATCATTATCAGCAGAACATTACTGTTTCCACATGCTGAATGACCTGTGGCACTGCCTGACAGGCCATATGTGTAGGAGACCCCTTTACCTTGCTTCCCAAGTATGTAGTGCACAGGAGCTGGTGCACAGTGGTGTTACCAGTACTGCTAACTGCGCTGTGTGCAGGCATATAGGGAATAAGGGCCACACATGGACCTACATGTCCCTCCGCGTGACATAGATGCACCCATATTGGTACGTTGGGAGGGTAGGCGTCCCATCCACATGATGTCCCTCAAAAAAGGCTTGCAGGTACAGGAGCTTCACGACAGGGTTTGTAGCACAATGGGTGTGAGGTGGCTACATAACATGATGGTGACACAGGTCACACAGTCTGTGTAAAATGTCTGCTGAAAATGATGTGTGAGCAACATTGTTTACCTGTAACTGTCGCAACTGCACACCTGTAGGAAGGAAAGTCCACTGGGGTTCTGCAGCATGTGAATGATTGTTGTACTGTTGAGGGACAGTTATGTCTAACAAATATCTGTCACAACTGACCGATACCTGTGACTGCCCTGTACTGGTTAGCCAATCAACATGCCCTATCACCAAGGACAGTCCACCTTGGTGAGTGGCTGGCATATGTGTGTGTAGTGACCTTACATATGTGAAGACACTGTAGGACTCTGGACCACACAGTGTGGGCCATCAGATGGTGGGCCATGTCCACCATTGGAACAGGTAATGGAGGAGCCATGCACACCCCACAGCTAGGAGATGGCACCAGAGGGATGTGTGCCACTATGGATGGGGACCCCTTGTTGCGATATCTGCACCTTTCAGACCCACAAAATCCTACATGGGTGAGTAACAGTGACTGCACAACAGCAGTCACCACATCAGTGTGCACATGGACACCCGCTAAACACACTTAAGGGCTGTTAACCATGCCTTACACCGCTTGCACCCTGTACACAGGTATGACATGTTGCCATTAATATTGTCCCCTCTCTGTACAACTAACAGCCCACTTAGCTGGCTGCTGACAGTCTGTGCAACTGCTGTAATACACAGCATGCAGATAGCCACATTACCTTTCCCCTCCCACACTTGTCAGGGGCCCACAACCTTAATGCTAAAAGCGTGCCCATAGGATGGCGTTCCTGGCACACAACCAAGCTGCCATGGTGGGGATGCACAACGATATATGGGATTGCACACGGTACATGCTTAGCATGTACAGCTGGAAAGGCCTACACAGTATTGTATGCCAATGGTGCCTGGAAATTAAGAGTGTGCATGCCCTACCACTATCATGGATGTCGTGCATGCCAACCTCTCGGTCAGTCACCCAGCAGTGCTGGATGCTATCATCCAGTTACCTGCATAGGTGAGAGACCATCTAGGAAGCAACGTTGGCTAGTACCTTAGCATCAGTTCGCCTTACTTACATGGTGTGGGTCATGCACAGATAGGTACCATACTGAACCCTGGTCAGATATCCATGTCTGGCCTCCTCACCAACATCAGTGCATGACATGAGCAGTGCTATTGCAAGACAAGGCTGCCCACCTCTTCCCCTTTCCTCACAGATCAGGAGTGCTGGCATACATCAGCAGACTCCATTACTGTGCATTCCCTGTACTGAGGAACAATACCTCTTCTACTGTCAGGGACATGTCTGGTACTGCCCTATGTTTTACTCTGTAAGGTATGTGGCAGACAGGTGCACATGTAGCAATAGTGACCCTCAGCCAGGGGACAGTTTGGACACTCTGTATTGCTGCAATGTGGGATACAGCATGCAAGGTGTGGCGGGGGGACACCAACAGCACATTAGGAACATAACAACGACACAATAGGTGGCAGGTTAAACAGGATATTTATTCCTGACAACATTCAGCAGGGTATAGTCAAGTATTATGTGAGCAGTAACAGCATACAATTGATGTTCCTAGGTATTCATTATCTGCAAGTACTAGATAGCTAATGGATCCAAAGTGATCCAATTCCGGACTACATCACTCCACCATCAGCAGTATTTACACATATGCAGGCAGTGGGTGTTATCAGTACTGGCAAAGCGTGATTACCTAGGAACAGGAAGTGGCACCCCAATAGCTTGGATACTGTAATACATAGATTACCGCTGGTCAGTATACAATGAGTAGACAGGCATAGGCCCCAGGCAGTCCATGTTGAAAGAGTGCACTGAAAGAGGACAGCCTGACAGGCCAGCCAGCCAGCAGAGTGAAAGTCCAGGCCCCAGGCAGTCCATGTTGAAAGAGTGCACTGAAAGAGGACAGCCTGACAGGCCAGCCAGCAGAGTGAAAGTCCAGGCCCCAGGCAGTCCATGTTGAAAGAGTGCACTGAAAGAGGACAGCCTGACAGGCCAGCCAGCAGACAAGGTACCCAGCGGTTCAGCATGTAGGCAGCAGGCAAACACATGAAGGTTCAGGCTACAGCAGTGAAGGGTCAGGACCAGACAGCAGCAGCAGCAGCAGGCGGAGGACACAGCAGCAGCAGCAGCAGGCGGAGGCCCAGGAGGACACAGCAGCAGCAGCAGCAGCAGCAGGGGGAGGCCCAGGAGGACACAGCAGCAGCAGCAGGCGGAGGCCCAGGAGGACACAGCAGCACATGGCGTTTGGAGACATGAGGCACAGATTGCACCACACAACCAGCATTAACATGCCGTCAGCAGACCGGTCATCCTACAGCACACTGCCAGAATGTGCAGCCCTTGAAACAGAAGGTGGCAGACAGCAGAGTGGCACAGCGGATGGCGGTGGGCCAGGTGAGCAGGTGGGTGGGAGCTTTGCATGGTGCTTCCCCCTCCATCTCGACGGCACTGCCCCTCTGTAGGGAGCAGCCAGCAGGTCATCCTCTTCCATCTCGACGGCACTGCCCCTCTGTAGGGAGCAGCCAGCAGGACATCCTCTTCAATCTCGACGGCACTGGCCCTCTGTAGGGAGCAGCCAGCAGGACATCCCCTTCCATCTCGACGGCACTGGCCCTCTGTAGGGAGCAGCCAGCAGGACATCCTCTTCCATCTCGACGGCACTGCCCCTCTGTAGGGAGCAGCCAGCAGGACATCCCCTTCCATCTCGACGGCACTGCCCCTCTGTAGGGAGCAGCCAGCAGGACATCCTCTTCCATCTCGACGGCACTGCCCCTCTGTAGGGAGCAGCCAGCAGGACATCCCCTTCCATCTCAACGGCACTGCCCCTCTGTAGGGAGCAGCCAGCAGGACATCCCCTTCCATCTCGACGGCACTGCCCCTCTGTAGGGAGCAGCCAGCAGGACATCCTCTTCCATCTCGACGGCACTGCCCCTCTGTAGGGAGCAGCCAGCAGGACATCCCCTTCCATCTCGACGGCACTGCCCCTCTGTAGGGAGCAGCCAGCAGGACATCCCCTCTGCCCCTCTGTAGGGAGCAGCCAGCAGGACATTCTCTTCCATCTCGACGGCACTGCCCCTCTGTAGGGAGCAGCCAGCAGGACATCCCCTTCCATCTCGACGGCACTGCCCCTCTGTAGGGAGCAGCCAGCAGGACATCCTCTTCCATCTCGACGGCACTGCCCCTCTGTAGGGAGCAGCCAGCAGGACATCCCCTTCCATCTCGATGGCACTGCCCCTCTGTAGGGAGCAGCCAGCAGGACATCCCCTTCCATCTCGACGGCACTGCCCCTCTGTAGGGAGCAGCCAGCAGGACATCCTCTTCCATCTCGACGGCACTGCCCCTCTGTAGGGAGCAGCCAGCAGGACATCCCCTTCCATCTTGACGGCACTGCCCCTCTGTAGGGAGCAGCCAGCAGGACATCCTCTTCCATCTCGACGACACTGCCCCTCTGTAGGGAGCAGCCAGCAGGACATCCTCTTCCATCTCGATGGCACTGCCCCTCTGTAGGGAGCAGCCAGCAGGACATCCTCTTCCATCTCGACGGCACTGCCCCTCTGTAGGGAGCAGCCAGCAGGACATCCTCTTCCATCTCGACAGCACTGCCCCTCTGTAGGGAGCAGCCAGCAGGACATCCCCTCTGCCCCTCTGTAGGGAGCAGCCAGCAGGACATCCTCTTCCATCTCGACGGCACTGCCCCTCTGTAGGGAGCAGCCAGCAGGACATCCGCTTCCATCTCGACGGCACTGCCCCTCTGTAGGGAGCAGCCAGCAGGACATCCTCTTCCATCTCGACGGCACTGCCCCTCTGTAGGGAGCAGCCAGCAGGACATCCCCTCTGCCCCTCTGTAGGGAGCAGCCAGCAGGACATCCTCTTCCATCTCGACGGCACTGCCCCTCTGTAGGGAGCAGCCAGCAGGACATCCTCTTCCATCTCGATGGCACTGCCCCTCTGTAGGGAACAGCCAGCAGGACATCCTCTTCCATCTCGACGGCACTGCCCCTCTGTAGGGAGCAGCCAGCAGGACATCCTCTTCCATCTCGACGGCACTGCCCCTCTGTAGGGAGCAGCCAGCAGGTCATCCTCTTCCATCTCGACGGCACTGCCCCTCTGTGGGGGTGTGCATCACAGTGTTGATTGGGTGTACCTGCCCATACCCCATTTATGGGCATGTTGGTCCCCTCAGGGCCCCTTGCCACGTCCAGATGGTCCACTGGGTGGTGGCAGCTTCTTAGGTGGACGGCCCCTGCGGCCTCGGAACACTGAGGGACTTGGCTGGGGCGTTGAGGTTGCCGATGAGGAGGCCTGCACGTCCGGCAGCCGCTGCAGAATCTGCAGCATGATGGTGTTGAGCGTGCCTATTGCTCCAGAGAGGCTGTTCCCTACATTTGTGAGCGCTACCGTCATTAGGTGGAGGTCTCGCCTCTGCTGCCTCCATGCTCGCCTCAGGGCATGTATCTCCAGCACCACCTGTTGCACCGTTGCGTCAGCCACTGGTTCCAGCTGTGGTTGGACAAGTGGCACTGCTGGGGGTTCCTCCGGGCCAGGGGGATGTCCCATGACCATTGCTGGCCCAGCTTCCAGTGCAGGGCTGACTGGGGACATCACTGGTGTGTCCGGGATGGGTGGGGTACCCACTGAGCTCCCCGGGATGGCTGCCCGCAGAGGAGTGTGGGGGTGGCCCCACTCAAACTCCTCAAAGGCCTCGGTCAGGGTAAAGGGGCTGCCTGGGGGTGGCATTGCGGCCTGCACCACCTCCTCCTCCTCCTCTGACCACTGTGTTTCCGCGTCAATATAGAATGGCCTCGTCACCATGGGTGGCCGCCTGAGCCCTGGTGGATCCCTGCTTGTGCCTGGGCCCTCCCAGCTGTCATCAGAGGGCTGCTGCCTGGGACCAGATGGCTCTGTAGGAAGATTGGGGAGAAAGAGGATATACTGCATCAGTAACACAGCTGTTCTGTTATATTACTGTTATGTCAAACAGGGGCAGCTAATGTAAAACCAACATGTCATTCTGCATATACAGTACAGTTGAGTCCTTTGAGACATTCCTCATGGCATGGGTGGTGGGGCTGAGGCCTGAGGCCGGGCCCTAACGTAGACAGTGACCTGTTGCCAGCATGCCTTGCACCCTGCTGCCTGCCCCTTGCTGACTGGGGGAGGGGGCCCCAGCTCACTGTGTCAGTTAGGGCCTGGCCTGTGCACAGGCCAGGCCCTAACGTAGACAGTGACCTGTTGCCAGCATGCCTTGCACCCTGCTGCCTGCCCCTTGCTGACTGGGGGAGGGGGGCCACTACAGTTCTGCAGAGCACATGGGTAACAGAAACTGAAACCTGCCCTAAACATTGTGTTACGACCGTTCACAGGGGGGTGGGGGGGCCCAGAGGGCAACTTACCATCTTCGAGGTGGGATGTATCCAGGTGGGGATGCAATCCCTCGAAGACATCTGGTCCCAGACGCTCCATCAGTTGCTGCTCCATGGGTGTGAACCGGATGGGGCATGGGGACCGTCCGCCTGTGTCCTTCAGGTACTGGTTCCTGTCAGCGATGCGTGTCTTCAGCTGGGCCTTAATGTCGCGGTAGCGGTGGGCCACCTGCTCCCCGGTGCGATGGATGTCGCTCTGCCGCTGTATGTGGCCAGCTATGCTGGACCAGATCTCGGCCTTTGCTGCCTTGCTGGTCCTCACCGACAGGTTACCAAACAGCCGCGCATAGTGGCGCAGGACCCCCTCGATCAGCATGTCATTGTCCTCCTGGCTGAACCTGATGGCACGCTGCCTGACCCTGGCCTGGCTGCCTGGTTGGGGTGCCACTTCCGGAGGGTTCTCCTCCCTATCCTCTCTCTCCACCCCCCCAGGTTCCCCACTCCCTTCCTCCCCCCCCCCCCCACCCGGCCCTGCACTTCCCACTCCCTTCCCCTCTGCCCTGCCTGTCTAGCCCTACCTCTTCCCACCATCCTCTCCTGCCTCACCCCATCCCCCTCCCCCTCCCTCCTATCTCTTCCCTCCTGCCTATCTCTCCCACTACCCCTGTCCCTGTCCCTGCTCCTACTCCTCATTACCCTACGTCCCCCTTCCTCCTCCTCTCTCCCCCTCTCCATCCCCCTCCCCCTCCCCCTACTCTCAACACCCCTCTTCTCTCCTCTCCTACCACTCCTCTCACGCTCCATCCTCCTCCTCCTCCTCCTCACCGCCACCAACACCAACAACACACTCCTCTCTCCTCCTCACCACCACCAACACCAACACCACCACCACCACCACCAACACACTCCTCCTCCTCCTCACCACCACCACCACCAACACCACCACCACCACCAACACACTCCTCCTCCTCCTCTTCCTCCTCCTCACCACCACCACCACCAACATACTCCTCCTCCTCCTCCTCCTCCTCCTCCTCCTCCTCCTCCTCCTCCACACAGATAGACAAACAGTTGACTGACACACTTGCACTCCAACACAGATTACAAAAGACACAGGTAAAGGGAAACAAATGAGAACAAAAACACAGGACACCGCACTCAGTAATCGAATCTCTAACCTCCTAACAACTCTAAACCACCAGCACCTACCTCTCTCTCCAAAACTCCTTCCAAACCCTCAAAGGAGGAGGGGCAGGAAGTCAGTTTTTATACCAGACACATTATCGCGGGACGCAGTACTTGGTTTCATTTTGTATCGCGTACCACGGCGCGTACCATGATAATATTTTGTACTTTTCTTCGCGTACTGCGATATTTGTTTCGCCGCACGCGAAACAGCTTCGCCGCACGCGACGTTAGCGCGTGCGGCGAAAGTTTCGCGAAGCACAAAAATACACCTATTTGCATGGGGCATGCCCCCGTTTTTTATCGCAAGCGGTAACAATGCGTTACCACTGCGATATTGGAAAATGAGGCCCTATGATAGTAATACTAGCTACAGTAGCTACTAGTAGCATACAGTGAGTTATATAATTATAATGTAATAATTAACTACTATAAGTAATAAAAGTTATAATGTTAAGTAAATATATTTTAAAAAAACAGAAATACTAGTAGCTAGCTACTAGCTAGCTAGCTAGCTACTAGTATACCACCCTTACCCTATACTATACTAGTATTAATACTTAATAACTAGACTACAAAGGAAATAAAATTATCTGTGGTATATTATTGATATTTATATTTATCGTTTTGAAATGGTGGTATTTGGGATTTTTTTGAAAGCCACATTGAAATATAAATAAAATAGTATTTATGTATAACTAACTTTTGTATGTTGCATAAAAAATAATCTAGTAGGTCAAGACAAAACATGGGCATGTTGTAAAGATTAATCAATGTTATTCTTTTTCCTGTATATTCCTCTATTTTTCAGGTCGCCATCTGCGATTGCACGAGGGTAGGTGGCTGAATGAGGTCCGCCGAACCTTGCCCCGTTCCGTGCCTGGTAAGTTGTTTTCAGAATACTACACAAGAACAACACACATTACACAACTATTCAATTAATTGTAATGGAATTTGTGTTTAAAAATGTTTGTTTACTATAACAGTGAATGAATCATTGTGTCTGATCTCATTCTTGTTTTTAAAATTCTAACTGTTGTTCTCTGAATTTTGATTTGTCTTGTACAGAACCACACCCAGGCAGGGACGAGGCGGGGCTTCCTGGGCCTAGTGGGAGGCAGAGCTGTCACCAGAGGAGGACGGAGGCAGCAATAAGGACTGGTCTAGGTAGGAAATAATATATCTTGGCATGGCCAGTACAGTAGTATATATTATCTGAGGCTGAAAAACAAAATCTTTTTTTTTTATATCAGTCAGTTATAGTGGCTGGGGATTGGGAATGGGGGGATGTGTGTATTTATTTATTTGTATATATTAAATGACACTGAGTGGCTATGATAGTAAACTAAAGAATTGAAGGTGAAAAAAAAGAAGAGGTTTGTAGTGTATCTCCTACCATCATATTCTGTGTAACCTGAGATTGACTATTATTTCTCCTTCCAATCCTTCAAATTATGTATTCTCTCTAATCTATGTTGATAGATTTGATATCCCTCCACTCTCCCCCTCACTCCTTCTCCCCTGCAATGGACTCCTCATTTTTCTATAATCCTCAAGGTCAATAAACTAAATAAGGGGTAGATTATTTTATAAACTTGCTCGCACGCATCCAGTATTTGCTTATTTATTTGTCATATCTGACTATGTAATGTATGTATAATGTATTGTTCTGTGTCTCATGTTGAATTTTTTTTTTTTTTAATTTCTTTACAGGCCAAGATAAAGCTGCGGGGGTCGCGGACCGGCGGCCCACCACTGCCACCAGTACCACCACCAGCGCCAGCAACAGCACTGCCGTACTTCCTGCAGGATCTCCTCCAACCTGTAAGTGCTGCTGTGCACAATATTCAAAGTTGGAGGAGATCCTGCAGGAAGTACGGCAGTTCAAGGCGAAATATGATGCCGACTTCATGATGTTGCAGCAGAAGGTCGGAGAGGTGCAGACCAGTGTCAGCAATGTGGAGAGGAGGTTGTCAGCCCTGGAGGAGGCCCCTCAGGAGCAGAGGGAAATGGCTTCTCCTCCTCATGAGATGCCTCATGAGGAAGAGGTGCCAGTTCCCTCTGCTTCAGAGCAGGTTTCTCCAGTGGTGGCACCCTCCTCTCCACATGAGTCTGACCCTGCTGCAACATCATGAAGTCAAGGCATCATATTTCGCCTTGACCTGGGCTGCTGGCCTGGTTTTTTTTTTTGTGACAAAAATATGTGTCTAATGTCTATTATATTTAATTAATATGTTAAACAAAATAAATGTTTAAATTGTTAAAAATGTTTGTTTGTTCTTTTTTATATATTATTTTATTAGTCATTTAACTAATAATAATTATTCCAAAATAATATAGTATGGGACTACTAAATTACAAAGAGCAGACATGTACGGATGTACGTCTATTATAATCCAACACATTTCATTGTTTTAGTAGTAACTAAGTTAGTCATACACTTCCATACAACATTCAGTCTGGCTGAATTAGCACAAGTTGTATACTTGTGAGCAGTAGCGCCAACGTCAAGGCTTCAACCGTGGCTACTGACCATTCACACATCTTTCAACCTGGCCAATACAATATTGTGCACTGTGTGCAGTGTGTGCAGCACTCAAGCTACTGCAATGACTCACACGTCGATGCCAAAAATTGCTCCATGACCAAGACAGGCATTTGAAGCAAAAAATTTAATGCTTGTGATACTAAAGTAGGAGTAAGGAGAAAGCAGACTCATGAACAAAAAATCCTTCAGAAATGTACAACTTCTGGGTGCTCAGTTTTCTCTTTTTATTACACTCAAGGGTGTTTGTATATATTTGGTTAATCAATATATTGTTACAGTAGTGGATATAACAGTAACAGTTTATATCCAACTAGTAGCTAGTAGTAGTAGCTAGCTAGTAGCTAGCTACTACTAGTACAGCCACTAGCTACTTAGTTAGAGTATCAACCTCTCTGTGCACTGTAAGTGCAATTTAATATTGTATTGGCCTGAAATTCTTTCATACTTCATTCACACAATCATGCTGTCGGAGATGGACGCTGAGGCAGAAGAACCCAGCGAGGACTTGCCTGCCTCAGAGGTGGACACTGGGGGAAAGGAGCCTGGGAGTGAGAAGCCTGTGTTGGAGATGCAGCAGGACAGAGTGTTCATGTCTTGTGACTCCCAGACTGGCTTCTCCTGTGGGCCACAAGAGGCAGCAGCGGCAGTGTTGTGGCCGCTGCTGCCTCTTGTGGCCGGGCGCCCCAGCAAGCAATGCGGGGAGCACAGCTGCATAGACCCAAGCCTCTCTTCCACCCCTTGACCTTGGATCTCGGCCCTCGGCAAGAGGCTCACTCCTCCCAGTCACAGGGAAAGTTCGGATACCCAAGCTGTGGAAAGTTCGTTTTGATAAAAACCAATTGCTTGACTAAGTCTGGAGACAAACGTGCACGGTGTGGACTCACTATGTTCCCTGTCATTGAAAATACTCTTTCACTTTGCACACTTGTTGGCGGGCAGGAAAGAAAGTGCTGTGCTAGTATTGCAAGATCAGGCCACATTGAAGCTTTCTGTGCCCAATATCTCAAGGGATCTGAGTCCATGCTCTGAATTGGCTCAGACAGAAAACTCTTAACATGCAGTTCTGAAACATTCTCCTGCAGGGAGGACTCAGTAGTAGTAACTCTTCTGCCAACAGCTGATGCGATTGCTTGTGACATGGCAGGCAGTTCATTAAATGTGGAATGACTCATATTTTGATGTGTTATGGAAGGGGTAGGGGAGCAGCTGATCATACTAGTACTTGAGCAGGATGGAGTTGGAGACTGAGAGGATGATACTAATTCTTTTTCATCGTTACCAGTGGAACAGACCCTGTTAGACATTATGTTTTCAACCATTTTAATCAACTTTTTTCTCCAATGTGTAAGAGCATTGTTCTTGAGAGCAATACTGCCTTTCATACGTTGGTCACACATCGGGGCTAACATATAGCAATCCCTTTGCATGAGAGGTTTCAATCTTTTTTCAGCTTGCTCTTTTAAGCATTTAACAAGCATTAACACTTCCTTAGAGAAATCTGGATGATGCAGAAATTCCTCTAATACCTCCTCCATATAGTTTATTACAGGGATGACACCACCCAAAGTGGCATTAGCTGAACTCAATGCATCAGTATATACTTTGAAAGGCTTGAGGACATGCACCATCCAAGAGGATTTTCCAATCCAATTTCAGTTGCCATTGCCAAATCATGAAGAGGTATCTGCTGTTCAGACAACCTCTCCAACATAAGATAGGTGGAATTCCATCTGGTAGGCACATCCTGAAGAAGGTTGTGCAAAGGTGCGCCAACTGCTATTTGCCTCTTTCTGAGTTGCTTCCCACTTTTTACACTACGATTGAAATGCCCAGCTATTTTGCGACACTTTTCAATCAACCGCTTCAGGAGTTGACTACTACAACTAGTAGTACCACCTTCCTTGCCACTAAGCCCCAAAGCATCCCTCACTATCAGATGCAGGGTATGTGCAAAGCATCGGATGCCGTTGAATCTACCATCAGCCAGAGCCTTAATAATATTGGAACCATTGTCAGTAATGAAAAATCCATTTAAGCATTCCATATCACTGCTTCTAAGGAGCCCATTCCATTTTTCCATCATCCCCTGAATTGCGTGTAAGATATTTTCTGAAGTATGTCTCTTGTCTAGCACTTGAGCATGCAGTAAAGCCCAATGGTATCCTGGCGAAACCTTTTTGGAGCTGCTGCCACTGCCACTGCCAATGCTGCTAGTGCTTACAGGTATTAATGCCTCATCCAGCTGCCACCAATGTGCTTTAGAGACAAATATGCATGCATTGCATTCATACTAGTCAAAACATCAGTGGTGAGATGGATGCTCCTCCCCTTTGTCCTTGCCATCATAATCTGCATTTCAGCACGACATTTTCTGTATAGGGAAGGAAGCACCTGACGGCTAAATGTACTTCTTGAAGGAAGTTTGTAGTAAGGGGCGAAATAATGGAGCATCCGCTTAAATCCCTCATTTTCTACAATCTCAGTGGCTGATCATCCAAAGCAATCATTAGAGCAATATGTCGTGTACCCACTTTGGACATTGCCTGCTTCCTGCTCTGTGACATTGCAGAAGAACACCACCCCATCTGCTCCATGGTAGCTTGCCGCTGCTGCTGGGGATGAGGAAGAGGAGACTGCTGCTTCTGCAGATGCACACAGTCTGTATCTTCTTTAGTACTACTACTTTCCTTCTGTGGCTGCTTCCCTGTTGCTTTACTTGAAGCCTGGGCAAGCACGGTGGGACCAGCTTCTTCTGCAAGCAACAGTGCTCTATGTTCTCTTTCAAGGTGATATTTCATGTTGCTGTTAGTAAGATGTCCAATAATTCTTCCACGGCTCACCATCTTTTTACAATGGATACATTGTCCAAATCTCTGGTCAGCCACAACATGATAATGATTCCAAATCTTTGATGTCCTTGTACTGTTCCTTACTCTAGGCTGGATACTTGTCATTTTCATACTAGTAGTAGAAATAGTAGTAGTAGTAGTAGTCACACGTGGATGTTCAAATGGTGTAGGGGACAGGGTACCAGCAATACTGCTGGCACTGGCAGTAGTTGTTTGTTTTGCAATCTGACTAACATTGTCATTGCTTCTGTTCTCCTCCTCCTCCTTCTCCTCAGAATGTTTACTAGCCAAAAACTCCTGATCATCCTCCTCCTCCTCCTCCTCCTCAATATCTGATTCATCATCATCATCCAATACTTTCTGTAGCACCATTCTTTCATCTAATCTTTTCACCTTTCCCTCAAATTTTGCTCGTTCCTTCCCTTGTAACAAGTTTCCTTGCACTTCTACATCCTCTTTCTTCTCAAAAAATTGCAGTTTTTTCCTAGGGACTGGCAGACAGCTCTTTCCAGTAGCACTATCACTAGCAACACGTTTTTTTCCAGAGGGTACTGGAAGGGGCATTATGATCCTGTGGTCAAAGAAATATATAATAAATATAGTACATTAAACAAGTTAATAAATTAGTTTGGTATTCATTTTTAAAATGTTATTGAGCTAATAGCTAGGGGTGTGCATTCGGATTGACCGCATTAGTAAAACGCAACTCATATTTTTTTTTTACTTAAAAAATTGATTCGACATAAACGATCGGATTTCCCACATATCGAACATAGATATGTTCGATATGTGGGAAATCGCGATTGTTGAGCCAAAATAAAAATATAAACCCCCTCACCCTCCTTAATCCCCCCCCCCCCGACTTACCACAACTCCCTGGTGATGGAGCGAGGAGTGAGGACGCCATTTCTGCAATCCTTGGCGAGAAGCATGTGACGTCGGCGGCACGTCGAGTGACGCCGGCATCACGTGATTCCCGGCTCGTTCGCGCCGGACGGCTCGTTCGGCCCAAAAATAACTTTTGGCCAGCTTGGGGGGGCCTCCTGACCCCCTCAAGCTGGCCAAAAGTTCTTTTTGGGCCGAACGAGCCGTCCGGCGCGAACGAGCCGGGAATCACGTGGCGCCGCGTCACTCAGACGCGACGTCACGTGATTCCCGGCAAGTTCGCGCCGGACGGCTCGTTCGGCGCGAACAAGCCGGGAATCACGTGACGCCGACGTCACGTGATTCCCGGCAAGTTCGCGCCGGACGGCTCGTTCGGCCCAAAAAGAACTTTTGGCCAGCTTGAGGGGGTCAGGAGGCCCCCCCAAGCTGGCCAAAAGTTCTTTTTGGGCCGAACGAGCCGTCCGGCGCGAACTTGCCGGGAATCACGTGACGTCGCGTCTGAGTGACGCGGCGCCACGTGATTCCCGGCTCGTTCGCGCCGGACGGCTCGTTCGGCCCAAAAAGAACTTTTGGCCAGCTTGGGGGGGTCAGGAGGCCCCCCCAAGCTGGCCAAAAGTTCTTTTTGGGCCGAACGAGCCGTCAGTCGCGAACGAGCCGGGAATCACGTGACGCCGCGTCACTCGACGTGCCACCGACGTCACATGCTTCTCGCCAAGGATTGCAGAAATGACGTCCTCACTCCTCGCTCGATCACCAGGGAGTTGTGGTAAGTCTGGGGGGGGGATTAAGGAGGGTGAGGGGGTTTAATTTTTTTTTTTGCACATATGTACATATACCCAACTCATTGGATTTTTTTTATGTCCATATTGGCCGCAAGTGGGACCCCCTTTCGGACATAAAAAATATGAACATAAAATTTTGCTCTGCACATCCCTACTAATAGCATTAGCTAGCTAGCTATTGCTAAGGCTACCCCCAGACCACAGGACAAAGAAGGATATAGTGATTATTTATTAGTCAGTGAGTGACACTGACAATTGATAATTTGATATAGTATACTTACTAATATATTATATTGCAATTTATACCATGCATTGGCCAGAGCATCAAACTGCAGCAGACTGAGACTGAAACTAGGCTGCAATACTTCAGTTCACTCATTATATTAGTCTCCTGGCAGGACTGGCTAGGCTTTTCTGTTAATACTACATGCAAGCCAAGCATTGAGGTTAGAGAAGTCCTATTCCTATTTTTTCATATCCTTTTCAGGCCTATTCTGTTCTTTGAACTAAAATAACTTCTCCCTCCCACTTCAAGTCTTACCCACAAATCTCACACACAGGAGCAGAAGCCTCAAGCCAAGCACAAGATACATAATATAGGATATTGGACAGACTATTGGCCAATTATAGGTTTAGTAGTAGAATTGATTTGATAGTAGTGACTCACTGGCTTTAATAGCTAGCCATAGCCAGTGACACTAGGCTAATAGCCAAGCTAGCTATTAGCCTAGTGTCACTGGCTATGGCTAGCTAGCTATAAACACTATTAGTGATAAATCTAGTAGATTACACATACATCTATATAATATTGATAAATATAATATTATATAATTTTATATATTTATAAATCTATTAAAACTCTACTGCTGCAATGTTCAGAAAGCAGTCAAAGCACCTACCTTGTCCTTTATAAGCAAGCACTGCTGCTGGACTGGAGTGCTGGTGCCTGCCTATGCCTAGGCTAGGAATGCTGCAAACGAAGAGCTCATTCAAGAAACAGAAAAAAAGAGTAGAGCTCAGCTCAGCTCACTGGTTGTGGCTATTGGCTATTTTGGCTAGTGGTACTTGGCTGCTAGCAGTAGCTATATGCTACTGTGGCTAGTGGCAATGGCTACTGGCTGGCTGGCAGGCTGATACTAGTATCAGCTAGCTAAGCCAGCTAGCAGCTACCCCTTATTAATAACAATAAAGGCTGTATAATATTAACTATCAATCAACAGCTGCAGCTAGCTATAATGACTGATTGACTGATGTTTTCTCCTCAAACCCACAAAACAAAAGCAACACATAAGCAGAGCACCCCTTATTATATAGCTATTATAGCTACCTATTGACTAAAAGTAGGAGGGAAAATAAACCTATTAATTTAAGTGGCCAATTCAAAAATGATGCAAATGAATATTATGCATAATATATCAAACAAATTCTAGTCACATGATTGATGACATAATCACAATATCCACAGACACACTACTACAGTAGGATTAGAACTTCAAGCTAATAGCTCTATCCCCCATTCCCATTCCCCATCCCCCATATAAAACAATCTGTAAAAAACAGCACCTTGGCTGTTGGTAACCTTGGTAATGAATAAAAAACAAGAAGAGACCCAATAGGAATACATATTCAACCTTCAATTTAAAAAAAAGTGTCAATTTAGTATCAATTTACGTTAGTGCGCACTAACATATATCACTGCGCACTGTCATGTACCTAGTGCGCACTAATAATCCGTTAGTGCGCAGTATGGTGAGGCGCCATGTACTGCGCACTAAGTCCAGCGACTGCTCGCTAACGGATAGTCCATGCGCACTAACATCCGTTAGTGCGCAGTAATAAAAAACCGACTTTAACCCAAAAATTCGTGGAATTTTGATTCTTTTTCCCAACTTCCCCAACAATGACGAATTAGACAATATCGTTGGCATTGACTAAATCGTGAAAAACGAATGCACATCTCTAATTCTCAATGGCTGAGAGAGGGTACACCCATCCTTTCAGTAGCTCAGCATTGGGCTTCAGTCTTATGGCAGAGTCATAGGGCTTATGTGGAGGAAGAATATCAGCTTCTTCTTTGGAAAATACATCCCCGAAGGAAGCATATTGGGGCAGCAGTCCTGGCATCACTGGAGTCATAGGCATGCAAATGATAGGCGAGATTTCCTTAAGGCACCTCCCATGACATTCTGTGCCCCAGCAGGAGAGATCCAAGGATGCCCAGTCAAATTGGGGTTGGTGCACTTGCAACCCCAGGACGATAGGATGCATGGTCCTTTCCACTACAAAGAAGGAGAGCAATTCCGTATGGAGAGCTCTGGTGCGGAGAGTAACTGGTACGGTTTGGCAAGTCACGTCGCCCAGTAAGGGCTCTCCATTAATGGAGGATAACAGTAGTGGATCTTTCAACTTGATGAGGGGAATCCTTAAGTATTCCACTAGACGTCTGAGAATGAAGTTGCCTCCTGCCCCTGAATCCACCAGGGCAGGAGTCTGAACCATGACTGGTCCTTAGGTCAAGGAGACTGGGAGAGAGAGCGGAGGAGAGGGTGTAGTGAAGCCTAAGAACAGTCCTCCTGCAGGACTTATGCCCTCTGTTTTCCGGATGAATGGAGCATGTAGAGACGTCGTGGCTGGGCTGACCACAGTACATGCAAAGGCCGCTCCTCTTCTGAAGTCTTCTCTCTTTGGAAGTCAAACATCCATGACCAAGTTGCATCGGTTCATTTTTATCAGCAGCTGGGATTACTGGAACCATTTGAGGTGCAGGTATAGCACTAGCCTGTTTCAACCCAGGTAACACCTTAGCCCGGAGTTCCTTCACCTTGTCCCGGAGCCGGTGATCAATCCGAGTGGCCAAGGCTACTAATTCGTCCAGCAAGTCAGGTGTTTTGCGAGCAGCCAGCTCGTCCTTTAAATGGTTATCCAGGCATCTGAAGTACTCAACCAAAGCAGAACCGGCGACAGCAGTTCGGGCAGGGTCATCAAAAACAGATTTAAATAAGTCCATAAATCCTTCTATGTCCTGCAAAATGGGGTCCTTGCATTCCCACAAGGTAGATGCCCAAGACAAGGCCCTACCATCCAGGTTGGAAAGGATGTAGGTAGTCTTGGAGAGAGCTGTAGGAAATAAAGATGGCTGAAGGTAAAATGCATGCAGCACTGGTTTAAAAAGCCCCAGGTCTTCTGGATTTCTCTGGAAAAGCGGATTGGAGCCGCCAGTGGTACAGCAGTCTTTAAAGTTACCTCCTGTAACTGACCTTCACGGTTGGAAGCTGTGCCTTGAAGCTTCTGTGTGTGTAGCTGATGGAACGCTGAAGTAAGTTTCTCCAAGGCGTCTTGCTGCTCCGAAATGCGCAGGGCCAGGCCTGGTATTGCCTGCAAGGCATTGAGCTGTACCGGATCCACGGAGTTAGCAAACTGTTATTATTTGTGATAATTGTGGGTGGATCCTTGGGCCAGTGGCAGATAACCACGCCCACGGGGGAAGATCCCGAGAGGGACCACCGGTCAGGCTCAGAGTTGGGCGACAGACACACACTAGTTCTTTTATTAAACTGTTTTAGAGAACCACCAGAGGTGGCAGTAGTGAGCTGGAAGAGCCCAGCTGGGCTGTAGTCCCTCAGGCACTGGAACAGTGATCCCAGATGGCTGAGCTGTAGAGAAACTGAGATAGTGAGTAGGCAGAGTTCAGGAACAGAACCTTGATGGTAACACTCACACAATAGTCTCTTGGAACAGCCCACGAACTGGAATGAAGTAGGCTCTCGAGGGGCGAGTACCTGGTTCCAGGGAAAGCTCTGCGAGAGAGATGGTAACTCACTGGTGATGTAGGCAGCGGTGACTTCCTGGCAGAAGTTATATTCAGTAGCAGGTCCGGGAACGTGGGCCCTCGAGGAGCGAGTACCGGTTCCAGACTGCGACCTGAAAAGCAAGAGAGACAGCAAGGCCCCCCGAGGAGTGGGTACCTCTGGTAAAGTCCGAGGAGGCAGAGTACCAAGGTAAGCAGAGAGCGAATCCCATCTGCAGCAATACCTGGAGGCAACTAGGTAGGAAACCCTTTGCTAACTCGATTAGCTAACAAAACAAGAGACCTTAAATATCTGGTGATGATGACGTCATCTCAGGGGGACGCCCCTGAGGTTCGCGTCACAGCTGGTACTTGAGTCGGGGCCGCGCCGTGCGTGCGCCCTTAGGCCTCAGGAGAACATGGTGGAAGGCAGCCAAACTTCCACCAACCAAAGAGGGAGTCACCAAAGAGGTAAGGTGGGCAGAGTGGAGACGTCAGGCAGCGACGGTCGCAACAGCGCCACTTCACCTGGACTCTCTCTCAGCGCTTCCTGCTCCATGGGCCCTGGCTCAGCACTACTTCACCTGGACTCTCAGCGCTTCCCACTCCTCGGGGTCAGGCTCAGCGCCACTTCACCTGGATTTTCTCTCAGCGCTTCCCGCTCTGCGGGCCCTGGCTCAGTGCTTTCACCTGATTCTCTCTCAGCGCTTCCCACTCCTCGTGGCCAGGCTCAGTGCTACTTCACCTGGACTCTCTCTCAGCGCTTCCCACTCCGCAGGTCCTAGCTCAGTGCTACTTCACCTGGACTCTCTCTCAGCGCTTCCCACTCCGCAGGTCCTAGCTCAGTGCTACTTCACCTGGACTCTCTCTCAGCGCTTCCCACTCCGCGGGTCCTAGCTCAGTGCTACTTTACCTGGACTCTCTCTCAGAGCTTCCCACTCCTTGGGGCCAAGCTCAGTGCTACTTTACTTGTGAGACCCTACCGCAGTGCCCTCTGCTCCTTGGATCCCCCATGGCACTTCTCTTTGAGGACTTTGCTACAGTGCCTTTTCTCATCAAGAATTGGCTCAGCGCAGTACTCCACCAGATTGTGTCTCAGCGTCCCCGATCCTCAGGGCACTCCCTAGTAGAGATGTGAATCGGAACCGGAATCGGTTCCGATTCCGATTCACATCGTCAATTTTTTTTAGTGAGGCCCAATTGCGTTTTTGTTTATGGCGCCGGTCATCCAGTGCTCCTACCATGTGACAGGGGCCGGCCAATGGCATGGATACCCTGTCACATGGTAAGGGCAAAGGGCCATCGGCGCCATTTTTATTAGCACAGCCGATGGCCTGAGACCGGGAGATCGCTCCCGGGACTTCCGCTAGATCACCAGGTATTTGTAAAACGTTTTGGGGGGGTTCGGGAGGGTGGGGGAAGCTAAGGGGTCAGTTTTAAAGGGTTGGGGTGGGTTTTTTTTTATTGGGCCATCGGCGCCATTTTTATTAGTGGCAGCCGACGGCCCGAGAGCGGGAGATCGGTCCCAGGGCTTTCACTGGACCACCAGGTACATGTAAAATGTTTTGGGGGGGTTTGGGAGGGTGGGGGAAGGTAAGGGATTAGTTTTAAAGGGTTGGAGTGGGTTTAGGGGTTGTTTTGGTGTGCCGGTTTTCCCACCCTCCCCCCAAATAACGCCCGTTAGTGGACACTAACCCGATTAAAGATTTTTTCACAATAAATCGGGGGAATTTCTATTGTATCGCACTCTTTAATGATTATTGACGATTTAAAAAATATCGGACATTTTAAATCGCCAAAAAACGATTCACATCCCTACTCCCCAGCACTGCTACTACAGAATGTCTGGTTGCCGCATTGCCGTGTCTCAAGCAGTACCTCTGCGCTGCTACTCTCCTGGCACCTGCTACAGCAGGTTCCCCGCTCTAGCCCTTATTCAGCATACTACAGATCATGTCTCTGCCCCTGCACCTCCTCACCTCGAGACCACTCCCATGTGGTCCTGCTCTACTCTCTTCAGAGCTGCAGTGGCATTGCACTCCTTGAGACTCTTTCTCCTCCTTCCTCCAAGAGTGCTCCTGTCTTGAACTGTGTGTAACCTCTCTGACACTCTCGGCACCCACTCGCCTACCCTCTCTGGGACCAGCCACACAGAGGTGCTCCTAAGTCCTGCCAGCCCGGCACCCAAGAGCTCAACCTGTGGGGAACGAGGGTTGGTGCAGGTGAAGTTCCAGCTTGCCCTGTTCCTGGCCAGCCTCACCTCCCGACGGTGGGGACCTGTGGGGCACAACCCTTCAGGTAGCAACAACCCCACCTTGGGCCAAGGGTCCACAATTCCTAATAGATTGCCCAGTCCATTGACCCTGCAGATGCCTCGGCAATTCACGCCATTCCTGGCCTGGCACAGAAGATCATCGAACAGCAAATGATCCTGGAAACCTTAGCAGCTGCAGTAGAGAATTTAAGTACGCGACTGGATGCTGTTATAAATGCTCCTGCCCGCGGGTTCCCCCACGATCAGGCTCACTCACCCCATACTGCCTTCAGCCGACGCGGCAGGACGCCGTCGTCGGCCTTCCCACGCAGCCCGGAGGCCGCCCTGGAGTATCTGCTGCCTCGCGACCGGAGCCGCAGCCTTCTTCATCTCCCGCGGGGCCTGGGACCGCCCCCGACGCTGCTCCCATCTTCGTGGCGCTAAGGCCGCATCCCCGGGCCGGCCTGGTGGCTGGAGCCGCCCCCGGGGCTCCCCGCAGCGGCTGGAGCCACTGCAGACATCAGGGCCTGCTCCTCAGGCCCTGCCCTGCTTCTTTGGCGTCTGCCGCGATTACGTCGGTGCAGGCCGCTGTCCACGGTCCTGCACAGCTCTCTGCTGCTCTCCTTAGGCGCCGGCGCGTGCCTCTCTTCTACATTTAAAGGGCCAGACACAGGAAGTGTGCTGGCCCCACCTTGGGACTAATTTCCTGCTTCAGCCCTATAAAGGGCTGCTCCGTCAGTCTGTTCTTCGCCTTGCATCGAGGTGACTTCGCTCTGCAGGCTCCTGCCTGCCAGAGCCTTTGTAAGGTCTTCTTGTCTTCAAGGAGCTCCTCGTCTCGTCCATTTGTATCAAGTCTGTAACTGTTTGATTCAAATTTCCTGCCATCCCCTGTGCAGAGAGTAATGTTAGAGTTGCATCAAAGCTGAGCATAAGGCTTAATGGTTAAGGGTAGTAACCGCTAGGGATGTGAATCGTTTTTCTGACGATTGAAAATATCGTACGATATTTTCAAACTCATCAGAAATCGGAGGCTCCCCGAAACGGATAGAAAAACCCCATGAAATTGTTCGTGAGGTTCTCTTATCGTTTTGGGGGAGGGCAGGAAAAATGGCACACAAAAACAACCCCTAAACCCACCCGACCCTTTAAAACATATCCTTTAGCTTCCCCCACCCTCTCGCCCCCCCAAAAAAACTTTTTAAAATTACCTGGTAGTCCAGTGAGGATCCAGGGAGCCATCTCCTGCTCTCAGGCCATCGGCTGCCACTAATCTGAGGGCCATCCAGTGCTCCTACCATGTGACAGGGGCCGGCCAATGGCACAGATACCCTGTCACATGGTAAGGGCAAAGGGCCATCGGCGCCATTTTGATTAATGGCAGCCAATGGCCTGAGAGCGGGAGATGGCTCCCAGGACAACCACTGGACCACCAGGTAATTTTAAAAAGTTTGGGGGGGGGGGGGGGAAGCTAAAGGATATGTTTTAAAGGGTCGGGGTGGGTTTTTTTGTTTATCGGCTCGGACGCAACCGATAAAAAAAACCCCGATCGGACCGCATGAAAAAGATTTCACTATAGTCCCCGAACCAGGAATCGGAACCGGTTCCGATTCACATCTCTAGTAACCGCCGCATCCAGCAAGTTACCCTGATGCTTGTTTACCCAGATTGCACAGATCAATGCCTTGTTGGATGTTGACTGAATGTAAATCCTTTTTTCCACATGACCCTCTGCCGTAGAAGCAGAGAGCAACGCTGTATAAGCATTCAAAGTGATGTATCATTCTTAATTGGTTTAGGTTAGTAACTGCCATAATAAGCAAGCTACTCCTACGCTTATTTGTTTACACAGATTGTGAAGTTCAGTCCTTGTTGGTTGTTATCTGAATGCAAATCCTCTTTTCCACATTTCCCCTTACTGTTGAAGCAGAGAACAATGTTGGAGTTGCATTAATCGTGCGAAGGCTTATTGAGTAAGGGTAGTAATCACCAGGTAGTAGCCTCCACTCCAGTAATCCACACCCATGGCTCTTCTCTTCATTCCTATCCTCTAGCCTTTATGGATCCACAGTGTTTATTCCATGCCCCTTTGAAATCCTTCACAGTTTTAGTCTTCACCACTTCCTCCAAAAGGGCATTCCAGGCATCCACCACCCTCTCCGCATCCACCACCCTCTCCGTGAACTAAAACCACCTACATTCTCTCTCTCCTGAATGGCCAGGCCTTGGCCTGGGCCTTGCCCCTTTGGGAGCGTGTGGACCCAGTCCACTGAGACCTGCCTGGGTTTCTTGCTTTGTTCCACTGTCTTTGACGACCCCGGCAGACACTCCGCTTCCAGATCCATGCTCCTTCATCTCCGGCAAGGTACCCTGTCCTTAGCTGACTACATCATAGAGTTCCGCACTCTGTCTTCCGAGCTACATTGGGACCTTGATTGTCTTCGAGCCAACTTTATGGAGGGATTAAACTCTCGTATCAAAGATGAGTTGGTGGCCCGTGAGTTGCCTTCATCCCTTGATTCCCTAATTGACCTCACTGGATGTATAGATCAGCATCTCCAGGAGCGTTCGCAGGAAGTCCAAGTTTCCAAGAAGCCTACGATGAGCTTGCGCCGTGTTCAACACTCTCCATCTCCAAGGGTGGACTCGCTTCCTCAAAACAAGACTGGAGAGGAGGCCATGCAAATGGGTCAGGGTAAACTCTCACCCAAAGAATGACACTGACGCCAATGGTCGGGTCTCTGCCTCTACTGCGGTAACTCAGGACATTGCCCGCCTGTCCCGTGCGTCCGGGAAACTCTCTGGCCTAGGTTCAGCAGGAGGACTGCTCCTAGGCCTGACTTCTCCATCTCCTCCATTAACCCTTCTGGTGTCGATCAAAGCGGACAATCAAAAGTTCCATATCTTGGCTCTTGTGGATTCAGGAGCCAGAGGTAATTTTATTTTGAAGCAACTGACAGAACACCTTTGGATTCCCACCATCCACACCCCGGTGTCTCTGCTTCTTTCATCTATCCACGGAGAACCCTTACCCGGACGGGTCACCCTTGTTACAACTCTGCTCCATCTATGAACTGGATCCCTGCATGTGGAATCCAGCTCCTTTCATGTTTTGGACAAAGCCATACACCCGGTAGCCTTGGGCTTACTGTGGCTACAAAAGCATGCTCCCCAGTTTGACTGGAACACACTGCAACTCTCTCGCTGGGGGCCCTCCTGTCATTCCAACTGTCTGGAGCCTGTTTTGCCCCAGCTTTGTCATAATACCTCACTTCTGCCTCCCGGCCTTCCTCCTCAATATTCAGCCTTCGCTGATGTCTTCTCCAAGAAGGCCGCTGATATCCTGCCTCTACATCAAGGCTACGATTGCACTATCAATCTGATTCCCAATACAGAGCCTCCTTGGGGCAGGATTTACCCGCTGTCCCTCACCAAGAAGCAGGCCATGTCATAATACATCTGCGAGAACCTGGCCAAAGGATTCATCCAACCCTCCAAGTCTTCCACCGGAGCAGGGTTTTTCTTTGTTGGGAAGAAAGATGGTTCACTCCGTCCCTGCATTGACTACCAGGGTTTGAATGTGATCACTCAGAAGGACCGTTACCCACTTCCTCTCATTTCTGAGCTCTTCGATAGATTCCAAGGGGTGAAAATCTTTTCCAAACTAGACCTCAGAGGAGCGTATAACCCGGTTTGTATCCTTGAGGGAGATGAGTGGGAGACAGCTTTTAATACAAGAGACAGTCACTACGAATATCTTGTGATGCTGTTTGGCCTTTGCAATGCCCCAGCTGTCTTCCAGAACTTAATGATTGAGATCTTCAGAGAATTGCATCATAGTGTATCTCGACGACATCCTAATTTTTTCCAAAGATCTGCAAAGCCACCATCAGGATGTCACCTGCATTCTCCAGCATCTCCGAGAAAACCAGCTCTACACAAAGCTAGAAAAATGTTCCTTTGAGCAAGAGACCAAACCCTTCCTTGGATACATCGTCTCGAGCCAAGGCTTCTGATTGGACCCCCAGAAGCTAAAAAGCATCCAGGATTGGCCTCAGCCCATGGGCCTTCAGTCTCTACAAAGGTTCCTTGGTTTTCCCAATTATTATCATTCCTTCATCCATCACTACTCCAATCTGACCGCATCTCTTATGGCCATGACCCGCAAGGGCACCAATCCCTCTCTCTGATCGCCTGAGGCCGTAACAGCTTTTCAAGACTTTAAAACCACCTTCCTCCATGAGCCATGACTTCGACATCCTGATCCCAGATGTCTGTTTATTGTTGAGGTTGATGCCTCCGACGAGGAATTTGGGGCGATCTTAAGCCAGTACTCTGCCAATCACCCATGTTCCTTTTTCTCTAGACATTTTTCTCCTGCTGAATGCAACTACGCAATAGGAGATAAGTGCTATTAACGCTCTGGCGAGAGTTAGCAATCTGTTATCAACGCTCTGCTAGGAGTTAGCAAACTGATGTCAATCTGTAACAAAGCTTTGTAGATAAAGCTGGTATTAGCAATCTGTTGTTATTTGGAATAGTTGTGGGTGGATGCTTGGACCAGTGGCAGGTGACCACACCCTCGGGGGAAATCCTGAGAGGGACCACTGGTCAGGCTTAGTGTAGGAGATAGACACACACTAGTTCTTTTATTAGACAATATAGTAAACCACCAGAGGTGGCAGTAGTGAGCTGGAAGCGCCCGGCTGGGCTGTAGTCCCTCAGGTACTGGAACAACGATCCCAAGGTGGCTGAGCTGTAGAGAAACTAAGAAAGAGAGTAGGCAAAGCATGCAGCATTCAGGAACAAGTCATTGGTGGTAACACTCACACAATAGTCTCTTAAGGCAGCCCAGGAGTTGGTATGCATTAGGTCCTCGAGGAGTGAGTATCTGGTTCCAGGGAAAGCTCTGAGAGATACGATAGATGGAAACTCACTAATGTTGTAAGCAGCGATGACTTCTTAGCAGAAGTGGTATTCAGGAGCAAGTCCAGGACGTGGGCCCTCGAGGAGCGAGTACCGGTTCCGGACTGCTACCTGAAAAGAAAAAGAAAGAGCGAGAGCCCCGAGGAGCGGGTACCTCTAGTGAAGTCCGAGGAGGCAGAGTAGCGGTGGAGGGGCCGCTTGGCAATAGAGATCAAAATGGGCCTGACTGTCAAAAGGTTACGTGCCCCGGGCCTATTTTCAAAAGGCTTGGCGGTGCACGTAAAACCCCGGGATGCGAGTAAGTCCCAGGGCTTGCAAAAAGGGGCAGGGCAGGGAGAGGGTGGTCTGGGATGATCCAGGGCAGGGTCAGTGGCTGCTGGACAGCGTCCATTTGCTGCTGTGTCAGAGACTGCGTGCCAGCAATCGGCCACCTCGCACAACTTGTGCCTGACCGGAGGCAGGCGCAAAAGATAAAACTAAATTTTTTGGGGGGGGTTAGAGTAGGGCTGGGGGGGAGGAAGGTTAGGGGAAGGGGAAGGAAGGTCAGTTTAGGAGAACGGAATTTCCCTCGCAGCCCGCTCTGATTTCGGAGCAGCCTGGGAGGGAACAGTGAAGGCTGAGCAGCTCGGTGTGCACAATTGTGCACCCCATTGCATGCACTGACCCTTGCGCTCCTGCGTGCGCAAGTTATAAAATTGGGTGTATATGTGCACACGCTGGGTAGCGCGCGCACTTGTACGCCATGTGCGCATGTTATAAAATCTACCCTAATATGATCAAATTTGAATTAATGGCCGTTGTAATTGTAAACTGTTGTGATGTTTCCCACTGATACGACGGTATAGAAAACCAAATAAACCATAAACCATAATGACTGGAAGGGGGAAAGTAAGCAAATCCATGGCTCTAGTGCTAAACTTTCAAAGGGGAAACTTTGAATAAATGAGAAAAATAGCACGAAAAAAACTGAAAGGAGCAGCTACAAAGGTTAAAAGTGTGCAAGAGGTGGGGACATTGTAAATAAATGCCATCCTAGAAGCACAGTCCAGATGAATTCCACACATTAAGAAAGGTGGAAGGAAGGCAAAATGATTACTGGCATGGTTAAAAGGTGAGGTGATAGAGGCTATTTTAGCCAAAAGATCTTCATTCAAAAATTGGAAGAAGGATCCAGCAGAAGAAAATAGGATAAAGCATAAGCATCAGCAAGTTAAATGTAAGACATTGATAAGACAGGCTAAGAGAGAATTTGAAAAGAAGTTGGCCGTAGAGGAAAAAAATCACAGTAAAACGTTTTAAAATATATCCGAAGCAGAAAGCCTACGAGGGACACAGTTGGACCGTTAGATGATCGAGGGGTTAAAGGGGCACTTAGAGAAGATAAGGCCATCATGGAAAGATTAAATGATTTCTTTGCTTCGGTGTTTACTGAAGAGGATGTTGGGGAAATACCTGTTCCGGAGAAGGTTTTCATGGGTAATCATTCAGATGGACTGAACAAAATCATGGTGAACCTAGAGGATGTGGTGGGCTTGATTGACAAACTGAAGAGTAGTAAATCACCCAGGCTGGATAGTATACACCCCAGGGTTCTAAAGGAACTAAAAAATGAAATTTCAGATCTATTAGTAAAAATTTGTAACCTATCATTAAAATCATCTATTGTACCTGAAGATTGGAGGGTGGCTAATGTAATCCCAATATTTAAAAAGGGCTCCAGGGGTGATCCGGGAAACTACAGATCAGATAGCCTGACTTCACTGCTAGGAAAAATAATGGAAAGTTTTCTAAAGATCAAATTCACAGAACATATAGAAAGACATGGTTTAATGGAACAAACTCAGCATAGCTTTACCCAAGGCAAGTCTTGCCTCACAAATCTGCTTCACTGTTTTGAAGGGGTTAATAAATATGTAGATAAAGGTGAACCAGTATATGTAGTGTATTTGGATTTTCAGAAGGCATTTGACAAAATTTCTCATGGGAAGCTTCTAGGAAAAGTAAAAAGTCATGGGATAGGCGGTGATCTCCTTTTGTGGTTTACAAACCGGTTAAAATACAGGAAACAGAGAGTAGGATTAAATGGACAATTTTCTCTGTGGAGGGGAGTGGGCAGTGGAGTGCCAGGGATCTGTATGGGACCCTTGTTTTTCAATATATTTATAAATATCTGGAAAGGAATATGATGAGTGAGGTAATCAAATTTGTAGATGATACAAAATTATTCAGAGTAGTTAAATCACAAGTGGAGTGTGGTAAATTGCAGGAAGACCTTGGGAGACTGGAAAATTGGGCATCCAAATGGAAGGTCAAATCTAATGTGGATAAGTACAAGTTGATGCATATAGGGAAAAATAACCCATGCTATGGTTACACAATCGGGCCGATACAGTAAAATCCGCGGGAGAGCCGGCGCTCAGAGGCGAGCGCCCGCTCTTCCGACGCGCTCCCAAGCCACTCTCCTGGGTGTGCAATTTAGTATTCAAATGAGGGCCCGCGGTAATAAGGAGGCGCTAGGGACACTAGCGCATCCCTAGCACTTCCTTATTGGCAGAAGCGGCGGCTTCAGTGGGTTTGACTGCCGATGCTTAATTTTACCGGGGTCGGTTGTCAAACCCGCTGACAGCCACGGGTTCGGAACACGGACACCGGCAAAATTCAGCGTCCGTTTTCCAAACCCGCGAGTTGCGGGCTGATTTTTTTTTTTTTACATTTTTGGGGCTTCCGATTTAAATTCACTATGATATTAAGTTGGAGGGTGTAGACAAATGCAGTTTTTTCTACTTTTCTGTACACTTTCCTGGTGCCGGCCGAAAGGCAGGAGTTAATTTCTGAGAGTAAAATGTGCGGCTAGACTGCACATTTTACTTTCTGGATTACGCGGGACTATCTAATAGGCTGATCAACATTCATTTGCATGTTGCGGGTGCTATTACTTTCAGGGGGGTTGGCCGCATGTTTTCCATGCTCTATTACCCCATACTTTATAAGGGGTAAAAATAGCGCATCGAAAATGCGCGGCCAAATGAGGGCTAAAGGTGCGCTCTGTCGAACGCACCATACTGCATCGGCCCGAATGTTAGGTTCCATATTAGGAGCTACCACCCAAGAAAGAGATCTAGGCATCATAGTGGATAACACATTGAAATCATCGGTTCAGTGTGCTGCAGGGATGTGCAGCATGGACGGATTAGTCCCATTCGGGATTCGGATTCATAGGTGCCCAAATCCATTGCATCCATTCTAGAGGCCCCCCGATCCATTTATATGTCAAAAATAAATTTGTTCTCCCCAAAAACCCCATCCCAACCCTTTAAAGTTATTTATCTACAACCCTGTCACATGGTAGGAGCAACCGACCAAGGGCGCCGATAGCCCCTGTGACATAGTAAGGGCAAAGGCTATCGGCGCCATTTTGAATACTGGCAGCCAATGACCCGCATGCAGGAGATCGCTCCAGGACCCCCGCTGGACCACCAGGGACTTTTGTCAAGTCTTGGGGTGTTGGCCGCATGTTTTCCATGCTCTGACCCTCCCCCCCCCCAAGACTTGCCAAAATTCCCTGGTGGTCCAGCGGGGTTCCTGGAGAGATCTCCTGCACTCAGGTTGTCAGCTGCCGGTATTCAAAATGGCTCTCAAGTATTCTCTTCAGGACCATAGCCCTCCCAGGAGAGAAGATATTCCCATCATCTATGATGAAATCTCACATCTAGCACCTCTTTCACTTTATAGATGGTGTCTTCCTGAGCCACGGGGCTGGCGGGTTCAGGGACTTGTTGTAGAAAACTGATAAGACCAAGAGCTTGACCAGGGATATATGGAAGACGTTTGAATCCTTAGCGTGGACGGAAGGCGGAGATGGTAGGAGATGGTGCCCACCCATTCTGTCACTGCAAATGGGCCAATGTATCTCGGGGTCAGGCACATAGAAGGAATTCGCAGGTGAAGATGCTTGGTACTCAGCCATACCTTGACCTCTGGAAGAAATGTAGGAGCTGGGCGTCACAGACAGTCGGCGTACTTCTTTGCAGTACCTGCAGCGCGTTGCAGTCTTTCACGAGTGGACCCTCAAAGATTTCGAAATTGTTGAGCAGTGAGTTGCACGGCTGGAGATGGCACCGCCAAGGGCAGGGGCAAAGGAGGCCTGAGTCATCTCCCGTAGACTACCTGGAAGGGGGACATGTTGGTAGCAGAATGCCTATGGTGGTTGTAGGAGAATTCTGCCCAAGGCAATAAAGCCATGCAGTCATCTTGTTGGTCTAACACAAAGCTAACAGCGCCCGAAGGTTTTTAAGGTCCAGTTTGTGCACTCCACTTGGTCATTGCCTTGGGAGTGAAAAGCCATCGTAAAGTCCAGCTGGACCCCGAATTTCTTGCAGAGTGCTCTCCAGTACTTAGCCGTGAACTGCGTACCTCGGTCTGAGGCAATATGAAGGGGGAGTCCATGTAAGCGAAAGATGTGCTGAGTGAAAAGACTTGTGAGTTCTGGCACTGTTGGTAACTTAGTGAGGGGCACGAAGTGGGCCATTTTCGAAAATCTATCGACCGTGAGCCATATTACAGTCTTCTCCTCCGAAGGTGGTAAATCCACTATGAAATCAGTAGAAAAATGGGTCCATAGCTCGGTGGGAATGGGTAATAGTTGGAGAAGCCCCCAGTGGTGACCATGCAGAGGTTTCTGTCGAGCACAGGTAGGACAGGACCCGACCTAAAGACGGACATGTCTTTTGATCTGAGGCCACCAGTAGTATTCAGTCAACAGGTCCAGAGTCCGAGCGACTCCTGAATGACCTGCAGTCAAAGAGTTGTGAGCCTATGACAAGACTTTCTTCTGCAGACGAGCAGGTACCACTGTCTTGCCCGTAGGAACCACCTCTAAAGCTGCATGATGGACCTTGGCTGGGTCAAGGATATATTTGTTAGGAAAGCTCTGTGTTAGAGCTGGGAGTTAGCAATCTGTTATTAATCTGCTGTTAGTTAGACTGCGGAGTAGCAATCTGTTATTATTGGCTCCTAAGGAGGAGTCAGCAATCTTGTAGTGTCTCAGATATCGTCTTGCGAAGGAGTAGCAATCTGTAATGAATCTGATATCATTGTGGGTGGATCCCTGGGCCGGTGGCAGATGACCATGGCCCTGGGAGGATATCCCGAGAGTGACCACCAGCTAGGCTTGAGTATGGAGACAGACACACATTAGTTCTTTTATTAAACAGATTTTTGAAACCACCAGAGATGGCAGTAGTGAGCTGATATGCCCGGCAGGGCTGTAGTCCCTCAGGTACTGGAACAGCAATCCAGGATGGCTGAGCTGTTGAGAAACTGTAGAAAGTGAGTAGGCAGAGTAGGCAGAGTTCATGAACAGAACTAGATGACAAAACTCACGTACTGTCTCAAGGAAGCTCAGGAGCTGGAAAGGTTTAGGCCCTCGAGGAGCAAGTACCTGGTTCCAGGGAAAGCTCTGAGAGAGCAATAGTAAATCACAATTGTAGCAGCAATAGCTTCCAGGCAGTAGAGAATCTTCAGAGTGTCCAGGACATGGGCCCTCGAGGAGCGAGTACCGGTTCCTATCTGTAATCTGAAAGTAAAAAAAAAAGAGTGAGGCCCCCGAGGAGCGGGTACCTCTGGTAAGTCCGAGGAGGCAGAGTAGCTTGGATAGCCAAAGCGAGTCCTTGCTAACTCAGTTTGTTAGCGATATAGAGACCTTTAAATATTGGAAGCGGATGACGTCATCTCAGGGGGACACCCCTGAGGTTCGCGATTTTGCTGGTACTTCAATCAGAGCGTTGGCGCATGCGCGCACCCTAGGTCTTCAGGCAACATGGCAGATCTGCAACATCGAGCTGGTCCGGGGACACCAGAGGGAGACGGCATGGAGACACCGCGGCAGCCAGCCGTCCAAAGACCCGGAGGGAGTCGCCACAGAGGTAAAGAGGGCAGAGTGAGGACGTTGAGCAGCGACGGTCACAACAATATTGAGACTGGTTAGGGCAATCCTCTGTTTCTGTAGTGCGAGAGAGGGCATGCACCCGGATGTTCTTGGAAGCTGGCCGGTATCGCAGGTGGAAGTTGAATCAGCTAAAAAATAGGGACCATCGAGCTTGTCGAGGGTTGAGGCGTTGGGCTCGACACAGATATTCCAGGTTCTTGTGGTCGGTAGACAATCATTGGGTTTTGGGCCCCTTCCAGCCACTGGTGCCATTCTTCAAATGCTAGTTTAATGGCCAATAACTCTTTGTCTCCTATACTGTAATTCTTCTCAATGGGTGAGAATTTCCGAGAGAAGTAGGAACACGGCAAGGATTTGCCCCTTGTGGAAATTTGGCTCAGGACAGTGCCTACCGCGAGGTTGGATGCGTCTACCTCTACAATAAACTGCTGATGTCTGGGTGATGAAGACAGACATCTTGAATAAAGGCTCTCTTCAGGTCCTGGAAGGCAGTTAGCACCGCCGGGGACCAGTTTTTAGCATCAGCTCCCTTCCTGGTAAGGGCAGTAAGCGGTGCCACCATCCGTGAGTAATGGGGAATGAACTGGCGGTAAATGTTGGCGAAGCCAAGGAAGCGTTGTAGTGCCTTGACCCCTACGGGTTGTGGCCAACCCTTGATGGCCACTACTTTATGGGTCCATGTGGAAGCCTGTGGAAGAGACAATATATCCGAGGAAGGGCAATGATTCTTGTTCGAACTCACACTTTTCTAGTTGGCAAAGAGACGATTGTCGCGAAGCTTCTGTAACACTTGTCGCACATGTATATGGTGCGTGGACAGATCCTTAGAATAAATCAGTACATCGTCAAGATATACTATGACTGAGGTATGCAACATATCCCTTAACACCTCATTCATTAGGTTTTGGAAAACCGCAGGAGCATTGCATAGGCCGAAGGGCATGACCAGATATTGTGGCGATGATGGTGCCCCTGGTGGCAGGTCCTCAGCGGTGACTTCGGGCTCGGGGCTAATTATCAAGGACTGCTTCCACAAAGTCCTTTATAGCAAATCCCTTCCTGAAGTTTCTCCCGCGAGACAGGAGTAGAGGATAACCATAAGGCAAGGAGGCTATGGGTCAGCACCACTTGTAAGGGAAGGCCCTCTTACAACTAGGCCCCTGAGACCAAACTTCCCTCATTCTCCACTAGAGTAAGGGTCACCTCCCTGGCAGCCCTTTAACATAACATATTACATTCAGGCAGAAGCTTCTTATGTATTGAAGTTTATTAATTAAACCAAACTCCACAGAAAGGAAAAACACTCAACTTAACAAGTATTACCAACCAAGCTTCTCACTCTGAGTTTCTAGCATACTTTTCCCTGCACAACATGTGGGCAAAGTAGGTTTTTCCCCCCAGTACATTCTACTTCCCCCAAGTATAACATAGTACTGAAACCTCCCCCACTGCAGGAACGTCTCCTTAGGCCAGCTGCCAGGTCCTAATTACCTCTTTTCCTCCAGCTGCCTTAATTAAGTAAAACAGCTCTTTTCCCTGCTACTAGCTCCCCGGGCTTGTGCAGTCCTAAAACCATTTTATATTCTTCCTTTTAACTTATACTTCATTCCAACCCCCACAATAAGCATTCCCCACATTTACATAAGCCTTCCTACCTCAGCTTCTTCAATGCCACCGGAGCTAATCCATCTAATTAACCCTCAAGGCACTGCTGAAGACACTTATTCATACCAACTGTTACACAGACGTTAAAAGTAAAAGAACCCTGTTAGAGCTGACTTAGTTTTTAGTGGAAAAGGTCTGCCTGGGCACCATCCCCCAGTCTCAGGCTTTGGATCTTACTTGCCTTCCCTCCAGCTCTCCTCTCTCCTTTTCTCTTTGGAGGGCTACTCTCTTTATGTCAGATAGAGTGCCCCTCCCTAGGAAGAAACCGCCCTTGTGTTTCCCTGCCCCCAACCCTTCCTGAGGCTGACTACCGGGGCATCTGGGAATTGTAGTTTCCTTCCTGCCAGGTATCTAGGAAAACACCCAGAGCTCTACAGCTCAGAGACTCCGCTCTGGCTCAACTCATCACAATATTCATAATGCCCGTCTCTTGTATTGAATGCGGTCTTCCACTTGTCGCCTGGTCGTATCCTTACCAGGTTGCACATGCCCCAGAGGTCCAGCTTGGTGAAGACCTTAGCTCCTTGCAGCTGGTCTAGCAGTTCGGGGATCAGAGGCAAAGGATATCTATCACGTCGTGTGATGGTGTTAAGGCTCTGGTAGTCTATACAGGGTCGGAGTGACCCGTCCTTCTTTGCCACAAAGAAGAACCTGGCTCCAGTGGGGGAATTGGAGGGCCGAATGAAGCCCCTCTCTATATTCTCCTGGATGTAAGAAGACATGGCTTGGGTTTCGGGGAGTGACAAGGGTAGACCCGCCCCTTGGGAGGTGTAGTGCCAGGAACCAGGTTTATGGCACAATCAAAGGGCTGATGTTTGGGGAGAAGTTCGGCCTTCTCCTTCGAGAAGACATCTAAGTAATCCAGATATTGTGGCAGAAGTGCCACGGGCATGGTCAAAAGTGGCACACTGGGTTGGGGAATCGTCGCCAGACAAGAGGTGAAACAAGATGGACCCCAAGATGCGATCTGGAGAGTATCCCAGTGGATAACGGGGAGTGTTTCTGAAGCCAGGGTAAACCCAAGATGATGGGGTGAATGGATTTCTCCAGTATGAGAAATGAAATCTCTTCAGAGTGCAGGAGACCAGTTCGTAGAATTAAGGGTTTGATGCAGGTGGAGATGCTCCCAGGGAGGGGAGTTCCGTGGATCGAAGACAATTGGAGTGGAGGAAGTCGGGGTTGGACCCCAAGCTGTAACTGCCGAACTAGATCAGTGAGGATGAAATTTCCTCCTGCTCCGGAGTCAACCAAAGCCAGCGTATCAAAGGTACCTCCAGGGTAAACGAGGGTAACCGGTATGGTACATGGGGAGGCGGAACTCATATTACCTAGGGTCAGCTCCCCGATGAGACCTAGGTTCTGGCATTTCCCGGCCGCTCGTCACACTGGGCTAGGAAGTGCCCCTTGTTGCCGCAGTATAGGCACAGGCCCTGGGTGTGGCGACATCTTCTTTCCTCTTGCGAGATTGGGCCATGCCCCAATTGCATGGGTTCTGCCCCTTGGGTGCTGGTGGAAGCAGAGGAGGGGGGCACAGGACGAGGAAACGTAGACCCCAAGTTACCGGATCTGCGACTGGACCTCCCTTCACAGAACTGATGTTGGATTCGGCGGTCGACCCTTCCTGCCAGGTCGATCATGCTGTCTAGGTCATCCGAAAGGTTCCTTGCTGCTAACTCGTCCTTGAGACGTGGGGACATTCCTTCCAGGAATATGCCGTGAAGACTGTCGTCTCTCCAGTCGAGCTCAGTGGCCAGAGTGCGGAATTCAACCACGTACTCTGCAAGGGAACGGGTGCCTTGGTGTAATTGGAGTAACTCAGCAACTGCTGTGGGTTTGCGGGCAAGCTCGTCGAAAATGTGTCTAAAGGCAGATATGAACTGTTCCATGTTTCCAAGAATGGGATCCTTATGTTCCCATAATGGGGAGGCCCAGGCCAGGGGCTTCCCGTCTAGCAAAGACACTATCGGGTAGATTTTCAAAGCTGTATGCACGCAAAAACGGGCACTTCTGTGCGTAAACGGCAGTGGTGCGCACAACCCGAATTTTGCATAGCGGTATTTGTGCGCGTAAGTGGCCCTTCGCACGCAACATTACGCAAAAAAAAAGGGGGCATGTCGGGGGCGTGTCGGGGGCATGTCTGGGCGGAGACCGAACATACGCGCGTAAAACGTATTTTATAAGCGATATGCATAACTCCACCGGCGCACGCTTCCTAGTTCACCCGCGTATATTTACTACTACTTTTTGTGTGCGCAAGGTATGAGTGAAGGCTCTGCGGCTGCTGTCTGACATCGGCAAAGTGCCAGACATCCGGCAGAAGGCCAGAAGGTGGAAAGGAGAGGCCGTGGGGGAGTAACCGGTGTAAACTGGGACAGTAGAACCGTTTTCCATAGCAAACGTTAATGTGCGTATAACCGTAGGCGAGAGAGCCTCAGGAGCGTCTAAAGACAGCCATTCATTGGTAATTCCCTGTCTACACATGTTCACAGCTGCAATATGGCTCCTGCAATCCCTAAGGCTCAGAAGGGAAAGAGAGAGGAGGAGGAGGAGAAGGCAGCTGAGACGGAAGCGGTACCCGTTACACCGAGTCTACAGGACTCGCACCCAATTTCTCGATCTGTCTGAGGAGGAAGTAATGACCCATTACAGATTTGATAAGGAGACCATACTATCCCTCTGCCGAATGTTAGAGGGTGACCTGCAACTCCTCACGCAAAGGGGCCATGCCTTGCCTGTACACATCAAGTTGACTACATTCCTTGCATTTCTGGCTACCGGCACCTTCCAAACACCGCTTGGCCTGACGTCTGGAATCACTCAGGGTGCCACCTCAAGGTATCTGGAGCAGGCCTTGGCTGCCCTGCTGCGACACACACACCACTTTATCTCCTTCCCCATCGGAAGAGAGGAACAGCATGAAACCATGAGAGACTTCTACCAAATAGCATGCTTCCCCTCGGTCTTGGGAGCTATTGATTGCACCCACGTGGCCCTAAGGGCACCAGGAGGAGATAAGGCCATCTACCACAATCGCAAGGGATTCCACTCACTAAATATGCAGGTGGTGTGCAATGCCAAGGGCCTCATCACCAATGTGGTGGCTCGCTTTCCTGGATCCACCCACGACGCCTACATTCTCACCCAATCCAGGATCTATGAAGAGTTCCAGCTGCGACATATCACTGGGGGCTGGCTCCTAGGTAGTACAGCAACCAACAACAGCACCCACCTCTCTTAGTAGAATCACTATATGTAGGGTGCCACAGTAGTCATTTGGTTTGTAAGCCCTGTGAGCTGTACCCCAGTGATGCACACATCTAATATAACCTTCTGGTTTTCTCTTCTGCTACAGGTGACAGAGGCTATCCACTGAAATCCTGGCTCATGATTCCCATGGCCAGCCCCAACACTGCAGCTGAGACTCGCTACAAACAGGGCACACCGTAGGACCAGGGCTGTCATCGAGAGAACATTTGACATCCTGAAATCACGATTCCGCTGTCTGGACAGATCCGGTGGATCCCTCTTGTACTCCCTCTCTAAGGTGTGTGAGATATTCCTAGCCTGCTGTATTCTACATAATTTGGCACTTAACAGACACATCCCTGTACCAGAGGAGGCCCCTGAAGAGAATGAGGAGGATGAGGACATACAGCTGTCCATGAAGGAATTGGAAGAAATACATCGGTTGAGCCAAAGGCGGGTGATACGAGAAAGGAACAGTCTCATAGAAAGCCATTTTCGTAGGTGATAAATGTGCATTTATTTACAAGTGTGAAAAACGTGATAATTAAATTAAAGTAACAAGGAACAACTGAAAACTTGTCACAGTTCACTTCCTTGGCCGTCCTCTCCTACGGCCATCAGGAAGCTTACACTGGCCCACCCGGGTACTCTGGTGCAGGGGACTCCTCCCACTGCTTACACTACCCTCAGTGGGCAGAGGTGCCTGGGGCACATCTGGGGCATGGCTACAGGAAGGAATAGCCAGGGGCAACAGCTGTTCTGGTGCTGGTGGTGGAAGCATCACAGGAGGTGCAGGTGGGGGTGGTGGTGCCATCCATGGATAGCCTGCAAAAGGCTGAGGCGCAGGTGGCGCAGGTGGTGGGACAACACCAGGCGCCTCTGCACGGGCAGGTGGCATCCATGGGTATGGAGGCCTATAAGGTGGAGGGTAATGCATGAAAGGCCATGGAGCCGCTGGTGGCTGCGGCTGCACGGGAGGCATCCGCTGCAGCATCTCCCTCCAAACCTCCTTCTGCAGCTCAGTAGCCCGGCAAAGGTCTTGGAGGTGCGCCTCAATCCCATCACACCCCTCCCTGACAGTACGACGGAGGGAACTTGCTTCCTGCTGCACCACATCAGACAGGCCAGAGATGGCGTCCAAGAGGCCGGCGCCCTGCTGTAATAGTCTCTCTGCCTGCCTGGTATATGGGTCGGGCACTGCTGTCCTGCTGCCGATCAGGTTGCATTTCAGTGAGTGGGTCCTCTGGCTCCTCTCCCTGCCTCTGCTGCTCCTCCTCAGCAGGCTGGTCCATGTGTTCATGGGCTTCCCCCTCCTCCTCTTCTGATGAGTCAGGGACCACCCGCAGATGCCGGTACAGCCTTTGGAGTCGTCTAGGTGCAGGTCCGGGTTGCTTATCATCTGGCTCCCCTAAATTGAAAAGCATATGGGAATTAGGACACTGACAATAGGGGTGTGATGTACTTCGCTCCATATGTGATACATGCTACAGTTGCAGCCCTGAATAATACTCCAGTGGTAATCACATAGGACTTGTCATGACACCCCTGGGGTATCATGTGTGGCATAGTCTTGCCGTCAACCACACCATGTAGCACCTGCCCTACAACCCCTTCTGGACACAGAGGGTTGTCAGTGTGCTGCATGAAATGTGGTAAGTTACCAGGCAGACCTAGAACAGAGAGCCCTGTCATAGGAACTGCACTTTAACCCTCTACCTAATTGAGCCCCACTGTTTATGCATTCCATGGGCACATGACCTGTGCAATATGCTATGGAACCTGTGAAGTAGGCATGTCTGCTACAGGAAGTTGAAACGGAAACAATTGGGGAAGGGTAGGAAGGGGCTGAAGGGGGGACATGGGGAATGGGGGGGGGGCAGTGAGAGGCCCCCTTTGTAATGTTGAACCTGCAATACTGAGAAGGTGACATTGATCATATGCCTCACATCAATTCCCATAGAACTGCACCTCCCATTGCTGACAAATGTTGAAAGCCAGCATTGTGTACCTTCTTACACATGTGCACCAGCAGACACTTGGACAGTCTACATTGTCCATAAGAACTAACATGCACTATTATGGTATACTGCCTGCTGTATGACCACATATATACTGCATCACCATACACACCGACCAGAGAAGTGAACACTGTCCTGCTAGTGTACTACCAAAAGTGGAGCTCTGCAATGCTCTCTGCTGGCTTGGTACATACATCAGTACAGCAGCCCTGGCTGCAATCCTGGATACTGAGTACTGTACCTGAAATGGGCACAGTGTTGGCTATACAGGTTAACAGTAATCAGTAGTTATAGGTACATGAAGACATATGCTGCTATACTGTGAGTAGGTACATGGATAGGATTACAGGGGGATTGACCAAGGTGTAGTTCTGCTACCTTGCTGCCCTACATGGTGCATGGTGTCAAGCTGGCCTATGCCACCCACAGCTGCCTCCGAGACGGTACCCAGTATCAGCTGCTCAGAGGCTGAGAAGGTTATGTGGCTCATTTCTCCCTCTGCAAGTCGCCTGGCCTGTTGCGCTTCACCAGTCTCCTCATGTCCCTCCACTTATGCATTAGTTCCCCAATACTGCGATTGTGATGGAACACGGAGTTCACAGCGTGCCTGATCCTCCTCCAGATCTGCTCCTTCCTGTATGCACCCACCATACGAGACTGTGGACCATACAGCAGATCCCGGTGCAGTATAACATGCTCCACCAGCATGTCAACCTCAGCTGGCATGAAGTTCGGCTTCCTGAGAAGAGCAGGACGTGCTTGAGCCATGGTGAAGATGGCCAGTGAGTGGACCGCCCATCTTTTTAAAGTGAGCCCAATTTGTGCATGTCCCTCCACAGTGGGGTGTAACCTACGCGCACAGATGATCCCATCAGCGCGAATACCAAGTACGCGCGCCAATAATAAAAATTGATGCGGAACATGTGCGCGCTGGGTGACTTGTGCGCGTCGCCTATCGATTTTAATGAAGATGTGCGCGCCGCCTCTCGATTTTAATTAAGGTGTGCGCACCGCCTATGTACCTCAATAGAGCTGGGCGTAATTGCCTATCAAAGAGGTGAGTGTGCAGCCATTAACCAATATATGCCACATGTGCGTGCTGTTGCACCTCCCAACAGGTAATTACGGGTAATGAACTACCCCTTTGTGTGACAGCTACAAAGCCAGCATATTGCACCTCAGAGAGGCTGCTGAGAAGCCAACTAGACATGTTAGACAGCGAAGGCCCCCTTCAAATCAAACACTGGTGACCAGTTATCGGACAGTATACAGAAGTATCCCCGATTAAAAACTGATGACCCCTTCCAACGCTTCAGTAAAGCGACCTTACCTACATTTTTCACCCTCTGGGTCCTCCATCCGCAGCAATCGAGTAGTATGTGCAGAGACTTGGGAGCACTGCAGCCTACAGAGAAGGCCAACTCAATCGTGGCCAGCTGCTAATCGGGAGGTGCTGATTAGCAGCTGGCCACGATCGAGTTGGCCTTCTCTATAGGCTGCAGTGCTCCCAAGTCTCTGCACATACTACTCGATTGCTGCGGATGGAGGACCCAGAGGGTGAAAAATGTAGGTAAGGTCGCTTTACTGAAGCGTTGGAAGGGGTCATCAGTTTTTAATCGGGGATACTTCTGTATACTGTCCGATAACTGGTCACCAGTGTTTGATTTGAAGGGGGCCTTCGCTGTCTAACATGTCTAGTCGGCTTCTCAGCAGCCTCTCTGAGGTGCAATATGCTGGCTTTGTAGCTGTTCAGGATTTTATGTCACTGCATTGTCTGCCCACTATAGCAGCCCACCGAACAGCTTGGAGAACCGTCTCATTGACTGTAGAGGAGATGTGTGTGCCGCATCGCCTTTAGTAAAGTGTATGGGCCAGGTGCACATGTCCGCTAGAGTCTATGGGCCAGGTGCACATGTCCGCTAGAGTCTATGGGACGGCTCTCCAGGCGGTTTGGTGGACTGCTATAGTGGGACTGGATCCTAGTCCTTTCACCTAACGTTGCCTGGCTCATAGACTGTACTCGAGATGGCCGCCTGGCCCATAGACTGTACTCGAGATGGCCACCTGGCCCATACACTGTATTCAAGATGGCCGCCTCACCCATAGACTGTAGCGGCGATGTGCGCGCCACATCGGCTTCCGTAAAGTGTATGGGTGTGGCAACATTCAAGTGAAAGGACTAGGATCCAGTCCCAGTAGAGCAGCCCACCAAACAGCCTGGAGAGCCGTCCCATAGACTCTAGCAGACATGTGCGCCTGGCCCACAGACTCTAGCGGACATGTGCGCCTGGCCCATAGAATGTACTCGAGATGGCCGCCTGGCCCATACACTGTACTGGAAATGGCTGCCTCACCCATAGACTGTACTGGAGATGGCCTCCTGGCCCATACACTGTACTGGAGATGGCCGCCTCGGCCATACACTTTACTGAAGCCGATGTGGCGCTCACATCGCCGCCACAGTCTATGGGCGAGGCGGCCATCTTGAGTACAGTGAATGGGCCCGGCGGCCATCTCGAGTACAGTCTATGGGCGAGGGGCACATGTCCTCTACAGTCTATGGGACAGTTCTCCAGGCTGTTTGGTGGGCTGCTCTGCTGGGACTGGTTCCTAGCCCTTCCACTTCAACGTTGCCTCATCCATACACTCTTCCTTCCCTCCTTTCCCACCTTCCTTCCCTCCCTCTCCCCACCTTCCCTCTCTCCTTCCCTCCCTCTCCCACCTTCCTTCCCTCCCTCCTTCCTTCCCTCCACCTCCTTCCCTCCCTCCTTCCCTCCCTCTCCCACCTTCCCTCCCACCTTCCCTCCCTCCTTCCCTCCCTCTTTCCCTCCTTCTCCCACCTTCCCTCCCTCTCCCACCTTCCTTCCCTCCCTCCTTCCTTCCCTCTCCCACCTTCCCTCCCTCCTTCCCTCCTCCTCCCACCTTCCCTCCCTCTCCCACCTTCCTTCCCTCCACCACCGTTCCTCCCTCCTTCCCTCCACCACATTCCCTCCCTCCTTCCCTCCCTCCTTCCCTCCTTCCCTCCCTCTCCCACTTTCCTTCCCTCCCTCCAACACTTGCACAATACATGGCCCCTTCCACCCTTCCCTGAAATGACCACACCGTTTTGCTTAATAAAACTTGTATTTTAGGCTACCATTTGTACAATATTTACACAAAAAAAAAAAAGGATGGAGAGGGGTAGTCTAAGGAGCAAAACTATTTACAGAAAACAAAACTCCCGTGAGGTTAGGGAGGCAGGGACCAGAGAGTATGATCACAGATGACGGATCATCTCCCCCAGGACCCGTACAGCTGCACGAAGCAGCTGTAGAGCCCTGGTGATCCGATCTGTGTTCCAGATCATCCTCTCCTGGAAGGCATTCACAGCCCTCAGTCCCTCTTGGACCCCCCCTCACGAATGCCAGGAATTGGCCATATGTGAGAGGCTCATCCTCGGGGGAGCGTGCCCCCGGGGATGGGCCTCTTCACTGGTGCCGTGAGGGGGGCCGATGAGGCACAAGAGGGCCATGAATACCTCCCTGGGCCAGCAAAGGCTGGCCCCTGCATGCCCCCGCGTTCCTAACCTCACGGGCAAAACGGGGAGGTTGCCCTACGGGGGTGGGGGGGGGGGGCTAGGGGAAGGCCCGGGGCACGCCTGTGCCCGGGGAGGTGACGGATGAGGGTGACGTCTCCTCCTGGGGGGTGGGGGGGGGGGAGAATCCGCCTCCACCCCTGGAGCGGCTGCAGCTCCTTCTCCTGCAGCTGGGCCTGGCATGGCCTCATCAGCATCTGTGAAACAAAAGGAGACATCTGAATACACTGTACATTTACGTTCAGAAGGGGGATACCACATTCCAGTAGCTTGGAGGGGTCACTTACCACCAGGCCCAGCCCGCTGTGCCCACAGCCGCTCCAGCCACCTCGGCCTATGTAGGCGCAGCCACCAGGCTTTCTTCTTCAGGTCCTCTATCTATTAGAAAGAAAGGAGGGAGAACTATTACTGTACTCTGATAGTCAGAATAGTAACTGAATACTTGGATGTGGGTGTGACAACATTAATGACTGATGACCATGATATTCTTCAGTAATCATAATAGTAGTTATCAGCATTGACAATTGAGGCAAAACACAACACAGTCCAAACCAGTGTTAAGTAACAGCATGAAAGAACCCACTTTCTACAGTGCAGTAAATATGAGCCTACAATAATCTGGTTCCTCCAGTGAGGCCTAACGTGACATTCACACTCCCACATTCACCACATCAACTGTTGTACATTCTACTTACTCTACGGGGGTGGGAGGCTTGCTCATTAAATCAGCTTTGCAGCCTCCTCCATGACTGCCTGAGGTGCCTGAAGTCCGGGCGGCGTCCCTGCACAGGAAAGAGCCACCGTTCTCATCTCACCACCAGAGACACCAGCAGTTCAACGTCCCTGGTGGTGAAGTTGGGCTGCCTAGCACGCCCTGCCATTTTGTGCTTTGTGCGGAACGGGAAGTCCCGCCTTCGCGTTCGCATGCGTACGGGCACGCGTGCGCAATTTCGGCAGATGCACAAATACCGGCGCACACAAGTATACCTTCACGCACAAGCCGCGCGCGTACGATACACGCGCAGCTAATTAAGCTATGCGCACAACTCATCCTCCATATATGCGCGTATTTTGAGTAGCGTGCGCAGATGTGCGCATGCTATGCAAAATTACTAACATCCGCTGTATGCACTGGAACGCACGCAGTTCTACCGTCGCGCGTGCTCCTTTTAAAATCTACCCCAATATGTTGTGAGCCTGGAGGTGGACCCTTGTCCCGAGGTAAGGTTAATGCTACCAAAGAGAGAATTAACCCTCTCTGGTCCCTACCGTTGGAGGGCAAGGCTCGAAGATTCAGTAGAAGAATGAAGACTTCGCCCTGGAAGCTCGTGGTTCCCCCGGGAGGAGCCCATAGGAACCCGGCCACTGGGACTTAAGAGACTCACCGAAAACTGAATGTAGGTCTGGATGCAGGCGCCTCCTGCAGGTCGTGGTTTCCAGACGGCTGGTGCCTCCAGCAGATCGTAGACAGTCCGGAAGTGTGAGTCGAATAATAGTCAAGAGTTGGTTCCAGGGTCACAATCCAGAGAAGGATCGTAAGCCAGTCCAGAAGCAAGTCAGGAGAATGGTCCGAAGCCAGTCCAGGAGCAATCAGGTCCGAAGCCAGTCCAGGGACAAAGCAGGAGAAAGGTCCGAAGCCAGTTCAGGGAAAAGCAGAAGAAGGGTCCAAAGCCAGTTCGGGGAAAAGCAGAAGAAGGGTCCAAAGCCAGTCCAGGGTCAACCAAGGAGTCACCGCAGCTGGTCCGAAGATCAAGGTCAAGGAAGCAGTCCAAGTGAAATCAGGAGCAGGACGGAGAATGGAACCAGGATACGGAGCACAGGAAACTCCCTCAAGAGCCTCTATCCCAAGGCAAGGTCTGAGGAACAGACCTTGCCTTAAATACCTGAGCCAATGGAACTTCATCAGGAAGGATCCACGACAACTTCCTGTCATGGCCCCTTTAAATGATCTCTTCAGCTACGTGCGCAGCTCTTAGTAACACAGAGGGGGAGGAGTCAGCCCGGCATCGCCGGACCATGCGGCCAGGTTCAGCAGCAGCAGCAGCTGTGCAGAGAATGTCGAAGGGAGCAGCCCAGCGACTGCCGGACCTTGTGGGCAGGTATTTGGCCCCGGTCGTGGACCACTGCGGCCGGCGGCCATGACAGTGTGGCCTGGCCCCGGTCATGGGATGCCACGGCCGGTGGCCATAACACAATATAGCTGGTTTTCACAAGGTCAGTCGGGAACTGAGAAGGCAGCAAGGTGAAACGTATGTACACTGGTTGAGGAATCCGCGATACTGCTTCGCTTCCCCTGAGTACCTGGAGGGTATCGGCAGTTGTGTGGATGTCACTGGTCCAGAACTGGGCAAAGAAACCAGTGCGAGGGATACTGCTGCAGGTGTGGCATCCAGACTCTTGGCCAGCCTCTCTACTGTTGCCGTCAAGACATCTAGGCAATGCTGCTGCTGCTGCAGGTGCTGGGCAATTCCAGGAATGGCCTGAAGGTCAGCCAGGTCCGCCGGGTCCATGGCCTTGCAAACTGTTGGATTTCATGAACCCTTGAGCAGGCTAGGACTGGTGATGGCGCACCGTGGGTAGGCCTACAGTGGAGGTTGAAGCCGGGAGTTGGCACAGAGCAGGAGACCGGTGGAATCTTCACCACTGGAAGCCCGAGGTCCCCCCAGGAGGAGCCCATGAGGACCCGAGCCGCTTGGACTTAGGCGGGGTCTCCTGGATGGAGCAGAACAGGATACCAAGTCAAGCTGAAGTCAGAAGCCAGGAACAGAAGCCGAAGTCAGAAGCCACAGACAAAGCCAAAGTCAGAAGACACAGACGAAGCCAAAATCAGAAGCAAGGTACCAAGCCAAAGTCAGAAGCCAGGGACGAAGCCAAAGTCAGAAGCCAGGGACGAAGCCGAAGTCAGAAGCCAGGAACAGAAGAACAGCAACTAGTAACTCTGAAGCAGAGAGAACCTCGTTGCAAGGCAAGGGATAGGACAGGCTGCAGGGTTTAAATCCCTGCCGGCATCTGACATTTATTTATTTATTTATTTATTTCAGGTTTTTATATACCGGCATTCGAGAGCGCAGTCCCATCATGCTGGTTCACATAAAACAGGGGTGCATTGTGAACATAAACTAAAACAATGGTGCGGAAAAGGCAGTTACATATAACAGGGTGATTAGAACTTGGCAGAGAAAGAAGAGAAAGGACAGGTTAATAATTAATTTAAACAAGTAAACAATAGTGGAGGTGGTTAATCATGGTGTAGGTGGTGATAAGGATTGGTGTGGAAGAGATAGGTCAGTTTGAGTCCGGGAATGCTTGTATGAATATCCATGTTTTTAGTCTTTTTTTAAAAGTTGAGATGCATGTTTCCAGTCTGAGGTTTGAGGGGATGGAGTTCCATAACGGTGGAATGGCTGTAGAGAATGCCCGATCTCTTAGCGTGATGTGTCTGGTAGATTTGGGCGGTGGTACCTGTAGCGATCCTTTGTAGGCATCTCTTGTTGGTCTTGATGAATTATGTAGTTGGAGAGGGATCTGTAGGTCAATGGGAGCCAGTAGGTGGATATTTTTGTATGTGGTAAGAATGGCTTTGTATATTATTCTAAAGTGTATAGGTAACCAATGGAGGCTCTTTAGGATGGGGGTTAGGATGGGGAGCGGAGCTGCCGGTTCCCGTGCTGGTCCCTTTAACTTTGGAGTCCCAGTGTGCGCGCGCCTAAAGGGGCGGGACCATCTGGAGGATGTCGGCGGCGTCTCCCTTGCCGAGGGAGTGCTGTGCAGAGGGCCAAGAAGGCTGAAGCAGGCCTTACCGATGCCGCTGCCGCAGCGAGCCACCCAGAGGTAGGCGGGGGACTGGCCCACGGACCTCTGCGGGTCGGGTCCACAACATATCCATATGACCAGTAATTTTGTTCTCAGGTATAGCTTCAACAATTTTATCAGGCACAGACATCAAGTTTATCAGTCTATAGTTGCTCAGATCACCTCTGGAAACCTTTTTGAAAATTGGTGTAGAGGCTGAAGGATCTAAATATGAATACCCTGGAAGAGAGGAGGTGCAGGGGAGATATAATACAGATCTTCAGATACCTGAAAGGTCTTAATGATGCATGAACTTCAAACCTTTTCCATTGCAAAGGAAACTGTAGAACCAGGGCTCACAATACAAAACTCTAGGGGGGACAACTCAGAACCAACGTCAGGAACTATTTCTTCATGAAGAGGATGCTGTGTGTCTGGAATGCTCTTCCAAAATAGGTGGTGAGAATAAAAACAAATTCAAAGGGGCATGGGGTAAACACTGTCGATCCTTAAAGACTAGAGATTGGAAATGAAAGAAAGGGTACATGGGAGTAACCTTTAGGGAGCAGCAGTTACTACCCTTAACAGAAAGCATGATGATTATTATCCTTAACCAATTAGTCTTGATGCTTGCGATACAACTGTAACATCGCTCTCTGTTTTGATGGTGGGGGAAAAAGCAGAACTGGATTCAGAAGACAGCCAATGCTGGGCCCTGACTTTTATAGTCTGGGGTACTGAAATGCAGACTTTAGGGATAAAGCACAGGTCTCCACCTAGGCTAAGTCAAAAAGTAAAGCATGTTCAAACAGCATTGTCTTAATTATTAAGAAGGCTGCTTACCCTGTAAAAATGTTGCTAGCAATAATTTTGTTATGTTTGAAAGTTGCTTGGTTTTCACTGTAAATATTACTACCCTTAAATTAAGGCTTGGGGGTAATCTGCACGAAGTGGCAGTTACTACCCTTAATAAAACATATGAGGATAACCTCCAAGGGGCAGCAGTTACTACCTTAAGGAACTTGGGGGCAGATTTTAAAAACCCTACGAGTGTAAATCCAGATGAATTTACGCGTGTAGGAGGGTTACGCGCACCGAGCCTATTCTGCATAGGTCCGGTGACGCGCGCAAAGAACTGGGATGAGCGTATGTCCCGGGGCTTGAAAAAAGGGGCGGGGTGTGGGCGGTCTGGGGTGGGGCGAGGGCAGGGTGGGGCGTGGCCAGACGCCACCCTAGGGCTGCTAGGCTGGGGGATTGTGCACCGGCACTTGGCAAGCGCGCAACCTACGCCTGCCCAGAGGCAGGCGCAACTTGTAAAACAAAAGTTAGGGGGGGTTTTAGGTAGGGCTGGGGGGTGGGTTAGGTAGGGGAAGGGAGGGGAAGGTGGGGGGAGCGAAAGGAAAGTTCCCTCCGAGGCCGCTCCCTAGGGCTCAGCGCATGCAAGGTGTTATAAAATCGGGCATACATTTGTGCGCGCCAGGTTGCGCGCAGAAATGTATGCCCACACGTACATCTTATAATCCGGCCCTTGATGCATAAACTAGATGGACCATTTTCTCTTTTTCTTCTGTCATTACTATGTTACCATGGAGCAATACAGAGGCATTATGATAGTCTGTTTTATTCCCCATTCCTTTCCTAATAATTCCTAGCATTCCATTTGCTTTCTTGGTCACAGCTGCATACTGAGCAGAGAATTTCAACATATCCACAATGACACCTAGATCCTTTTCCTGGGTGGTGACTCCCAATTTGGAACCTTGCGTTGTGTAGCTAGAATTTGGGTTGCTCTTCCCTATGAGCATCACTTTGCAATTGTTCACATTAAATGTCATCTATCATTTGGATGCCCTCTCCCAGTCTCATAAGGTCTTCTTACAAATTTCTCACAATCCTCTTGTGAATTAACAAATTTGAATAATTTTGTATCAGCTAATGTGATCCCCTCACTCATTGTTCCCATCTCTAAGTCACTGATAAATGTTAAAAATCAGTGGTCTCAATACAGATCCCTGGTGCCTCCACTATTCACCTTTCTCCATTGAGAAATTGACCATTTAGCCCTACTCTCTATTTTCTATGTTTAACCAGTTCTCAGTTTCACAATAGAACATTGCCTCCTATCCCATGACTTTTTAATTTCCTCGAGTCTCTCATTGGGTATTTTGTCAAACGCTTTCTGAAAATCCAGATATATCAACTGACTCACCTTTATCCACATGATTATTCACCTCTTTAAAAAAATGTAGCAGATTGATGAGGCAAGACTTCCCTTCGCTAAATCCATGTTAGTCATTGTTTAATGGGACAAAGTTATCTACAGTATATGCTCAGTAATTTGATTATTTATAATAATTTCAACCATTCTTCCTGGCATTGATGTCAGACTCACCAGTCTGTAGTTTCCTGGATCACTCCTGGGACCCTTTTTTCAAAACTGGCATTACGTTGGCCACCATCCAATCTTTAGGTACTATAGCTGATTTAATGATAGTTTGCAAACAATCTGTAGTAGAAAATGTTTTATTGATCTAAATACATTTCTGATTAGCTTTAAAGAGCTATACTCCCGTTATCAGATCAAAGCTAAATAAACAAGTTAATGCAAAGGAAAATGTTGCCTGAATATATAAGTAAATCCCAAACTACATTAAGGTATAAAGTAAATAGGTTGGGGAGAATTATTCATTTACAAAAGTGTTTGCTAGAATTAAGGTAACTGGCTTGAGAGTATATGTACCAGCTATAGACTTTAATGTTTTAAACTTTCAAAAGGGATATTTCAATTACAGTAAACAAAAGATAAATTTAAAAAAATGCCTGCTCAATGCAAAGTGGAGAAACTGCAATGACAATTCCGATTTCAATTTTCTGAGCAAACAGTAATGCTGATAGCAGAACAAAGACAGCTGCCCATATAATTCTACACAAAAAGAGCAAAGTTCTTCATGGAGCAAACATCTGAGCAAAGTTTTCATCTGCTTTTAATAACATCTCAAACATTCTAAAGCCTCTTCCTGCCTTAACCAACAAATCTATCAAAGATCATTTTCCCTTTGCTTTCACAGTGAAGAATGAAGCACCATAGAAACATAGAAATGATGGCAGAAGAAGACCAAACAGCCCATCCAGTCTGCCCAGCAAGCTTTCGCACTTTTTTTCCTCTCACATACTTGTCTGTTTCTCTTGGCTCTTAGTAACCTTTTTTATATTCTATTTCCCTTCCACCCCCGCCATTAATGTAGAAAGCAGTGTTGGACCTGCATCTAAGTGAAATAGCTTAATTGATGAGTCAATACAGTAAAGTGTGGCCGTGGTTACCCCGCTCCTAACCCGCTTTCTACTCACTTTCCGGCCGCGTTAGCCCTTCCTGCGATACACAATCCTCTTTATCCGATTCTTACTGCCTCTTTAAATCACCGGGTAATCCCTTCCGCCCGCGGCATGTATATTAGATGTAAACGATAGAATTAGCTATTCCCTCCCATACAGTAACGCGCGCCCCGACTATCGCTTTTTTACCCTGCCGTTTTGCCGCGCGTTTAACCTGCTAACTTACCGCCTACCCTTACCCCTGCGTTAGAGGCAGGGGTAAGGGTAGGCGGCAAACTTTCCCCCAGCCCCCGCTCACCTGCCCTGGCCGCGTCAATGGGTGCTGGTCTCCGGGGCAGCCCCAGTCCTCTCCCCCTCCTCCCGAAGCAACGAAAGCGGAAAAAATCTAAAAAAGCAAAAAAAAAAAAAAAAGTGGCAACAAAGTGGACGGTTCTCCTATGCTCGGGATTGCCAGTCCTCTCTCCCCTCCTCCCGAAGCAAGGCGCGTAAAGCAGCCTTGCTTCGGGAGGAGGGAAGAGAGGACTGGCAGTGTAAAGCAACAACTTACTTTTTTCGCAGCCCTCCTCCTGAGACGGACATCGGCGGAGATGGACCGCGGCTCCCCTGCCTCCCGGCGAAGATGGATGCCTGCACGGGCGAAAGCGGCCCCTGTGCGTGCAATTGGGCCGCTCAAGGCGTGACATCACGCTGTTTGGCATCACGACATGTGAAATGGCGCCGGCGCTACCTTTGCCCTGTCATATGACAGTTCAAAAGTAGCGCCGGTGCCATTTTGTTTTTTGTCCCCCGACGTCAGGAGCGTAGCAGATCGCTCCTGGACCCCCACTGGACCCCCAGGGACTTTTGGCCAGCTTGGGGGAGCCTCCTGACCCCCACAAGACTTGCCAAAAGTCCAGCGGGTGTCCGGAACGACCTCCTGCAGTCGAATCGTGTTGCTGTACGGTCGGCGCCATTTTGCACAAAAAAGTCCCTGGGAGTCCAGCGGGGTCCGGGAACGACCTCCTGCAGTCAAATCGTGTTGCCGTACGGCCGGCCCCCCGCTGGACCCCTGCTGGACTTTTGGCAAGTCTTGTGGGGGTCAGGAGGCCCCCCCAAGCTGGCCAAAAGTCCCTGGGGGTCCAGCGGGGGTCCAGGAGCGATCTCCTACGCTCCTGACGTCGGGGGACAAAAAACAAAATGGCACCGGCGCTACTTTTGAACTGTCATATGACAGGGCAAAGGTAGCGCCGGCGCCATTTCTACAACGCACCGCAGGCCCGAGAGTAAAAGATCACACCGGGACCCCCGCTCTGGACTCCAGGTAATTTAAGGCATTTTGGGGGGGATCGGGAGGGTGGGGGATTTATTTTAAAGGGTCGGGGTGGGTTTTAGGGATGTTTTAGTGTGCCGGTTTTCCCACCCTCCCCCGATTTACGATTTACACGATATTTACAAAAACAAAACCGCGACGATCCAATTCCCTCCCCCCCCAGCCGAAATCGATCGTTAAGACGATCGATCACACGATTCACATCTCTAGTATTTATCCCATGCCCCTTTGAAATCCTTCACAGTTTTAGTCTTCACCACTTCCAACGGAAGGACGTTCCAGGCATCCACCACCCTCTCCGTGAAGAAATACTTCCTGACATTGGTTCTGAGTCTTCCTCCCTGGAGTTTTAAATCGTGACCCCTGGTTCTGCTGATTTTTTTGCAACGGAAAAGGTTTGTCATTGTTTTTGGATCATTAAAACCTTTCAAGTATCTGCTCCTCCTTTCCTCCAGGGTGTACATACTTAGATTCTTCAATCTCTCCTCATAAGTCATTTGATGAAGACCCTCCACTTTTATGGTCGCCCTTCTCTTGACCACCTCCATCCTGTCTCTGTCCCTTCGGAGATACGGAGATATTGAACACAGTACTCCAGGTGAGGCCTCACCAAGGACCTGTACAAGGGGATAATCACTTCCCTTTTCTTACTCGATATTCCTCTCTATGCAGCCCAGCATTCTTCTGGCTTTAGCTATCGCCTTGTCACATTGTTTCGCCGACTTCAGATCATTAGACACTATCACCCCAAAGTCTCTCTCCTGCCCCGTGCACATCAGCCCTTCTCCCCCCATCGAATACGGTTCTTCCGGATTTCCACACCCCATATGCATGACTCTGCACTTCTTGGCATTGAATCTCAGCTGCCATATCTTCGACCACTCTTCCAGTTTCCTTAAATCCCGTCTCATTCTCTCCACTCCTTCCAGCATGTCCACTCTGTTGCAGAGCTTAGAGTCATCCGCAAAAAGACAAACCTTACCTTCTATCCCATCCACAATGTCGCTCACAAAGATATTGAACAGGATCGGTCCCAACACTGACCCTTGCGGCACTCCACTCAACACCGCTCTCTCTTCAGAGTTAGTTCCATTTACCATAACACATTGACTTCTGTCCGTCAACCAGTTTGCAATCCAGGTCACCACCTTGGCACTCACTCCTAAGCTTCTTATTTTATTCACCAGTCTCCTGTGTGGAACCGTATCAAAAGCTTTGCTGAAATCCAAGTAGATGACATCGAGCGCTCTTCCTTGATCCAATTCCTTGGTTACCCAGTCAAAAAACTCTATCAGATTTGTCTGACAGGATCTTCCCCTGGTGAATCCATGCTGCCTCAGGTCCAGCAATTCTTCCGACTGTAGATAGCTCACTATTCCTTCTTTTAACAGCGACTCCATTACTTTTCCCACCACCGAGGTGAGGCTAACCGGTCTGTAATTACCAGCCTCTTCTCTGGGATCACCACCTCTCTTCTCCAGTCACTCGGCACCACTCCCGTTTCTAGGGATCTATTGAACAGGTCACACAGCGGACCTGCCAGCACATCTCTGAGCTCCCTCAGTATCCTGGGTTGAACCTCATCAGGCCCCATGGCTTTGTCCACTTTCAGTTTCCTCAGCTCTTCCCATACATTCTCTACTGTAAATGGAGTTACATCTACTCCATTCCCCTCTAGTTTGTTAACTAGCAATGGTCCTTCTCCAGGGTCTTCTTTAGTGAACACAGAACAGAAGTATTTGTTTAATATTTCTTTTTTTTCTTTTTTTTTATTGCATTTTTAAACAAAATAAAGAACAATCATACAATGTGGTTATACAGGAATGAAATATCAATTTAACAAGTAATTATAAACAAAATGATCACTTAATCCATTATAATTTACAGGAAATTCTTTTAACTTCTGGTTTATACCACATTGATCAGATACTTAAGTAATGGGGGAACCAGTCAAATATCGAGCAGAATCTAAGGTACTAAACAAATTAAATCTCTATCCATGCTGGATTTATCCGATACTATCTAATCCAACTCCTTGACTAGGTATATTAGGACAGAGAATGCAAATCTAAATATTGACGTAGCTGTTCGGGGTCACTAAATACATATCTAGAATCATTATGAAAAAGTAAGCATTTACAGGGATAACACAATATGAATTTCGCTCCTCTAGTAGTTACCTCCTCCCTCATTGCTATAAATTTTTTCCTTTTTGTCTGTGTAATTCTGGCTATGTCCAGGAATATTTGTACTGGCTGCCCATAATACTTCACTTTTGAATATTTAAAATTGTTGGTTTCGTGGACCCTTGGGCCGATCGGAACCAAAGGATGAACTGCTGAGCGAGGTGGCAGCAGTGGTCCCGACCGGGAGGCGGCAAGGACGGAGTCGTGGATGGCCGGGGAAGAACCAAGGAAGCCCTATGCGACCAAGGGCTTTGGCGAGGAAGAAGGAGACGGTGGAGCTGGCGTAGAGGTGAGAAGATCTTCGCCCTGGAAGCCGATCCTCCCCCGAGAGGAGCTCATAGGAGTTCGGCCGCTGGGACTTAGGAGATTCACCCTGGAAGCCGGAGTCCCCCCAGGAGGAGCCTGTAGGGACCCGGCCACTGGGACTTAGGAGGACCCGCGGGGGCCGAGTCAGACGGGGTCCAAGATCAAGTGCTGGAGGGTCGTCGTCCGCCAGTCCAGAGTCGTGTACCAGAGAATTGTCGCTTGCCAGGCCAGAGTCAGGAACCAAGGGATCACCGTAAGCCAGTCCGGGGTCAGAAGCCAGAGAATCACCGTAAGCCAGTCCGGGGTCAGAAGCCAAAGAATCACCGTAAGCCAGTCCGGGGTCAAAAGCCAGGAAGAGACCAAGACGATACAGGAACGCAGCAACTGGAGTCAGGAATACCTGGGAACCTCGTTGCAAGGCAAGGAGAAGATCTCGTTGCAGGGTTTAAATACCCTGAGGGCGTCTGACGTCATTCTGGGGCAGTGCTGCAGTTTCCCGCGCTGGCCCCTTTAAGAGCCGGGACCTGCCGCGCGCGCGTGGCTAGGGGGCGGGGCCAGCCGCGAGAGAACGCCGGCAGCCAGCACGGCGTGGGAGCGCCGTTCTCGGGGCCTGCACGGCCCGACCGCGGTTCGGGAGAGCCTGGAACCGGGTCGGGGCAGGAGAAGGACCTCATCGGGGTGAGTGGCGATCCCGGGGACGGCCCGGGATCACAACAGTACCCCCTCCCCTGCGCCCCCTCCCCGGGGGTCGTGGCTTGGCCGGATGGGCCAGATGGAACCAGCGGAGGAGATCCTTATCCAGGATGTGAGAGGAGGGTTCCCACGAGTTCTCCTCAGGACCGTACCCTTCCCAAGAAAGGAGATATTCCCAGCGATGACGACGGAACCGGACATCCAACACCTCCTTAACTGTGTACGTGGCTCCAGGGTCAGAAGCGACATCAGTGGGCTCCGGAGGCAGAGGTCGAAAGTGGGAGAGGACCACCGGCTTGAGGAGGGAGACATGGAAGACGTCATGTATCCGAAGGGTAGATGGAAGACGTAGGCGGTAGGAAACCGCGCCAACACGTTCGGCTACCCGGAAGGGTCCAATGTAGCAAGGTGCTAGCCTCATGGACGGGATCCGAAGCTGGATGTTCTTAGTACTGAGCCATACCTTAGATCCGGGCAGAAACACTGGGGCGGGTCGCCGAGACCTATCCGCGCAAGCCTTGAACCAGGCAGCGGTGCGGTGAAGCTTCTCTTGTGTGGCGTGCCAAAGGTTGTGAATCTGGCTGGCCGTCAGTTGCGCCGCTGGTGAGGAGACAGATACTGGCAATGGTAGAGGAGGTTTGGGAACCTTCCCATAAACCAACTGGAAGGGAGACTGTAGCGTGGCGGAGTGTCGAGTGTCGATGGACACTCCATGAAGTTAGCATGGGGCACATTTAAAACTAATCGGAGAAAGTTCTTTTTTACTCAACGCACAATTAAACTCTGGAATTTGTTGCCAGAGAATGTGGTTCGTGCAGTTAGTATAGCTGTGTTTAAAAAAGGATTGGATAAGTTCTTGGAGGAGAAGTCCATTACCTGCTATTAAGTTCACTTAGAGAATAGCCACTGCCATTAGCAATGGTTACATGGAATAGACTTAGTTTTTGGGTACTTGCCAGGTTCTATGGCCTGGATTGGCCACTGTTGGAAACAGGATGCTGGGCTTGATGGACCCTTGGTCTGACCCAGTATGGCATTTTCTTATGTTCTTATGTTCTTATACGAGAACTCGGCCCACGGAAGAAGAGCGACCCAGTTGTCCTGCTGCTCCCCTACCAAGGCTCGGAGGAATGCCTTCAGAGTTCGATTTGTGCGTTCAACTTGACCGTTGCCCTGAGAGTGAAACGCCGTGGTTAAGTCTAGCTGAACCCCAAATTTCCTGCAGAGCGCCCGCCAGTATTTTGCCGTGAATTGGGGCCCTTGGTCCGAGGCAATATGTAGAGGCAAACCATGCAGTCGGAAGACATGATGGACGAACAGTTCAGCTAACTCAGGAGCCGTGGGCAACTTGGCAAGTGGCACAAAATGGGCCATTTTCGAGAAGCGGTCAACAGTGACCCAAACCACAGTCTTACCCTGAGACGGGGGCAATTCTACTACGAAATCCGTGGAGATGTGAGTCCACAGTTCCGTGGGTACGGGGAGTGGCTGGAGGAGACCCCAAGGACGATCAGGTAAGGGTTTCTGCCGTGCGCACGTGGGACAAGATTGTACATATAGACGGACATCCTCCTTCACCCGTGGCCACCAATAGAATTCTGTTAGTAATTCAAGAGTCCGGGCGATCCCAGGATGGCCGGCCATCAGAGAGTCGTGTGCCCAAGCTAGGGCCCTCTTTCTCGAACGTACGGGGACTACCGTCTTCCCCGCTGGTGCAAGTTCGGTGGCAGCCAATTGGACTTTAGCCAGATCCAGAATGTATTGAGGGGTCTCAGGGGTATCCTCGATCTCCGTGGTGCGTGAAAGGGCGTCTGCCCTGACATTCTTGGTCGCCGGTCGGTACCGAAGGGAGAAATTGAACCGACTAAAAAAGAGGGACCAGCGCGCCTGCCGGGGATTGAGCCTCTGGGCATGGGATAAATATTCCAAATTCTTGTGGTCCGTGTAAACTATGATTGGATGTTGAGCCCCCTCCAGCCACTGGCGCCACTCTTCAAAAGCTAGTTTGATGGCTAGGAGCTCTTTATCCCCGATACCGTAATTCTTCTCGGCAGGTGAAAACTTACGGGAGAAGTAGGAACATGGCCGGGCTTTACCGTCCTTGGTGATCTGGGACAGGACGGCCCCGACGGCCACATTGGAGGCGTCCACCTCCACTATGAATGGGCGTAAGGGATCCGGATGTCGGAGGCAGGTGTCCTGAAGGAAAGCCTCCTTAAGGTCCTGGAAGGCCTGTACGGCGGTTGGGGTCCATCTACGTGCATCGGCACCCTTGCGCGTGAGGGCTGTTAGAGGCACCACCAAGGTGGAATAATGCGGGATAAAGTGGCGGTAGAAGTTGGCGAAGCCTAAAAAACGCTGAAGCGCCTTCACTCCCACAGGTTGAGGCCAGTTCCGGATAGCGGCGACCTTACCGGGATCCATGCAGAAGCCGGTAGAGGAAACGATGTACCCCAGAAAGGGCAAGGATTCCTCCTCGAATTGACATTTCTCCAGCTTGGCATACAGTCGGTTCTCTCTTAGCTTTAGCAAAACCTGGCGAACATGTTGGCGATGTTCCTCAAGTTTCCGGGAGTATATTAGCACATCGTCCAGGTAAACGATGACTGAGGTGTACAGGAGGTCGCGAAGCACCTCGTTCATTAGATTTTGGAACACGGCTGGGGCGTTACAGAGACCAAATGGCATGACGAGGTATTCATAATGACCGTCCCTGGTATTAAAAGCGGTCTTCCACTCGTCTCCCGGTCGGATCCATACAAGGTTGTACGCCCCTCTAAGGTCCAGCTTGGTGAAGATGCGGGCCCCTTGCAGACGATCCAGGAGTTCCGGAATCAGGGGTAAGGGATAGCGGTCTCGTCGGGTGATCTGGTTCAGTCCCCGGTAATCGATACAGGGCCGAAGAGACCCATCCTTCTTGGCCACGAAGAAGAAGCCGGCTCCTGCCGGGGAGTTAGATGGTCTTATAAACCCTCAGTCCAGATTCTCTTTAATGTAGGCCGACATGGCCTTGGTTTCCGGCAGAGACAGAGGTAAACTCTACCGCGAGGTGGAGTGGTATCTGGCAGCAGATCAATCGCGCAATCAAAGGGCCGATGCTCAGGTAGTAACTCAGCCTTCTCTTTAGAGAAGACATCCCGGAAGGCCTGGTACTGTGGTGGCACCATCAATGGGGCTGCCAGGAGCGGAAGCGTCTGGAGTGGACGAGCAGGAAGGCAGCGGTGGACGCATGCCGGCCCCCCATGACGTGATCTGAAGCGAGTCCCAGTTTATCACTGGAGAATGTTTCCTCAGCCAGGGCAGTCCTAAGATGAGCGGGTGAATGGATTTCTCAAGGATGAGAAAAGAGATCTCCTCCCTATGAAGAAGCCCAACCTGAAGCTGGAGAAGGTGCGTACGAGTGGTAATGGTCCCCGGGAGGGGAATCGCCTGGATGGACGATACCCGCAATGGTGGTTCCTGAGGCAAGACCTCGAGCTGCAGTTGTTGTACCAGATCTCGGAGGATAAAATTCCCCCCGGACCCGGAGTCGAGCAGTGCCAAGGTATCGAATCCTCCTCCAGGGAGACAGAGTTTCGCCGGGACGGTACATGGGGAGTTCAAAGCGGTACTACCTAGAATCAACTCCCCACTAGACTCTAGGTTCGGGCGTTTCCCGGACGTTCAGTGCAACGAGCCAGAAAGTGCCCCTTGCCACCACAGTAGAGACATAGCCCCTGCAAGCGTCGACGCCTCCGTTCTTCGGCAGAAAGAGGACCCCGGCCCAATTGCATGGGTTCTTCAGGCGGAAGGGCAGCTGCCGCAGGTGGCGAGGCTTGGACCCGAGGTGGCGTGGTTCGATGAGCGGCCTGCCCCTGGAGGGACCTTCGCTCCCGGAAGCGGTGCTGGATGTGTCGGTCCACTCGTCTGGCCAGCTCTATGAGCTCTTGGAGATCGTCCGGAAGGTCCCGGGCCGCGAGTTCATCCTGGAACCGTGGAGAAAGGCCCTCCAGGAAAATTCCATGTAGGCTGTCCTCCCCCCAGGCCAGTTCGGAAGCGAGGGTCTGGAACTCCATAGCGTATTCCTCTAGGGGGCGATTGCCTTGTCTCAGCTGGAGCAGTTCTGAGGCAGCCGTAGAGGTGCGAGACGGTTCGTCAAAAATTCTCCGAAAAGCCTTGACGAACTGTACAAGGTTATTCAGTCGGGAATCCTGGCGCTCCCAGAGGGAGGAGGCCCAAGCCAAGGGTCTCCCGTCAAGGAGGGAAATAATGTAGGTCGTCTTGACCCGGTCCGTGGAGAATTGCGCAGGCAGAAGGTCGAAGCGGATATAGCATTGGTTGAGGAATCCCCGGCACGCCTTCGGATCTCCTGAGTACCGGGGCGGTGATGGCATCTGTACCGGGGCGGAGGCACCCGCATTGGCCTGAGACGAGGATGCCGCAGAGCGGGCTGCGGAGGCCCCCTCAACCCGATCCGCCAGGCGTTGAACGGTTGACATCAAGGTGTCGAGGCAGGTCTGTTGCTGTTGCAGCTTCTGGGCTATGCCCGGGATAGCCTTGAGGCCGGCAAGGTCCGCCGGGTCCATGGCCTTGCAATCTGTTGGTTTTGTGGACTCTTGGGCCGATCGGAACCAAAGGATGAACTGCTGAGCGAGGTGGCAGCAGTGGTCCCAACCGGGAGGCGGCAAGGACAGAGTCGTGGATGGCCGGGGAAGAACCAAGGAAGCCCTATGCGACCAAGGGCTTTGGCGAGGAAGAAGGAGACGGTGGAGCTGGCGTAGAGGTGAGAAGATCTTCGCCCTGGAAGCCGATCCTCCCCCGAGAGGAGCTCGTAGGAGTTCGGCCGCTGGGACTTAGGAGATTCACCCTGGAAGCCGGAGTCCCCCCAGGAGGAGCCCATAGGGACCCGGCCGCTGGGACTTAGGAGGACCCACGGGGGCCGAGTCAGACGGGGTCCAAGATCGAGTGCCAGAGGGTCATCGTCCGCCAGTCCAGAGTCATGTACCAGAGAATCGTCGCTTGCCAGGCCAGAGTCAGGAACCAAGGGATCACCGTAAGCCAGTCCGGGGTCAGAAGCCAGAGAATCACCATAAGCCAGTCCGGGGTCAGAAGCCAAAGAATCACTGTAAGCCAGTCCGGGGTCAAAAGCCAGGAAGGGACCAAGACGATACAGGAACGCAGCAACTGGAGTCAGGAATACCTGGGAACCTCATTGCAAGGCAAGGAGAAGATCTCGTTGCAGGGTTTAAATACCCTGAGGGCGTCTGACGTCATCCTGGGGCAGTGCTGCAGTTTCCCGCGCTGGCCCCTTTAAGAGCCGGGACCTGCCGCGCGCGCGTGGCTAGGGGGCGGGGCCAGCCGCGAGAGAACGCCGGCAGCCAGCACGGCGTGGGAGCGCCGTTCTCGGGGCCTGCACGGCCCGACCGCGGTTCAGGAGAGCCTGGAACCGGGTCGGGGCAGAAGAAGGACCGCCAGCACGGCGTGGGAGCGCCGTTCTCGGGGCCTGCACGGCCCGACCGCGGCTCGGGGGAGCCTGGAACCAGGTCGGGGCAGGAGAAGGACCGCATCGGGGTGAGTGGCGATCCCGGGGACGGCCCGGGATCGCAACAAAAATAAAATCTTAATACGGTATCTCTTTCTGAAACAAACACAAACTGAACAAATAAGGTTGATCTTAATCTAACGTCCATATCTTGAGATTTCTCCAAAAAGTCTGTCAGGTTCAGATTTATGTCCATTTGATCTTCTTGTTCTAAGACATTTTGTTCTAATGTAGTTTGCTGCGATAAATAGTAAATTTTTGAGATGGCTGGGATGGCGTTCTCAGGGTACTTCAGAATATTTAATAAGTAATTTTTAAACAAATCAATTGCTGATAACAGCTTTATTTTTGGAAAGTTCAGTACTCTGAGGTTTGCCCTCTTCATTTGATTTTCAATTATCTCAAACTTATTTTCATGTATTCCTTCTGATTTTATTAAATTTATTTGAACCTTCTCAAGACCATTCATTTTCTCTTCTATTATATTTAAATGCTTTTCCACATTCTCCACTTTTTCTTCCGTTTTCTTTGTCTTAGTTAAAGCCTCTTGCACAGTCTTAGTTAAAGTGTTGATTACACCTTGCATAGATATCAAAATATTCCGTATTTCTTGCAACGATGGTGCAGCAATGGGAGTGGAACACGTAACAGAAAAATCATCATTCTCTAGTCCTACCTCGTCTAGGCCTTCTCCTCGATGATCCAGGCGTTGTTGTGCCATTCGACCCTGACTCCTGGAACCTGAAACTACCAGGTTCTCCAAGGTGGCAGTTGAACCTTCCGCTCCTCTCTGTAAGTCAGGGTTTCTCTGGGAGGTGTCCGTTTCAGCCCCTCGGAAGGAAAGGCTTCCACCTTCTACCGCCGATGGAGGATTAGGAGTCGTTGGAGTGCCCGGGCTCAAAGATATCTCGAGGGCAAAGGGGCTCGGCAACTGCTCCTTACCGTCCCCAGCTGCCCCGGCTCCGGGCGATTTTGTCAGCATTTTGGCAAAGGCAGCCTCTATCCCTGGCTGCCGAAGATCCACTCCCGATGACAATGGGCGCCTTTCTCTTCGTGTGAAGCATTAATTCAGGTAATATCACAAACAATTAAAGCAAATCTCCTAAAGCCTCGATACGCCAGGAGCTGCTGCCTTCACCTCCTCACAGCATGGCGGCCATCTTGGCTCCCTTGTTTAATATTTCTGCCATTTCTTCATCTCTCTCCACACATTGATCCTTTTCACTTTTCAATTTCACTATACCACTTTGAACTTTTCTCCTTTCACTGATGTATCTGAAAAATGTTTTGTCACCTCTCTTAATCTCTTTGGCAATCGTTTCTTCCACTTGACTTTTTGCCGTCTTGATTACTTTCTTTGTCTCCCTCAGTGCTACCAGATATTCTTCTTTGTGCTCCTTCTTTTGGGATCCTTTATATTTCTTGAACACTGTTCTTTTAGCCTTTATTTTGTCAGCCACCTCCTTGGAGAACCACATAGGTTTCATTTTTCTTTTTCTTTTCTTTACTTTTCTAACATACAGATTAGTTGCCTTGGTAATTGCTCCTTTTAGTTTGGTCCACTGTTGTTCCACATCTCTCTCATTCTCCCAGCCCACTAGTACTTCCTCCAGGTACTTCCCCATTTCATCAAAATCCGTGTTTTTGAACTGCAAAACTCGGGTTCGTGTGCTTCCTTTCCATATCCTTTTTGTGATATTAAACCATACCGTTTGATGATCACTGGTGCTGAGATGGGCGCCCACCTGCACATCAGAGACATTATCTGTATTAGTGAGCACTAAATCGAGTATAACTCCCTTTCTTGTGGGTTCCATTACCATTTCTTTGAACAAAGCTCCTTGCAGAGTATCCACTATTTCTCTACTATTGTTAGATTCTGCAGATGGGATTCTCCAGTCTACATCTGGCAAATTAAAGTCTCCAACAATCACCACTTCTCCCTTCTTTCCCATCTTTTGGATGTCTTCAACCAGATCTCTGTCCAGTTCTTCCTTTTGGTTTGGAGGCATGTAAACCACTCCAATAAAAATGGATGTCCCATCTTTTTTTAGGTCGGCCCATAGTGCTTCTTCATTGCCCCATATTCCTTGCAACTCAGATGCTTGGATATTGTTTCTGATGTAAAGAGCCAAGCCTCCCCCTTTCCTATCCACTCTGTCCTTCCTTAACAAGTTATAGCCCGGTATTGCCATATCCCAATCATGAGATTCCGTGAACCACGTCTCCGTGACTGCAACAAAGTCCAAGTCCGCCTCCACCATTAGCGCTTGCAGATCTGGGATTTTATTGCCCAAACTACGTGCATTTGTGCTCATAGCTTTCCAGCTTTCCACTTTCAGGTTACTGCTGTTCCTGGACTCCTTTTGTGACTTTACTTGAGTTTTGTTATCCACTTTTCCCTTTCCTTTTGCATTTGTGCAAAGGGAAATATTAGTGCCTTTGACAGATTCATCCAGCACAATTAGCTTTTTCCTTTGGTTACTGATCTGGAATTCCTGTATGCATTGGGTTTCTTCTCTCTTTTCAGATAACACTTCAATCTTTTTCTCAAGAGCTTCTTCAGTATTTAATACAGAGAAGGCTTTTTGTACTTGTTGCACTTGACACAGTGTGTGTCTCTGCATCAGAGATTCAATTCTACCAGAGCCCTCTGTAATCTTGTTGTTTATTGAGTTCCCTAATGCCCTGTGTGAAGGGGGGGTTAGACTAGTGGGTTGCACATCTGTTAAGAATGGGTGCCTGTGGGTCACAGGTCTTATCCTGCCTGAGCCCACTATAAATCTCTTTATCCTTGACTTTTGGTTTTTCTGTGGTAATGGGGAATTACTTCCCGAATATTGTAAAGAGGATGAGCCTTTCTTCATTGTAGCTAATTGAGCTTTAACTTCAGCCAGCTCCTTTTTCAAGGAAGCGAGCTGTGAACAAATCGGGCAAGCCCTAAGTTTCCAGATGATCTCCCTCTGAATAAAATGTTAAACAGCTAAACCCTTGGTCACAGATGTTCTCAGAATTCTGTATCTGCAATGGATTTTAATAATACCCTCCTCCTGATTGGGGTAGTAAGTTTAACTAAATTAAATCTTTACTTGGCTGGACACAAGAATATTTAAAGCTCCCTGGCTCCACCCTGTGCACTGGCCACAATGGTTCTCTTGCTTCTCTAAGTTTACCTCCCCCAAGTTCTGAGACAGCCACACCCAATCCAGATAGACCAGGTCACTTCTAGAAGTTTGTTTGTCCTTTTTTGTAAATGTTTTTAAACAGTCTTTATGCCCCAATATTAATATTTAAACAGATTATTAGTGCCAGCTAACTCCAAATGAGAAATAGATTTTATCAGATTAAAAGCTGGAGTGTTTTTTTGTTTTAAATCTTAACTCTTTACCAGAGCAACCAAACAGCAATTTGTTTTTTAAATCTTAACTCTATAGCAGAGCAACCAAACAGCAAGTTAATTTACTAGAATAATATCTGACTATAAAGAAATGAAAACACAATCAGGAATATTCACAGAAGCCTTCTACAATACTTATAAGTAATAAGCAAGAATACTTAGCCACAAAGAGAATTCAGCTCCACTAGGAGAATTCAGATCCACACTGTGCACTGGCCACAATGGTTCTCCTGCTTCTCTAAGTTTACCTCCCCCAAGTTCTGAGACAGCCACACACCCAATCCAGATAGACCAGGTCACTTCTAGAAGTTTGTTTGTCATTTTTTGTAAATGTTTTTAAACAGTCTTTATGCCCCAATATTAATATTTAAACAGATTATTAGTGCCAGCTAACTCCAAATGAGAAATAGATTATATCAGATTAAAAGCTGGAGTGTTTTTTTGTTTTAAATCTTAACTCTATAGCAGAGCAACCAAACAGCAAATTAATTTACTAGAATAATATCTGACTATAAAGAAATGAAAACACAGGCAGGAAATATTCACAGAAGCCTTCTACAATACTTATAAGTAATAAGCAAGAATACTTAGCCACAAAGAGAATACAGCTCCACTAGGAGAATTCAGCTCCACACTGTGCACTGGCCACAATGGTTCTCACCAAAACTAATGATTGACTGCCCTGCACATGTCCACAAGCGAGAGACAGCCATCTTACAGCATGTGCAATGAATAGAAACAATAGTACAAACTGTTAAGAACATAAGAACATAAGAAAATGCCATACTGGGTCAGACCAAGGGTCCATCAAGCCCAGCATCCTGTTTCCAACAGTGGCCAATCCAGGCCATAAGAACCTGGCAAGTACCCAAAAACTAAGTCTATTCCATGTAACCATTGCTAATGTTAGTGGCTATTCTCTAAGTGAACTTAATAGCAGGTAATGGACTTCTCCTCCAAGAACTTATCCAATCCTTTTTTAAACACAGCTATACTAACTGCACGAACCACATTCTCTGGCAACAAATTCCAGAGTTTAATTGTGCGTTGAGTAAAAAAGAACTTTCTCCGATTAGTTTTAAATGTGCCCCATGCTAACTTCATGGAGTGTCCCCTAGTCCTTCTACTATCCGAAAGAGTAAATAACCGATTCACATCTACCCGTTCTAGACCTCTCATGATTTTAAACACCTCTATCATATCCCCCCCTCAGTCGTCTCTTCTCCAAGCTGAAAAGTCCTAACCTCTTTAGTCTTTCCTCATAGGGGAGTTGTTCCATTCCCCTTATCATTTTGGTAGCCCTTCTCTGTACCTTCTCCATCGCAATTATATCTTTTTTGAGATGCGGCGACCAGAATTGTACACAGTATTCAAGGTGCGGTCTCACCATGGAGCGATACAGAGGCATTATGACATTTTCCGTTCTATTCATCATTCCTTTTCTAATAATTCCCAATATTCTGTTTGCTTTTTTGACTGCCGCCGCACACTGAACCGACGATTTCAATGTGTTATCCACTATGACACCTAGATCTCTTTCTTGGGTTGTAGCACCTAATATGGAACCCAACATCGTGTAATTATAGCATGGGTTATTTTTCCCTATATGCATCACCTTGCACTTATCCACATTAAATTTCATCTGCCATTTGGATGCCCAATTTTCCAGTCTCACAAGGTCTTCCTGCAATTTATCACAATCTGCTTGTGATTTAACTACTCTGCACAATTTTGTGTCATCTGCAAATTTGATTATCTCACTCGTCGTATTTCTTTCCAGATCATTTATAAATATATTGAACAGTAAGGGTCCCAATACAGATCCCTGAGGCACTCCACTGTCCACTCCCTTCCACTGAGAAAATTGCCCATTTAATCCTACTCTCTGTTTCCTGTCTTTTAGCCAGTTTGCAATCCACGAAAGGACATCGCCACCTATCCCATGACTTTTTACTTTTCCTAGAAGCCTCTCATGAGGAACTTTGTCAAACGCCTTCTGAAAATCCAAGTATACTATATCTACCGGTTCACCTTTTTTCACATGTTTATTAACTCCTTCAAAAAAGTGAAGCAGATTTGTGAGGCAAGACTTGCCCTGGGTAAAGCCATGCTGACTTTGTTCCATTAAACCATGTCTTTCTATATGTTCTGTGATTTTGATGTTTAGAACACTTTCCACTATTTTTCCTGGCACTGAAGTCAGGCTAACCGGTCTGTAGTTTCCCAGATCGCCCCTGGAGCCCTTTTTAAATATTGGGGTTACATTTGCTATCCTCCAGTCTTCAGGTACAATGGATGATTTTAATGATAAGTTACAAATTTTTACTAATAGGTCTGAAATTTCATTTTTTAGTTCCTTCAGAACTCTGGGGTGTATACCATCCGGTCCAGGTGATTTACTACTCTTCAGTTTGTCAATCAGGCCTACCACATCTTCTAGGTTCACCGTGATTTGATTCAGTCCATCTGAATCATTACCCATGAAAACCTTCTCCATTACGGGTACCTCCCCAACATCCTCTTCAGTAAACACCGAAGCAAAGAAATCATTTAATCTTTCCGCGATGGCCTTATCTTCTCTAAGTGCCCCTTTAACCCCTCGATCATCTAACGGTCCAACTGACTCCCTCACAGGCTTTCTGCTTCGGATATATTTAAAAAAGTTTTTACTGTGAGTTTTTGCCTCTACAGCCAACTTCTTTTCAAATTCTCTCTTAGCCTGTCTTATCAATGTCTTACATTTAACTTGCCAATGTTTATGCTTTATCCTATTTTCTTCTGTTGGATCCTTCTTCCAATTTTTGAATGAAGATCTTTTGGCTAAAATAGCTTCTTTCACCTCCCCTTTTAACCATGCCGGTAATCGTTTTGCCTTCTTTCCACCTTTCTTAATGTGTGGAATACATCTGGACTGTGCTTCTAGAATGGTATTTTTTAACAATGACCACGCCTCTTGGACATTTTTTACTTTTGTAGCTGCTCCTTTCAGTTTTTTTCTAACAATTTTTCTCATTTTATCAAAGTTGACTGGAACAATGAGTAAAAGATTAGCATAAGTAAAAAAATAACTAAATAAATAAAAATATCACACCAAACATGCAATGCAAAACAAGGAAGAAAAGTTTTAATCAGCTCATTAAAAACAAATCAGCTAAAACATGCTTTGAATGCCAAACTAAAACATATATATATAATTATCTGGCATTTATGTAAATGACCTTTCCAGAGCATTTGTGGAGCTGCTATTGATGGATTCAGTATTATTCCAGAGTCCTTTCTATTTAGCATCAAAAATGAAAATATAGAAGTGGATATTCAGCAAAATATTTTGATTTCAAGATTTTTGTGTATTAGTATATTTCCTGTGGTCTTGGAGGAAAGGAGTGCACACCAAATCCTGGTAGAACTTGTGAAAGGTCAACAAAGTGCAAAATTAAACAATAGTTGGATATATTTAAAAATGATCTGCAACAGGGAGTGCTTAGTGAGGTTATAAAATTTGCATATGACAAAATTATTTCAAGTAATTAAATCATAAACTTATTGTGAAGAATTGCAAGAGGACCTTGTGAGATTTGGGGATTGGGCATCTAAATAGCAGATGAAATTTAATTTAGACTATTGTAACTAATACATATAGGAAACAATAATCAAAACTATAATTACACTAATCAGGAAAAGGATCTTGGAATCACTATGGACAATACTTTGAAATCCTTGGCTTAGTGTGCAGCAGAAATCAAAAAAGTAAAAACTATGGCCTAGATTTATCATTTTGCTATAAATTTTGCACAAATAATGCCCAAGATAAAAAAAAGTGGCGAGGTTAAGCCCCAGAGAGGATTCTTCTTCTGTTCCTGTGCAAATAAGACTGTCTAAATTGGAATAACTATATACTAGAGAATCTATGCATAAAAGATCTCTGTATTTCTAATATTCCTCTACTAGAGCTTTGAATCTTAGCCTCTGAACTCTGTGAAATAGGAAAGTCTCTCAATTTCCCTTCTTTCAAGCGCTCTGACTGTTAATTTTCTGTGGTGCTCTTCTCTTCTGGGGGAAAAAAGACTCTTAATTTTCTGTGGTGCTCTTCTGGGGGAAAAAAAGAAAAAAACCAAACAAAAAACCTGCTGGTTTTCTTTTACTATTCCTTCTAATTAATTGCTCTGTGCTCCACTAATATCTGGGCTCTCTGAGCAGTAGAACTGCTGTGTTTTATACCTTTCTCTAGGTCTGTTATTATACAATAATTGTAATTGTTCCTTGGAAACTGTTATTTTAAGATCCAGTATACCTGCATTTCTATTATTGTATAGCTGTTCTTTAATAATCTGGTTAATATTGGCACAGAAGTGCTGTGGGATCATTTAATAGCTAAAGGACTAATAAAGTTCCAGAAAGTGTCCTTCTGTACCCAGCTTGTCCCAGGTTCAACTGTTTGATTCCCTCCCACCCTATCCCTGGGATTAGATTACTAATATAGACTGACTAAATTAGCATTAGCAACAAGATAAATTAGTATGTTAACAGCTAAGGAAATACCAATCCAAAACTTTACCAATATGAGAACTATCCAATGCAACTGTTGTAGAGCCTTTATTCTGAGGGAAAGCATCTGGAGACTTGGAGCTTGCCCGATCTGTGCACAGCTCTCTTCTTTGAAAACGGAGCTGACTGAGGTTAAAGCTCTATTGGCTTCAATTACAAGAATTACACCCACATTGCATTACTCAGAAAATAATTCCCCAACAAAGAATAACCAGGAGTCAAGAAAAAGAAATACAGTAGACTCAGGTAGGATAACACATGTGTCCCACAGTCACCCATTCTTGACAGATGGGAAGCCAACAAGTATACCCCCCTACTCAATCAGTTCATCAAGTAAATCATTAAAAAACAGGATCACAGTGGGCTCTGGTAGAATTAGACCTGTAACAAGGAGACACACACAGTATCAAATGCAGCAAGAACATAAAGCCCTCCCTATATTAATTGAAGAAATTCTAGAGAAAAACATTGACGTGTTACCAGAAAAGAGAAAAAACCAATGCATGCAGAATTTCAAGATCCATAACCAAAAGAAAAAGCTAATTGAGAGGGATAACTCTGTCATCAATGGCACAACTGCAAAAGGAAAGAGTAAAGTGAATAACAAATCTCAACTAAAGTCTCATAAGGAGTACAGGAAAAGCAATAACCATAAAGAGAGTACCTGGAAAGCTATGACTACAAATGCTCATAGTTTGGGAAATAAAATCCCAGATCTGCAGGCCCTAATGACAGAGGCAGAACTGGACATCGTTGCTATCACAGAGACATGGTTCACAGAATCTCATGATTGGGATACGGCAATACCAGGCTATAAACAACCTCCAAATCCATCCAATGAAATCAGCGTTAAGCAAAAGAGCATTCTCCACAGCTGGCCCCAAACTCTGGAATACTCTCCCACCTGAACTCAAATCAGTGCAATGCCCCATTGTTTTCAAAAAAAGACTTAAGACTTGGCTCTTCCACCAAGCTTTTCCATAATTTCAGCTTGCTGGATTTATCTCTGCCAAGGTCCCCTTTAGGTCTTTTTTAATCAATCTATAAGAGAACTACTTAAAAACTTCAGGTTTTCAAACAACCTACAAGAGATCTATATAAGAAAGAGACAAGTTCAACTCCAAACATTCCTCGAACCCCAAAGAATATCCCAATGAATAACACAAATAATACCCCAAAGAACTCATCAATTCAATTTCAAATCCTTGGCAGTCCAAAAAAAAAAAAAAATCAATACCCAAGCCTACTGACAGTCCTAAATTCGATACCCAACTCCACGCCTATGTTTTTATGCCTATGCCTACATTAGGCTTTATATATTGTATCTATGTTATAATCCCCATATATTTATTTCCAAGTTATTTCTTCCTGTTCATTGTAAGACAATTACTTGTCACTGTTAAAGTTTAAAATGTAAACCGAATTGATCAGTAATTCTGTTATTGGAAAGTCGGTATAGAAAAGCTATGAATAAATAAATAAATAAATAACTTGTTAAGGAAGGACAGAGTGGATAGAAAAGGGGGAGGTGTGGCTCTTTATGTCAGAAATAATATCCAAGCATCTGAGCTGCAAGGAAGTTGGGGCAAGGAAGAAGCACTATGGGTCGACCTAAAAACAGATGATGGAGCATCCATTTATATTGGAGTGGTTTACAGGCCTCCAAACCAAAAGGAAGAGCTGGACAGAGATCTGGTTGAAGACATCCATAAGATAGGTAAGAAGGGGGAAGTGGTGATCATTGGTGACTTTAATATGCCAGATGTAGACTGGAAAATCCCATCTGCAGAATCTAAAAACAGTAGAGCAATAGTGGATGCCATGCAAGTATCTTTGTTCAAACAAATGGTATTGGAACCCACAAGAGAAGGAACTATTCTCGACTTAGTGCTCAATAATGGAGATATCGTCTCTGATGTCAAGGTGGGTGCCCACCTCAGCACCAGTGATCATCAAACGGTATGGTTTAATATCACTAAAAGAATATGGAAAAGAAGCACAAAGACCAGAGTTTTACAGTTCAAAAACACAGACTTTGAGGAAATGGGGAAGTACCTAGAGGAAGAACTAAATGGATGGGAAAATGAGAGAGATGTGGATCAGCAGTGGACCAATCTAAAAGGAGCAATCGCCAAGGCAACTGCTCTATATGTTAGAAATGTAAAGAAAAGCAAAAGAAAAATGAAACCTATCTGGTTCTTAAAGGAGGTGGCTGACAAAATTAAAGCTAAAAGAACTGCATACAAGAAATACAAAAGATCCCAAAGGGAGGAGCACAAAGAAGAATATCTGATTCAGCTGAGGTAGACGAAGAAATTAATCAAGTTGGCAAAAAGTCAAGCGGAAGAGAGGATTGCCAAGGAGATAAAATATGGTGACAAAACATTTTTCAGATACATCAGCGAAAAGAGAAAAGTCCAAAGTGGTATAGTGAAATTGAAAGGTGGAAATGATCAATGTGTGGAGAGAGACGAAGAAATGGCAGAAATATTAAACGAATACTTCAGCTCTGTGTTCACTAAAGAAGACCCTGGAGAAGGACCATCTCTACACAACAAGAAACTGGAGGGAAGCGGAACAGAGGAAAATCCATTTACAGTAGATAATGTATGGGAAGAGCTTAAGAATCTGAAAGTGGACAAAGCCATGGGGCCTGATGGGATTCATCCAAGGATACTGAGGGAGCTCAGAGATGTGCTGGCAGGACCGCTGTGCGACCTGTTCAATAGATCCCTAGAAACGGGAGTGGTGCCGAGTGATTGGAGAAGAGCGGTGGTGGTCCCGCTTCACAAGAGTGGGAACAGAGAGGAGGCTGGTAACTACAGACCGGTTAGCCTCACTTCGGTGGTGGGAAAAGTAATGGAGTCACTGTTAAAAGAGAGAATAGTGAACTATCTACAGTCGGGAGAATTTCTGGACCAGAGGCAGCATGGATTCACCAGAGGAAGATCGAGTCAGACAAATCTGATTGACTTTTTTGACTGGGTAACCAAGGAATTGGATCAAGGAAGAGCGCTCGATGTCATCTACTTGGATTTCAGCAAAGCTTTTGATATGGTTCCGCACAGGAGACTGGTGAATAAAACGAGAAGCTTAGGAGTGAGTGCTGAGGTGGTGACCTGGATTGGAAACTGGTTGACGGACAGAAAACAATGCATGATGGTAAATGGAACTTTCTCTGAAGAGAGAGAGGTTTTAAGTGGTGTACCGCAAGGATCGGTGTTGGGACCGGTCCTGTTCAATATCTTTGTGAGCGACATTGCAGACGGGATAGAAGGTAAGGTTTGTCTTTTTGCGGATGACACTAAGATCTGCAACAGAGTGGACACGCCGGAAGGAGTGGAGAGAATGAGACGGGATTTAAGGAAACTGGAAGAGTGGTCGAAGATATGGCAGCTGAGATTCAATGCCAAGAAGTGCAAAGTCATGCATATGGGGAGTGGAAATCCGAATGAACTATATTCGATGGGGGGGGGGAAAGGCTGATGTGCATGGAGCAGGAGAGAGACCTTGGGGTGATAGTGTCTAATGATATGAAGTCTGCGAAACAATGCGACAAGGCGATAGCAAAAGCCAGAAGAATGCTGGGATGCATAGAGAGAGGAATATCGAGTAAGAAAAGGGAAGTGATTATCCCCTTGTACAGGTCCTTGGTGAGGCCTCACCTGGAGTACTGTGTTCAGTTCTGGAGACCGTATCTACAAAGAAACAAGGACAAGATGGAAGCGGTACAGAGAAGGGCGGCCAGGAAGGTGGAGGGTCTTCATCGGAGGACATACGAGGAGAGATTGAAGAATCTAAATATGTACTCCCTGGAGGAAAGGAGGAGCAGGGGTGATATGATTCAGACTTTCAGATACTTGAAAAACTTTAATGATCCAAAGACAACGACAAACCTTTTCCGTCGGAAAAAAATCAGCAGAACCAGAGGTCACGAGCTGAGGCTCCAGGGAGGAAGACTAAGAACCAATGTCAGGAAGTATTTCTTCACGGAAAGGGTGGTGGATGCCTGGAATGCCCTTCCGGAGGAAGTGGTAAAGTCTAAAAATGTGAACGACTTCAAAGGGGCGTGGGATAAACACTGTGGATCCATCAAGTCCAGAGGGCGTGAATAAAGTGGAGGCAGCAAAACACTGCACGGAGCGGCAGTAGCCACAGAGGCATTCAAACACTGCACGGAGTGGCAGTAGCCACAGAGGCATTCACGGAGCGGGATGCCAGTGGCCAGTAGTTAGTGTTCCACCTTCACGGAGCGGAAGGATGGAGGGCTGCTATCTCCAAAAAAATAAAAAAAATAAAAAAAAACAAACAAAAAAATAAAAACAGGGGTGGATAAGAGTATGGGGCAAGGATGTGGCCTGCTTGTTACAGCGGTTGCTACCCCTAATTGATCTGGATGTCACTTGGATGCAGATACGGTGCTGCTCTCTAAATTGGTGGTGGGGTGAAGGGGAATTAGGGCTGGATGGTACTGGAAGCCAATAGTAAAAGGTGGGGAGAGAGAAAAAGGGAAAAAAAATGGATAAAGTGCGTAGCTTGCTGGGCAGACTGGATGGTTTTCTTCTGCCGTCATTTCTATGTTTCTATGTTTCTATGTTACCCTGAATCTGTTTCTGCCTAGCAATGAGGTCTGCTGCCAGGTTCCCTGCAAAGGCACACATGGAGGTGCATGGAATTTCAAATGTTGACACCTCCTCATTGCAGCATAGGCCTCTTCAGTGGCAGAGAGATTCAGCTCAACATCATCTTTGTTGTCTTGCAATTCCCCAAGGGGCTCACTAAAAAGCATAACAGATGCATCCTGCAACCCCCCCATATGGTGCAATGCTTCCTCTGCTCCTGTCTCCTCTACAGCTATCTCCTCCACCTCTACGCTATGTCCACAGCCTCCATCTGCAGCGTCTGTGTCTGTCCCTCCTGTATAGACACCTGTGATAAAGTCCCTTTGTAGAGTAGCCCTTATCAGATCTTCTACTTCTGTAAGCTGAACCTCGCATGGTGGCCCTCCTCCTGTCTGGCAGTTTGACCTTTCTATCTGGGCCACCTTGGCTTTTACATAGAAACATAGAAACATAGAAACATAGAAATGACGGCAGAAGAAGACCAAACGGCCCATCCAGTCTGCCCAGCAAGCTTCACACATTTTTTCTCTCATACTTATCTGTTTCTTTTAGCTCTTTGGTTCTATTTCCCTTCCTCCCCCACCATTAATGTAGAGAGCAGTGATGGAGCTGCATCCAAGTGAAATATCAAGCTTGATTAGTTAGGGGGTAGTAGGGGTAGTAACCGCCGCAATAAGCAAGCTACACCCATGCTTATTTGTTTTAACCCAGACTATGTTATACAGCCCTTATTGGTTGTTTTTCTTCTCCCCTGCCGTTGAAGCAGAGAGCTATGCTGGATATGCATCTAAAGTGAAGTATCAGGCACATTTGGTTTGGGGTAGTAACCGCCGTAACAAGCCAGCTACTCCCCGCTTTGTGAGTGTGAATCCTTTTTTCTTCTCCCCTGCTGTTGAAGCTATGCTGGGTATGCGTGAAGTATCAGTTTTTCTTCTCCCCTGCCGTTGGAGCAGAGAGCTATGCTGGATGTGCATCGAAAGTGAAGTATCAGGCACATTTGGTTTGGGGTAGTAACCGCCGTAACAAGCCAGCTACTCCCAGCTTTGTGAGTGCAAATCCTTTTTTCCACATTTCCTCTTGCTGTTGAAGCTTAGAGTGATGTTGGAGTCACAGTAACCATGTGTATGTTTATTGAATAAGGGTATTGTGTCCAGGCAGTAGCCATCATTCTGGCGAGTCACCCACTCTTCATTGGCGGCCTCTTGACTTTATGGATCCACAGTGTTTATCCCACGCACCTTTGAAGTCCTTCACAGTTCTGGTCTTCACCACTTCCTCCGGAAGGGCATTCCAGGCATCCACCACCCTCTCCGTGAAGAAATACTTCCTGACATTGGTTCTGAATCTTCCTCCCTGGAGCTTCAAATCGTGACCCCTGGTTCTGCTGATTTGGTGTCACACCAGTGTCACACCAGTGATGCTTTAATTATTCCACTGATCTATTTGCCATCGGCAGGCTGCTTACATCTTTGGCTATGCTCTCCCATATTCTTTTCTTTAACTTGTGGATGTCTTTTGTCCAAAGAGTACATGATAGTTGTTACACACCTTCCTAGCAAACAGATACTTTTCCTCATCTGAAAATGTGCCTCCCTTTTCTCCTCCACATTACTGGGTCCAGCCTGCAGTGACTCCCTACCTGTTGCATCCCGGGCCATGCCCCGGTCCCTCCTCCTACCTCGGGGACGGTCCAGGTCGCTGCGGCATTCCTCCGGCCTTTGCAGGCCTGCAAGGCTTCTCTCCTCGGCGCTCCCTGTGCAAGGGAGATGCCACCTATGCTCCAGGGCTGGCCCCAGCACAGGGGCTCCTCTCTTAAAGGGGCCAGCACGGGAAAAGCCAGCACTGCCCCAGGATGACTCAGATGTCTTCAGGGTATTTAATCCCTGCATCTACATTCAGTCCTTGCCTTGCAACGAGGTTCACTCGATTAGAGCCTCAAGTTGCAGTTCTGAATTCGGCTTGTTCCTGGCTTCTGACTTTGGCTTGTTCCTCGCTTCCGACTTCGGCTTGTTCCTGGCTTCTGACTTCGGCTTGATTCCTGGCTTCTGACCTCAGCTTGTTCCTGGCTTCTGACTCCAGCTTGATCCTTGGCTTCGGACTCCTGTCCGACCCTCTGTGTCCTGCGCTTCCATCCAGGAGGCCTCACCTAAGTCCAAGTGGCTCGGGTCCTCACGGGCTCCTCCCAGAGGGATCTCGGGCTTCCAGTGGTGAAGCTCCAGTCGGACTCCTGGCATCTGCTTCCTCATCTTCACTCCAGGATGTCTCTCCAGTTACTGACCACTGGAGACCATTGTAAGTCCAAGCGGCTCGTATCCTCACGGGCTCCTCCAGGGAGGATCTTGGGCTTCCAGTGGTGAAGATCCATCAAGTCTCCTGCCTCCAGCCGCCTACCAGTTGCAACCTCCACTGAGGGCCTTCCCACAGTGCATCACCATCTGTTTCAGCCGGCTCAAGGGTCCATAAACACAACAGTTGCAAGGCCATGGACCCGGCGGACCTTGCTGGCCTCCAGGCCATTCCTGGCATCACCCAGCGACTAGAAAACAACAACATTGTCTGGATGTCCTGACGGCCACTGTGGAAAGTCTGGCATCCCAAATGGACGCCACACCTCCATTACAACAGCCGGTGCCTGCTCAGATGCCTAGCCTGGAACCGGTGACAACCACGCAGCTACCACCCCAGTCCCGGTATTCAAGGGAGGCTAAACAGTGCCGTGGTTTTCTCAACCAATGCTTTGTTCATTTCACCCTGCTCCCATCACAATTTCTGTCTGACTTAGTCAAGACCAGCTGCACCATCTCCCTGTTCGAAGGCCGGGTTCTTGTCTGGGCTTTGCCATTGTGGGAACGTAAAGATCCCATCTTGTGGGACCTGGAACAATTTGTGGCTACCTTTAGATAAATTTTCGATGAACCTGCTCGCAAGTCCACGGTAGCTACGGAACCACTGCACTTACATCAGGGTACTCAGTCGCTTGCCGAGTATGTGGTCGAATTCTGCACCCTGGCCACTGAGCTAGACTGGAGAGAGGACAGCCTCCATGGGATTTTCTTGGAAGGTCTGTCTCCTCCTCTCCGGGATGAACTAGCGGCAAGAGAGCTTCCCGACAATTTGGATTCTATGATTGACCTGGCAGGAAGGATAGACCGTCGACTACAGCTACGTAGCCAGGAGGGGAGACCTACTCTGAGATTGACTAATGTGGCTCCTGCTTCTCAATGCCAGATGGCATCTTCCCCGAAACCCTCTGGCAACCAAGCGCCTGAACCCATGCAGCTGGGACGAGATCATCTCTCCCAGGAGGAGAGAAGTCACTGACGTTCCTTGGGCCTTTGTTTGTACTGCGGCAACAAAGGACATTTCCTGGCTCAATGTGGTGAACAGCCGGGAAATGCCAGGTCCTAGGGTTCATCAGGGAGCTGACCCTAGGAGAAGCGAATATCGCTCCTCAATGCATCGTACCGGTGACCCTAGAATATCCTGGTGGTTTGTTCACTACCCTGGCCTTGCTGGACTCCGGAGCTGGAGGGAACTTTATTCTCTACGATCTGGTCCAGCAGCTGCAGTTAGGCATTCAGCCACTTCACCCACCACTTCAAGTTTCATCCACCCAGGGAACCCTACTTCCAGGAAGTATTTGCACCAGCACCAAGCCACTAACACTCCGCATGGGTCTCCTCCATACGGAGGAGATATCATTCCTTATTCTGGAGAGATCGATACACCAGTTGTTTTGGGCCTACCCTGGCTTCAAAATCATTCTCCGGTGATCAACTGGGAGACTCTTAAAATTGCATCCTGGAGCACCTCCTCTTTCAACTCCTGCCTAGCCACTGTCTCTCGATCCGGTGTTCCGCTTCTTACCTGAACCTTACCAGGACTACTTGGATGTATTTTCCAAAGAAAAAGCTGAACTTCTCCCAGAACACCGACCCTTCGATTACTCCATTGATCTGATGCCTGGCACCATGCCCCCGAGGGGGCACGTGTACCCTTTGTCCCTCCCGGAGATCAAGGCTATGTCTAGTTACATTCAAGAAAACCTGGATCGAGGCTTCATCTGACCCTCTAAATCCCTGGCCGGAGCCAGCTTCTTTTTTGTGGCTAAGAAAGATGGATCTCTCAGGCCTTGTATCAACTATCATGGTCTGAACGCCATAACCAAACGTGACAGGTACCTGCTACCGCTGATTCCGGAACGCCTAGACCGTCTGCAAGGAGCTCAAATCTTCTCCAAATTGGATCTCCTGGGGGCCTACAACCTTCAAAGGATACGACCTGGCAATGAGTGGAAAACCGCCTTCAACACCAGAGATGGGTACTATGAATATTTGGTCATGCCTTTTGGTTTGTGTAATGTCCCGGCGGTCTTTCAAAACCTCATGAATGAAGTACTGAGGGATATGTTGCATACGTCGGTAATCGTATATTTAGATGATGTCCTGATCTACTCCAAGGATTTGGCCACACGCCGTGTACACATTCAAAAGGTCTTACAGAAGCTACGAGACAACCGCCTCTTTGCCAAACTAGAGAAGTGCCAGTTCGAGTGAAAATCCCTGCCATTTCTTGGGTACATCGTCTCCTCTACTAGTTTCTATATGGACCCAGATAAGGAGGAAGCTATTAAGGATTGGCCTTGCCCTATGGGAGTGAAGGATCTTCAACGTTTCCTAGGCTTTGCCAATTTCTACCGCCAATTCATACCACACTACTCCCGGGTAGTGGCTCCGCTCACCGATCTTGTTGTGGTCTCCGCCGCTTCCCCTCCGCTAGGACTGAACGGTGCCTACCTTCGCCGCTGGAAACGCCGCGTTCCGCGTGGCTGGGACCCCGGTGGCGCTGCCTGCTCCACGTGGCGGTCGCCATTGCTTGCCCGTCTCTCCGCTGCCTTGCGCGCGCGCGAGGACGCCAACTTTGTGCGCACAGCTCCCGGAAGTCTGGCCCCGCCTGCGCTGATGACGTCACGCCCTAAGGCCAATATAACCGGTGCCCGGACTCCTTCTCTTTGCCTTGCAACGAGGTTCACTACTGCCTAGTAGTTCTGAGTTGCGCACCATCTGTTCATTGTTCCTGCCTTTGACCCTTGGACTGCTTTTGACTCGCTTCAGCCTCCCGCCTGCCTCTGACCTTGGTTCGTTCCCGACTTTGCTTCTGTCTGCTGCCTGCCTCCGACCCCGGCTTGTTCTCGACCTCGTTCCAGTCTACAGCCTGCTACAGACTCCATTCCAGTCCACAGCCTGCTACAGACTCCATTCCAGTCTACAGCCTGCTTCAGTTCCAACCTGCTACAGACTTTGTTCCAGTCCAGCCTGCTTCAGTTCCAACCTGCTACAGACTTTGTTCCAGTCCACAGCCTGCTTCAGTTCCAGCCGGCTACAGACTTTGTTCCAGTCTATAGCCTGCTTCAGTTCCAGCTTACTACAGACTCTGCCTTAGTATCCGGTTAGCTACAGTCCCCGCTGCCACCCGCTGTCCTGCCATCAGCTGGCCCTCGGCCTGTACAGCCGATTCTCGGACTACCAAATACCTTTGGACTTCCTTTGCTACAGCTCTGGCCTAAGGCCATCCCTGCCACTGGACATTCAGCCTATTTCCCAAGTCCCAAGGTTCCAGGACCCTACGGGCTCCTCCTGGGGGGTTCCTGGTTCCCGGGTGAACACCGCCAGCCTGTGGCTCCGCCTCCCGGCCTACCCTGTCATCCTAGGTGGGCCGGCCCAAGGGTCCACTACCTCACCTGCAGTATCAGGCTGCAACAGATCTTTCCAGAAAAGGAGCTGACGCCAGAAATTGGCCTCAGGCGGCCTTTCTTCGAGATGTCTGTCTTCACCATCCCGACCCCCAACGTCAGTTTATCATCGAAGTTGATGCATCTGACATCGCTGTAGGAGCAATCCTAAGCCAGCTATCCAAGACAGGGAAATCCTTGCCATGCTCATACGTCTCCCGTAAGTTCTCTCCCGCAGAGACGAACTACAGTATTGGCGACAAATAGTTATTGGCCATTAAGCTGGCTTTTGAAGAGCGGTGCCAGTGGCTTGAGGGGGCCCAAAATCCCGTAATTGTCTATACTGACTACAAAAACTTAGAGTTTCTGTGTCGAGCCCAACGCCTTAACCCTCGGCAAGCTCGCGGTCTTTATTCTTTAGCTGCTTCAATTTCCTTCTTTGCTACTGACCTGCATGTAAGAATGTTCGGGCTGATGACCTCTCCCGCACTGCTGAGACTGAGGACACCCCAAAACCACCTCAGTACATCTTAGACCCGGCCAAAGTCCTCCTGGTGGCTTCTACAGCTGTGCCTTTGGGCAAGATGGTAGTGCCTACTCAAGCGCACAAGATCATTCCAGCATCGCCCGGACCTTGGAGTTATTGACCAGATACTACTAGTGGCCTCAAGTAAAGAAAGATATACTTCTATATGTAAGTTCTTGCCCTACCTATGCTCGATAGAAACCCCTGCCTGGTCGGCCCTGGAGCCTCCTCCAACCATTACCCATTCCCACCAAGCCATGGACCCTTCTCTCCACGGACTTTATAGTGGACCTGCTTCTGTCTGAGGGTAAGACGGTGATATGGGTCACGGTTGACAGATTTTCAAAGATGGCTCATTTTGTGCCCCTGGCCAAGCTACCAACCGTGCTTGAACTGGCGCAACTCTTTACCTGGCATATCTTTCGACTTCACGGACGCCCTCTCCATGTTTCTTCGGACCGAGGATCACAGTTCACGGCAAAATATTGGAGAGCACTCTGCAAAACTTTTGGGGTCCAATTAGACTTCACCACGGCCTTCTACCCACAAGGCAACGGTCAAGTAGAACGCACAAACAGAACCTTGAAAGCTTTCCTTCAAGTCTTTGTTGGGGACCAACAAAATGACTGGGTGGCTTTTCTTATAACTTCCATCGACAATCTGCCACCAATAAGCCTCTTTTTCATGTGGTCTATGGGAAACAACTCAGACTTCCATTACCTTTGCCTCTGACAGTATCATCTCCTGCAGCGCAAATCTCCGCTCGACAGCTACATATTCTGTGGAAGTCCACTTAGGAAAGGCTATGACAGACTGCTGCTAACTCAAAGAAATATGCAGACCGACTGCGGCGCCCTGCACCAGTATTTCACCCTGGGGATAAGGTATGGTTAAGCACCAAAAACATCCAACTGCGGATCCCCTCCATGTGTTTGGCTCCCTGGTACATCGGTCTATTTGCCATTGTGGAGCGAGCGGGCGCAGTCTCCTACTGTCTACACCTTCTGCCCACCTTAAGGATCCACAACGTTTTCCACGTGTCCTTACTCAAGCCTTTGATTCTGTTGGTCTTCCTTGACAAACCTCCGGATCCCGCTAGACCCACTGCTGAACCAGACATTATCTATCAGGTAAAAGAGGTCTTGGATGTTCGGTTCTTTCATAGAAGATGGAAATATCTTCTCTTATGGGAGGAGTATGGTCCCGAGGAGAATTCTTGGGAGCCAGCCTCCAATATCCTGGACAAGAACCTCCTTTGCCAGTTCCACTTGGACCACCCTGCGAAGCCCAAGCCCCTGGGAAGGGGGCGTAGGAGGGGGGTACTGTTGCAGTCCCGGGCCATGCCCCAGTCCCTCCTCCTACCTCGGGTACGGTCAGGGTCGCCGCGGCATTCCTCCGGCCTTTGCAGGCCTGCACGGCTTCTCTCTATGGTGCTCCCTGCGCGAGGGAGACGCCGCCGATGCTCCGGGGCTGGCCATGCCCCTTAGGCATGCGCACACACAGGGTCTCTTCTCGTAAAGGGGCCATCGCAGGAAAAGCCAGCACCACCACAGGATGACTCAGATGTCTTCAGGGTATTTAAACCCTGCATCTACATTCAGTCCTTGCCTTGCAACGAGGTTCACTCGCTTAGAGTCTCTAGTTGCAGTTCTGACTTCGGCTTGTTCCTGGCTTCCGAATTTGGCTTGTTCCTGGCTTCTGACTTCGGGTTGATTCCTGGCTTCTGACTCCAACTTGATCCTTGGCTTCGGACTCCGGTCTGACCCTCTGTGTCCTGCGCTTCCATCCAGGAGGCCTCACCTAAGTCCAAACAGCTCGGGTCCTCATGGGCTGCTCCCGGGGGGAACTCGGGCTTCCAGTGGTGAAGCTCCAGTCGGCCTCCTGGCATCTGCTTCCTCATCTTCACTCCAGGACGTCTCTCCAATTACTGCCCAGAGGAGACCATTGTAAATCCAAGCGGCTTGGATCCTCACGGGCTCCTCCTGGGGGGATCTCGGGCTTTCAGTGGTGAAGATCCATCAGGTCTCCTGCCTCGGACTGCCTACCCGTTGCAACCTCTACTGTGGGCCTTCCCACAGTGCATCACCATCTGTTACAGCCGACTCAAGGGTCCATGAACACAACACTACTTCCCTGTTCTGTGTTCACTACTCCCTTGCCCATCTTCCACTCCCCTTTCCCTCACCTTATATGCTATTTTCTCCATCTGCCTTCTTTTCCCTCCACTCTTATCCTTAGCTCCACCCTCAAATACTTGCATACCCCTTCTCCTGCTGCCCATCTACCCTCCCTGACTACACTCACCTGAGACAGACACCACACTCCTCCTATCTATCCTTTCCCCACTCGTCTTCCTGTCATGCACATCCTTGCCCTCAGATACCCCCCCCCGCCCCGCCCCGTCACTCTCCATTCTCAAAAACTCCCACTCCTCTCTTTCTTACCTAGAGGACAAAAACACAGACAGCAAGACAATAATAAAACAATGCTCTGCCAAACTGCAATCACAGACAATAGACAATGGGAAAGGGAAAGAACAATGAATAAACAATTAGCTCAAAAAACACAGCAATCAGAAATCATAAAAATAACTCCTAAACCTGCTGCTAGGCTCTGGACACTGCCTACTCCCTCCAACTCCAAACTACACCCACCCACATCAAGCTAATGTAAGGATATGCATTTTAGCAGGAAAGGGGAGTCTCCTGTGATTAGTGACACCAATCACAACTCTTTGAAGATCATGCCACTGTACAGAACCAATAAAATGTGCTACAATTTCCTGCTCTCCTCTGTAAAGCCAATGAAACATTTCCTGTGCTTACCGATGCAGCCAATAGAGCAGGCACTGCTTTTCCTGCTCTTAAAAGACCAGCCATTATTGCTGCCATGCAGTGTGATTTATCACCCATGAAAATATTTTCCACATTTTCTGCAGCACACAGTTATTCGAAATATTAAAAATATATTCCATGGTCATTCTTTCACTGAAAAAGGATACCTATTCACGCGCTTGCTTTTATGCGTGGATTATTGGCACGGCTTATCTGTGAGGATGTGAGGATGCGGCCGCTTATTACAAAAGTGCCTTATTGCTGTTATGAATCCTGCCCGTGGGCTTCCCCACGAGCAGGCTCCTTACCGCCATGCTGCTGCCTGCTCTCCGGTGCGGCCGGATGCCACTGACGTTGGGCCTTCCACGCGGCCAGAGCCGCGGACTCTGCCGCTTCTCCCAGCCCGGATGCTTTCCATCCCGCTCTTCTTCACGGCTGGAGCCACCACCAATATCATTGTTATCTTCGCGGCCGGAGGCCGCAGTCCCCAGTCTCACCTGGCGGCCGGAGCCACCCCTGGATGTTCCGGCAGCGGCAGGAGCCGCTGCTGACGTCGGGGCCTGCTCCTCAGCCCAGCCCTGCCTTGCCACGCTGACGTCGGTGCAGGGCCACTGTCCACTTCCTGCACAGCTTCCTGCTTCCTCCCTCTAGGCGCGCGGCCGCGCCTCTCTTCAGGATTTAAAGGGCCCACGGCCGGATATGCCCAGGGCCCCAGCTATGGACTGTTTCCTGTATCAGCCCTATAAAAGGGCTGCTCCTGCATTTCGTCTTCGCCTTGCATCGGAGTTACTTCACCTCTGGAGGCTCCTGCCTTCCAGCGCTCCGTCAGATCCTTCGTGTTTCCTCATTGGAGCTCCTTGTCTCGTCTGCTTCTTGTGCCATGTCTTCGTCTCGTGAGGTCCTCGTCCAGGACTCCTGATGTCTTGTCGTCTGATGTCCCTCTTCCTGATGTTTTGTTTCCTGTGCTCTTGAGCCTTCTGTTCTGCCAGCTCCTTGGTTCTCCAGGTGACGCGTCTCCGCCATTGGAGTTGCCTGCAGTGGATTCATGTCCTGCCAGCCCCTGTGGTTCTCCGGATGACACCGGCTCCGTCATTGGAGTCTCACCTCGGCTGTATTACTTTCCTGCACTCATCCCGCTCTCCTCGTGGTCCGTGACCAGTCTCCTCGGGCTGTGTAGGGCGCCCTGAGAGACAGTGCCAATGTCTACCTTCCCAGCTTCTCACCTCATTTGTGACGTCTTCACTTCAGCCCTCGTCTGCGATGTCTACGCTTTTCACCTCGTTTGTGATGTCTTCGCATCAGCCCTAGTCTGTGATGTCTTCACATCAGCCCCCGTCTATGATGTCTTCGCATCAGCCCTCGTCTGTGATGTCTTCATCTCAGTCATAGTCCCAAGTCTTCTGTGTTCCAAGGACTCCGTCTGCCCTCATCCTCAGGCTGGCCTGCTGCTCCATGCCAATCCTAAGCGGCAGGTCCGAAAGGGCTTGGAACGGTCGGAGGACTGTTCATCTACCAACATCATCTTGTTGGCTCGGGAGCATGCAGGCCCGGCGGAGGGTAATACCACATCTCCGCCATGCTGGGACACGCCGCCAACCCTTGGTTCGGTCCTGGATCCATCTGGGGTCGGGCCGAGGCCCAAGGGCACATACAAAATAATTCTGTAACAATTGCGCTTAGGTATGCGCATTTCTTCATTGTGTGTGCAGACTTCTGCAGGCAAATCATTTGCATAATTTATTTTTTTACATCCTGTGGAGGCACCGGCTTTAGCTGTGTGTGGGGATCAAAACCCACGCTCATAACTAGCGCCTGTTTTGCCACAGGTCTTTACATCAGCCCCCTTGAGTATTGTGTGCAGTTCTGGTTTCCCCATCTCAAAAAATATATAGCTGGACTAGAAAAGGTACAGAGAAAGGCAACCAAAATGGTAAAGTGGATGGAATGGCTCCCTATGAGGGAAGGCTAAACAGGTTAGGGTTCTTCAGCATGGAGGAGAAACAGCTATGATACAGATCTATAAAATCATGAGTAGGGCAGAACAGATAAATAGATAATAGTTATAGAAACATAGAAATGACAGCAGAAGAAGACCAAATGGCCCATCCAGTCTGCCCAGCAAGCTTTCGCACTTTTTTTTTCTCTCAAATACTTATCTGTTTCTCTTGGCTCTTAGTAACCTTTTTTATTCTATTTCCCTTCCACCCTCACCATTAATCTAGAGAGTAGTGTAGGAACTGCATCTAAGTAAAATAGCTTAATTAGTTAGGGGTATTAACCACCACAATAAGCAAGCTGCACCCATGCTTATTTGTTTATCCAGATTATGTAATTCAGTCCTTGTTGGTTGTTGCCTGAATATAGATCCACCTTTCTTCATTCCCCCCTGCCGTTGAAGCAGAGAGCCATGTTGGCTATGCATTGAAAGTGAAGTATCAGTCTTGCTCCCCTGCTGTTGAAGCAGAGAGCTATGCTGGTTATGCATGAAGTGTCAAACTTTCTCCCCTGCCATTGAAGCAGAGAGCTATGCTGGATATGCATTGAAAGTGAAGTATCAGGCTTATTTGGTTATTTACCCTTTCCAACAGTACTAGGACAAGGGGACACTCAATGAAACTAATAAGTAGAAATTTTAAAACAAATAGGAGAAAATATTTTTTCACTCAGCACACAAACTGTGGAATTTGTTGTCAGAGGATGTAGTGAAAGCAATCAGCATAGCTGGGTTTAAAGAGAGTTTAGACAAGGCAATAAAGAAAGTCTCAGCCACTGTACAATAAAGAAAGTCTCAGCCACTGTACATTATTCAGGAATTAATTTCCCATTACCACTGAATAACCAAAAGTCAAGGAAAAAGAGATTTACTGTGGGCTCAGGTAGGATAAGACATGTGACCCACAGACACCCATTATTGAAAGCTGTGCAGCCCACAACTCTACCCCCCCCCCCCGCCCCCCACTCACACAGGACATTGAGCAACTTAAAAAACAGTATTACAGTGGACTCTGGTAGAATTAGACCTGTGATCAGGAGACACACACTGTATCAAGTGCAACAAGTACAAAATGCCTTCTCTGTATTAAATACTGAAGAAGTTCTCGAGAAAAAGATTGAAATGTTATCTGAAAAGAGAGAAGAAACCCAATGCATACAGAAATTCCAGATCAGAAACCAAAGAAAAAAGCTCACTGTGATGGATGACTCTGCCATCAGAGGCACTAATCCTTTCCCTTGCACAAATGCAAAGGGAAAAGTGGATAAGAAAACTCAACTAAAGAGGTCACAAAAGGAGTCCAGGAACAGCAGTAACCTGAACGAAGAAAGCTGGAAAGCTAAGAGCATAAATGCTCATAGTTTGGGCAATAAAATCCCAGATATGCAAGCCCTAATGGTGGAGGCGGACTTGGACATTGTTGCTGTCACGGAAACATGGTTTACGGAATCTCATGACTGGGATACGGCAATACCAGGCTATTACTTGTTAAGGAAAGACAAAGAGGATAGGAAAGGGGGAGGAGTGGCTCTTTATGTCAGAAACAATATCCAAGCATCTGAGCTGCAAGCAAGTTGGGGCAATGAAGAAGCACATTGGGCCGACCTAAAAAAAAGATGGGACATCATTTTTATTGGAGTGGTTTACAGGCCTCCAAACCAAAAAGAAGAGCTGGACGGAGATCTGGTTGAAGACATCCAAAAGATGGGAAAGAAGGGAGAAGTGGCATCGTTGGAGACTTTAATATGCCAGATGTAGACTGGTGAATCCCATCTGCAGAATCTAATAATAGTAGAGAAATAGTGGATGCCCTGCAAGTAGCTTTGTTCAAACAAATGGTTATGGAACCCACGAGAAGGAGCTATACTCGACTTAGTGCTCACTAATGGAGATAATGTCTCTGATGTCCAGGTGGGTGCCCACCTCAGCACCAGTGATCATCAAGCGGTATGGTTTAATATCACAAAAAGGATACAGAAAAGAAGCACAAAGACCCGAGTTTTGCAGTTCAAAAACACGGACTTTGATGAAATGGGGAAGTACCTGGAGGAAGAACTAAAAGGCTGGGAAATGTGGATCAACAGTGGACCAATCTAAAAGGAGCAATTACCAAGGCAACTAATCTATATGTTAGAAAAGTAAAGAAAAGCAAAAGAAAAATGAAATCTATCTGGTTCTCAAAGGAGGTGGCTGACAAAATAAAGGTTAAAAGAACAGCGTTCAAGAAATATAAAAGATCCCAAAGGGAGGAGCACAAAGAAGAATATCTGTTAAAAGTGAGGGAGATGAAGAAATTAATAAAGACGGCAAAATGTCAAGCGGAAGAGAGGATTGCCAAGGAGGTAAAGAAAGGTGACAAAACATTTTTCAGATACATCAGTGAAAAGAGAAAAGTTCAAAGTGGTATAGTGAAATTGAAAGTTGGAAAGGATCAATGTGTGGAGAGAGATGAAGAAATGGCAGAAATATTAAACGAATACTTCTGTTCTGTGTTCACTAAGGAGGACCCTGGAAGAGGACCGTCCCTAGTTAACAAGAAACTGGAGGGGAGTGGAGTAGATGTAACTCCATTTACAGTAGAAAATATATGGGAAGAGCTGGAGAAACTGAAAGTGGACAAAGCCATGGGGCTTGATGAGGTTCATCCCAGGATACGGAGGGAGCTCAGAAATGTGCTGGTGGGTCCGCTGTGTGACCTGTTCAATAGATCCCTAGAAACAGGAGTGGTGCCGAGTGATTGGAGAAGAGCAGTGGTGGTCCCGCTTCACAAGAGTGGGAACAGAAAAGAGGCTGGTAACTACAGACCAGTTAGCCTCAATTCGGTGGTGGGAAAAGTAATGGAGTCACTGTTGAAAGAGAGAATAGTGAACTATCTACAGTTGGGAGAATTGATGGACCAGAGGCAACATGGATTCACCAGGGGAAGATCCTGTCAGACAAATCTGATTGACATTTTTGACTGGGTAACCAAGGAATTGGATCAAGGAAGAGCACTCGATGTCATCTACTTGGATTTCAGCAAAGCTTTTGATACGTTCCCGCACATTAGACTGGTGAATAAAATGAGAAGCTGAGGAGTGAGTGCCGAGGTGGTGGCCTGGATTGCAAACTGGTTGACAGACAGAAGACAATGTGTGATGGTAAATGGAACTCTCTCTGAAGAGAGAGCAGTTTTAAGTGGTGTACCGCAAGGATCGGTGTTGGGACCGGTCCTGTTCAATATCTTTGTGAGCGACATTGCGGACGGGATAGAAGGTAAGGTTTGTCTTTTTGCGGATGACACTAAGATCTGCAAGAGAGTAGACACACCGGAAGGAGTGGAGAGAATGAGACGGGATTTAAGGAAGCTGGAAGAGTGGTCGAAGATATGGCAGCTGAGATTCAATGCCAAGAAGTGCAGAGTCATGCATATGGGGAGTGGAAATCCGAATGAACTGTATTCGATGGGGGGGAGAAGGGCTGATGTGCACGGAGCAGGAGAGAGACCTTGGGGAGATAGTGTCTAATGATCTGAAGTCGACAAAACAATGTAACAAGGCAATAGCTAAAGCCAGAAGAATGCTGGGCTACATAGAGAGATGAATATCGAGTAAGAAAAGGGAAGTGATTATCCCTTTGTACAGGTCCTTGGTGAGGCCTCACCTGGAATACTGTGTTCAGTTCTGGAGACCGTATCTCCGAAGAGACAGAAACAAGATGGAGGCGGTCCAGAGAAGGGCGACCAAAAAGGTGGAGGGTCTTCATCGAATGACTTATGAGGAGAGATTGAAGAATCTAAATATGTACACCCTGGAGGAAAGGAGGAGCAGAGGTGATATGATACAGACTTTCAGACACTTGAAAGGTTTTAATGATCCAAAGACAATGACAAACCTTTTCCATCGGAAAAAAATCAGCAGAACCAGGGATCAGGATTTGAAGCTCCAGGGAGGAAGACTCAGAACCAATGTCAGGAAGTATTTCTTCACGGAGAGGGTGGTGGATGCCTTGAATGCCCTTCCGGAGGAAGTGGTGAAGACCAGAAGTGTGAAAGACTTCAAAGGGGCGTGGGATAAACACTGTGGATCCATAAAGTCTACAGGACGTAAATGAATGTGGGAAAAAAAAGATTTGCATTCACAATAAAGCAGGGAGTAGCTTGCTTTTTATGGCAGTTACTACCCCAAACCAAATAAGCCTGATACTTCACTTTCAATGCATATCCAGCATAGCTCTCTGCTTCAACGGCAGGGGAGAAAGACTGATACTTCTCGAATATCCAGCATTAGGGATGTGAATCATTTTTTGACGATTTAAAATATCTTCTGATATTTTTTAAATCGTCAAAAATCGTTAAGGAGTGTGATACAATAGAAATTCCCACGATTTATCGTGAATAATCGTTAATCGGGTTTGTGTCCACTAACGGGAGTTATTGGGGGGGGTGGGGGCGGGAAAACCGGCACACCAAAACAACCCCTAAACCCACCCCGACCCTTTAAAACTAATCCCTTACCTTTCCCTACCCTCCCAAACCCCCCCCAAAACGTTTTAAAATCACCTGGTGGTCCATTGGAAGCCCCGGGACCAATCGCCTGCTCTCGGGCCATCGGCTGCCACTAATAAAAATGGCGCCGATGGCCCGATAAAAAAAAACCCACCCCGACCCTTTAAAACTGACCCCTTAGCCTCCCCACACCCTCCGACCACCCCCCTCCCAAATGTTTTAAAATACCTGGTGGTCCAGTGGGGGCGCCGGGAGCGATCTCCTGCTCTCGGGCCGTCAGCTGCCACTAATAAAAATGGCGCCGATGGCCCTTTGCCCTTACCATGTGACAGGGTATCTGTGCCATTTTTAAAGATGGTGCCGGCCATCCAGTGCTCCTACCATGTGACAGGGGCCGGCCAATGGCACGGATACCCTGTCATATGGTAAGGGCAAAGGGCCATCGGCACCATTTTTATTAGCGCAGCCGACGGCCCCAGAGCAGGAGATCGCTCCTCACGCCCCCACTGTACCACCAGGTAATTTTAAAACGTTTTTGGGGGGGTCAGGAGGGTGGGGGAGGCTAAGGGGTCAGTTTTAAAGGGTTGGGGTGGGTTTTTTGTTTATCGGATCGGGCAGAGCCGATAAACAAAAAACCAATCAGGCCGGACGATAAAAATTATAAGATTTGAATCGGAACCGGAACCGAACCGATTCACATCTCTATCCAGCATAGCTGTCTGCTTCAACGGCAGGAGAGAAACATATCCAGCATAGCTGTCTGCTTCAACAGCAGGGGAGAAAGTCTGATACTTCACGCATATCCAGCATAGCTCTCTGCTTCAACAGCAGGGGAGCAAGACTGATACTTCACTTTCAATGCATATCCAGCATAACTCTCTGCTTCAACAGCAGGGGGAATGAAGAAAAGTGGATCTATATACAGACAACCAACAAGGACTGGGTAAACAAACAAGCATGGGTGTAGCTTGCTTGTTGCGGCGGTTGCTACCCCTAGTTAATTGGGCTGGATGTTTCACTTGGGTGCAGCTCTGGCGCTGCTCTCTGCATTGGCGGTGGGGGTGGAGGGGAAATGGAACCAAGGAATTGCTGGGAGCCAAGAGTAACAGATAAGTATGAGAAAAAGAAAAGTGTGAAACTTGCTGGGCAGACTGGATGGGCCTTTTGGTCTTCTTCTGCCGTCATTTCTAAGTTTCTATGTTTCTATGTTACTGGTAGAAAAGGCATAAACCACTATTAGCCATGTACGCTTGGGAAAGCCACTGTTATCCTTGGTTATAAGCAAAAAGAACTGAGCCTATTATTTGGGATCCTACTGAGTAGTTGTGACCTGGATGGGCCACTGTTAGAAATACGATGCTAGGCTTGATGGAAATTTGGTCTGATCCCGTATGGCATTTTTTATAGGGAATGTGGGAGGATGTTCAGATAGTGAGTGCTGGACAGAGACAGACTTTTCTGCCCATCATTTCTAATCAGCCCTTTCAGCAAGTACTTATTAATAAACTAGGACCCTTCAGTATGAGCACAGTGATGACAAATCTGAATTGCAGTACAAGAACACTTCAAGTGTTTTAAATCATTGTTTTCAAATCTTGGATTGTGGCACACCAGTAATTGAATCATGCCCCCCTTCTTTATTTCCTGCACTGCCACAAAGTTCATTTTTCATGTGCCAAAGCTGGGCTTCTTCCCTTCCCAAAACCCCCAGTTGTAATGACAGACATAGGCAGACCCTGCCCTCTCCCATGTGAACCTCTGTGCATAGAGCGCCATCTTCCAGAGGATTTTCCCTCTGTCAACAAAATCTTTACACTGCAGAAAGCATAGCGAAGAATCCCATGGGCACAAATTCTGCCCAGGAGAAGGGGGCCCTTGAGCACAGCCTCTCTGCTCTTTGCATGTGAGGGGATTGAATTGTGGTGATGGGAAGGACATTTAATAGTAAGAGAACCATACTCCTATGCTAGTTTTGTGGTCCTTTGTGAGAAGTGCAGGAGTATGGGCAGTACATTGATGTGAATTGACCATGAGGGAGAGGACAGCAAGGGAGCTATATATCTGAGTAGGTAAAAAGTGGATTAGGGGGAGGAGGGTTGCTAGAGTGAACCAGAACAGAAAATGATTTGAGTTCAGGGAGCAAGGCTACAAATTAAAGGGTATGGTGTATGTGGGGTGTGTGAGAGGAGTGATTGGGGGGGGGGGGGGGGGAAGGGGTGTCACAAAGTGATAAAATAGAACAGCAGATCTCACATTGAGAGTAGCACTTCCATCACTTCATCCAGACTGGATTAACTTTTGAGTTAACCAAATAAATGCTAATATTTGAATATTGCCAGCACTTATCCAGCTAAATTTTATCCAGGGGGGGAGGGGGGGGGGGCTTGGGCCTATTTTCTCTCATTGGGATGAGGAGGGAGGAAACCAGGCCACCAGCCTGCCTTTTGGTTTTTTTTGTTTGTGTTTTCTAACAGCATTGGCATCACTAATCTGCTTTATTCTTTGAACATGTACCTGGATAACTTTGAATCCTAACCAGTGATATTCAAAGATAGCCGGTTTCAAATTTAGCCAGCTACATGTAGAGAGATAACTTAATTTGGAGATATTCAATGGGACATTTATCCCACTGAATTTCCCTGATAACTTTACTGCTTAACTTTAGCCAGATAAGGAGAAATTTTATTTTACATGATAACATCTTGTTGTAAGTTTGACATGTTTGTGGACCACAGAGAGAATAGAAGCTTTATTATACAGCAGTTGGCAAGGCCCGAGGAGCGGGCTGCGTTCCTCAGCCAGTGGAGTAGGTCTTTGATGATTAAGGTCAGCCCAGGCACTGAGTTGTATCAAGTGCAGAGAAGGTCTCACCAGAACCTAGAAGTGAAGGGTCCGGTAGTGGTCCGTGGAGTGGGGTAGGCCGAGAACCCAGTCACAGATGACGTAGTCAGCGATGGTAGATACGATAGTGGTCCGCAGAGCGGGGTACACTGAGAATCTATTCTGTGGTGAGACAAGGCAGAGAGACTGAAGAGACAAGGTACTCACGAAGGCTGGTAGCTGCAGGAGAGATGGCATCCACAGATCGGAGGTAGAGATGATGCAAGGCCCGGAGCGCCGGAGCCAAGATATCCTCTGTAGATCCAGGTTAACCCAGGAGGAAGGCAGGCGAGTGCAAGGCCCCAGGGAGCGGGTACCTAGGATCCTGATGAGCTGGGAAATGTAGAGAGTAGATAGGAGCAAAGCAAGACCCCCAAGGAGCGGGTGTCTTGAGCATCCTTGCTGGAAAAGCAAAACCCCGGCGGGTAGGTAGGAGCGAATAACGCCCTTGAGGAGCGGGTACTTAGAATGCCCTAGTGTAACCAGTGTAACCCTGGAAGGTTTGTAGGAGCAAGAACTCAGAGCGGGTGTCTCTGAAGGAAGTCGAAATTAGCTGGAGCGGAATCCTTGCTAACTCATAGCTGGATCGGAGATCGGAGGCTAAGTACCCCCGAGGTTCCCGCCATGACATATTCAAAAGAGAAGGTGGCATGTGTGCCCTAAGTGACCTCAAATAAGCCTGATACTTCACTTTCAATGCATATCCTGCTTCAACCACAGGGGAGAAGAAAAACTGATACTTCACGCATATCCAGCATAGCTCTCTGCTTCAACGGCAGGGGAGAAGAAAAACTGATACTACACGCATATCCAGCATAGCTCCCTGCTTCAACGGCAGGGGAGAAGAAAAACAACCAATAAGGGCTGAATAACACAGTCTGGGTAAAACAAATAAACATGGGTGTAGCTTGCTTTATTGCGGCGGTTACTTACCCCTACTACCCCTAACTAATCAGCTTGATATTTCACTTGGTTGCAGCTCCATCACTGCTCTCTACATTCATGGTGGGGGTGGAAGAGAAATAGAACCAAAGAGCTAAGAGAAACAGATAAGTATGAGAAAAAAATGTGAAGCTTGCTGGGCAGACTGGATGGGCCGTTTGGTCTTCTTCTGCCGTCATTTCTATGTTTCTATATGTTTCTATGTGTAAGAATGGCGAATGCAATCGCCCATGCCGGTCAGGGTACGCCGGAGAGGTTGGCAGAGAGAGGCGGAGATTGTTTTCAGCGGTGATGAGTTAGACGAACTGAACGAAATCACTGTGAACCTGGAAGATGTAGTAGGCCAGATTGACAAACTAAAGAGTAGCAAATCACCTGGACTGGATGGTATGCATCCAGTCCAGGTGGACTGGATGCATACCATCTGATCTATTAGTTAAAATTTGTAAACTATCATTAAAATCATCCATTGTACCTGAAGAATGGAGGTTGGCCAATGTAACCCCAATATTTAAAAAAGGCTCCAGTGGCGATACGGGTAACTATAGACCAGTGAGCCTGACTTCAGTGCTGTGAAAAATAGTGGAAACTATTCTCAAGATCAAAATCGTAGAGCATAGAGAAAGACATAATTTAATGGAACACAGTCAACATGGATTTACCCAAGGGAAGTCTTGCCTAACAAATCTGCTTCATTTTTTTGAAGGGGTTAATAAACATGTGGATAAAGGTGAACCGGTAGATGTAGTGTTTTGGATTTTCAGAAGGCGTTTGACAAAGTCCCTCATGAGAGGCTTCTACGAAAACTAAAAAGTCATGGGATAGGAGGCGATGTCCTTTCGCGGATTACAAACTGGTTAAAAGACAGGAACCAGAGAGTAGGATTAAATGGCCAATTTTCTCAGTGGAAAAGGGTAAACAGTGGAGTGTATCAGGGATCTGTACTTGGACCGGTGCTTTTCAATATATATATAAATGATCTGGAAAGGAATACGACGAGTGAGGTTATCAAATTTGCGGATGATACAAAATTATTCAGAGTAGTTAAATCACAAGCAGACTGTGATACATTGCAGGAGGACCTTGCAAGACTTGAAGATTGGGCATCCAAATGGCAGATGAAATTTAATGTGGACAAATGCAAGGTGATGCATATAGGGAAAAATAACCCTTGCTGTAGTTACACGATGTTAGGTTCCATTAAAAAGATCTAGGCATCATAGTGGATAATACTTTAAAATCGTCAGCTCAGTATGCTGCAGCAGTCAAAAAAGCAAACAGAATGTTAGGAATTATTAGGAAGGGAATGTTTAATAGAACGAAAAATGTCATAATGCCTCTATATCACTCCATAGTGAGACCACACCTTGAATACTGTGTACAATTCTGGTCGCCGCATCTCAAAAAAGATATAGTTGCAATGGAGAAGGTACAGAGAAGGGCAATCGAAATGATAAAGGGGATGGAACAGCTTCCCTATGAGGAAAGGCTGAAGAGGTTAGGGCTGTTCAGCTTGGAGAAGAGACGGCTGAGGGGGGATATGATAGAGGTCTTTAAGATCATGAGAGGTCTTGAACGAGTAGATGTGACTCGGTTATTTACACTTTTGAATAATAGAAGGACTAGGGGGCATTCCATGAAGTTAGCAAGTAGCACAATTAAGACTAATCGGAGAAAATTCTTTTTCACTCAACGCACAATAAAGTTCTGGAATATTTTGCCAGATGATGTGGTTAGTGCAGTTAGTGTAGCTGGGTTCAAAAAAGGTTTGGATAAGTTCTTGGAGGAGAAGTCCATTAACAGCTATTAATCAAGTTTACTTAGGGAATAGCCACTGCCATTAATTGCATCAGTAGAATGGGATCTTCTTAGTGTTTGGGTAATTGCCAGGTTCTTGTGGCCTGGTTTGGCCTCTGTTGGAAACAGGATGCTGGGCTTGATGGACCCTTGGTCTGACCCAGCATGGCAATTTCTTATGTTCTTATGTTCTTATCTTGCCCAGAGGAGAGGAAAGAGAAAGAAAAGAGGTGAGACAGAGAGGGCACAGCCATCTGCGACTGACAGGCGCAACAGTACTCCCCTTCATAGGGCCCCCTTCAGGCCCCCTTCCAGGGGGTTTGGGTTTCTGAGGATGTGTCTGGTGGAACCGACGAATCATGTCTTTGTCGATGATGTTGACAAGTGGTTCCCATGCATTCTCCTCAGGACCGTATCCCTCTCTGTCTCACCTCTTTTCTTTCTCTTTCCTCTCCTCTGGGCAAGATAAGAACATAAGAACATAAGAAATTGCCATGCTGGGTCAGACCAAGGGTCCATCAAGCCCAGCATCCTGTTTCCAACAGAGGCCAAACCAGGCCACAAGAACCTGGCAATTACCCAATTACCCAATTACGATCCTTGATGGTGATCTCATTGAGGCCTCTGTAATCAATACAAGGACAAAGGGAGCCATCCTTTTTTCCCACGAAGAAAAACCGTGTGCCAGCCAGAAATTTAGAGGGTCTGATGAACCCTTTTTGCAGATTCTCTTCGATGTAGGCTGACATAGCCTTAGTCTCTGCTACTGAGAGGGGGTACACCCTTCCCTTGGGAGGCTCTGTATTGAGCTTCAGATTGATAGCACAATAAAAAATCTGATGCAGAGGTAATTTGTCTGCTGCTTGTTTGAAGAAAGCATCCTGGAAAGATGAGAATTAAGGTGGTAGACTGGGTAACGATGATATGGTGGGCATACATGGCACAGGGGTTATTTTAGACAGACATCGACCATGGTAGTCAGGACCCCATTGTGACAATTCCAAAGTAGACCAGTTAAATTGAGGCATGTGATCCTGTAACCAGGGTAGGCCGAGCACCACTGGGTGGATGGCTTTCTCAAGAACAAAAAAGGAGATGGTATCTGAGTGTAAAGCCCCAGTGCGAAGGCAAATGGACTGAGTGGTGAGAGAGACTTCTCCCGGAAGTGGTTCTCCATGTATAGAAAATTGCAGCAAAGGTGTAGCCATGGGTGTCGTAGGAATTCATAGATGTTCCGCCAGCTGTTTTAAAATAAAGTTCCCTCCGGCCCCAGAGACTATGAAGGCAAGTGTCTGAAACTCCAGGCTTCCGCAGACAAGCGAGACAGGAAGTGATAATGGAGGAGTAGGTGTAGATAGACCTAGGAAGAGTCCTTCAGTGGATCCTAGGTCTGCATGTTTCCCGAACAGATAGGACAAGTCTGGACAGCATGGCCGTAGTACATGCATAGACCCATGCCTTTATGGTAGCATCTCTCCTTAGAGTTTAAATGGCTGTGGCCTAACTGCATTGGATCATCCTCCTCACTAGCAGGCAATTATGGGGTAGGACCTATGTGCAAAGGCTTACACGGGCTACACGGGCTGAGAAGTCCTGGAATATCCGCACTTGCTCATTATGATATTTGAGGGTCGGTATTTTGCGAGAGGCAAGCCAGATACGCTGTCTGTCGGCGTAGTCGAGAATGCGAGCGATAACCACATGCTCCCGCTGATTTGGCCCAGCTCGGTTACCCAGACGATGGCCCGCTCAATTTTTAACACGCTAAGTTGATCCGGGATACCTAGAACAGTTGGGAGCCACTGCAAGAGCTGGTCAGGCAAGTCTTGGTCTTGAATTGACTCAGGCAGCCCGATAAATCTCAAGTTATTTCGCCTAGAGCGGTTTTCAAGATCGTCGATCCGATCATCCTGGGCCTGCAATAATTTCATCAGCTTGTGGAGTTTGCTTTCTGTCGCCAAGGCCTCGTCCTCCGCCGCTGAGACGCGCAGCTCTAAAGCATCAATCCTCGGAGGTAATTCTGCGAATGCAGTTTGCAGAGTAGTTAATTGTTCAGAGATTTTATCCAATTTAGTTGACAACGCTGTGGTAACCACTTTTGTTAGTGCTGCTATCGCCGCCTCATCAGCCAGGCCAGAAGTGGTCTTGTCTGTTCCGGCAGTCATTTTGTCCTCACCCGTTTTAGGTTTTTCTTTGTCCTTTTTTGCCAATTTGGCAGGCATAATGACCGGTGATTTATTCATGTACCGATCGATATTCATAGGCAGTACTCATGGGTTGATTCCGGATGTTGTAAAAGGTCGGATGCCTCAATTTATGAATGATTCTGGGACTGACACCTGGAGCTGGGTTAGATACATCTATCCCAGATCACCACATCACTTGACTCCTAGGATTGTATTTTTAAACAATGTCCAAGCCTGTTGAACACTTTTAACCTTTGCAGCTGCACCTTTCAGTTTTTTTCTATTTTCCTCTTTTTATCAAAGTTTCCCTTTTGAAAGTTTAGTATTAGAGCTGCAGATATACTTATTGTCCCCCTTCCAGTTATTAGTTTAAATTTGATCATGTTATGATCACTGTTGCCAAGTGGCCCCACCACCGTTACCTCTCTCACTAAATCCTGAGTTCCACTAAGAATTAAATCTAAAATAGCTCCCTCTCTTGTAGGTTCCTGAACCAATTGCTCCATGAAGCAGTCATTTATTACATCCAGGAACTTTATGTCTCTAGCAAGTCCTGATGTTACATTTACCCAGTCAATATTGGGGTAATTGAAATCTCCCATTATTATTGCACTGCCAAATTGGTTTGCTTCCCTGATTTCTCTTAGCATTTCATCATCTGTCTGACCATTTTGTCCAGGTGGACGGTAGTATACTCCTATCACTATACTCTTACCCAACACACATGGGATTTTCTACCCATATAGATTCTACTGAGCATTTAGTCTCTTGTATGATCTTTATCCTGTTGGACTCTATACCCTCCCGGACATAAAGTGCCACACCCCTGCCAAGTTGATCCTCCCTATCATTGCGATATAATTTGTACCCTGATATAGCACTGTCCCATTGGTATCCTCCTTCCACCAAGTTTCTGTGATGCCAATTATGTCAATCTCATCATTTGCTGCTATACACTTTAACTCTCCCATCTTAATTCTTAGACTTCTGGCATTGGCATACAGACATTTCAAAGTGTGATTTTTGTTTGTTTTAACAACCTGCTTTTCAGTTGTTTGGGATAATTCAGAAATCATTTGCTTTGGTGATTTTTTACCCATAGGCATATGGACTATGTTTGCTTTTAATGGAACCTCTCTGTTGGGATGCCCTAACTCTCCTGTTTCATTAGTATCCTTCAAGGATACATTTCTTCGAACCATGCACTGCTGAGTGACTGTCTGTTTCCCCCTTGTTCTAGTTTAAAAGCTGCTCTATCTCCTTTTTGAAAGTTAGTGCCAGCAGCTTGGTTCCACTCTGGTTAAGGTGGAGCCCATCCTTTCGGAAAAGTCTCCCCTTTCCCCAAACGTTTCCCCAGTTCCTTACAAAACTGAATCCCTCTTCCCTGCACCATAGTCTCATCCACACATTGAAACTCTGGAGCTCTGCCTGCCTCTGGAGACCTGCGCGTGGAACAGGAAGCATTTCGGCGAATGCCACCCTGGAGGATCTGGATATTAGCTTCCTACCTAAAATCCTAAATTTGGCTTCCAGAACCTCTCTCCCACATTTTCCTATGTTGTTGGTGCCCACATGTACCATGACAGCCGGCTCCTCCCCAGCACTGTCTATAATCCTATCTAGGTGACGCGTGAGGTCTGCCACCTTTGCACCAGGCAGGCAAGTAAGTTACCAGGCGGTCCTCACGTCCACCAGCCACCCTGCTATCTACATTTCTAATAATCGAATTACCAACTATGATGGCCGGCCTAACCCTTCCCTCCTGGGCAGTAGCCCTGGGAGACATCCTCAGTGCGAGAGGACAATACATCACCTGGAGAGCAGGTCCTTGCTACAGGATCACTTCCTGCTACACCAGGTTGATGTTCTCCTACTGGGAGACCTTTCTGATCCAAGGTAGCACTAGGGCTGCCAGACTGGATTTGGGACTTGGCTACTATGTCCCTGAAGGTCTCATCAATGTACCTCTCTGTCTCCCTCAGCTCCTCCAAGTCTGCTACTCTAGCCTCAGGAGATCGGACTCATTCCCTGAGAGCCAGGAGCTCCTTGCACCGATCGGTGATACGATCAAAATATTGTGGCTCTTGCAATAATGAATCATTGAGCCTCCAGAATTTCCTCCCAGTGTTTGCTGACTTCAGATACACTGCCCAACTGACTGGGGCATGGTCTGACCAGGTGAAAGGCTCGATATCTACCCTGGATGTATCTCCCACTAGGTCCTTAGTTATAAGAAAATAATCAATTCTGGTATATGAGTTGTGGGCATGTGAATAAAAGGAATAGTTTTGACTGTGGGGGAAATACAGCCTCCAAATATCTACCATGTTGCTGGTCTTCATAAAGTGTTTCAGGGCATTGCGTGCTCCATGTGACCCTGAAATGGTCTGCGCAGAGGTATCTAGGTATGGTGAGAGGGCGATATTAAAATCTCCCACCACAATTATATGCTGCCCAGGAAAGTGTATAATTTGTTTTAGCACTTCTTCTAGAGTCTCCCTTTGCTGAGTGGGCCTGCAATAAACATTCACTAACACCAGCTCCCGATTATGAATTATGACTTTAAGAAGGAGAAAATGGCCTTGAGGGTCTGCATATGACTTAGAGACTTGTACCAATAATCCTTGTGCAAAGAGGATTCCCACCCCATTATATCTCCTTTGATTTGTGGCTGAGGCATAGCATTGAAGGGGATACTTTTTTGAGACCATTAACCCTTTCATGACAGCAACGGAGGTGAGTTTCCTGGAGGAAAACTACAGATGCAGAGAGTCTCGTTAGCTCTTTAAACAACAGCTGTCGTTTGAATGGGGAGTTTAACCCTTTAACATTAAACATAATGCAGTATACCTCACCCATAGGCATAGCTAACACCAAAGCCCAATATAGCCCAAATAAGAAATCCTAAGTTACGCCGTAGCTCTAAACTGTTCCTCTGAGACTCATTCCCACCTCTGGGTCATCCCACTATTGTATTTCCCCTGGGACCCCTAGATATGCCAACAAATAGTATGAACTGCTTAGTCTATCTTATCCCCCTCCCCTCCCCTCCCCTCCACCCCACCTCCCACCCCTCAACCTCTTGTACCCTTTTCCAGTTTCCCTCCCATCCCCCCACTCCTTCCCTCTCCCCTTTCCCCTCCCCTTGGATCCGATCAACAACCAGAACAGTGAGCCCCTAACCACTGAGGCAGCCCTCCTCCCTCCCCCACAGCCTAACTTAACCCATCCAACCACTTTAAGCAGGTTGTGGCGATTTTATAGACCCCACAATAGATTAACTTTGAAATTTTTGAAGATTTAGCAAACAGTAAATACCAATATTAAGTCAACGATGTAAAAACCCAAACTGCTAGCAAATAGAACAGTCATCAGCACCACTTCCTTTATCGAATCCCAATCTGTCCGGGATTCCTCATCAGGGTTTGATTAAGCAGTCCTTAGTCCTCATGACGTGTCTATCAATGCTTTGCTCTCTGCCATCTATTTGAAGTGACGTACGTCAAAACTCCACCCTCTTCCCTCCGGGCTATATCCTCCTCAAGATGGCGCTCCCCGCATGGTCCTGGGCTGACTCTCCGAATTTCGGGTAAGGTGCCGACTGCCCTTACCTACGCATTGCCATTGCGGCTGGCTAGGAGCAGAAGCTTTCGGCTGTGCTTTATCTAGAGAGGTAATCTCGATGCCAGCTGCTTGTAAAATGGGTGCGGCTTCTGCCATGATTTTACCACAGATGTAACTCCTTTCAGAGTAAAGGTAAAGCCCCAAGGGAAAACCCAATGATATCGTATACCTTCGTTCCGAAGTACTGCAGTCAGGGGTTGCACCTCCCTTCGCCGTTGGAGTGTGGCCGGGGCTAAATCGTTGTATATTTGTAGTTTGTGTCCCTCCCAGCTGAAGGGGGACACTCGTCATGCACTGCGCATAATATATTCTTTAATACACTAACAAAATAACCAAATACCAACAAAACCCTAAGATGCTCTTCAACATAGTAAAAAACCTAACCAAATCATCTTACGATGATCAGGCACAATCAACACCAAAGATCACTAGTAACAACTTTGCAGACCTCTTTAATGAAAAAATCAAAATCCTCATAAAGAAAAACCTAAAAAATGACTCACAAGACCAGAAATTACCAAACAATCAAACAAAAAGCTGGTCCAACTTTGAGACAGCATCTTCTTTAGAAATCCAAATGATCATTAAAAAAAGGAACCCAGCCATTACAACGATAAAAAATCTCGAACCACCAATAACTAAGACGATAACTGAAATCGTAAACCTTTCCCTCATGGAAGGAAACTACCCAGAATGCCTAAAATCGGCAATCAAGAAACCCATTCTAAAAAAGAATAATCTTGATCCAGAAAACCCACTGAACTACCGACCCATATCAAACCTCCCATTCCTTGCCAAAATCATTGAGAAAGTTGTCCACACACAGCTCACTGACAACCTAGAAGAAAACAACATCCTGCTACCCGCTCAATTTGGCTTCAGAAAGCAACTGAACACTGAGACCCTACTACTAGTAATGAACGACTTCGTACTCAAATGTTTTGAAAAAGGCCTCAGCTACCTTCTAATCCTACTCGACCTTTGATACAGTAAACCACTCTATCATGATTGACCGTCTATCTGAAATTGGAGCTAAGGAAACAACCCTACAATGGTTCTCCTCGTACCTATCACAAAGATCCTACCAAGTGCTACTCAATGATTCCCTCTCAAAGAAAATCAATCTAAACACTGGAGTTCCCCAAGGATCCGCTCTATCAGCAACGCTCTTTTTTTTTTAGTGTAAATATTTTTTTATTAACCATGAAACAAAGATCTACAGCTTTATTTCTCACATCAAGTTGCCGTGTAAGGTGAAATCATTGCAAAAAACAATTAGTACAAATAACAGAATCACTTCAGAGTGAACAAACTCACCCCAGGGGACCCATTCAGCACTGCCGAGCTCATCTCACATCTCACTGACGCCAAGCTCCGCAGGGGCCTCCCCGAATGCCTCCACCAGCATTGAGGGAGCCTAACAAACTGACCCCCCCTCGAAATCACCTGCAACCAGCAGCACAGGCCTCTGAAAGGCCTCCTTTCAGCAGCACCACCCATCTTGAAGCGAAGCCAGCACCTGACAAGCAAAGCCAGCCCCCTGATGTCAGAGGAGGGACCTGGTGAGTGATGTTTAAATTTAAACTCACCCCAGGGGACTCATCCAGCGCTGCCGAGCTCATCTCACATCTCACTGACACCAAGTTCTGCAGGGGCCTCCCCGAACGCCTCCACCAGCATCGAGGGAGCCTAACAAACCACCCCCCCCGCCCCGAAATCCCCTGCAACCAGCAGCACAGGCCTCAGAAAGGCCTCCTTTCAGCAGCACCACCCATCTTGAAGCGAAGCCAGCACCTGACAAGCGAAGCCAGCCCCCTGACGTCAGAGGAGGGGCCGGGTGAGAGGTGTTTTAAATTTAAACTCACCCCAGGCGCCGCATGCCGTGTGCCAAAGGATCGCATCCAAAGGAGCAGGCCCCTTTGCGCGCCCCTTCGCGCAGCCCATTCATCGCAGCCCTCAAAGACACCCCCTTCCTAAACCTTGCTTTCTCCATCCGCTCCTCCCAAACACTAAATTAAAAAAAAAAAAAAACTGCATCACTAACAACTGCCTTTAAAAAGCAAGCTATACTCTCATATTGCTATCTCAATCAACTTTCAGTTCAAAATCTCAAAAAGATATGAAGATGAACAACAAGATATCATCTCCAAACATTCAACCTACATCCTCTAAGAAACATTCATCCTTGAAACCTCCACACAAACTAAATCACCCAATAAACTACAAAAACAACACACATATCCAACTCTCAAACTATATGCTTCTCTCATTCATACTCATCAATACTCGTTCTATAATAAAAAAAAATATCCCTCTATTCAATGACCTACTCAGTGACCACAAACCAGATCTCATTGCAATTACGGAAACCTGGCTCAAAAACACGGACTCCATCATAATAAACCAACTATCCAACCAAGATTACAATACCTCGTCAATCCCCAGAAAAAATAAAAAAGGAGGTGGCTTAATGCTTATATCTAAAAAAAAGCCTGCAACTAACACCTCGCCCATCTAACATTCCTCCACCATTTGAAAGTGCTTTATTTGATTCACCAAAACTTCAAACATGCCTCATTTACTCTCCTCCAGGAGCACTCGATAAAAACTGCTCACCTCTAATTGAATATATTATGAACAACATCTCCCTCAACAAACCCATAATCATACTTGGTGACTTCAACATACATTTCAACTTACCAACTCACTCAAAAACCTGCCAAACTATCATTGATGCACTCTCAACTCTATATCTAGAACAAATAATCCAATCTCCAACTCATAAAGCAGGCCACACAATTGACCTCATTTTTGTCAACACTGAAATCTGGAAATCATTCTCTACCCACACCACAGAGATACCCTGGTCCAACCACCATCTAATCCAAGCTAACTTACATACCAACCTCAATATTAAACTTCCTCAAATCACCCCAAACAATATATCCTACAGTCCATCATTCAACATAGAACTTTTACAAAAAACTCTTCAATCCGAATTAAACAACATCAATATATCTAACTCCAAAAACGTTACCTTATCATGGCTAAACATCACAAAATAAGTTGCAGACAACATCAATCCCATTATTACAAAGACTAAACAACAACCCAAACACAACAACCAATGGTATAACGAAAATATCAGAACTGCCAAATGCATACTCAGAAAAAAAGAAAGAGAATGGAGAAAAAACAAAAATACTACCACACTAAATAATTATCGGAACAACTTAGCTCAATATAAAAATATCATCAACAATGCGAAAAAGGAATTCTTCTCCAACAAAATCTCCAAATTTCATCATAACCCCAGAATGTTATTCGCAATAGTTCAGAAACTTACCAAAGCCACCCAAGAGTCTTCATGCACCAAACATGGAAGTGATGACTTTGCTGATTTCTTCAACAACAAAATAACTCATCTAATCCAATTCAACATAACCAACAACCAGAACACCAAACTTAACAACAAGATAACCTCATCATGGTCAAACTTTGACACTGCCTCCACCATTGAAATTCAATCTATCTATATAAATAAAAATGTTAAATAGTTTGGGCAAAATTGCTAATCTCAGAAACCACTGAACCGATTGCTTTCAAATTTGGACACAACCTTCATTTCACATACAGGAAGGTTCTTCTGTACTGTCGAGAAAACAGCGACATCTGCTGGACCTAAGCGCCATCGGTTACACCTTACACTAACTACACTAATCATTTTGTCAGTCCAGGTCCACGTTTCACTTCCATTTTAACACATTTGCGCACTTTTTTCGCCGGAAGATAACTATTTCCTTTACAGATAAAATACACCCACCACCCTCCTCATGCCCCCCACACATATGCCAAATTGATTTATTTCCCACAGCCTCCCAACACACACAAAACCACCCTCCTCACACCCCTCACACACATGCCAAATTTATTTACTTCCCAGGCTCTCACAACACACACAAAACCTGACTGAAGTCCAGGAGGCTCCAGCGGGGGGCCAGAATCGGTCCGGGACATATCTCCTGCACTACAGCCGTTGGCTGCCAGCACTCAACATGGCGCCGACGGCCCTTTCCCTTTCTATGCCACTCGGGGACACAAATGGCGGCAGTAGCCCATGTGACATAGTAAGGGCGAGGGCCCCTCGGCGCCAATTTCAGGACTGGCAGCCGGCGGACCTTTGCCCTTACTATGTCAGAGGACCTACCGCTGCCATTGCTCCACCCCACTGACATAGTAAGGGCAAAGGGCTGTCGGAACCCGTTTCAGTGCTCGCAGCCGATGGACCAACACCAATACATCGCTCCTGGACCGCTCCTGAACGCCCGCTCCACCGACAGACATTTTTATCAGGTCTTGGGGGGGTCTGGAGGGTGGGGGGTGGTAATGAATTTATTGCGAACATCTTGGGGATGGGTCACGAGGGGGGGCAGGTTTCATTCATTCAGCAACTCGGGGGGGCAGGGGAATGGGCTACTGTTTTTCGCAGGGCTGGGGGGGGGCAGGAGAGTGTGGGGTGGTTAGTTTAAGAGAACTTTTCTCATACGGTTCTTTTTTGGGGGAAGGGGGATGAACACACACAAATACATACACTAAACTTGCATGATCTCGGGAACGCACCAAAATAGCCCTCCCCAGACCACAAAACAAATTTGGAAGTGCAAATTTGGTTAGGCACTCCCCTATTTGGCTACATAACACGCACAGATGCCCAGGGACAAACCACATGTAGCACCAATTTTAATTTCCCAGGTCTTGGGAGGGGGCAGGAGGGTGGGGGGTTATTATTTGATTTAAAGTGTTGGGTTTTGGAGGGGGGGGTTGGGGGGGGTTGGGGGGGGTTCCCACAGAAATAGAAAGACAAAGGTTTTCTGATCTGTAGGCGGGGGGAGGTGACAGTGAGGGGAGGGAGAATAAAGGGGGAGGTGAGTGTCAGGGGAGTGTCAGGGGAGGGAGAATGAGGGGAGAGGTGAGAGTGAGGGGAGAGAGTTGGAGTGGGGACAGGGGAGGGAAGGAGGGGGGTGAGTGACCAAGGGGGAGGAGGATGAGTGACTGAGGTAAATGAGCAAGGGGAAGGGGGAGGGAGGGTAAAGAACCTGACTCTGCCACTGCAACGTGTGGCCAGGTACCGCTAGTAATAAATAAAATGAACCCCGCCAGCCATCCATTAGACAACATCCCAATAACAACCCTCAAATCAATTGAACCTACCATATAAAAAACCATCACCAAAATTATCAATTTATCACTGACCGAAGGCAACTACCCCAAATGCCTTAAATCTGCTGTCATCAAACCAATCCTTAAAAAGAACAACCTAGATCCGGAAATCCTTTCCAACTACCATCCCATATCAAATCTTTCATTCATAGCCAAAACCATTGAAAATATCTGGAGACAAACAGCATCCTACCTCCATCCCAATATGGTTTTAGAAAAAACCTAAACACAGAATCTCTCCTTATCTCTCTAAATGACATTATTATAAGAGGCTTTGACACATGTGTCCCACAGTCATCCATTCTTGACAGATGGGCAGCCAACAAGTATACCCCCCCACTCAAACAGGTCATTAAGAAATTCATTAAAAACCAGGATTACAGTGGGCTCTGGTAGAATTAGACCTGTGATGAGGAGACACACACAGTATCAAGTGCAACAAGAACAAAAAGCCTTCCCTATATTAATAACTGAAGAAGTTCTAGAGAAAAACATTGAAGTGTTACCAGAAAAGAGAAAAAAAAAACAATGCATGCAGAATTTCAAGATCCATAACCAAAGGATAAAGCAAATTGAGATGGATGACTCTGTCATCAGTGATAAAACTGCAAAAGGAAAGAGTGAAGTGAGTAACAAATCTCAACTAAAGTCTCATAAGGAGTCCAGGAAAAGCAATAACCTTAAAGAGGGAACCTGGAAAGCTATGACCACAAATGCTCATAGTTTGGGAAATAAAATCCCAGATCTGCAGGCCCTAATGACGGAGGCACAATTGGACATTGTTGCTATCACAGAAACATGGTTCACAGAATCTCATGATTGGGATACAGCAATACCAGGCTATAACTTGTTAAGGAAAGACAGAGTGGATAGAAAAGGGGGTGGTGTGGCTCTTTATGTCAGAAACAATATCCAAGCATCTGAGCTGCAAGGAAGTTGGGGCAATGAAGAAGCACTATGGGTCGACCTAAAAACAGATGACAGAGCGTCCATTTATATTGGAGTGGTTTACAGGCCTCCAAACCAAAAGGAAGAGCTGGACAGAGATCTGGTTGAAGATATCCTTAAGATAGGAAAGAAGGGAGAAGTGGTGATCGTTGGTGACTTTAATATGCCAGATGTAGACTGGAAAATCCCATCTGCAGAATCTAAAAATAGTAGAGTGATAGTGGACGCCATGCAAGTAACTTTGTTCAAACAAATGGTAATGGAACCCACTAGGGAAGCAACTATACTCGACTTAGTACTCACTAATGGAGATAATGTCTCTGATGTCCAGGTGGGTGCCCACCTCAGCACCAGTGATCATCAAACGGTATGGTTTAATATCACTAAAAGTATATGGAAAAGAAGCACAAGACCCGAGTTTTACAGTTCAAAAACACGGACTTTGAAGAAATGGGGAAGTACCTAGAGGAAGAACTAAAAGGCTGGGAGAACGAGAGAAATGTGGATCAGCAGTGGACCAATCTAAAAGGAGCAATTACCAAGGCAACTACTCTAATGTTGAAAATGTAAAGAAAAACAAAAGAAAAATGAAACCTATCTGTTTCTCAAAGGAGGTGGCTGACAAAATTAAGGCTAAAAGAACAGCATTCAAGAAATATAAAAGATCCCAAAGGGATGAGCACAAAGAACAATATTTGAGTCAACTGAGGGAGACGAAGAAACCAATCAAGTCGGCAAAAAGTCAAGCGGAAGAGAGGATTGCCAAGGAGATAAAGAATGGTAACAAAACATTTTTCAGATACATCAGTGAAAAGAGAAAAGTTCAAAGTGGTATAGTGAAATTGAAAGGTGGAAATGATCAATGCATGGAGAGAGATGAAGAAATGGCAGAAATATTAAACGAATACTTCAGTTCTGTGTTCACTAAAGAGGACCCTGGAGAAGGACCATCTCTACACAACAAGAAACTGGAAGGAAGTGGAATAGACGAAAACCCTTTTACAGTAGAAAATGTATGGGAAGAGCTAAAGAATCTGAAAGTGGACAAAGCCATGGGACCTGATGGGATTCATCCAAGGATACTGAAGGAGCTCAGAGATGTGCTGGCGGGTCCGCTGTGTGACCTGTTCAATAGATCCCTAGAAACGGGAGTGGTGCCGAGTGATTGGAGAAGAGCGGTGGTGGTCCCGCTTCACAAGAGTGGGAACAGAGAGGAGGCTGGTAACTACAGACCAGTTAGCCTCACTTCGGTGGTGGGAAAAGTAATGGAGTCACTGTTGAAAGAGAGAATAGTGAACTATCTACAGTCCGGAGAATTGCTGGACCAGAGGCAGCATGGATTCACCAGGGGAAGATCCTGTCAGACAAATCTGATTGACATTTTTGACTGGGTAACCAAGGAATTGGATCAAGGAAGAACACTCGATGTCATCTACTTGGATTTCAGCAAAGCTTTTGATACGGTTCAGCACAGGAGACTGGTGAATAAAACGAGAAGCTTAGGAGTGAGTGACCTGGATTGCAAACTGGTTGATGGACAGAAGACAATGTGTGATGGTAAATGGAACTTTCTCTGAAGAGAGAGCGGTTTTAAGTGGTGTACCGCAAGGATCGGTGTTGGGACCGGTCCTGTTCAATATCTTTGTAAGCGACATTGCGGACGGGATAGAAGGTAAGATTTGTCTTTTTGCGGACTACACTAAGACCTGCAACAGAGTGGCCACGCTGGAAGGAGTGGAGAGAATGAGACGGGATTTAAGGAAACTGGAAGAGTGGTCGAAGATATGGCAGCTGAGATTCAATGCCAAGAAGTGCAAAGTCATGCATATGGGGAGTGGAAATCCGAATGAACTGTATTCGATGGGGTTCGGGGGGGGGGGAGGCTGATGTGCACAGAGCAGGAGAGAGACCTAGGGGTTATAGTGTCTAATGATATGAAGTCTGCGAAACAATGCGACAAGGCGATAGCAAAAGCCAGAAGAATGCTGGGCTGCATAGAGAGAGGAATATCGAGTAAGAAAAGGGAAGTGATTATCCCCTTGTACAGGTCCTTGGTGAGGCCTCACCTGGAGTACTGTGTTCAGTTCTGGAGACCGTATCTACAAAGAAGGTACAGAGAAGGGCGACCAGAAAGGTGGAGGGTCTTCATCGGATGTCATACGAGGAGAGATTAGGGATGTGAATCGTTTTAGGACGATTAAAATTATCGTCCGATAATTTTAATATCGTCTTAAACCATTATGGAACACAATACAATACAGATTCTAACGATTTATCGTTATAAATCGTTAGAATCGTGAGCCGGCACACTAAAACCCCCTAAAACCCACCCCCGACCCTTTAAATTAAATCCCCCCACCCTCCCGAACCCCCCCCCAATAACTTAAATAACCTGCGGGTCCAGCGGCGGTCCGGAACGGGCTCCTGCTCCTGAATCTTGTCGTCTTCAGCCGGCGAGGGTTCCGGCGCCTCGCTGAACGACCTCCTGCAGTCGATCTCCTGCCGGCGCCATTTTCCGTACGGAAACGATTCGCGGCGGGAAATCGCTCCCTGACCCCCGCTGGACCTCCAGGAACTTTTGGCCAGCTTGTGGGGGGCCTCCTGACCCCCACGAGACTTGCCAAAAGTCCAGCGGGGGTCCGGAAGGACCTCCTGCCGTCCAATCTTTTTCGTCTATGGCCGCCGCCATTTTTCGGCGCCATTTTGGAAAATGGCGCCGGCTGAAGATGACAAGATTCAGGAGCAGGAGCCCGTTCCGGACCGCTGCCGTTCCGGACCGCCGCTGGACCCGCAGGTTATTTAAGTTATTGGGGGGGGGGTTCGGGAGGGTGGGGGATTTAATTTAAAGGGTCGGGGGTGGGTTTTAGGGGGTTTTAATGTGCCGGTTTTTCGATTTTTCGATTTTTAACGATTTTTAACGATTTTTCACGATATTTTACCCCCCCAAACGGCAACAATACGATTCCCTCCCCCTCCCAGCCGAAATCGATCGTTAAGACGATCGAGGACACGATTCACATCCCTAGGAGAGATTGAAGAATCTAAATATGTACACCCTGGAGGAATGGAGGAGCAGGGATGATATGATTCAGACCTTCAGATACTTGAAAAACTTTAACGATCCAAAGACAATGACAAACCTTTTCCGTCAGAAAAAAATCAGCAGAACCAGAGGTCACGAGCTGAGGCTCCAGGGAGGAAGACTAAGAACCAATGTCAGGAAGTATTTCTTCACGGAGAGAGTGGTGGATGCCTGGAATGCCCTTCCGGAGGAAGTGGTGAAGTCCAAAACTGTGAAGGACTTCAAAGAGACATGGGATAAACACTGTGGATCCATCAGGTCTAGAGGATGCATATAAAGAGTAGGCAGCAAAACACTGCACGGAGCGGCAGTAGCCACAGAGGCATTCACGGAGCGGGATGCCAGTGGCCAGTGGTTGGTGTTCCACCTTCACGGAGCGGAAGGATGGAGGGCTGCCATCTCCAAATTAAAAAAAAAACAAACAAAAAAACCCAAAACAGGGGTGAGTAAGAGTATGTAAAATTAACAGAGAGTTCATAGGCTATAGGTATTACCAATTATTAGGCTTATTAAATATTTGTTGATAATTAATGTGGCTTTCAATACATACTTCACTTTCAATGCATATCCAGCATAGCTCTCTGCTTCAACAGCAGGGGAGAAGAAAAACTGATACTTCACGCATATCCAGCATAGCTCTCTGCTTCAACGGCAGGGGAGAAGAAAAACTAATACTTCACGCATATCCAGCATAGCTCTCTGCTTCAACGGCAGGGGAGAAGAAAAACTAATACTTCACGCATATCCAGCATAGCTCTCTGCTTCAATGGCAGGGGAGAAGAAAAACAACCAATAAGGACTGAATAACATAGTCTGGGTAAACTAATAAGTATGGATGTAGCTTGCTTGTTGCGGCAGTTACTACCCCTAACTAATCAAGCTTGATATTTCACTTGAATGCAGCTCCATCACTGCTCTCTGCATTAATGGTGGGGGTGAAAGGGAAATAGAACTAAGGGTTGCTAAGAGCCAAGAGAAACAGATAAGTATGAAAGGAAAGAAGTGTGAAGCTTGCTGGGCAGACTGGATATGCCAATTGGTCTTCTTCTGCCGTCATTTCTATGTTTCTATGTCTATGTTTCTATGACAAAGGTGAAAAATACTTGCTCATTCTTCTTGACCTTTCAGCCGCCTCAACACAGTGAACCACAATATACTATTGGAGCGACTATCCCAAATTGGTTTAACTGGCAATACCTTACGTTGGTTTTCTTCCTATTTTTCTGATCGAACATACCAAGTATTAATCAACAACAACCTATCAAAAATAATCAACCTCAATACCGGAGTCCCTCAAGGATCAGTTTTATCAGCCACCCTTTTCAACATATACCTTCTCCCCATTTGCCAACTACTAAAAGAATATGAAATCACACACTTCCTCTACGCTGATGACATTCAGCTCCTCATTCCCATACAAAATTTGATTGAAGACACCTACAAGAAAACCTCAGAACTACTTATTTCAATCAAACATCTCCTAAATTCCCTGAAACTCATAATCATCTTTGACAAAACTGAAATAATACCCATGGATAAAAAACCCAATCCAACTCCGCCACCCCTGACAATACTTGACAAACAAATGATAACTATACTCCCTACCACCCATACCAGGAACCTCGGAGTTATCATTGATAAAGAACTTTCTTTCAAGAACCACATAGCAAATAAAACTAAAGAAGGATACCACAGACTCCTAACCCTAAGACACCTGAAACCATTTCTCAACCCCTATGATTTCAGAACTGTACTTCAACTTCTTATCTTCTCCACCTTCGACTATTGCAACTCCTTACTAATTGGAATACCTTTTTCATCCCTCAAACCACTCCAAATACTGCAGAACTCAGCCACCAGAGTCCTATCTGGAACAAAAAGAAATGAACACATAACACCAATATTGATCTCACTTCACTGGCTCCCTATTACTGCACGTATTGCTTACAAATCAATGACCATAATCCACAAAATTCTAAACAATGATCATCAAGGTCTCTTAACACCCTAAACATAATCCCTCAAAATCCTCCAAGAAACCTAAGCTCTAATAACTCAGGCTACCTAAACATTCCCCCTATCAAAGATGCACATCTGGCAACCATAAGAGAAAGAACTTTTTCAATTGCTTCACCTAAACTTTGGAACACCCTACCTAAATTCCTGAGAACCCAACACGACCTAAAAATATTCAAAAAGGACCTAAAAACACTAATGTTCCGCAAATTCTACACTGACCCTCAGACGTCTGATCATTCCAACTCTCAACTGAACTCTCAGTTATAAACCTCTTAATACATTCTCTTCACCCTGAACTGCATACCCTCCTCTTCCAACCTAATAATGCTCTCTGGACTTGATATGCTTATTTCTGATATTGTTCAAATTGTTTTTATTATTGCACAACTGCTAAGAAAATGTATAACGTTCACATTGTTTTTTCTGTTACACAACTGCTAAGAAAAATGTATATTTTTTGTAAACCGTTATGATGGCTCTACTGAATGACGGTATATAAAACAACAAATAAATAAATAAATAGATAGATAAATAATACAGACAATTGTAGCAGGCTAACCAATGTTAATCACTAAAAGTCAATTAAGCCTAACGATATATCACTGAACATTGTCGTGGTTATTTTTATGATTTCCAAACCCACTGTTCCCTTCCCTCCCCTCACCCTCCCCCTTAGATCTTCCGACTGTCCGTCCAATTCTGTATGCTCGGTGTCTTCTGTTTGTCTTCTTTTTTATTTTGGTGTTTCATTCCATGTAGTAGATTGCGTCCAACCTAGTGGATATCTTCAGCCTGGTGAATGTAGGCCAATGCAGGAAGCTAGTTTGAGTACAGGTGGTCAGTAACTTCTTGCGGCAATGTAGATATATATGGTCCCCAAATTAAGTCCATGCATGCAAAATGTTTATCTGAAATATGTTTTGCTGTCAAATATTCCATCCTCCACCCCCCCCCCCCCCGATCCCTATCCCTGCGTATCTTTCCCCTGCCCTTTGTGTCCATACTATCCCTCCGTGTTCCCCGGAACCCTCCCATCTCAATCTATTAGATTTTCAGCTTCCCAACTCCTGCTGTTTACATTACCTCAAGGCATCTGTTTAGAATGCTGTTTCTGAATTTCTTTTACTCCCTGTACCATGTATTATAGTCTCTTGTACATTGCTTTGCTATATTTAGCATGATACCCTGTATTATATCTCCTCACATTAATATATAGCTACCGTATTTTCCGGCGTATAAGACGACTGGGCGTATAAGACGACCCCCCCTTTTTTATACATATTTTTAAGAAAAAAAATAATTTTACACTGAAACAGGAGCAACCCTATCTATGAAAAGGCAACACTACAAATACCGTATATCAGGCCCTAAAAACCAATACACCTCTTATTAGGAAAACAAAACTAGCAAGCAGCTATAGATCCCCATACAGAAATAATTGTAAAACTATACTAATAAGCAGAATAAATGTTTCAAAACAGCTATGAACAGAATAACATCCAACAATTAAAAACTCATAAAAACTATTAAACATTCTCCAAACACCAATAAAATATTTCAAAAAAGCAGACACATCACATAATATTAAATAATTAAAATGGCAGTCAATCAAGAAAAATAAACTTTAAAAGCCACCTTTACTTACTCCCTCCAGCAGCTCTCCTACTCCTCTTCCATGCAGGCCGTAGCACACACCAGAAGCAGCAGTAATGGCTAAGCTCTATACTCATGGTCCTCTTCCTTAGGGCCCATGTCTCTCACACACACACACACCATACCAGTCATGCCCCCATGACCAGTTTCTGTCTCTCACACACCAATCATTTCCCAAACAGTCTTTGACACACACACCAGACACCTTCCTGAACAGTTTCTCTCATGCCATACACACACACAGGCTTCCCACTCCCGTGTTCTGCTTACCGTACATATACGGGCTTCTCACTCTCATATTCACTTTCTCTGTCTCACACACACACACACCAGTCTCTCTCTCATTTCCATGCTTGCTCTCCATGTGCACAGGCTTCTCATTCCCTGAATCACATTCTTTCTCTCACATTCACACACACCAGTCTCTTTCTCTCACACACACCGTCACCTTATCAACCAGTCTCTCTCTCATGCACGCACACACACACACAGCCCTCCCGCTCCCATGCTCTCTCTCACATAATCAGGCTTCTTTCTCCCATGCTTTCTCACATACCCAGATTTCTCACTTCCATGCTTTTTCTCTCTCTCACACTCACATACACATCACTCATCTCTCTGAGCAGTCACTTTCATTGTCTCTCACATATACACACACATGAGCTCGCTGACCAGTTTCTCTCAATCACACACATGCTCTCAATCAAATGCATTCTCTCACTTACACACAGGCTGGCTGCTTCTCTCTCTCTCTCTCTCTCACTTCCACTCCCCCCCCCCCAGCACAAATGGTAGCTGCAGCAGCCTCCTCCTCTAGCCCCCGCAGGCCAAGAAAGAAGAAACCCATCGGCCGCGGGAGGCTCATGCTGCTGTCTCCTTTCCCAATTACCAGCTCCTTCGACTGCTTGGGGGCCGATGCTGCTGTCGTCGCTATTTTTTCACGCGGCACGGCTCTTTCTTCTTCCCGCCCCCCCGGCGGGAAGAAGAAAAGGCCAGCCGCGGATGCCACAGCTTTTTTTTTTGTTTTTGCACTGCTGCCGTTCCCGCTGGGTTTGAACGTGCTGATAGCCCAGCGGCAACAGCAGTGCGGTGCGCGGGAAGGAGAAAGCCGTGCCGCATGAAAAAATAGCAGCGGCGACAGCAGCATCGGCGCCCGAGCAATCGAAGCAGCTGATAATAGGGAAAGGAGACAGCACCATGAGCCTCCCGCGGCCGATGGGATTCTTCTTTCTTGGCCTACGGGGGCTGCAGCTACTATTTGTGCTTGGGGGGCGGGGGAGAGGAAGTGAGTGAGAGAGAGAAAAGCAGCCAGCCAGCCAGCCAGCCAGTGTGTAAGTGAGAGAATGCATTTGATTGAGAGCATGTGTGTGATTGAGAGAAACTGGTCAGAGAGCAGGTGTGCCCTATATGACAATACCCGGTGTATAAGACGACCCCCGACTTTTGAGAAGATTTTCTTGGGTTAAAAAGTCGTCTTATACGCCGGAAAATACGGTAGTTCTCTTGTAGCTGTTTTTGATACACCTTTACATAGCCCCTGTTACTAATACATATTTATCCCTTGTATATATGTTTCATTGTTTTGTAATTGTTCTATGTAAGGGCCATGCCCAACAGTTCTTAGTTTTATGTAAACCGATACGATGTGCAAACGGCTATCGGTATAGAAGAAACTCCAAATAAATAATAAAATCTATATAAATAAAAATGTTAAATAGTTTGTACGTCGTCGCTGATCTCGCCAACCGCTTAACCGAATGCGCTCAAATTTGCACACAACATTCACTTCCCATACGGGAAGGATCTGTATTGGGACCCTTACTGTTCAATATATTTATAAATGATCTGGAAAGAAATACGACTAGTGAGATAATCAAATTTGCAGATGACACAAAATTGTTCAGAGTAGTTAAATCACAAGCACATTGTGATAAATTGCAGGAAGACCTTGTGAGGCTGGAAAATTGGGCATCCAAATGGCAGATGAAATTTAATGTGGATAAGTGCAAGGTGATGCATATAGGGAAAAATAACCCATGCTATAATTACACAATGTTGGGTTCCATATTAGGTGCTACAACCCAAGAAAGAGATCTAGGTGTCATAGTGGATAACACATTGAAATCGTCAGTGCAGTGTGCTGTGACAGTCAAAAAAGCAAAGAGAATGTTGGGAATTATTAGAAAAGGAATGATGAATAAAACGGAAAATGTCATAATGCCTCTGTATCGCTCCATGGTGAGACCGCACCTTGAATACTGTGTACAATTCTGGTCGCCGCATCTCAAAAAAGATATAATTGCAATGGAGAAGGTACAGAGTGTTACGACTGGGCTCCGGTCAGGAGTCGTGAACACCACCCAGAAGGGTGGCTCCAGGTTGAGAGAGACAGGAATGGCTAAAACAGAGTCTGGGTCCAGGCTGGGTCAGGGCAGGCGGCAGAAAGCAGTGTCTAGGTTCAGGCTGAGTCAGGGCAGGCGGCAGATAGCAGTGTCTAGGTTCAGGCTGGGTCAGGGCACAGTAAGCAGGGCAAGGCAGGTCAGAAGGCCCGTAGGCCACACACGCACACAGAAGGCCCGTAGGCCACACACCGTAGTCGGGGCAAGGCAGGTCAGAAGGCCCGTAGGCCACACACACAAACAGAAGGCCCGTAGGCCACACACCGTAGTCGGGGCAAGGCAGGTCAGAAGGCCCGTAGGCCACACACCGTAGTCGGGGCAAGGCAGGTCAGAAGGCCCATAGGCCACACACCATAATCGGGGCAAGGCAGGTCAGAAGGCTCGTAGGCCACACACACACAGAAGGCCCGAAGGCCACACACCGAAAGGCAGGTCAGAAGGCCTGTAGGCCACACACACACAGAAGGCCCGTAGGCCACACACCATAAGCGGGGCAAGGCAGGTCAGAAGGCCCGTAGGCCACACACACACAGAAGGCCCGTAGGCCACACACCGTAAGCAGAGCAAGGCAGGTCAGAAGGCCCGTAGGCTACACACACACAGAAGGCCCGTAGGCCAGGTATGAAAAGCAAGGAAGAAGGCCCGAAGGCCGCGCAAGGCAAGGCAAGGAAAGGCCCGAAGGCCGCACAAGGCAAGGCAAGGAAAGGCCCGAAGGCCGCGCAAGGCTAGAGCAGGGAGCCCAGGTGAGCTCGATGCCGAAGCACCGAGGCAACTGTCAGGCAGGGTTATAAGGGCACACCCAGAACATAGAGTGGACAGAGGAGATGGACTGGGCCTGTCAGGAAAGTCAGCACTAGAGGGACCCCTGGTGGTGAGGCGGTTGCACTGCAGCCAAAACCGTAATAGTACCCCCTCCTCAAGGCCTCCCCCTCCTCCTGGGTCCCATCTTAGCAGGGGGTACTCAAAAATGAAATCAGACCCCTCCGAGGGCAGCAACAGCTGGAGCAATTCAACAGGCTCAGATGGCTGAGTCAGAAAGTCTGTTAGTGGTAACAGTTTGAGCCCCTCCGGGGGTGGCAGCAGGACCAGTTCAGCAGGCTCTTCTCGGGGTAGTGCAGCAGGCTCGGGCCCCTCTCGGGGTGAAACAGCAGGCTGGAACACCTCTCCGGGCGTTGTAGTAGGCTCGGACCCCTCTCCGGGCGTTGTAACAGGCTCGGACCCCTCTCCGGGCGTTGTAACAGGCTCGGACCCCTCTCGGGGCGTTGTAGCAGGCTCGGGCCCCTCTCGGGGTGAAACAGCAGGCTGGAACACCTCTCGGGGCGTTGTAACAGGCTCGGACCCCTCTCGGGGCGTTGAAGCAGGTTCAGACCCCTCTCGGGGCGATGAAGCAGGCTCGGACCCCTCTCGGGGCGTTGTAGCAGGCTCGAACACCTCTCCGGGCGTTGTAGTAGGCTCGGACCCCTCTCGGGGCGTTGTAACAGGCTCGGACCCCTCTCGGGGTGATGAAGCAGGTTTGGACCCCTTTCGGGGCGATGAAGCAGGCTCGAACACCTCTCCGGGCGTTGTAGCAGGCTCGGACCCCTCTCGGGGCATTGTAGCAGGCTCGGACCCCTCTCGGGGCGATGAAGCAGGTTCGGACCCCCCTCGGGGCGATGAAGCAGGCTCGGACCCCATTCGGGGCGATGAAGCAGGCTCGGACCCCATTCGGGGCGATGAAGCAGGCTCGGACCCCTCTCTGGGCGTTGTAGCAGGCTCGAACACCTCTCCGGGCGTTGCAGTAGGCTCGGACCCCTCTCGGGGCGTTGTAACAGGCTCGGACCCCTCTCGGGGCGTTGAAGCAGGTTCGGACCCCTCTCGGGGCGATGAAGCAGGCTCGGACCCCGCTCGGGGCGATGAAGCAGGCTCGGACCCCTCTCCAGGCGTTGTAGCAGGCTCAGACCCCTCTCGGGGCGATGAAGCAAACTCAGATGGCAGAGCAGCGAGGTTAGAAGTAGTGTACATGGAAGACACAGATTGTACTGCCAAGGGCTTGATACCTCGAGCCAAAGTCTGAAGCTCCTGATTTTGTTTCTGGAGGAGCAGGTTAGAGAAGGCACAGGCCGTTCCAGGACGTCTAGGGAAGGTGCTCGTTACAGGCTGTTCAGCAGCTGTGGGAAGCAGAGCCCTGCTCGGGTTAATGAGTTCCATCTGTTTTTGTGCTTGATCTCCTAGAACGGAAGTCCTAGAAGTTCTCTTGGCCAGGTAAGTTTTTGGTTTTCCTGAAGTATAAGCTGCTTTTTGGTGAAACGTTTTGTGACAAGTTATGCTACAATCTTCTGTTAGTAAACTGTCCAGGGTGAAAACATTCCTAGCTGAGCCAGAAGCAGGGCAGAGTGTGATAGCTCTGGCTGAATCTTTATGAGGAGACGGTGGCCCGTTAGCTGTGCAGCGGGGGCAGGGTTTGCCTGGAGGCAAAAGACAAGGAAGACAGAGACACTTCCACCAGCCTGGTTTGGGAGAATTGCAATTAAGGCATTCTTGGTATACAGACACATTTCTTTTATGACAGTTGCTGCATATCCAGTGCTCCTGGTCCGAGAGCTGACAAGCTAAACAGTTCAGGTACGTAGGATAATTCAGAGTTTGACAAATGGTACAGATAATAAACTGTGAAGACTCACCGTCTGAATACTGAGTCCTCTCTGTCTCTCCCAATGTGAATGGCTTCGGCATACTGTTACGACTGGGCTCCGGTCAGGAGTCGTGAACACCACCCAGAAGGGTGGCTCCAGGTTGAGAGAGACAGGAATGGCTAAAACAGAGTCTGGGTCCAGGCTGGGTCAGGGCAGGTGGCAGAAAGCAGTGTCTAGGTTCAGGCTGGGTCAGGGCAGGCGGCAGATAGCAGTGTCTAGGTTCAGGCTGGGTCAGGGCAGGCGGCAGAAAGCAGTGTCTAGGTTCAGGCTGGGTCAGGGCAGGCGGCAGATAGCAGTGTCTAGGTTCAGGCTGGGTCAGGGCACAGTAAGCAGGGAAAGGCAGGTCAGAAGGCCCGTAGGCCACACACGCACACAGAAGGCCCGTAGGCCACACACCGTAGTCGGGGCAAGGCAGGTCAGAAGGCCCGTAGGCCACACACCGTAATCGGGGCAAGGCAGGTCAGAAGGCCCGTAGGCCACACACACACAGAAGGCCCGAAGGCCACACACCGAAAGGCAGGTCAGAAGGCCCGTAGGCCACACACACACAGAAGGCCCGTAGGTCACACACCGTAAGCAGAGCAAGGCAGGTCAGAAGGCCCGTAGGCCACACACACACACAGAAGGCCCGTAGGCCAGGTATGAAAAGCAAGGAAGAAGGCCCGAAGGCCGCGCAAGGCAAGGGAAGGAAAGGCCCGAAGGCCGCGCAAGGCAAGGCAAGGCAAGGCAAGGAAAGGCCCGAAGGCCGCGCAGGGGAAGGCAAGGAAAGGCCCGAAGGCCGCGCAAGGCTAGAGCAGGGAGCCCAGGTGAGCTCGATGCTGAAGCACCGAGGAAACTGTCAGGCAGGGTTATAAGGGCACACCCAGAACATAGAGTGGACAGAGGAGATGGACTGGGCCTGTCAGGAAAGTCAGCACTAGAGGGACCCCTGGTGGTGAGGCGGTTGCACTGCAGCCAAAACTGTAACACAGAGAAGGGCTACCAAAATGATAAGGGGAATGGAACAACTCCCCTATGAGGAAAGACTAAAGAGGTTAGGACTTTTCAGCTTGGAGAAGAGACGACTGAGGGGGGATATGATAGAGGTGTTTAAAATCATGAGAGGTCTAGAACGGGTAGATGTGAATCGGTTATTTACTCTTTCGGATAGTAGAAAGACTAGGGGGCACTCCATGAAGTTAGCATGGGGCACATTTAAAACTAATCGGAGAAAGTTCTTTTTTACTCAACGCACAATTAAACTCTGGAATTTGTTGCCAGAGAATGTGGTTCGTGCAGTTAGTATAGCTGTGTTTAAAAAAGGATTGGATAAGTTCTTGGAGGAGAAGTCCATTACCTGCTATTAAGTTCACTTAGAGAATAGCCACTGCCATTAGCAATGGTTACATGGAATAAACTTAGTTTTTGGGTACTTGCCAGGTTCTTATGGCCTGGATTGGCCACTGTTGGAAACAGGATGCTGGGCTTGATGGACCCTTGGTCTGACCCAGTATGGCATTTTCTTATGTTCTTATGTTCTTACATTACATATAGGTCACACCTGTGACAGGTAATACAAGTTTAAAAATTGCTTACACAAAACAGCGACATCTGGTGGCCGTCGGCGCAAGCACAACCTCTTACACCTTTCACACACACCACACCCCACCCCCACACAGGGCTATTGTCTTTCATTCACACTCCCTCATAACACACAGAAATCCACACTCATCACACCACACACCCCCACCCACATGCCTGCCAATGTCACTTACTTCACCCACCCTCCCAAAACATACCAAAACACGAATTCCTGGCTGCTACATTGGGAAGCCACGCATTTCACACACCCTCCTATTTTAAATTAAAGTACCCTCTTCCACCCACCCACGCACTGCACTCCGATCACACACTACACCTGAAACAAGTCCGTGCTTCTCCGCCGGCACCACAGGAATGGTCCGGGACACATTGCATTCAGTAGGGCCATCGGATGCCAGCAACTAAAATGGCACCGGCGAACCTTGCCCTTACTATGCTATACGGAGACAACAATGACATCGGTACACCATGTGACATAGTAAGGGCAAGAGCCCGTCGGCGCCATATCCTCAGCGGACATTTGCCCTTACTAGGTCAGGAATCCTGACGCACCACTTTCACCGGTGAAGTTTTGCGACATGGCAGCCGGCGGAACAAACCCTAGCACACACCCTCGCCTCCGGCTGGCAGTTTACGCAGGTAGCCGGGGAGGATCACGGTGGGGAACCGTTCTCATTTTCCGCCGTGCGTTTTTCACAGGAGGGGGGGGGCACTCATTCTCCACATCTCCCGAGAGGGGGGCTGTAGCGTGGGTTGCTCTATTTCGCCGGGTTGGGGGGGGGGGGGGGCGGGGGGCCAGGAAGGTGTGCTTGCATATTTAAACTATTCTTTGCTGGTGCTGTTCATTTGGGGTAAAAAAAAAAAAAAAACACACAAACTATAACCTTTACTGATCTCTGAAAGCTAACGGATTAGCCCTCCAAAAGAAACTTCTCTACAGACACATTACTAGGTGGATGAGGCACTCCCCTATTTTTATCCCTAAGGATCACAACCTCCCACTGACTGACCACATTTATACACACCAATTCATTTCTTATCTATCAGCATCGCAACTGCTTTTTAAGGTCTGGATCCTCTTACCTAAGAAGGCATTAATTTTTGCCCTGTGCATTTCTCTTGCTCTTCGGACATTACAGTCCCATTTCCCTTGATCCTTTTACACACCATTCATACATCTCTTGCAATTCACCAAATTGATGCCTCGCAGAAAATCTAACTTACATCGGTGTACTCGCGCTGCGCTAGCGGCACAACGCCTTAGAACTAGGCGCACGGAGGAGGAATGGACAGCAAAAAAACAGCACAACAAGGAAAGAATAGCTGTAGGAAGACAGCAGGAAGCGTCCAAGCAACATCATCCAGACTGCTAGAGGCACGCTTGCGATCACGGCAAGCACGTTCCGCTGCTCACAATCTCCTTCGTTCACAACACCATGCCCATGAAACGCTGACAGTGGCTGAAATCCCTCTAACACCGACAGCACCTCAATGTCAGCCATGGATCCCACATCAACTGGCCAAACATTATAATCGACTTGCTTTCCGATACAACCCACATCAGGATTATACTTTCATACGGCATGTTCTCATTGGCTCTATGACACACGTGTGTCCATACTGCAAGGCTATGAAATTTCTGGGAGAAACAAAGGGGATGTGTTGCTATCAAAAATTTAAGGACCAATATCATAGAAGCTACAATCTTGACAGGACCTTTCAAAGGTGAAGATGTACTCATTCCTTGCATCCCTATCATTCCAACAGATATGCCATTTCAATTTAAAAGACTGCAATTCCCAATTAGATTGGCATTTGCAATAACCATCAACAAAGCTCAAGGACAATCTTTACACCTCTGAGGTTTACATCTACAAACCGATTGCTTCTCACATGGACAATTGTATGTTGCATGTTCACGAGTAGGCAAACCTGACAATTTGTATATCTGCACTAATGATGGAACAATAAAAAATGTCGTATACCCACAAGCATTGCAAAATTAAACATATTACAGATATCCCCTGGCTCTGTTCTGTTTTTTCAACTTAACCAGGCTCAGCCACAGCAATGCGTGGCAGGGTACAGCTAGTCTTTAATAAAAGTATTTTACCAGCGAGAGAGAGCGGTAAACTACTCCAAGCTTTTAAATTACGCAGCAGTTTTGTTTTCAGGGGTGTAACATTTAAACTGTATAGATCCTGCAGTGTAGCAGGAACAAAAATACCTAGGTATTTAAGATGGGAATCCACCCATTTTAAGGGAAAAAGCCCAGGACAGGATTTTTTCAATGATCCAAGGATATCCAATGCCTCGGACTTGTCAGTATTGACTTTTAATCCTGCAAAACTCCCAAAAGAGGTTTGTATCTGGAGAATGCGTGGCAGGGATGTAACCAGATTATTTAAGAATACTAACATGTCATCGGCAAAAGCTGATGACATGTTACTCCATGGAAGAACCGAGCCCTTACCTGCTTCCTCGGGCCATGGTCGGCGGGGGGGTTCGGGTAGTCCGCTCCCGCGGGGGTCGTACCAGCTCGGGCCTGGTCGGGTGGTGCCACGGCGGCGTCTCCACAAGGGAGACGCCGCCGACTCTCGGAACATAGCCCCTCCCCTCCTAGGCGCATGTGCGCGCTAGGAGCAGGAATTTAAAGGGCACTTCCTGCCAAGCCGCGGGTCAGCACCCAAAGTGACGTCAGACGCCGGTGGGTATTTAAACCCGGCGTCTGATCACAGCAGATTGCCTTGCAAGGAGGTTCCTGCTTGATCCTCGTTGTGCTGTGCTGCTCCAGGTGCTTCCAGCCTGTGCTGATCCTTGTTCTTGGGGATTCGTTTCCTGTGTGGGCTCTGCGACTCCGTTCCTGTCCATGGACCTTTCGCTTGACTTCCTGGTTCCTGACTTCGGCCTTGTTCTTGACTCTTCTGCCTGCCTCCTGCCTCGACCCTGGTCAGTCTCCGGTTTCTCATCAACATCCTAGGTCTCCTAAGTCCCAGTGGCTCGGACCCCACGGGCTCCTCCCGGGGGATTGCGGGCTTCCAGGGCGAAGCCATCTCTTCAGCATCCTAGGTCTCCTGTCCCAGCGGCTCGAACCTCACGGGCTCCTCCCGGGGGGGTTGCGGGCTTCCAGGGCGAAGCCATCTCTTCAGCATCCTAGGTCTCCTAAGTCCCAGCGGCTCAGACCTCACGGGCTCCTCCCGGGGGGTTGCAGGCTTCCAGGGCCAAGTTCCACATCCACGTTTGTCTGACATCGCCTTCCGGCCTTGTTCATCTCAGCGGAGCACTTCCCATCTTCTCCGCAAGGCCGGTCTAAGAGTCCACTAATCCGTTCGCAACAGTTTGCAAGGCCATTGACTTGGCGGATCTGTCTAGTCTCCAGGCCATTCCGGGCATGGCACAGTGGATACAGCAGCAACAACATTGCCTGGAGGTGCTTACCACTACGATGGAACGTCTGGCTAATCGGTTGGAGGCCACGCCTCCAGAGGTTCGTACGGCTCCTCTACCCGCACCCGTAGTGTCTGTCAGCACATCTACCCAGCTGCCGGCTCCATCCCGTTACTCCGGGGATGCCAGAACTTGCAGAGTTTTCCTGAACCAATGTTTCATCAGGTTCTCTCTTCTACCCAATCAGTTTCCCTCGGACTCCGTAAAGGTGGCTTATATTCTGTCATTGTTAGACGGAAAGGCGTTGACCTGGGCCTCTCCCATGTGGGAGCGCAATGACCCGCTACTGAATAACCTATCACAGTTCGTGACCAATTTCAAGTTGGCATTTGTTGAACCCGCAAGATTATCCACGGCTACTTCTGAACTGCTGCAATTAAGACAAGGGTCTCGTCCTCTTGCAGACTTTGCCATAGAGTTCCGGACCCTCGCCCTTGAAGTCGTATGGCGGGAGGATAGTCTTTGAGGAGTGTTCCTTGAGGGCCTGTCGGCTCGGATCAAAGATGAGTTAGCGGGCCGCAACATTCCAGAGGACATCAACGAGCTGATAGATCTGGCAGGCCGCATAGATCGTCACTTGCAACAGAGGGCTAAGGAGGGCCGCTCAACCCGGCGCCCAATCTCGCTTGCCTCCGGGTCATCTAGGTCTACGACCACCCCGTCCAGTCGGGAGACTGCACACTCAGAGGACTCCATGGAAGAACCCATGCAGTTGGGCTGCACCTCTCTATCTGTGGAGGAGAGATGTCGGCGTCGAACATTGGGCTTGTGTCTATACTGCGGGGCTAAGGGTCACTTTTTAGCCCAGTGTAAAGAACGGCCGGAAAACTCCAGCGCCTAGGAACACATGGGGGGCTGCTCCTAGGCTGCTCCTAGGAGTGTTCCTTGAGGGCCTGTCGGCTCGGATCAAAGATGAGTTAGCGGGCCGCAACATTCCGGAGAACATCAACGAGCTCATAGATATGGCAGGCCGCATAGATCGTCACTTGCAACAGAGGGCTAAGGTTCCTTCGAGACCATCGCCTTCATAGACTCGGGGGCAGGTGGGAATTTTATCTTGGTGGATCTGGTTCAGCAACTACAGATTCCCACTCGCCCATGTAAGCCTCCTTTGCGAATTATCTCTATCCGTGGTACTCTCCTCCCCGGAAACATCTCCGCCACCACTGTTCCGCTCACCTTGCACACCGGAGTCTTGCACACCGAGAGGATTTCCTTGTTGATCTTGGAGAAGGTGGTTCACCCTGTAGTTTTAGGTCTACCTTGGCTGCAGCAACATTCTACTGTCATTCATTGGGACTCCTTACAGATTGCTAAATGGAGTTCCTTCTGTTTCACCAACTGTCTCAAGACCTTCTGCGGACCCCGTATATCTCTGTCTCTCACTTCAGTGGTGCCGCCAGCACCTTACGCAGACTTTGCTGATGTATTTTCTAAAAAGAAGGCAGAGATTTTACCTCAGCATTGCCCGTTTGACTGTGCCATTGAGTTACTCCCTGGAACCACGCCTCCTCGTGGTAGGGTGTATCCTCTGTCCTTACCGGAGACCTGTGCCATGTCAGAGTACATCACTGAGAACCTGGCCACTGGATAGGTTACAAGGAGCCCGAGTCTTCACGAAATTGGATCTGCGGGGTGCTTACAACTTGGTGCGGATTCGCCCCGGGGATGAGTGGAAGACAGCCTTTAACACCAGGGATGGGCATTATGAGTACCTCGTCATGCCCTTTGGGTTATGCAACGCCCCTGCCGTCTTTCAGCATCTTATGAACGAGGTACTTTGAGAATTGCTGCACTCCTCCGTCATCGTGTACTTGGATGATGTATTGATCTACTCTATAGATCTGGAGACACACCGCCAGCATGTAAGACGTGTATTGCAAAGTTGGAGAAATGCATGTTTGAACAGAGGAGTCTCCCGTTCCTATTGTCTCTGCAACTGGATTCCAGATGGACCCCGAAAAAGTAGCTGCAATTAGGGATTGGCCTCGTCCCAAGGGCTTGAAAGCTTTACAGCACTTTCTCAGCTTTGCAAAATTTTACAGGCATTTCATCCCTCATTACTCTCGGTTAGTGGTGCCTCTTACCCCCCTCACCTGAAAAGGAGCGGACGCTGTGCAGTGGCCAGAAGCAGCCTGTACTGCTTTCGAGGAACTAAAGAAGGCCTTCCTTCGGGATATCGCCATCCAGACCCTCTTCGCCCATTTATCGTCGAGGTAGACGCCTCCAATATAGCCGTGGGAGCTGTGCTTAGTCTAACCTCCAGTTCAGGAAGTCTGCTCCCCTGTTCCTACTTCTCGAAGAGGTTTTCTGCATCTGAATGTAATTACAGCATCGGGGATAAGGAATTTCTTGCAATAAAATTGGCTTTTGAGGAATGGAGGCAATGGCTGGAGGGGGCGGCGCATACTATTACTGTTTATACAGATCACAAGAACTTGGAGTTTCTTAGCCAAGCGCAACGCCTCAATCCCAGGCAAGCTCGCTGTTCGTTGTTCTTTAATCGCTACCGCCCAGCATCAAAGAATGTGAGAGCAGACGCCTTGTCTCGTACGGCAGAATTAGAGGAGGAGACTGGTCTCCCTCAGTATATTCTGGACCCAGCGAAGATAAACCTCTCTAGTGCTAGGGTAACGCCTATAGGAAGAACCGTGGTACTGCGACGCTCTAGAGTGAGTGTTCTAGAATGGGCTCATGAGTCTTTTACTGGTGGCCATGCAGGCCGCGAAAGAACCCTAGATTTACTCAATCGCTTTTACTGGTGGCCCACTATAAGACGATGTTCGTCTCTACATTTCTTCATGTGCTACTTGTGCCAAACAGAAACCAAGAATTGGAAAGCCTTGGGGATTGCTACAACCCTTGCCAATACCGGTAGAACCCTGGACTCATATCACCACTGATTTTGTGGTAGATCTACCAGCGTCAGAAGGGAACACGGTCATCTGGGTAACTGTGGATCGGTTCTCTAAAATGGCCCATTTTGTTCCACTCCCCAAGTTACCTTTAGCTCCAGAGTTGGCTCAGCTGTTCATTCAACATGTATTCCGGATCCACGGGCTTCCGCAAGATATAGTGTCAGACAGGGGACCTCAATTTACCACCCGTTACTGGAGGGCATTGTGCAAAAAGTTTGACGTACAACTTAATTTATCCACTGCCTTCCATCGGCAAAGCAATGGGCAAACGGAACGCACCAATCGTTCATTGAAGACATTTCTCCGCACTTTTGCCAACAAAAGACAGGACAATTGGGTGTGAGTACTACCATGGGCAGATTTCTCGTACAATAATCATACTCACTCCGTCATGGGAACTTCACCTTTCCTCACCGTATATGGCAAGCAGCTCAAACCTCCATTGCCCCTGCCCACTCAGAGTGCTACACCAGCTGTGCAATTGTCTGCACAACAGCTTCAAGGTCTCTGGACCTCCATCCAAAGGAAACTCTCTCGTGCAGCGAGAGCAGCCAAGAAGTGGGCAGACCGTCATCGCCAGCCAGCTCCAATCTTCCTTCCTGGCGATCGCGTCTGGCTCAGTACCAAAAATATTCATCTGCGGGTACTGTCTAGGCACCTGGCCCCAAGATACTGTGGCCTGTTCCGTATGGCAGAGAGAGTGGGTCTCGTCTCATACCGCCTTCGTCTCCCCTCCTCCATGCGTATACATAACGTGTTTCATGTATCTCTGCTAAAGCCTCTTATCCTCTCCAGGTATCACAACAAGGTTCCGGAACCCACGGACACGCCTGTCCAAGATGACCCCATCTATCAAGTTCATGAGGTTCTTGATGTCCGCTTTCACCGTCGGCGGTGGGAGTATCTGCTGGCATGGGAGGGCTGTGGCCCTGAGGAGAATTCGTAGGAACCTGCCCGCCACATCTTGGATAAGACACTTCTTCAGCAGTTTCATCTCCTCCACCCTGGTAAACCTGGGCCTTCTAGGAGGGGACATAAAGGGGGGGGGTACTGTTGTCACCAGTCCGGCAACCAAGCTCTTATCTGCTTCCTCGGGCAGTGGTCGGCAGGGTCCGGGTTTGGGTAGTCCGCTCCCGCGGGGGTCGCACCAGCTCGAGCCTGGTCGGTTGGTGCCGCGGCGGCATCTCCATGAGGGAGACGCCGCCGACTCTCGGAACGTAGCCCCTCCCCTCCTAGGCACGCGCGCGCACAAGGAGCAGGAATTTAAAGGGCACTTCCCGTCAAGCCGCGGGTCAGCCCCCAAAGTGACGTAAGTCACCGGTGGGTATTTAAACCCGGCGTCTGATCACAGCAGATTGCCTTGCAACGAGGTTCTTGCTTGATCCTCGTTGTGCTGTGCTACTCCAGGTGCTTCCAGCCTGTGCTGATCCTTGTTCTTGGGGATTCGTTTCCTGTGTGGGCTCTGTGACTCCGTTCCTGTCCATGGACCTTTCGCTTGACTTCCTGGTTCCTGACTTCGGCCTTGTTCTTGACTCTTCTGCCTGCCGCCTGCCTCGACCCTGGTCAGTCTCCGGTTTCTCATCAGCATCCTAAGTCTCCTAAGTCCCAGTGGCTCGGACCCCATGGGCTCCTCCCTGGGGGTCGCAGGCTTCCAGGGCGAAGCCATCTCTTCAGCATCCTAGGTCTCTCCTAAGTCCCAGCGGCTCGAACCTCACGGGCTCCTCCCAGGGTGTCGCGGGCTTCCAGGGCCAAGTTCCACATCCACATTTGCCTGACACCGCCTTCCGGCCTTGCTCATCTCAGCGGAGCACTTCCCATCTTCTCCGCAAGGCGAGTCTAAGAGTCCACTAATCCGTTCACAACAAAAGCAGCCACCTTAAAACTTGTTTGTTTAAAAGAAAACCCTTGTATCTCTGTTGACTCTGCGATTTTTCTAAGTAAAGGGTCTAAGGCCAAAATATACAAAATAGGAAACAAAGGGCAGCCCTGCCTTACCCTTCTCTGTATGTGGAAAGCTGCAGAGACTGTATCATTTACTAACAGGTGAGATTCTGGTCTATGATATAAAGCAGCAATGGCCTTGATTATATAGTTCAAAAAACCATATCTGCTCAATACCAAAAACATGTAATCCCTTGAAACACGATCAAAGGCTTTTTCTGAGTCAAAGCCCACGACCATCGCCTGCTGGCCCTGCCATTTTGAGATTTCGATCGCCGAGAGCAAATGAATAATATGTACCCCGGCATTCCTAGATTTCACAAATCCTGCTTGATTAGAGGAAATGAGGGATGGTATAACCACGCCCATGCGTAACACCAACACCTTAGCAAATAATTTTAAGTCTTGATTTAGCAGGGAAATTGGTCGGTATGAGGCGGCCATCAGCGGATCTTTCCCAGGTTTAGGCAATATGGTGATATGAGCCTTAGTAAAAGCCGGGGGAAATACCCCTTTTTCACAGGCATTGTTATAAAAAGAGGTCATGGGTTCTAGGATAAGTGTACCTAAGATTTTATAGTACTCCGCTGTCATACCATCTGGGCCCGGGGATTTATTATTCTTACTAGATTTAATGACCCTCATCAGTTCCCCTTCTGTAATGGGTTTATTGAGGAATTCCTGCTGTAATTTGGTTAAAGTGGGTATGGTTAGTCCTTTGATAAAAACCTCTTCCACATGGTTTCCACCTGTTCTATCTTCCATGTATAAGGCCTCATAAAATAATCGTAAAGTCTCACCTATATCCTGTGAAAATATTACAATTTTCCCACCTACTGTTCGCATCCTCCCAATGAAAGTTTTTTTTTTCTTTTTATAGCTACCATGCTTGCCAAAAGCTTCCCCGATTTAACCCCATACCGAAAAAAAAAATGTTCAGACTGCCTTAGCACCTTTTGGGCTCGAACGTGCAAGTGAGAATTAAGACTGTTCATACAAGCCCAATAGGAAGCTTTATTTGCAGAGGATGGATGTTCTGTCAAGCGTTTTTTAGCCTGTTGTAGTTTAGATTCTAAAAGGAGAATCTGCGCATTAAGTTGTTTATTTTTATTAATGAAATAGGCAATAATGGCCCCCCTCAAAACTGCTTTGCTAGCTTCCCAATATATTGTGGGATCTTGACATTGTGATTTGTTATGTCTTTCGTACTCTTCCCATTTTCCTTTTAAATACTCATGAAATCTTTTATCATTATTTAGATGACTTGGAAATCTCCAATGTTTGGGGAGGGAGCGATCAGCTGAAAACCAGATGTCCGCCCACACCGGGGCATGGTCTGCAATTACTATACTTCCTATATCCGCTTCCTCTACCCTAGCAAACAGATTTCTACGCCAAAAAAAATACACGGCTTCTTGTATGACCCAAAAACCCTTTTCTCATACGTTGCAGCTCTTACCACCCCTGTTCCCCCCACCATCCCAGAAGAAGAAGCCCAAAACAAATCCACAGAGTTGGCAATCTTCTTCAACAGCAAAATTAAGAACTTACTTGCTCCTCTGGCATCATCCAACTCCACATCAAATACCTTGCCTACACCTAGCCAAAACTACCCACCAACCATCCACTTACAGAAACTGGAATCCTTCGAACTCACATTATCCTTGGAAATCGAATCGATAATCAAGAATATGAAACCCTCATCGCACCCATTAGACCAAATACCTACCAAACTCCTTCTCACCATACCCAATACCATTGCTAAACCTCTGGCCGACATCATTAATTGCTCCCTCAGTCAAGGTTCAGTCCCTGACTCATTAAAAATTGCTTCTCTGAAACCCCTACTGAAAAAACCCAATCTGGACCCAGCCAACCCTGGAAATTTCCGCCCCATTGCAAATCTACCTTTCATAGCCAAGCTAATGGAGAAGTTAGTTAACACATGACTCACAGACTACCTGGACTCTCACAACATCCTCGACACTTCCCAATTCGGATTCAGGAAACTCCTGAACACAGAATCTCTCCTTCTTTCATTAACAGACAACATCCTGATGGGCCTTGACAAAGGCCAATCATACCTTCTAGCCCTCCTCGATATTTCAGCAGCGTTCGACACTGTAAATCATTCAATCCTCATCAACCGTCTAAAGGAAATAGGCATTTCTGGCTCTGCACTCCTCTGGTTCAAATCCTTTCTTTACAACAGGTACTACAAAGTCAAAATAAATGACAAAGAATGCCACCCAGTCCCCTCTAAACAAGGAGTACCACAGGGTTCATCTCTCTCTCCTACCCTGTTTAATATTTATCTACTTCCGTTATGCCAATTACTCAACAGCCTCAACCTCACCCACTATATATATGCGGATGACGTGCAGATACTAATCCCCATCTCGGACCCCATCTCCACCACACTAAACTTCTGGAACAATTGCCTGCACTCCATAAACCGCCTTCTATCAAGTCTCAACCTGGTTCTCAATACATCCAAAACTGAACTCCTTGTCATCTCCCCCAGTGATACTAACCCCTTCGCCAACAACGCAACCATACCACTAGCAACCCAGGTGAGAGATCTTGGAGCAACCCTAGACTCAAGATTGAACTTTAAAAAGTTCATTAATACCACAACTAAAGAATGCTTCTTCAAGCTACAGGTCCTAAAACAACTAAGACCACTACTACACTTCCATGATTTCCGTTCAGTTCTTCAAGCCATTCTATTTTCTAAAATTGACCACTGTAATGCACTACTACTCGGTCTCCCCACCTCTTCCACTAAACCTCTACAGATGCTACAAAATGCAGCGGCTAGGATCCTTACAAACTCACGTCGTAAGGACCACATCACTCCAGTCCTAAAAATCCTACACTGGCTTCCTATCCACTATAGAATACTTTTCAAGACTCTTACTATTATCCAAAAATCGGTCTACCAACAACCCTCACTCCAGCTCTCCATCCTGCTGGAACTTCATGCCTCCACAAAGCCGATCAGATCAGCATACAAAGGTTCTCTCCAGGCTCTCCCAAGCAAATCCTTGGTCCACAGCTCCATTCATAAACGAGCACTCTCAACAGCAGGTCCTCTCCATTGGAATTCTCTTCCCCCTGATATATGCCAGGAACAATGCCACCTATCCTTCAGAAAGAAACTGAAAACCTGGCTGTTCGCCCAAGCATATAGCTGAAGAAGCCTCTCTCAACTTTATTAACTCTCTCACATACCCACCCTTTCCCTATTCCCCCCCCCCCCACCACACGTTACCTCCCATGTTCTGATAACACCTGCCTGAGATAACTCTCCAGCCGAATTCAGCAACCTTATGTTAATTTCCATTTGTTAATTTACTTTTGTCTCTTTACCATTTTGGTACTCTCCAGTTGTATTATTTTGAAATCTTTCCTTTCTTCCAAAGCCCATGTTTATTCCCCTTGTTCAATGTAACTTTTTACCTTCTATATATTGTTAATTGGTTCTCCCCTAGTTTCATTGTAAACCAGTACGATAAGACCTCGTCTTGAGCATCGGTATATTAAAAGAATTTAAATAAATAAAATAAATAATCAATTCTAGATATTGTACCATGTGCATGGGAGACATGCGAATATTCTCTAACACCCAGGTGCAAAGTATGCCAAATGTCGAGCAGTTTCAGTGTTTCACAAAGATACGTTACTCCCGTATCTAGGTTTATAACCTAGTGGAAGTTGTGATTTGTCTAGGCTGGCATCATGTATGCTATTGAAATCTCCCGTTAATATCAATTCTCCTTGTGAATGTATCAGCAGGAGGTTGGTAAGCGGAGTAAAAAATGCAGGGTCAAGTGCATTTGGGGCATATACATTACACAATGTGATCTTCTGTCCAGCCAAGGAGCCTAGAAGTATCACATATGAAGAGGAGGAATATCCTAGTGGTTAGAGCAGTGGGCTACAAACGAGAAGACCAAGGTTCACATCTGGCTGTCACTCCTTGTGACAATAGGCAAGTCACTTTACCCTCCATTGCCTCAGGTACAAACTTAGATTGTAAGCCCTCTGGGAATAGGGAAATACCTACAGTACATGAATGTAAACCAATGTGATATCTCAGATCAAATGTCAGTAAATAAATAAATCTGCCCTGTTCATCCTTTATCTCCATGGTTACTGTCAGAGGGGTTTTTCTGTGAACCAAGACTGCTACCCCACCCTTTTTCCCTTTAGCATAGGAGAAATAACAGGCCGCCGCCCACTCTCTACATAGCTTCGCACTTTCCTTCTCATCTAAATGAGTGTCTTGTATGCATGCAATATTGACCATAAGTCTCTGGAGGTGTTGGAACATTTTTTTGCGTTTGATGGGGGAACCAAGCCCGTTGATGTCCCAGGAAATACATCTGTTCTTAACCCCCATTGTCTGGGTAATGGGACTTATTTATTTATTTATTTATTTATTTATTTATTTAACATTTTTTATATACCGACAGCCGATTGCACATCATATCGGGGTACAGTTAACTCAAAACTAATAGGCGGTGCCTTTACATGGAAACAAAAGCTGAAAATTAAAAATTAAACAGGTATTACGAGGGAAAATTGAACAAAATTGAACAAATTAATAATAGTAATGTACAAAATATTTACAAGAGAGTCATCAGTCAGATGGACAGAGGTTTTCATACATCAAGTGGAGGGGAAGTAGGCTTGTTGAAAAAGCAGAGTTTTTAGTTTCTTTTTGAATTTTGGGGTGGATGTTTCTGTGCAGATATCTGGTGGGAGGGAGTTCCAAAGAGTAGGGGCGGCGAGGGAGAAGGCTCTGTTCATTGTATATTTTAGCTTGAAGGGTTTGATGGAAGGGGAGCGGAGGGTTCCTTGGAGGGCAGGATATGTAGATCTAGTGGAGGAGCAAGGAAGGAGGTGGGGGGTGGGGGGGGGAGAGCCAATTGAAGTTTTCATTAGTGATGCTTTTGTGAATAAGGGAAAGAGTTTTGAACAGGATACGTGATTGGATTGGTAGCCAGTGGAGTTCAATAAGGGTAGGAGTGATGTGATCTCTTTTTCTAGTGTTTGTAAGGATACGTGCAGCAGCGTTCTGTAGTAGTTGTAAAGGTTTGATACGGTTGGAGGGGAGGCCAAGGAGGAGAGCATTACAGTAATCAATTTTGGAAAAGATGATAGATTGAAGTACTGTGCGAAAGTCAGAGAAGTATAGGAGGGGTCTGAGTTTTTTGATGGTTTGTAGTTTAAAATAGCAGTCACTTAAGATAGCTTTGATGTAGGGTTTGAAGGAGAGTTGATTATCCAGGAGAACACCAAGGTTACGGATGTGTGGGTGGAAGGTAGTGGAAGGGTAAGATAGAGGAGGAGAAGGAAGGGGTAGTTTAGTGGAAATAATAAGGAGTTGTGTCTTTTGGGGGTTGAGAGCAAGGTGCATACCAGTGAGGAGTTTGTTAATGGCGGTCAGGCATGATTCCCAGTTTTGGAGAGCTGAGTTAAGAGAGTCAGAGAAAGGGAAGAGGATTTGTACATCATCAGCGTAGATGAAGTGTTTGATGCCAAGATTAGTGAGGAGGGTGGTAAGAGGAAGCATGAAGATGTTAAATAAGGTTGAGGAAAGTGAGGAGCCCTGGGGAACGCCCTGATTCAGTTTAATGGCGTCAGATTTGTTGTTATCTAGGATAACTGTGAATTGGCGATTTTGAAGGTATGATTTCAGCCAGGAGAGCGCAATTCCAGTGATACCGATACTGTTGAGAATGTTAAGGAGGATGGTGTGGTTAACAGTATCGAACGCTGCAGAGATGTCTAACATGGTGAGGAGGTAAGAGGTACCTGTGTCAGTTCCCTTGAGAATGGTGTCAGAAAGGGAGAGGAGTAAGATCTTGGTGCTCAGATGCTTACAAAAGCCTTGTTGCGTGGGGGGGAAGAATGTTGTGTTGTTCAATGTAGTCAGAAAGTCGAGAATTAACAAGCTTTTCTAGAATGTTAACGAGGAGGGGAAGGTTGGAAATGGGTCTGAAGTTGGAAAGGGTGGAGGGGTCAAGAGTAGGTTTTTTAAGGATAGGTTTCTGGACCATTAAACCTATCCTTAAAAAACCTACTCTTGACCCCTCCACCCTTTCCAACTTCAGACCCATTTCCAACCTTCCCCTCCTCGTTAACATTCTAGAAAAGCTTGTTAATTCTCGACTTTCTGACTACATTGAACAACACAACATTCTTCCCCCCCACGCAACAAGGCTTTCGTAAGCATCTGAGCACCAAGATCTTACTCCTCTCCCTTTCTGACACCATTCTCAAGGGAACTGACACAGGTACCTCTTACCTCCTCACCATGTTAGACATCTCTGCAGCGTTCGATACTGTTAACCACACCATCCTCCTTAACATTCTCAACAGTATCGGTATCACTGGAATTGCGCTCTCCTGGCTGAAATCATACCTTCAAAATCGCCAATTCACAGTTATCCTAGATAACAACGAATCTGACGCCATTAAACTGAATCAGGGCGTTCCCCAGGGCTCCTCACTTTCCTCAACCTTATTTAACATCTTCATGCTTCCTCTTACCACCCTCCTCACTAATCTTGGCATCAAACACTTCATCTACGCTGATGATGTACAAATCCTCTTCCCTTTCTCTGACTCTCTTAACTCAGCTCTCCAAAACTGGGAATCATGCCTGACCGCCATTAACAAACTCCTCACTGGTATGCACCTTGCTCTCAACCCCCAAAAGTGAGCAGTGCAGTATGAGTGACAGGGGTTTGGAGATAGCTTTGGGAATGGAGAGGAGAAGTTTAGATGGGATAGTACCGCAAGGATCCTCATTGTCACCCACACTTTTCAATATCTATCTTCTCCCACTCTGTCACCTACTGGGATAGTACCGCAAGGATCCTCATTGTCACCCACACTTTTCAATATCTATCTTCTCCCACTCTGTCACCTACTTACCAATCTCAAGCTAACACATTTCCTTTATGCGGATGACATTCAAATACTCATTCCTATAGCTGAATCTCTTCACATAACTATGGCGTACTGGAATAAATGCCTCACAGCAATCAATAACCTACTCGCCAGCCTCAACCTGGTACTAAACACGAACAAAACAGAAATCCTACTCATAGCTCCTGAAAATCACTCTCTACCCATCGCTCCAACGGCTAGCCAAGGTCCAGTCACTTCTTCCGCCCCACAAGTAAGAGACCTGGGTGTACTGCTGGACAACAGATTCAACCTCAACAAATTCGTAAATAACACCACGAAAGAATGCTTCTTTAAATTGCAGACACTAAAGAAACTAAAACCACTACTAAACTACAGAGACTTCCGCCTGGTCCTACAGGCCATCATACTCCCAAAACTGGACTACTGCAATTCTCTCCTTCTGGGACTTCCCGCCTGCACCACCAAACCACTCCAGATGGTAATGAACGCCACAGCTAGAATTCTCTCAAACACCAAAAAAAGGGAACATATCACCCCCATCCTTCAGCAGCTCCATTGGCTACCGATTAAATATAGGATTCACTTCAAAACCATTATGATGATACACAAAGCCCTTCACAACATCGCGCCTCTCAACTTAACTCACCAACTCCAACTACATACTTCCAAGAAACCGACCAGAAGCGCATACAAGAACCTGCTAACCACCCAGCCGGCAAAAACCGCTCTAAGGAAACGCGCAATATCCACAGCGGGCCCCACACTCTGGAATTCACTCCCTACAGACCTTCGCCTTGAATCCTGCCATAATACATTCAAAAAGAAACTAAAGACTTGGTTCTTCACACAAGCTTTCCCGGAGAACTAAGAACAGGATGAGCTAATACTATTTCAGTTTAGCCTTTGACCAGACTCACTTGTTGCCCATAGTCCTTGAAGAGCACCATTGAATCTTAATCAACCCCGATGGTTTACTGTAACCTCTCCTCTAATCTTTATGTTATCTGTTAAAAATGTTAAATGTATTTATAATATTTATAATGTTATTTAAATGTTAATTGTTATTTGTTATAATGTAAGCCGCCCACGTGGCGACAGTTTTTTACTTCACTGTACACCGGTGTGATATGTATTTTATACAGGAACGTCGGTTTATAAAAACTAAAAATAAATAAATAAATAAATAGTTTCAGCGGGATGGGAGGATGGTTTCATTTTTTTTAGGATGTTTTCTATTTCCAGTGAGGAGGGTGCGTCAAAGGTAGACAAGGTTGCTGAAAATGAGTTGAGGGGTGGTAGGTTCACATGATACGTATTAGGGGAGAAATGTGCAGTGAGGGAGGAGACTTTGTTTTTGAAGAAGTGTGCAAGTTCGTTGCAGCGGTTCTTGGAGGTGGGGATTTGGGATTGCATAGAGGAGGAATTGGTAAGGTCTGTGATCAATGAAAAGAGGGCTCTGGGATTATTATGGAAACCATGTATCTTTTTGGAATAGTATTCTCGTTTAGTGGCGAGGATGGTGTTCCTGTATTCGTGCATAAGTTGGTAGTAGGTAGTCTTGTGTGCTGGGGAGGGGAGTTTGCGCCAGCATCGTTCGGCCTTTCTAAGGCGGGATTTGAGATTTTTTAGTTCGGGTGAAAACCAAGGTTTTCTATTCGGATGGGCTGTTTTGATTGGTTTTGTCGTAAATGGGCAGAGAGTGTTAGCAATGTTTAGGGTAAGGTTGTTCCATGAGGAAAAGGCATTGTCTGGTGAAGAGAGTTTGAGTTGGTTGGTGATAGAAGAGCAAGCCTGTGAGAGGGAATCTAGGGAGCATGATTTACGGTAATTGAGGGATAGGGGCTTGGTAGGGGTGGCAGGAGAGGGTGTGGGAAGTGCAAGGGTGGTACGAATGATGGAGTGGTCAGACCAGGGTACAGGAAGACATGTTGGAGAATGGATGGTTTTGATGGGAGAGTTTGTAAAGATAAGGTCAAGGGTATGTCCGTCTTTGTGTGTGGGGGCGTGTATGGTTTGGTTAAAGCCCATTGCTTCGAGTGAGGAGATGAAGGCTTCACATGCTGGGGATTGAGGGGTGGCATCAACGTGAAGGTTAAATTCTCCTAGGAGGATAGTGGGTAGGTCTGGTGAGAGGGAATTTGCAAAGAATTCGACCAGGGGAGAGGAGTCTTTTTCTAGTAGTCCAGGGGGGTATAGATGATGCAGACTTGGAGAGATTTAGATTTAAAGAAACCAATTTCATATTGGTTGGGGAGGTTGCAAGTATGGGGTATAAGCTTAAGGTCCTTTTTTGCAGCTAGGAGAAGTCCACCACCTTTTTTGTTCTTACGCGGAATGGAAAATAGGTCATATGTATTGGTGGGTAGTTGGTTTATAAGGGGGGTGTCATGGGGCTTGAACCAGGTTTCTGTTACTGCACAGATTTCTGGGTTGGAATCAGTTAGGAGATCATAGAGGAGATGTGTTTTCTTTTGCAAAGACTGGGCATTGAACAGAAGAATGGATATTAATTAGAGGCCTAGGAACTGGGTTAGGGGGGAAATTGAAATTGGTATAAGCCTTCTTTGGAGAGGTGCTGGCGAATAGGCTAAGTGTGGTATCTGGTTTGTGGTGTATTTGCATTGGGGGGGTAGGGGACAGTTGCATTGAAAGGGTGGCATTGTAAGGCAATTTGGGCGGGAGGGAGGGAGGGGTGTTAGGGAGCACGTAGCACTTTATTGTAAGGGGAAGGAATAGTCGAGAGAGGGTGAGGGGTAAGGGTGGGAGAAAATAAGAGGAGATAAAAGGTTACAAGACGGTGGTGTGTGGCAATAAAGAGGCGCACGAAGGGGTGCACAAAGGGGCAGGCCCCTTTGTCGCGCTCCTTCGGCTACTTATATATGAACAGTAGAAAAAATAGAGATTTAGAGGGACCAGACTCCCAGCTGATCTCGTCCCCCTTCTGGTTTACTCCTGCTCGACCTTTGAGTAATTTCCCGTACACATGTGCAATCTGCATAATGCCGTCTAACATCACTAAGCACTAAGCACTTCAACTATGCTGATGATATTCAAATATTAATCCCAATAAAAAAATCACTAGAAGAAACATACAAATTAACAGCCACTTACCTAAACAGTATAAAAGAAATACTAACCAACTTAAAACTCATCCTCAACTTCAACAAGACTGAATTGATATTATTAGACAGAAGGAACAACTCTCCTCAGATACCACCACTCAACCTAATGAACCAAAATACGGTTATATCTCCAATAAATCATGCTCACAACCTCGGAGTAATGATTGACAAGGAACTTTCCTTCAAAAACCATATCACAACAAAAATCAAAGACGGATATCATAAACTACTTACACTCCGTCATTTAAAACCTTTTCTTTCCAACAATGACTTCAGATCAGTCCTTCAATTACTAATTTTCTCCAGCATAGATTACTGTAACTCACTCCTTTTCAACTTACCTCTAAACACTATTCGCCCACTCCAGATCCTGGAGAACGCAGCTGCAAGAATCCTCACTGGATCAAAAAAGCACAACCACATCACTCCAACACTTATTTCACTTCACTGGCTACCAATAAGATTCAGGATTGAATACAAAGTACTATCTATCCTACATAAAATTATATTTGAAAAACAAGAAAATTGGCTAAGCTCCTCTATAAAACTGCAGTGCATACCCCAAAAAGAAACCTTAGATTATCAAATAAGGGACTTCTAAAAACACCACCTACGTGTCCCAATCAATTCACCTCAATCTCTCAAAAGAGAGCAATCTCCCTAGGTAGCCCAAAACTCTGGAACTCACTCACAACTGAACTCAGAACTCAAGAAAACCTAAAAACCTTCAAAAAAGATCTAAAAACATGGATGTTCAACAAAGCATACCAACTCGTCCAATGAACAATATCACCCTCCACTCCAGTCTGAAGAATAAATGAAACTTATCACAACTATGTATTATAACTAAGAAGTGAAACTAAAACTGAACAGTAACTAACTTGCATATGATACCCCTATGTTTAACAACAGTTTGAACCTTTTTGAAACCCTGTTTATCCCCCTTAACCTTGTAACCTTGTATTTTTTGTAAACCGTTATGATGGCGTTATGACGAAACCGAATGACGGTATATAAAACGCGATAAATAAATAAATAAATAAATTTACTGTGAAGGCAGATGATAAGGTCTTTAGGGACATTACGGGGGGCTGCCCCCAACGCACGATGAGCCCGTTCAATAACCACCTCAGTGTGCCTCGGTTTCTCCCCCGCTTCAGGAGCTGAGGATAGAAGGGCAGCACAGATTTTCCTGGATACATCCATAGCATTAGAACACTCAGGCTGCTCCGGTAAGCTCCTGATCCTTATATTAGAGCGTCGGGACCTGTTCTCTAGGTCCTCCAATTTTAATTGAATATTCTCATGCTGGCTCGCATATCTTGGACTTCTGTGGCAAGCGCTGCCACCTTCAGAACCTGTCCTTCTACTATCCCCTCAGCGTCCTCCACCCTGCTGCCTAAATCTCTCATGTCCTGCCGAATACCTTCCAAATTAGTATTTACATCTTCTCTGAGTGATCGAATATCGGATTTAATTTCCGCGAACCATTTATCAAAATCCTGTTTAGTGAGGGAATTCACTGTGGCACCATTAATCATCTCCATCAGTTTTCTAGGGTCTTATTGGGCCACCACATGTGGTCCTGAGGATTCTTTACCCAGGGCCACATACCTGGATCTGTCAGCATCATAGGAATAGCAAGCAAGGTCTACAGGTTTTTTTTTTTTCTAGCCATAACCTCTAAAGTTCTCTGCTTCCTATGCTGTAGTTCTGGGAGCAGCAGGATGGAATTCTAGGCCAAAAAGCTAATAGTTGCTGCCATGGGAGGAAGAGAAGTAGGGCTAGACATCCATGCTGGTTGATGACATCTCTTCCTCCCCAGTTGATTTACTCTTAAACGTCACAAAACCTGGATGACATGTTATTGATGCATCTGTAGGTCCCGAGAAAAAATTCTGAATGTCGTCTAAATAGACTATCACACATACATAGAGCAGATCTCTAAATACCTCATTAATGAAGTGCTGGAAGACGGCAGGAGCATTGGTCAGTCCGAACGGCATGACGAGATATTCATAGTGGCCATCCCTGGTATTAAAAGCCATCTTCCACTCATCACCCTCTCGAATCCTGATCAAATTATAGGCTCCATGTAGGTCCAATTTTGAGAACACCCTGGCTCCCTGTAGACGGTCAAAGAGCTCAGCTATTAGAGGCAATGGGTATTGGTCCTTGATGGTAATAGCATTTAGCCCACAGAAGTCAATACAGGGACGCAAAGTCCTATCCTATTTCCTGATGAAGAAGAAGCCAGCCCTGGCTGGGGATGTGGACTGTTGGATAAACCCCTCTGAAGATTGTCTTGAATAAGGCCATAACAACTACAGAGCAGACAACGGGTAGACTCTTCCATGAGGCGGAGTGGCTCCAGGGACTAGATTAATGGCACAATCGAATTCTCAATGCAGAGGCAATGTGTCAGCAGCCTTCCTGGAGAATATGTCAGCAAACTGATTGTACTGAGCAGGTAAGCCCTCTAGGAGTGAGGTACAGAGATAGCTACAGGAGGGGGGTTTCGTGACATGCCGGACCCCAGTGAGTTAGCTTTAACGATGTCCAGTCGAACTGCGGATTGTGACATTGCAGCCAGGGTATACCTAGAACAACCGGATGGATGGCTTTCTGGATAATGTATAGTGTGATATCTTCCATATGACCCGGTGTAATGTGGCATTCCAGGGGAACCGTGTGGTGCGTTATTCTCCCTGGCAGAGGGTCTCCGTGGATGGAGGAGAGAATCAACAGCCTCAGGCATGGACGAGTGGGGATGAGTAGTTGTTCCACAACATCTCACAGGATGAAATTTCCTCCGGCCCCAGAATCTACCAGAGCCAGCGTGGAGAATTGGTGACCTCCAAGGATGAAAGTAACAGGCAGGATAAGCGGGGGAGCCGGTGAAGTAATACCTAGGTTTACTCCCCCAGTAGAGCCTAGGCTTTGGAGTTTCCTGGACGAGTTGGGCAGCGAGCAATGAAATGGCCTGATCTTCCACAATAAAGGCAGAAACCTGCCTTGCGGTGCCTTTATCTTTCTTCTGGAGAGAGAGGGCCTTGTCCTAGCTGCATCGGTTCTTCGATGGTCCCCTCAGTGGCAGAAGCAGATGGGTGTGGAAAAGGCTGAACTGCCATGCATCATCTCGAGCCCAGACACTCACAAGCTCTTTCCTGCAGACTGGAAACCAGGAGGTCAATCCTGGTTGCCAGTTCAATGAGGGAATTCAGTGAAGACAGAAGTTCCTGAGCTGCCAGCTTATCCTTGATCCTAGCCGACAGCCCTTCAAGAAATATGGTCTGGAGGCAGTTCTCCTCCCAATGGAGTTCTGTTGCTAGCATCCTGAATTCTATCATGTAGTCCGAGAGCGAGCGTCCTCCTTGATAAAGGTGCAGAAGGTCAGAACCGGCGGCTGCTTGTTTTCCAGGTTCCTCAAACACTGTTCGGAACAGCTCCAAGAAGCAAGGGAAATCTTGTAAGACTGGATCCGAATGTTGCCATAGCGGGGAGGCCCAGGCCAGGGCCTTGCCCTCTAACAAGGATAAGATGCATGTCATCTTTGTTAAATCATCTGGAAAGAGGGAAGATTAAAGCCGGAAGTTCATGCCGCACTGGTCAAGGAACTCCTGGCACAGGCGGGGTTTGCCGCCGTAACGTGGAGGAGCAGGCAATGGAATTACCGGGTGAGGGTAACCCAGTAACCCAGATGGCATCGGCGCTGGTGGAGGGGTTACTGGTGAAGGAATTGCGTGAGCCGCTACCACTGCATCCAGATGGGCATTGAGTCAATCCATGGAGGATGCCAAGGACTCTAATACCTGCTGTTGCTCCAGGATCTTCTGGGCCAAGCCTGGAATGGCTTGCAGAGCTGAAGCCTCGGCCGGATCCATGGCCTTGGTTTACTGTTATGGATCTGAAGGTGGATCCTTTGTCCGAGGTAGAGTTGTGCTACCTGAGAGAGTAAACACTCTTAGATCCCTACCATTGGAGGACGAGGCCGGATCAAAGCAGGGGCCAACAGATACTTCACCACTGGTAGCCCGTGATCCCCCTGGGTGGAGCCCATAGGTACCCAGGCCACTTGGACTTAGGTGGGCCCCTGAACACAATAGAAAGGTCAGAGTATAGTCCGAAGTCAAGGCCAGAAGAATGGTTGGAAGTCAGTCCAGAGGTCGAAGCCAGAAGGAGGGTCGGAAGCCGGTCCAAGGGTCGAAGTCAGAAGAATGGTCGGAAGCCAGTCCAAGGGTTGAAGCCAGAAGAATGGTCAGAAGCTGGGCCAGGGGTCGAAGCCAGAATAATGGTCGGAAGCTGGGCCAGGGGTCGAAGCCAGAAGAATCTGTCCAATGAGGAGAGAAGCAGAAGCTGGGACCAGAAGGACGGGAACAGGACTGAGGAGAACAGGCAGTGGAGCACAGGAATGGACCAGGAACTCGAAGCTCAGGAACAACACAGGACCAGAAGCCAAGAAACCAAGGCAAGGTCTGAGGAGCAAACCTTGCCTTAAATAGAGGAAACCAGGAGGAGTCCCAGGGAAGGGCTATGACAATTTCCTGTTGTGGCCCCTTTAAATGAAGCAGGAAGAGCACGTGGCTCTAGCAGGCCCAGCGGGGGAGGAGCTGACAGATGGAGGAAGACCAGGCAGAGACGCGGTCGGCTCAGCCGCCGTCAGCATCTCGGAAGCAGCCCAGCCGCGCCAGTGAGTGGTTGGCCCCGGTTGCGGTCTGCCACGGCTGGCAGCCATAACAACTACAGAAAGGGCTGAGCCTTTGGGTACATCAGAAGAAACTGGAAACCAAAGAAAGACATTGGAACTGAAGGTAATTTTTTGCATGCAGTGAGTTTAAAAAAAAAATATTTAAACCAATAAAAAAATAACTACAGAAAGTACCAAAGCAGAAAGACGGAAAGGAGAATAGAGTGGTTTACTGTATCAAATGTGGCACATATATCAAGTAAAATGAGCATGTAGTCAGTTCTGGTGTCAAACTCATGACCTACTATATCGAAACTGGAGAGAAGAGTCTCTGTATTATGGAATTTGCAAAAACAAAACTGATATTGATCCAAAATAATTGATTCAATACCACATTTTCTGTTATTTTTGCATGAAATGGCAAGGGCGAGATGAGATGATAATTAGACCGGACTGTAGAATCAATCAAAGGCTTCTTTAATATGGGATGAATATAAACCATTTTTTAAAATTAGATTAGTAAATTACCAGAATTAAGTGATGCATTTACAAATCTGGTTATCAAATCTGTACGAATAGATTTTAGATGTGCACTCAAACATAGATTTAATGGACTTGTAGAAAAATTCATTTTAGAAATAATCTGAAGTAGCTCTAATTGTGGTACTGAAGTTGTTCCATCTTGACTCATTGGTTAGGAACAAGAAGAACATATAGATTCAACCTTATTTATAAAATAATGTACAAATGTCTCAGCAAAGGTAGTACAGGTGAAACAGAAGGAGCAACAAGTTGTCTGACGGTATGAAAACTCTCTAGAGTTAAATGAGGCAGAAATCATTCCCCAAAAATAGGATTTTTTTGCAGTGCTGGTAGTAGATGCAATTGACTTCTATATGTGGTCAGATTATCCAGTGCAGAATATCTACACTGTTTCTTCTTAGATCCATGTAGAGAGTGCTTATGTTCTTAAAGGGAGTGGGTATACCAGAGTGCATTCCTCTATTTTACAATCATTTTTGGGGGGACCAGGTCATCAACTACTAACTGGAGGGAGTTGTCCCATATAACAAGCAGCGTGCCTGGTAAGTCTTTATTTATTTATTTATTTATTTACTTACTTACTTACTTATTTATTTATTTATTTTTTATGGCGCATATACAGAAGGCCTAGGTGGCATAAAATTAAACATACATTAAATCTATAAAACAATAGAATAAATGACAACACAGATGCCCAGCTGATCAATTCAACAGTTTGGCTATGCAACCAGTAATCATGGGAACAAAAATGCAAGCCGGAAAAAGAATGTCTCTTGACCATGGCTTTAAAGGATTTAGTACATTCTGTCTTTCGTAATTCATGTGGCAAAGTGTTCCACATAAGAACATAAGAAATTGCCATGCTGGGTCAGACCAAGGGTCCATCAAGCCCAGCATCCTGTTTCCAACAGAGGCCAAACAGACAACATAAAGCCGACAACATAAAGCCGGACACACCCGCAGTGATACTCGGAGATTTCAATCTCCATGTAGACACCCACCCCACTATGCCTGCTTGCGAAACTCTACTCGTCACCCTTAAAGCTCTGGGCTTCAGTCAACTAATCTCAGAACCCACACATAAAGCCGGTCACACACTTGACCTCCTTTTTGTTAACACAAGCATTACAGCACCCCATGCACCCATCTCCACCCCCATCCCCTGGTCCGACCACTTTCTCATCAATGCCCATCTCACCATCAATACCAAAACACCGATCTCAAGCTCACATAATAAAAAGATATCATTCCGTAAACCATGTCCTTCGGAGCAACTCTCCCTAGCCTTCAACAAAGTAACCGAAAACCTCGACCTAACTAACCCAGATACCGCTCTACTATCTTGGGACAAGTCCATCTCTAACATAGCCAATGACCTTTGCCCCACCTTCCACAAAATAATAACCCCTACACGTACCGAGAGAAAGCCATGGTACACCAATGAATTAAGAAAACTGAAGCAAGACCTCAGAGCCAAGGAGCGTACCTGGCGCAAACAACCTACACCCACACACAAAATGGCCTACAAACATACATTACATACATACCGACAAGCAACCCTGCACGCCAAACGTGACTTCTACGCAGCAAAAATCCACAACTACAAATTCAATCCTAACGCTTTATTCTCCTTCGTTGCAGATCTCACAAAATCTCCCTTTCCATCCTCCCAAGAAAAAAATAGTATAGAGAAATGTGAGAAACTAGCAGATTATTTTAAAAACAAAATCTCCCAAATTCTTACTCGGCTCCCCTCCAACCCTGCCCCCACAGACCCACTACCTATTGACAATAAAATTAATCTCAGCTCCCTTGACCTCACCTCCTCGAAGGAAGTTGAATCTATACTAAAGAAGATGCGACCAGCCACACATATCGCAGATGCCATCCCATCAAAAATTCTCCTCACCATTCCTTCCGCCATTGCTAAGCCAATAGCAGATACTATAAACTGCTCCATCACCACTGGGAAAGTCCCCGAACCACTGAAACTTGCCATCGTGAAGCCACTACTGAAAAAACCTACCCTCGACCACAATGACCCAGCAAACTACAGGCCCATTTCCAATCTGCCTTTTATTTCCAAAATCATGGAGAAGGTGGTTAACATGCAACTCACTGATTTCCTAGAAGAAAATAACATCTTACATCCCGCTCAATATGGCTTTCGTCAAGACCGAAGCACCGAAAAACTCCTGCTTGCAATAACTGACACCGTCCTCAAAGGCATGGACCACGGTCAATCATATATACTTGCCCTCCTTGATATCTCTGCCGCTTTCGATACCGTGAACCATCAAATCCTATTATCACGGTTAGCGGAGATAGGCATCTCAAATACAGCCCTATCCTGGTTCTCCTCATACCTTGACCACAGAAAGTACCTAGTCAAACTTGATAACTTTGAATCCGCTCACATTCCCCTCACACAAGGCGTACCACAAGGCTCCTCTTTATCGTCCACCCTCTTCAATATATATCTACTCCCACTCTGCCACCTTCTCTCTAAACTAGGACTAAAATTTTTCTTATATGCAGACGACGTACAAATACTCATTCCCATTCGGAAATCCCTTACTGAAACCCTGCAATATTGGGAAACTTGCCTGACATCCATCAATTCTCTCCTCTCCAATATCCACCTTGCACTCAATGCCTCTAAAACAGAAATCCTTATCCTAACAAATCAATCAATCGACGCGATCCACCAAATGAATCAAAACGCCTCACAAGCTTACACACTACCACCCAGTGTCAGAGACTTAGGAGTTTCCCTTGACAATCAGCTAAACTTCAAATCTCACATTAAATCACTGCTAAAAGGGGGCTTCTTTAAACTTCAAACCCTCAAAAAACTGAAGCCCCTCCTCCACGCCCACGACTTCCGCACTGTTATGCAAACCACCATACTATCTAAAATCGACTATTGCAACTCCCTTCTCATAGGTCTACCTGCCTCCACTATTAAACCCCTCCAAATCCTCCAAAATGCTATGGCTAGAATCTTAACAAACACCAGGAAAACTGACCACATCACTCCCATACTACAGGATCTCCACTGGCTCCCCATTTCCTACCGTTCCCAATACAAAACACTTACCATCCTCCATAACACATTATACAAAAACAACTCCCCCTGGCTTGAGGATATGCCACATTTCCGTCAAACTAATCGCCCCACCAGAAACTCCCTCGCTGGCACCCTTCAAACCCCCTCACTCAAATTGGGCACCTTACCACTACCCCGGGACAGAGCCTTCTCCATTGCGGGTCCTACCCTCTGGAACTCCCTTCCTGCTAAACTCCGCCTAGAACCGTCCCTGAGCCATTTCAAAAAAGGAATCAAGACATGGCTCTTTAAACAGGCATACCCCAACTCCTCCCAATCCTAGTCATTGTCTTGTCTCGAACTTACTCAGCTCCCGCTCAGCCTACACACCCCCTCCTCAACCTCCCCTTCGCCATCCCAAAATAAATAAAATTCCCAGCTCCCCCCTCTCCCCTACCATTCTAGCTCCCTCACCTTCCCAGCTCCCCCCCCTGCTCCCTCCCCCCCACCCTTCCCCAGCACCCTGCTGCCTCTCCCCTACCCCTCCCCTCTCTTCCTACAAACAGCCTTTCCTTGAAAGTGCCATTGCCTTAACGTTCTCCTATACCCCTACCCCCTCCTCTCCTTTCCCCTCCTCGCTCCCCCCTTCCCCTTCTCCCTGCCCCTACATTTAATATTATTATTGTAAATAATTTCATATGTTAAGTTCTTAAGGGTACATGCATCCTTTACATCCTGATGCATACCTACTCTTAACATGCATAATCATCATCCAGTTCGTTTTACAAAGTTGTATCCTTGCTCGTTGACTCTCTCTATCCTTGTTCCTAGTTCATTGTAATATCGTTGACTCTCTCTATCCTCGTTCATTGTAATTTCCTTTCTCAGTTAAATGTGAACCGACATGATGTGTCCTACGAATGCCGGTATATAAAAATTGTTAAATAAATAAATAAATAAATAAACCAGGCCACAAGAACCTGGCAATTACCCAAACACCTAGAAGATCCCATGCTACTGATGCAATTAATAGCAGTGGCTATTCCCTAAGTAAACTTGATTAATAGCAGTTAATGGACTTCTCTTCCAAGAACTTATCCAAACCTTTTTTGAACCCAGCTACACTAACTGCACTAACCACATCTTCTGACAACAAATTCAAGAGCTTTATTGTGCGTTGAGTGAAAAAGTAGGACTGTTGATGGAAAAGGCTCGTTTTCTCGTAATGTCAATCTTGTTTGATGAATTGAAGGAACATTGAGCAGACCTCTTTTTGAGGAGCAAAGTGACCTACCAAGATTGTAAATTTGAAGGAGTGTGTTAATCCAGGGTAGGGCATTGAGAGTCAAAGATTTATGCACCAAGAGGGTGGTTTTATATTTTATCCTGCACTGGATAAGTAACCAATTGAAGTTGACCAAAACAGGCATGATATGGTCTTGACAAGAGTGCCCAGAGATCAAGCAGGTGGCTGCGATCTGCAGAAACTGGAGTGCCAGTGTTGTTGAAGTCGGAATCCCTAAAAACAGTGAATTACAGTAGTCCATTAAGGGTAGCAACATAGCTTGGACTACTGTACAAAAATCCGCCTTCTGTGGCAGAGATTTAATGCAATGCAGTAGGTGAAGTTTGTAAAAACCAGTCCTAATTACTGATTTAATGTGGGGAACCATGGTCAATTTAGAGTCAATTATTACCTCTAGGTTTGTAGCATGGGGGACGATTTTCAGAACTTCATTCTCAATTCTTATGTTTAAAGAATTGTCAAGGTTGGTCCATAATTTTGGTCTTTGAAAGATTTAGAGCAATTTATCATGGTGGAGCCAACTGCAAATAGAAGTGATACATGGTGAAATCCTGGCAGTGGTATCAGACCAAGATTTACCCAGGGAGATGTAGAGCTAGATATCATCAGCATACAGCTGGAAGCCACAGCAAAGGTCAGTCAAAAGTTTACATAGTGGAATTAACTAGATATTAAAAAGTAGTGCCAACAGAGCTGAACCTTGAAGGACTCCCAACTGCATGGGGCTGGAGACCAGCTGTTTCCTGTCTTTAAGATAAAACTGGAACCAGTTAAAGACATTGCTGGTGATGCCCGCTTCTTTAAGCCAGAACAGAAGTATTATATGATCAACTGTGTCAAACATGTTCAAAATGTCCAACATAATGAGGACAAAGCACTGAGAGGAGAGGCTCACCTTGCTGGTGGCTGAAGGAATCAGTAAGTGTTGAGAATTGTTTTTTAAAAGAATTGGGGAAAAGTAAACAATTGGGATGTATTATTTAATATGTTTGTGTGTTAATACTTTTAATAGTCAGTAAGGCAGTTATTAAGCAGAAGTTAGTGTGTTTGCATGAGACTAAATGCACAATCAAATCTTTTATAGGTAGAAATCCCTTGTACGTTGGGGAAGAATATAGTGATAGGAGTTTACTAACGTACACCTGCCAAGATGGTGAGATGGACAGTGAAATGCTAAGATAAATTAGGGAACCAAATTGGTAGTGCAGTAATAATGGGAGATTTCAATTACCTCAACAAAGAGTTGGGACATGCTAGAGAGATAAAGTTACTGGATGGCATAAATGACAGTTTTATGGAGCAATTGGTTCAGGAACTGATGAGAGGGAGCAGTTATAGAACTAATTCTCAGTGAGGTGAGGTGAAAGAGGCTATTTTATAGGGGCGTGCATTCGTTTTCGCCGTATTGGCGATCCGCAACGTATATTGCACTTTGCATTACAAGCAAGCTGCGTGTGTGTGCACACCACACACCTTACATTAGTGCATAGCAAGGCACCATGACAGTGGGCAGTGGGTAGTTTAACAGACTGAACTTTATTATTGGGACAGTCAGTGCAGTCAAGTGCCCAGTTTGCCTCTTTTGTGCTTACAAGCAAGCTGCGGGTGTGTGCACACCACACACCTTACATTAGTGCATAGCAAGGCACCGTGACAGTGGGCAGTGAGTAGTTTAACAGACTGAATTTTATTATTGGGACAGTCTGTGCAGTCAAGTGCCCAGTCTGCCTCTTTTGTGCTTAAAGCAAGCTGCGTGTTTGTGCATACCACACACCTTATTTTAGTGCATAGCAAGGCACCGTGACAGGGGCAGTGGGTAGTTTAACAGTCTGAACTTTATTATTGGGACGGTCTATGCAGTCAAGTGCCCAATCTGCCTCTTTTGTGCTTACAAGCTAGCTGCGTGTGTGTGCACACCACACACCTTACATTAGTGCATAGCAAGGCATGGTGACAGTCAGCAGTGGGTAGTTTAACAGACGGAACTTTATTATTGGGACGGTTTGTGCAGTCAAGTGCCCAGTCTGCCTCTTTTGTGCTTACAAGCAAGCTGCGTGTGTGTGCACACCACACACCTTACATTAGTGCATAGCAAGGCACCGTGACAGTGGCAGTGGGTACTTTAACCGACGGAACTTTATTATTGGGACAGTCTGTGCAGTCAAGTGCCCAGTCTGCTTCTTTTGTGCTTACAAGCAAGCTGCGTGTGTGTGCACACCACACACCTTACATTAGTGCATATTAAGGCACCGTGGCAGTGGGCAGTGAGTAGTTTAACAGACTGAATTTTATTATTGGGACGGTTTGTGCAGTCAAGTGCCTAGTCTGCTTCTTTTGTGCTTACAAGCAAGCTGCGTGTGTGTGCACACCACACACCTTACATTAGTGCATATTAAGGCACCGTGACAGGGGCAGTGGGTACTTTAACCGACGGAACTTTATTATTGGGACGGTTTGTGCAGTCATGTGCCCAGTCTGCCTCTTTTGTGCTTACAAGCAAGCTGCGTGTGTGTGCAGACCACACACCTTACATTAGTGCATAGCAAGGCACCGTGACAGTGGGCAGTGGGTAGTTTAACAGACTGAATTTTATTATTGGGACAGTCTGTGCAGTCAAGTGCCCAGTCTGCCTCTTTTGTGCTTCCAAGCAAGCTGCGTGTGTGTGCACACCACACACTTTACATTAGTGCATAGCAAGGCACTGTGACAGTGGACATTGGGTAGGCACTAGTCAGTTACAACAAATCCATTATATCAGGGATGTAGTCGAGTGATTGGGACTGGCAGAGGAGGCACTTCAAAGGACACTAGTGCCACTCCCCCATTAAAGTTTAAAAGGCATCTGTCGCAACCTACACTCTTTGTAGGGGCAAGTAGTTCCATCCAGAAAAAAATGAATTCTGTCCATGATGGATCACCATCACCACCACCTGTTTCTGGCCCTGTAGTTTTGGAGGTGAGGGAAACGGAGGCTGAGTCATGCCAGACAAAATGTCGACACCCAAAAGCAGCAGGGGTACAGACGTCTCAACTAAGACCTAGCGTTGACAATGTAGCGCAGTCACTGTTTGCTTCTGATTCAGATGAAGAATCATCTTGTGTGGGATTCTCATCTGAAACGGAAGAAGTAATAGCTGACAAATCTTTGGGAGGATCAGTTAGTCCTGTCTTAGCCTCCTCTTCAGTGCAGCAGGGGAGAGATGAAATTGATGAGGAGGAGGAAGAGCAGTCAGCGCAGGCACAGATGCACAGCGGGTGACTGAGGCCCCTGGCATTGCTTCTCAGGGTGCACCCACTACCTCAGCTCCAGTGCCAGCTTCCACCCCCAAGGCTTTAGAGAAGGGAGGATCACGAAAGACATCTGCGATCTGGAGCCACTTTAAAGTGACGGAAGACCTACGTTTTGCTCGGTGTAATTACTGTGCCAGGGATATTAGCAGAGGCAAGCAAATGGGACATCTATCTAATTTTGGCATGACGCATCATATGAAGAGGCAACACCCAACAAGATTACTGCCATCTGGGGATGGTGGCAGTACCAGTCGGGGGACCCCTTCCAAGCAGTGTGCAGTGGTTTAAAAGCAGCAGAGTCAGCCCATGCCCTCATTCCCTTCTAGCAGTCAGATGGCAGGCCAGCAACCCGCTGACATGTGGAAGAAGCGACAACCCACCATGGAGGAAATGGGGTGGAGTGCGGTAACGCTATCCCGGGGTAGGAGGCAGGCAGCCTCAAAGGTTGTAACCAGGACCATTGGGGAAATGATTGCCCTTGATGACCAGCCCTATCAGTTAGTGGAGAATGTGGGTTTCAAGCGTTTTCTGAAGGTCGTAGTTCCAAATTACAAATTCCCCTCTAGAACCACATTTAGCAGAAAGGTCATCCCCAGCCTGTACAAGCAGTGTCGCAGTCGCATGCAAGCGCTGCTAGCAAAGGCACAGGGAAGAGTGCATTTCACCTGCGATATTTGGACCACCATGAATGCTGCACACTCTTACCTCTCCCTGACAACACACTGGTGGGACCTGGCTGAGGCAGGGGCAGCCAGCAGCTCTATTACTGAACAAGTATCAGGGTAGAGGTGGGCTTTACTGCACACCCATCTGACGGACCAGGCCCATACCGCAACCAATATTCTAGCATGCATCAGACAGATGCTGGAGGGCTGGCAACTACTTATGTCCATACGTGGGCTTGACCTCTGTCCTGACTGCTGTCCCTGTCCATCTAGGCCTTATGTCCCTACAAGGGTGTGACCTCGACTGCTGTACCTGTCTGTCCAGGCCTTGTGTTCCTACAAGGGTTTGACTTAGATTGTCAATCCTCATCAACCTCCTTTCAGACATCAGCCCTCTCTTGGTTTAAGTCTTTCCTCAGTAACAGAAATTACAAGGTTAGAATAAGCAATAAAGAATCCCCCCCCCCCCCTTCAGGTCAACACTCGGAGTACCTCAAGGATCATCCCTATCCCCTACGGTCTTCAACATCTATCTCCTTCCCTTATGCCAACTCCTAGTCAATCTTAAGCTAACCCACTTCATCTATGCAGATGGTGTACAGATCCTCATTCCTATGACAGAATCCATCTCCAAAACCCTTAGTTTCTAGAACAGCTGCCTGCACTCCATCAACCTACTCCTCTCCAGCCTCAACCTGGGTCTCAACACGGCCAAAACTGAACTCCTGCTCATCACGGGGGACAAAAATAACCCCTCTATTAACACTCTAAACTCTTCGTCGATTTCCACGACCCATGTGAGAGACCTGGGGGGTTACACTGGATAACCGTCTAAACCTAAAAAAATTCATCAATAATACAACTAAAGAATGTTTATACAAACTACAAGTGCTCAAAAAGCTCAGACCACTTCTCCACCTATACGACTTCCGCACGGTTCTTCAAGCTACACTATTCTCCAAAATCGATTATTGCAACTCCCTCTTACTAGAACTCCCTTCCTTGTCCATCAGACCACTACAGATGCTCAGAATGCCGCTGCAAGGTTACTGACCTATTCTAACCGAGGAGATCATGTTACAACCTATTTTAAAAACCTTCACTAGCTTCCCATCAATTTCAGAATACTACACAAAGCCCTTACTATTATACACAAGACCATTCACAAGCAATCTTCTCTTGAACTAGATTTCCCTCTTCGCCTCCACACCTCCTCCAGACCGGTCAGATCAGCATACAAAGAGACCCTTCACATTCCTCCTATTAAATCCTCGTCCACACATCCATCAGGAAACAAGTCTTCTCCATAGGCGGTCCCAATCAATGGAATGCTCTTCCCCCGTATTTACACCAAGGACTATGCCCGCTGATGTTAAACAAAAATGTAAGACTTCGCTTTTATTCAGGCGTTCCCTTAAGCTACTTCTTTATCTATAGCTCCCAGTGCCTTTTAGCATAGCCACCATTCCCACCGACCTATCCCCTTCCTCCCTCCATCCTTGCTCCCCGCCCCCTCCTTCCCTCCTTCCCTGCCTCCCAGATTCCTACCCTGCTTTACCTCCTCATTTCTATTTCGAGTTCTATTATCCTCTGGTTTATTTCGAGTTCAGTTATTCTCTGGTTTATGGACTTTTGTTTCTATTCTTCCCAGCCCCCGAGGCACTTTTGGGGCCTCCGCCAGCCTTTACCCTTCTCCAAGTTAATCACCCCCTTGTTTATTGTAATTTCTCCAGTTCTCTAAGTTTTGATGTAAGCCGATGTGATATGACCTGCCATGAATGTAGGTATAGAAAAGTCATAAATAAATAAATAAATAAATAAATAAGCCCTCTTGGGATAGGGAAATACCTACATTACTTGAGTGTAATCGACTATGAAATGCTGGAAACATTTGAAAATAGGAATATAAATAAATTCAGAAAAGAAATTGCTGTGCCTGTCCATCCAGGCCTTATGTTGCTACGTGGGATTGACTCTGTCCTTGACTGCTGTGCCTGTCCATCCAGGCCTTATGTCCCTATGTAGGCTTGACCTCTGTCCTCGACTACTGTGCCTGTCCGTCCAGGCCTTGTGTTTCTACAAGGCCTGGACGGAAACGTTTCAAAATAGGAATATAAACAAATTAAGAAAATAAAATTGCTGCGCCTGTCCACCCAGGCTACCTCTTTATCTCTAGCTCCCAGTGCCTTTTAGCATAGCCACCATTCCTACTGACCTATCCCCTTCCTCCCTCTATCCTTGCTCCCCGCCCCCTCCTTCCCTGCCTCCCAGTCTCCTACCCTGTTTTCCCCCCTCATTTCTATTTCGAGTTCTCTTATCCTCTGGTTTATTACGAGTTCAGTTCTTCTCTGGTTTAATGACTTTTGTTTCTATTCTTCCCAGCCCCCGAAGCACTTTTGGGGCCTCCTCCAGCCTTTACCCTTCTCCAAGTTAATCACCCCCTTGTTTATTGTAATTTCTCCAGTTCTCTAAGTTTTGATGTAAACCGATGTGATATAACGTGCCATGAATGTAGGTATAGAAAAGTAATAAATAAATAAATAAAAAAGCCCTCTGGGGATAGGGAAATACCTACATGAGTGTAATCAAATATAAGGTGCTGGAAACGTTTGAAAATAGGAATATAAATAAATTCAGAAAGAAAATTGCTGTGCCTGTCCATCCAGGTCTTATGTCCCTACGTGGGCTTGACCTCTGTCCTCGACTGCTTTGCCTGTCTGTCCAGGCCTTGTGTTCCTAAAAGGGTTTGACTTAGATTGTACACCCTCTGCGGATAGAAAAATACCTACAGTACCTGAGTGTAATCAACTATGAAGTGCTGGAAATGTTTGCAAATAGGAATATAAACAAATTAAGAAAAAAAAATTGCTGTGCCTGTCCATCCACGCGTTATGTTCCTAGGTGGGATTGACTCTGTCCTCGACTGCTGTGCCTGTCCATCCAGGCCTTATGTCCCTACGTGGGCTTGACCTCTGTCCTCGACTGCTGTGCCTCTCTGTCCAGGCCTTGTGTGCCTACAAGGATTTGACTTAGATTGTACGCCCTCTGGGGATAGGGAAATACCTACAGTACCTGAGTGTAATCAACTATGAAGTGCTGGAAACGTTTGAAAATAGGAATATAAATAAATTAAGAAAATGAAATTGCTGTGCCTGTCTATCCAGGCCTTATGTCCCTAGGTGGGATTGACTCTGTCCTCGACTGCTGTGCCTGTCCGACCAGGCCTTGTGTTCCTACAAGGGTTTGACTTAGATTGTATGCCCTCTCGGGATAGGGAAATACCTACAGTAACTGAGTGTAATCAACTATGAAGTGCTGGAAATGTTTGAAAATAGGAATATAAACAAATTAAGAAAAAAAAATTGCTGTGCCTGTCCATCCAGGCGTTATGTTCCTAGGTGGGATTGACTCTGTCCTCGACTGCTGTGCCTGTCCATCCAGGCCTTATGTCCCTATGTGGGCTTGACCTCTGTCCTCGACTGCTGTGCCTGTCAGTCCAGGCCTTGTGTTCCTACAAGGATTTGACTTATCTTGCATGCCCTCTGGGGATAGGGAAATACCTACAGTACCTGAGTGTAATCAACTATGAAGTGCCGGAAATGTTGGAAAATAGTAATATAAACAAATTAAGAAAAAGAAATTGCTATGCCTGTCCATCCAGGCCTTGTGTTCCTACAAGTGTTTAACTTAGATTGTACGCCCTCTGGGGATAGGGAAATACCTACAGTACCTGAGTGTAATCGACGATGAAGTGCTGGAAACGTTTGAAAATAGGAATATAAACAAATTAAGAAAAAAAATTGCTGTGCCTGTCCACCCAGGCTACCTCTTTATCTCTAGCTCCCAGTGCCTTTTAGCATAGCCACCATTCCTACCGGCCTATCCCCTTCCTCCCTTCCTCCCTTCCTCCCTTGATCCCCACCTCCTCCTTCCTTCCTTCCTGCCTCCCAGTCTCCTACCCTGCTTTCCCCCCTCGTTTCTATTTTGAGTTCTATTATCTTCTGGTTTATTTTGAGTTCAGTTATTCTCTGGTTTATTGATTTTTGTTTCTATTCTTCCCAACCCCAGAGGCACTTTTAGAGCCTCCGCAAGCCTTTACCATTCTCCAAGTTAATCACCACCTTGTTTATTGTAATTTCTCCAGTTCTCTAAGTTTTGATGTAAACCGATGTGATATGACCTGCCATGAATGTAGGTATAGAAAAGTCATAAATAAATAAATAAATAAATAAATAAATAAATAAGCCCTCTGGGGATAGAGAAATAACTACAGTATTTGAGTGTAATCGACTATGAAGTGCTGGAAACGTTTGAAAATAGGAATATAAATAAATTCAGAAAAGAAATTGCTGTGCCTGTCCATCCGGGTCTTCTGTCCCTAGGTGGGATTGACCTCTGTCCTCGACTGCTGTGCCTGTCCATCCAGGCCTTGTGCTCCTACAAGGGTTTGAGTTAGATTGTATGCCCTCTGTGGATAGGGAAATACCATTACCTACAGTACCTGAGTGTAATCGACTATGAAGTGCTGGAAACGTTTGAAAATAGGAATATAAATAAATTCAGAAAAGAAATTGCTGTGCCTGTCCATCCGGGTCTTATGTCCCTAGGTGGGATTGACCTCGGTCCTCGACTGCTGTGCCTGTCCATCCAGGCCTTGTGCTCCTACAAGGGTTTGAGTTAGATTGTACGCCCTCTTCGGATAGGGAAATACCATTACCTACAGTACTTGAGTGTAATCGACTATGAAGTGCTGGAAACGTTTGAAAATAGGAATATAAATAAATTCAGAAAAGAAATTGCTGTGCCTGTCCATCTGGGTCTTATGTCCCTAGGTGGGATTGACCTCTGTCCTCGACTGCTGTGCCTGTCCATCCAGGCCTTGTGCTCCTACAAGGGTTTGAGTTAGATTGTACGCCCTCTGCGGATAGGGAAATGCCATTACCTACAGTACCTGAGTGTAATCGACTATGAAGTGCTGGAAACGTTTGAAAATAGGAATATAAATAAATTCAGAAAAAAAATTGCTGTGCCTGTCCATCCGGGACTTATGTCCCTAGGTTGGATTGAATCTGTCCTCGACTGCTGTGCCTGTCCATCCAGGCCTTATGTCCCTACGTGGGCTTGACCTCTGTCCCTGACTGCTGTGCCTGTCCATCCAGGCCTTATGTCCCTACGTGGGCTTGACCTCTGTCCTCAACTATTGTGCCTGTCCGTCCAGGCCTTGTGTTCCTACAAAGGTTTGACTTAGATTGTTCGCCCTCTGGGGATAGGGCAATACCTACAGTACCTGAGTGTAATCGACTATGAAGTGCTGGAAATGTTTGAAAATAAGAATATAAATAAATTAAGAAAAAAAATTGCTGTGCCTGTCCATCCAGGCCTTATGTCCCTAGGTGGGATTGACTGTCCTTGACTGCTGTGCCTGTCCATCCAGGCCTTGTGTCCCTACGTGGGCTTGACCTCTGTCCTTGACTGCTGTGCCTGTCCGTCCAGGCCTTATGTCCGTATGTGTGCTTGACCTCTGTCCTCGACTGCTTTGCCTGTCCGTCCAGGCCTTATGTTCCTACAAGGATTTGACTTAGATTGCTGTGCCTGTTCGTCCAGGCCTTTGTCCCTACGTGGGCTTGCCTCTGTCTTTGACTGCTGTGCCTGTACGTCCAGGCCCTATGTTCCAACAAGTGTTTGACCTCTGTCCTGGAATGCTGTGCTTGTTTGTCCAGGCCTTATGTCCAGTCCTAATGGCTGAACCCTCGTTGCAAAGGGAAACCTCAGTCTCTGGCAATTAAAATTAGTAATCCTTCACAGCATGGATCCTTAAATAAAACAGTTTTCTTTAGTTTCAGGGCAGAGACGAGAACTTCCTCTGTCTTGCTTATGAAGGGGATGGAACAGCTCCCCTATGAAGAAAGGCTGAAGAGGTTAGGGCTGTTCAGCTTGGAGAAGAGACGGCTGAGAGGGGATATGATAGAGGTCTTTAAGATCATGAGAGGTCTTGAACGAGTAGATGTGACTCGGTTATTTACACTTTTGGATAATAGAAGGACTAGGGGACATTCCATGAAGTTAGCAAGGAGCACATTTAAGACTAATCAGAGAAAATTCTTTTTCACTCAACGCACAATAAAGCTCTGGAATTTGTTGCCAGAGGATGTGGTTAGTGCAGTTAGTATAGCTGGGTTCAAAAAAGGTTTGGATAAGTTCTTGGAGGAGAAGTCCATTAACGGCTATTAATCAAGTTTACTTTTATTTATTTATTTATTTAACTTTTTTTACTATACCGACACTCAAGACCAGGTCTTATCGTACCGGTTTACATTAGAACAAGGGGAAAAAACCAATTAACGTATAAGTGGAAATGAGAAGTTACATTAAAACAGGGAGAGTAAAAACATGGATGTCGGAAGATAGGACAGAATTAAGTAATCAAACAATAAGTTAACAAAAATTCCAAACTATAAATTAACATAAAACAATAAATTAGTAGTACAGAAACATGGATTATAATCAGCGGAAATATACATGGAAATATATATATATGGAAATATATACAGCTGAAATATACATGGTATGTCAAATGGGAGGAGTGGCGGGGGTGAGGGGAAAGGGTGGGTTGAGGTTGCGGGGGGAGAAGGGAAAAAGGTTGGGAGTGCGGGGAGGGAGAAGGGTGGGTTGGAGGGTGAGAGAGAGTTGGTTAAAATGGAATCCTTCAACGATAGGCTTGTGTGAACAGCCAGGTTTTAAGTTTTTTCTGAAGGTTAAATGGCATTGTTCCTGGCGTAAGTCTTGAGGAAGCGAATTCCAATGTAGGGGACCTGCTGTCGAAAATGCTCGCTTGTGGATGGAGTTGTGAACTGATGATTTGTTGGGAGGGGCCATGAGCTTACTTTTGTAGGCAGTTCTTATCGGTCTTGATGATGTATGTAGTTCCAGAGGGAAGGTGAGTTGGAGAGAGGATTGTTGGTAGACCGATTTGTGGATGATAGTGAGAGCTTTGAACAGTATTCTATGTTGAATAGGGAGCCAATGTAAGATTTTTAGGATAGGTGTGATGTGGTCCTTGCGCCGTGTGTTTGTAAGGATCCTGGCCGCTGCGTTTTGCAGCATCTGTAGAGGTTTGGTCGAAGAGGCGGGGAGACCGAGTAGAAGAGCGTTGCAATAGTCAATCTTTGAAAACAGTATTGCTTGAAGCACAGAACGGAAATCCTGGAAGTGTAAGAGCGGTCTTAGATGCTTCAGGACCTGTAGCTTGAAGAAACATTCTTTAGTTGTAGCGTTAATGAATTTTTTGAAATTCATTCTGGAGTCAAGGGTGGCCCCAAGGTCTCTGACATGGCTTGCTAGTGGGGTTATTGTGTTATTAGTGAAGGGGGTGGTTATCGCTAGGGGAGATAACCAGGAGTTCCGTTTTGGACGTATTTAGGACCAGGTTGAGATTCGAGAGAAGCTGGTTGATGGCATGTAGGCAGTCGTTCCAGAAATTTAGAGTTGAGGAGATGGGGTCCGAGATGGGGATTATGATTTGCACATCGTCTGCGTATATAAAATGGGTGAGGTTGAGGCTATTGAGCAGTTGGCATAAAGGAAGTAGGTATATGTTAAACAGGGTAGGGGACATAGAAGAGCCCTGTGGTACTCCTTGTTTTGATGGGACAGGGTGGGATTCTTTGTCGTTTATTTTAACTTTGTAGTGCCTGTTGTTCAAAAAGGATTTAAACCAGAGCAGTGTGGAGCCAGAGATGCCTATTTCCATTAGACGGCTGATGAGGATGTCGTGATTACCGTGTCAAACGCCGCAGAAATATCGAGTAGGGCTAGGAGGTACGATTGTCCCTTGTCAAGGCCCATCAGGATGGTGTCCGTTAAAGAAAGAAGGAGGGATTCTGTGTTTAGGCATTTCCTGAAACCGAATTGAGAAGGGTATAAGATATTGTGGGAGTCCAAGTAGTCGGTGAGACGGAAGTTGACAAGTTTTTCCATTATTTTAGCTATAAAAGGTAGGTTTGCGATGGGGCAGAAATTTGCTGGGTTGGCTGGGTCCAGATTGGGTTTTTTTAGTAAGGGTTTCAGCGAAGCAATTTTTAAGGAGTCGGGGACAGATCCTTGATTGAGGGAACAATTTATGATGTCTGCCAGAGATCTGGCAATGGTGTTAGGAATGGTGAGGAGAAGTTTGGTTGGTATTTGGTCTAGAGGGTGAGACGAGGGTTTCATTTTCTTGACAATCGATTCTATTTCCAGGGATGATGTAGGTTCAAGAGATACTAGCGTCTGTTTAAGAATAGTAGAGGATGGATTTTGGCTAGGAGTTTGGCTGGGGGGTTGTAAGGCTATTGATGATTTGTTGGATGTTGCCAGTGGGCCAAGTAGGTTTTTGACTTTGTTGTCAAAGAAAATCGCCAACTCTGTAGATTTGTTTTGGGCTTCTTCTTCTGAGAAGGTAGGGGAAGTGGGAGTGGTGAGGGCTGCCACATATGAGAAGAGTGTTTTCGGGTCGTATAAGAAACCGTGTATTTTTTTGGCATAAAAATCTCGTTTGGTGCGGGTGATCGATGTTCTGTAGAAGCTCATTGCTGTTTTGTAAGAAGCCAATGATGCGGGGAAGGGGTCTTTCCGCCAGCGTAGTTCCTTGTGTTGAAGGTCTTGTTTGAGTTTTCTTAATTCCGTAGAGAACCAGGGATTTTTGTTCGAGCGTGCTGGGTTGATAATTTTTGAGGATAATGGGCAAATTGAGTTTGCTACTGCGTGTGTGATTGTTTGCCAGGAAATTAATTGCGGTATCAGCATCTGTGAAGTCCAGTTTGGATAGGTCTTTGGCAAGGCTGTTGTGAGTGTGTCCATTGAACAAGGGTTTCCTGAATTGGATGGAGGATTTGGAAGCAATAGAAGTCTGTTTTTGATTAATGGCTAGTTTTGTAACTATCAATGCGTGGTCTGACCAGGGGATGGGGGAGCAGGAAGGTGGAGAGATGGGAGAGATGGGAGAGATGGTTTCATTAGTGAATATCAGGTCAAGCGTGTGGCCTGCCTTGTGGGTGGGATTATTTATGATTTGATTGAATCCCATAGCCTGGAAGGAGGAAAGTAGGGCTTCGCAATTGGAAGATGGGGAGGGAGAATCAACATGGATGTTGAAATCTCCTAATATGATAGCGGGTGAGATGGAGTCGATATGTTTGGCTATAATTTCGATGAGTGGAGAGGGGTCGGCTTCTAGGAGCCCTGGGGGGGCGTAAATAAGGCAGATTTGGAGTTGGGAGGATTTGAATAATCCGATTTCTAATTTAGTCGTAGATTTGAAGGCTTGTTGAGTCAGTCTTAATTCTTTTTTTGTGATTAACATTATTCCACCCCCTCTTTTTTTAGGTCTGGGGATAGAGAAGACGTCATATTGTTGTATTGGTAGTTGGTTGATTATGGCTGTATCAGTGTTTTTCAGCCATGTTTCGGTAATGGCACATATGTCCGGTTGAGAGTCTAGGAGATGGTCGTTGAGCAAGTGAGATTTTTTTGAGAGCGACTGCGAGTTTAGAAGGCTTAAGGTTATTAAGGATAGACCTAGGAATTGTGTTATTGGGGAGATCATGATTGGAATCAGAGATCTCTTTGAGCGTAGATTGAGTAATGGTGCGTTAGCTCTGATGGGATTGAGCGAGGGATATCGGAATGGAGAAGGTTTGTAGCATGTTAATGTCTTTTTTTAGATGTAAATTGATGCTGGATGCTAGAGAGGCTGGATGATGGATGAATGCTGGATGCTGGAGAGGCTGGATGCTGGGGTGACTGGATGAGTGCTGGATGCTGGAGAGGCTGGATGCTCGATGAATGCTGGATACTGGAGAGGCTGGATGCTGGGGTGATTGGATGAATGTTGGAGATACTGGATGCTGGGGTGACTGGATGAGTGCTGGATGCTGGAGAGGCTGGATGCTGGGGTGACTGGATGAGTGCTGGATGCTGGAGAGGTTGGATGAATGCTGCAGTGGCTGGGTAAAGGATAGAAGCTGGAATGGGTTAGCGCTAATAAGGAGAGGGTGGGGGGTAGTTTGATGGAAAGTAGCGACGGTTGCTTCTATGGCCCCTTAGTTGCGAGATTCCAGGGGCCGACGCCGACTGCGCAGGGAGGCCGACATGGGCTGAGGGAGAATCGTGGGATGGTGGCGCAGGTGGAGTATAATGGCTGCCAATACGAGAATCGTGGTTCTGGTGCTATTCAGGTGCGCACGAAGGGGCACACAAAGGGGCAGGCCCCTTTGTCGTGCTCCTTCGGCGCGCGACGCTCGGCGCGCGACGCCTAGTAGGGTGTGGAGTTAAAGCCCAGCCGGGCTGTAGCTGGTTGGCTGGCTTCTGGTTGAGGGCGGGCCTTGTCACGTTTCGCGGGTTTTGTTTATAGTCTTTTTTTTTCTTTTTTCGTTTTTCGCCGCGTTTCCTCCTATGGCTTTGGGCCTCGGCGCACGCGGCTGGCGTTGGGGGTCCCCTGGGTGGGGAGGCCGTGTACTTACCTGACCTTCCCCCAGTGGGGCTCCGGCGCCGGTCGCGCAGGTCTCCGGTCGCGGCGTGGACAAGGGGCGAGAAGGCGCCTGCAGCCTAGCTTTAAAGCCCAGCCGGGCTGTAGCTGGTTGGCTGGCTTCTGGTTGAGGGCGGGCCCTTGTCGCGTTTCGCGGGTTTGTTTATAGTCTTTTTTTTTTCGTTTTTTCGTTTTTCGCCACGTTTCCTCCTATGGCTTTGGGCCTCGGCGCACGCGGCTGGCGTTGGGGTCCCCCGGGTGGGGAGGCCGTGTACTGACCTGACCTTCCCCCGGTGGGGCTCCGGCGCCGGTCGCGCAGGTCTCCGGTCGCGGCGTGGACAAGGGGCGAGAAGGCGCCTGCAGCCTAGCTTTAAAGCCCAGCCGGGCTGTAGCTGGTTGGCTGGCTTCTGGTTGAGGGCGGGCCTTGTCGCGTTTCGCGGGTTTGTTTATAGTCTTTTTTTTTTCTTTTTTTCGTTTTTCGCCGCGTTTCCTCCTATGGCTTTGGGCCTCGGCGCACGCGGCTGGCGGTTGGGGTCCCCGGGTGGGGAGGCCATGTACTGACCTGACCTTCCCCCGGTGGGGCTCCGGCGCCGGTCGCGCAGGTCTCCGGTCGCGGCGCGTGGACAAGGGGTGAGAAGGCGCCTGCAGCCTAGCTTTAAAGCCCAGCCGGGCGTGTAGCTGGTTGGCTGGCTTCTGGTTGAGGGCGGGCCTTGTCGCGTTCGCGGGTTTGTTTATAGTCTTTTTTTTTTCTTTTTTTCGTTTTTCGCCGCGTTTCCTCCTATGGCTTTGGGCCTCGGCGCACGCGGCTGGCGTTGGGGTCCCCCGGGTGGGGAGGCCGTGTACTGACCTGACCTTCCCCCGGTGGGGCTCCGGCGCCGGTCGCGCAGGTCTCCGGTCGCGGCGTGGACAAGGGAATAGCCACTGCTATTAATTGCATCAGTAGCATGGGTTCTTCTTAATGTTTGGGTAATTGCCAGGTTCTTGTGGCCTGGTTTTGGCCTCTGTTGGAAACAGGTTGCTGGGCTTGATGGACCCTTGGTCTGACCCAGCATGGCAAGTTCTTATGTTCTTATGTTCTTAAGACATGATCTGTTTGCAAATGCTTAAATCCTAACAATTTGTACCAATAGACACTCTAGTGGCCAATCCATTCCAGGGAGCCCTTTCCTGTTCAAAGAAAGGGAACTCTCCCCAGTGTTGCAGCCTATCTCTGTTGACCCATGTTCAGAACAAGAAAAGATCTCCAAGGTACTTAGACTGTGGCAAAGACAGTGAGACCATGTTCACAGTAAGACCCTGCTCCAGGTCACCATGCTTTGAAGGCTCGTGTTCAACTCTAGGGGCCAACTCATTGCAAGGAAGCCCTTTCCTGCTCTCCACGGTTTTGCAGCCTATCTCTTAGGAGCTGTTGACCCATGTTTAACTGCTGTTCACATAGGCACCCTGCTCCAGCTCGCCACGCTTTGAAGACTCGTGCTCAACTCTAGGGGCCAACTCATTGCAACAAAGCCCTTTCCTGCTCTTAGGAAAGGGAACTCTCCACGGTGTTGCAGCTTATCTCTTAGGACCTGTTGACCCATGTTTAACCGCTGTTCACATGGCACCCTGATCCAGCTCGCCAAGCTTTGAAGGCTTGTGCTCCACTCTAGGGGCGAACCCATTCTAGGGAGCCTTTCCTGCACAAAGAAAGGGAACTCTTCCGGGTGTAGCCAGCCTGTATCTACCCTGTGACCCATGTTGAACCGCTGTTTGTTTACATGGTAACCTCCTCTGCATCGGCTTTGACAATTCTCGATTGTATATTCAGGTTTCATATCACCAAAATGCCGGGAAGAGTGCAGATCATAGCACATATCAATCTTGATTCTTCTAAAGTATAATTTATCTGGTATGTACTCTCTTCTATCTGTGTTGAAAAGTGCCAAGCACACTTTATTAGTACTTCTTCTTAGCTTCGGAATAGTAAAGTTCTTCAAAGCCTCTGTTTCTACTAACACAACAGCTGGCATTTGGGATTTTACTTCACTTGATGAAGTCCTTTTTATTAGTGTTTTAGTTTACCTCTGGTCTTTTCTTCCATTTTGAAATCAGCCCCTTTCTATGCCAAGCTGTACTCTGACTGCTTTCTAGCCTCCCTGTCTTTTGTCAAGGATATTCTTACACTAAAGTCTCTTGGGGTCCCGTGTTTAGCCAGCCTGTATCTACCCTCTGACCCATGTTGAACCGCTGTTTAGGGACGAACCCATTCTAGAGAGCCCTTTCCTGTGCAAAGGAAAGGGAACTCTCCCCGGGTGTAGCCTGTCTGTATCTACCCTCTGACCCATGTTGAAACGCTGTTCCATTTTGAAATCAGCCTCTTTCTATGCAAGCAGTACTCTGACTGCTTTCAGCCTCCCTGTCTTTTGTCAAGGATATTCTCACACTAAAGTCCCTCGGGGGTCCATGTGAAGCCAGCTGTATCTACCCTCTGACCCATGTTGAACCGCTGTTTAGGGTCGAACCCATTCTAGGGAGCCCTTTCCTGCGCAAAGGAAAGGGAACTCTCCCCGGGTGTAGCCTGCCTGTATCTACCCTCTGACCCATGTTGAACTGCTGTTCACATTCACCCTCCTCTGTCTCGGCCTTGAAAACTCTCGTTTGTATATCAGCTATGTCCACCGGATTTTAAAAGACCAGCGAGAGCTCACTGGATGCCAATGGAAACACCCCACTCTAGGGGTGAACCCATTCTAGGGAGCCCTTTCCTGCTCATAGGAAAGGGAACTCTCCCTGGGGCTCTTGTTTGAATATATGCTACCACCAAAATCTGCACCCGCAGATGCTCCATCATGTTTCATGTAGCATTCGTGTTAGACTCCCTGGTCCCTGTTTCAAGATGGATCAGGTGCACAGTATGCCCAGTTGACAGTCCCGCCACTTGCTGAACTTTGTCTTGTCTTGCCTCCTTGTCTTTCCCTTATCAACACCACAGCGACCTGACTACCTCAGCTCTGCCAGTCTGTCTTGCCCTATCAAGTTTCTGCCACTCTGCCTTGCCGCCAATCACCAGATGACTCACTCAGCTCCTTGTGGTGTTCTCGCCACTATCATGGTTCCTCAGTGTGTTGGTGCTAGTCTTTCTGCTTGCTATGTTCCCCCTTCATTGTGCTTTAGGATGTCGATGCCACTTGTCTTGCCGCTTTGCCTGTCGTGCTGCCTTTGAGGGTTCATGCATCTGTTATCGGTGCTCTCTTTTGAAGCTGTGGTGTGTTTTTGAAACTCTCGCTGCCTGCTTTGTGCCTCTTTAAAGCACTCTTGCCACTTCTGGTACCCCTTTAAACCTTTACAGTGCCTTGGGCTATTCATGCCACTTTGGTGCCACTTTGCCACAATCTAAGTATCTTGGAGCTCTTTTGTTGTTCTGATGATTGCTCCCCAGAAGTTTCATAAAAACTGATAATAAAATACCAATTCTGCAGCCAAAAATAGGCTGCAAATCCTTCCCCCATTGACTTTAATGGGAACCGGAAAACGAATGCACGTATCAACGTATCAGGGCGCCATACGGCCGAATGCAATGAAAACGCCCCACCACAAATACATATCCCGAATGCAATGAATACTTTCTGGCTGCACATCCCTACTATTTTAGCCAAAAGATCTTCATTCAAAAATTGGAAGAAGGATCCATAAGCATAAGCATTGGCAAGTTAAACGTAAGACATTAATAGGACAGGCTAAGAGAGAATTTGAAAAGAAGTTGGCCATAGAGCAAAAAAAACACAGTAAAAGCTTTTTAAAATATATCTGAAGCAGAAAGCCTGCGAGGGAGTCAGTTGGGCCGTTAGATGATTGAGGGGTTAAAGGGGCACTTAGAAAAGATAAGGCCATCTTGGAAAGATTAAACGATTTCTTTGCTTCTGTGTTTACTGAAGAGGATGTTCGGGAGATACCCAGTACAGAGAAGGTTTTCATGGGCAATGATTCTGATGGACTGAACCAAATCACGGTGAACCTAGAAGATGTGGTAGGCCTGATTGACAAACTGAAGAGTAGTAAATCACTTAGACCAGATGGAATACCCCCAGAGTTCTGAAGGAACTAAAAAATGAAATTTCAGATCTATTAGTAAAATTTTACATTTGTATTTTAAGATATGTTTTGATTTATAGTTTTATTTGTATTTTTTAAGATGTACTTGGATCTATTGTTATTGTATTTTAGCTTATGTTGAGACATATTTTATATTTTAGATGAGCCGTTTTAAAAGTCACCCTTCTTTTATACGCAAATGTAGTAACATTTGATTTATGCTGTAAACTGACGTGATATGTATCAACATGAATGCCGGTATACAAAAATCACTAAATAAATAAACAAAATATCTTTAAAATCATCCATTGTACCTGGAGGGTGGCTAATGTAACCCCCAAAAAAATGCTGTCGGCACCGGCGTCCCATCGGGGTAAGGCCTTTTTACTTCGCTCTTACCCCGGACAGGGCCACCACCGACAGCGACCAGGCTTGGCTCTGCTTGCGGCCCGCTCTCCTCCTCGCACGCAGCTGAAGCCCGCCCCCCCCCCCCCCCGAGAACCAGCCAATCATCCGACGGCTGCAAGACAGCCAATCAGAAGATGACCAGCGGAGCTTTAAATTGCAATCTCCATTTCGGCATCGCACACCGAGCGTCGCGCGCCGAAGGAGCGCATCAAAGGGGCAGGCCCCTTTGTGCGCCCCTTCTTGAAGCCCCGGAGTGCTACCCCGTTACTTCTCTCTCGGCCGCTTCTTCTACCTTGGCAACAGTGCTACCTTCAACCCTCCTCGAGCCACGTCTTGGCTATTAGGGTACTACGCCCTTTTCAGGCCCTTAAGTATCACTCCTTCGCCTGGACCCACCTCCTTGACCGAGCTAACAATACCTTGCATCATTCTGGGCACATCCTAAATAGTGTCACTGACACCTGGCCCTGCGAGACCTACCTTTACCCTGTATCTCATTCATCAGCTCTAGCAACTGACTGCTTACATCAACACCGTACATCTCATCGTCCCTTTCTAAATATGCGCACTTTACTATTCCCATTTACTACAATAGGAGACTCAATAGGCTCGAGATATTGGCCTCCGACAACAAAGGCTAATTCCAAATCATGATTGCTCCAGTCACTCAACTCCTCGGATTCTCTCTCTTCATGCTTACTTTATTCAATGCTCAATCCATTTCCAAAAAACCCCACCTACTCAATGATCACCTGTTAGACTCTAAACCAGACATCTGTGCAGTTACAGAAACGTGGTTGAAACCAACGGATACAGTACTTCTGACCAGCTCCCCAATCAACTATATGATATCCACTCAATCCAAGACTTAAAAAAAGAGGAGGAGGACTACTGCTCGCAGTAAAAAAAAGGTCTAGGCCTCTCTCTTTGCAACTATCTACCACAACTAACAACCTTGAACTAGCCCTTTTCAAATCAGATCATCTCCAACTTGGCCTCATCTATGCACCCCAAGGAATTCTTGAATCCGACCCCTCTCCATTGATCGAATTGACAACCAAACATTTTAACTTAGATAAACCATCCATCTTGATGGGAGATTTCAATCTTCACGTGGATGCCTCACCGCTTTCCCCCAATTGTGAAATTCTACTCTCTGCACTTGTCACCTGAGCTTTAGACAAATTGTTACAAGCCCCACTCACAAAGCAGGCCATACACTGGACCTTATTTTCATAAACCAAGGCATTATTTCTGCTACCAGCCCAACATGTACTAGAGATGTGAATCGTGTCCTCGATCGTCTTAACGATCGATTTCGGCTGGGAGGGGGAGGGAATCGTATTGTTGCAGTTTGGGTCTGTAAAGTATCGTGAAAATCGTTAAAATCGTGAGCCGGCACACTAAAACCCCTAAAACCCACCCCCCCCCCTTTAAATTAAACCCCCACCCTCCCGAACCCCCCCCCCCCCCAAATGCCTTAAATTACCTGGGGGTCCAGTGGCACACTAAAACACGGCACACTAAAACCCACCCCGACCCTTTAAATTAAATCCCCCACCCCCCCCCAACCCCCCCCCCCAAATGCCTTAAATTACCTGGGGGTCCGTAACCTTAAATTACCTCCGTAGCGGCGGTCCGTAGCTAAATCGGGGGAAGGGGGAGAGCAGGAAAGCGGCACACTAAATAGTGTAGTCTTCAGCCGGCGCCATTTTGCAAAATGGCCGCCGCAAAAATGGCGGCGGCCATAGACCAAAACGATTCGACGCAGGAGGTCGTTCCGGACCCCCGCTGGACTTTTGGCAAGTCTTGTGGGGGTCAGGAGGCCCCCCCAAGCTGCCAAAAGTTCCTGGGGGGTCCAGCGGGGGTCCGTGAGCGATTTCCTGCCGCGAATCGTTTTCCGTACGGAAAATGGCGCCGGCAGGAGATCGACTGCAGGAGGTTGTTCAGCGAGGGTTCCGGACCCCGGCTGAACGACCTCCTGCAGTCGATCTCCTGCCGGCGCCATTTTCGTACGGAAAACGATTCGTGGCAGGAAATCACTCACGGACTCCCGCTGGACCCCCAGGAACTTTTGGCTAGCTTGGAGGGGCCTCCTGACCCCCACAAGACTTGCCAAAAAGTCCAGCGGGGGTCCTGACGACCTCCTGCGTCGAATCGTTTTGGTCTATGGCCGCCGCCATTTTGCGGCGGCCATTTTGCCAAAATGGCGCCGGCTGAAGACTACACTATTTAGTGTGCCGCTTTTTCCTGCTCTCCCCCTTCCCCCGATTTAGCTACGGACCGCCGCTACGGAGGTTAATTTAAGGCTACGGACCCCCAGGTAATTTAAGGCATTGGGGGGGGGGGGGGTCGGGAGGGTGGGGGATTTAATTTAAAGGGTCGGGGTGGGTTTTAGGGGGTTTTAGTGTGCCGTGTTTTAGTGTGCCGCTGGACCCCCAGGTTAATTTAAGGCATTTGGGGGGGGGTTTCGGGAGGGTGGGGGATTTAATTTAAAGGGTCGGGGGTGGGTTTTAGGGTGTTTTAGTATGCCGGTTTTCCTGCCCTCCCCCTTCCCCCGATTTACGATTTTTTGACGATAAATCGGGGGAATTGGTATTGTATCGTGGCCCTAACGATTTTTGACGATTTAAAATATATCAGACGATATTTTAAATCGTCAAAAAACGATTCACATCGCTAACATGTACTGTAGTCCCTTGGTCAGACCATCAGGTCATTTCATCAGAGCTACAAATTAAAGATCACCCCCGTCCTGTCTTCCCTAACACCACTATTCAGTTCAGGAAACCTTGTCCCACAGACTACCTAAGTAATATGCTCTCAAAGGATCTAGCTCAACTTGATCTTTCAGACGCCTTCACCGCTACTTCCTCCTGGCTCAAGATAACTAGAAAAGTTGCAGAACAAGCCTGTCCAACCGTTACCAAATTGCTACACCCACACCAGGATAACAGGAAACCATGGTTCACCCCAAAACTAAAGGCCCTTAAACAAGAGCTACGGAGCAAAGAGCACAGATGGCGCAAAACCCTTATTACGCCTTATTTTATGATTTGATTTCTCAGAGACTTTTGCAAGTTTATCAGTGTTAGTTATTCGAATCTGTTTTCCATGTTTTCCAAGTTCTATAACCTTGTTATATGTACCGCCTCTTGGCATAATTTTTATGTTTCAATGTAAACCGATGTGATCTGTATTTTAATACAGGAACACCGGTATATAAAAATCTAAAAATAAATAAATAAATAAATAAACCCATCAACTTCTACTCTATCAGCCTATAAATCACTGTTGAATGCCTACAGGAATGCCATTCCTAGAGCTAAGAAACATTTCTTCTCCAAAAAAAAATCCACCATTTTGTCTTTGATTCTAAAGCCTTATTCTCTTATGTCTCATCCCTCACTAAACCTTCCCCTCCTACCATTCCAGATGTCCTAGCACTCACAAAGCCACAGAGCTGGCCATCTGAGAGAAAAATAGCAAACCTCATAAGCCACTTACTGCTTCTAACGTAGGAATCCCCTCATCTTTATCCTATACTCCTAATCGAAACTCCACCTAGAAGCTTTCGAGACTTCCTCCTCCTGGAAATCGAAAACAATCCTCAGGAAGCTCAAACCTTCGTCTCACTCACTGGACTCAATACCCTCAAACCTTCTGCTCTCCATCCCGAACACTATTTCAAAAGCTTTAGCAGACATAATTAATTGCTCCTTGACACAAGGGATGGTACCAGATCAACTAAAACTAGCCATACTCAAACCCCTACTCAAAAAAACCAACCTTCCAACTACTGATCCTGCAAACTTCAGACCTATAGCTAACCTACCATTGATCTCCAAAATTATGGAGAAAATAGTAAACAAACAACTCTCAGAATACCTGGAGGAGAACAACATCCTTTCCCCTTTCCAGTTTGGATTCTGCAAAACTCGAAACATGGAGTCCCTTCTAACATCACTGGCGGATACCATTCTCCTAAACCTTGAGAGGAAACAGCCTTACCTACTAGTACTACTCGACTTATTTGCGGCATTTGATACTGTGAATCATTCCATTCTTCTTGAGCGTCTAGCTGACATTGGTATCAAAGGAGTGGCACACAGTTGGTTTAAATCCTTCCTGGACAATAGATTTTACAAGGTGAAGATTAACAATAAGGTTTCTCACCCCATCAGATCAAACCTGGGAGTCCCACAAGGTTCAGCCCTTTTCCCTACACTTTTTAACATCTACCTGCTCCGTCTCTGCCAATTACTCTCCACCTTAAAATTAACGTATTACCTTTATGCTGATGATGTCCAGATTCTTCTCCCTATCAAAGACTCTCTTCACAAAACCTGGTCCCACTGGAACACCTGTCTGCAATCAATTAACAGTCTGCTTACCAGTCTTAACTTGATCCTCAATACAAACAAGACAGAGATTCTCATTATAACTCCAGATGAAAACCAAGTTCTCTTCAACTCCCTAAATGCGAAACAATCAGTCACAACTGCTATCAACCACTCCCCCTATATCAGAGATTTAGGAGTTCAACTAAACAACCAATTCAATCTTAAATCATTTGTCCAAAACACTACCAAAGAATGCTTCTTTAAATTTCAAGTACTAAAAAAACTTAAATCTCTCCTTCACTTTCGAGATTTCCGGCTGGTGCTGCAGTCCATTATCCTTTCTAAAATAGACTATTGTAATTCCCTCCTGCTTGGTCTCCCTGCAATAACAATAAAACCACTGCAGATGGTACAGAATGCCGCTGCGAGAATACTCACCAACTCAAACAAAAGAGAGCATATCTCTCCCATACTGCAGTCACTTCACTGGCTTCCCATCAAAGCCAGGATCTCATTCAAAGTACTCATGATGATACATAAAGACATTCATAACATCGCCCCTCTCAAACTCAGCAATCAATTCCCTCCACACACCTCTGAAAGACCAGTCAGAAGAGCTTACAAAGGCTCTCTGTATGCCCCCCCCCCTACTAAATCTTCTCTAAGTAAACGAGCGTTATCTACAGCAGGGCGACTCTATGGAACACACTCCCACCAGACCTCCGTCAAGAACATTGTCTCCAAACTTTCAAGAAAAGACTTAAAAACTTGGCTTTCAGTCAAGCTTTCCCTGAAAACCCAAGTTCTCTCTGACGCTGGTCCTAGAACATGGACCAAGGCCTAATGCCAACAGTTAATGGGCACACTGATCTCTCTACACAGCCCTCCCAGGATCTATCCAGGTTTCTCCCCCCCATTGTTTTTCTTCCGTAGGCTCTATCCCTTATTCCTTCCTGCCCCCTCCCTCCCTCCTACCCCCTTTTTTTGCCATCCTTTCCTTCCTTCTCTTCCCCCTATCCAAGCTACTTAACCTTCCTACTTGTTTTAATGTATCCTGTATTAAAGTATTTATATTTATTTTATTCTTATTTTATTTTATTAATTCTGCGCTGAAGCTGCTTTCGGTTTGTAATTGTTCCTTGTTTCCAAATGTTTGAATGTTATAATATGCTAATGTTCATTGTTTAATGTATCGCCTCCCAGCGAAAGTTCTGTTTCAATGTAAACCGGTGTGATCTGAATTCTTTACAGGAATGTCGGTTATATAAAAATTCAAAATTCAAAATAAATAAATAAATATTTTAAAAGGGCTCCAGGAGCAATTCGGGAAACTACAGACCAGTTAGCCAATGGCATGGATACCCTGTCACATGGTAAGGGCAAAGGCCATCGGCGCCATTTTGATTAGTGGCAAACCGACGGCCCGAGAGCGGAGATCGCTCCCGGGACCCCCACTGGACCACCAGGTACCTGTAAAATGTTTTGGGGGGGGTCGGGAGGGTGGGGGAAGCAAAGGGATTAGTTTTAAAGGGTCGGGATGGGTTTTTTGTTTATCGGGCTCGGGCGCAGCCGATTAACAAAACCGCGATCGGCCCGATGAAAAAAACCCCCACATGTGAATCGGAACCGGAATCTGAACTGATTCCAGTTCCAATTCACATCTCTAATAGCAAGCAGAAAGATTAGCACCAACACACTGAGGAACCATGATAGTGGCAAGAACACCACAAGGAGTTGAGTGAGTCATCTGGTGTATGGCAGCAAGGCAGAGTGGCAGAAAGTTGATACGGCAAGACAGGCTGGCAGAGCTGAGGTAGTCAGGTCGCTGTGGTGTTGATAAGGGAAAGACGAGGAGGCAAGACAAGACGAGGCTCAGCATGTGGCGGGACTGTCAACTGGGCATACTGTGCACCTGACCCGTCTTGAAACAGGGACCAGGGAGTCTAACACGAATGCTATATGAAACATGATGGAGCATCTGCGGGTGCAGATTTTGGTGGTAGTAGCAAATATTCAAACAAGTGCCCCAGGGAGAGTTGCCTTTCCTTTGCACAGAGTGGGGTGTTTCCATTGGCGTCTAGTGAGCTCTCGCTGGTCTTTTAAAATCTGGTGGAGTTAGCAGATATACAAACGAGAATTTTCAAGGCCGAGGCGGAGGAGGTTACCATGTAAACAGCGGTTCAACATGAGTCAGAGGGTAGATTTTTGTGACCGTCGCTGCTCGATGCCTTCACTCCGCCCTCTTTACCTCTGTGACGACTCCCTCCAGGTCTGATGGACGGCTGGCTGCCGCGGCGTATCCATGCATCTCCCTCTGGCGTCCCCGGACCGGCTCGATGCTGCAACTCCGCCATCTTGTCCTGATGCCTAGGGCGCGCGCATGCACACGTCCTGACTCTTGCATCAGCAAGGGCGTGAACCTCAGGGGCATCCCCCTGAGATGACATCATCTGCTTCCAATATTTCAAGGTCTTTGAAAACGCTAACAAACTGAGTTAGCAAAGGAAGGGATAAGGTTTCGGACAAGGTTTCCCTATCCAAGCTCCTCTGCCGCCTCGGGCTTACCAGAGGTACCCGCTCCTCGGGGGCCTCACTCTTTTCTTTATTTTCAGATTACAGATAGGAACCGGTACTACTCGCTCTTCGAGGGCCCATGTTCCTGAACACTCTGAAGATTCTCTACTGCCTGGAAGCTATCACTGCTATAAACAAATGTGAGTTACCATCGCTCTCTCAGAGATTTCCCTGGAACCAGGTACTCGCTCCTTGAGGGCCTAATCCTTTCCAGCTCCTGAGCTTACTTGAGACCTTACGTGAGTTTTGTCATCTAGTACTATTCATGAACTCTGCCTCCTCTGCCTACTCACTTTCTACAGTTTCTCAACAGCTCTGCCATCCTTGGCTCGTTGTTCCAGTACATGAGGGACTACAGCCCTGTTGGGCATATCAGCTCACTACTGCCACCTCTGGTGGTTTCTAATAACCTGTTTAATAAAAGAACAATGCGTGTCTGTCTCCATACTGAAGCCTAGCCGGTGGTCCCTCTCGGGGTATCCTCCCGGGGACATAGTCATCTGCCATTGGCCCAGGGATCCACCCACTACTATATCAGATTCACTACAAGATTGCTGACTCCTCCCTTTTCAGGAGCTCGCAGTCTAACTAACACCAGATTTATAACAGATTGCTACTCCCTTGCAGAATCTCTAACAGATTGCTAACTCCCAAGCAGATATAAAACAGATTGCTAACTCCTCCTTCTTAGGAGCAAATCGATAACATAGATACAGGCTGGCTACACCCGGGGAGCGTTCCCTTTCCTTTGCGCAGGAAAGGGCTCCCTAGAATGTGTTCGCCCCTAGAGTGGGGTATTTCCATTGGTGTCTAGTGAGCTCTTGCTGGTCTTTTAAAATCTGGTGGACGTAGCAGATATACAAACGAGAATTTTCAAGGCCGAGGCAGAGGATGGTGCATGTGAACAGTGGTTCAACGTGGGTCAGAGGGTAGATACAGGCTGGCTACACCCGGGGAGAGTTCACTTTCCTTTGAGCCGGGAAGGGCTCCCCGGAATGGGTTGGCCCCTAGAGTGGAGTACGAGCCTTCAAGGTGTGGCGACGTGGAACAGGGTCTTAGTGTGAGCATGGTCTCACTTTGTTTGCCACAGATAGGCTGCTACACCAGGGAGAGTTCCCTTTCTTTGAGCAGGAAAGGGCTTCCTTGGAATGGGTTGGCCCCTAGAGTGGAGCACGAGCCTTCAAAGTGTGGCGACCTGGAGCAGGGTGCCATGTGAACAGCGGTTCAACATGGGTCAACAGGTACTAAGAGATAGGTTGCAACACCGGGGAGAGTTCCCTTTCTTTATGCAGGAAAGGGCTCCGCAGAATGGTTTGGCCCCTAGAGTGGTCAATTCCACCTAGGGACATAAGGCCTGGACGAACAGGCACAGCAGTCGAGGACCGAGGTCAATTCCACCTAGGGACATAAGGCCTGGATGAACAGGCACAGCAATCATGGTCCAACCCTTGTAGGGACATAAGGCCTGGACGAACAGGCACAGCAATACATGGACATAGACATGACAGATATCGCTGAGCCACTTTGGCTAGGTGGTCAATCCCACCTAGAGACATAAGGCCTGGACGGACAGGCACAACAATAGAGGACAGATGTCAAGCCCACGTATGCATATAAGGCCTGGATGAACAGGCACAGCAAATCAGGACAGAGTCAATCCCACCTAGGGACATAAGGCATGGACAAACAGGCACAGCAACCGAGGTCCAACCCTTGTAGGGACATAAGGCCTGGATGAACAGGCACTGCAATCGAGGACAGAGGTCAAGCCCATGTAGGGAGATGAGGCCTGGACGAACAGGCACAGCAATCGAGGTCAAACACTTGTAGGGTCATAAGGCCTGGATGAACAGGCACAGCCATACAGGACAGAGTCAATCCCACCTAGGGACATAAGGCCTGGACGGACAGGCACAGCAATAGAGGACAATGGTCAAGCCCACGTATGGTCATATGGCCTGGAAGAACAGGCACAGCAATACAGGACAGATTCAATTCCACCTAGGGACATAAGGTCTGGACGGACAGGCACAGCAATACAGGACAGAGTCAATCCCACCTAGGGACATATGTCCTGGGCGAACAGGCACAGCAATACAGGACAGAGTCAATCTCACCTAGGGACATAAGGCCTGGATTCACTGGCACAGCAATAGAGGATTTCCTTTGTGCAGTTATGTTGTGGTTTGACCTGTCACTTCTTCCTGAACTGGTTCACTGCCAGAAGAAAATAGCATCTTTTTCATTTCTGAAAGATAATTCAACAGAGGATGCTTTTAGAGCAATAGAGACTGCCATTTGTGAAGCAAGAACTGAGCTAGAGATTATTTTTGAATACCCAGAAGCTGTTAACTGTACTTATGCACTTCAGCTGATGACAAAGGAACATGACGAGCTCTCAGAAATAAGAAAACCACTACTCAAGTCAAAATCTACAATATCAACCTATGTTGACTTTGTGGTTTACACGTTGCCTCTGTAAAAATGGGAACACAGAGGATGAACTAAAGTGCAACTACCACCAGTTTTCAATATTACTTGAAACATTACTGTTGGCAAGGTCATGAAAATATTGAGCATATGAAATATGCAAGGTCCAAACATCTTAATTCAGCTTTTTATGTTCTTACATTCCAAATGTGGATGGACAGGCACAGTGTTAGAGGTCAGGCCCTTGCAGGGATGTACAGCCTGGACAGTGGATGGGCAGGCTCAGCGACTGAGGTCAGGCCCTTGTAGGGATGTACGGCCGGGACAGTGGACGGTCAGGCACAGCGACTGAGGTCAGGCCCTTGTAGGGACGTATGGCCTGGACAGTGGATGGTCAGGCACAGCGTTTGAGGTCAGGCCCTTGTAGGGTCGTACGGCATGGACAGTGGATGGACAGGCACAGCGTTTCAGGTCAGGTACATGTGCTGCAGTGCTTATATTAACTGGAGCATAGCAGGCAGTTTAGGCTGCTGCAAGGCTTTCAATTGCTTTTATTCATCTTGCCATTCACAGGGAAAATTTGGAAACCCAAGCAAAGGCAGGTTTACTTTCAAAAACACTAGCATTTCCATCAACTCTGGTGCCAGTCTTGAGAGGTGAGGGCTCATGATATCCCCTGTCATTGAAAAGACACGTTCACTGGGCACACTGGTTGGTGGACATGACAGATATCACTGAGCCACTTTGGCTAGGTGTGGCCAGACAGTGGATTTGTGTGCCCAATATGCCAGTGGATCTGTCTGCATGTGCTCTGTCAACTCTGAGAGATACCATGTCACTGACAGCTGTGCTGGTGTCTCCTTTGCTTGGGTGGGCTGAGAGTCACTCATGTCAGCTGCTTTCTCTCCAGCCTGTCGCACAACAGATGAATCTTTATGGGCAACATGCCTTGGGCATTCTGAAGTGGAGGAGGAGGTACTATCTGTCGCTGACACAGTGCTGCTTCTGCTTGGGCTAGCAGCACAACTCTGAAGTGCCTGCTGTTTCCACCTCTGCTTCACGCCTAATCTGTCTCTGCCTATGGCGCTCCTGTTCACGGACTTTTGCTAACAGCAGGTCCTTCACCAATAAGAGACAATCATAATGTAGGGCGAATTTCCCTTGCACACGGGGATCACAGACTGTGGCGAGCATGTATGTGTTCTGTTCTGTTAAAGGCCTTAATTTCTCTTCCACCTGCTGCTGCAAAACGTCCAGACAATGTAGCACCTCAACTGTCATTCCCTCTTCCTGTTTAAAGGCCTCCAAATGTTCATCCAGGAAATTAACTATGGGAATGATGTCATCCAAGGTGGCACTTATGGAACTCAGCTCCTCCGTGACATCCTTGAAGGGCTGCAGGATTTTTACCAGCTGACTCATGACTAATCAATCATGATGCCCTAGGGATTCGGCACACCTATGTCCATTGTGCCAGAAAGTTCATGACGGGGTTTCTTCTGCAGCCTCCACTAACCTCTCGAGCATCACTGGGTGGCAATGTCTTGAATGAGATGCTTGTGAGGCATCTCCAAATCAGTCTGCTTTTGGCGGAGAACCTGCCCCACTTCACACTTCTGTGGAAGTGCGCTGCTATGTTCCTGCACTTCTGTAGTAACTTATGCAGGTATTCATTCTCTTTGTCATTAGAATCCAACCCCAGAGCTTACTTCACTACCAGGTGCAGAGTGTGTGCAAAACATCGCATGTTCTTAAAGCGCCTGTCGTTTATTGCCGTAACCATGTTTGCACCATTGTCTGTGACAAAGAGCCATGCCTGAGGATTCCTGTATCGCTGGTATAGTTGCCAGGCCTCCAGCATCTGTCTGATGCATGCTAGATTATTGGCTGCCGTATGGGCCTGGTCCTTCAGGTGGGTGTGCAGTAAAGCCCACCTCCACCCTGATACTTGTTCAGTAACAGAGCTGCTGCCTGCCCCTGCCTCAGCCAGGTCCCATGAGTGTGCTGTCAGGGAGAGGTAAGAGTGTGCAGCATTCATGGTGGTCCAGATATCGCAGGTGAAATGCACTCTACCCTCTGCCTTAGCTAGCAGCGCTTGCATGCGACTGTGACACTGCTTGTACAGGCTGGGGATGACCTTTCTGCTAAATGTGGTTCTGGAGGGGACTTTGTAATTTGGAGCTACGACCTTCAGAAAACGCTTGAAACCCACATACTCCACTAACTGCAAGGGCTGGTCATCAAGGGCAATCATTTCCCCAATGCTCCTGGTTACAACTTTTGAGACTGCCTGCCTCCTACCCTGGGATAGCATTACCACACTCCACCCCATTTCCTCCATGGTGGATTGTCGCTTCTGCCACATGACTGCTCCCCTCCCCCCCCCCCCCCCCTCAGTTAACAAGTTTATTATAAAGCACTATACGCCGGAAGGAGTGGAGAGAATGAGACGGGATTTAAGGAAACTGGAAGAGTGGTCGAAGATATGGCAGCTGAGATTCAATGCCAAGAAGTGCAAAGTCATGCATATGGGGAGTGGAAATCCGAATGAACTGTATTTGATGGGGGGGGGGGGGGAAGGCTGAAGTGCACGGACCAGGAGAGGGACCTTGGGGTGATAGTGTCTAATGATATGAAGTCTGCGAAACAATGCGACAAGGCGATAGCAAAAGCCAGAAGAATGCTGGCATAGAGAGAGGAATATCTAGTAAGAAAAGGGAAGTGATTATCCCCCTGTACAGATCCTTGGTGAGGCCACACCTGGAGTACTGTGTTCAGTTCTGGAGACCGTATCTACAAAGAGACAAGGACAAGATGGAAGCGGTTCAGAGAAGGGTGACCAGGAAGGTGGAGGGTCTTCACAGGATGACATACGAGGAGAGATTGAAGAATCTAAATATGTACTCCCTGGAGGAAAGGAGGAGCAGGGGTGATATGATTCAGACTTTCAGATACTTGAAAAACTTTAATGATCCAAAGACATCAACAAACCTTTTCCATCAGAAAAAAATCAGCAGAACCAGAGGTCACGAGCTGAGGCTCCGGGGAGGAAGACTAAGAACCAATGTCAGGAAGTATTTCTTCACGGAAAGGGTGGTGGATGCCTGGAATGCCCTTCTGGAGGAAGTGGTGAAGTCTAAAACTGTGAACGACTTCAAAGGGGCATGGGATAAACACTGTGGATCCATCAAGTCTAGAGGGCATGAATAAAGTGGAGACATTCAAACACTGCACGGAGCGGCAGTAGCCACAGTGGCATTCAAACACTGCACGGAGCGGCAGTAGCCACAGAGGCATTCACGGAGCGGGATGCCAGTGGCCAGTAGTTGGTGTTCCACCTTCACGGAGCGGAAGGATGGAGGGCTGCTATTTCCAAAAAAAAACCAAAACAAAAAATAAAAACAGGGGTGGGTAAGAGTATGGGGCAAGGGGGTGGCCTGCTTGTTGCAGCGGTTGCTACCCCCAATTGAGCTGGATGTCACTTGGATGCAGATTCAAAGCTGCTCTCTAAATTGGGGGGAGGGGAATTAGGGCTGGAGGGTACTGGAAGCCAATAGTAACAGGTGGGAGAGAGAAAAAGGGAAAAAAATGGATAAAGTGCGTAGCTTGCTGGGCAGACTCGATGGGCCATTTGGTCTTCTTCTGCCGTCATTTCTATGTTTCTATGTATGTTCATTAACAAGTTTATTGTAAAGTTTATTGTTTATTGTAAATGTTTATTGTTTATTGTAAAGCACTGTTGCACATGTTCGTTCTATTTGGCACAGCTGCAATGTTTCTGTTAATTGTGAACCGATGTGAGGTTACTAAACCAATGTCGGTATATAAAAACTGCAAATAAATAACTGACTCTGCTGCTTTTGAACCACTTTACGCTGCTTGGAAGGGGTCCCCTGACTGGTACTGCTACCATCCCCAGATGGCAGTACTGTTGTTGGGTGTTGCCTCTTCATATGATGCGTCATGCCAAAATTAGATAGATGTCCCATTTGCTTGCCTCTGCTAATAGCCCTGCCACAGTAATTACACTGAGCAAAACGCAGGTCATCCGTCACTTTAAAGTGGCTCCAGACCGCAGATTTTATTTATTTATTTGAAGTTTTTTATATACCGACATTTGTTTAGTGACATCATGTCAGTTTAAAGTTAACAATGTTTCGCAGCAATGCTAGAAAAACAGAGATTAGCAGATGTCTTTCGTGATCCTCCCTTCTCTAAAGCCTTAGGGGTGGATGCTGTCACTGGAGCTGAAGTAGTGGGTGCATCCTGAGAAGCAATGCCAGGGGCCTCACTCACCCTCTGTGCATGTGCTGACTGCTCTTCCTCCTCATCATCAGTTTCATCTCTCCCCTGCTGCACTGAAGTGGAGGCTAAGACAGGACTAACTGATCCTCCTAAAGCTTCGTCAGCTATTATTTCTTCTGTTTCTGATGAGAATCTCACACAAGATGATTCTTCATCTGGATCAGAAGCAAACAGTGACTGCGCTACATTGCCAACGCTAAGTCTTAGTCGAGGCTTCTGTCCCCCTGCTGTTTTTGGGTGTCGACATTTTGTCTGGCATGACTCAGCCTCCTCTTCCCTCACCTCCAAAACTACAGGGTCAGAAACAGGTGGTGTCAATGGCGATGGCGATGCATCATGGTCAGATTTCATTTTTTTCTGGATAGAACTGCCTGCCCCTCCAAAGAGTTTAGATTGCAACAGGTCCCTTTTTAACTTTAATGGGGGACTGGCACTATTGCCTTTTGAAGTGCCTCCTCTGCCAGTCCCAGTCACTCGACCACATTTAGCTTTCCCTGATATTATGGATTTAAAGTCACTGCCTAGTGCCTACTGGCTGCCCACTGTCACCGTGCCTTGCTATGCACTAATGTAATGTGTGTGGTGTGTACACACACACAGCTTGCTTATAAGCACAAAAGAGGCAGACTGGGGATTTCACTGCACAGACTGTCCCAATAATACCGTTCAGTCTGCTAAACTACCCACTGCCCACTGTCACCATGCCTTGCTATGAGCTAATGTAATGTGTGTGGTGTGCACACACACACACACACAGCTTGCTTGTAAGCACAAAAGAGGCAGACTGGGGATTTCACTGCACAGACTATCCCAATAATAATGTTCAGTCTGCTAAACTGCCAGCTCACTGAAGCCCAGTGCACAGAGAGACTGAGTGAGTTGAATTAAACAAACTCAGTTTAAAAAAGATGGAATTGTTGGCACAGCAGGAAAATCGATGAAATATATTTTCCAATGGAAATTCTAGCAAGCTAGCTAAAAATTGAATATATCTCTCCCAGCCACAACACCCAAATGGTGCTTGCTTGCAGCCTAGCCCAGAGGGTGAATTAAACAAAATGGCACTGCTAGCAGCTTCTCTCCCTGGCACAGAGAGACCATCTCAGATCACCTAAATAAACTGCTTAAAAATCAAACAGGGCTGCAGCAAATTAAAGAAATATCTTTTTCTCTTAAGTAACTAGCCTAGCTAGCAATTCAATATGGATTTATGTACTCAGACTAGCTCTGAGTGCAGCCACCGTATGCAGAGACCACCTCCCCAGACCACCCCTGCAAAGAAAGTGCATGGCATGCCACGTGCTTAACTATATATAGTGCTGGGTCATCAGGAAAATCGTCACCAAGCACTGAATGACAGCGCGATTGGCTGCATTCAGTGCATTTCACAAAATGTTAATTGCTGATACGCTGCATTCCGGTATCCGTGCTAACCTGTCCGACCCACTCTGACAGGGCTGTGAGGTCACTGATGACTCACAGGAAAGGGCTGGTTTTTGGCTCTGGAAACACCCAAATGGCATCCTCTGATTGCAAATAGCGGCGAAGAAAAGCGTGCGCTGCCAAACAGATGAAACGGATGATACGTTATATTCGTGGGGAGTCGTGATACATTTCGCTTCCCCATGAATACAACAAATAGGGACATATACGTTGTGGATTGCCAATACGTCGAAAATGAATGCACACCCCTAGCGTATACCACTTAAATGATCAAGAAACAAAGCTCAAAACAAAAATAGGATTGAGCATTTATCTTGCTCCTCCTGCAATTTTCTCCTGGGTAAAGGTACAGTCTCTTCTTTCTCTCCTTACATCTTTCATTATTTCTTTATTTACTTATTCATATATCTGTTATATATATATATATATACTGGCGGTACCCGGCCATGCGTTGTAGTGGCAGAGTCAGGTTCTTTACCCTCCCTCCCCCTTCCCCTTGCTCATTTACCTCAGTCACTCATCCTCCTCCCCCTTGGTCACTCACCCCCCCTTCCCTCCCCTGTCCCCACTCCAACTCTCTCCCCTCACACTCACCTCTCCCCTCATTCTCCCTCCCCTGACACTCACCTCCCCCCTCATTCTCCCTCCCTTCACTGTCACCTCCCCCCGCCTACTGCTTACCCTTCAGATCAGAAAACCTTTGTCTTTCTATTTCTGTGGGAACCCCCACCCTCAAAACCCCCCCCAATCCCAATCCTTTAAATCAAATAATAAACCCCCATCCTCCTGCCCCCTCCCAAGACCTGGGAAATTAAAATTGTTGGTGCTACATGTGGTCTGTCCCTGGACATCTGTGCACGTTATGTAGCCAAATAGGGGAGTGCCTAACCAAATTTGCACTTCCAAATTTGTTTTGTGGTCTGGGGAGGGCTATTTTGGTGCGTTCCCGAGATCGTGCAAGTTTAGTGTATGTATTTGTGTGTGAACCTCCCCCTTCCCCCAAAAAACAACCCTATGAGAAAAGTTCTCTTAAACTAACCACCTCACTCTCTCCTGCCCCCCTCCCCCAGCCCTGCGAAAAACAGTAGCACACCCCCCTGCCCCCCCAGAGTTGCTGAATGAATGAAACCTGCCCTCCCCATTGTGACCCCTCCCCAAGATGTTCGCAATAAATTCATTACCACCCCCACCCTCCAGACCCCCCGAGACCTGATAAAAATGTCAGTCGGTGGAGTGGGCGTTCAGGAGCGGTCCGGGAGCGATGTATTGGCGTTCGTCCGTCAGCTGCGAGCACTGAAACGGGTTCCGATGGCCCTTTACCCTTACTATGTCAGTGGGGTGGAGCAATAGAAGTGGTAGGTCCTCTGATATAGTAAGGGCAAAGGTCTGCCGGCTGCCAGTCCTGAAAATGGCGCTGAGGGGCCCTCGCCCTTACTATGTCACATGGGCTACTGCCACCATTGGTGTCCCCGAGTGGCATAGTAAGGGAAAGGGCCGTCGGCGCCATGTTGATTGCTGGCAGCCGACGGCCGTAGTGCAGGAGATGTGTCCCGGACCGGTCCTGGCCCCCCGCTGGAGCCACCCGGACTTCTGTCAGGTTTTGTGTGTGTTGTGAGGGCCTGGGAAGTAAATAAATTTGGCATGTGTGTGGGGGGTGTGAGGAGGGTGGTTTTGTGTGTGTTGGGAGGCTGTGGGAAGTAAATCAATTTGGCATGTGTGTGGGGGGTGTGAGGAGGGTGGTGGGTGGTGGGTGTATTTTATCTGTAAAGGAAATAGTTATCTTCCGGCGAAAAAAGTGTGCGGATGTGTTAAAATGGAAGTGAAACGTGGACTTGGACTGGCGAAATGATTAGTGTAGCGTGTGTTAGTGTAAGGTGTAACAGATGGTGCTTACGTCCAGCAGATGTCTCTGTTTTCTCAAAAAAAATTTTAAACCTATTTTACGTGTCACAGGTGTGACATATCTGTAATGTAAGGACAGAGGAACCTTCCTGTATGCGAAATGAAGGTTGTGTCCAAATTTGAAAGCAATCGGTTAAGTGGTTTCTGAGATTAGCGATTTTGTCCAAACTATTTAACATTTTTATTTATATAGATTTTAGTTTACCATCACCCTCTCTCAGGATGGGCTCTGTACTGGTCTTCCAGGACTCAAGGAAATGAAATTAGCAGGTAAGGACCTAATTTTACATCTCTCATCATCCTATCAGACTGGTCCAGACAAGTGGGATGTACCTAAGCAGTACCTATCCCGGGTGGGAGTATCAGAGAGCTGCTTCCAGGACCTCCTTGGCAAAAGCTGTATCATTCTTCTCGAAGATTTAACCTGTAATGCTTCATAAAGGAGTGTAGGGAAGACCATGTGACTGCCTTGCAGATTTCCATTGGCACTGCTGATATAATCTGTCCAGGTTGCTGCCTGCGCTTTAGTGGAGTTCACCCTTAGTCCCACCAGGATTTGACTTATTGTATAGGCCGCAGCTATTGCCTTAGAGGCTGCTTCACCTTTGTGGGCTTCTGCAAATACAAAAAGTCTGGCCAATTTACAGAAATCATTCATAACTTGTAGGTATCTTAAGAGAGCCCTTTGTACATCCAAGAATTGGAGCTCCTTCTTCAGGCCTACATACTCTGCTTTCTTGAATCCAAGTAAGGAAACCACTGGGTTCATAAGGAATTTTGACACCACATTCAGTAATAATGATGGCACTGCCCTAATTGTGAGTTTCTCCCTTAAAAAGGAAAGGTAGAATCTCAGCAAGATAATGCTTGCAATACTGAGAGTCTCCTTGTCAAACAGATTACCACCAACAATATTGTAAGATCTTTTATAGAGGCTTTCCTGAAAGGTTCAAAAAGTACCTTTGCCAAAGTCCTCAGGACCAAGTTTAGGTCCCATGGTGGGACTAGAGGCCTCACTGGCGGATGCATGTGCTTTGCTCTCCTCAAGAAGTGGACTACATAGTAGGGATGTGAATCGTTTTAGGACGATTAAAATTATCGTCCGATAATTTTAATATCGTCTTAAACCTGTTATGGAACACAATACAATAGAGATTCTAACGATTTATCGTTATAAATCGTTAGAATCGTGAGCCGGCACACTAAAACCCCCTAAAACCCACCCCCGACCCTTTAAATTAAATCCCCCACCCTCCCGAACCCCCCCCAAATGAGTTAAATAACCTGCGGGTCCAGCGGCGGTCCGGAACGGCAGCGGTCCGGAACGGGCTCCTGCTCCTGAATCTTGTTGTCTTCAGCCGGCGCCATTTTCCAAAATGGCGCCGAAAAATGGCGGCGGCCATAGACGAACACGATTGGACGGCAGGAGGTCCTTCCGGACCCCCGCTGGACTTTTGGCAAGTCTCGTGGGGGTCAGGAGGCCCCCCACAAGCTGGCCAAAAGTTCCTGGAGGTCCAGCGGGGGTCAGGGAGCGATTTCCCGCCGCGAATCAGTTTTCGTACGGAAAATGGCGCCGGCAGGAGATCGACTGCAGGAGGTTGTTCAGCGAGGCGCCGGAACCCTCGCTGAACGACCTCCTGCAGTCGATCTCCTGCCGGCGCCATTTTCCGTATGGAAAATGGCGCCGGCCAGATTCGCGGCGGGAAATCGCTCCCTGACCCCCGCTGGACCTCCAGGAACTTTTGGCCAGCTTGTGGGGGGCCTCCTGACCCCCACGAGACTTGCCAAAAGTCCAGCGGGGGTCCGGAAGGACCTCCTGCCGTCCAATCATGTTCGTCTATGGCCGCCGCCATTTTTCGGTGCCATTTTGGAAAATGGCGCCGGCTGAAGACAACAAGATTCAGGAGCAAGAGCCCGTTCCGGACCGCTGCCGTTCCGGACCGCCGCTGGACCCGCAGGTTATTTAACTCATTTGGGGGGGGTTCGGGAGGGTGGGGGATTTAATTTAAAGGGTCGGGGGTGGGTTTTAGGGGGTTTTAATGTGCCGGTTTTGCGATTTTTAGATTTTTCACGATTTTTCACGATATTTTACCCCCCCAAACGGCAACAATACGATTCCCTCCCCCTCCCAGCCGAAATCGATCGTTAAGACGATCGAGGACACGATTCACATCCCTACTACATAGAGACATGATACTTGCCCCATGAGGCATGCAAAATGGCTGCTGTTTGGACTCTAATTTTAAAAGCCCTATGTGTGCCTATACCTGGAGTTACATGCATGGCCTGGTCACACATGTATCTCCCAGTATGCATAGAAGAGCTGCTAAAGAAAAGGGGGGGGGGGGGCAGGGCCGGGCAGGAAAGCATTATTAAGCGCTGCTTGCTGAAGCACGCACCAGTAGCCGGCCGGCATGCACAACTTACTGATTTTCTGTAGAGCAGGTAAGTTGAAAAAGAAAAAAATGAATGGTAGTTAGGTAGGTTTTAGGGGTCAGGAAGGATAGGGGGAAAGGGAATCAGGTGAGCTAGGGGCTTAGGAAGTTCCCTCCCACTCCGCTCCTTTATTGGAGCAGACTGGGATGGACTGGAGAAAGGCTCAATCGCGTTGCCGCTCAGATAGTATAAAATCCCCCCCCCCCCCTTTGCACGCACAAGTCAGCACTCATGTGCACATGCACACACTGATATAAAATCGGACGCCCGCACGCATGTTAGAAAATCTACTTTTTAGCAAATTTACCACTTAGACCCTTGTCCAGCTCATCCTGAAGAAATTGTAAAACAGTGGCTATCTTTGCTTTGTGTGATAGCATCTTCCTCTGTCTACACCACCTTTCAAAGATCTTCCAAATTCTGATATATGTTAGTGACATTGAAACACAGAGGAACAAATACCTCCAAACAAAGTGAAAGTGTACATTAAATATTTCCACAGCAATTTTCATTTTCTCCCCCCCCCTTCCATATCCTTCCAGATTATACCCTCCCCAGTGGCATACCGAGGGTCTCCAGCACCAGGGGGGCCAATGCATTTGTGTGCCTCTCCAGCGCCCCCCCCCCCCCATTCTTCTTTTACTAATGCTTAAGGTCACAGAAAATCAGTGGCACAGAAGAATTTGGGGGGAGGGAAAGCCAAAATGACACTTGCATACATCACGCCCACCTCCATAGTATGGCTCCCTGCTTTAAAATTGGCTATAAAAAAAGTCTCAATAAGAAAGTCTTAAGGGTCTTCAGCGAGATTTTAGAAAACTGGCTAGTTTCACCTGCTAGTAAATCTATTAAAATTATTAGCCTCATTCAATTAATTTTATATGGCTATGAGAGCGAAGTCTGGAATGTTTTCAGGAAAGGACAGAATGTCAAAATAAATCCTGCACCTCCAATTCTGTAACACACTATGCATCCACAGAAATCCCCCCAGCAATAGAGCTTGGATGTTTCCCTTAAAGCTCATCATACAAAAAAACTCATGGGATAGGAGATGATGGCCTTTCGTGGATTTCAAACTGGTAAAAAGACAGGAAACAGAGAGTAGGATTAAATGGTCAATTTTCTCAGTGGAGTGATATCTCAATTGAGATCGAATGTCGGTATATAAAAACAATAAATAAATAAATAAATAAATAAACAAACAAACAAACAGTAGAGTACCTCAGGGATCTGTACTTGGACCGGTGCTTTTCAATATATATATATAAATGATCTGGAAAGGAATATGACGAGTGAGGTTATCAAATTTGAAGATGACACAAAATTATTCAGAGTAGTTAAATCACAAGCAGACTGTGATACATTACAGGAGGACCTTGCAAGACTGGAAGATTGGGCATCCAAATGGCAGATGAAATTTAATGAGGACAAGTGCAAGGTATTGCAAATAGGGAAAAATAACCCTTGCTGTAGTTTCACGATGTTAGGTTCCATATTAGGAGCTACCACCCAGGAAAAAGAACTAGGCATCATAGTGGATAATACTTTGAAATCGTCGACTCAGTATGCTGCAGCAGTCAAAAAAGCAAACAGAATGTTAGCAATTATTAGGAAGGGAATGGTTAATAAAACGGGAAATGTCATAATGCCTTTGTATTGCTCCATGGTGAGACCGCACCTTGAATACTGTGTACAATTCTGGTTGCCGCATCTCAAAAAAGATATAGTTGCAATGGAGAAGGAATAGAGAAGGGCAACCAAAATGATAAAGGGGATGGGACAACTCCCCTATGAGGAAAGGCTGAAGAGGTTAGGGCTGTTCAGCTTGGAGAAGAGATGGCTGAGGGGGGATATGATAGAGGTCTTTAAGATCATGAGAGATCTTGAACGAGTAGATGTGAATCGGTTATTTATAGGGATGTGAATCGAGCTTCGGACGATTGAAAATACCGGACAATATTTTCAAAATCGTCAGAAATCGGGGGCTCCCCCAAAACGATAGGAAAACCCCATGATATTGATCGTGGGGGTTCTCTTATCGTTTTGGGGGAGTGTGGGAAAAACGGCACACAAAAATAACCCCTAAACCCACCCCGACCTTTTAAAACTAATCCCTTAGCTTCCCCCACCCTCCCGACCCCCCAAAAATATTTTACAGGTACATGGTGGTCCAGTGGGGGTCCTTGGAACGATCTCCCGCTCCCGGGCCATCGGCTGCAACTAATCAAAATGGCGCCGATGGCCTTTGCCCTTACCATGCGACAGGGTATCCGTGCCATTGGCCAGACCCTGTCACATGGTAGGAGCACTGGATGCCCGGCACCATCTTGTGCTCCTACCATGTGACAGGGGCTGACCAATGGCTCCGGTAGCCCCTGTGACATAGTAAGGGCAAAGGCTATCGGCCCCATTTTGAATAATGGCAGCCGACGGTCCAAGTGCAGGAGGTCGCTCCCAGACCCCCGCTGGACTTTTGGCAAGACTTGTGGGGGTCAGGAGGGTCCTGCAAGACTTGTCAAAAGTCCCTGGTGGTCCAGCGGGGACCGGAAGCGATCTCCTGCACTCAGACCATTGGCTGACAGTAATCAAAATGGCGCCGATAGCCTTTGCCCTTACTATGTCACAGGGGCTACCGGTGCCATTGGTCAGCCCCTGTCACATGGTAGGTGCACAAGATGGCACGGGCCATCCAGTGCTCCTACCATGTGACAGGGTCCGGCCACTGGCACGGATACCCTGTCACATGGTAAGGGCAAAGGGCCATCGGCGCCATTTTCATTAGTGGCAGCCGACGGCCTGGGAGCGGGAGATTGCTCCAGGGACCCCCACTGGACCACCAGGTACCTGTGAAAGGTTTTTTGGGGGGTCGGGAGGGTGGGGGAAGCTAAGGTATTAGTTTTAAAGGGTGGGTTTTTTGTTTATCGGCTCTGGCGCAGCCGATAAACAAAACCGCGATTGGGCCAATGAAAAACAAACCACATGTGAATCGGAACCGGAATCGGAACCGATTCCGGTTCCGATTCACATCTCTAGTTATTTACACTTTCGGATAACAGAAGGAATAGGGGGCACTCCATGACGTTAGCAAGTAGCACATTTAAGACTAATCGGAGATAATTCTTTTTTACTCAACGCACAATTAAGCTCTGGAATTTGTTGCCAGAGGATGTGGTTAGTGCAGTTAGTGTAGCTGGGTTCAAAATAGTTTTGGATAAGTTTTTGGAGGAAAAGTCCATTAACTGCTATTAATCAAGTTGACTTGGCATCAGTAGCATGAGATCTTCTTGGTGTTTGGGTGCTTGCCAGGTTCTTGTGGCCTGGTTTGGCCTCTGTTGGAAACAGGATGCTGGGCTTAATGGACCCTTGGTCTGACCCAGCATGGCAATTTCTTATATTCTTATGTTATATTTTTAAATTCTGGTGTCACCTAACAGTAATAGCAGCACAAACACCTTCCACTGCCACACACATTGTGAACTAACACACATTCCTGCAAAAAAGACACTCAAAATCTATACAGAAAACCTATCATAACGTAATAGTAGTAACACCAAGGTCTTAAACAACAAGAACCCTACCTGTGAAAAAGCACAGGTAAATATTTCACTGGGTCCCAGAATACCAATACACCACTTATAGGGGAAGTGAAACAAACCCGATTGTTATAGATCCCTACACAGACACTGCATGCTAGGAGAATCTCTTACCTGTTCACAGGTGCAGAGCAGAGACAGAGCCTCACCAAATTCAGAATAATGGATCACAAATTAGAACCAGCAATAGGCAGACAAAAACTGAAATGGAAACCGCAAGAAACCAGACTCCTTGTGTAACAATGGAAAAACAGAGCTACTATTCCTCATAATACAAACAAAATCAAGAAACATAAGGCATCAATTATAATAGTAAAACCATACTGATAAAAGAATAAATATTTCAAAACTACTAATGAATAAAATAACCTCTATTAATTAAAGTCACATACATTTTTTTAAAATTTCCCATGCACTAATAAAATATTTAAAAACAGCAGACATCAAATAACACCCAATAATTAAAACTAATAAGGATTTTAAAAAGCCCCTGCTGACCATACCTAGGAACTCTTGATTGCCAATCACCCTGAAATTGTCAAGGATTAGGGGGCTAGGGGGGCACACAAAATGTATCCTCTCACACACATAGGGCAAGATTTTCAAAGGGTTACGCGCAAAGATCCTCAGGATTTACGCACATAACCCCTCCTGCGCGTGCTGAGCCTATTTTGCATAGGCCTGGCGACGCGTGCAAGCCCCGGGACGCGTGTATGTCCCGGAGCTTTGTGAAAGGGGCAGAGAGGGGGCGGGGCAGGGGCAGGACACCCTCGTGCATCGCAAGATCAGCATAAAGTGCTACTCTTGCACATTCCTAAAGATAACATATGCCAATCATTAAAAATTCAAATTTTCTTTTTACCATTGCTGTCTGATCTTAGTTTTCTAATCGGTTGGTCACAGGCTTTTTTTCCCCATGTTCCCTTTCTTGGTCTTTTGCCAATTCCTTTTACAGGGCCTTTTTTTTCTGATTCTTCTCTCTCTTCTTTCTTTCCTCCCTCAAACAGATACTCAGCCTCTCATTCTCACACACTGTCTCTCTCACACACACATTCAGACTCTCATTCTCAAATGTTCTCTGTCTCTCTTACACATACAAACACACACAAGGTCTCACTCTCACATGCTGTCTCACATACACGGCTCTCACTCTGATTCACACACACTGGCTCTTTCTTTCACATGCTGTCTCATTCTCACACACACACACAGGCGCTCACACACATTCTGTCTCACACAAACACTCAGGCTTTCACTCACATGCTAACTCACACATACGGCTCTCACTCTCACATGCTGTCTCTCTCTCATAAATACACACTGGCTTTCTCTTTCACATGCTGTCTCACTCTCACATACTGTTTCACACAAACACACACACTTTCACTCACATGCTGTCTCTCGCACACACATGGAGGCTCTCACATGCTGTCTCTCTGAACATACAGGCTCTAACTCCCACACACAGTCTCTCAACTCACTTTCTCTCACACAGACACACAATCTCTCAACTCACTCTCATATACACACACTTTACAGAGCGTTAGCCTCCTTCTCGCCTTTGGGCTTCCTCTTCACTGGTTGCAGCAAGATGGGCTCCTTGGCGGTTCTGATCTTCTCGGGCCACCGTGAAATGGAAGCCACAGTGGCCTTGCTACCGAGCCTCCCTTTCTCGGGCCGCCACGAGGTAGGATCTACAGCGGCCCTGCCACAGACACTGCTCCTCTTGCACGCGAGCCGATACTACTCCTCTTTCCTGCCTGCATGGCTCCGGCAATGTTTTTCTTCCAGGGTCATGCAGGCAGGAAGGAGAAGGAGCACTTGGAGGTTTGGAAGTGACTTATTTTCTTTGGGCTGTGGTGGAATGAGCTCTACCTCACCCCACCAATCTTCCTGCTCTTCACAGCTGTGCACATGCTCAGCTTAGAGGGAATAGTAGCCAGCACACAGGAAAGGAACAGCACCTTCCCTGTTCAGCCGCCGGTGGGATGAGGTCCAATGATGGCTGCACAGCTTGTCTTCCTGTTTTTTGGCCTCCAGTGGGATGGGATCCACCGGCGGTTGCATGGGCTTCCCTGTCAGCCATCAGCACCCCCCTATGACCTCCCTCGGTATGCCACTGACCCTTCGAGAACAATTTCCTCAAGTATACAGATACTGAAGCGACACCAAGGTGCATTTTTTTCTTATACACCCAGGCCCAAATCAAACAGACATAGTTACATACATTCAAACCCAAATTTGTCCCTCATATCCTATCCCTCAAATCCACCCCCTCATTCTATAGGTCAATCCTCCAGTCTCTATGGAATCCTGGGCACTAACATTGCATTTTCATATTAAAAGTTATGTCAGTAAGGAATGATGGAGGGAAATCCAGACACTAGCCAAAGATTATTAGTAGGAAACTTTTTAATTCATCTGGGAGCACTGGGAGGAAAGGATCACATTGCTGGTGGCTGAAAGGAATCAGTAAATTTTTGCTTGGGACATTTTCTTTTTTAAAAGTATTGGGGCGAAGTTAACTATTTTGGAATTTTATTTAGTATGTATGTTTGTGCTTTTAATAGTCAGTAAGGTAGTGAATAAACAGAAGCTAGACTGTTTGTATTTTTAAATAGTCAGTAAGGCAGCTAGTAAGCAGAAGTTAGAGTGTTTGTATATTAAAAAAAAAAAAACAGAAAAAAGTAGCCAGAAGCTAGAAATAAGCAAGGAGCAGTTGAAGGTTGAAAAGCAGTACCTCAAATCACAGTACCTCAACACCTTGGAAAGGTGTTGAGGTACTGTGATTTGGTTTGATTATTTACCAACATTTGTTAATCAAGAGAGCAGTGAGTCACTCTGGCTAACTAACTGAAGTTAGACTGTTTGTATTTCCCACCCCTCACCCACCCACCCCTAGCTCATCCTTTAATTTATAGGCAGGTGCCACTTTCAAAAACACAAAACAAAAAAAAAACCTTATTGAGAGTTTGATAATTCCCCTGCAGGCCACTACTAGACATTTAGTGAATTCACTAACACATTCCTACTCCCAAAACAACCTAAAACTTAAGTAGGAACTGAACAAATTTGAGATGAAGGCAGCAGTCCAGCAGCAAGAGGGGGGCTTCCCAGTCTTTTGCATCGAGTGTCACATGTATGACTTTTTACCTGCCGGTGAGAAATTGTACATGTGCATGTGATGCAAAGATCTCCTGGCTCTCAGAGAATGAGTCCGATCTCTGGAGACTAGAGGGGCAGACCTAGAGGAGCTGAGGCAGACAGAGAGGTATATAGATGAGACCTTCAGGGACATAGTAGCCAAGTCCCAACTTCAGACTGGCAGCCCTGGTGCTGCCTTGGAGGAAGAAGGTCTCATGATGAGAGAGCATCAACCAGGTGCAGCAGGAAAGGATCCTGTAGCAAGGACCTGCTCTCCAGGTGATGCATAGTCCTTTCACACTGAGGATATCTCCCCAAGGCCTACTGCCCAGGAGGGAAGGGTAGACAGCTGGGTGGCCTGTGGGCGTGAGGCTCGCCTGGTAACATGCCTACCTGGTGCGAAGTTGGCGGACCTCACGCGTCACCTAGATAGGAATTTTTTTTTCCAATATTTATTTATTAATTTTTCCATAAATCACATTACAGAAATTTAAAGAAAATTACAAATCAAATTGATTTAGCACAATGAAATTAAATAAACCCCCTTAAGGGGAATGTAGGTAACTAATTATTTAACATTTATATGAAATGTGCTAATTCAATTTCTATACAATTCAACAAAAGAGGTTGCATATTATATCAGATTAGGGAGATATTTAGGAAATACATTTCAATATTAGAAAAACAATACATAGCTGCATATCATTCAGTATTACACAATAGGTAGCGGGGATGAAGTAGTCAGTTTTTTTTGATCAACAAAAGTTTTAAGATGATCTGGAGTAAAAAAATATATATAATTCATCTAATTTTTTAATCATACATTTACAAGGAAACTTCAGGGCAAAGGTAAAACCTAATGTTATAACATCTTTGCGGAATTCTAAAAAAGCTTTCTGCCTTAACTGAGTGGATGCGGATAAATCTGGGAATATCTTTACAATTTTTCCTTGAAAATTTATGGGGTATCTGCTGAAATATTTTCTCATAATTGCACTAATATCATTTGTTGAAGAAAATATTGCCAGCAAAGTTCCCCAATCTATTACTTGAGCATTTGAATCTTGCAAGAAATTTGTTAAATCCCCTTGAAAAAGCTGATCTGAACCCTGTTGAACTCTATTTCTTGATTTAGGGAGAAAATAACAATTTATTATAGTGAATGAATGATCTTCGACACCCAGAGTTTCTATTAGAAACTTTTTAAGAGAAATTAATGGACTTTCATCAATTATTCTTGGAAAATTTAAAAATCTTAGGTTTAACCTTTTTGCATTATTTTCCAGATTTTCCAACCTATGAGAAACATTATTACCATCCTTAGCCACCACCAATTGAAATTCCTGGTGCTTCTTTTCATTCAATTCTAGCTTTTTTAAACGTTCAGATGTATCTTTAAGCTGTTTATTTACTAAATATAACTCTTTTTGATTTCCAACAGTAATCCCATCCACTTTATTTTCTAGCCCGTTAATTTTTTCTGATACTCCAGCAATCATTTCCCAAAGATTTTCTAAAGTAACAACTGCAGGTCGTATTAAGGGAGTGGAGGAGGTAGGGGGGGTTCCCTTACTTAGCTGTATTCCATCTTTGGGAGGGTATGTTGACATTATCCCTCCTTCCGCCCCTTGTATACCTATCGCTTCCTGATACTCCAACCCTTCTATGCGGGTACTAACTAAACCCGCTTCTAAAGAGGGAGAGGTATTCTGATCAGGGGATTGTCCTACACTCCCTTCCCCATTTCTTTGTGCAGGTGGTAGTCCTACATGAGGACTGAGGGAGGCCTCCTCTGTCGGCATGGAAAGTCCTCCCCGACTTTCCAGCGCACCAGATTCTTCATTTCCCTCCCTTAAAAAAGCAGACAAAGTTAAAAATTGAGTGATTTCCGATTGAATCGGAGAGGGTAAGGGGAGGGGTGGAAATACCCTTACCCTTCCCTTTCTTTTTGGAGGCATCTAAAAGAGGAGAAGACAATATTAATAAATCACTCTTAACTTCCCTATGTAAACATTTGATATGTATGCAAGCTGTTCTAGGGAGGTAGGTAAGGAGATCAACTTAGAATTGTAATTGTAATTAGAGTTTAAGTAAATAATACCGTTTCTAGATGGATTAGCCTCCAGGCAATCCAGGCAAGACCAGGCGAAACCAGGCAAAGCCTGTAAGCGCACGCCCCTTGTGCGAGCGCGGCTTTGCGACGCGTCGGCGACTGCTACGCGTCGCAAGAATCCCGGTCTTATAGGGCTTCCTGTTTCACTCCGGGTCCGCCCTCTGACATCACTGGAGGCTCAGCTGACAAAGTTCTCCGTCGGGTTGAGCAATCACCAAGCCCCGGGTACCTTGAGCTGAAACAGCAAGTTTTTTTTTTTTCTCCTGAGCCAGTTCTCCCTTTCTCTCAGGGTTCGCTGCAAAAGCCCTGGTCTTGTAGGGCTTCCTGTTTCACTCCGGGTCCGCCCTCTGACGTCACTGGAGGCTCAGCTGACAAAGTTCTCCGTCGGGTTGTGCAATCACCAAGCCCCGGGTACCTTGAGCTGAAACAGCAAGTTTTTTTTTCTCCTGAGCCAGTTCTCCCTCTCTCTTCCTAGATAGGATTTTAGACAGTGCTGGGGAGGAGCCAGCTGTCATGGTACATGTGGACACCAACAACATAGGAAAATGTGGGAGGGAGGTTCTGGAAGCCAAATTTAGGCTCTTAGGTAGAAAGCTTAAATCCAGAATCTCCAGGGTAGCATTCTCTGAAATGCTCCCTGTTCCACGCGCAGGTCCCCAGAGGCAGGCAGAGCTCCGGAGTCGCAATGTGTGGATGAGACGATGGTGCAAGGAAGAGGGATTCAGTTTTGTTAGGAACTGGGGAACCTTTTGGGGAAAGGGGAGTCTCTTCCGAAGGGATGGGCTCCACCTTAACCAGGGAGGAACCAGACTGCTGCCGGTAACCTTTAAAAAGGAGATGGAGCAGCTTTTAAACTAGAACAAAGGGGAAAGCCGACAGTCACTCAGCAGCGCATGGTTCGGAGAGAGGTATCTTCAAAGGATACGAATGATGCATTAGAATTAGGGCATCCCGACAGTGAGGTTCCAATAATAATAAAAGTAGTCCAAGTGCTTGTAACTAAAAACTCACATGAGCTAAAAAATTCTAACATCCCTATCAATTAAAAAGCAGAATGAAAATACAAACAAAAAAACAAACTTTGAAATGTTTGTATGCTAATGCCAGAAGTCTAAGAAGTAAGATTTATTTATTTATTTGTTTATTTATTTTTTTTAAAACTTTTATATACCACATCGGTTTACAGTTAACAGGGGAATAAATATTTTGAAACGGAGGGGGAAGTATAAAGTCACATGTAACAGGGGTATAAAAGAACATGGAAGAGTTGTAGAAAAAAGATGGGAGAATTAGAATGTATAGCAGTGAATGATACAGATTATAAATATCTCTCTAAAAATTTCTGGTGAGGTAATTGTCGTGATATATATTGGTGATGCAACAGAGGACTCAAATACCTCTAGCAATCCAAAATCAATATTTACCAAAAAAGATTTTTTTTTTCACATTTAAATTTGTTGTGGTTACGCGTGTTTTGGTGGATTCCTAGGTGCTGTGGAGATGACCACGCCCACGGGGAGGAGCCCCGTGAGGAGCCACAGCACTGGGCTAGACTCTTACTAAACAAACACACAGGAATAATTCTTTATTAGACAGCTTGATGATAGCCAGCAGGTGGCAGTAGTGAGGCAGTCAGTAGTTGCAGTCTCAGGGACCTTGGCAGAGGGAGTCCTCTCCTAGATGATGTCAGGAGGTTCCGCAGCAGGTCTCCCAGCGAGGATATACTGTGGATGAGATAGACTGAGAGTTAGAGTACTCACTAGGTGTTTGCTGTAGATATGCGATTCCACCAGGTATGTTGTAGATGGTACAGGCACCGAGGCAGGGAGAGCAGGCCCTCGAGGAGCGAGTACCTGTTCCCTGTAAGGCACCTGAAATAAAGCAGAGGGCCACCAAGGAGTGGGTACCCAGGTTAGCAGTTACCCTGAAGGGCAGAGAGAGCTTCCTGCAGCAGCACGGAAGTGGCAGAGTAGCATAGGCAGGAACAGATTTGAGTCCTTGCTAACTCAATGAGCTAGCAAATTAGTGAAGGATGGCATGACATCATCATGAGGAACGCCCTCAAGGTTCGCGCCAAGGGTGGTTTCAAAGACGTGGGTTGCGTGCACGCACCCTATTAGGTACCTGGCAGGAGCATTGGTGGGAGGCTGCACCATAGCTGTTCCGGGGACGCCAGAGAGGGTGGCTTGTAGATGCGGTGGTAGCCATCTTGCCCAGGTAAGCAGGAGGAGCCGTGAATAAGGTGAGGCAAATGAGGCAAAGCCGTCGAGGACCAACGGACGCAACAGTACCCCCAATCAAAGGGCGTCCATGCTGTTTCCTACCAGGTCTTGGTTTTTAGGGATACAAGTGATGGAAGTCATATAGCATCTCTTTATCCAAGATATTAGACATTGGTTTCCAAGAGTTTTCTTCAGGGCCATACCCTTCCCATGACAGGAGGTATTCCCATACTCTGCCTCGTCTTCTCACATCAAGAACTATGTCTACTTTGTATTCGATGTCTTCTTCTGCATCTATAGGTGGAGCTTCAGGTATCTTGTTGGAAAACTCACTAAGTATCAAAGGCTTCAATAGTGACGTGGAATGCATTGTGGATCTTTAAAAGTAGATGGTAGTTTCAGACTGTAGGTGAGATTGCCCAGTCGTCAGAGAATGGGAAATGGTCCAACAAAATGAGGAGCGAAGTGAGCTGAAGGAAGTTTAAGTCTTAAGTGCTTCATGGAAAGCCAGACTTTATCACCAGGCTTGAAGTCTGGAGCCTTGCAGTGATGGACATCGTATCCTTTCTTTGCTCAAAGTCCTGCTTTAACAAGCATTTCTTTTGTCTGTGTCCAAAGTTGTTGAATATCTTTGGCAATAGATTGAGCTGCCCAGACGACACTGATAACGGAAGTGGCAGTGGTGGCAGTGATAGTCATCCATAGACCACTTTGAATGGTGTTGAACCAGTGGATGTTGCTGTTGCGGTCCCGGTCGCCAGGCTAGCGACCGGGTCCTTACCTTTCTGCCGACTCCCCCGGGGCTGCCGCGATCCGCCGCGCCTGGGGCCTGTAGGGCCGCATGGCAGCGTCTCCCTCCACGTGGAGACGCCGCCGAAGGCCGAGCCTGACTCCTCCCACTGCCTGGGCACCCGCGCGTGCGAGGAGGGGGCTCTTAAAGGTCCAGCACCCGGAAGTGCTGAAACGCCCCGTTCCTGACGTCAGACGCTGGCTGGCTATTTAAACCAGCGTCTGACTGCCTTACCTTGCCTTTGCAACGTGGTCGCTCCTTGAGTGGTTGTTGCCTGGTTCCTGCTTGTTCCAGCCGTGCCTTGCTTCCAGCGCTGGTTCCTGCTTGTTCCAGCCGTGCCTTGCTTCCAGCTCTGGTCCCTGCTTGTTCCAGCCGTGCCTTGCTTCCAGCTCTGGTTCCTGCTTGTTCCAGCCGTGCCTTGCTTCCAGCTTGGGTTCCAGCTTGTTCCTGCTGTGCCTTTGACTCCAGCTCCGACTTCACGATTCTCCTTGTCTTCAGCCAGCCACGACCCTCGGACTTCTTCACGATTCTCCTTGTCTTCAGCCAGCCACGATCCTCGGACTTCTTCACGCTTCTCCTTGCCTTCAGCCAGCCACGACCCTCGGACTTCTTCACGATTCTCCTTGTCTTCAGCCAGCCACGATCCTCGGACTTCTTCACGATTCTCCTTATCTTCAGCCAGCCACGACTCTCGGATTTCTTCACGATTCTCCTAAGTCCCAGCAACTCGGACCCCTACGGGCTCCTCCTGGGGGGGTCTCGGGTTTCCAGGGTGAAGACGTCATCCATCAGCTCCAGCTAAGCTCCGCCTCCCGGCTCATTACCAACTGTGGACGTCGTCCATATCAGCCGGCCCAAGGGTCCACTATTAACTTTCTTCACAACATAACAGTTTGCAAAGGCCATGGACTTGGCGGACTCCTCTCCTGTGCAGGCCATCCCTGGCATGGCTCAAAGAATCCAGCAGCAACAGCAATGCCTAGAAGTCTTGGCTGCTACGGTGGATCATCTAGCCAGTCGCTTGGACGCCAATCCTCCACCGGTGGCACAACCTCTGCCTCCACCGGCAGCTCAAATTCCCGCACAGACTCAGCTTCCAGCGCCTACACGTTATTCCGGGGATGCCAGATCGTGCAGGGCGTTTTTGAACCAATGCTTCATCCGTTTCACCTTATTACCGGGGCAGTTCCCGTCCGATGCCGTCAAGGTAGCTTACATTTTGTCTTTGCTCGATGGGAGGGCCATGCTGTGGGCCTCTCCCATGTGGGAGAAACAAGACGCCATGCTGCACAACTTGCAGGATTTCGTGACTCATTTCAAACAGACTTTTGACGAGCCAGCTCGTGCAGCTACCGCTACCACTGAAATCCTGCAGCTAAGACAAGGGTCCCGCTCACTAGCAGAATACGCTATTGAATTCCGTACTCTGGCAATGGAACTCGGTTGGCAGGATGACTGCTTACGGGGTATTTTCCTGGAAGGACTCGCAGGTCGTATCAAGGACGAGTTGATGGCTCGCGACCTGCCCCTCACCCTGAATGGGGTAATAGACTTAGCAGGGAGGATAGACCGACGACTGCAACAACGGACCAAGGAGGCTCGAGTGCTTCGTCGCCCCGTTTCCTTGGCACCTTCCTTCTCCAGGTCTATGGTAGTACCTCACAAAACATCATCGGCCACCGGCAGTTCCTCGGAGGAACCTATGCAACTTGGAAGGGCGCCTCTAACCGAGGAAGAGAAGAAACAACGCCGCATCCAGGGTCTTTGCCTATATTGCGGTACTAAGGGTCATTTCCTTGCTCAATGTCCTGCAAGACCGGGAAATGGTCGAGTCTAGGGAGAAATGAGGAGATTCCCCTAGGCTGTGTCAATCCTCCTCCTCAATGTACAGTTCCTATAACCTTGGAGTATCCTGGAGGTTCCTTCCAGACGCTAGCTTTGATTGATTCCGGTGCCGGAGGGAATTTTATCTGGAAAGAACTGGTACACCAGCTCGGACTACCTACTAAGCACCGGAGACCCCCATTACGGGTTACCTCTATCCGGGGAACCCCGTTACCGGGATACATTTCTGAAATCACGATGCCTCTCACCTTACGAACTGGTGTGCTTCACACAGAGACAATCTCTTTTTTACTACTTGAGAAATCTGTGCACCCTGTGGTCTTGGGACTTCCCTGGTTGCAACAACATGCTCCTGTGATCCATTGGGACTCCCTCCAGATTGCGCAATGGAGTTCTTACTGTTTCCAGAATTGCCTGGATCCTCTTCCAAGTTCTGAGATAGTACTCTCTCACTCAGTCCTAGAACTTCCTCAGCCTTACCGAGAATACTCTGACGTGTTTTCTAAACAAAAGGCCGAACTCCTCCCATGCCATCGGCCTTTTGACTGTGCCATCGATCTCCTACCAGGCTCCACCCCACCACGGGGTAGGGTGTACCCTCTGTCACTGCCAGAGACCCGTGCAATGTCAGATTACATCACGGAAAACCTTGCTAAGGGCTTTATTCGCCCTTCACATTCCCCTGCAGGAGCTGGGTTCTTTTTCGTATCCAAGAAAGATGGCTCCCTCAGGCCATGCATAGACTATCGAGGCCTGAATTCCATCACGAAGAAGGATCGCTATCCTTTGCCTCTAATCCCGGAGTTACTCGATAGACTTCAAGGGGCTAAGATTTTTACAAAGCTGGACTTGCGTGGGGCCTACAACCTTGTTCGTATTCGTCCGGGTGACGAATGGAAGACAGCGTTCAACACTCGAGATGGACATTACGAATATCTGGTAATGCCTTTCGGCTTATGTAATGCCCCAGCTGTCTTCCAGAATCTTATGAACGAGGTCCTCCGGGAAATGCTTCATTCCTTTGTCATTGTTTACCTCAATGATGTCTTGATCTATTCCCAAGATCTCTCCTCCCATCGCCAACACGTCAAACGGGTTTTGCAGGCGTTAAGAGACAATCATCTATATGCTAAATTTGAAAAATGCCAGTTTGAGTGTGAGTCCCTTCCGTTCTTGGGTTACATAGTTTCCTCGTCCGGTTTCCAGATGGATCCAGAAAAGGTGGCAGCCATTACCAATTGGCCTCGCCCGTCTGGTCTGAAGGCTCTACAACGATTTCTTGGCTTTGCCAACTTTTACAGACATTTTATACCGCATTATTCCCAGAAGGTAGCTCCCCTCACTGCGCTTACACGCAAAGGAGTTAACGCTCACGACTGGTCCACTACCGCCTCGGAGGCCTTTGAAGCGTTAAAACAAGCTTTCATAACAACCTCGTGCCTACGACACCCAGATCCACAACGTCCCTTTATTTTGGAGGTCGATGCCTCGAACCTGGCTGTCGGCGCCGTTCTCAGTCAACACGATGCTTCCGGCAAATTGATGCCATGTTCTTACTTTTCTAAAAAGTTTTCACCCGCCGAATGTAACTATGGCATCGGGGACAAAGAACTCCTAGCCATCAAGTTAGCCTTCGAGGAGTGGAGGCAATGGCTAGAGGGGGCTAATCATCCGGTAACCGTGTACACGGACCACAAAAATTTATTGTATTTAGCCCAAGCTCAACGGCTAAACCCGTGGCAAGCCAGATGGTCACTCTTCTTCAGTCGTTTTAATTTCCTCCTCAAGTTTCGACCAGCAGAGAAGAATGTGCGGGCCGATGCCCTCTCTCGTACTTCTCAGCCGGAGGAGGAGGAGGACTCGCCACAGACCATCCTGGACCCTGCTTGTGTTCAACTAAGTATCACCTCCATTGCCCCCGCAAATAAAACTACTGTTCCTAAGAGACTACGGAAGAAAGTTTTGTCTTGGGGACATGACTCGTTGACCGGGGGGCATGCTGGTAGGCTACGAACTTTGGACCTTATAAATCGTTACTATTGGTGGCCTGGTCTTCGCCGTGACGTGTCCACCTACATCAACTCTTGTCCTACTTGCGCCCTGCAAAAACCACTAAACGGCTCTCCGAGAGGTTTTCTGCAACCATTACCCATACCCACAGAACCATGGACCCATATTGCCACGGACTTTATGGTGGAACTTCCGCCTTCGCAAGGTAAAACCGTGGTATGGGTCACAGTGGACCGCTTCTCTAAAATGGCTCACTTTGTGCCTTTGCCCAAATTACCTTCCGCCACTGAATTGGCCTCTCTATTCACACATCATGTATTTCGTATACATGGTCTGCCTCAGGACATTGTGTCTGACAGGGGGCCTCAGTTCACAGCCAGGTACTGGAAAGCCTTATGCAAAAAGTTCAAGATCCAGTTGAGTTTCTCTACCGCTTTCCACCCACAAAGTAATGGGCAAACAGAACGCATGAATCGTTCATTGAAGTTGTTCCTACGAGCGTTCATTAATCACAAACAAGACAATTGGGTAGAACTTTTGCCCTGGGCGGAATTCGCATATAACAATCAAATACATATGGCGACAGGGAAGTCGCCTTTTCAAATCGTGTATGGTAAACAACTCAAACCACCATTACCTCTACCAGTACCAACCTCCTCACCTGCCGCTCAGGTTACCGCAGATCAACTGAGTCAACTTTGGTCCTCTGTTCAACATCGACTCCATAAAGTCGCATGCACTGCTAAACACCACTACGATCGTCATCGAAAACCTGCATTCTCTTTTCTTCCAGGCGATCGAGTGTGGCTCAGTACAAAGAACATTCATTTGAGGCAACCGTCCAAAAAATTCTCACCCAAGTTCTGTGGGCCTTTCCGCATAGCAGAGAGGGTAGGTTTGGTCTCGTATCGCCTTCAACTCCCCACCACTCTACGCATTCATGATGTCTTTCATGTTTCTCTTTTGAAACCAGTAATTCTTTCCAGATTTCACCCCAGACCGCTCGATGATGGTTCCACCACTACGGTTGAGGATCCTACATTCCAGGTACGAGAGGTCCTTGATGCGCGCTTCGCCAACAGACGTTGGGAATATCTGTTGGCTTGGGAAGGTTGTGGGAATGAAGACAATACGTGGGAACCTGCCCGCAACATTTTGGACAAGACTCTTCTGCAACAATACCATCAAGACCATCCTGACAGGCCAAGCCCTTTGAAGAGGGGGCGTAAAGGAGGGGGTACTGTTGCGGTCCCGGTCGCCAGGCTAGCGACCGGGTCCTTACCTTTCTGCCGACTCCCCCGGGGCTGCCGCGATCCGCCGCGCCTGGGGCCTGTAGGGCCGCATGGCAGCGTCTCCCTCCACGTGGAGACGCCGCCGAAGGCCGAGCCTGACTCCTCCCACTGCCTGGGCACACGCGCGCGCGAGGAGGGGGCTCTTAAAGGTCCAGCACCCGGAAGTGCTGAAACGCCCCGTTCCTGACGTCAGACGCTGGCTGGCTATTTAAACCAGCGTCTGACTGCCTTACCTTGCCTTTGCAACGTGGTCGCTCCTTGAGTGGTTGTTGCCTGGTTCCTGCTTGTTCCAGCCGTGCCTTGCTTCCAGCTCTGGTTCCTGCTTGTTCCAGCCGTGCCTTGCTTCCAGCTCTGGTCCCTGCTTGTTCCAGCCGTGCCTTGCTTCCAGCTCTGGTTCCTGCTTGTTCCAGCCGTGCCTTGCTTCCAGCTTGGGTTCCAGCTTGTTCCTGCTGTGCCTTTGACTCCAGCTCCGACTTCACGATTCTCCTTGTCTTCAGCCAGCCACGACCCTCGGACTTCTTCACGATTCTCCTTGTCTTCAGCCAGCCACGATCCTCGGACTTCTTCACGCTTCTCCTTGCCTTCAGCCAGCCACGACCCTCGGACTTCTTCACGATTCTCCTTGTCTTCAGCCAGCCACGATCCTCGGACTTCTTCACGATTCTCCTTATCTTCAGCCAGCCACGACTCTCGGATTTCTTCACGATTCTCCTAAGTCCCAGCAACTCGGACCCCTACGGGCTCCTCCTGGGGGGGTCTCGGGTTTCCAGGGTGAAGACGTCATCCATCAGCTCCAGCTAAGCTCCGCCTCCCGGCTCATTACCAACTGTGGACGTCGTCCATATCAGCCGGCCCAAGGGTCCACTATTAACTTTCTTCACAACATAACAGTTGCTGGATGAGAATTTATGGCAAATTCTGCCCAGGGCAACAGTTCACTCCAATCATTCTGGCGAGTGTTCACATAGGCACGAATGAACTGCTTGAGTGTCCTGTTCATCCTCTCTGTTTGCCCGTTGGATTGAGCATGATATGCCGAGGTGAAGTCGAGGGAAATATAGAACTTCTTACATAGTGCGTTCCAGAAATTAGCTGTGAATTGGGCTCCTCGATCGGAGTCTATGTGCTTAGGCAAGCCATGCAGGCGGAAGATGTGCGTAATGAATAGCTTGGCGAGCTCCATGGTGGTGGGTAAGCCTGGGAGAGCCACAAAATGTGCCATCTTTGAGAACCGATCAACAGTTACCCAAATAGTGTTGTTTCCTCCTGAAGATGGTAAATCTACCACAAAGTCTGTGGCAATATGTGTCCATGGTTCTTCTGGCACTGGCAAGGGTTGGAGTAGACTCCATGGACGACCCGGTGGTGTCTTCTGTTTAGCGCAGTTTGCTCAGGAAGCGACGTAGGAGAATGTGTCTTCCTTCATGCCGGGCCACCAATAAAAGGTTTGAAGTTTAGGGTTCTACATTGACCAGGATGTTCTGAAAGCTTGGAGTCGTGGGCCCAAGCCAATAACATTTTCCTGAGGTTCTTGTATATGATAGTCTTTCCTGCAGGTACTGAGTGGGTAGCTGCCAATATGGCCTTCTCTGAGTCAATGATGTGTTGCGGTTCTTCTGGAATGTCCTCGGAGAGGAATGAGTGAGAAAGAGCGTCAGCTCTGATATTCATATGTCCAGGGTGGTACTTGAGCACAAAATTGAATCTGTTGAAAAACAGAGACCATCTCGCTTGACTATGATTCAGGTGCTGTGCATGGCGGAGGTACTCCAGATTCTTATGGTCTGTGAATACTGTTACTTGATGTTGCACTCCTTCAAGCCAAGGGCGCCATTCTTCAAATGCCATCTTTATAGCCAGAAGCTCCTTATCTCCTATTCCATAATTTTTCTCTGCAGGAGAGAAGCAACGGGAGAAAAATGAGCATGGTTGTGGAACCTTTGAATCACCAGCCTGGCCTAATACTGCCCCTACATCTGAGGCATCAACCTCCACAATGAAAGGCTTGGAGGGGTCTGGGTGTCAAAGACACGGTTTGCTTGAAATGCATCTTTTAGTTTTTGGAATGCAACTATAGCCTCTGGAGACCAATTAGCAATGTTGGCACCTTTCTTCGTCATGGCTGTAAGCGGCACTGTAAGTGAAGAGTAGTTCTTGTTGAAGGTCCTGTAATAGTTGGTGAAACCTAAGAAGCGTCTGAGAGCTTTTAACCTGGTGGGTTGTGCCCATTTCTTGATACTCTACAGCTTCTGTGGATCCATTTGAAAGCCTTAATTGGAAACGATGTAGCCTAAGAAAGGCACTGACTCTTTGTGAAATTCACATTTGGATAGCTTGGCGTAGAGATGGTTCTCATAGAGCCTCTGTAGTACTCTCTTAACATCCTCCTGATGAGTGGTCATGACTTGAGAGAATATCAAGATGTCGTCCAAGTAAATAACAACACACTTATAGAGGCGGTCCTGGAAAATTTTGTTCATTAAATTTTGAAAGACAGCCGGGGCGCTGCACAGGCCAAAGGGCATCACTAGATATTCAAAGTGGATGTCCTGAGTGTTGAAGGCCGTCTTCCACTCATCGCCAGCTTGAATGCGAAGTAAATTGTAGGCTCCTTTCAGATCCAGTTTGGGAAAGATTTGAGCTCCTTGTAGTCTGTCGAATAGCTCTGAAATCAGAGGCAGGGGATAATGATCCTTTATTGTTATTTCGTTGAGGCCCCTATAATCTATACATGGACGTTGTGTTCAGTCTTTTTTGCCAACAAAGAAATAGCCTGCGCCAGAAGGGGACTTGGATGGTCTTATGAAGCCCTTTTGGAGATTTTCCTGAATATATTCGGACATGGCTTTATTTTCTGCCACGGACAGGGGGTACACTCTACCCTTGGGTGGCTCCGTATTAGACTTCAGATTAATAGCACAGTCATAAGGTCTGTGAGGCGGAAGTACATCTGCAGCTTGTTTTGAAAAGACATCTTGGAAAGATGCATATTGAGGCGGCAACCCTGACATTACTGGAGTGGTAGGCATACAGGGCAATGGAGCTACCTCCATCAGGCATTTATCATGGCAGTCTGGACCCCATCTTGACAGTTCCAGTGTATCCCAATTGAATTGAGGCATATGCTGCTGCAGCCAAGGTAATCCCAGTACTATTGGGTGCATGGCCTTCTCTAACACAAAGAAGGAGATAGTCTCCGAATGGAGGGCACCGGTTCGTAGACACACTGGTTCAGTACGTAGTGTTACTTCACCCGGTAAGGGCTCTCTATGGATGGATGAAAGAAGTAGTGGAGGCTTCATAGTGGAAGTGGGGATCCGTAGGTGCTCCACTAATCGTTGTAGAATGAAATTACCTCCTGCCCTGGAGTTCACTAGGGCAAGAGTCTGGTATCTAAGGATACAGGAAGAGAGAGTGGAGGAGAAGGTGTGGTGAGACCTAAGAAGAGCCCTTTCGCAGGACTTAGGTCTGCCAGTTTCCCCGGACATATAGGGCAAGTTTGAATAGCATGACCAGCTTGTACACAGCACATACACAGCCCTAATTTCTTCTGCGTTCTCTCTTTTGATGTCAGATGGCTGCGGTCTAACTGTATAGGTTCCTCTTCGCCGGCTGCTGGGGCCGAAGGAACAGGCCTGGGTGTGGACTTGATTTGAACTTCACCCAGAAAGGGTCTCCTGGGAGACTGGGTCTCTTGAACCTTGTCGCGAAGTTGGCGATCAATCCTAGTTGCCAATTTCACTAGTTCAGCCAAGGTTTCAGGCATTTCACAAACAGAGAGTTTGTCTTTCAGACGAGAGTTCAGTCCTTCAAAGAAGAGAGTCTTCAGGCGCATCGGGTCCCAGGATAAGTCAGACGCCAGTGTCTTGAATTTGATAGTGAAGTCAGCTAGTGGTTTGTTCCCTTGCTTCAGGTGGATCAAGGAAGATCTTGCAATGGTATAAAAGGCAGGATCATCGAAAACTGACAAACAGTTCGAGAAATTCTTCAAGGTCATGAAGAATCGGATCCTCGTGCTCCCACAGTGAAGAGGCCCAAGACAAGTCTCATCCATCTAGATATGACAGGATATAGGTGGTCTTGGCATAGGCTGTGGGAAGTGACCAGGTTGTAATGCAAAGTACATGCAGCACTGGTTAATGAAGTCTCTGCATCTCCAAACTTCTCCCGAGAAGCGGGTGGGAGCTGCTAGAATCACAGTAGTTTTGACCGTCACCTCAGATGGTTTAGCTTCTTTACCTGTGGTGGAAGGCGAGTTCATCTGTGTGTGTAGTAGATTAAACGCAGCGGTCAGTCTTTCCAGCGCAGTCTGCTGTTCAGAGATCCGCTGGGCCAGGCCTGGAATGGCCTGCAATGCAGTTAGCTGAGCCAGAACTATGGAGTTAGCAATCTGTTGTGGTTACGTGTGTTTTGGTGGATCCTTGGGTGCTGTGGAGATGATCACGCCCACAGGAAGGAGCCATGTGAGGAGCCACAGCACTGGGCTAGACTCGTACTACACAAATACACAGGAATAGTTCTTTATTAGACAGTTTGATGATAGCCAGCAGGTGGCAGTAGTGAGGCAGTAAGTAGTTGCAGTCTCAGGGACCTTGACAGAGGGAGCCCTTCTCTCCTAGATGACATCAGGAGGTACCGCAGCAGGTCTCCCAGCAATGAGATACTGTGGATGAGATAAGCTGAGAGTTAGAGTACTCACTAGGTGTTGCTGTTTCCATCAGGAATGTTGTAGAAGGTACAGGCACTGAGGCAGGGAGAGCAGGCCCTCGAGGAGCGAGTACCTGTTCCCTGTAAGGCACCTGAAATAAAGCAGAGGACCCCCAAGGAGCGGGTACCCAGGTTAGCAGTTATCCTGAAGGGCAGAGAGAGAGCTTCCTGCAGCAGCACGGAAGTGACAGAGTAGCATAGACAGGAACGGATTCGAATCCTTGCTAACTCAAATTAGTGAAGGTAATATACCCAGATGGTGTGATGTCAGCATGAGGGAACGCTCTCGAGGTTCGCACCAAGGGTGGTACAAAGACGTGGGTTGCACGCATGCACACACCCTAGTAGGTACCTGGGAGGAGAAATAGCAGGAGGCTGCACCATAGCCGTTCCTGGGACGCCAGAGAGGTCGGCTTGTAGACACGGCATTAGCCATCTTGCCCAGGTAAGCGGGAGGAGCCGTGAATAAGGTGAGGCAAACGGACCGAAGCCATCGAGGACTGACATAAGCAACAAAATGACTTCATACCGGGCTCAGATATGCAAGATAGCAAGGTTAGTTGCCTCTATGTGCAGAATAGCGAGGTTGATTGCCTCTGCAAGGTTTTTATTCATTGGTCATAAAAATGCTATTTTCATTATGCTTCTTGTGACAAAATTTTCTTCTTATATCATGACAAAATTTTCTTCTTATAGTGACATGCTTTTCTTCACAAATATGAAATCACTATTTCAATTATTTCATTGCTTTTTTGATATAGAAATACAAGTTACTTAGCATAGTTGAGAAACTCTATACACCCAGTGCGTTCAGAGGTTTTTGTAAACTGCCCAACACAGTACGTGTTTTGGCTGAAACCTTCTTCATGGGGCCATATATATGTGTGACTGTTTCAGCAACTATTCATCAGCCATCCGGTAATGTGTAGTATACTACCGTCCACCTGGTCAAGATGGTGAAACTTACAGTGAAATGCTAAGAGAAATTGGGGAAGCTAACCAAATTGGTAGTGCGGTAATAATGGGAGATTTCAATTACCCCAATATTGACTGGGTAAATGTATCATCGGGACATGCTAGAGATATAAAGTTCCTGGATGGAATAAATGACATTTTTATGGAGCAATTGGTTCAGGAACCGACAAGAGAGGGAGAAATTTTAGATCTAATTCTCAGTGGAGCACAGGATTTGGTGAGAGAGGTAACGGTGGTGGGACTGCTTGACAATAGTGAAAATAATATGATCAAATTTGAATTAATGACTGGAAGGGGGACAGTAAGCAAATCCATGGCTCTCATGCTAAACTTTCAAAAGGGAAACTTTGATAAAGTGAGAAAAATTGTTAGAAAAAAACTGAAAGGAACAGCTACAAATGTAAAACATGTGCAAGAGGCGTGGTCATTGTTAAAAAATGCCATCCTAGAAGCACAGTCCAGATGTATTCCACACATTAAAAAAGGTGGAAAGAAGGCAAAACAATTACCGGCATGGTTAAAAGGGGAGGTGAAAGAAGCTATTTTAGCCAAAAGATCTTCATTCAGAAATTGGAAGAAGGGTACAGCAGAAGAAAATAGGATAATGCATAAGCATTGGTAAGTTAAATGTAAGACATTGATAAGACAGGCTAAGAGAGAATTTGAAAAGAAGTTGGCTGTAGAGGCAAAAACTCAAAGTAAAAACTTTTTTAAATATATCCGAAGCAGAAAGCCTGTGAGGGAGTCACTTGGACCGTTAGATGATCGAGGGGCTAAAGGGGCATTTAGAGAAGATAAGGCCATCGTAGAAAGATTAAATTTATTTATTTATTTATTTATTATTTTTGTTATACCGAGTTTCATGACAGATATCACATCAACCCGGTTTACAATTAACAATGTGTGTAAAGCATAGCGTAACGTAATAAACAATATTCCCAATAAACTGTGAAACTTTAAATACAGTGAATCAATACCGTGTGTGAGAAAGTTACAATAAAACAGGGAAAATTAACTTGGAGCTGGAAGAGGGGGAAAAATTGAACAATGCAATATATACATTTCTTCCAATTAATGAAATAGTATAGTAGAGTAAATAAATAAGCCTATGTGGATACATGTGATGGTACATAAATAAGAGACGGTAAAAATAAGTGATCAAGGGAATAAATAAGACACAGTAGTGCATGGAAAGATATGATAATAAAATGAAACGGTAGTAAGTAACCAAGAGAATAAATAAATAAGACACAGTAGTGCAAGGTAATGGTATGATAATACTCAGCAGGTAAAGATGATAATACTCAGCAGGTAAAGATGAGTATAAGTTTATGGTAGGTGGATTCTTAATTAGATCCAGTTATTGCAAACAAGTTTATGAAGATGAGTAAGGGTTTTATTCAAGGCTTGGAAATGCTTTTTTAAAAAGCCAAGTTTTAAGTCTTTTCTTAAATGTTAGAGCGCATGGCTCCTGTCTCAAATCAGGAGGGATGGAGTTCCACAACGCTGGACCTGCTGACGAGAAGGCTCTGAGACTCAAGGCTTTATGTTGGAAGGTTTTGGCTTTTGGAATTTGGAGTGACTCTTTGTAGTATTCCCTGATGGGTCTGGTGGAAGTGTATTTTTTGAATGGTATTTGTAGATCGAGATGCGTGTGTTGGTTAATGGTCTTGAATATGATGTTGATGGATTTGTACATGATTCTATAGTGGATTGGTAACCAATGGAGGTTTTTGAGGATAGGGGAGATATGGTCCATTTTCCTGGAATTTGTAAGGACTCTGGCTGCGGAGTTCTGAACTATTTGTAGGGGTTTGGTATAAGAAGCTGGGAGGCCTAGTAGCAATGAGTTGCAATAATCTAGTTTGGAAAAGATTATTGCTTGCAATATAGTTCTAAAGTCCTGAGCGTGAAAAAGTGGTTTAATTCTTTTCAGAATATGTAATTTGTAGAAGCAATCTTTGGTGGTTTGGTTAATGAATGTTTTAAGGTTGAGACGATTGTCTAAGATAGCTCCTAGATCTCTTACGTGGACTGTTTGCAGGAGTGCGGGTGGTTTTTGAAGTGTGTTATTGTTTTCCGGTGATATGAGCAAGAATTCCGTTTTTGAAGCATTGAGTATGAGGTTTAGGTTAGTGAGAAGAGGTTTAATTTGTAAAAGGCAACTGTCCCAGTATTCCATTGTTTTTGAAATTGTTTCTTTTAAGGGAATCACGATCTATACGTCGTCAGCGAAAAGGAAGTGTTTCAGGTTCAATTTTGTAAGGAGTTGACATAGTGGTAACAGGTATAGATTAAAGAGCGTGGGTGAGAGTGATGAACCTTGCGGCACCCCTCTGTTAGAATGGTGGTATTGGGATTCTTTGTTGTGAATTTTGACTCTATATCCTCTGTTTTCTAGAAATGTTTTGAACCAGTTTAGTGTAGCACCTGTCAATCCAATGTTTGCCAATTGTTTTAGAAGAAGGGCGTGATTGACGGTGTCGAAGGCCGCTGAGAAGTCCAAGAGGATTAATAAAAATGTTTGGCCTTTATCAATTCCAGAAATGAGGAAGTCGGTGAGAGAGATTAGTAATGTTTCTGTGCTTGCAGCTTTGCGAAAACCGTATTGGTTTGGTGAAAGAATGCTGTGGTCCTCTAAGTAGTTGGATAGTTGGGTGTTTACCAATTTTTCTATGATTTTAGCTATGAATGGGAGATTGGAAATAGGGCGGAAGTTGTTGGGATCACATGCATTTAGATTTGGTTTTTTCAGCAGAGGCTTGATTGAAGCTGTTTTTAGGTCATCTGGGTAGATACCATGAGATAGGGAGCAGTTTATGATGTCTGCCAGTGTTTTTGCTATAGTGTCAGGGATGAGAAGAAGCATTTTGGAGGGGATTTGATCAAATGGGTGTGATGATGGCTTAATTCTCTTTAGCACTGAATGTATCTCTGTGATTGTGATGGGTTCGAAAGCGTTAAGCTGGATGTCTTTGTTTTGAGGGAGATATGTGTTATCTGGATCAGTGTTGTTTGTAGTCAGCTGGTTAAGGAGATCAGATATTTTTTTGTTGAAATGAAGAGCCAGTTCATCAGCCTTTGTCTGGGCTAGCTCGGGTGGGATATCTGGAATGATGGGTTTAGTGAGGCTGGAAACGAAGGCAAAAAGAGCTTTGAGTCAAAGATTAGATGATGAACCTTCCGGGCGTAATAGTCTCTTTTGGTTTTCAGTGTGATACTTTTGTATAGATGGAGTGTGCGTTTGTAGTCCGAGAGTGAGGCCGGTGAGGGGGCTTTGCGCCATTTTCTTTCTTTCTGCCGAAGAAGTTGTTTGAGCTTTCGCAGGTCGTCATTAAACCAGGGTTGTCTTTTGGATGCATTAGAAGACCTTATTTTGGTTGTCACTGGGCAGAGAGTGTTTGCTATAGATTTTGTTATTTTGGACCAGGATTGGATGGCAGAATTGGGCGTTGAAACATCGATGAGTTGTAGATCTGAAGTAAGAAGTTTGCTGAGGTTTTCCGAGGTGCAAGGTTTTCTGTATGGGAAAGCGGGTCTTGTGTTGAGATTGGAGTCTGATCTTGGTAGAGAGAAGCTGGTGGAAATTAGCGAATGATCAGACCATGGGACTTTTTTGCAATTTGGTTGTGTTGTGAGAGAAATACCGGAGTTTGTAAAGAAGAGATCGAGCGTGTGGCCTGCTTTGTGAGTGGGTTTGTTGATATGTTGTTGGAAGCCCATCGCTGACATTGCGGTGAGGAAAGCTTCACAGTTAGTTGAAAGAGGGACTTTGTCAACATGTAAGTTGAAGTCGCCCAGGATTATCGCAGGTGAGTCAAGATTGAGATGTAAAGTTATGGTTTCAATAATAGGTGAGGCGTCCGACTCTAATAATCCTGGAGGGGCATATACTAGAAAGATTTGGAGATGTTCTGATTTGAACAAACCTAGTTCAAGTTTAGTAGCTGTACTGATGCGGTGGTGTGTGAACCTTAAGGATTTTTTAGCAGCTAAGAAGATGCCCCCTCCTCTTTTTTTATTTTGTCTTGGGATGGAGAAGAAATCATAAGTCTGTGTTGGTAGTTGGTTAATGAGGGTTATATCTGTGGATTTGAGCCAAGTTTCTGTTATGGCGCAAAAGTCTGGGGTTGAGTCATGCAGTATGTCATTTATTATTATTTATTATTTTTTAATTTTTATATACCGAAGTTCTAGTAGGGACTACAAATCACTCCGGTTTACATAAAACGAAGAACTGCTCAACAGATAGCGGAGCTTTACATGGAACCGTATAACATATGGAACAGTATAACTGGTTGACAATTTAACATAGTGCTAAATAAAGTGATAATATTTTAACTGGTAATAAATAAAGAAATATAATATTTTATATAAGAAGTATAACTATTTAACGTAGCAATAAATATAAATATAAGCAATGCATAATATATATATGAAATAAAGTGAATTTTTTTTTTTAAAGTGAATTTTTGAGCTCACAGATAATTGTCCAGTTGCAGATTCTTAAAAGTAGTACTTTATACAGTGTCCATAGTTACGGGATGGAAGTCTGTCAGTCATAGTAAGATTAAGCGTCTGGGAAAGCTTGTTGGAAGAGAAAAGTTTTCAGTCTTTTTTTGAATTCTTGATAACTGGGTTCTAGTCTAAGATCTGGGGGAAGCGTGTTCCACTGGTGTGGGCCTGCTGAAGATAGCGCACGTTTGCTCAATGATGATTTTATTTGCGGAGCATGCAGTGTTCCTCTGTATGCGCTTCTGATTGGTCTGGAGGAAGTGTGCGGTTGGAGTTGAGAGCTTAATGTGATGGGGGCTAGATTGTTTGTCGCTTTGTGGATGATAGTGAATACCTTATAGAGTATCCTTTGTTTAATGGGGAGCCAATGTAAGCTCCGAAGGATTGGGGTGATATGGTCTTTTTTGTTAGTGCTAGTTAGAATTCTAGCCGCTGAATTCTGAACCATCTGTAATGGCTTGATAGTGTTGGCGGGAATACCTAGTAGCAGGGAGTTGCAGTAGTCGAGCTTGGAAAGAATGATGGATTGCAGTACTAGCCTGAAGTCGGAGAAGTGAAGGAGGGGTTTAAGTTTTTTAAGGACTTGCAGTTTGTAAAAGCAGTCCTTTGTAGTATTGTTTACGAACTTTTTTAGGTTTAGATGATTATCTAGCCATGCTCCAAGGTCTCTGACGTCAGATGAGAACGAGTTGTTTGTGTTAGGTAGAGAAAGGCTGGAAGAGATTGTGCGTGGATCCTAGGAGACAATGAGCATTTCGGTTTTATTAGCATTTAATACTAAGTTAAGGCTTGAGAGTAGGTTTTTGATGGGCTGTAGGCATTCGTTCCAGTACGTGATGGTTTTTTGAAGGGATTCTGTGATCGGAAGGAGGATTTGTATGTCGTCTGCATAGAGGTAATGGGTAAGCTTAAGGTTTGAGAGTAGATGGCAGAGAGGGAGGAGGTAGATATTGAAGAGGGTGGGTGAAAGTGATGATCCTTGTGGGACTCCTTGCTCTGTCAGGATTGGGTGCGATTCTTTGTTGTTTATCCTTACTTTGTAGTATCTGTTGCTTAAGAAGGAATGGAACCATCTAAGGGCTGTGCCTTTGATCCCTATGTTGGCTAGTTGGTCTATTAGAGTAGAGTGTTTTACCGTATCAAATGCAGCGGAAAGATCCAAAAGAATGAGCAGGTAAGATTGTTTATTCTCCAGATTAACGAGGATTGTGTCAGTGAGAGATAGTAAGAGCGATTCGGTGTTTAGGCGTTTTCGGAATCCATATTGGGCTGGGGATAGAATGTTATGATCTTCCAGATAATCTGACAGTTGCTTGTTGACAATTTTTTCCATCAGTTTGGCGATAAGTGGTAAGTTTGCGATGGGTCTAAAATTAGCTGGGTCTGATGGGCAAGCGTTTGGTTTCTTTAGTAATGGTTTTAGTATTGCCAATTTTAACTGGTTAGGAACTAAACCTTGAGAAAGGGATGTGTTGATAATTTCTGCAATTGGTTTTGAGATGGTGTTTGGTATGGCGATGAGGAGATTTGTTGGTATTGGGTCAGATGGGTGGGAGGAAGGTTTGAATTTTTTGAGTGTGTTTTCAATCTCCAGTGAAGAAGTGAGCTCGAATGAATCCAGGTTTGTGGTTTGTTGCGGCAAGGATGTGAGATGGTGTGTTAGGGTAAGGCTGTTGGATGTGATTGATTGAGTAAGGTTGGTGATTTTTGTTTTGAAGTAGCTGGCTAGTTCGTTTGCTTTGTTGAGAGCTTGGTGGTCTGGGATAGTAGGAGGAGATGGTTTGGTTAAAGAGGAGACGTAGGAGAAAAGAGCTTTTGAATCGAATACAAAGTGGTGTATTTTTGTTCCGTAGAATTCTTTCTTTGTTCTAAGGATTGTATTCCTATAGTTGTTGAGGATGGATTTGTAGATGGCATGTGTTGAAGTGGTTGGGTTTTTTCTCCAGCTTTGTTCTTTTTTTCTAAGAGATTGTTTAAGGGATTTAAGTTCGGGTGTAAACCAAGGTTTCCTATTGTCTAGTGTGGGTTGTATGGTTTTGGTTGTAGTTGGGCAGATTTGATCTGCAATTTTATTGTTAATATTGATCCAAGAGGTAGTTGCAGTTGTTGCGTCTGTGAGATCAAGTTGCTTTAATGCATCCGACATCTTTTCACTGAGTATGTCTGGAGAGCATGGTTTTCTGAAGTGGATGGTGGTTTTGTTAGTGGTTTGAGGTGGTGGGTTGTTGATCTTGAGGATGGTGTGGATAACTTTGTGGTCTGACCATGGTACTGGTGAGCAAGTTGGGTTAGTATGAATGTTAAAGGGTTCGTTAATAAAGATGAGGTCCAGAGTATGGCCTGCCTTGTGGGTAGAACTGTTGATAATTTGAGTAAAGCCCAAATGTCTGAGAGAGGAAAGAACTGTTTGGCAGTTGATGGATTGTGGAGAAGCATCTACATGTAAATTAAAGTCTCCGAGGATTATAGCAGGTTTGTCGGCGGTGCGTAGACTAAAGCTATTTGGATTTGTATAGATTTAAAGAGGGAGAATTCTAGTTTGTTGGAGGAATTGGTAAGTTGTAAGGTAATATTGAGACCTTTTTTTGTTGCAAGAAAGAGACCTCCACCTCTTTTTTTGGGTCTTGGGACGGAGAATAAGTCGTAAGATTGTATGGGCAGTTGATTTATGAGTACAGTATCTGTGTGTTTTAGCCATGTCTCTGTAATTGCACAGATATCTGGGCTGGCTTCTATGAGGTAGTCACTGAGGATGTCCATTTTTTTGGAGAGCGACTGAGCGTTGAATAGTGTTAAGGTAAATAAAGAGAGTCCTAGGAATTGTGTTATCGGTGAGATCATTATAGGTAATAGTCTTTGTTGTCGTGTGATGTGATGAATTGCTGGTTTTGTGTGCTTTCTGATTTTGTGCCAGATTTTAGGTATGGTGCAGAGGTGCATTGTTGTGGCTCAATTGGTTGGGAACAGTGGTGTAATGTTGAAAATGGTGCAATAGGTATTGGAGACGCTGGGTGAATGGTGTCTAGGTTGGATGATTGCTGGTGAGGCTAGATGAATGCTGTCGATGTTAATTGATTGTTTGTGAGGCTGGATGATTGCTGGTGATGTTAATTGATAGCTGGTGATGCTGGGTGAATTGCTGGTGAGGCTGGATGATTGCTGGTGAGGCTGGATGATTGTTTGTGAGGCTGGATGATTGCTGGTGATGTTAATTGATAGCTGGTGATGCTGGGTGAATTGCTGGTGAGGCTGGATGATTGCTGGTGAGGCTGGATGATTGCTGGTGATGTTAATTGATAGCTGGTGATGCTGGGTGAATTGCTGGTGAGGCTGGATGATTGCTGGTGAGGCTGGATGAATGCTGGTGAGGCTGGATGAATGCTGGTGAGGCTGGATGAATTGCTGGTGAGGCTGGATGAATGCTGGTGATGCTGGATGAATTGCTGGTGAGGCTGGATGAATGCTGGTGAGGCTGGATGAATGCTGGTGATGCTGGATGAATTGCTGGTGAGGCTGGATGAATGCTGGTGAGGCTGGATGAATGCTGTCGATGTTAATTGATTGTTTGTGAGGCTGGATGATTGCTGGTGATGTTATTTGCAAGCTTGCGGGTCTGGGTAAGTGTTGAGGAGGCAGGTATGGGTGTGAGCCCTGGAAAATGGGATCGCTGGAAGTAAGCTTAGTTGCTGTTGATGTAACGTGCGTCGGTTAAAAGCCGGGGTGTATGGCAGAGTCTTTTGGTGTAGGTGGTTTCAGTTTGTGCTCCGGTTCACACGAAGGGGCGCGCGACGCCAGGCGCGTGACGCCTCGAGCGGTTTCAGCCCTTTAAAGGGCTCTGGGAAGGCGTCAGGGCTTCCGGGGAGGGCTTACCCGTTCCTGTTTCCTGCTTCCGTCCGCTTTGGCGCCGCTGGGTTTTTTTATTTTTTTTTTTTTTAATTTGTGTTGCCTCGGAGGCCTCGCGAGAGGCTTGTCTCCGGTCCACCTCCCTAACAGGGTGTGGAATTAAAGCCCAGCCGGGCTGTAGCTGGTTGGCTGGCTTCTTGTTGTGGGCGGGCCTTGGCGCGATTCGCATTTTTTTTTCTTTCTTTTCACCGCTTTTCTTTAAGCGGGTTGGGCCTCGGTGTGCGCGGCTTGCGTCGGGGTCCCCCGGGTGGGGAGGCCTAGTACTGACCTGACCTTCCCCCGGTGGGGCTCCGGCGCCGGTCGCACAGGTCTACGGTCGTGGCGTGGAGAAGGGGCGAAATGGCGCCTGCAGCTTTGCTTTAAAGCCCAGCCGGGCTGTAGCTGGTTGGCTGGCTTCTTGTTGTGGGCGGGCCTTGGCGCGATTCGCGGTTTTTTTTTTCTTTCTTTTCGCCGCTTTTCTTTAAGCGGGTTGGGCCTCGGTGTGCGCGGCTTGCGTCAGGGTCCCCCGGGTGGGGAGGCCGAGTACTGACCTGACCTTCCCCCGGTGGGGCTCCGGCGCCGGTCGCGCAGGTCTACGGTCTTGGCGTGGAGAAGGGGCGAAATGGCGCCTGCAGCTTTGCTTTAAAGCCCAGCCGGGCTGTAGCTGGTTGGCTGGCTTCTTGTTGTGGGCGGGCCTTGGCGCGATTCGCGGTTTTTTTTCTTTCTTTTCGCCGCTTTTCTTTAAGCGGGTTGGGCCTCGGTGTGCGCGGCTTGCGTCGGGGTCCCCCGGGTGGGGAGGCCGAGTACTGACCTGACCTTCCCCCGGTGGGGCTCCGGCGCCGGTCGCGCAGGTCTACGGTCGTGGCGTGGAGAGTTTTGTTAGTGAGCGATTGAGCGTTGAATAAGATGATAGTGAATAGGGTGAGACCTAGGAACTGTGTAGTGGGGGAGATCATGATTGGGATGAGTGATTTGTGGGTGCGTGGGCGGTAGAGCATAGTTGGAAAGGTTGAATCGGTGCTGGATGAGTGAGGTTGGAAATTGGGTGTGCTGCTGTGGGTTGAATGAGTGCTGCTGGAGACTGGATGTGCTACTGGAGACAGGATGTGCTGTTAGAGGCTGGACGTACTGTTGGAGGAAGAGTGAGTGCTGCTGGAGATTGGATGTGCTGTAAAGGCTGGACGTGCTGTTAGAGGCTGGAGGTGCAGATAGAGACTGAATGAGTACTGTTGACGACTGAATGTGTACTGTTGGGGGCTGGACGAGTTGTTGGAGACTGGATGAGTGCTGCTGGAGACTGGATGAGTGCTACTGGAGACTGGATGAGTGCTGCTGGAAATTGGATGAGTGCTGCTGGAGACTGGATGAGTGAAGCTGGAGACTGGATGAGTGAAGCTGGAGACTGAATGAGTGCTGCTGGTGGCTGGATGAGTTGTTGGCGGCTGAATGCGTGCTGCTGGAGGCTAGACGTGCTGTTGGAGGCTGGACGTGCAGATAGAGACTGAATGAGTGCTACTGGAGACTGGATGTGTGCTGTTGGAGGCTGGACGAGTTGTTGGAGACTGGATGTGTGCTGGAGACTGGATGTGTGCAGTAGGAGGCTGGACGAGTTGTTGGAGACTGGATGAGTGCTGTTGGAGACTGGATGAGTGCTGCTGGAGACTGGATGAGTGCTGCTGGAGACTAGATGAGTGAAGCTGGAGCCTGGTTGAGTGAAGCTGGAGACTGGATGTGCTGCTAAGGGCTGCTGGATGTACTGTTGAGTGCTGAATGAGTGCTGTTGGGGGCTGAATGGGTGTTGTTGGAGATTAGATGTGTTCTTGGAGACTGTATGAGAGTAGCTGGAACATGGTTGTGCTGCTGGATGTGCTGCTGGAGACTTGAACTGCTGCTGGATGTGCTGCTGGAGACTAGATGTCATGCAGATTTCTTTGCTTCGGTGTTTACTGAAGAGGATGTTGGAGAGGTACCCATAATGGAGAAGGTATTCATGGGTAGTGATTCAGATGGACTGAATCAAATCACGGTGAACCTAGAAGATGTGGTAGGCCTGATTGACAAACTGAAGAGTAGTAAATCACCTGGACCAGATGGTATACACCCCAGAGTTCTGAAGGAACTAAAAAATGAAATTTCAGACCTATTAGTAAAAATTTGTAACTTATCATTAAAATCATCCATTGTACCTGAAGACTGGAGGATAGCAAATGTAACCCCGATATTTAAAAAGGGCTCCAGGGGCGATCCTGGAAACTACAGACCGGTTAGCCTGACTTCAGTGCCAGGAAAAATAGTGGAAAGTGTTCTAAACATCAAAATCACAGAACATATAGAAAGACATGGTTTAATGGAACAAAGTCAGCATGGCTTTACCCAGGGCAAGTCTTGCCTCACAAATCTGCTTCACTTTTTTGAAGGAGTTAATAAACACGTGTACCTGAAGACTGGAGGATAGCAAATGTAACCCCAATATTTAAAAAGGGCTCCAGGGGCGATCCGGGAAACTACAGACCGGTTAGCCTGACTTCAGTGCCAGGAAAAATAGTGGAAAGTGTTCTAAACATCAAAATCACAGAACATATAGAAAGACATGGTTTAATGGAACAAAGTCAGCATGGCTTTACCCAGGGCAAATCCTGCCTCACAAATCTGCTTCACTTTTTTGAAGGAGTTCATAAACATGTGGATAAAGGTGAACCGGTAGATATAGTATACTTGGATTTTCAGAAAGCGTTTGACAAAGTTCCTCATGAGAGGCTTCTAGGAAAAGTAAAAAGTCATGGGATAGGTGGCGATGTCCTTTCGTGGATTGCAAACTTGCTAAAAGACAGGAAACAGAGAGTAGGATTAAATGGGCAATTTTCTCAGTGGAAGGGAGTGGACAGTGGAGTGCCTCAGGGATCTGTATTGGGACCCTTACTGTTCAATATATTTATAAATGATCTGGAAAGAAATACGACGAGTGAGATAATCAAATTTGCAGATGACACAAAATTGTTCAGAGTAGTTAAATCACAAGCAGATTGTGATAAATTGCAGGAAGACCTTGTGAGACTGGAAAATTGGGCATCCAAATGGCAGATGAAATTTAATGTGGATAAGTGCAAGGTGATGCATATAGGGAAAAATAACCCATGCTATAATTACACGATGTTGGGTTCCATATTAGGTGCTACAACCCAAGAAAGAGATCTAGGTGTCATAGTGGATAACACATTGAAATCGTCGGTTCAGTGTGCTGCGGCAGTCAAAAAAGCAAACAGAATGTTGGGAATTATTAGAAAAGGAATGACGAATAAAACAGAAAATGTCATAATGCCTCTGTATCGCTCCATGGTGAGACCGCACCTTGAAAACTGTGTACAATTCTGGTCGCCGCATCTCAAAAAAGATATAATTGCGATGGAGAAGGTACAGAGAAGGGCTACCAAAATGATAAGGGGAATGGAACAACTCCCCTATGAGGAAAGACTAGAGGTTAGGACTTTTTAGCTTGGAGAAGAGACGACTGAGGGGGGATATGATAGAGGTGTTTAAAATCATGAGAGGTCTAGAACGGGTAGATGTGAATCGGTTATTTACTCTTTCGGATAGTAGAAAGACTAGGGGACATTCCATGAAGTTAGCATGGGGCACATTTAAAACTAATCGGAGAAAGTTCTTTTTTACTCAACGCACAATTAAACTCTGGAATTTGTTTCCAGAGGATGTGGTTCGTGCAGTTAGTATAGCTGTGTTTAAAAAAGGATTGGATAAGTTCTTGGAGGAGAAGTCCATTACCTGCTATTAAGTTCACTTAGGGGCGGATTTTCAGAGCCCTGCTCGCGTAAATCCGCCCAAAACCGGGCGGATTTACGCGAGCAGGGCCCTGCGCGCCGGGAAGCCTATTTTACATAGGCCTCCCGGCGCGCGCAGAGCCCCGGGACTCGCGTAAGTCCCGGGGTTCTCCGAGGGGGCGTGTCGGGGGCGTGTCGGGGGCGGGCCCGGTCATCGAGGCGTTTCGGGGGCGTGTCGGCAGCATTTTGGGGGCGGGTACGGGGGCGTGGCTACAGCCCAGGGTGGTCCGGGGGCGTGGCCGCACCCTCCGTACCCACCCCCAGGTCGCGGCCCGGCGCGCAGGAGGCCCGCTCGCGCGCGGGGATTTACGCCTCCCTCTGGGAGGCGTAAATCCCCCGACAAAGGTAAGGGGGGGTTTTAGACAGGGCCGGGTGGGTGGGTTAGGTAGGGGAAGGGAGGGGAAGGTGAGGGGAGGGGAGGGCAAAGGAAAGTTCCCTCCGAGGCCGCTCCGATTTCGGAGCGGCCTCGGAGGGAATGGGGATAGGCTGTGCGGCTCGGCGCGCGCCGGCTATACAAAATCCATAGCCTTGCGCGCGCCGATCCAGGTTTTTAGAAGATACGAGCGGCTCCGCGCGTATCTACTAAAATCCAGCGTACTTTTGTTTGCGCCTGGAGCGCAAACAAAAGTAGGCTATTCGCGCGCCTTTTAAAATCCGCCCCTTAGAGAATAGCCACTGCCATTAGCAATGGTTACATGGAATAGACTTAGTTTTTGGGTACTTGCCAGGTTCTTATGGCCTGGATTGGCCACTGTTGGAAACAGGATGTTGGGCTTGATGGACCCTTGGTCTGACCCAGTATGGCATTTTCTTATGTTCTTATGTTCTTATGGATAAAGGTGAACCGGTAGATGTAGTATTGTTGAGATTACTTACCTGATAATCTCCTTTTCCTTAGTGTAGACAGATGGACTCAGAACAAATGGGTATAGTATGCTCGTGCTAGCAGTTGGAGATGGATCTGACGTCAGCACGGGTATATATACCCCCACAGGAAGTGAAGCAACTCAGTAATCTTCCTTGCAAAAGCTGTTATGGATGTATGTGTACTGACGATCAATGAAATTAGTGAAACAGGATTCCCCTAATCGATTGATAGGAGCTGGAGACCACCAGCATTCACAACCGGAAGGCGTCAATACCTGGCAAAGGGCACGCTCTCAAGAAAGAAAATGACATGGCCTACCTTGAATCGGTGAACTCATGTATACCGGCAGCCGGGCGGGATGCTGAGTCCATCTGTCTACACTAAGGAAAAGGAGATTATCAGGTAAGTAATCTCAACATTTCCTAGCGTGTAGCCAGATGGACTCAGAACAAATGGGATGTACAAAAGCTTTACTCCCAGCCTGGGCGGGAGGCTGCCTGAGGACCGCGTAGGACTGCCCTTGCAAATGCTGTGTCCTCCCTGGCCTGGACATCCAGACGGTAGAACCTGGAGAAGGTATGGAGGGAGGACCATGTCGCCGCTTTACATATTTCTGCAGGCGACAGCATCCTGGATTCTGCCCAAGATGCTGCTTGGGCTCTGGTAGAATGAGCCTTGACTTGTAGAGGCGGTGACTTCCCGGTCTCTACGTAAGCTGCTCTGATAACTTCTTTAATCCAGCGGGCGATGGTGGGCCGAGAGGCCGCTACATCTTGTTTCTTTCTGCTGTGCAGGACGAACAGATGGTCTGTCTTTCGTACTTCTTGTGTCATTTCCAGATATCTGGGCAGCAATCTGCCAATGTCGAGCTGGCGTAGTAAACACCCTTCTTCTGATTTCTTCAAACTCGCCGTGGTAGGCAAGGATATGGTTTGGTTGAGGTGAAATTGTGAGACCACTTTAGGTAGAAAGGAGGGAACCGTGCGAAGATGGATAGCCTCAGGAGTGATTCTGAGAAAGGGATCACGGCAGGACAGCGCTTGTAGCTCTGAGATGCGGCGTGCTGAACACACTGCCAGCAGGAACACCATCTTCAAAGTTAGCGAACGGAGAGACAGGCCCCGAAAGGGTCTGAAGGTGGATCCAGCGAGGAAATCCAAAACAAGGTTGAGGTTCCACAGGGGCACTGGCCACTTCCGTGGCGGATGAATGTGCTTCACTCCTTTCAGGAAGCGGGAAACATCTGGGTGCGTGGCGATGGTCTTGCCATCCCTCCTGGGACCGTAGCAAGACAGCGCCGCCACCTGAACCTTGATGGAGCTTAGGGAGAGACCCTTCGGAAGCCCATCCTGCAGGAAATCCAGAACAATAGGGATAGTGGTCGCATGTGGATTGGTGCCATGAGTGTCGCACCAGGCTTCAAATTCTCTCCAGATCCTTAATTAGGTGAGGGATGTGGAAAACTTGCGAGCTCGGAGGAGAGTATCTATCACCGGCTCCGAGTAACCTCTTTTCCTCAGCCTAGCCCTCTCAATGTCCAGACCGTAAGAGAGAATTGAGCCGGATCCTCGTGGAGGATGGGACCTTGACGTAGCAGGTACCTGAGAGGAGGCAGGGGAAGGGGATCCCCTGCCAGTAGTCTTCTCATGTCCACGTACCAGGGTCTTCTTGGCCAGTCTGGTGCCACTAGAAGAACTAGGCCCCGGTGCTTCTGAATCTTGTGGATAAGGGCGCCCAGCAGAGGCCACAGAGGAAAAGCGTATAGCAGGGTCCCGGGAGGCCATGGCTGAACCAGGGCGCCGATCCCGTGCGCGAACGGATCTCGCTTGCGGCTGAAGTATCTGGGTACTTGAGCATTGGACCTGTCCGCTAGTAAGTCCATGTCCGGAATCCCCCCACTGATCCACAATCATCTGGAAGGCTGTGGGCGACAGCTGCCATTCCCCCGGATTTAGGCTTTCTCTGCTGAGGAAATCTGCCGTGGCGTTGTCCTTCCCGGCAATGTGGACGGCGGAGATGTCCTGAAGAGTCGCCTCTGCCCAAGCCATCAGCGGGGCTATCTCTAGGGACACCTGTCGGCTTCTGGTTCCGCCCTGACGGTTGATGTATGCCACCGTGGTGGCGTTGTCAGACATCACTCTGACTGCCAGATTCCGCAGTCTGTGAGCAAATTGCAGGCTAACCGTACTGCCCGTGCCTTTAGACGGTTGATGTTCCACCTTGACTCTTCTCTGTTCCACCGCCCTTGTCCGGTGAGTTCTTCGCAGTGTGCTCCCCATCCGCTCAGGCTGGCATCTGTGGTGAGCAGAATCCACGTGGGGGAGGACATCTTCGACCCCCTGCTCGTGTGGTTGGACTGCAACCACCACCGTAACTGGGTCCGCACTCTGGCTGGCAGAGGTAGATGCACGGAATAATTCCGGAAGCGGGGGCTCCAGCGAGAGAGCAGGGAGTGTTGTAGAGGTCTCATATGGGCCCTTGCCCAGGGTACCACTTCCAGGGTGGATGCCATGAGGCCGAGAACCTGCAGATAATCCCAAGCTATGGGCCGGCTGGCTCCCATCAAGGTCCGGAGACGCGTCTGAAGTTTTAACCTTCTCTTGGTAATGAGACTGACTTTGTCTGCCTGGGTGTCGAACTGGACTCCCAGGTATTCCAGTGATTGGGAAGGCTGTAGGCAACTCTTGTTGAGGTTGACTACCCATCCCAGGCTTTCCAGAAGGGCGATCACCCTGTCGTTTGCCCGATGGCTCTCCTCTCGTGATTTCGCCCTGATCAGCCAATCGTCTAGGTAGGGATGGACAAGGATTCCTTCCCGTCTGAGCGCCGCTGCTACCACTACGACCACCTTGGTGAAGGTCCGCGGCGCCGTGGCTAACCCGAAGGGCAGAGCCCGGAATTGGAAGTGGCGTCCCAGAACCTTGAAGCGTAGGTAGCGCTGATGATCCGGATGGATTGGGATATGCAGGTAGGCTTCTGACAAGTCTAAGGCCATGAGGAATTCTCCTGGCTGTACTGCGGTCTTGACTGAGCGCAGAGTTTCCATGCGAAACCTCGGGACCCTTAAGTATCGGTTGACTGACTTGAGGTCCAACACGGGCCGGAAAGTGCCCTCTTTCTTGGGTACCATGAAATAAATGGAATAGTGTCCAGAATTCATTTCCCATGCAGGTACTGGGATGATGGCTTTCAAGGACAGGAGCCTCGCCAGGGTGGCTTCCAATGCTGCCTTCTTGTGTATTGGACACGAAGATTCCACAAACCTGTCCGGAGGGAGGTGATGGAAGTCCAGATAATACCCCTCTCTGATGATGGCGAGGACCCACTGGTCCGACGTAATCTCGACCCATCTGGGGTAGAAGACGGTTAACATGCCCCCTATGGCTCCGTCCCCCGGATGGATCGGCTGATTCTCATTGGGAGGCGCGGCCGGGCCGTGACCCCGAGCCGGCTCCCCTCTTATGCTGCTTGGTCCGAAAGGACTGGTTCCTGGCCTGAGGACGAGGTGCCTGGTAGCGACTCCTATAGGAAGTGAAGCGCTGGGAGCTTCTACCTCTGGAGGGCCTCAGGAAGGCAAGCTGGTTCCTTTTGAACCTATCTTCCAGCAATCGAGGTACTGGAGAGGCGCCCCATGTGCTGGCCAGTTTATCAAGGTCGCTGCCGAACAGGAAAGAACCCCTAAAGGGCATTCTGGTGAGGCGTGTCTTCGAAGGAGCATCAGCTGACCAATTCCGTATCCAGAGCTGCCTCCTGGCAGCTACGGAGGATGAGACCCGCTTTGCTGTTGTACGGACTAGGTCGGATGCCGCATCCATGAGGAACGAGAGAGCTGACTCCATGTCTGTTGCCGGAGCATTGTTCCTGACCTGTGACAAACAGGAACGCGTCACCACTGTGCAGCAGGTTGCGATCCGCAAAGATAGAGCTGCCACCTCAAAGGTCTGTTTCAGGATGGCATCCAGGCGCCGGTCATGAGGCTGAGGGTCACGCCCCCTTCGACTGGAATGGTAGTGCGCTTGACCACAGCGCTAACCAAGGCGTCTTACTGAGGGCACGCCAGCATCTCCTTGATTGCCGGTTCCAGGGGGTACATGCCCATCAGGGCCCGACCCCCTTTGAATGAGGCAGCCCATTCCAAATCTATCAGTTGCTGTGCTGCTTGCAAGAAGGGAAAATGGCGGGCTGTAGGACGAAGACCTTCCAGCAGAGGGTTCTGCATAGAGGGCACCGTAGTGCTGGGACCTGTAATAGCCAACTCCGCCAGGCACTGCGATACCAGGTCGGAGAGATCTTCCTTGGGAAAGAACCGCCTCATGGTTCGATATGGCTCAATCCCCGAAGGAAGTTCCCCCTCCTCAGGGGGTTCGGACTCGTCCTCCGAGACATCAGGGTCCACCTGAACCGGACTGCCCGGAGGCGGGTGCCCACGATAAGGGCGCGAAGGTCCAGGGGCAGGATCAGCTGGAGCAGCAGCAGCAGGGCCTGGACGGGAAGCTGATTGCATCTGTACAAAGGCATGAATCCCCTTAAAGAGATCTACCCAGGAAATGGAAGCGGTCTCTAGTCGTCAGGGTACCAGGTCCCCCGGGATTCCAGGTTGTTCGAGACTGCCCGCTAGATCCGGGGTGGCCCCTGGGGAACTGTCAGCAAATCTCGGTTGAGACTGGTCCTGGCCCGAGGCTCCCACTGCCTCCTCACATTGGGCACAAAGGGAGTCTGGCTCCTCACTGTGCGTGGCTCTAAGCTGGCATGCTGAGCAGAGGCCGAGAGCTTTAATGCCGGAATCAGGAGGCGCCGCCGCTGGAGATGCTGGGGCGTTCGGATGTCCCATCGCGGCTTGTGAATGTAGCGCTGAAGAATATGCGCTTAATATAATATGCGCTCAAGGATATGTAGCTTTATGTTGTTAACCCCAATTATTTATCCAAGTTCAATCTTCCTGTTTATTGTAAGACATCCTCCTGTCATGTTATTGTTTATAATGTAAACCGACTTGATTAGTAATTCTGTTACTGGAAAATCGGTATATAAAAATGCTAAATAAATAAATAAATAAATATGCGGCAGCAATATGCGCTTAATACAACAGGCGCTCAATAATATGCGGCAGCAATATGCGCTCAATAATATGCGGCAGCAATATGCGCTTAATACAATATGCGCTTAATAATATGCGGCAGCAATATACACTTAATACAATATGCGCTCAATAATATGCGGCAGCAATATGCGCTTAATAGAACAGGCGCTCAATAATATGCGGCAGCAATATACGCTCAATACAATATGTGCTTAATAATATGCGGCAGCAATATACAATATGCGCTTAATAATATGCGGCAGCAATATACGCTCAATACAATATGTGCTCAATAATATGCGGCAGCAATATACGCTCAATAACATACAATATGTGCTCAATAATATGCGGTCAGTGATATGCGCTCAATGATATACAATATGCGCTCAACTCAATAATATGCGCTTAGTCATATACAGGCGCCTATCATGGGCGCTCAATACCTGAACAAGGCCGACAAAATGGCGACCTCCACGGCGTGCCGCGTACAGGCAACGCCGCCGATCCTCGTCCCTCGGAGACCAAAAGTAAGAGATATACGCCTTACCTGATCCTCGGCGCTTCCCGGTTAGAACCCGGGCGGTCTCCGGCTGCGGGGGGAGAGGGGAAATACCTTCATTGCCGCGTTTGAGGAAATGCACCCGCTGCCTCTAAGCCACCGAACTCGTCTCGCTCGGGGCTAAGTCCACGACGGGACCGAGGCGCCTGTCAGCCCGACCCGAGCCCTTCTCGCTCGGGGGCTAGATCCCTGCCGCAATTCGGCCACCGGACCGAGGCCTAGACCTCCGAGGGATCGCGGAAATCACCCCGGGAAACTCAACTGGGGGAGAGACCCGAGGGTATCACCGCAGGAGTGCGGGGCTCGATGTTCCTGTAGAAATTTAGTAAGTAGAATATAGAAAGTAGAAAATAGAAAGTAGTATTGGAAAACACGCTCTGCGAGCGTGCAGGCTCTCCAAACTGCTTTAGAGATTGAAATTACTGAGTTGCTTCACTTCCTGTGGGGGTATATATACCCATGCTGATGTCAGATCCGTCTCCAACTGCTAGCACGAGCATACTATACCCATTTGTTCTGAGTCCATCTGGCTACACACTAGGAAAACTTGGATTTTCAGAAGGCGTTTGACAAAGTTCCTCATGAGAGGCTTCTAGGAAAAGTAAAAAGTCATGAGATAGGTGGTGATGTCCTTTCATGGATTGCAAACTGGCTAAAAGACAGGAAACAGAGAGGATTAAATGGACAATTTTCTCAGTGGAAGGGAGTGGACAGTGGAGTGCCTCAGGGATCTGTATTGGGACCCTTACTTTTCAATATATTTATAAATGATCTGGAAAGAAATACGACGAGTGAGATAATCAAATTTGCAGATGACACAAAATTGTTCAGAGTAGTTAAATCACAAGCAGATTGTGATAAATTGCAGGAAGACCTTGTGAGACTGGAAAATTGGGCATCCAAATGACAGATGAAATTTAATGTGGATAAGTGCAAGATGATGTATATAGGGAAAAATAACCCATGCTATAATTACACAATGTTGGGTTCCATATTAGGTGCTACAACCCAAGAAAGAGATCTAGGCGTCATAGTGGATAACACATTGAAATCGTCGGTTCAGTGTGCTGCGGCAGTCAAAAAAGCAAACAGAATGTTGGGATTTATTAGAAAGGGAATGGTGAATAAAACGGAAAATGTCATAATGCCTTTGTATCGCTCCATGGTGAGACCGCACCTTGAATACTGTGTACAATTCTGGTCGCCGCATCTCAAAAAAGATATAATTGCGATGGAGAAGGTACAGAGAAGGGCTACCAAAATGATAAGGGGAATGGAACAGGTCCCCTATGAGGAAAGACTAAAGAGGTTAGGACTTTTCAGCTTGGAGAAGAGATGGCTGAGTGGGGATATGATAGAGATGTTTAAAATTATGAGAGGTCTAGAACGGGTAGATGTGAATTGGTTATTTACTCTTTCGGATAGTAGAAAGACTAAGAGGCACTCCATGAAGTTAGCATGGGGCACATTTAAAACTAATCGGAGAAAGTTCTTTTTTATTCAACGCACAATTAAATTCTGGAATTTGTTGCCAGAGGATGTGGTTAGTGCAGTTAGTATAGCGGTATTTAAAAAAGGATTGGATAAGTTCTTGGAGGAGAAGTCCATTACCTGCTATTAAGTTCACTTAGAGAATAGCCACTGCCATTAGCAATGGTTACATGGAATAGACTTAGTTTTTGGGTACTTGCCAGTTTCTTATGGCCTGGATTGGCCACTATTGGAAACAGGATGCTGGGCTTGATGGACCCTTGGTCTGACCCAGTATGGCATTTTCTTATGTTCTTAATAAAACGGAAAATGTCATAATGCCTCTGTATCGCTCCATGGTGAGACCGCACCTTGAATACTGTGTACGATTCTGGTCGCCGCATCTCAAAAAGATATAGTTGCCATGGAGAAGGTACAGAGAAGGGCAACCAAAATGATAAAAGGGATGGAACAGCTCCCCTATGAGGAAAGGCTGAAGAGGTTAGGGCTGTTCAGCTTGGAGAAGAGACGGCTGAGGGGGGATACGATAGAGGTCTTTAACATCATGAGAGTGTTATAATTAGTGAGGTTGGGGTGGACCCTTGGACACTGTGGCAGCTGACCACGCCCATTGGGGGAAGTCCCGTGAGGGGCCATGGGTCAGGCTCAGCTTAGGACACACAAACACAGAGATTGATCTTTTATTAGACAATGTGATGAAGCCACCAGAGGTGGCAGTGGTGAGCAGCAGAAGTAGCCCGGCTGGACTAATATCCCTCAGGCACTGGAACAGTGACTCCTCTGGTAGCAGTGCTGTAGTGGAAAGAACTGAGAATAATGAGTACAGTGGAATATGCACAAAGCCCCAGTATGGAGAACCCCAGGATAGGGAGAGCAGGCCCTCAAGAAGGGAGTACCTGATCCCTGAGAGCTGAGAGGCTTGAAGGTAATGTACTCACACAGCGGTTCCACGTAGGAGATGGCACTAGGGCTGGAACGGAGGCAGGCCCTCAAGGAGCGAGTACCTGTTTCCAGGGAACAGCTCTGAGGTGAAGATGGCAGTACTCACTGGTGTTGAAGATAGCGAATCCTTCCAGGCAGAAGAGAAGGTAGGAGCAGGCAGCAAGTCAGGGAACATGGGTCCTCGAGGAGCGAGTACTGGTTTCCTGATAGTGACCTGAAAAGCAAGTGAGGCCCCCGAGGAGCGGGTACCCCTTTAGCGTTAAGAGTCCAATGGAAGATTGGAGAGGCATAGTAGCTGGGTACGGAGAGCGAATCCCATCCGTAAGATTCCCCTTGCTAACTCAAAGGCTAGCAAACATTGTAGGCTTTAAATATCCAGGCAGCGTGATGTCTTCACAGGGGGACGCCCCTGAGGTTCACGCCAAGTAGGAAATAAGAGTGAGGGCCACTCGGCGCGCGTGCCCTAAGGTACCAGCGGAGCATGGTGAGTGGCAGCGCCCAAGCCAGTCCGGGGACGCCGGAGAAGATGGCAGGCAGACGCCGCGGCAGCCAGGCGTCCATCCATAGCGAGAGGAGGTGCAAAGAAAGAAAGGTAGGCGGAGTGAAGCCGTTGGGAAGGGACGGTTGCAACAGAGGTTTTGAATGAGTAGATGTGAATCGGTTATTTACACTTTTGGATAATAGAAGGACTAAGGGGCATACCATGAAGTTAGCAAGTAGCACATTTAAGACTAATCAGATAAAATTCTTTTTCACTCAACACACAATTAAGCTCTGGAATTTGTTGCCAGAGGATGTGGTTAGTGCAGTTAGTGTAGCTGAGTTCAAAAAACATTTGGATAAGTTCTTGGAGGAGAAGCCCATTAACTGATATTAATCAAGTTTACTTAAGGAATAGCCACTGCTATTAATTGCATCAGTAGCATGGGATCTTCTTGGTGTTTGATTAATTGCCAGCGGGCCTGCCAGGGGTTCAAGTGCTGGACCTGGCAGAGATATTCTAGATTTTTGTGGTCAGTATACACTGTGACGGGGTGTTGGGCCCCCTCCAACCACTGCCGCCACTCCTCAAATGCCATTTTAATTGCTAGAAGTTCTTTGTCCCCGATGCCATAGTTCTTTTCGGTGGGAGAGAACTTCCGGGAGAAGTAGGAGCATGGTAGTAGAGTGCTGGCTGAGTACAGCTCCCCACTGTGACAGGGTGTTGGGCCCCCTCCAACCACTGCCGCCACTCCTCAAATGCCATTTTAATTGCTAGAAGTTCTTTGTCCCTGATGCCATAGTTCTTTTTGGTGGGAGAGAACTTCCGGGAGAAGTAGGAGCATGGTAGTAGAGCTCCGGCATCAGAGTGCTGGCTGAGTACAGCTCCCACTGCCACATCCGAGGCATCCACCTCCACCACAAACGGGCATGAGGGATCGGGATGGTGGAGACAGGGATCTCGGAGGAAGGCCTGTTTCAAGTCCTTAAATGCCTAGAATGCTTCAGGCGGCCAACGTCTGGCATTGGCACCTCTTCTTGAAAGGGCAGTGAGAGGCGCTACCAATTGTGAATACCGGGGAATGAAGTTTCGGTAAAAGTTGGCAAACCCGAGGAAGCGCTGGAGGATACAGAGACCTTTAGGGCGTGGTCAGTCCTAGATGCAGGCCACCTTCTCAGGATCCATATGGAAGCTAGTGGTAGATACAATGTATCCCAGTAAGGGAAGGGACTTGCGCTCGAACAGACACTTGTTGAGTTTAGCAAAAAGATGATGATCACAGAGGCGCTGCAGGATGCAATGTCCTTCCCTGCAATGTGTGGAAAGGTCCTTGGAATAGATTAGGACATCGTCAAGGTATACAATGATATTGGTGTGGAGCATGTCCCAGAAAACCTCATTCATAAGGTTCTAGAAGGCCGCCGGGGCGTTTCACAATCCAAAGGACATTACCAAGTATTCATAGTGCCCATCTCATGTATTGAAGGCGGTCTTCCATTCATCCCCAGGTTTAATACGAACCAGGTTGTGGGTCCCACGAAGATCTAGTTTAGTCCCCTGCAGGAGATCCAGAAGCTCAAAGATCAGTGGGAAGGTTACCTGTCCCAAAGGATTATAGCATTGAAGCATTAGTAGTCGATGCATGGCCTTAATGAGCCATCCTTTTTTGCTACGAAAAAGAAACTGGCCCCTGCTGGGGAGGTTGAAGGCCAGATGAAGCCTTGTTCCAGATTTTCTTGTATGTACTGTGACATTGCCTGAGTCTTGGGCAAGGATAATGGATAGAACCAACCACGAGGCGGAGTGGTGTTGGGCAGTAAATCGATGGCACAATCAAAGGGCCGATGTTCGGGAGAGTCTCAGCCTTTTCTTTAGAGAAGATGTCTGCAAAATCAGCGTAGTGGGCTGGGAGAGCCAGGGAGGCTGTGGCCAGTGGAAATTGAGCCTGAGGCAGACCAGATAGGCAAGTGGAGAAACAGCCTGGGCTCCAAGAGGCGATCTGCAGGGTCTCCCAGTTGATGCATGGAGTATGTCTTTGGAGCCATGGGAGTCCCAGCACCACCGAGTGGATGGCCTTCTCTAACACAAAAAAGGTGATCTTCTCCTCATGAAGGATCCCGGTGCAGAGTGACACCGGTATGGTGACTGAAGTGACTCGGCCCGGTAAGGGGTCCCCCTGAATCAAGGATATCCGTAAGGGGGGAGCCCGGGGTTGTAATGGAAGTTGTAGTTGCTTCACCAGTTCAGCCAAAATAAAGTTACCTCTAGCCCCGGAGTCAATGAAAGCCAAGGTATTGAAGGATCCTCCAGGGAAAAGAAGGTTCACAGGAACGGTACATTGGGAATGTTGTGGGGAACACTCCATCTGGTCGGCATGGCGTTCTCCGTGTCGGGCCGACCACCTGCGGCCTACCATATGGAGCTCTTCCTAGGCTCACGTGCGTGGGAGGCTCTGCCTCTTTAAGAGCTCAGCGTTGGAATCAAAGGGCCAACCTTCTATGATGTCAGCTCCTTCTATGACATCAGGAGACAGCCCTATATATTCCAAGCTTCTCTCCTGTTGGTTGCCTTTGTAACAGCTTGTCTTCTCGGAGAGCTCGTTGATCCTGTGCCTGATTCTGCTTTTGTTCCAGACTCTGCTCCAGCTTCTGACTCCGCTCCAGCTCATATCTCCTTGACTTGATCTCCCGGTACTGACCCTTGGCTTGCTTCACTTTCTTCCTGTCTGCACCCGCATCGACTCCTGGCCTGGTTTCATCACTTCTGCTCCTCTGCTGCCTGCCTCGGACTCCAGACCGGACTTTCGTATTCCTCCTTTGCTGCCAGCCCTGGCCTGGACTTCTGATCTCGTCTCTGCCTCGCCTGTCCTGCTTTATCTAGGCAACCCACACCTAAGTCCTCCTGGCCCCAGTACCCAAGGGCTCAACCTGCGGGGAATGAGGGCTGGTATAGGTGAAACTCCATTTGGGTTGACCTTGCCGGCTCCACCTACCGGTGACGGATTCCACGTAGGGCCTTCCCTCTGTAGTATACCAACTCCCGTCTCGGCTCAAGGGTCCACGAACATAACAGATTACAAAGGCCATGGACCCGGTGGAGCTGTCCGGGCTGCAGGCCATTCCAGGCTTGGCTCAATGCCTGCAGCAACAACAACAGTGTCTAGATGTCCTGGCAGCGACCATGGAGCATCTGGCTAATTGGCTGGAAAATCCCATGACTCCTGCAGTTACTGTTCCTCCAACGGTGGCTACCTCGACTTCCGTTCCTCAATTGCACATGCCGGCTCTGCCCAGGTATGATGGAGACTCGAAGCAATGCTGGGGATCATTGCTTCCTATGCTTCTCCCTCCAACCAGCTCAGTTCCCCAGCGATCAAGTAAAGACCACATTCATCCTCTCTCTGTTAGATGGAAGGGCTCTGGCCTGGGTCTCTCCTTTGAGGTAACACGGGGATTCTGTCTTCGGAGATCTGCCTCACTTTGTCCAGATGTTCTGGCAAGATTTCAACAAACTTGGACGTCATTCCAAGGCCACCTCAGAACTTTTCCACCTCCGTCAAGGTTCTCGTACTTTGGCTGAGTATGCTGTAGAGTTTTGTATCCTTTCATCTGAATTAGGCTGGCGGGAGGACAGTTTGAGAAATATTTTTCTAGATGGCTTGGCTTCTCACATAAAAGATGATCTGGAAGCTCGGGAATTACCCGAGGAACTGGAGGCACCATTGATTTGGCAGGCCGAGTTGATCGGCGTCTTCACCAGCGCCTGAAGGAACTGAAATCGGGATGTCGAGCAATACCTCTGGCTCCCTCGTTCTCTCATCCTCTGACTGCTCCCGTTGCATCCAAGATTCCACTGACTCGTGTTGAAGAACCTATGCAAATAGGTCATACTCATTGGACTCCGGAAGAGAGACAACGGCCTGGGACTCTCGGACTCTGTCTGTATTGTGGCAGCAAGGGCCATCTATTAGCTCAGTGCCCAGACTGTCTGGGAAATTCTCAGGCCTAGGTGTCTCAGGGGAACTGACCCTAGGCTGCTTCAACCCTGCTCCTCAATGTACAGTTCCAGTGAGTTCTCGGGGGGTTCCATCACAACTCTGGTCTTTATTGACTCTGGAGCCAGAGGCAACTTTATCTTGGCTGATCTAGCCAAGCAACTGCAACTTCCAGTGATTCCTCATGCACCACCACTTCTAATCTCCTCTATCCAGGGGGAGCCACTGCCTGGATGAGTGTCTTTGCGTACTGCCCCGGTGACAGTCCGTACTGGAGTACTTCACAAAGAAGAGATCTCCTTCCTGATTCTTGTCAAATCCGTCCATCCTGTGGTGTTGAGTCTTCCCTGGCTTCGTAAATACTCTCCTACCATCAATTGGGAAATGCTTCACATTACCACTTGGGGTTCTGATTGCTTTATCTCTTGCCTTCGGAATTTGCCTCGACCCCCCATTCGAATTGCTGTTACCACATTACAGTTACCTCCGCAATACACTGAATACGTGGACGTTTTTTTATAAAGAAAAAGCAGACTCTTCCAGAGCATTACCCATTCGATTTTGTGATTAATTTGCTTCCAGACCCAGTGCCTCCTAGAGGTCGAGTATACCCATTATCCTTACTGGAAACACGAGCAATATCCCAATATATTAAGGAGAATCTAGATCGTGCTTTCAATAAGCCATCTACATTTCCAGCGGGGGCTGGTTTCTTCTTCGTAGCAAAAAAAGACGACTCCTTGAGGCCCTGTATTGATTATCGGGGTCTCAACTCCATCACCATTCGTGATCGCTACCCACTTCCACTCATTCCCAAGCTTCTCGACTGACTTCAAGGACCCAAGGTCTTTATGAAATTGGATCTTTGGGGGGCCTTCAATTTGGTCCGAATCAGGCCTGGAGATGAAAGGAAGACCGCCTTTAATACTCACGATGGCCACTATGAGTACCTAGTGATGCCTTTCGGTTTATGCAACGCACCGGCAGTCTTCCAAAATCTTATGAACGAGGTATTTAGAGACATGCTCAACAAATGTGTGATCGTCTATCTGGATGGCGACTTAATCTATTCTGCGAATCTGACCACCCATCATGCTGATGTTCGCCGAGTCCTCCAGCGTTTACGAGACCACCACCTGAATGCTAAAGTGGAAAAGTGCCTCTTCGAACAAGAGTCATTACCCTTCCTGGGGTTCATAGTTTCCACCACTGGCTTCCGTATGGATCCGGACAAGCTAGCCAACATCCGGGATTGGCCCCAACCAGTAGGACTCCACTCGATTCAATGATTCCTTGGCTTCGCCAACTTCTATAGGAACTTTATTCCTCAGTTTTTTCACATCGTGGCTCCTCTCACAGCTCTAACCAGAAAGGGTGCCAATACCAAACATTGGTCTCCAGCAGCCGTCTCTACTTTTGAAGAATTAAAACGGACTTTTCTATAAGAACCGTGTCTCCATCACCCAGACCCGTCTCGTCCTTTCGTCGTAGAGGTGGATGCCTTTGATATTGCGGTGGGAGCCATATTCAGCCAACACTCCACTCAAGGACCCTACTACCGTGCACTTTCTTTTTTCGAAAATTCTCTTTGGCTGAAAGGAATTACGGAATTGGAGACAAGGAGCGTTTGAAGAATGGAGACAGTGGCTAGAGGGGGCACAACATTGCATTACAGTGTACACCAATCATAGAAATTTGGAGTACATCAGTAAGGCCCAGTGTCTGAATCCCCGTCAGGCCCATTGGTCCCTCTTTTCAGTTGATTTCACTTTGTTTTATGCTACCGTCCGGCCACAAAGAACGCTAAGGCGGACGCCCTATCCAGACTCCATGAGCCTGAAGACAAAATGGATCAACCGGTTATGATTCTGCCCTCAGGCAGCCTCTCCACCTTTTTTTTCTGCCTTCTTCAGCAGCCTGGAGGCTGCCGACATACTCCCTTGCGGCCAGGGCCACGCTGCTGCCAGCAACATGGTCAGGAAGCTGCCGACATGCCTCTCACAATGCAGGAGCCGCGCTACTGCAGGCCATGCAGCCCGGAGGCTGTGTCTGGTTCCAATTTCATCTGCCATTTTGATGCCCAATTTTCCAGTCTCACAAGGTCTTCCTGCAATTTATCACAATCTGCTTGTGATTTAACTAAGAACAATTTTGCCTCTCCCTAAGTGGCCCGAAGGCTGCCAGCACTTCCTTCACGTGGCTGGAGCCATGTTGTCGTACCTGGCATGGCTCGGAGGCCGTCCTTGCCATCACCTCGCAGCAGGAGCCGCGTTACTAATTCCCTTGCAGCTGGGAAGCTTGCAGTTGGGAAGCTGCCGACTGGCATGCCCATTTGGCCCGGAGGCCACCATCTTACCCTGGACCCTCCAGGGGAAGACGGCCTGCATCCCTGGTCTTTCCTGTAGCAGGAAGTCACCTTTAGCCCATCCTTCATGGCAGGGAAGCCGCCGTCCATCCCGGGGCCTGCCCTGAGTCCTGTTTCTCCTTCTACAGGCTTCAGCGTCACAGCAGGGCCGCTGTCCATGGTCCTGCTCTACTTCCCGTTCCTCCTAGGGGGCGAGGCCGGCTCTCTCCTCAGTATTTAAAGGAACAGCTAGGGAGGAGGCCCAGTTCTGATGTCACCATTGGATCCGCCTCTTCTGCAGTATAAAAAACCTCAATCTTCAGTTCAGCCTTGTTTTTGCAAGGAACCAGTCCTCCTTAGGACTTCTCTGAATCCAGCTTCTCTTAGCACTCTGTTCTTCGTTGGAAATCCATGTCTTTGTCTTGGTCTCTCGTCTTGTCAGCTTCTGTGTTCCAGATTTTCTTCCTCTCAATGTCTTCTCGTCTTCATATCGTCTCAAGTCTCAAGTCTTCAATCTTCTAACCAACCCTGAAGTTCCAAATGCCCTGCCACTGGTCCTTTTTAAAACCTTTTAACCTCGGAAGTTCCAGATGCCCCACCACTGGTCCTTCTTCGGCCTTTAAACCTGGAAGTTCCAGATGTCCTGCCACTGGTCCTTCTCTTCGAATCTTCTAGAGTCCTTTCTCTCGACAGTGCCTCCACCAGATGGATCCTGCTTTTACCTCCGAGCTCCAGTGCCATACTCCATGTCCAACTGTGCTCCCATGCTGAGTCCTGGGCCCCGAGTCCTTGGTTCCTGGGATTCAGCCCCTAGGTCCTTCCATAAGGTCCTATTTTACTGCGGGGACCTCCGGATTCCCTTGCGACTGTCACATCCTGATAATGAACTCTAATAATGTCCTGCTCCATTCTACGTGGTCCATGCCTTGCCTTGACCAGCCGGGTGGGTGCATCTCAGAACAGGTCTCGCTGAGTCTTATCATACCTTATCCTGGATCTACAATTATCCTGCTTAGAAACCTCAAGCGTGGTCCGCGACCTGCCTTGCCTGGTTGAGTAGGGCACGTGATTGCATGGTCTGTGACTTGCCTTGCTGGGCAGTGTAGGGCACATCTTGTCGCAGTACCACTGTAGAACTTTAAAACCTTGAGACTCCATCTAAGCACTTCCTTTCTTCAAGTCTTTGTGAAGCCCTCACATCTTCAAGTTTTGTCTTCATCTTGATGTCTTCATCCTTTGACCACCATTTGCCCTGTCGCAGTTGCTGCTCCGTGTGGCAGGTCCGAAAGGGCTAGGAATAGTTGGAGGACCACTCATGAGACCAAACATTGCGTTGTCTGGGTCTCTCTACTGTGCACAGGTGCGGTGGTGGTCAAGGTCCTTCTACACCAGCCTATACTCGTACACCTCTCACCTGCCTCAGCATTTGCTGGAGCTTCTCTACAGCTGCGTTGTCACCCAGGGGTACACGTATACCACCAGAAATGGGTCCACTACCCGCGGTCCCACAACACAACCTAGGTTCATCCTGGACCCTGCTCAGATTCTTTTGGCAGCCATGTACAAGGTACCTCAGGGGAAGACAGTTCCGCTCAGTTTGCGACCCAAGGTGCATGCCTCCTTCACGGCTGGACACCCGGGAAGGATCTGCACTATGGAACTAGTATCCTGCTACTACTGGTGGCCTCCCATAGCTCAGGATGTCCAAGACTATGTCAAGGCTTGTCCTACTTGTGTGCAACAAAAACCTCTGTCGGGTCTCCCCAGGGGCCTCCTTCAACCCCTCCCAGCATCACATGAGCCGTGGACACATATATCCACCGATTATGTGGTAGATTTACCTTCATCTCAAGGAAACCAAGTGATATGGGTAATAGTGGACAGATTCTTCAAGATGGCACATTTCTTTCCTCTTCCCAAACTACCTACAGCATTAGAATTGGCATGTCTGTTCACACAGTACGTCTTTCACCTCCATGGACTTCCTCTACATATCACATCCAACCAAGGGCCTCACTTCACAGCAAAATACTAGCGCTCCTTGTGCAAGAAATGTGGAGTTCAATTAGACTTTACTACAGCATTCCATCCCCAGGGGATACCTTCCTCCGTTTGTTTGTTGGAAATCACCAGGACGCTTGGGCTTTGTTATTGCCTTGGGCTGAGTTCTTCCATAATAACCATGTACACTCTGCCACAGGAGCATCTCCCTTCCAGGTGGTCTTTGGCAAGCATCTCCGACCTCCTTTGCCTTTACCTCTGGCTGTGCCTTCTCCGGCAGCACAAATTACAGCCCAACAGCTCCACGACTTGTGGGAATCCACTAATGCTAATCTCCTGAAAGCCGCCAAGATTGCTAAGCTGGCTTTGGATAAGCATCGCCGTCCGGCTCCTTCCTTCAACTTGGGAGACCGGGTATGGCTCAGCACTCGCCATATTCATCTTTGCGGTCCATCTATGAGACTGGCTCCAAGATACATCGGACCATTCTCCATCACAGAACGGTTGGGTCCGGTAACGTATCGCTCACGTCTTCCTTCTAGTCTCCGGATACATAACGCATTCCATGTCTCCTTGTTAAAACCATTGGTGCTCTCCGTGTTCCATGTTACTCCTCCAGAACCATCCGGGATAGCTTCTGATGAAGACCCAGTTTATCAAGTATGAGAGGTTTTGGAAATCAGAAGGAATCATAGGCGTTGGGAGTACCTGATCTCCTGGGAAGGATTCTGTGCAGAGGAGAATTCCTGGGAGCCCTCAGCTAATATCTTGGTTAAGTCCTTACTACCTCACTTCCACCATACCCATCCTGATAAGCCTGGACCTTCTAAAAGGGGGCATAAGGGGGGGTACTGTTGTGGGGAACACTCCTTCTGGTCGTCACGGCATTCTCCGTGTAAGGCCGACCACCCGTGGCCTAACATGTGGAGCTCTTCCTAGGTGCACACGCGCAGGAGGCTCAGTCTCATTAAGGGCTCAGCATCGGAATCTCCAGGCCAGCCTCCTATGGCGTCAGCTCCTTCTATGACATCAGGATGCAGCCCTATATATTCCAAGCTTCCGTCCTGTTGGTTGCCTGATTATGCTTTTGTTCCAGACTTTGCTCCAGCTTCTGACTCCGCTCCAGCTCCTGACTCTGCTACAGCTACAGCTCCTGATCCTGATTCATCTCTGTCCTTCATAAGAACATGCCATACTGGGTCAGACCAAGGGTCCATCAAGCCCAGCATCCTGTTTCCAACAGTGGCCAATCCAGGCCATAAGAACCTGGCAAGAACCCAAAAACTAAGTCTAATCCATGCTATTGTTACTAGTAATAGCATTGGCTATTTTCTAAGTTAATTAATAGCAGGTAATGGACTTCTCCTCCAAGAACTTATGCAATCCTTTTTTTAAACACAGCTACACTAACTGCACTAACCACATCTTCTGGCCACAAATTCCAGAGTTTAATTGTGCGTTGAATGAAAAAGAACTTTCTCCGATTAGTTTTAAAAGTGCCACATGTTAACTTCATGGAGTGCCCCCTAGTCTTTCTATTATCTGAAAGAGTAAATAACCGATTCACATCTACCTGTTCTAGATCTCTCATGATTTTAAAAACCTCTATCATATCCCCCCTTCACCATCTCTTCTCCAAACTGAAAAGTCCTAACCTCTTTAGTATTTCCTCATAGAGGAGCTGTTCCATTCTCCTAATCATTTTGGTAGCCCTTCTCCATTGCAACTATAGCTTTTTTGAGATGCGGCGACCAGAATTGTACACAGTATTCAAGGTGCGGTCTCACCATGGAACTATACAGAGGTTTTATGGTTTGAGGTGTTGGAGTGGATTCTTGGGTACTGCGGTGATGGCCACTCCCACGGGGCGGAGCCCCGTGAGGAACTGCAGTACTAGGCTAGGCTCTATACACTGAGACACAGATGATAATATTTATTATACAGCTTGATGATACTGCCCAGGAGATGGCAGCAGTGAGATAACCCAGTAGAAGGAGTCCAGGAGTCCTTGGCAGAGGAGACCAGTTCTAGGGATGTGAATCGTTTTAGGACGATTAAAATTATCGTCCGATAATTTTAATATCGTCTTAAACCGTTATGGAACACAATACAATAGAGATTCTAACGATTTATCGTTATAAATCGTTAGAATCGTGAGCCGGCACACTAAAACCCCCTAAAACCCACCCCCGACCCTTTAAATTAAATCCCCCACCCTCCCGAACCCCCCCCAAATGAGTTAAATAACCTGCGGGTCCAGCAGCGGTCCGGAACGGCAGCGGTCCGGAACGGGCTCCTGCTCCTCAATCTTGTTGTCTTCAGCCGGCGCCATTTTCCAAAATGGCGGCGAAAAATGGCGGCGGCCATAGACGAACACGATTGGACGGCAGGAGGTCCTTCCGGACCCCAGCTGGACTTTTGGCAAGTCTCGTGGGGGTCAGGAGGCCCCCCACAAGCTGGCCAAAAGTTCCTGGAGGTCCAGCGGGGGTCAGGGAGCGATTTCCCGCCGCGAATCATTTTCGTACGGAAAATGGCGCCGGCAGGAGATCGACTGCAGGAGGTCGTTCAGCGAGGCGCCGGAACCCTCGCTGAACGACCTCCTGCAGTCGATCTCCTGCCGGCGCCATTTTCCGTACGAAAACGATTCGCGGCGGGAAATCGCTCCCTGACCCCCGCTGGACCTCCAGGAACTTTTGGCCAGCTTGTGGGGGGCCTCCTGACCCCCACAAGACTTGCCAAAAGTCCAGCGGGGGTCCGGAAGGACCTCCTGCCGTCCAATCGTGTTCGTCTATGGCCGCCGCCATTTTTCGCCGCCATTTTGGAAAATGGCGCCGGCTGAAGACAACAAGATTGAGGAGCAGGAGCCCGTTCCGGACCGCTGCCGTTCCGGACCGCCGCTGGACCCGCAGGTTATTTAAGTCATTTGGGGGGGGGTTCGGGAGGGTGGGGGATTTAATTTAAAGGGTCGGGGGTGGGTTTTAGGGGGTTTTAATGTGCCGGTTTTGCGATTTTGCGATTTTTCGATTTTTCGATTTTTCGATTTTTCACGATTTTTCACGATTTTTCACGATATTTTACCCCCCCAAACGGCAACAATACGATTCCCTCCCCCTCCCAGCCAAAATCGATCGTTAAGACGATCGAGGACACGATTCACATCCCTAACCAGTTCCACTCTTGATAGATGGTAGGCAGCGCGAGGTAGGAGAGGAAATCCCGGATGCAGGCTCCCAGCGCTGAGCTGTAAGTGAGACAGACTTGACAATGTTAGATTACTCATTGAAGTAGATAGCTGTAGTGATGGAAATCCTGGCAGGCAGAAGTAATAAAGTTGTAGGCATCAAGGCAGAGAGAGCAGGCCCTGGAGGAATGAGTACCCGGTATTAGGGATGTGAATCGTTTTTTGACGATTTAAAAAAAATCGGCCGATATTTTTTAAATCGTCAAAAATCGTTAGAGTGCATGATACAATAGAAATTTTCCCGATTTATCATGAAAAATCGTTACTCCCTTTAGTGTCCACTAACGGGAGTTATTTGGGGGGAGGGCGGGAAAACCGGCACAGCAAAACAACCCCTAAACCCACCCCAACCCTATAAAACTAATCCCTTACCTTCCCCCACCCTCCCGAACCCCCCCAAAACTTTTTACGAGTACCTGGTGATCCAGTGGGGGCACGGGGACCGATCTCCCGCTCTCGGGCCATCGGCGCCATTTTGGCTGCCACTCAAAAATGGCGCCTATGGCCTGATTAAAAAAAAAACCCACCCGACCCTTTAAAAATGACCCCTTAGCTTCCCCCACCCTCCCGATCCCCCCAAAACATTTTAAAATTACCTGGTGGTCCAGTGGTGGTCCCGGGAGCGGGAGATCGGTCCCCGCGCCCCCACTGGACCACCAGGTACTCGTAAAAGATTTTAGGGGGGTTCGGGAGGGTGGGGGAAGGTAAGGGGTCAATTTTAAAGGGTCGGGCCTCACTAAAAAAAAATTAACGATGTGAATCGGAACTGATTCCGATTCACATCTCCACCGATCAGATTTTTTTCTCCCTCCAGCCGAACCCGATCGTTAAGACGATCAGGCACATGATTCACATCCCTACCCGGTATCCCAGATAGGTACCTGGAAGAAAGCATAAGGGCCCCCGAGGAGCAGGTACCCAAGTTAGAGATGAATAGCCCCTGAAGGCAGAGAGGGATTCTAGCAGCAGCAAGGAAGCGGCAGAGTAGCTTAGAACGGAGGCCATCCAATCCTTGCTAACTAAGATTTTTAGCAAACGAAGGGCAGGCTAAATACCCGGATGGCATGACGTCGCTCGAGGGGGATGCCCCCTGGTTTCCGCCATGACATGGATAAAGATGTGGGTGGCATGCGTGCACGCACCCTAGGAGGCTCTTAGGAGAAACATGGCGAACACCATCACCATTGCCGTTCCAGGGACGCCGGAGAAAGCAGCATGAAGACACGGCAGCAGCCATCTTCCCAAGGCTAATGGAGAGAGAAGGAAGAAAGGAGAGGCACAGAGGTTGAAGCCATCTGAGACCAACGGATGCAACAGTACCCCCTTCAAACGGACCCCTCCAGACCCCCTACCTGGTCTTGGTTTTTGAGGATGCGATCGATGGAACTGTTGAAGCATCTCTTTATCCATGATATTAGCCAAACGTTCCCAAGAGTTTTCTTCAGGTCCGTAACCCTCCCATGACAGGAGGTATTCCCAAACTCTGCCTCTCTTTCACATCAAGGATGGCATAAACCTTGTACTTGATATCTTCGTCTGCATGAACAGGAGTAGGTTCAGGTGTCTTGTTGGAAAACTCGCTAAGAACAAGCGGTTTCAGCAGCGATACATGGAATGCATTATGGATCTTCATAGCTGGAGGAAGTTTCAGACTATAGGTGAGTGAGCCCAATCGTCGGAGGATAGGAAAGGGTCCAACAAAGCGTGGACCAAATTGAGCAGATGGAAGCTAGAGTCTTAGATGTTTGGTAGACAGCCAGACTTTGTCACCAGGTTGGAATTCAGGAGCCTTGCTATGGTGAGTGTCATAGCCTTTCTTAGCTCTTTGTCCTGCTTTTTGGAGTATCTCTTTAGTCTCTCCAGAGCTGCTGTATATCTTTGGCAGTAGATTGAGTTGCCGGGGATGACACGGAAAGTGGAAGTGGTAAAGGTGGTAAGGGTTGTCGTCCGTAGACCACTTCAAAAGGTGTAGCTCCAGTAGATGATGCTGGATGGGAATTGATGGCGAATTTAGCCCAGGGCAACAGTTCTGCCCAGTCATTCTGTTGTGAACCAACACAGGCGTGAAGGAACTGTTTGAGAGTTCTAGTCATTCTCTCAGTTTGGCCATTTGACTGAGGATAGTATGCAGTGCGATGTTGAATTTCTTACACAAGGCCTTCCAGAACTTGGCTGTAAATTGAGCTCCTCTGTCAGAAACAATGTGTTTAGGCATGCCATATAGGCGAAAGATGTGACTGATGAATAGTTTAGCAAGTTCCATGGCTGAGGGCAAGCCAGGGAGAACCACGAAGTGAGCCATCTTCGAGAATCGATCCACTGTAACCCAGATGGTATTGTTACCTCCAGACAGTGGCAAATCCACCACAAAATCTGAAGCAATGTGGGTCTAAGGCTCATCTGGTACTGGCAAGGGTTGAAGCAAGCCCCAAGGACGCCTGGGCAGAGGTTTCTGTCTGGCACAGTTTGGACAGGAAGCTACATACGCAAGAGTGTCTTCTTTCATGGTGGGCCACCAATAGTACTTTTGTAGCTTAGCCAGTGTTCTGCGTTGACCAGGATGTCTGGACAGTTTCGAATTGTGAGCCCATGCTAGCAATTTCTTCCTTAGATTACTGGGTACAATGATCTTGCCTGGGGGTACTGGATGTGTAGCTGACAGAATAACTCTCTTCAGGTCAATGATATGCTGAGGTTCATCAGGTACATCTTCAGAGAGAAAAGAGTGAGATACTGCGTCTGCTCTGACATTCTTATCACCAGGGCGATATTTCAGCACAAAATCAAATCTGTTAAAGAACAGGGACCACCTCGCCTGTCTATGGTTGAGGCGTTGAGCGTGACCGAGGTACTCCAGATTTTTGTGATCAGTGAAAACAGTGATCTGATGTTGTGCTCCTTCAAGCCAGGGTTGCCATTCTTCAAATGCCATTTTTATTGCCAGTAGTTCTTTATCCCCAATGCCGTAGTTCTTCTCCGCAGACGAGAAGCATCAGGAAAAGAAAGAACAGGGGTGCAGGACTTTAGAATCACTGGACTGGCTTAGCACAGCCCCTATGCCTACATCCCAGGCGTCGACTTCCACAATGAAGGATCGTGTAGGCATCTTTTACCTTCTGAAATGCTGTCACAGCCTCCGTAGACCAAGTGGCAACGTTGGCTCCTTTCTTAGTCATCGCTGTTAATGGAACAGTCAATGAAGAGTAATCTTTAATGAAGGTCCTGTAGTAGTTAATAAATCCCAGAAATTGTCTCAGAGCTTTTAGGCCAGTGGGTTGTGTCCATTTTTTAATACTCTCAAGCTTCTGAGGGTCCATCTGGAAACCTTTGTTTGAGACAATGTACCCTAAAAAGGGCACGGATTCCTTGAGGAATTCACATTTAGACAGCTTGGGGTACAAGCAGTTCTCACGAAGTCTGCAAAAATCTTCTGACATCTTCATGATCGGTTTTCAGGTCCCAGGAAAATATCAAGATGTTGTCTAAGTAGACAACAACACATTGGTAGAGTAGATCACGCAGAATGTCGTTCATCATGTTTTGGAAGACAGCCGGGGCACTGCACAAGCTGAAGGGCATCACCAGGTATTCAAAGTGTCCATCCCGGGTATTAAAAGTCATCTTCCATTCATCGCCAGAGCGGATGCGAATTAAATTATAGGCTCCTTTGAGATAAAGCATGGAGAATATTTGGGCTCCCTGTAGCCTGTCGAATAACTCTGAGATGAGTGGTAAGAGATAGCGATCCTTTACAGTGATCTCATTCAGGCCTCTGTAATCAATGCATGGACGTAATGTTCCGTCCTTCTTCCCCACGAAGAAGAATCCTGCCTTGGCAGGAGACTTGGAAGGTCTTATGAAGCCTTTCTGGAGATTTTCCTGGATTTACTCGAACATCACTTTATTTTCCACTATGGAGAGGGCTTCAAGTTGATTGGCTTCAAGTTGATGGCGCAGTCATAAGATCTGTGTGGAGGCAAGACATCAGCGGCTTCTTTGGAGAACATATCTAGAAAAGATGCATACTGACGCGGCAACCCAGGCAACAACGGGGTAGTTGGCATGCAGGGTATTGGAGATACCTCCATCAGGCATTTGCCATGGCAATCTGGACCCCAATGTGAAAGCTCCAAAGTGGCCCAGTTGAATTGTGGCATATGTTTATGCAGCCACGGTAGCCCAAGTACCAAGGGGTGCTTAGCCTTCTCTAGCACAAAGAAGGAACGTAAGCTCACTGGTTCTGTAAGCAGGGTTACTTCACCCGCTAAGGGCTCTCCATGAATAGAGGACAAATGTAGCAGAGATGTCATGGTAGAGGTGGGGATCCGCAAATGTTTCACAAGACGTTTCAAAATGAAATTTCCCCCTGCCCCAGAATCCACTAAGGCAAGGATTTGGTTTTCTAGAGGTCCACAGATTAAAGATACAGGAAGAGAGAGTGGAGGAGAGGGTGAAGTTAGACCTAAAAAGAATCCTCCCACAGGACTTAGGTCTGCCAGTTTCCCGGACATAAAGGGCATGTTTGTACAGCATGGCCAGCTTGTCCGCAGTGCATGCATAGTCCCAACTTCTTCCGTGTTCTTCTCTCTTTAGAAGTCAGATGACTGTGGCCCAATTGCATTGATTCTTCTTCGGCAGCAACAGGACCTGGGGGTATAGGCCTGGGTACAGACTTGACTCGAGGCTCTCCCTGAAGTGGTTTTCTTGGACTCTTGACCTCTTGAACCTTGTCAAGAAGCTGGCGATCAATCCTTGTTGCCAACTTCATCAGTTCAGCTAAGGTCTTAGGCATCTCTCGAGTTGCCAGCTCATCCTTCAAGCGAGAGTTCAGGCCTTCAAAGAAGAGAGTCTTCAGGCATCTAGGGTCCCAATGTAATTCAGAAGCCAACATCTTGAATTCAATGGCGAAGTCTGGTAAAGGTTTGTTACCTTGTTTTAGATGAACCAACGTGGATCCTGCTGTCGAGTGTCGGGCTGGGTCATCAAATACTGATTTGAACAGTTCAAGGAACCCAGCAAGATCTTGCAGGGTTCCTTGAACTCCATTGCGCTCCCACAGTGGTGAGGCCCAAGCCAGTGCTCTTCCGTCCAGATATAAGTGGTCTTGACATATGCTGTATGAAAATGGTTAGGTTGTAGAGAAAAATGCATGCAACATTGATTGATAAATTTTATACATCTCCAAACTTCTCCTGAGAAGCGTGTTGGAGCAGATAGAGGCACAGTAGTCTTGACCGTCACTTCAGGCAGTGTAACTTCTTTACCTGAGGAAGTCGGCGTATTTGTCTGTGCGTGTAACTGGTTAAAAGCAACAGACAAGTTATCTAGTGAATTCTGTTGTTTGGAGATTTGCTGGGCCAGGCCTGGAATGGCCTGCAATGCGGTGAGCTGAGCTGAATCCATGGAGTTAGCAATCTGTTATGGTTTAAGGTGTTGGAGTAGATTCTTGGGTACTGCAGTGATGGCCACTCCTATGGGGAGCAGCCCAGTGAGGAACCGCAGTACTAGGCTAGACTCTATACACGGAGACACAGATGATAATATTTATTATACAACTTGATGATACTGCCCAGGAGATGGCAGCAGTGAGATAACCCAGTAGAAGGAGTCCAGAGGTCATCGGCAGAGGAGACTAGTCCCACTCTTGATAGATGGTAGGCAGCGCGAGGTAGGAGAGGAAGTCCCGGATGCAGGCTCCCAGCACTGAGCTGTAGGTGAGACAGACTTGACAATGTTAGATTACTCACTGAAGTAGATAGCTGTAGTGATGGAAATCCTGGCAGGCAGAAGTAGTAGAGTTGTAGGCACCAAGGCAGGGAGAGCAGGCCCTCAAGGAGCGAGTACCCGGTATCCCAGATAGGTACCTGGAAGAAAGCATAAGGGCCCCCGAGGAGCAGTTACCCCAAGTTAGAGATGAATAGCCCTGAAGTGCAGAGAGGGCTTCCAGCAAGGAAGCAGCAGAGTAGTTTAGACTGGAGGCAATCCAATCCTTGCTAACTCAGTTTGTTAGCAAACGAAGGGCAGACTAAATACCCGGATGGCGTGCTGTCACTCGAGGGGGGACGGCCCCGAGGTTCCTGCCATGAGGTGGATAAAGACGTGGGAGGTGTGCGCGCATGCACCCTAGTGTTGCGATCTTCGCTGCCCGACGTCTCCACTCTGCCCTCCTTACCTCTTTGGCGACTCCCTCCTGGGTTGATGGAAGTTTGGCTGTCGCGGCGTCATCTTGTCGACCTCCTCCTGCGTTCCCGGACGGGCTAGATGCTGCCTTCCGCCATGTTATACTGAAGCCTAAGGGCGCGTGTGCAGCATGGCTCCGACTCAAGTACCAGCAGTGGCGCGAACCTTAGGGGCGTCCTCCTGAGATGACATCATCATCTTCGGATATTTAAAGGTCTTTCATTTCGCTAACTAATCGAGTTAGCAAAGGGATTCATACCTAGCTGCCTCCAGGTATTGCTGCGGAGGGGGGATATCATGAGAGGTCTAGAATGGGTAGATGTGAATCAGTTATTTAATCTTTCGGATAATAGAAAGACTAGGGGGCACTCCATGAAGTTAGCATGTGGCACATTTAAAACTAATCGGAGAAAGTTCTTTTTCATTCAACGCACAATTAAACTTTGGAATTTGTTGCCAGAGGATGTGGTTAGTGAAGTTAGTATAGCTGTGTTTTAAAAAAGGATTGGATAAGTTCTTGGAGGAGAAGTCCATTACCTGCTATTAATTAAGTTGACTTAGAAAATAGCCACTGCTATTACTAGCAACGGTAACGAGGAATACACTTAGTTTTTGGATACTTGCCAGGTTCTTATGACCTGGATTGGCCACTGTTGGAAACAGGATGCTGGGCTTGATGGTCCCTTGGTCTGACCTAGTATGGTATGTTCTTATGTTCTTATCTTCTTATGCTCTCCGCATACCTCGCTACTCTGCCTCCTCAGACTTTACCAGGGGTACCCGCTCCTCGGGGGCCTCGCTCTCTCTTTTACTTTTCAGGTCGCAATCTGGAACCGGTACTCGCTCCTCGAGGGCCCACATTCCCGGACCTGCTACTGAATACTAGAGATGTGAATCGTGTCCTCGATCGTCTTAACGATCGATTTCGGCTGGGAGGGGGAGGGAATCGTATTGTTGCCGTTTGGGTGTGTAAACTATCGTGAAAAATCATTAAAATCGTGAGCCGGCACACTAAACCCCCCTAAAACCCACCCCGACCCTTTAAATTAAATCCCCCACCCTCCCGAACCCCCCCCCAAATGCTTTAAATTACCTGGGGATCCGGCGGTGGTCCAGAACGGCGGCGGTCCGGAACGGCCCCCTCAATAGAATCGTGTTGTCTTCAGCCGGCGCCATTTTTCAAAATGGCCGCCGCAAAATGGCGGCGGCCATAGACAAAAACGATTCGACGGAGGAGGTCGTTCCGGACCCCCGCTGGACTTTTGGCAAGTCTTGTGGGGGTCAGGAGGCCCCCCCAAGCTGGCCAAAAGTTTCCTGGGAGTCCAGCGGGGTTCCGGGAGCGATTTCTCGCCGCGAATCGTTTTCGTACGGAAAATGGCGCCGGCAGGAGATCGAGTGCAGGAGGTCGTTCAGCGGGGGTTCCGGACCGCCGCTGAACGACCTCCTGCACTCGATCTCCTGCCGGCGCCTTTTTCCGTACGAAAACGATTCGCGGCGAGAAATCGCTCCCGGAACCCCGCTGGACTCCCAGGAAACTTTTGGCCAGCTTGGGGGGGCCTCCTGACCCCCACAAGACTTGCCAAAAGTCCAGCGGGGGTCCGGAACGACCTCCTCCGTCGAATCGTTTTTGTCTATGGCCGCCGCCATTTTGCGGCGGCCATTTTGAAAAATGGCGCCGGCTGAAGACAACACGATTCTATTGAGGAGGCCGTTCCGGACCGCCGCCGTTCTGGACCACCGCCGGATCCCCAGGTAATTTAAAGCATTGTGGGGGGGGGGGGTTCGGGAGGGTGGGGGATTTAATTTAAAGGGTCGGGGGTGGGTTTTAGGGGGTTTTAGTGTGCCGGTTTTCCTGCCCTCCCCCTTCCCCCGATTTACGATTTTTTAACGATAAATCGGGGGAATTGGTATTGTATCGTGGCCCTAACGATTTTTTGACGATTTAAAATATATCGGACGATATTTTAAATCGTCAAAAAATGATTCACATCCCTACTGAATACAACTTCAGCCAGGAAGTCTCTGCTGCCTACAACACCAGTGAGTTACCGTCTCTCTCTCAGAGCTTTCCCTTGAACCAGGTACTCGCTCCTCGAGGGCCTACTTCATTCCAGCTCCTGGGCTATTCTAAGAGACTACAGTGTGAGTGTTAATATCAAAGTTCTGTTCCTGAACTCTGCATACTCTGCCTACTCACTATCTCAGTTTCTGTACAGCTCAGCCTTTCTGGGATCGCTGTTCCAGTGCCTGAGGGACTACAGCCCAGCCGGGCTCTTCTAGCTCACTACTGCCACCTCTGGTGGTTCTCAAGAACTGTTTAATAAAAGAACTTGTGTATGTGTGTCTCCCAATTCTGAGCCTGACCGGTGGTCAGGCTCAGAATTGATGGCCCACGGGGGATCTTCCCCCGTGGGCCATCTTCCCCCGTGGGTCATCTGCCACCGGCCCAAGGATCCACCCACAACCATCATGAATAATAACAGATTGCTAACTCCATGGATCCGGCACAGCTCAATGCCTTGTGGATCTGGCCCTGCGCATTTCGGAGCAGCAAGACGCCTTGGAGAAACTTACTTTAGCGTTCCATCAGCTACACACACAGAAGGTTCAAGGCACAGCTTCAAACCATGAAAGTCAGTTACAGGAGGTAACTTTAAAGACTGCTGTACCACTGGCGGCTCCAATCCGCTTTTCCGGAGAAATCCAGAAGATCCGGGGCTTTTTAAACCAGTGCTTTTTAAACAAGTTACAACCATCTTTATTTCCTACGGCTCTCTCCAAGTCTACCTACATCCTTTCCTTCCTGGATGATAGGGCCTTGTCTTGGGCATCTACCTTGTGGGAATGCAAGGACCCCATTTTGCAGGACATAGAAGGATTTATGGACTTATTTAAATCCGTTTTCGATGACCCTGCCCGAACTGCTGTCACCGGTTCTGCTTTGAATTGAAGCAAGGCAACAGATCATTGGCTGAATTTGCCATAGAGTTCAAAACTCTTGCGGCAGAACTCTGCTGGGATCCCAAATGTCTCAAGACTCTCTTCTTCAGAGGCCTGGATAACGTTTAAAGGACGAGCTGGCTGCTCGTGAAACATCTGAGTCGCTGGATGAACTAGTAGCTTTGGCCACTCAGATTGATCACCGGCTCTGGGACAAGGTGAAGGAACTCCGACCTAAGGTGTTACCTAGGTTGAAACAGGCTAGTGCTATACCTGCACCTCGGATGATTCCAGTAATCACTGCTGCTGATGTTGATGAACTGATGCAACTTGGTCATGGATGTTTGATTTCCAAAGAGAGAAGACTCCGGAAGAGGCGCGGCCTATGCATGTACTGTGGTCAGTCCGGCCATGACGTCTCTACATGCTCCATTCATCCGGGAAACAGACGTGCCTAAGTCCTGCAGGAGGACTGTTCTTAGGCCTCACTATGCCCTCTCCTCCACTCTCTCTCCCAGTCTCCTTGACCTACGGACCAGTTATGGTTCAGACTCCTGTCCTGGTGGACTCAGGGGAAGGAGGCAACTTCATTCTCAGACGTCTAGTGTAATACCTGAGGATTCTCCTCATCAAGTTTAAAGATCCACTACTGTTATCCTCCATTCATGGAGAGCCCTTACCGGGCGATGTGACTTGCCAAACCATACCAGTTACTCTCCGCACCAGAGCTCTCCACAAGGAATCGCTCTCCTTCTTTGTATTAGAAAGGGCCATGCACCCTATTGTCCTAGGGTTACCCTGGTTGCAAGTGCACCAGCCCCATTTCCACTGGGCATCCTTGGATCTCTCCCGCTGGGGCCCAGAATGTAATGGGAGGTGCCTTAAGGAAGTTTCGCCTATCATCTCCATGCCTACGACTCCAGTGATGCCGGGATTGCCGCCCCAATACGCGTCCTTCACGGATGTATTTTCCAAAGAAGCAGCTGATATTCTTCCTCCACATAGGCTGTATGACTGTGCCATAAGACTGAAGCCCAATGCTGAGCCACCAAAAGGACGGGTGTACCCTCTCTCAGCCACTGAGAATAAAAAATGTCAGAATAAGAACATAAGAACATGCCATACTGGGTCAGACCAAGGGTCCATCAAGTCCAGCATCCTGTTTCCAACAGTGGCCAATCCAGGCCATAAGAACCTGGCAAGTACCCAAAACCTAAGTCTATTCCATGTTACCATTGCCAGGGTAATATACCAAGGTACATTGAAGAAAATCTCCAGAAGGGTTTTATTCGACCATCAAAGTCGCCAGCCGGCACAGACTTTTTCTTTGTGGGGAAGATGGATGGTACCTTATGTCCATGTATCGATTACCGAGGTCTTAATGAGACCACAATCAAAGACCATTACCCCTTGCTGTTAATCTCAGAGCTGTTTGACCGGCTGCAAGGGGCCAAGATATTTTCAAAACTTGACCTGAAGGGGACCTACAGCCTCATTTGCATTCAGAGTGGCGATGAATGAAAAACGGCCTTCAACACGCAAGACGGCCACTTCGAGTATCTTGTAATGCTGTTCGGGTTGTGCAATGCACCCGCCATTTTCCAAAATATGATGAACAACATCTTGCGGGTCCTACTGTACAAGAATGTTGTGGTCTACCTGGACGACATACTAATCTTCTCCCAGGATTTGGACACCCACATTGCAGATGTCAACCAAGTACTCCACCATCTTCGCGAACACTGGCTGTTCGCCAAACTCTCTAAGTGTGAATTTCACAAAGACTCAGTGCCTTTCTTAGGCTACATCGTCTCAAAAGAAGGCTTCTAAATGGACCCTCACAAACTTGGAAGTATCAAGAATTTGTCCCAACCTACCAGCCTAAAGGCTTTAAGGAGATTCCTGGGGTTCACCAACTATTATCGAAGCTTTATAAAGAACTATTCTTCTTTAACTGTACCCTTGACTGCGATGACCCGCAAGGGTGCCAACGCTTCACAATGGTCAGCAGAAGCCATTTCCGTGTTCGAGAAATTGAAGACTGCCTTCTCCACAGAACTGTGCTTGCGGCATCCAGACCCAAACAAGCCCTTTATTTTTTAAGTTGATGCTTCAGATGTGGGTGTAGGGGCTGTGTTGAGCCAAACAGGAGACTTGAAAGCCTTACATCCCTGTTCTTTCTTCTCACAAAGGTTTTCTCCAGCCAACAGAAACTATGGGATCAGTGATAAAGAGCTCTTGGCAATAAAGCTTGCATTCGAAGAATGGTGGCCTTGGCTCGAAGGCGCTCAACATCAAATAACCGTATTCATGGATCATAAAAATCTAAAGTATCTCTGCCACGCACAGCGTCTGAATTACAGACAGGCCAGATGGTCCTTATTTTTTAATCGTTTTGGTTTTGTGTTAAAGTACCACCCTGGAGATAAAAACACCAGAGCAGACGCTCTGTTGCACTCCTTTCATTCAGAGGATGTGCCTGATGAGCCACAGCACATAATTGACCCGAAGAAGATCCTCTTGACATCCACTCAGTCTGTACCTGCTGGTAAAACCATTGTTCCAAAAATTCTCAGGAAGAAAGTGTTCTTCTGGGCGCACGATTCCAAGCTGGCTGGCCATCCTGGCCAACGCTGTACCCTGCTCAAGATACAGAAGCTGTATTGGTGGTCTAACATCAAAAAGGATACCTATTCCTATGTGGCATCCTGCACCAATTGTGCTAAGAACAAACCCTCTTCTGGACAACCATGGGGTCAGATCCAACCTCTGCCAGTTCCAGAACGACCCTGGTCACACATCGCTACTGACTTTGAGTTGATTTACCTACTACCGGAGGATTGAATACCATCTGGGTGACAGTGGATCGATTTAGCAATATGGCACACTTTGTGGCACTCCCTGGCATACCTTCAGCCTTTGAGCTTGCAACATGGCTTTCGCAAAAACTTCATCAACATGGCTTCCGCAAACTTCAGCAACATGGCTTCCACAAAAACCTCAGCACTGAAACACTACTACTTGCACTAACAGACAACATCATGAGAGGTTTTGACAGTGGTAAACAATACATTTTAGTAATGTTTGACCTATCGGCGGCATTTGACACAATAAACCATAACATATTGATAAATAGATTAGAAGAAATAGGACTAAGCAACATGACAATCAAGTGGTTTAAATCATACCTAAATAACAGATACTTCCAAGTACAAATCAAAGAAGTAATATCAAAGAAAATAAACCTTCAAACAGGAGTTCCACAGGGATCTGCCCCCTCTGCCACACTATTCAACATATATATGCTGCCTTTAGTCACCTGCTAGCAGGTTTAGGAATTTTGCACTATATCTATGCCGATGATATTCAAGTAATACTCCCAATCGACGACACAATTGAGAAAACATTAAACTTAGCCAACATGTACCTAGATATAATAAAACAACTTCTAAACCAAATGGAACTAGTGATCAATATAGAGAAAACTGAATTCTTACATCTAGAACGAAAAAACATAGCGATCGTTCAGAACCCAATTACACTCAAAAACAACCAAAAAATACAAATAGAGAAAGTACGAAACCTGGGAGTGATAATTGATTCAGAACTATGAAACAACATATATCTCAAAAACTAAGAGAAGGATACGCCAAACTTATGACTCTGAGAAGACTAAAACCACTACTAATGCCCACCAACTTCCGCTCAGTCTTATAAGCCTTAATTTTTTCCAGTACTGACTACTGTAATGCCCTACTACAGGGCCTACCAGAAGACCACTACAGATACTACAAAACACAGTGGCAAGAATTTTAACTGGAAAAAGTAAAAGAGACCATATCACTGAAACCTTAATAGTACTACACTGGTTACCCATTGAACAAAGAATACAATACAAGACTTTATGCACCATACATAAATTAATACTCAATGAAAAAGCAGAGTGGCTGAACACAGCCCTTCGCGTACATACCCCTCACAGAAATCTGAGGTCAGCAAACAAAGCACTGCTAACTATTCCCTCAGTCAAGACGGCCAGACTAACCCAGGTAAGGGATAGGGCCCTATCCCTAGCAGGATCACCAAAATGGAACGATATGCCTTTAGAAATCAGACTGCAAAGTAACATCAAAACCTTCAGAAAAAGTTTAAAAACATGGCCATTTAAGCAAGCATACCACAAACAGAATTGAGAGTAGAACCCAGGGAAATGTTGGAAGTGGTAGATCAAACTCCCACTCACACACCTTTTTTCTTAAAGCGTGTGCTTCTCATTTTTATATTCTAAATGCTTCCTTTTTTATTTTTAAACAACAAAGAACTAGAGTTAAGTAGCTGAGCTGAGTAAGAGGAAACTGGACATGACTTATTACACCCACCAAATACCGTAATATTTATTGTGAAATTATGTTACATTATTTTAATGGCACCTGTTTAAGAGTTAGAATTCCAGACACTTTATACAACATATAGTTTTTGTGCCCTATTGTGAACCGTTGTGATGGTACCCGCTTAACGACGGTAAAGAAAATAAAATAAAGCAAGCATATATTCCGCCTCCACGGACTATCTTCTCACATCATCTCCGACCATTGGTCCCAATTCACGGCACGATTCTGGAGGACCTTGTGCAAATTGTTTGACATCTCTCTAGACTACGCCTCAGTCTATCATCCGCAGTCGAATGGCCAGACGGAACGGATGAACCGAACAATGAAGCAGTTTATTTGAGCTTATGTCACGTCCCAACAGAATAACTGGGCCAAATTGCTTCCATGGGCTAAATTCACCATCAACTCTCGTCCAGCAACATCTACTGGACTGTCACCTTTTGAAGGGGGTCTATGGACATTCCCCAACATCCACTTCCACTGAAGCTCTCAGTGATGTCCCCAGCAGCTCAATCCACTGCTGATGATATCCATAATCTGTGGGTTCAGACAAAGGACATGCTAATCAAAGCGAGTGACTGTGCTAAGAAGTACTACGATGCGCACCATTTGCAAGCTCCAGTCTTCAAGCCAGGAGACAAGCTTTGGTTGTCAACCAAGCACCTCAGACTTAAACACCCTCCTCTCGGTTTGCTCTTTGCTACGTGGGACCATTCTCAGTCCTTCAACGTATTGGCAAAGTCACCTACCATCTGAAGCTACCACCTGGTCTCAACATCCATAAAGCTTTCCACGTTTCACTTCTGAAACCGATCATACTCAGCGAATTTACTTCCAAATTTCATGACCCACTTGTCATCAATGCACAAGACGACTTAGAGTACAAAGTCAAAGAGATTCTGGATGTTCGTAAAAGAGGCAATACTTATGAATACCTTCTTTCAATGGAGGGTTTCGGCCCCGAAGAAAACTCTTGGAAGCCTCTTGGAGACATGGTGGAAAGAGGATAACCAATGGGACAGTGCTATACCGGGGTACAAATTATATCGCAATGACAGAGAGGAGCAGTCGGGAGGAGGTGTGGCGCTTTATGTCCGGGATGGCATAGAGTCCAACAGGATAAACATCCTGCATGAGACTAAATACAAAATTGAATCTTTATGGGTAGAAATCCCTTGTGTATCAGGGAAGACTACAGTGATAGGGGTATACTACCGTCCACCTGGTCAAGATGGTGAGATGGACAGTGAAATGCTAAGAGAAATTAGGGAAGCTAACCAAATTGGTAGTGCAGTAATAATGGGAGACTTCAATTACCCCAATATAGACTGGGTAAATGTATCATCGGGTCACACTAGAGAGATAACGTTCCTGGATGGAATAAATGATAGCTTTATGGAGCAATTGGTTCAGGAACCGACGAGAGAGAGAACAATTTTAGATTTAATTCTCAGTGGAGCACAGGACTTGGTGAGAGAGGTAACGGTGGTGGGGCCGCTTGGCAATAGTGATCATAATATGATCAAATTTGATTTAATGACTGGAAAAGGAACAGTGTGCAAATCCAAGGCTCTCGTGCTAAACTTTCAAAAGGGAAACTTTGATAAAATGAGAAAAATTGTTAGGAAAAAACTGAAAGGAGCAGCTACAAAAGTAAAAAATGTCCAAGAGGCGTGGTCATTGTTAAAAAATACCATTCTAGAAGCACAGTCCAGATGTATTCCACACATTAAGAAAGGTGGAAAGAAGGCAAAACGATTACCGGCATGGTTAAAAGGGGAGGTGAAAGAAGCTATTTTAGCCAAAAGATCTTCATTCAAAAATTGGAAGAAGGATCCAACAGAAGAAAATAGGATAAAGCATAAACATTGGCAAGTTAAATGTAAGACATTGATAAGACAGGCTAAGAGAGAATTTGAAAAGAAGTTGGCTGTAGAGGCAAAAACTCACAGTAAAAACTTTTTTAAATATATCCGAAGTAGAAAGCCTGTGAGGGAGTCAGTTGGACCGTTAGATGATCGAGGGGTTAAAGGGGCACTTAGAGAAGATAAGGCCATCGCGGAAAGATTAAATGATTTCTTTGCTTCGGTGTTTACAGAAGAGGATGTTGGGGAGGTACCCGTAATGGAGAAGGTTTTCATGGGTAATGATTCAGATGGACTGAATCAAATCACGGTGAACCTAGAAGATGTGGTAGGCCTGATTGACAAACTGAAGAGTAGTAAATCACCTGGACCGGATGGCATACACCCCAGAGTTCTGAAGGAACTAAAAAAATGAAATTTCAGACCTATTAGTAAAAATTTGTAACTTATCATTAAAATCATCCATTGTACCTGAAGACTGGAGGATAGCAAATGTAATCCCAATATTTAAAAAGGGCTCCAGGGGCGATCCGGGAAACTACAGACCGGTTAGCCTGACTTCAGTGCCAGGAAAAATAGTGGAAAGTGTTCTAAACATCAAAATCACAGAACATATAGAAAGACATGGTTTAATGGAACAAAGTCAGCTTGGCTTTACCCAGGGCAAGTCTTGCCTCACAAATCTGCTTCACTTTTTTGAAGGAGTTAATAAACATGTGGATAAAGGTGAACCAGTAGATATAGTATAGAGATGTGAATCGTTTTCCATATCGTCTTAACGATAGAAATCGTGTGGCAGGGCAAGAAAATCGTGTTAGGCACGATTTTTTAGTTAAAATATCGTTAAAAATCGTTTTTTCCGATTAGTGCGCACTAACTCGAGTTAGTGCGCACTAACGGGAGTTAGTGCGCACTAACTGAAAATGATACAATTTGATACTTTTCAGGTCAGTTAAGGTCAGTTTAGGAATGAATATGTATTCCTATTGGCTGCCCTCTTATTTATTCATGTTACAAGCTTCCCACTGACAGTATATGGGGGATGGGAAATGGAAACAGTTGGTAGCTTGACAAAACAAGTAATGTGATCAGTCAATGTGACTAGAACTTGTGCCCTAACCCTGATATCAGGGGTATTGTGATCTTCCTGCACACAGTGCCCTATCCCTATTAATACCAGGAGTGTTGTGATCTTCCTGCACACAGTGCCCTAACCCTGACACCAGGGGTATTGTGATCTTCCTGCACACAGTGCCCTATCCCTATTAATACCAGGAGTGTTGTGATCTTCCTGCACACAGTGCCCTATCCCTATTAATACCAGGAGTGTTGTGATCTTCCTGCACACAGTGCCCTAACCCTGGCACCAGGGGTGTTGTGATCTTCCTGCGCACAGTGCCCTATCCCTATTAATACCAGGAGTGTTGTGATCTTCCTGCACACAGTGCCCTAAACCTGGCACCAGGGGTGTTGTGATCTTCCTGCACACAGTGCCCTATCCCTATTAATACCAGTAGTGTTGTGATCTTCCTGCACACAGTGCCCTAACCCTGGCACCAGGGGTGTTGTGATCTTCCTGCACACAGTGCCCTATCCCTATTAATACCAGGAGTGTTGTGATCTTCCTGCACACAGTGCCCTAACCCTGACACCAGGGATGTTGTGATCTTCCTGCACACAGTGCCCTATCCCTGGCACCAGGGGTGTTGTGATCTTCATGTACACAGTGCCCTATCCCTATTAATACCAGGAGTGTTGTGATCTTCCTGGACACAGTGCCCTATCCCTAATACCAGGGGTGTTGTGATCTTCCTGCACACAGTGCCCTATTCCTGATACCGGGGGTGTTGGGATCTTCTTGCACACATCCCGGTATCAGGGATAGGGCACTGCATGCAGGAAGATCACAACACTCCTGGTATCAGGAATAGGGCACTGGATGCAGGAAGATCACAACACCCCTGGTATTAGGGATAGGGCACTGCATGCAGGAAGATCACAACACTCCTGGTATTAATAGGGATAGGGCACTGCATGTAGGAAGATCACAACACCCCTGGTATCAGGGATAGGGCACTGTGTGCAGGAAGATCACAATACCCCGGAGGAGTGAGGGTCAGGCAGCTCCCCCCTGTCTGTGAAGCCAGCCTCTCACTAGTAATGCAGGGAGGGAGCTGTCTCAGACTTCACCATCCTCCTCCCCCCCCCCCCCCCCTCACCCACACACCATTCACTAGCTGGGACATGGGGGAAGTCAGGAGTGAGGGTCAGGCAGCTCCCCCCTGTCTGTGAAGCCAGCCTCTCACTAGTAATGCAGGGAGGGAGCTGTCTCAGACTTCACCATCCTCCCCCCCCCCCCTCACCCACACACCATTCACTAGCTGGGACATGGGGGAAGTCAGGAGTGAGGGTCAGGCAGCTCCCCCCTGTCTGTGAAGCCAGCCTCTCACTAGTAATGCAGGGAGGGAGCTGTCTCAGACTTCACCACCCTCCCCCCTCACCCACACACCATTCACTAGCTGGGACATGGGGGAAGTCAGGAGTGAGGGTCAGGCAGCTCCCCCCTGTCTGTGAAGCCAGCCTCTCACTAGTAATGCAGGGAGGGAGCTGTCTCAGACTTCACCATCCTCCCCCCCCCCCCCCCTCACCCACACACCATTCACTAGCTGGGACATGGGGGAAGTCAGGAGTGAGGGTCAGGCAGCTCCCCCCTGTCTGTGAAGCCAGCCTCTCACTAGTAATGCAGGGAGGGAGCTGTCTCAGACTTCACCATCCTCCCCCCCCCCCCTCACCCACACACCATTCACTAGCTGGGACATGGGGGAAGTCAGGAGTGAGGGTCAGGCAGCTCCCCCCTGTCTGTGAAGCCAGCCTCTCACTAGTAATGCAGGGAGGGAGCTGTCTCAGACTTCACCATCCTCCCCCACCCCCCCTCACCCACACACCATTCACTAGCTGGGACATGGGGGAAGTCAGGAGTGAGGGTCAGGCAGCTCTCCCCTGTCTGTGAAGCCAGCCTCTCACTAGTAATGCAGGGAGGGAGCTGTCTCAGACTTCACCATCCTCCCCCCCCCCCCCTTCACCCACACACCATTCACTAGCTGGGACATGGGGGAAGTCAGGAGTGAGGGTCAGGCAGCTCTCCCCTGTCTGTGAAGCCAGCCTCTCACTAGTAATGCAGGGAGGGAGCTGTCTCAGACTTCACCATCCTCCCCCCCCCCCCTTCACCCACACACCATTCACTAGCTGGGACATGGGGGAAGTCAGGAGTGAGGGTCAGGCAGCTCCCCCCTGTCTGTGAAGCCAGCCTCTCACTAGTAATGCAGGGAGGGAGCTGTCTCAGACTGGTATCAGGGTTAGGGCACTGTGTGCAGGAAGATCACAACACCCCTGGTGCCAGGGTTAGGGCACTGTGTGCAGGAAAATCCCAACACCCCTGGTGCCAGGGTTAGGGCACTGTGTGTGCAGGAAGATCACAACACTCCTTGTATTAATAGGGATAGGGCACTGTGTGCAGGAAGATCACAACACCCCTGGTATTAATAGGGATAGGGCACTGTGTGCAGGAAGATCACAACACCCCTGGTGCCAGGGTTAGGGCACTGTGTGCAGGAAGATCACAACAGTCCTGGTATTAATAGGGTTAGGGCACTGTGTGCAGGAAGATCACAACACCCCTGGTGCCAGGGTTAGGGCACTGTGTGCAGGAAAATCACAACACTCCTGGTGCCAGGGTTAGGGCACTGTGTGTGCAGGAAGATCACAACACCCCTGGTGCCAGGGTTAGGGCACTGTGTGCAGGAAAATCACAACACCCCTGGTGCCAGGGTTAGGGCACTGTGTGTGCAGGAAGATCACAACACTCCTGGTATTAATAGGGATAGGGCACTGTAAGAGATGACTGTAGTAGATTGAATAAAGATCTGATGTTTCTGCTCTCCTCACACCAAACAAAAGCAACACACAAGCAGAGAAGCCCTTCTTACAAAGCTGAGCTAGTGAGTTAAGTAGGAGGAAAAGTAAACATACTGGTGCCAGTGTGGCTACTTAAAAAATACACTTACCAACAATCAATTACATATATTTGAACTGTGTACAGTTCAAGCCAGGACCACCTTTCTAAAATGCACAGTGATTGGCAAATTCAACATGCACTAGCATTTCAGGTGCCTGCTAACAAAAATAATAAACAAACAAGTTATAGTCACGTGAGTGCTGATCATCACATTACTTTTTTTGTCAAGCTTCCAACTGTTTCCATTTCACATCCCCCCAACCATTACCTCAGTGTTAACCTTGGTAACATCAATAGATAAGAGCACAGCCAGCCAATAGGAATACATATTCATTCCTAAGTGACCTTTACTGACCTGGGAAGTGTGAACACTTTGTTTCATTTTCTGTTGGTGTTCGTGAGTTTCCAGTTCCATTTCCCATCCCCCCAACCATCACCTCAGTGGTAACCTTGGTAACATCAATAGATAAGAGGGCTGCCAGTCAATAGGAACACATATTCATTCCTAACTGACCTTCAGTGACCTGGAAAGTGTTTATTTGTATCATTTTCAGTTAGTGCGCACTAACTCCCGTTAGTGCGCACTAACACGATTTAACGATTTTTAACGATAAATCGTTAGAATTTCTATTGTATCGTGTTCTATAACGATTTAAGACGATATTAACATTATCGGACGATAATTTTAATCGTTGAAAAACGATTCACATCCCTAATATAGTATACTTGGATTTTCAGAAGGCGTTTGACAAAGTTCCTCATGAGAGGCTTCTAGGAAAAGTAAAAAGTCATGGGATAGGTGGCGATGTCCTTTCGTGGATTGCAAACTGGCTAAAAGACAGGAAACAGAGAGTAGGATTAAATGGGCAATTTTCCCAGTGGAAGGGAGTGGACAGTGGAGTACCTCAGGGATCTGTATTGGGACCCTTACTGTTCAATATATTTATAAATGATCTGGAAAGAAATACGACGAGTGAGATAATCAAATTTGCAGATGACACAAAATTGTTCAGAGTAGTTAAATCACAAGCAGATTGTGATAAATTGCAGGAAGACCTTGTGAGACTGGAAAATTGGGCATCCAAATGGCAGATGAAATTTAATGTGGATAAGTGCAAGGTGATGCATATAGGGAAAAATAACCCATGCTATAATTACACGATGTTGGGTTCCATATTAGGTGCTACAACCCAAGAAAGAGATCTAGGTGTCATAGTGGATAACACATTGAAATCGTCGGTTCAGTGTGCTGCGGCAGTCAAAAAAGCAAACAGAATGTTGGGAATTATTAGAAAAGGAATGATGAATAAAACGGAAAATGTCATAATGCCTCTGTAACGCTCCATGGTGAGACCGCACCTTGAATACTGTGTACAATTCTGGTCGCCGCATCTCAAAAAATATATAATTGCGATGGAGAAGGTACAGAGAAGGGCTACCAAAATGATAAGGGGAATGGAACAACTCCCCTATGAGGAAAGACTAAAGAGGTTAGGACTTTTCAGCTTGGAGAAGAGACGACTGAGGGGGGATATGATAGAGGTGTTTAAAATCATGAGAGGTCTAGAACGGGTAGATGTGAATCGGTTATTTACTCTTTCGGATAGTAGAAAGACTAGCGGGCACTCCATGAAGTTAGCATGGGGCACATTTAAAACTAATCGGAGAAAGTTCTTTTTTACTCAACGCACAATTAAACTCTGGAATTTGTTGCCAGAGAATGTGGTTCGTGCAGTTAGTATAGCTGTGTTTAAAAAAGGATTGGATAAGTTCACTTAGAGAATAGCCACTGCCATTAGCAATGGTTACATGGAATAGACTTAGTTTTTGGGTACTTGCCAGGTTCTTATGGCCTGGATTGGCCACTGTTGGAAACAGGATGCTGGGCTTGATGGACCCTTGGTCTGACCCAGTATGGCATTTTCTTATGTTCTTATGTTCTTAAGCCTCAGATCAATATCTTGGACAAGGAGATGCTTCGTCAGTTCCACATCGCACATCCTTCAAAACCAAACCTGGTACCCGAAGAGGAGATCGCCCTTTGAAGGGGGGTACTGTTGAGACAGTCGCTGCCCGACGGCTCCACTCCGCCCTCCTTACCTCTTTGGCGACTCCCTCCTGGGTTGATGGAAGTTTGGCTGCCGCAGCGTCATCTTGCCGACCTCCTCCGGCGTTCCTGCACTGGCTAGAAGCTGCCTTTCACCATGTTCTCCTGAAGCCTAAGGGCGCGCATGTAGCGTGGCCCTGACTCAAGTGCCAGCAGTGGCGCGAACCTCAGGGGCGTCCCCTTGATATGGCGTCATCATCTTCGGATATTTAAAAGTCTTTATCTCTCTAGCATGTCCCGTTGATACATTTACCCAGTCAATATTGGGGTAATTGAAATCTCCCATTATTACCGCACTACCAGTTTGGTTAGCTTCCCTAATTTCTCTTAGCATTTCACTGTCCATCTCATCATCTTGACCAGGTGGACGTTAGTATACTCCTATCACTATAGTCTTCCCTAACACACAAGGGATTTCTACCCATAAAAATTTGATTGTGTATTTAGTCTTATGCAGGATGTTTATCCTGTTGGACTCTATGCAATCCTGGACATAAAGCGCTATACCGCCTCCCGGGTGCTCCTCTCTGTCATTGCGATATAATTTGTACCCCGGTATAGCACTGTCCCATTGGTTGTCCTCCTTCCACCATGTCTCTAAAATGCCAGTTAAGTCTGTCATCATTCACTGCTATACATTCTAATTCTCCCATCTTACTTCTTAAACTTCTGGCATTAGCATACAAACACTCAAAGTTTGTTTTTTGTTTGTATTTTCATTCTGCTTTTTAATTGATAGGGATAAGTTAGAATTTTTTAGCTCAGGTGAGGTTTTAGTTACAGGCACTTGGACATCCTTCAGTCCTGCGTATCTCCTTGACTTGATCTCCTGGTACCGACCCTTGACTTGCTTCACTTTCTTCCTGTCTGCCACCCACATCAACTCCTGGCCTGGTTTCATCGCTTCTGCTCCTCTGCTGCCTGCCTCAGACTCCGGACCGGACTTTCAAATTGCTCCTTTGCTGCCAGCCCTGACCCGGACTTTTGACCTCGTCTCTGCCTCGCCTGTCCTGCTTCATCTAGGCAACCCACACCTAAGACCTCCCGGCCCCAGTACCCAAAGGCTCAACCTGTGGGGAATGAGGGCTGGTATAGTTGAAACTCCATTTGGGTTGACCTTGCCGGCTCCACCTACCGGTGACGGGTTCCACGTTGGGCCTTCCCTCTGTGGTATACCAACTCCCGTCTCGGCTCAAGGGTCCACGAACATAACAGGGAAGCACGGTTCACACAGCCTAGGATCAGCTCCCCTGTGATGCCTAGGCTCGGGAGTTTCCCGGTTGCTCCATGCACTGGGCCAGCAAGTGGCCCTTGCCGCCGCAGTAAAGGCAGATTCCTAGCAAACGACATTGCTGCCTTTCTTCAGGAGTAAGAGGATTACGACCAAGTTGCATTGGTTCTTCTGAGCATGCCTGGGAGGTGAGGCCGGGACTAGCGGGCGTGAGAAGGAGGGAGCCAATGACACCGGCTTGCGCCCTGATTTTTGCTCACATAGACGCTGCTGTAGGCAGCGATCAATTTATCCAGACAAGTCAATCAATGCCTCCAGATTCTCGGGAAGATCCCGAGCTGCTAGTTCATCTTTAATCCTAGAGGCCAGGCCCTCTAGGAAAATGCTTCAGAGGCTGTCCTCCCACCAGCCTAGCTCAGAAGCCAAGGTGCGAAATTCTACCGCGTAGTCCACCAGGGGGCGAGACCCCTGGAGAAGGTGGAGGAGTTCCGAAGTGGCCATGGATTGACAAACCGGTTCCTCAAAGACCTGCTTAAAGGTGTGGACAAACCACGGGAGGTCCCCCAACAAGGAGTCGCCAGGCTCCCAAAGGGGGGAAGCCCACGCCAGAGCCTTGCCATCCAGTAGAGACAAGCTAAAGGTCATTTTAACCTGGTCCGATGGGAAGTGTGTTGGCTGTAAAGAGAAGCGCATGAAACAGTGGTTAAGGAACTCACAGCACTGCTTCGAGTCCTCTGTGTATTGGGGAGGTGCTGGCAGCGGCACGGAAGTGGAGGAAACTGGTACAGGGGCTGATGGCGAAGGCGAAATCCCAGGCAATGGTGCCATGTCCAAGCAGTTGGCCAGGCACTAAGCGTTAGCCGCTAACATATCCAGATACTGCTGCTGTTGCTGAAGTCATTGGGCCAGGCCCGCAGTGACCTGGAGGCCAGACAAGTCCGCCAGGTCCATGGCCTTGGCAAATTGTTAGCTCTGTGGACCCTTGAGCCAGCACGAGTGCTGGTAACACCCCCGAGGGATGGCCCCCAGAGGACCTCGTAGCAGGAGGCAGTATAGATCCAGGAGACCCAACAGGAGCTTCACCTATACCAACCCCGTTCCACTCAGGTTGAGACCTTGGGTGCCAGGGCTAGCAGGACTTATGCGGGGGGGTCTCCCAATGCAGGGTGATCCAGAGGAGGAGGCGGTGTCACGAAGTCCGGGTCGAGGGAGGCTGACTACAGAAGCACCGTGGGCAGTCCAGAAATCAGGGCAAGTGGAGAGCTGAGTGCAGAACCAGGCCAGGAGTCAGAGCAGGCAGCAGATTCAGAGAAGCCGGGAACAAGCCAAAGTTTGGGACAGGCAGTAGACAAGGAGAAACCAGGAAGCTATGCCGAAGTCAAAACCGAGAAGACCATCCAAGGGACAAGGAGCCAGGAACAGGCAGGAACTCAGGAACAGGCAGGAACGCAGCAACACACACTCAGAGAGTAGGACCTGTTGCCAAGGAAGAGAATGCTGGTCTGAGCTGGGCTTAAATAGCCAAGGGGTCTGACGTCATCTTCAGGGGCCGGGCTAAGGTTTCCCGCCTCGGCCCCTTTAAGATGCGGCAGGTGCCGTGCACAGGAAGCCTGCTGGCAGCATCCCAGACCACTTGTGAGGCCTGCAGCGGCTGAGAAGCGCAGTGGCCATCTCAAGCCGCCGGAGAGAGGTACTCAGCATCAGGGCCTGCTGGACCAGGAAAGGGGAGCTGGCTGCAGGGAACCGCGGGCGGGATTCCCAACATTTTAACCATGCCAGTAATCGTTTTGCCTTCCTTCCACCTTTCTTAATATGTGGAATACATCTGGACTGCACGTCTAAGATTGTATTTTTAAACAATGTCCATGCCTGTTGAAAACTTTTAACCTTTGCAGCTGTACCTTTCAGTTTTTTTCAAACTATTTTCCTCATTTTATCAAAGTTTCCCTTTTGAAAATTTAGAGCTGTAGATTTACTTACTGTCCCCCTTCCAGTAATTAGTTCAAATTTGATCATGCATTCCATTAAGAATTAAATCTAAAATAGCTCCCTCTCTTGTTGGTTCCTGAACCAATTGCTCCATGAAGCAGTCATTTATTACATCCAGGAACTTTATGTCTCTAGCATGTCCTGATGTTACATTTACCCAGTCAATATTGGGGTAAATAGATGGGAACTTATAAATACATTTTAATTTATAGCCTAGTTGAAGGTGTCAGCAAGCCTGTCGTTGTTTTCAACTGAAACCAAATGGTCTTCTCTATCATCCACCTTCAACAGTTTTTTATTCTACTTCATATATATATTTTTAATTTTTTTTCAATGTATTTTTCGAGTTAACATGTAACCACAGTCCAGAGATTTTAAAGAGCACAACATGGCCGTGTTTCACACAAGCAGTGCTTCTTCAGGGGCATTTAAACAATTCCTTTATCGTACCTATTAAAATTATAACAAAAGACTATTTTAGTAAGAAATGCAAAGATAGTCAGTAATACACAGCAGTACTTATCTTCGTTGTAAGGCTACCATTTTCATCTGGACTGGCGTCCCAACCGTCTTGCATAAGGAACGGAGGAACTGAGGCTAATGAAAGCATCTCTTTAAATGTTTGTTTGTGCCGAGAGCGGGAACTGGAGGTCACTATATGCAAATAGGGATGTCAAAACATGAGACTGTGACATCTTGTAGATGAGGGAGAAAAATACTATCTCCTCACAAATCTGTAATGGCTAACATGAACAGAAAAACATAACAATGTCTTATCCCAAAAAAACATGTAGATCCAATTAAGTATTTAAACCAAAAGGAATAACTATTTTTAGTCTGTATATCCACCACTGTTCTAAGCGGACAAGATGTAATCCCTGATTCCCTCCCTGCCAATGTTGTGCTACTTGATGTATCGCACAAAAAGTTAAGTCAGTGAAAGAATGTCCACGTTGAGTACAATGAGTAAAAAGGGGTTCATCAATACGAACAGTTTTTATGTTAGAATGATGTTCTATCATTCTGGTTTTAAGCATACGTTTGGTTTTACCGATGTACACCATATCGCATGGGCATTTTATCAAATATACAACCATAGTAGAAGTACATGTAGTATGTTGTTTAAGGTAAATTTTGAAATTATTATTTGAAATTATTTACTCTTTCGGATAGTAGAAAGACTAGAGGACACTCCATGAAGTTAGCATGGGGCACATTTAAAACTAATCGGAGAAAGTTCTTTTTTACTCAACGCACAATTAAACTCTGGAATTTGTTGCCAGAGAATGTGGTTCGTGCAGTTAGTATAGCTGTGTTTAAAAAAGGATTGGATAAGTTCACTTAGAGAATAGCCACTGCCATTAGCAATGGTTACATGGAATAGACTTAGTTTTTGGGTACTTGCCAGGTTCTTATGGCCTGGATTGGCCACTGTTGGAAACAGGATGCTGGGCTTGATGGACCCTTGGTCTGACCCAGTATGGCATTTTCTTATGTTCTTATGTTCTTAAACCAGAACACAATTCCAAACAAAAATCAACTGTTATAGAATTGGTGCATACTGAACAAGACTGACATGGTTAAGTTATTTTATTTTATTTTATATTTTATTTTTTAAGTTATTTTATTTTATTTTTCCAAGTTAAATCTTCCCTGTTCTCTGTAAGACATTATTCTACATTCTGTCAATTTTATTGTTACAATGTAAACTGAATTGATTAGTAACTTTGTTGCTAGAACTTCGGTATATAAAACTGTTAAATAAATAAATAAAATGGTCAGTGAGATCCTGAATTTGAATGTGTAGCATCAGATAGAAAAGAAAAATCAGAATGTACTAATTAGTCTCTTAGGTTTCTGGCACGAGAAAAAGTAATCCGTGGAAAAGATTGAAAAACACTATGAGGTAGATTTTAAAAGGGTTACGCGCATAAGTTATGCGCGTACCCCTTTCAAAACCTCCCTGCGCGTGCCGAGCCTATTTTGCATAGGCTCGGTGGCACGCGCAAGCCCCGGGACGCGCGTAAGTCCCGGGGCTTTGCTAGGGGGCGTGTCGGGGGCGTGTCGGGGGGGGTGTCGTGGGGGCGGCGCAGCGTTCAGGGTGTTCCGGAGGCATGTCAGGGGCGTGGTGCCGGCCCGGGAGCATTTCAGGGGCATGACCGAGGCCTCCAAAATCGCTCCTGGGCTGGGGAATCGCGCGGCGGTAGCTGATCGGTGCAGGCGTAACTTTCACGATAAAGGTAGGGGGGTATAGATAGGGCTGGGGGGGTGGGTTAGGGAGGGGAAGGGAGGAGAAGGTGGGGGGAGGCCGGAGGGAATGGGCAGCGCGCGCAGGGCTCGGCGTGTGCAATAAGGTGCACAAATGTGCACCCCATTGCATGCGCCGAGCCCTGGTGCGCGAACAAAAGTATGCGTGGGCGTACATTTATAAAATCTACCCCTATGTATTTATAAAACATGCCAGTATTTCAAAATAGCTTTCTTGATGATTTTAGCCTCCAGTGAAAATGATAAGATGCATGTAGAAATAGCAGATTCTTCATTGGATTGAGGTAAAAACAACCATTCTCTGTGAGAAACTTTTGCCCGTAGGTAAGCTTTTCTAATACATTTATGAGGATAACCTCTTTGTAAAAACCGTTCGGACACGACTTGGATTGTGTTTCATAATCCGCAGTAGTTGAACAAAGTCTTCGAAGACGAATAAATTGACTCACTGGAAGACTCACTTTTAAGGCTCATGGATGTGCACTTTGAAAATGAAAGTAGGTATTAGAGCAGACTGGTTTCCTGTAGATGGAAGTAGAAAAACCTCCATTGGTCAATTCAATTTTGATATCTAAAAAAAAAAGTGTATCTCTCTTGGATATCAGCTGTAAAATGCAAATTTGAATTACAAGAATTGAGCCAGTTCAAAAAGGTTCCAAATTCCTCAATAGTACCACACCACAAAACGAAAACATCATCGATATAATGTTTCCAAATGACGAGTTGTTGTTTAAATAATTGTTCAGTGAACCATTCATCCTCCAATGTATTCATTTACAGGTTGGCCAGGTCTGGAGCCATGGTAGCCCCCATGGCCGTCCCACAAATCTGTTGGAAAAAAGAAGAATCAAAGGCAAAAAAAAATTTTTTTAAGGCCACTTCTAAAAGTTGTGTCAAAAAATAACTGGGAACGCGATGTGGTCGCGTTATTTGATCAAAATAGAAATTGGCCACTTCAATTGCCTCATCCTGTGGGATGGATATATATAATGCCTCAACATCCAAGGTTACGAGTTTCAAATCAGTGGTGTCAATTTTTAGATTTTCTAAAAAAAGAACCACCCCTGAAGAATCTCTGATGAAAGATGACATCTGAGGAACACAAGGAGCCAGGAATTGGTCAATAAAACGTTCAGTATGCACCAATTCTATGACAGTTGATTTTTGTTTAGAATTGTCTTCTGGTTTCAAAATTTACCTTAAACATCATACTACATGTGCTTCTATTATGGTTGTATATTTGATAAAATGCCCATGCGATCTGATATGCATCGGTAAAACTAAACATATGCTTAAAATCAGAATGATAGAACATCATTCTAACATAAAAACTGTTCGTATTGATGAACTCATTACTCATTGTACTCAACGTGGACATTCTTTCACTGACTTAACTTTTTGGGCGATAGATCAAGTAGCACAACATTGGCGGGGAGGGACTCAGGGATTACATCTTGTCCGCTTAGCACAGCGGTGGATATACAGACTATAAACAGTTATTCCTTTTGGTTTAAATACTTAATTGGATCTACATGTTTTTTTGGGATAAGACATATTGTTATGTATTTCTGTTCATGTTAGCCATTACAGATTTGTGAGGAGATAGTATTTTTCTCCCTCATCTACATGATGTCACAGTCTCATGTTTTGACATCCCCATTTGCATATAGTGACGTCCAGTTCCCGCTCTCGGCACAAACAAGATATTTAAAGAGATGCTCTCTTTAGCCTCGGTTCCTCCATTCCTTATGCAAGACGGTTGAGACGCCAGTCCAGATGAAAATGGTAGCCTTACAACAAAGATAAGTACAGCTGTGTATTACTGACTATCTCTGCATATCTTACTAAAATAGTTTTCTGTTATAATTTTAATAGGTATGATAAAGGAATTGTCTAAATGCCCCTGAAGAAGCACTGCTTGTGTTAAACACGGCCGTGTTGGGCGCTTGTAAATCTCTGGACTGTGGTTACATTTTAACTCGAAAAATACATTGAAAAAAAGTTAAAATATATATATATGACGTAGAATAAAAAACTGTTGAAGGTGGATGATAGAGAAGACTGGTTGGTTTTGGTTGAAAACAATGACAGGCTTGCTGACACCTTCATCTAGGCTATAAATTAAGTTCCCATCTATTTTTGATTGATATATTCCAGCTTGGGTAACTTTTTTGACTCTGTTGATTGGTGTTGTGGTAATTGAAATCTCCCATTATTATTGCACTGCCAAATTAGTTAGCTTCCCTGATTTCTCTTAGCATTTCATCATCTGTCTGACCATTTTGTCCAGGTGGACAGTAATATACTCCTACCCAAACACATTTATTTATTTATTCATTCATTCATTCACTTTTTATATACTGATATTCGTAGAAGCTTCATATCAGTTTACATCATAAGATATATTAAAATCCAGAGTATATAACATAATAAATAGGTAAAATGAACTAAAATAACATGTAATACATTTTTTAAATACATTGCAATAATACAATCAATACAATTTAACAAAATTCTAGCTGCCCATTAAACTAGTATTAAAATAGGTAGATAATTGCAGTAAGCTAAAATTATAAAAGCTAGGAGACCAACTTCACTATGAGAATGCCTGTTCCAAAAAGACGTCTTAAGTTGTTTTTTTTTAAAGAGTGTGGATGTGATTCGAGCCTTATGTCCATATTTTTGGACCTGCTAGCGATAGAGCTCTGTCTCGGACAGTGTTTAGGTGTGCCAATTTTGGAGATGGAATAGATAGTAATAGAGATGTGAATCAGAACTGGAATTGGTTCGGATTCCGGTTCTGATTCACATGTGGGTTTTTTTTCATCGGGCCCAATCGCGGTTTTGTTTATCGGCTGCGCCCGAGCCGATAAACAAAAAACCCACCCGACCCTTTAAAACTAATACCTTAGCTTCCCCCACCCTCCTGACCCCCCCAAAAAACTTTTTACAGGTACCTGGTGGTCCAGTGCAGGTCCCTGGAGCGATCTCCCGCTCCCGGGCCGTCGGCTGCCACTAATCAAAATGGCGCCGATGGCCCTTTGCCTTTACCATGTGACAGGGTATCCGTGCCATTGGCCGGACCCTGTCACATGGTAGGAGCACTGGATGGCTCGCCATCTTGTGCTCCTACCATGTGACAGGGGCTGACCAATGGCACCGGTAGCCCCTGTGACATAGTAAGGGCAAAGGCTATCGGCGCCATTTTGATTACTGGCAGCCGATGGCCCGAGTGCAGGAGATAGCTCCTGGACCCCCGCTGGACCACCAGGGGCTTTTGGCAAGTCTTGGGGGGACCATCCTGACACCCACAAGACTTGCCAAAAGTCCAGCGGGGGTCCGGGAGCGACCTCCTGCACTCGGACTGTCGGCTGCCAGTATTCAAAATGGCGCCGATAGCCTTTGCCCTTACTATGTCACAGGGGCTACCAGTGCCATTGGTCAGCCCCTGTCACATGGTAGGAGCACAAGATGGCGCCGGCCATCCAGTGCTCCTACCATGTGACAGAGCCGGTTGGATGCGGGCACCGTGACCGACTGCGCTCACCTGCTCTCCAGCTGACAGCCTGTTCCGATGCGAGTCGCCGGAGCCATCCACAGCGCGCCACCCTTCTTCGGCTGCCTGCCCGCGGGCAGGAGGCCTCAACTCAAGGCAGTAATGCCGCAGCCATTTCTGGGCTCCACCCCATGGCTTCCCTTAGCACGCGCATGCGCCATTGGGGAAAAATTTAAAGGGCCCAGGGTGGGAACCCTAGGCCGACCCTCTTGATGACATCAGACTTGCAGGGTTATTTAAACTCCGTTCCACTCTTCATTCGGGGAGTTAGCAAGGACTTCCTTCTTGTTTAATTCCGCTCTGCTTTGGGTCTTCAGTTCCAGAACCTCCTCGTGGCATTGGACGCTCTGGGTACCTGCTCCATTTATTTATTTATTTATTTATTTATTTTTAATTTTTATATACAGAAGTTCTTGTGAGAACTACAAATCACTCCGGTTTACATAAAACGATGAACTGCCCAAAAGAGAAAGGGGCTTTACATGGAACCATAGAACAGATGGAACAATATAACCTGATGTCAATTTAACATAGTAATAAATAAATATAATATAATATATACAGTTTAACTATTTAACGTAGAAATATTGACATATTAAAGCTACAATATAGATATTTGCTCCATGGGGGCCTTTCCGCGTCCTTGGCTATCCGCTCCTCAGAGGGCCTTCCTGCTTTGGACTTATCCAGACCCGATCCTCGGGTATCTCTGCTGGAACTTCCCTGTGTGGGTACCTTCTTCAGTTTCTACAACTTTGCTGAAGTCTCCTCGGTGTACCCCGTGCTTCTGGCCACCACTGTTCTTCAGCATATCAACTCTACCTATCCTAAGCTACAGGATACCACTTCTCCTATTTCCTTCAACATTGTTGAAGTCTCCACGGTATACCCCGTGCCTCGGGTCACTACCGCTCTTCAGCATTTCGTCTCTACTCATCCTGTGCTACAGGATATCGCTACGTCTACACAAGATCCTCTGCCTGATTCCTGTATCAAAGACCTCTGCCTCCTTGGCATCTACAGTACCGTTTCTTCTGCATACCCTGTGCTGCGGGCCACTACCGTATCTGCAATAAGAGTTATTCCCATTAGCCTGCAGGAGTCTCCTGGTGTACCCCACACTGTGGGCTACTACCGGATCTTCTCATCTACAATATCATCTTGACTAATTATTTGTTCAAGGACTGTGTTATTGCATTTCCCGCTCCTCGGGTTATGCATTATCTTTTCTCCCTAATAAAGTCTCTCACACAGCTGTGTTCTATGTCTCTGAGACTGTAGGAGCTCAGATTCCTATGAACAGTCGTGTTCGTGTTGAATGAGAAACTGAAAATCTTCAATTAACAATGCCAGCACTGAAACCCATTGAAACGCACAGCCATATTAAATGTACTAACATTTGATACGCAATGGCATACACTACGCACTTACATACTGACATTCAGTGAAACGCACTACCATTTTGTAATAATATTTTGTATTGTATTAATACGATTGCTGCTATAAAATGTCGATCATATCATGTCTGTTAAATGACGTGTGTAGTGGTCTGATTGTAAGCTACACCTACTTGAAAGAATGTATAAAAGTCCACTCCTCAAGGGGAGTGGCATGCAGTTGTTCTAAGCCTTTGTCTTAGCTGCATCTTGCTGGCAATAAAAGTCTATCTTTACAGATCAGTTGTCTGGACCTCTTTCCTGACTAAATTCTGACGGTTACATTGGCGAGCCAGCCAGGAGGTGCCGGGGACGCTATATTAGCCCCCCAGTTGGTCCAGTAGTTTGGTGGCGGAGTGATCCCCCAGACTTACCTGATGAGTGGCCACCGCTGAGTTCAGTGATCAGGTTTCTGAGGGGACCATTCCACGGAAATCTTCTGAGACCTCTGGGCTTGGTGATCCGGAAAGAAGGCTTTCTCGACGATCGGAATCTGGGAACCTTGCAGGCGAGTATTGGGAATTTTAGTCCAATCCATTATGGATCGAAGGGGGCTCTGATCAAGCCCCGCCAAGTGGCCGAGTAAGAACTAGGTTCTGAAACCCCACAGCGGCTTGGGAGGAATAGGTTTCTTGTTGTGTGAAAGAGAGTGAATGGCCTCGCAGTTCTAGGCCGGGCGACCGCGTTCTAGTCGGGGCGATTGTGACCCTACTGTGTCTGGCGGATACGGACCTCTTACCTGTCCGCTTTCCCTTCCCTCCTTTGTCTGTATTTCTATTCTGAAATGGGAGGGGGAGGTTCTACTCCATTAAAAACCATGACGGAACACTTTAGTGAAGTGTTTGATAAGCATAAATGCACAAAAGCAGGGATGATTCAGCGATGTGCATATAAGTGGCCAAGTTTAGGAGAATCCGTGAACTGGCCTTCGATAGGAACTTTTGATTTTCAGACAGCCACAAAAGTTCAGAATATAGTAATTGTAGAAGGAAATCCAGGATGTCCAGAAGATATACCATATATTGATGCCTGGATTACAGTTATTCTTGATCCACCGTCATGGGCTAAAAGGTTAGTGGAGGGAGCCGCCCTAACAATGATGGCGCAGATACAAAAACCGAAAGACCGGAAATCCTCAAACCGGAAGAGAAAGGAAGAGGCGGCCATCTTAGTTATGAAAGAAAATCCGCCCGCTGAGGCAGCCATCTTTGTAGCGAAAGGAAGCAAGGGAAATCAAGTAAAAGTGAAAGTGCAGCCTCCTTTAGTAAAACCTATATTGGCAGATGAACCGGAAGACCAACCTCCACTGTACGTTCCATTATATCCACAATTAACTAATTTGCCGAGTCCTGCGTATGAACAAATTGATTCTTTAACAAAGCCTGCACTCGAAACAGGAACTGAAGTGGAATGTGCAACGGAAATAAAGAAAGATATAGAAACATCCTCTGTTTCGGAGCGCACTCAAAATAAAACAAAAAACGCTAGTTTACAGTTACCAATTAGAGAAACTACTACAGTAGTGCCAGTAGTGCCAACAGAAGATAATGACTTTAATACTACACAAACAATAAAGTTATACACATATGTACCTTTTTCATCGGCTGATGTTTTTAATTGGAAACAACATGGTCCTTCATATGCAGAAAAGCCAGAGCAGATGATTGATTTTTTATCTGGAATCTTTACAGCTCATAACCCTAATTGGGCTGACATTCGTCATTTAGCCTCTTTTCTTTTTACTACAGAAGAATGGCGACAGATTCAACAAAATATGGAAGAATCAGCAAGAGAGGGAGCCGGATCTGATGGAAACCCAGAGGAAGCGATGAGGGAATTTGCTCCTCTCATAGATCCTTTTTGGGATTATCAGACATCAATTGGACGGGAACGCATAGCTGCTTATCAAAAAGCTTTTCTAGAAGCTTTGAAGAAAGGAAAAAGAAAAGTTATGAATATGAGTAAAATACAAGACGTTGTGCAGAAAAAAGAAGAAACTCCCGGAGACTTTCTAGAGCGTCTGATGGATGCATATCGCAAATATAGTCCTTTTGATCCAGAAGATTTAAAAAATCATTCTATTATAGTAATGAGCTTTGTAGGACAGTCATATCCAGATATACGTCGCAAACTTCAAAAGACAGAGGGATTTGAAGGAATGACTATTAGTCAATTAAAAGCAATGGCTGACAGAGTTTATGGAAATCGGGAAATAGAAGAGAAAAAGGAAGATAAAAGAGAAGCTGGTCGTCGAATGAGAGAGAGTGTCAGTCTTCTTGCTGCAGCCTTAGAGGAAACTAATTTTGGCCAAAGAGATCAGAGAAATTATTATCAAGGATATCCTAGAAATAGAGGAAGAGGTAGATCACCCTTCAGAGGAAGACTATTCAGAGGAGGATCATTCGGAGGAGGAAGAGTACCTCTAGGACAGAATCAATGCGCATATTGTAAGAAGGAAGGACATTGGAAATCTGATTGTCCAGAGATACCGCAACAAAAGGACGGATATAAACAACAATCTAAATCACGAGAACCTGAATGGCAATTGGCATTGGATGAGATGTCTAGAGATGATGGTGAACGAGATTCATGACTAGGCAAGGAGAATCTTCCACTTGACCCCTTAGTAGAAATAAAAGTGGGAGCAAAGACATTTAGAGGACTATTGGATTCAGGAGCACAACTATCAGTTATGACTACTGCAATAACTACTCCAACATCTAAAAGTATTTCCATTGTAGGAACTTCAGGAAAACCACTAGCAGCTCCTATTCTTCAAAATCGACAAATTTGAATTGGAGGACAACTAGTATCTCACCAATTTCTTTATGTTCCAGGATGTCCAGTACCATTAATTGGTCGAGATCTTCTTTGTAAATTAAGAGCAAATCTACAATTTGAACCAACAGGCGAAATTAAAGCTTCCTTTGCTGATACACCAGTCTCTCTAGTTTGCCCTCTTCAAGAAGAATGGAGACTTCATCTTCCCATTATCACTGAAAAAGCAATTGAGCATCGATATGAGAAAGAGACACCTCTCAATAAAAAACGAAGACAATTGATGGACAGTGTACCTCAAGTATGGGCTGAAAATAACCCAGGAGGATTAGCTAACGAAGCTATCCCTCTATGGATTGAAATGAAAGAAAATGCTCAGATCATTAATCAATCTCAATACCCCATTCCATACATGGCCAGACAAAGTATACAAATACATCTACAGAGACTATTTGATTTAGGTATCCTTAGACGAATTTGATCCGCCTGGAATACTCCTTTATTACCAGTAAAGAAACCTGGTACAAATGATTACCGACCTGTGCAAGATCTAAGAAAAGTAAATATGCAAGTGGCAGATTTGGTAGCACTTGTGCCAAATCCATACTCAATCCTAGCTCAAGTTTCTTCCAGCTCCAAGTGGTACAGTGTTATTGATCTCAAAGATGCTTTCTTCTCCGTTCCAATAGCGGAAGGATGTCAGAAAAGTTTTGCTTTCACTTGGGAAAATGCCCAAACTGGAGAAAAGCAGCAGTATACTTGGACTCGCTTACCCCAAGGATTTAAAAATTCGCCTACTCTGTTCTCGGAGCAACTGGCTAAGGACCTGAAGATGTACCAGGTCATACATGGGCCAGTTGTACAATATGTGGATGATCTCTTGCTATTTAGGGAAACATACTATGAATGTGCCGTATCAACCCTACACCTGTTGAAGACTTTATACTCGAAAGGGTATCGTGCAAGCAAAAAGAAAGCACAGATTTGTGAAGTGGAAGTAGAATATTTGGGCTTTCGTATCAAAGAAGGCACTCGTCGACTTGGAATCTCTCGTACTAGTTCTATAAGAGATCAACCTGTACCCACCTGTAAGAAAGAACTCAGTGCGTTTTTGGGAGCTGCAGGATATTGTAGACTTTGGATTGCTAACTATGCAATTATTGCTCAACCGTTATATGATAAACTATGAGGCAAAGAAGCAGAATCTCAGCCCTTCCAGTGGGAAAAACAAGAACTGACGAATTTACATCAATTAAAAGAAGCCTTGATCTCACCTCCTGCTCTAGGGTTACCTGATATAACAAAACCATTTCATCTGTTTATAGATTTATTTATTTATTTATTTAGGGTTTTTATATACCGACATTCTCGATATACATATCAAATCAAGTCGGTTTCCATATAACAAAACTGTCGCCGGTAAGGCGTTACATTAAACAATAGACAGGGTATTGAACAGAGAACGTGCAACGTTACATTAAGCAATCAACAGATTATTGAACAAAAGAACGTAAATCCATAAATATTAAATATTAAATGTAAAAAAGATATATAACATAAAATAAAATAAACGACACAAAAGTTCGTCAAATAACATGAATAAATGATACGATAACTGCAAATAATGGTAGGTAAGGTTGAATTGTACCGGTAGGGGTATACAAGTGACAGTGTTCAATGTTGAAAGACATAACTATGGGAAGAGCATGAGCTAGGGAGCTAATGCTTCAATAGAGGATCTTTCATAGCAGGTGGGTGGACTGTCCAGATAAGGTCCTGAGGGTCCTGAGGGTATAAGGTCGGTAGTGGACTTTATAATGCGCTATTTTTCTCTTTGACCTGTGTCGAAGTGTTCCTGCGATTCCGGAAAGGCTTGCTGGAAGAGCCACGTTTTAAGGTTTTTCTTGAAGGTTAGATGGCAGGTTTCAAGTCGAAGATCTGGCGGTAATGAGTTCCAAAGGGTGGGCCCGGCTGTGGAGAGTGCTCATTTAGCTAGCGAAGTTTTAATCGGGGGAGCATATAAAGAACCTTTATAATTATATCTGATAGGTCTTTTTGATGTGTGAAGGCGGAGTTGCGAGGTAAGATTTAGGTAAGCGCTTCCCATAATACCCTTGGGGATCATTGATAATGTCTTGAAGGTGATTCTAGCTTTTATGGGAAGCCAGTGGAGGTAGAGCAGAATTGGAGTGATGTGGGCTCTTTTGTTGGTGTTGGTGAGTAGCCTCGCCGCAGCGTTTTGTACCATTTGTAAGGGTTTTATGGAAGATAACGGAAGACCTAGCAGAAGAGAATTGCAGTAGTCTAACTTGGACAGAATTATAGACTGAACTACTAAACGGAAGTCACTGAAGTGAAGGAGTGGTTTCAGATTTTTTAGCACTTGGAGTTTGAAGTAACATTCTTTGGTTGTGTTGTGAATGAAAGATTTAAGGTTGAATTGATTGTCGATGCGCACCCCTAAGTCTCTGACTGAAGGTGAGTGGTTGATGGGTGATATTGTGGATTGTGTTGAGCTTTGGACGTTGAAGAGTGTGTGGTTTTCGTCAGGCGAGATGATGAGGATTTCTGTTTTATTTGTGTTGAGTATAAGGTTGAGACTGGATAATAAGAAATTGATGGATAGTAAGCAGTTGTTCCAGTGAGCCCAGGTTTTTTGCAGTGATTCTGTGATGGGAAGAAGTATTTGAATGTCATCAGCGAAAATATAGTGCTTTAGCTTGAGGCTGGAGAGTAGGTGGCAGAGCGGAAGCAGGTAGATGTTAAAAAGGGTAGGGGAGAGCGATGAACCTTGGGGTACTCCTCTGATTGATTTGATAGGAGGTGATTCTACGATATTTGACTTTGTAGGATCTATTTTCTAGGAATGATTGAAAAGAAGAGAATGATGAGAAGAAAGGAATGGCCATTGGGGTATTGACTCAAACTTTTGGATCATGGAAACGACCTGTTGCATATTTGTCAAAAGGAATGGACAATGTTGCTAAAGGATGGCCTTGTTGTCTTCGAAGCATTGCTGCTGCATGTATATTGATACCTGAAGCTGTTAAATTAACATTTGGACAAACTTTACAAGTAACAACTCCTCATACTATCCAAGGACTGCTTGAGACTCATGGACCAAAATGGATGACTAATTCACGTCTTGTTAAGTATCAGGCCTTACTGTGTGAAACACCTGAAATTCAAATACGAGACAGCAAAACCTTGAATCCGGCTACTCTTATGCCGGCACCTGAACCAGTTGCTCATGACTGTGAAGAAGTCATGGCTACAGTACACTCTAGTAGACCAGATTTGAGGGATCAACCTTGGCAAGGAGCCTGGACCTTATTCACTGATGGAAGCAGCCAAATCATTAATGGAATACGTTTCGCTGGATATGCTGTAGTTTCCGAAGATGAAATCATTGAGGCTGAATCTCTACACCCGGGAACATCTGCACAAAAAGCTGAACTAATTGCCCTTACTCGAGCTCTGCAGCTGGCAGAAGGAAAAACTGTAAATATCTATACAGACTCTAAATATGCCTTCCTTACAATTCAAGTACATGGAGCCTTATACAAAGAACGAGGATTTCTAACTGCAGAAGGAAAACAATTAACCAATGCACCAGAAGTACACGAATTACTAAATGCAGTCTGGTTACCTCGCAAAGTAGCTGTAATGCATTGTAAAGCACATACAAGAAAATCAAATCCTATTGCTCAAGGAAATCAAAGAGCAGATAAAGCAGCAAAAGAAGTAGCTCGAGAACAATTTCAAACAACAACAACAACATGCCCTCTTTTACAGTTTCCAAATGAAGCTCCCATCTATACTACAGAAGAGAATGAATGGGCACAATATGAAAATTTTCATTAACAAAATGGATGGTGGATTATACAAGATGGTCGAATATGGATACCTGAAACCATTGCTTGGACAATAGTTAAAGAAGCACATGATCATACACATCTTGGTCGTGATTCATTAGCAAAATTATTGGACAAAACATATTACATCAATCAGATTACTCCATTAACTAAGAATGCAGTAAATCAATGTGTCACATGCGCACAGAACAATCCTCGAAATGGACCTGGACCTGCCCCTGGACATATCCTCCGGGGAACTATACCTTTTCAAGTCTGTCAAATTGATTTTACTCACATGACTCCATCAAAAGGATACAAAGCCATATTAGTGGCCATCTGCACTTACACTGGATGGATTGAAGCTATACCTACACGAACAGAAATGGCCAAGGAAGTTACCGCTTTACTTCTATGTCAGATACTACCACGTTATGGACTTTCAAGACAAATAAATTCTGACAATGGACCAGCTTTCACTAGTGAAGTCACACAACAATTAAGCAAAGTTCTGGGCATTAATTGGCATCTACATTGTACTTGGAGACCACAAAGTAGTGGATCAGTTGAGCAAGCTAATAGAACTTTGAAAAGTCAATTAGCTAAATTATGTCAAGAAACAAAAGCCAAATGGCCAGATATTCTACCATTAGCTCTGCTGCACATTCGATGTATTCCAAGAAAATCTGGTCTAACACCGTATGAAATGATGTATGCCAGACCACCACCACTTCCATCATTTCCTGAATCACTACAAATCCAAGGAGAAATGTTACTCAGCAAACAATTGAAAGGATTACATGATACAGTAATGGCAATTCGTACCTATACATGTGAAACTGAACCACTGATTCTAATTACACCAACTCATAAATTTCACATTGAAGATTCTGTAAGGGTAAAAGAATGGGATGAATCTGATTGTCTCAAATCTCGATGGAAAGGACCATATACCATACTGCTAACTACTCCTACTGCAGTCAAAGTCTCTGGTTGTCCATCATGGATTCATTGGACCCGAATTAAACCTGCTTCCGATACTTGGCGGGTTTCCAAGACTGGAGATCAGCAACTAAAATTCAACAGAAATGTTATCAAAAACTGAAGCTGATTAACTACAGAATTACTGATAAGATATAGTATCTGAAAAATAAAAATAATGTGTTTATTTCTTTTCCTTCTTTACAGGCATACTAATACATGTTGACTTCATCTCTTTGGAAGTGGGGCATCTGTGCTCTTCTTATCATCAGTTTAAGTATTATATGCCCATCTGAAAGTTCTTGGAAATGGTTTATATGCGCTATCTATATCATCAGTTCTGCTCTACTTGTTATGACTGCCGAAATCCAGGAGTGGATCCTTGGGCCGACTGGCGTGGAAGACAGTCGGGAGGCAGAACACCCGTTGGACGAGCTGGAGCTTCACCTGGAAACCCGAGACCCCTCCAGAGGAGCTGTGGGAGCCCGGGTCGCTAGGACTTAGGAGTCTTCACCCTGGAAGCCCGAGGTCCCCCCAGGAGGAGCCCGTAGGGACCCGGACCGCTGGGACTTAGGTGAAGGGTGCAAAGAAACAGGAAACGAAGGTACGAACCGGAGTCAAGGCAGGCAGCAGGCAGGCAGAACGAAGACACGGACCGGAGTCAAGGCAGGCAGCAGGCAGGCAGAACGAAGTCACGGACCGGAGTCAAGGCAGGCAGCAGGCAGGCAAAACGGAGTCACGAACCGGAGTCTAGGCAGGCAGCAGGCAGGCAGAATGAAGTCACAAACCGGAGTCAAGGCAGGCAGAGATCAGAATACCGTAGAGCAGGAACCAGGAGTCAGGCAGGCAAACAGAATCCAGGAACAAGCAGGCAAGGATCAGGAACCAGACGAACAGGAACAGCAACTAGGGCTCAGCAGAGTGACCGCGTTGCAAAGGCAACTTTGAAACCCCCGGCAGCTGTTTAAATGTCCAGCCGGCGTCTGACGTCACTCGGGGGCGTGTCAGCACATTCGGGTGCTGAACGCACAAAACCGCGACCCTCGCGCGCGCGCGTTCCCTGGCCGAGGGGAGGAGTCTTCGGCGGCATCTCCCTCGTGGAGACGCCGCTGCCACGCGGCTCGAGTGGCCTGGAACCCGGCACCAAGCAGCGAGTGAGCAGGAGGTAAGTGCCCGGTCACTAAGCTAGTGACCGGGATCGTAACACTACTATGGATCATCTTTACTATCTTCAAAGAAGTATTCAATTCCTAATGATAATCATGTGTGCAATAACAGGATCTTTCAACTCTCCATTAAGTCAAAATTGCTCTGAATGTATCAAACAAGTACGCACATCAACCCAAGATGGATTTCAACTTATTTCTACGATAATACATCAATCACATCCTCCACCATCCTGTATATCGAAACCTGTTTGTTCTCTAAATACTACTCAAGGATATCAATCTTTTCATCGATGTACTTCAAACAACAAAATCATTTGCCATTCTCCAACAACTCCTAGATATTATAACGTCACAATTACAGCAGGTCTTCCGAAAGACCCAAATTCTCGCAATACGCCAGTTGGTGAAGGAATACTATACTATATTAATTCTACACAGGTCATGGTAGGAGGACCTACCATTGCCACACTTACCTTTGATTCTTGTGAAGCAATTGATAAACATCCCAAGGCTGTTAAGTGTGGATCAGTTTCTTGGAAAGCAGAATATGTATTTAACCATAAATATCTTTGTCCATATGATCGAGGACACAATCCTACTAATTGGTTGCCATGTGCAGGAAATACCCAACTAACTGGATGGAAATTAGTATGCGACTATACAGGAGGAGGATATACAGGTTGCTCAGGATTAGGTAGATTGAAAAGAGGAACTGGTAACATTATCTTCCTTGACTGGATTATTAGGATTGAAGGATCCCCTTGGCAAGCAACATGGGGATTTGGAATCGATGGAACAGGAGAAGATCCTAAAACTTACATCACAATCACACAACGAAGAGAAAAACAACATCCTATTATGCATCAAACTACAATAGTTGGATATCAATCATTCTTTGATGAAGTATCTCACCTCAATGAAATGCTCAAAAAACATACTACTTCTCATCAAGCAAAGAACATGTTCATAAACTTGGCTGAAAATATAGCCCTTTCTCTAGGAGTGAAGAATTGTTTTGTATGTGGAGGTACAAATATCGGTGAACAATGGCCTTGGGAAGCTAAAGAAATCTTCCAATCTGACTGGGATGCTTTGAATTCTACTATAACATACAATCAAAAGAATAAACCTTATGAATGGGCCCTTCAAACTGATGTCATAGGAAGACAATGTTTATCTCGTGAATACTCCAATTCCTATACTACATCAGTTGGTAACTCACCGTGTACAGGAGTTCTTACAGCAAACTGAGAATCTTACCATACCTACTTCATTCTGGACTGAACCAATCTTAAATGCTACATGGGAAGCAGCTGGAAAATCATCATCAACACAATTTGTAGCCCCAGATGGATATTACTTTGTATGCGGATGAAAAGCTTATGAACAATTACCTTCAAAGTGGTATGGAACTTGTTTCTTAGCATCAATACGCCCTAGTTTCTTTCTTCTGCCACTCACAGTAGGTGAAACATTAGGTATTCCTATATATATCTCAATGAAACCAAATAAATGTCGGCGAAGAAGTACTAAAGTTTCAATTGGTGATTGGACTGACAAAGATTGGCCACCAGAACGCATCGTTCAATATTATGGACCTGCAACGTGGGCTGAAGATGGTTCATATGGATATAAAACACCAATCTACATGTTAAATCGTATTATCAGACTTCAAGCAGTACTTGAACTACTTACCAATGACTCAGCAATGGCCCTTAATATTCTAGCCAAACAAAACACTAAACTTATCACTGCTGTGTATCAAAATCGATTAGCACTAGACTATCTTCTAGCTCAGGAAGGCGGAGTATGTGGAAAATGTAATCTCTCTAATTGTTTACAGATTAATGATAAGAGTCAAGTTATTGAAGAAATTACTGATCGCATGGTGCGACTAGCTCATGTTCCTGTACAAATCTGGTCTGGAGCCCTTGATTGGACTTCATCAATGCCTAACTGGATATCTTCTATCCCAGGATTTAAGGAATTATTCATTCCTTTACTACTCAGTTTAATTTCTTGTATTATACTTCCCTTATGTCTTCCTCTTTTACTCAGGTACTTGCGTACAATGATGGAAACTATAGCTGATCGAAGAGCAGCAGCCCAAATTATGATGATGAATCGATATACTTCAATTTCAACACTTCCCTCAGATTCAGAAGATGAAGATTCTTTTAACACTAATCCTTAGAGTAATTAAGAGTTTACAAGGACCACCATTCTTGTTAGGGTTAAGTCCGGATACAAAGGGGGGGGGGCGCTCCTCTAGGGACCCCTCGTATCAACCCCGGTGAAGAAACCAACAACCTAACAGAATATTAGGGCCCACAAAAATAATTATGATACTAATTATTGTTTTGTCTTTTCAGCTACCTCATGTGATGATACTTACGCCTTCTAAAGAAGTTGAAGTATCAAAGGGGGGAATGTAGGAGCTCAGATTCCTATGAACAGTCATGTTCGTGTTGAATGAGAAACTGAAAATCTTCAATTAACAACGCCAGCATTGAAACGCATTGAAACGCACAGCCATATTAAATGTACTAACATTTGATACGCAATGGCATGCACTACGCACTTACATACTGACATTCAGTGAAACGCACTACCATTTTGTAATAATATTTTGTATTGTATTAATACGATTGCTGCTATAAAATGTCGATCATATCATGTCTGTTAAATGACGTGTGTAGTGGTCTGATTGTAAGCTACACCTACTTGAAAGAATGTATAAAAGTCCACTCCTCAAGGGGAGTGGCATGCAGTTGTTCTAAGCCTTTGTCTTAGCTGCATCTTGCTGGCAATAAAAGTCTATCTTTACGGATCAGTTGTCTGGACCTCTTTCCTGACTAAGTTCTGACAGTTACAAGACCACGCCCACCAACGGTGAGGCCCACGTGGCTCCTCCCTGTGGGTGGAGACATCTCTCACCTCAGCCCGGGGTTCACAACTTCCATCAAAACCATAACCATAACCATATAAATAAATAAAATAAATAAATATAGCACTGTTCCATTGGTTATCTTCCTTCCACCAGGTCTCTGTGATGCCAATTATGTCAATCTCATCATTTACTGCTATACACTCTCTCCCTCTTACTTCTTAGACTTCTGGCATTGGCATACAGACATTTCAAAGTGTGTTTTTTGTTTTTATTAACAACCTGCTTTTGAGTTGATAGAGATAATTTTGAAATCTTTAGCCCAGGTGATTTTTTACGTATAGGCACATGGACTACGTTTGCTTTTATTGGAACCTCTCTGTTGGGATGCCGTAACTCTCCTGTTTCATTAATATCCTTCAAGGATACATTCCTCTGAACCTTGCACTGCTGAATGAGTGAGTGAGTGAGTGAGTGTAGGCTTTCCCCCTTGTTTAAAAGCTTCTCTATCTCCTTTTTAAAGGTTAGCGCCTGCAGCCTGGTTCCACTCTGGTTAAGGTGGAGCCCATACTTTTGGAAAAGTCTCCCCTTTCCCCAAAAGGTTCCCCAGTTCCTTACAAAACTGAATCCCTCTTCCCTGCACCATCGTCTCATCCACACATTGAAACTCTGTAGCTCTGCCTGCCTCTGCAAACCTGCACGTGGAACAGGAAGCATTTCAGAGACTACCACTTTGGAGGTTCTGGGTTTCAGCATTCTATCTAAAATCCTAAATTTGGCTTCCAAAACCTCTCTCCCTCATTTTCCTATGTCGTTGGTGCCCACATGTACCATGACAGCCGGCTCCTCCCCAGCACTGTTTATAATCCTATCTAGGTGATGCGTGAGGTCCGCCACCTTCGCACTAGGAAGGCAAATTACCAGGCAGTCCTCATGTCCACCAGCCACCCAGCTTTCTACATTTCTAATAATCAAATCATCAACTATGATGGCCGACCTAACCCTTCCCTCCTGGGCAGTAGCCCTGGGAGACTAATCCTCAGTGCAAGAGGATAACACATCACCTGGAGAGCAGGTCATTGCTACAGGATCACTTCTGCTACATCAGGGTAATGTTATCCAACCTGGATACCTTTTTGATCTAAGGCAGCATTGGGGCTGCCAGACAGGATTTGGTACTTGGCTACTATGTCCCTGAAGGTCTAATCAATGTATTTTTCTGTCTGCCTCAGCTCCTCCAAGTCTGCCATTCTGCCTCCAGACAATGGACTTGTTTCCTGAGAGCCAGGAGCTCTTTGCATCAGGTGCACACATACAATCTCTCACCGGCGGGTGAAAAATCATACATGTGACACTCAGTGCAAAAGACTGAAAAACCCCCCTCTTGCTGCTGGACTGTTACCTTCATCTTAATTTTGTTGAGTTCCTAGTTAAGTTTGAGATACTAAGGGAGTTGGATTTAGGCTAGTTTAAATTTACAGGTGTACTTACTAATTAATCTGCTAGTGTCCTAAAGAGGATGATTAAACTCTCAATAAGAGCTGGTGCAGTAGTATGATTTAGATAAGAGCCTGATTGATTTTTAATGAAAGTGTCTCCTGCCTAAAAATCGAGGGTTGAATAGGGGTGGGTGGGAAAGACAGATACTAGAGTTAATTACCTCTGGCTTACTTATTATCTCAGACACACGCAAACTGTAAAGAATATATCCCACTATTTCACCTTTCTCCAAACTTTTCTAAGTCCAAAGATTTCCCAAAGCTATACTTACTAATCCTCTTCAACCATCATTAAATTGATCTTCACTCAAAGATTTGAAGGGTTTGAGGTTTGCATGCCTAATGGGGTGCGTTTCCGGTCCTCTTCTACTGCAAAGTGTGCAGGGCTTCTGGAAGCTGGGGCTGTGAAGTTCAAAACATGGATTGCTTGCTGTGACCTCAAGAGTCCTCTCCCGGGGGGGGGGGGGGGGGGGGGCATTATGCAGATGAGCCTTCTGGTCTACTGCAAAGGGTGCTGGGCCTTTGGAAGCTAGGGCTGTGGAGTTCAAACCCTGGATTGCTCGCAGTGACCTCTTACGTCCTCTCCAGGGGGATGCTGGAAGCAGTATGCAGATGAGCCTTCAGTCCTCTTCTACTGCAAATGGTGCAGGGCCTCTGGAAGCTGGGGCTGTGGAGTTCATACCCTGAATCGCTCGCTGTGACCTCTTGCATCCTCTCCCGGGGGATACTAAAAGCTGTATGCAGATGAGCCTTACGGTCCTCTTCTACTGCACAGTGTGCAGAACCTCTGGAAACTGGGGCTGTGGAGATCAAAACCTGGATTGCTTACTGTGACCTCTGGCGTCCTCTCCTCAACACAACAGGCACCTGATCATCACCACTGTTGCCTTCTGTTTGGATGAAACCCTAATCATGTTGTACAAGGTACCTGCTATGAAAGCTGCACCTGATTCCATGAGTACTGTCTCTCCATCACTGGCTTGCGATTTCTCTACTTCTATCCCTAATGAGGCCTGTTGGAACCAGTTTACTAGGGCTCACACTACATATCCACCACAGATTGCCACTTGCAAAGACAAACTGCTGTACTGTATGCTGAAAGAAACAGAAAAACTAATGGCACCTAAACACCACTGGGCCTATCTGATCTGCTCACTTTTCCTACCTACTACAATACCACAAACCCTACTTGATCTCTGACTTTCCCACTGCCTAGAAAACAGCAAAAGAATTAAAATGAAAGCCTTAGTCTTGCTATTTCTTGCATGCTATGATAGTATTCTTACTACTCTACTGTTCGAGCTAACGTGTCACCCCTGGGAGAGTTTGATCAACCAACCTTTCTGTTATCAGCTGAATATGCTAAACAGTGTTTCCCAACCCTTTCCTGGAGGCACCTCAAACTAGGGATGTGAATCGTTTTAGGACGATTAAAATTATCGTCCGATAATTTTAATATCGTCTTAAACCGTTATGGAACACAATACAATAGAGATTCTAACGATTTATCGTTATAAATCGTTAGAATCGTGAGCCGGCACACTAAAACCCCCTAAAACCCACCCCCGACCCTTTAAATTAAATCCCCCACCCTCCCGAACCCCCCCCCCCAAATGACTTAAATAACCTGCGGGTCCAGCGGCGGTCCGGAACGGGCTCCTGCTACTGAATCTTGTTGTCTTCGGCCGGCGCCATTTTCCAAAATGGCGCCGAAAAATGGCGGCGGCCATAGACGAACACGATTGGACGGCAGGAGGTCCTTCCGGACCCCCGCTGGACTTTTGGCAAGTCTTGTGGGGGTCAGGAGGCCCCCCCCAAGCTGGCCAAAAGTTCCTGGAGGTCCAGCGGGGGTCAGGGAGCGATTTCCCGCCGCGAATCGTTTTCGTACGGAAAATGGCGCCGGCCATATGGCCGGCGCCATTTTCCGTACGAAAACGATTCGCGGCGGGAAATCGCTCCCTGACCCCCGCTGGACCTCCAGGAACTTTTGGCCAGCTTGGGGGGGGCCTCCTGACCCCCACAAGACTTGCCAAAAGTCCAGCGGGGGTCCGGAAGGACCTCCTGCCGTCCAATCGTGTTCGTCTATGGCCGCCGCCATTTTTCGGCGCCATTTTGGAAAATGGCGCCGGCCGAAGACAACAAGATTCAGTAGCAGGAGCCCGTTCCGGACCGCTGCCGTTCCGGACCGCCGCTGGACCCGCAGGTTATTTAAGTCATTTGGGGGGGGGTTCGGGAGGGTGGGGGATTTAATTTAAAGGGTCGGGGGTGGGTTTTAGGGGGTTTTAATGTGCCGGTTTTGCGATTTTACATTTTTTCGATTTTTTACGATTTTTCACGATTTTTCACGATATTTTACCCCCCCAAACGGCAACAATACGATTCCCTCCCCCTCCCAGCCGAAATCGATCGTTAAGACGATCGAGGACACGATTCACATCTCTACCTCAAACCAGTCTGGTTTTCAGGATATATATATAATGAATATGTATGCATATTCATTGTGGCAATCCTGAAAATCTGACTGGACAGGTGTGCTGACCAGGAGAGGGCTAGGAAATACTGTGCTACTGACTGCATCACACAGGCAGGCATTAACAGCCTGTTTAATACTTCCAGTTAAAAACTCATCAAGCTTCATTAAAATTATACCATAGAGGCTTTTCTGGTCTTGCCTGATAACGATGAGTTGAAGGCAGGTAAAGTAGGATGATTACTGCAGTATAGTCATACACAACATAAATGTTAGCAACCTAAAGTGACAAACTGTGACTCTATATAATTAGAGTTTAGAGCCCATTTCTTCCAACATACAAGCTTCCACCCACCAGAGATATGGTTGCTCCCACCAGAAATCACTCTGGATCAATATGTATAAAATGCAATCATTCCATTAATTAGCACCTGTCCCTCTGCACCTTTAGTGTGCCCTGCTCTTTGCAGTGTTGGAAGAAACATTTTCAGACTAAAGTGTACACTGGGTATTGCTCAATAATATGCTCTGTTCTTTTATTTTTGTTGTATGTGCATTAGATATGAGATGCAGTACTTTATATGTCTGTTGATAGTACTTTACACTGAATCCACAGATTTGGGAGAAGAAAAGAGAAGAGCCATTCTCACTTCCTTTCACACTCTGAAGGCAGATTCTCTAGTAGTTCTCCATGAGTTGGGATAAAAGATCCAGCAGCTTTATGGCAGATGTAGGGTAATTTCTTGTTATGGGGTTTCAAGGACTATTTGGTTTTATTCCCTGTATTTTCATTATGGTCTAATGAGCTTCTTCAGAATTCAGAAACAATAGCTGGTATCCTAAAAGCTCTGCCTGTTCTCCACAGACTCCAGCCAGCTGTTATTGTCTCAAACAGTACAGAAGTGAATTATGCTACATTTTCCATTTCTTAACAAAAAATCTATAGAAAGGAGGAGGAAATGGCAAATCTGTAGTGACAATTTCCCTCTGCAACTATCCAGTGTCTCCACAGACGCTTTACTGGAAACTAAGAAAAACAGGGACATATGGTCAAAGAGAGACAGAAAGAGAATCCCTATGTGATACCTAACACGTCTGCATCTTTTAAAGCAGCAAATCTAACATTCTCTGGCTTAAGTAATAGAGATTTCACCTTCAACTTACAATATGGAATTGCAGTAGGACAGTGTACATCCTTGTACACTTTTTGATAGCTGTGTTATACATGGAACTGCGATGTATTTATTTATTTATTTATTTTTTTTGGGAGGGGGGAGTTTATGCTTTGCATCCTGCTGTCTACACAATCTTTTGTTGTTCCTTTAAAGAATGAAACTGTCAGAAAGGGAGGGGATATTTTTATTGAGCAAACTAATTTACAAATGTCAAATCCTGTCCACTATGGATTGTGCCACAAGCACAAAATGTGAGAGAAGTTTCATGGAATAGCACCCTCTAGATCAAAGACCACAAAAGGGTTGCAATTATGTTTATTAATATTTCTCTCTAATCTAATGTTGAGAAGTAGAACTCTATCCTTCAATTTATTTTCAGGAACTTTAACAAATACCTTGATTCAACACTATGTCCTTCAGAAACATATCTAAAAATAAAATGGAAGTCATCAGACTAAATCTTGTCAGTTGTTATGCTTGACAGCACTAATATCTCAAGATTTGCATGGACCAACATAATAGAAATGTACCTCCCACAGTTACACCAAGGTCACAAACAGAAAGGCTGATTACTCTTTAATCTGTTATCAGTCTGCTCAATGACTAGCATATGTAAAATTGTAGCAGTACAAAAATTGCAGCCATATGTTTGCTCACACATGCAATCTACTCTGCTTGGGGCCCTGGTTTCATAAGATCTCTGTCACAAGCATAAAATGATAGAAATCCATTGGGAAATTGGACCCTTAATGACATTTCCTACAGTGAATCATAGGGACTGCTTGCATTTCTGAACATTTGGCTTTGCTTGGTGGATTCTATTGTATATTGAAGATCCTCAACTATATTCTCATGAATATTGGTTAATTTCTGTACATCTCCATCTTGTGAGCAGCATGCATTTATTTATGTATCTAAAAATATTTATATTCCGCCTATAATGGCCACATGTACTATACTTTTCTAATCAATCTACATATTTCATCTCTCTAAGATTTAAAAATTATGTAAATGATACAAGGTTATTTATCCTTAGCTGGGCTAATCTAGCAAGATCTTAACTGCATAACAAGTTAATTTAATCTAATTGTATTCACAGTTCCTAGTTTTAAAAAAATCACATATACCCAAACATAACCAAACTAATCGCAATTAAAACTATCATCTAGCCAGATGAGCATTTCAAATAATAAAGTAATTAAATAATTCTACACTATTTTCCAGACCACTCACCACTACAATATTAATTATCCTATTGTGTATCCTATAACCAAAGTATTGAATATTGAAGATGGGAAAAGCATTTATTCTAGGACTGGTTAATGGAGTGCCAGCTAACATCCACTTGGAGAATTTTCAGTCTCAGAACAAGTTCTCTATGTATGCAATTATTAGGTTTCACCAGTAGGGTGAGCTACAGTGTACCACATCTTTGAAGCTTTTTTAAAAAAGAGCTTGGAAGGATTTGAACTCTTTCAAACACTGAGATGAAATAATTAAGACAAAAGCTAATTTCCTGTAAACAAGAAATAAAACCTGGAAAATGCAACAGGGATAAACCAAACCCACAAATATCCCACACACTGAAGATAAGGCAGTGAAACATTCAGAAAGTATATAGACTAAGTAGCTTGCAAGGAAGTTACTAGATAATACATTAAGATAAATAGGAGAAAATATATTTTTACTCAATGCAAAATTAAACTTTGTAAAAGTTGTTAGTAAAGCTGGGTTTGAAAATGTTTGTACAAGTTTCTGGAAGAAAAGTTCATAAAGGTGGACTTGGAGAAAGCCACTGCTTATCTCTGGGATAAGAACCATGGAATCTATCAACCTTTTGGGATCCTGCCAGGTATGTGTGATCTGGATTGGCCACTGTTGGAAAAAGGATTCTGGGCTTGATGGACCTTTGGTCTGACCCAGTATGGCAAGTCTTATTTATGTTCTTTATGTTCTTCTGAGCTGGTAATTTTGAACAGATTACTAAAGGATGGATGGTGACTGACTGTGGAACTACACACAAACTGCTTCACACAAATTGTAAACTAAGTAGTAAGTTCACTTTTGTAAAATCCAAAACAGCTCAAAACACAGGATTACATTAATACAATATCAACTACATGTTTCACTGTATGTAAAATATGGAAATCTCAAACAGTTACACCTCAGCAGCCTGTGTACTGCAGAGAAACCTTCATCATGAGTTTCTCATATTCTTGGTGCTCAATTTTTGTGCATATGATTAAGAGTGCTAAACACTGTTCAACACTTATTGTGCTCAAGTACCTACTACACCCACAGAGCTGGCATCTATGAATTAATCATCAGTACCTCAACAATCATAATACAGTCAAACTCAGACATCAACCCACAAAAACAAGTTTTAATTTTTTTCTGAAAGTCAAACAGTTGAGTTTTACTTTAATGAAAAAAGGTACTATAAAACATGCCACAAAAGTGAATGCATGACCTAAAATGGCCTTTCACATAATCTTCACAGAAGGTACTTACATAGAACACCTTGGTTAGACCTCAAAAGTCAGCACGCAACTCGCTTCTGCAGCCTGTTAAATAGGTAGAAATGCCCATTGCTTCTTAGAGCACAGAACACCAAGGTCATTAATAGTATAATGGGTACACAGTCAATCAAACTGATTGACAGGTGAGATAAGGATGACAGCAACCAATCAGTATTCACTTACGGTCTAAGCCCTGCCCACTCCTACCCCAAACTCTAGCCATACCCCCCCCCACCCCATAGAAATGAATGGGTATAGCCCCACCTCAACCCCCACCCCCTCTCATTCCAAACCATGCCCCCCAGCCTGCCTGCCCCTGCCCACCACCAAACCATACCCATAACTCCGCCCCTGCCCCTTCCACCCCACAGAAGTGAATAGAGTAGCCCCTTCCATGCTCCGTACTAAGCCACACCCCCTCCCACCCCCAAGATATGTCCCATCCCCAAACCACACCCCATTATGTCACTGGAAATGACCCTTGACCGCCTTTTCATGACATCACCAGACATTCCACCTTTTCCCAGCCCCCACCAAAAATACACCTCCTAGAACATCATCAGAAATGACCATATCACTTTTAATGATGACAAAATTAATGGACCCTGTCTGCTTTTTGATGACCTCATCAGCAGTCCAAATGAGACACACATTTATCTTTTTGCATTGGGAGTGAATAAGTAATAGGCTCATTCACATGCATTTGCATGTGATGAGGGCTATCTCATTCACTCCACGTTAGACGCACGTTAAATAGGCGCTAATCCTCTTATTGCATTAGGGGATTGATTAGCGCCTATTTTACCCGCGTCTAACTGCTCCTTAAGAGTGCGCTCGGCATATTGCATCAGCCCCAAAGTGAATAAAACAAGTCGAGTTTTTTTTTAAATACAGACCACTGGTTTTACAAATACATATACAGTACTTACACAGTTCAAAAAGAATGTTAGTTGGATTGCTTTGCTGCTTGCAAGCCATTTAGTCCATGTAGACATGCCTGACATGTACAACATGTGATAACGGTTTGAACTAATAACAGTGTCACGTGTGATTTAAGGATCTGTGGAAGGTTTTATCTTTAACACAATGAGAGACATATAAATTCCTTCATTTCTTCTCTATTGCCTCTATTCACCAGTTACATTTTTTGCCCTAACCTCTACTTTTGACCTATTGACCTTCATCTCTACTCTGCCGCTCCTACTCACCAGCATGGCTGCTTCCATAACATATAAATTTGACCTGCATCTTTGCTTTATTGCTTCTATTCAACAGCATAGAAACTGCCTTGACCTAGTCCTTTAATTGCTGTCTCTCAGAGTTCTCCATCTCAGTTCTTTCCTTTTCAGGCAATCATCTGATAACTTTCAGACTTAAATACCCTCCCCCACAGCCTCATCCAATCACCATCACTCTGCTCATAGCTTATAGCTGAGTGAAGGAAACTGACCTCGTGCAAACCTCCACTCCTTTACCAAGCCATGAGTGTTTTTTGAAAAACAGCAAAGAAGGTTTAATTTGTGAAAAGTATAACAAATAATGCAATTCAGTGATAAAGTATTTGATTTTAACTTAAATGTTTTCAAATTGTTGATATATCTTAATGATACCAGATGCATTACACTCCAGTTTTTCTTACAGATGTAGTTAAAGTTAATTGTATTAGCTTTGTGGACCCTTGAGCCGGCTGGGACGGATGGTGATGCTCTGTGGGAAGGCCCACAGTGGACGTCGAAGCTGGGAGGCGGCACAGGAGAGAGGACTCGAAGAATCTTCACCACTGGAAGCCCGAGATCCCCCCGGGAGGAGCCCATGAGGACCTGGACCTCTTGGACTTAGGCGCATTCCTCTGTGACCGAGGATCCGACGGGGCGTCCCGGAGAGAGAAGCCGAAGCCAGAAGGTCAGCTGGAACTTCACCCTTGGAAGCCTGCGGTTCCCCTGGAAGGAGCCCTTGAGGACCCGAGCCGCTGGTACTTAGGCGAGACCGGCACATGAAAGCCAGCCTATAGGACAGCAACTCTTCCATCTTGGCCACAAGTCATGACAGCCATGTGGACCAGCAAGGGCCTCCAACCATAAAACACCGGATAGGAAGTGACTTACCTTGAAAATGTTGTGCCGGAGGTGGACCCTTGGGCCAAGGTGGGGTTGACGCTACCCGTAGGAGGGATCCTACAGGTTCCCACCGTCGGCAGGCAGAGAGGGTGGACAGACGGAGGCTGGCTGGCACTTCACCAATACCAGCCCTCATTCCCCGCAGGAATGGTATTGGTGAATGGTATTGGTGAAGTGCCAATACCATTCCCCGCAGGAATGGTATTGGTGAATGGTATTGGTGAATGGTATTGGTGAAGGCCACCTAAGTCCAGCCGGCCCCAGCACCCTTTGGGTGCTGGGGCCGGCTGGACTTAGGTGGCCTCTGTCAGTGGTCGTCGATGGGTGGATCGAGGTCAGCCCAGAGGCAGCAACTAGTGTAGGTATCAGTCTGTACTGGATGAGGCGGAGTCCTGGAGACCTGGGCACCAATAGGAACACAGTCTGACAGAGGGCGCCCGAGCAAGAGCAGGCCGAAGCCTGTGAACCTCGTCCAGGACAAAGGCTGAAGATGCATCTTGAAGCAAGCTAGGTTCAGGGCTGGCGGCAGTCTGGAAGCAGTGGCAAGCAAGACTGAGGTCTAGATGAGGAGAGAGTCAAAGGATGGTCAGACGAAGCAGAAGTCCAGGGCTGGAGAGAAGCAACGGCATGGTCAGGCGATGCAGAGGTCCACTGCTGGAGAGAGGCAGAGGAGTAGTCAGGCAATGCAGAGGTCTGGGACTGGAGAGAGGCAATGGAGTTGTCAGGCAATGCAGAGGTCCGGGGCTGGAGAGAGGCAATGGAGTTGTCAGGCAATGCAGAGGTCCACGGCTGGAGAGAGGCAGAGGAGTAGTCAGGCAATGCAGAGGTCTGGGACTGGAGAGAGGCAATGGAGTTGTCAGGCAATGCAGAGGTCCGGGGCTGGAGAGAGGCAACGGCATAGTCAGGCAATGCAGAGGTCCAGGGCTGCAGAGAGGCAACGGAGTAGTCAGGCAATGCAGAGGTCAAACCAGGTTAGCAATCTGAAGGAGAAATGAAGGAACAGGAACACAGGAACAAGGAAACTGGAACGAAGGCAATCAGGATCGGGAACCAGGAACTGAAGAGGCAACGAGTACTTGACTAGCGAGGGGACCTGTTGCAAAGGCAATTTGAGAGAGCGGAGCCCAGGCTTATATACCGGAGCTCTGCTGATATCATCATCTGGGGCTGCGGCCAGGTTCCCACTGTGGGTCCTATGTAAGGACTAGGTGTGCGCATGCATGCGCATAGGGAGCGGCGCGGCGCTGGTCAGGATGGCATCTCTCCGTGGGCCACACGGAGAGGCCTGACACGGAACATCAGGAACTGCAGCAAAGCCGGAGGCCCCAGGGGCGGCCCGATGATGGAGCCAGCGGCCCACAGCTGCCAGAGATGAGGGACCAGATGCTGGATCACTTTGAAAGAGGTGAGGGGGCTGAGCTGCGGGTCTGCCGCGGCCAGCTCGCGCTCGCGTAACAGAAAACCGACCATTCTGCAAGCTGTTCACCCCAGGATTCCTTAGCCTATGTGCTATAGGTGGCCACAGACAGCATAAGGAGTGTAACTGATACTAGCTATCGCAACAAACAAACTACTCAAATATTGTCTAGGTACTTACATACAGCAGCACCACCTGACTAGTCCTGAGCTGCACTGGCTAAGGGCTTTGCAGCACCGTGACATCTCCATATTTGACAAAGGCTACCTGTGCTGTGTCAGAAAAGGCAAATAGCTACTAACACTACTTTGCATTGGGTTCAATGAAGTGAACCTTTTCATAGGAGGTATGGGTGCTATTAGAGTCATTAGAAAGTAGACTCTGACTTTGACATTTCAGAGGTGACTTTCACATATAAGTGAAGGAATAACACCATCTGATTCTCAATCCTACCTTCACACATTCCGACCAGCATCCTTGTCTAGACTCCTTAAGAAGGAAACAACCAATATGGCACCCCAACGGCAAAGGCCCTCACTATCTGTACATGATTGTTGACATATTGCCTAGGTAGATATAACAGGGTCCATCTGTGTATGGGTGACTGTAACCACAAAGAGGTATGCTAACTTTCAATAAACTGAGCATTGTGGGAATGCCACAATATTTGACAAGCACTTTTCTAAAGACTGTAACTGAAAACCTGCTAGGTGGGAACTCTGATGTCAGCACTGGCTCTTTAACAGCTGAGGCCATGCTGTCAGCAGTGTCTTTACAGGCCCATGTGACCAAACCATCCCATGTAGAGGTGCATTACTTCAGATGTCAGCTATGGGATGAGACTGTAAAATGACAACTCTATGATTGATACTTTATACTTTCAACATGTAGCTTTAGGCTGTGCCTTTAAGCTTCAGAGCTTCTTGAGATTAATAGGATTTCTAGAGCATAGAATTTCTAGAGCATAGGATTTCTAGAGCATAGATCTGATGGAACGCCCTGCTGGTGTTCCATCAGACCTATGGCATTATGTCACCCACATGTGAAGCATAACTAGGCATATGTGGTTTCTAGGAATGTGCATTCACTTTCAATGAATGTGCAATCCGCAACGCATAAGTCCCTATTTGTTTGATTTGTGGGTTCATGAAACGGATGGCGATACCCCACGAATACAACATATATTAGTTTCATTCTTTTGGCTTGCAGTGATTTCTTAGCGGCTATTTGAAATAGGAGAAGGCCATGTGGGAGTATCCATAGCAAAAACCAGCCCTTTCCTGTGAGTCATAAGTGACCTCACAGCCCTGTCATAGAGTGGGTCAGACAGGTTGGCAAGGAGAAGAGAATGCAACCTATCAGAATTAAGCATTTTTCGAATGCAGCCAATCGTCACTCTCAGTTCTCTGTGACGCTGTTCCTGATGACGCTGTACTATTTATACCTTAAGCACGCAGCGTGCCACACTCTTTCTTTTTGGGTGTTGTCCGGGGAGGTGGCTTTACTCAGAGCTAGTCTGTCTCAAATCTGTATTCAATTGCTAGCTACTTTGATAGAATTTTCCATTGAAAAATATACTTGTTCATTTTTGCTGCTGTGCCAGCCAGGCTTTTTTTGACTGCACTTTTTTTTAATGAACTCAGACTGTCTCTCTGTCTCTCCCACTGAGACAAGCTGCCAGCAGTGGCATTTTGCTGCTGATCTTACCCCCCCCCCAGGGTACATTGGTGCAGGCACAGGCAGGATTTGGATGGTATGGGTGGGAGATAGTGTGAGTTGGTATTTTCAAAAAAGAAGCAGCATCACTAGGAATTGTGCTTGCTCAGGCTTCCAATCAAGTCCTTTCTCTGCTGTTTCATTTTTTGTGCACACAGAGCAGTCTCAGTTGTAGTGTATATCAAGGCACTGCACTGCATCTGTGGGCAGTTTTCCAGACTCACATATATTGGTACAGCAGTGCTCTTTTAATCCAAATCCCCAGTAGGCCTCTTTTGGAGTTAAAATGTTGTTGTGTGCCCATACAGCAATCTCAGTTGCAGTGTACATCAAGGCACTGCACTGTGCATCTGTGGGCAATTTTCCAGACTCACTAGCAGGCCGATACAGTACAGTGTGCTCCGACGGAGCACACTGTTAACACGCCACTGGATGCACGTTTTCCCTTACCCCTTATTCAGTAAGGGGCCGAAAACACGCGTCCAATCCGCTGAACCTAATAGCGCCTGCAACATGCAAATGCATGTTGATGGCCTTACTAGGTATTCCCGCGCGATTCACAAAGCAAAATGTGCAGCCAAGCCGCACATTTTGCTTTCAGAAATTAGCACCTACCCAAAGGTAGGTGCTAATTTCTTCGGGCACCGATATTAAGTCGGAGGTCCCAAAGCTTTCCAAAAGTAAAAAAAAGTTTAAAAAAAAAGAAAAAAAAATGTGAAATTGGCTGGCGGCTGTTGGGTCGAAAACCGGATGCTCAATTTTGCCAGCGTCCGGTTTCCGAGCCCATGGCTGTCAGCGGGCTCAAGAACTGATGCCGGCAAAATTGAGCATCGGCTGTCAAACCCGCTGACAGCCACCGCTCCGGTCCAAAAGGAGGCGCTAGCTACACGCTAGTGTCCCTAGCGCCTCCTTTTGCCCGTTTTTACCGCCGGGCCTCATTTAAATATAGAATCGCGCACACAGGAGAGTGGCCTGTGCGCGCGCCTGGAGAGCGGGCGTCCTGCGGACTTTACTGAATCGGCCCGATATATTGGTACAGCAGTGCTCTTTTAAGCCAAATCCCCAATAGGCCTCTTTTGGAGTTAAAATTTTGTTGTGTGCACATGCAGAGGTCTCAGTTGTAGTGTACAACAAGGCACTGCACTGTGCATCTGTGGGCAGTTTTCCAGACTCACATATATTGGTACAGCAGTAATCTTTTAAGCCAAATCCCCAGTAGGCCTCTTTTGGAGTTAAAATTTTGTTGTGTGCACATGAGAGGTCTCAGTTGTAGTGTACAACAAGGCACTGCACTGTGCATCTGTGGGCAGTTTTCCAGACTCACATATATTGGTACAGCAGTAATCTTTTAAGCCAAATCCCCAGTAGGCCTCTTTTGGAGTTAAAATTTTGTTGTGTGCACATACAGAAGTCTCAGTTGAAGTGTACATCAAGGCAGTGCACTGTGCATCTGTAGGCAGTTTTCCAGACCCACATATATTGGTACAGAGGTGTTCATTCACCAATAAAGAAATAATTATTTTAATTGAAATCCCTAAAAGGCAGTGACATTAAAAACATGATGTCAGGGAAAGGTAGACGAGTGATTGGGACTGGCAGAGGAGGCACTTCAAAAGGCAGTACCAGTCCCCCATTAAAGTTAAAAAGGAAGCTGTTCCAATCTAAAATCTCTGGGGGGGCAGGCATTTCCACCCGGAAAAACTGATGCACCACCACCACCACCTGTTTCTGACCCTATAATTTTGGAAATGAGGGAAGGGTAGGCTGAGTCATGCAAGACAAAAGGGCGAGACCCAAAATTAGCAGTGCGACAGCAGACTTGGCTTAGCATTGAAAATGTAGCGTAGGCAGTGCTTGCTTCTGATTCTGATGAAGAATCATCTTATGTGGAATTCTCATCATCAGAAATGGAAGAAGTAATAGCTGAAGAAGGTTTAGGAGGATTAGTTAGTTTTGTCTTAGCCTCCACTTCAGTGCTGCAGGGGAGAGATGAAACTGATGATGAGGAGGAGGAAGAGCAGTCAGTGCAGGCACAGAGTGTGACTGATGCCCCTGTCATTGCTTCTCAGGGTGCACCCGCTACTTCAACTCCAGTGCCAGCATCCACCCCAAAGGCTATAGAAAAGGGATCACGAAAGAAATCTGTGAACAGGAACCATTTTAAAGTGACGAAGGACCCGCATTTTGCTCAGTGTAATTACTGTGCCAGGGCTATTAGCAGAGGCTAGCAAATGGGACATCTAACTAATTTTGGCATGATGCATCATATGCAGAACAACACCCAACAGTACTGCCATCTGGGGATGGTTGCAGTACCAGTCAGGGGACCCCTTTTTCCAGGCAGCGCAAAGTGGTTGAAAAGGAACAGAGTCATCCCATGCCCTCAGCCCCTTCTAGCAGGCAGGTGGCAGGCCAGCAGCCCCCTGCCATGTGACAGAAGCAACAACCCACCATGGAGGAAATGGGATGATGTTTGGTAACGCTATCCCGGGGAAAGAGGCAGGCAGCATCAAAAGTTGTATCCAGGAGCATCGGGGAAATGATTGCCCTTGATGACCAGCCCCTGCAGGTAGTGGAGAATGTGGGTTTCAAGTATTTGCTGAAGGTCTTAGTTCCAAATTACAAAGTCCCCTCCAGAACCACATTTAGCAGAAAGGTAATCCCCAGCCTGTACAACCAGTATCGCAGTCGCATCCAAGCGCTGCTAGCTAAGGCACAGGGGAGTGTGCATTTCACCTGCAATATCTGGACCACCATTTATGCTGCGCACTCTTACCTTTCCCTGACAGCACACTGGAGGGACCGGGCTGAGGCAGGGCAGACAGCAGCTCTATTAGTGAACAAGTATCAGGGTGGAGGTGGGCTTTACTGCACATGCACCTGATGGACGAGGCCCATACCTCAGCCAATATTCTAGCATGCATCAGACAGATGCTGGCAGGCTGGCAGCTATACCAGCGAGACAGGAATTTTCAGGCAGAGTTCTTTGTCACAGACAATGGTGCAAACATGGTAAAGGCAATATGCAACGGGCGCTTTCAGAACATCCGATGTTTTGAACACACTCTGCATCTGGTAGTGAAGTCAGCTCTGGGGATGGAGTCCAATCACCAAGAGAATGAATACCTACATATGTTAATACACAAGTGCAGGAACATAGCAGTGCACTTCCACAGAAGTGTGAAGGCGGGGCAGGTTCTCTGACAAAAGCAGACTGATTTGGAGATGCCTCACAAGCATCTCATTCAAGACATTGGCACCCGGTGGAATTACACCTATATGATGCTGCAGAGGTTAGTGGAGCAGCAGACACCCCTTCATGAACTTTCTGCGGAAATGGACAAAGGTGTGCAGAGTCCCCTAGGGCATCATGATTGGTTAGTTATGAGTCAGCTGGTAAAATTCCTGCAGCCCTTCAAGGATGCCATGGAGGAGCTGAGTTCCAGAACTGCCACCTTAGCTGACATCATACCTATAGTTAATTTTCTGGAGGAAACATTGTAGGGCTTTAAACAGGAAGAGGGAATGATAGCAGAGGTGCTGCATTGTCTGGACATTTTGCAGAAGCAGGTGCAAGAGAGATTAAGACCTTTATCAAAAGACCACACATACATGCTCGCCACAGTCTGTGACCCCCATGTGAAAGGGAAACTCGCCCTACAGTCTGATTGTCTCACATTTGTGAAGGACCTGCTGTTAGTAAAAGTCCGTGAACAGGAACGCCATAGGCAGAGACAGATTAGACATGAAGCAGAGGAGGAAAAAGCGTGCACTTCAAGCCATGTTGCCCCTAAAAAAGCATCTGTTCTGGAATGGGCTGGAGCAAAAGCAGCTAGCAAGAAGGACTCTCAGCCCACCCAAGCAAAGGAGACACCTGCACAAATGTCAGTGACACAGTATCTCACAGAGCCCATAGAGGACATGCAGACAGATCCGCTAGCATATTGGGCACACAAGTCCACTGTCTGTCCACACCTAGTCAAAGTGGCTCAGTGGATCTGTAATGTCCACCAACCAGTGTGCTCAGTGAAAGTGTATTTTCAATGACAGGGGATATCATGAGCCCTCATCGCTCAAGGCTGGCACCAGAGTTGATGGAAATGCTAGTGTTTTTGAAAATAAACATGCCTTTGCTTGGGTTTCCAAATTTTCCCTGTGAATGGCAAGATGAATAAAAGCAATTTAAAGCCATGCAACAGTTCCAACTGCCTCCTATGCTCCAGATAATATCAGCACATGTACCTGACCTCAACCGCTGTGCCTGTCTGCCCACTGTCCAGCCCTTATGTCACTTCAAGGGCCTGACCCCAAACACTGTGCCTGCCCGTCCAGGTCTTACGACACTACAAGGGCCTGACCTCAAATGCTGTGCCTGCCTCATCCAGCCCTTATGTCACTACAAGGGCCTAACCTCAAACGCTGTGCCTGTCTGAGTTTAGTTCAGTTTTATGTATTTGTGCATCACTTCTTTACAGAATATTTTTTTCCTGTTTTGCAACATTTGGAATGTAAGAACATAAAAAGCTGACTTAAGATGTTTGTTTGGAGCTTGCATATTTCATATGCTCAATAGTTTTCATGATCTTCATAATATGGGCCATTTTCCCTAAATCTTTCTTAGATGCCAACATTAGTGTTTCTAGTACTATAGAAAACTGGTGGTAGTTGCACTCTAGTTCATCCTCTGAGTTCCCATAGTTTACAGAGGCACTGTGTAAGGTACAAAGTCAACATATGTTGATATTGTAGATTTGGGCAGGAGATGATGTCAGCGCTTCTTTTGGTCCTAACGGCTGAACCCTATTTGCAAAGGGAACCCTCAATCTCTGGCAATTCAAACTACTAATCCTTCATAGCATGGATCCTTAATTAAAACAAACAATTTGCTTTTATTTTCAGGGCAAAGCAGAGAACTTCCTCCATCTTGCTCAGGAAGTCATGATATGTTTGCACATGCTTAAATCCTAAGAACTTGTACCATTATACAGGCACAATAATAATGAAACTCCATTACAAGGCTCCTAGATAATCATAGCTAACTACAATACAATTCACATCAATGCACATATGAATTGATTTTCTTTCTTTACCGTAATTAAAACAAATTTTGGCCTCCTCCACATTGACTCACCACACTTTGAAGGCTCGTGCTCCACTCTAGGGCCCAACCCATTACAGGGAGCCCTTTCCTGTGCAAAGGAAAGGGAACTCTCCCCAGGTGTAGCCAGCCTATCTCTTAGTACCTGCGGACCAATGTTGAACCAGAACCGCTGTTCACATGGAAACCTCCTCCACGTCACTACACTTTGAAGGCTCATGCCCCAATCTAGGGGTCAACCCATTCTAGGGAGCCCTTTCCTGAGCAAATAAAGGGAACTCTCCCCGGGTGTAGCCTCTCTCTTAACACCCGCTGACCGCTGTTCACATGGAACCGCTGTTGAACCGCTGTTCACATGGAAACCTCCACCGCCTCGGCCTTCAAAATTCTTGTTTGTATATCTGCTACGTCCACCAGATTTTAAAACACCAGCGAGAGCTCACTAGATACCAACAGAACCATCCCACTCTAGGGGCGAACCCATTCTAGGGAGCCCTTTCCTGCACAAAGGAAAGGGAACTTTTCCCAGCCTGTCTTGCCCCTATCAAAACCACGGGGACCAGACTACTTCCACTCTGCCAGCCTGTCTTGCCCCTATCAACTTTCTGCCACTCTGCCTTGCTGCCATACACCAGATGACTCACTCTACTCCTTGTGGTGTTCTTGTCACTATCATGGTTCCTCAGTGTGTTGGTGCTAATCTTTCTGCTGCTTTGTCCCTTTATTGGTGCCTTGTGGTTTTTTCTGACACTCTTTCTGCTTGCTATGTTCCCCCTTCATTGTGCTTTAGGATGTTGATGCCACTTGCCTTGCCACTTTGCCTGTCGTGCTGCCTTCGAGGGTTCATGCAACTGTTATCGGTGCTCTCTTTTGAAGCTGTGGTGTGTTTTTTATACTCTCACTGCTGCTTTACACCTCTGTTAAAGCACTCTTGCCACTCCTGGTACCCCTTTTCCCCTTTACAGTGCCTTAGGCTATTCATGCCACTTTGGAGCTCTTTTCTCGTTCTGATGATTGCTCCCCAGAAATTTCATCAGAATTGATAAGAAAACCCCAATTCTGCAGCCAAAAATTGACTTTAATAGCAAACGGAAAATGAATAAAACTAATCAACAAATTGGTTTTTCCCCCTATGAAACTAATGCAACTAATTTGGGTCCTGGCAAAACGAAAAACGAATCGAAACAAATGTTTTCCTTCTGCACATCCCTAGTGGTTTCATTACACATTGACCCAGACAAAGGACCAGTGAGTAAAAGTAAGATGCTAGAGAGGAGAGCAGCTGCAAACACTCTACTGGTCTCACTTCTATGAAAGGGGAAGAAGTGTTTGAGGCCTAACAGGCAAAGTAGCATTGTATGAGGCTTTGCCGAAGCTGGCTGCCACTCTGCATGGTGTCCTTGGCTTCTGCGGGTGCACAAGGGGGATCCTGAGGCAGATCAGGAAGTATCCCCATTGGTATCCCATAGCGTAGAGCTAGATTATGGAATACACAGCAGAGCAGCACTATATCTGCTATTCTGCATGGGGCATACATTAAAGCTCCCCCCATTTTCCAAACAGCAAAATCTACTTTTGAGAACTCTGAAGGTACGTTCTATGACATGGCGAGAGGCGAGTAGAACATAAGGCCTCATTGTACCTCGTTTCTGCCGGCGTATTGAGAATAGCAACAGGGGTGAGAAGCCAGGTCCTGCAACCATATCCTGAATCTCCAGTGGCAAAGTCAGAATGGGTGCATCATTTGCACCACCATCACTTTGAGGTATGGAAGGCATCCCACACCATGCTATAAAATAGTAGAAGCTAATCTTTAGCTTAGGATGAACCTTAAAAGCATAGTTCCCTATCCTAAGTCCATGCCACCTTTTTATGTGACACTATATGAACATTATGGCATGAGCTTAATATGTGGCAGATCTTCCAGACTAGGAAAATGCATCTGGGGATTCCATCAATTGTGTGGCTGCCCCTTACAACCAAGCTAAGACTACTCGTTCATAGCAGTCATCAAACCCTGAGGCAGTACATCAGAGCTGCCACACTTGTCGTAGCAGAAAAACCTCTACCTTGTGGTATGAATGTGCAAGTCCCTGGATGCTCTGCAGTATGTCCTCCAGAGATACAAATTTGTCTGTCCTGACACAGTGAATATGCTAGGCCCAAAAATGCACAGGCTGCAGCTTCTGGTTTACCTGTGTGATGACAAGACAAACTGCCTGACATCCTGGCTGACCCATCACTAACAGGGCACACCTGATCAGGGAGTGCTATTGGTGGGGACACTAAAAGGTTATGATTAACCCGTGAGATTTCAACTGCTCCAAATGGGAGGATCGAAAAAGACTAATATTTAAAATGAACCCGTAGAAAGCGTGTAGTGTCTATGTTGCATCCGTCGGTCGCAGATGGCTGCGACCGCTCTGCCTCACCTCTCTTTCACCCTTTTCCTCCTCCCTTGGAAGGATGGCTGCCTTCGCTGCTGTTTGCCGAAACCCTCGGCGTCTCCGAGCCAGCATGGGCGTCCCCGTCCTCCATGCTTCTTCCTGAGGCCTCCTAGGGCACGCACGCTGCCTATGTTTTTGAATACGTCATGGCGGGAACCTCGGGGGCGGCCCCACCACTTGATGTCAGTACCTCCAGGTATTTAAACCTCCGCTCTGCTCCAATACAATGAGTTAGCAAGGACTTCGGTTTTGCTACTCTGACCGCTTCTAAGCTGCTCGCTTGAACTCCTCACTACCCTCCAGGGTATCTCGCTCCTACAGAAGCTCTGGGTACCCGCTCCTCGGGGGCCTCTCGCTTCTACTTGCCCTCCGGAGTTAATCTGCCTAACATTAAGGACACTCGCCCATCGGGGGTCCTGTTTGCTTTCAGGAACCCTCGGTGCTCCTAGGTACTCGCACCTCAAGGGCCTATTCTGCTGAGGGTATCCTGCACCTCAGACCATGGGTCCCTCTCTTCATTCAACTACCAAAGGAAGTTATCTGTTGTCGCCGCGGTCGCCGCGTCAGCGACCGGGCTCCTACCTCCTCAGCTGGGTCCGGGGGTCTGCCGCAAGCCGCGGGAGCCAGGGCCGGCCTGGCCGCATGGCGGTGATCCTTCCTCGTGGAGGACGCTGCCGAGCTCGGGAGATGGCTCCGCCCCCGAAGGGGAACGCGCGCGCGCGAGGGGCCGGCTTTTGACGGTCCAGCACCCGGATGTGCTGAACCGCCCCTTCTCTGACGTCAGCACCGGCGGGGAATTTAAGTCGCCTTCACTCCTTCCTACTTTGCCTTGCAACGAGTTCACTTCGGTGGATTAGTTGCTGCTCCAGGTGCCTCTGTTTCTGCTTGTCAGTTTCAGCTTCCCAGTTTTCAGATTCCTGTGCCTGTCTTGATCCCGGACTGTCTTCTCGCTTCTGATTCCTGCTGCCTGCCTTGACCACGGATTGTCTTCTCGCTTCTGATTCCTGCTGCCTGCCTTGACCACGGATTGCCTTCTCGCTCCAGACTCCAGCTGCCTGCCTTGTTCACGGTACGTCTCTCTCTCCTGCCTTCACGCCTGTTCCAGTTCCGGTCCGGGTCTTCCACGCCAGTCCTCTCCTAAGTCCCAGCGGTCCGGGTCCCTACGGGCTCCTCCTGGGAGGACCTCGGACTTCCAGGGTGAAGCCACCTAAGTCCTAGCGACCCGGGCGTTCACAGCTCCTCTGGGGGCGTCACGGGTTTCCAGGCGAAGTTCCATCTACGGCTGTGCGTGTCTGCCTCCCGACCACTTCCCAACAAGGGTCGGCCCAAGGATCCACTTCCGGATTTCAACAGTTTCAACAGTTTGCAAGGCCATGGGTCCGGCAGACCTCGCCGGCTTACAGGCCATTCCGGGTCTGGCTCAGCGTCTGGTCCAGCAACAGCAAGTGTTAGACTCTCTGGCTGCCACCGTGGAACGCTTGGCTATGCGCATGGACACCGAACCTCAGGCTCCGGTTCCGGTACCAGTACCCGCACCAGTTCCAGTGGTAACACTTCATTCGCCCACGCAGCTTCCGGCTCCGTCCCGATACTCCGGAGATGCCAAGGCTTGCCGCGGTTTTTTAAACCAATGTTTCGTGCGTTTTGCTCTCCTGCCCAATCAGTTCCCATCGGATGGCGTCAAAGTGGCCTATATCTTTTCGCTCCTGGATGGGCGGGCATTGAATTGGGCGTCTCCCATGTGGGAGAAGAATGATCCAGCACTGAGTAATTTAGATCGATTTGTGGAGGATTTCAAGGCAGCCTTCGATGAACCTGCACGCCTGACCTCTGCGACCTCAGAACTGCTCCAGCTCCGGCAGGGCTCGCGGCCCCTTGCAGATTATGCTTTGGAGTTTCGCACGCTCGCCCTAGAAGTAGGCTGGCAAGATGATGCTCTCCGAGGCGTGTTCCTGGAGGGTCTGGCAGCCCAGATCAAGGATGAGTTAGCGGCCCGCGACCTTCCGGAGGACCTTAAAGGCCTCATCGACTTGGCAGGACGCATTGACCGTCAGCTTCAACAAAGAGCTAAGGAGGGGCGTCCTTCCCGACGATTGCCCTCATTCTCTTCTGTGCCCTCCAGGTCGGCGAACTCGGGGGCTCGGGGTTCCAACGCTCCGGCTGACACTTCCACGGAGGAGCCCATGCAACTTGGGAGGTCTTCTTTGTCGCCCGAGGAGAGGCAACGTCGTCGCGATCTGAGGCTGTGCCTGTACTGTGGCGGTAAAGGTCATTTCCTTGCACAATGCAAGGAACGGGCGGAAAACTCCCGCGCCTAGGTGTTCGAGAGGAGTGCTCCCTAGGCTGCCTCAAAGCAGCTCCTCAATGTACTGTACCAGTGACCTTGAGATATCCCGGTGGTTCTTTTCAGACCCAGGCCCTCATCGACTCCGGGGCTGGAGGGAACTTTATTACAAAGGATTTGGTACAACAGCTTCAACTCGCCACACAGCCTCATGAACCCCCCTTAAGGGTTACTTCGATTCAGGGCACACCCCTGTCTGGCTGTATTTCCACGGTTACCACGCCGCTTATTCTTCAGACTGGCTTGTTTCATACCGAGAAGATTTCTTTCTTGATTCTGGGAAGATCGGTACATCCGGTGGTTCTTGGATTACCCTGGCTTCAGCAACATTCTCCTGAGATCCGCTGGAAGGATTTTCAGATCACCCAATGGAGTTCCAAATGTTTTCACTCTTGCATTCAACCTAAGAAGGGACAACAGATTCTGCTGGCAAATACCGGACCCTTATTACCGTCTCCATATGCAGACTTCACAGATGTCTTTTCCAAAGAGAAAGCGGAACTGTTACCACAGCATCGACCTTTCGATTGCGCTATCGACCTGCTTCCAGGCTCCACTCCTCCTCGTGGGAGAGTATATCCCTTGTCTCAGCCTGAGACTCGGGCTATGTCGGATTATATTGCCGAAAATCTTGCGAAAGGGTTCATCCGACCTTCGAAGTCTCCCGCAGGGGCGGGTTTCTTTTTTGTTGCCAAAAAGGATGGTACCTTGAGGCCATGTATAGATTACCGCGGACTCAATGCCATTACTAGGAAGAATCGCTACCCGCTTCCTTTAATTCCTGAGTTATTAGACAGACTTCAAGGAGCCCGAGTTTTCACGAAGCTGGATCTCCGAGGGGCATACAATTTGGTCCGTATCCGTCCCAGGGATGAATGGAAGACGGCGTTCAATACCCGGGACGGGCATTATGAATACCTTGTGATGCCATTCGGCTTGTGTAATGCTCCCGCCGTGTTTCAACACTTAATGAATGAGGTTCTTCGGGATTTACTGCACTCATGCGTAATTGTGTATTTAGACGACGTCCTCATTCACTCTCCTGATCTGATCTCCCACCGGCAACATGTTAGGCAAGTCCTCCAGATCTTGCGGGATCATCAGTTATACGCAAAGTTTGAGAAATGTCTCTTTGAACAAGAGGCCTTGCCCTTTTTAGGGTATATCATCTCTGCGACTGGATTCCGTATGGATCCCAGCAAAGTGTCCGCCATCAGGAAATGGCCCCGGCCGGTGGGTCTAAAGGCTCTGCAACGTTTCCTAGGATTTGCAAACTTCTACCGACACTTCATTCCTCAGTATTCCCGATTGGTGGCGCCCCTAACCGCTCTAACCAGAAAGGGCGTGGACCTTCGAGTATGGCCTCAAGAGGCTTGTAGAGCCTTTGAAGTTTTAAAAGAGGCATTTCTCCAGGACACCTGTTTACGACATCCAGACCCGACACGGCCTTTCTTCGTTGAGGTGGACGCCTCTAGTTTGGCCGTAGGGGCAGTCCTGTCTCAGAACTCTAGTGCTGGTCATCTGCTACCCTGCTCCTACTTTTCCAAGAAGTTCTCTCCAGCTGAGGGCAACTACGGGATAGGGGATAAGGAGTTACTAGCAATTAAATTGGCGCTGGAGGAATGGAGACAATGGCTGGAAGGGTCTCTTCATCCGGTGACCATTTACACGGATCACAAAAATTTAGAGTTCCTGAATCAAGCCCAACGCCTAAATCCCAGACAAGCACGTTGGTCGCTTTTCTTTAATTGCTTTGACTTCGTTTTGAAATATCGTCCAGCTTCAAAAAACGTTCAGGCGGATGCCTTGTCCCGTTGCGAAGTAAAGGAAGAAAAAGAAGAGGTTCCACAACATATCATCGATCCTGCCAAGATCCAGGTAGCCAGTATCACAGTTTCTGCTCTTGGGCGAGTAGTGGTTGCCCGCAGAGATCGCAAAAAAATTCTCGCCTGGGCTCACGACTCCCTCTCCGGAGGTCACGCCGGAAGAGAAAGGACTCTCGATCTACTAAATCGCTACTATTGGTGGCCCAAGGTACGACAAGATGTACGACTATATGTAGATTCCTGCCCAGTCTGTGCAAGACAAAAACCTCTCAATGGTCGACCTTGGGGTCTTCTGCAACCACTACCCATACCCACGGAGCCGTGGACCCATATCGCCACGGATTTTGTTGTGGATTTGCCGGTATCTGAGGGTAACTCGGTAATATGGGTTACCGTGGATCGCTTCTCAAAAATGATTCACCTCGTCCCTCTGCCTAAATTACCTTCAGCACCAGAGCTAGCGCTACTATTCACCCAGCACATCTTTCGGTCCCATGGCCTTCCGCAGAGTATTGTATCAGACAGAGGTCCACAGTTTACTGCGCGTTTCTGGCGTGCTCTTTGCAAAAAGTTTGGGGTGCAGCTGAATTTGTCCACAGCATTCCATCCGCAGAGTAATGGACAAACTGAACGCATGAATCGGTCACTAAAGTGTTTCCTTCGAAGTTTCATCTCCGAGAGAGGGACTAACTGGGTTTCCCTGCTTCCTTGGGCCGAGTTCGCCTACAACAATCATACTCATGCAGCTACTGGACAAACCCCCTTCCAGATAGTATTTGGTCACCATCCGAGACCTCCTGTACCTGTTCCTATCTCCGTTCCTTCGCCAGCCGCTCAAACTGTTGCCCGTCAGTTCCATCAGCAATGGAGACTAATTCAACAGAGACTTGTCACAGCCTCGGAGAAATCCCAACGAAGTGCCAACTGCCACCGGCGGCCAGCCCCAGTGTTTCTACCTGGCACCAAAGTATGGTTGAGTACCAGAAACATCCAGTTGCCTAACCGAACTCGTAAGTTGGCACCTAAGTACTGCGGTCCCTTTCAAATAGCAGAACGTATTGGGCTAGTTTCTTACCGACTTCGCCTTCCCTCTTCTCTCCGCATACATAACGTGTTCCACGTTTCCCTGCTGAAGCCTGTGGTACTCTCACGGTTCCATCGTCCAACTACGGATGCATTATCTTCTTCCTCTGAGGATCCTACTTACCAAGTGCGGGAAGTACTGGATACCCGCTTCCACGGCCGTCGTTGGGAATACCTCTTGGCTTGGGAGGGTTGTGGTCCCGAGGAGAATTCTTGGGAGCCGGCTCGGAACATCTTGGACAAATCACTGCTACACCAGTTTCATATGGACAATCCCGGAAAGCCAGGGCCTCTGCGGAGGGGGCGTAAGAGGGGGGGTACTGTTGTCGCCGCAGTCGCCGCGTCAGCGACCGGGCTCCTACCTCCTCAGCTGGGTCCGGGGGTCTGCCGCAAGCCGCGGGAGCCAGGGCCGGCCTGGCCGCATGGCGGTGATCCTTCCTCGTGGAGGACGCTGCCGAGCTCGGGAGATGGCTCCGCCCCCGAAGGGGAACGCGCGTGCGCGAGGGGCCGGCTTTTGACGGTCCAGCACCCGGATGTGCTGAACCGCCCCTTCTCTGACGTCAGCACCGGCGGGGAATTTAAGTCGCCTTCACTCCTTCCTACTTTGCCTTGCAACAAGTTCACTTCGGTGGATTAGTTGCTGCTCCAGGTGCCTCTGTTTCTGCTTGTCAGTTTCAGCTTCCCAGTTTTCAGATTCCTGTGCCTGTCTTGATCCCGGACTGTCTTCTCGCTTCTGATTAGGGATGTGAATCGTTTTTCAACGATTAAAATTATCGTCCGATAATGTTTATATCGTCTTAAATCGTTATAGAACACGATACAATAGAAATTCTAACGATTTATCGTTAAAAATCGTTAAATCGTGTTAGTGCGCACTAACTCGAGCTAGTGCGCACTAACTCCCCGTTAGTGCGCACTAACTCGATTTAGTGCGCACTAACTGAAAATGATACAAATAAACACTTTCCAGGTCACTGAAGGTCAGTTAGGAATGAATATGTGTTCCTATTGGCTGGCTGCCCTCTTATCTATTGATGTTACCAAGGTTACCACTGAGGTGATGGTTGGGGGGATGGGAGATGGAACTGGAAACTAACGAACACCAACAGAAAATGAAACAAAGTGTTCACACTTCCCAGGTCAGTAAAGGTCACTTAGGAATGAATATGTATGTATGTATTCCTATTGGCTGGCTGTGCTCTTATCTATTGATGTTACCAATATGGTTGGGGGGATGTGAAATGGAAACAGTTGGAAGCTTGACAAAAAAAGTAATGTAATGATCAGCACTCACCTGACTAGAACTTGTTTGTTTATTATTTTTGTTAGCAGGCACCTGAAATGCTAGTGCATGTTGAATTTGCCAATCACTGTGCATTTTAGAAAGGTGGTCTGGCTGGAACTGTACACAGTTCAAATATATGTAATTGATTGTTGGTAAGTGTATTTTTTAAGTAGCCACACTGGCACCAGTATGTTTACTTTTCCTCCTACTTAACTCACTAGCTCAGCTTTGTAAGAAGGGCTTCTCTGCTTGTGTGTTGTTTTTGTTTGGTGTGAGGAGAGCAGAAACAGCAGATCTTTATTCAATCTACTACAGTCATCTCTTACAGTGCCCTATCCCTATTAATACCAGGAGTGTTGTGATCTTCCTGCACACAGTGCCCTAACCCTGATACCAGTCTGAGACAGCTCCCTCCCTGCATTACTAGTGAGAGGCTGGCTTCACAGACAGGGGGGAGCTGCCTGACCCTCACTCCTGACTTCCCCCATGTCCCAGCTAGTGAATGGTGTGTGGGTGAGGGGGGGGGGGGAGGATGGTGAAGTCTGAGACAGCTCCCTCCCTGCATTACTAGTGAGAGGCTGGCTTCACAGACAGGGGGGAGCTGCCTGACCCTCACTCCTGACTTCCCCCATGTCCCAGCTAGTGAATGGTGTGTGGGTGAGTGGGGGGGGGGGGAGGATGGTGAAGTCTGAGACAGCTCCCTCCCTGCATTACTAGTGAGAGGCTGGCTTCACAGACAGGGGGGAGCTGCCTGACCCTCACTCCTGACTTCCCCCATGTCCCAGCTAGTGAATGGTGTGTGGGTGAGGGGGGGGGAGGATGGTGAAGTCTGAGACAGCTCCCTCCCTGCATTACTAGTGAGAGGCTGGCTTCACAGACAGGGGGGAGCTGCCTGACCTTCACTCCTGACTTCCCCCATGTCCCAGCTAGTGAATGGTGTGTGGGTGAGGGGGGGGGGAGGATGGTGAAGTCTGAGACAGCTCCCTCCCTGCATTACTAGTGAGAGGCTGGCTTCCCAGACAGGGGGGAGCTGCCTGACCCTCACTCCTGACTTCCCCCATGTCCCAGCTAGTGAATGGTGTGTGGGTGAGGGGGGGGGGGGAGGATGGTGAAGTCTGAGACAGCTCCCTCCCTGCATTACTAGTGAGAGGCTGGCTTCACAGACAGGGGGGAGCTGCCTGACCCTCACTCCTGACTTCCCCCATGTCCCAGCTAGTGAATGGTGTGTGGGTGAGGGGGGGGGGGGGAGGATGGTGAAGTCTGAGACAGCTCCCTCCCTGCATTACTAGTGAGAGGCTGGCTTCACAGACAGAGGGGAGCTGCCTGACCCTCACTCCTCCGGGGTATTGTGATCTTCCTGCACACAGTGCCCTATCCCTGATACCAGGGGTGTTGTGATCTTCCTGCATGCAGTGCCCTATCCCTATTAATACCAGGAGTGTTGTGATCTTCCTGCATGCAGTGCCCTATCCCTATTAATACCAGGAGTGTTGTGATCTTCCTGCATGCAGTGCCCTATCCCTGATACCGGGATGTGTGCAAGAAGATCACAACACCCCCGGTATCAGGAATAGGGCACTGTGTGCAGGAAGATCACAACACCCCTGGTATTAGGGATAGGGCACTGTGTGCAGGAAGATCACAACACTCCTGGTATTAATAGGGATAGGGCACTGTGTGCAGGAAGATCACAATACCCCTGGTATCAGGGTTAGGGCACAAGTTCTAGTCACATTGACTGATCACATTACTTGTTTTGTCAAGCTACCAACTGTTTCCATTTCCCATCCCCCATATACTGTCAGTAGGAAACTTGGTAACATGAATAAATAAGAGGGCAGCCAATAGGAATACATATTCATTCCTAAACTGACCTTAACTGACCTGAAAAGTGTCAAACTGTATCATTTTCAGTTAGTGCGCACTAACTCCCAGTTAGTGCGCACTAACTCCCGTTACTGCGCACTAACTCGAGTTAGTGCGCACTAATCGGAAAAAACGATTTTTAACGATTTTTTAACTAAAAAATCGTGCCTAAGACGATTTTCTTGCCCTGCCACACGATTTCTATCGTTAAGACGATATGGAAAACGATTCACATCCCTACTTCTGATTCCTGCTGCCTGCCTTGACCACGGATTGTCTTCTCGCTTCTGATTCCTGCTGCCTGCCTTGACCACGGATTGCCTTCTCGCTCCAGACTCCAGCTGCCTGCCTTGTTCACGGTACGTCTCTCTCTCCTGCCTTCACGCCTGTTCCAGTTCCAGTCTGGGTCTTCCACGCCAGTCCTCTCCTAAGTCCCAGCGGTCCGGGTCCCTACGGGCTCCTCCTGGGGGGACCTCGGACTTCCAGGGTGAAGCCACCTAAGTCCTAGCGACCCGGGCGTTCACAGCTCCTCTGGGGGCGTCACGGGTTTCCAGGCGAAGTTCCATCTACGGCTGTGCGTGTCTGCCTCCCGACCACTTCCCAACAAGGGTTGGCCCAAGGATCCACTTCCGGATTTCAACAGTTTCAACAGTATCAGCACTGCTACTCTGTGAGTATCACTACGTTCCAGCTCTCCTCACTCCACCCTTCAGGTTCACAACCTATCCCGCACTGCGGAACACTACCGGCCCTTTGCTACATCTGGGTGAGACCATCAACTATAGAGACTGTTTGAGCTTTACTGTGATATCGCTGGACTACAGTACTGTCCGTTCCTTAGGCAAGATTCAAACTCATCAACAGCAGTATAGTAAAGCTTTCTTTCCTCAGTGCCTGCTTACTAAGAGTCTAGCCAATCATTTTGGTTCCCCACGGGACCCCTCCCCATGGGACGAGTCATCGCCACTTCAACCAAGAGTCCACAATATGCCACAAACCCAACAGATTGCTAACTCCATTGACTCGGCTCAGTTTGCAGCCTTGCAGGCCATTCCTGGCCTAGCCCAGCGGATCACTGAGCAACAAAGGTCTCTGGAAAGCCTGGCTGCTGCCTTCAATCAGTTACAGGCACAACTGAATACTTCAGCAATTCCAGTGAAATAATTTTTGTCTCCAGTGGTGACTGTCAAGACCATCGTACCGTTATCCATGCTTACCCGCTTCATGGATGAAGCACAGATGTGAAGAGGGTTTGTTAACCAACGCAGTATGCATTTTTCTTTGCAACCTACCCTCTTTCTCACAGAAGCTTCCAAGACCACCTATATCCTAACTCTACTTGAAGGAAGAGCCTTGCCTTGGGCTTCACTGTTATGGGAACATGAAGATCCTATCCTGAATGACCCATCAGGATTTCTGAAACTTTTCAAGTCTGTCTTCGATGACCTGGCTCGCCACACTGTCATTGGATCCACTCTGTTCAATCTCCAGCAAGCTAATAAGCCGCTATGAGACTATGCGATCGAATTCAAGACTTTAGCATCCGAACTACACTGGGACACAGGATGTTTATGTGCTATCTTAATGGAGGGCCTCAACTCTTGCTTAAAAGACGAACTGGTGGCTCGCGATCTGCCTGAGAATAGACCGCTGGATTCGAGACCGGACACAAGAGACTAAGAGTCCTTGGAAGCCCGACCCGGGAGCTAACCATCCTAAACGTGTGCTACTTGCCTCAAGCCTACCATCTGCACCCTTAGAAGATGATGAGCCTATGCAACTAGGACGAAGTCATTTAACTTCTAAACAAAGACGATTCCACAAACGCATGGGGTTATGCATGTACTGTGGTCAATCAGGCCACGCCATCCAAACCTGTCCCATCTGTCCGAGAATGACAGGCCTAGGATCTGCAGGACTCCTCCTCCTAGGCCTCACCGCTCCAACTCCTCCATTGTCTCTACCAGTTTCAATTATCTGCAGAAGCGTTGAGTGTCAGACCCTTGCCCTCATAGACTCTGGTGCCAGAGGAAATTTCATCTTAAAATGCTTAGCAGTGTTTCTCCCCTGCTTCAACGGCAGGGGAGAAACACCGCTACTTATAGAAACATAGAAACATAGAAATAACAGCAGAAGAAGACCAAACGGCCCATCCAGTCTGCCCAGCAAGCTTCACACTTCTTTTTTCTCATACTTATCTGTTTCTCTTGGCTCTTAGTAACCTTTGGTTCTATTTCCCTTCCACCCCCACCATTAATGTAGAGAGCAGTGATGGAGCTGCATCCAAGTGAAATATCAAGCTTGATTAGTTAGGGGTAGTAACCGCCGCAATAAAGCAAGCTACACCCATGCTTATTTGTTTTACCCAGACTATGTTATTCAGCCCTTATTGGTTGTTTTTCTTCTCCCCTTCCGAAGCAGAGAGCTATGCTGGATATGCGTGAAGTATCAGTTTTTCTTCTCCCCTGCCGTTGAAGCAGAGAGCTATGCTGGATACGTGTGAAGTATCAGTTTTTCTTCTCCCCTGCCGTTGAAGCAGAGAGCTATGCTGGATACGTGTGAAGTATCAGTTTTGCTTCTCCCCTGCCGTTGAAGCAGAGAGCTATGCTGGATATGTGTGAAGTATTAGCTATCTGCTTCAACGGCAGGGGAGAAGAAAAACTATGCTGGATATGCATTGAAAGTGAAGTATCAGGCTTATTTGGGTTGGGGTAGTAACCGCTGTAACAAGCCAGCTACTCCCCGCTTTGTGAGTGCAAATCCTTTTTTCCACATTTCCTCTTCCGTTGAAGCTTAGAGTGATGTTGGAGTCACAGTAACTGTGTGTATGTTTATTGAATAAGGGTATTATCTCCAGGTAGTAGCTGTCATTCTGGCGAGCCACCCACTCTTCATTGACGTCCTCTTGACTTTATGGATCCACAGTGTTTATCCCATGCCCCTTTGAAGTCCTTCACAGTTCTGGTCTTCACCACTTCCTCCGGAAGGGCATTCCAGGCATCCACCACCCTCTCCATGAAGAAATACTTCCTGACATTGGTTCTGAGTCTTCCTCCCTGGAGCTTCAAATCGTGACCCCTGGTTCTGCTGATTTTTTTCCTACGGAAAAGGTTTGTCGTTGTCTTTGGATCATTAAAACCTTTCAAGTATCTGAAAGTCTGTATCATATCACCTCTGCTCCTCCTTTCCTCCAGGGTGTACATATTTAGATTCTTCAATCTCTCCTCATAAGTCATTCGATGAAGACCTTCCACCTTATTGGTCGCCCTTCTCTGGACCGCCTTCATCTTGTCTCTGTCTCTTTGGAGATACGGTCTCCAGAACTGAACACAGTACTCCAGGTGAGGCCTCACCAAGGACCTGTACAAGGAGATAATCACTTCCCTTTTCTTACTCGATATTCCTCTCTCTATGCAGCCCAGTATTCTTCTGGCTTTAACTATCGCCTTGTCACATTGTTTCGCCGACTTCAGATCATTAGACACCATCACCCCAAGGTCTCTCTCCTGCTACTTCACACATATCCAGCATAGCTCTCTGCTTCAATGGCAGGGTAGAAAGTCCGCTACTTCACGCATATCCAGCATAGCTCTCTGCTTCAACGGCAGGGTAGAAAGTCCGCTACTTCACGCATATCCAACATAGCTCTCTACTTCAACGGCAGGGGAGAAAGTCTGCTACTTCACTTTCAATGCATATCCAGCATAACTCTATGCTTCAACGGCAGGGGGAATGAAGAAAAGTGGATATATATACAGACAACATAAGAACATAAGAAATTGCCATGCTGGGTCAGACCAAGGGTCCATCAAGCACAGCATCCTGTTTCCAACAGAGGCCAAATCAGGCCACAAGAACCTGGCAATTATCCAAACACTAAAAAGATCCCATGCTACTGATGCAATTAATAGCAATGGCTATTCCCTAAGTAAACTTGATTAATAATTGTTAATGGATTTCTCCTCCAAGAACTTATCCAAACCTTTTTTTAACCCAGCTACACTAACTTCACTAACCACATCCTCTGGCAACAAATTCCAGAGTTTTATTGTGCGTTGAGTGAAAAAGAATTTTCTCCGATTAGTCTTAAATGTGCTACTTGCTAACTTCATGGAATGCCCTCTAGTCCTTCTATTATTCGAAAGTGTAAATAACCGAGTCACATCTACTCGTTCAAGACCTCTCATGATCTTAAAGACCTCTATCATATCCCCCCTCAGCCGTCTCTTCTCCAAACTGAACAGCCCTAACCTCTTCAGCCTTTCCTCATAGGGGAGCTGTTCCATCCCCTTTATCATTTTGGTTGCCCTTCTCTGTACCTTCTCCATCACAACTATATCTTTTTTAAGATGTGGCAACCAGAACTGTACACAGTATTCAAGGTGTGGTCTCACCATGGAGTGATATAGAGGCATTATGACATTTTCCGTTTTATTAACCATTCCCTTCCTAATAATTCCTAACATTTTGTTTGCTTTTTTGACTGCTGCAGCACACTGAGCCAACGATTTTAAAGTATTATCCACTATGATGCCTAGATCTTTTTCCTGGGTGGTAGCTCCTAATATAGAACCTAACATCGTGTAACTACAGCAAGGGTTATTTTTCCCTATATGCAACACTTGCACTTCTCCACATTAAATTTCATCTGCCATTTGGATGCCCAATATTCCGGTCTTGCAAGATCCTCCTGTATTGTATCACAGTCTGCTTGTGATTTAACTACTCTGAATAATTTTGTATCATCCACAAATTTGATAACCTCACGCGTCGTATTCCTTTCCAGATCATTTATATATATATATATATATTGAAAAGCACCACTCCAAGTACAGATCCCTGAGGCACTCTACTGTTTACCCTTTTCCACTGAGAAATTTGACCATTTAATCCTACTCTCTATTTCCTGTCTTTTAACCAGTTTGTAATCCACGAAAGGACATCGCCTCCTATCCCATGACTTTTTAGTTTTCATAGAAGCCTCTCATGAGGGACTTTGTCAAACGCCTTCTGAAAATCCAAATACACTATATCTACCGGTTCACCTTTATCCACATGTTTATTAACTAGAGATGTGCATCGTTGTTAGGTATCGGGTCGGGATTCGGTCAGCTGCTTCGTTTTAAAATTTAGTTTTCCCACGTGTCATTTTTTTTTTTTTTTACGAACGGAGTTAGTGCACACTAACGGGCCTACTGCGCACTACCGGGGCGTTAGTGCGCACTACCAAAAACTGCAACTTATAAGTAAAACGTATCAATTTATAAGGAGTTCGTTTGCTAGAGGTATGGTTCTGAGTTCCCACTGGTTCGCACCACCTTGAAAACAGCCAATGGGAATGTAGAACCATTACTTTAACTCATCCGTAAGTAGTGCGCACTAACGCGAGTTAGTGCGCACAAGTGAAGACTGTGTGTGCACTAACTAAAGTTAGTGCGCACTACCTTGAGCATGCTCTGTGGGGTCCCCAGGGGCCATTTTGCTTCAAATACACGCACTAAGAAACACGCACTTAGTAGGACCTGAACTCTGTGAGTGTGACTACAGAGACTGTGAGTGACACTGACTACAGAGAAAGACTGTCATCATCAACTACTTCTCTACCACTGTAAGTATATTATATATAAATATATAAGGTTTTGTTTTAGTTTTTATACAGTATTACTTTACTAGTTACTTAGTTGGTTAAGTTAAATAGTTAATGCACTTTTTTTCGGTAAAGGAGCATAAAATAATATAAAAATAATATTAAATGAAGTTACATTAGGGGAAATTAAAAGTTTAACACACAAAGTACTTCATTTTATTTTATGCTAATTTAGTGAAAAAAAAGTTTAACACAGAGATTGTCAGTGTCAGACAGCTCCCTCCCTGCATTACTAGTGAGAGGCTGGCTTCACAGACAGGGGGGGAGCTGCCCGACCCTCACTCCTCCCCTCCCCCATGTCCCAGCCAGTGAATGGTGTGTGGGTGAGGGGTGAAGGCTGAGACAGCTCCCTCCCTGCATTACTAGTGAGTGGCTAGCTTCACAGACAGGAGGGGAGCTGCCCGACCCTCACTCCTCCCCTCCCCCATGTCCCAGCCAGTGAATTTATTTATTTATTTATTTATTTTATATACCGACATTCATCTCAATTGAGATATCACACCGGTTTACATTCAGGTACTGTAGGTATTTCTCTATCCCCAGAGGGCTTACAATCTAAGTTTTTTTGTACCTGAGGCAATGTAGGGTAAAGTGACTTGCCCAAGGTCACAAGGAGTGATAGCGGGACTTGAACCTTGGTCTCCTGGTCCACAGTCCAGTGCTCTAACCACTAGGCTATTCCTCCTCCCTGAATGGTGTGTGGGTGAGGGGTGAACGCTGAGACAGCTCCCTCCCTGCATTACTAGTGAGAGGCTGGCTTCACAGACAGGGGGGGAGCTGCCCGACCCTCACTTCTCCCCTCCCTCATGTCCCAACCAGTGAATGGTGTGTGGGTGAGGGGTGAAGCCTGAGACAGCTCCCTCCCTGCATTACTAGTGAGTGGCTGGCTTCACAGACAGGCGGGGAGCTACCCGACCCTCACTCCTCCCCTCCCCCATGTCCCAGCCAGTGAATGGTGTGTGGGTGAGGGGTGAAGGCTGAGACAGCTCCCTCCCTGCATTACTAGTGAGAGGCTGGCTTCACAGACAGGGGGAGAGCTGCCCGACCCTCACTCCTCCCCTCCCCCATGTCCCAGCCAGTGAATGGTGTGTGGGTGAGGGGTGAAGGCTGAGACAGCTCCCTCCCTGCATTACTAGTGAGAGGCTGGCTTCACAGACAGGCGGGGAGCTGCCCGACCCTCACTCCTCCCCTCCCCCATGTCCCAGCCAGTGAATGGTGTGTGGGTGAGGGGTGAAGGCTGAGACAGCTCCCTCCCTGCATTACTAGTGAGTGGCTAGCTTCACAGACAGGCGGGGAGCTACCCGACCCTCACTCCTCCCCTCCCCCATGTCCCAGCCAGTGAATGGTGTGTGGGTGAGGGGTGAAGGCTAAGACAGCTCCCTCCCTGCATTACTAGTGAGAGGCTGTCTTCACAGACAGGGGGGGAGCTACCCGACCCTCACTCCTCCCCTCCCCCATGTCCCAGCCAGTGAATGGTGTATGGGTGAGGGGTGAAGGCTGAGACAGCTCCCTCCCTGCATTACTAGTGAGAGGCTGGCTTCACAGACAGGCGGGGAGCTGCCCGACCCTCACTCCTCCCCTCCCCATGTCCCAGCCAGTGAATGGTGTGTGGGTGAGGGGTGAAGGCTGAGACAGCTCCCTCCCTGCATTACTAGTGAGAGGCTTGCTTCATAGACGGGGGGAGCTGCCCGACCCTCACTCCTCCCCTCCCCCATGTCCCAGCCAGTGAATGGTGTGTGGGTGAGGGGTGAAGGCTGAGAAAGCTCCCTCCCTGCATTACTAGTGAGAGGCTAGCTTCACAGACAGGGGGGGAGCTGCCCGACCCTCACTCCTCCCCTCCCCCATGTCCCAGCCAGTGAATGGTATGTGTGTGGGTGAGGGGGGGGGGGGGGAGCTGCCTAGCCTCTCCCTGCATTAGTGTGTGAGCTTCTGAACAAACAGGTGTCCTATAGCACATACTTTTTTTCATCTTCTTTTTTATTTTCTCATGGTAGGATGGAACGTGAAAGGGAGTCTGGTGAAGAGGACAGGGAGAGGGAGTCTGACTCCTCCCCACCGTCCTCCTCCAAGGTGGCAGCAAGGTCCAGGAAGCCCCGCTTTACCCGGGAAGATGTGGACCTCCTGGCTCGGCTCATCCTCCTGGATGAGAGGAACCTCTATACACCCCCAGGCAGCAGGCCTAACTTGGAAAGGGAGACTGCTGCCTTGGCCTCTCTCCAGGAGGAGTTTTGCCGGTGGGCCTCCTACCCTCATGAGGTTGAAGACCTCAAAAAGAAAGGTGAGAAATAATAATGTTGATCATATTATTTAATTATAAATTATGTATATTATTTTGTCATTGAAAACTGAATAGTGTATGATAGTAATACTAGCTACAGTAGCTAGTTGCATAGAGTGAGTTATATAATTATAAAGTAATAATTAACTACTATAAGTAATAACAGTTATAATGTTAAGTAAATATATTTTAAAAAAACAGAAATACTAGTAGCTACTAGCTAGCTAGCGACTAGTGTACCACCCTTACCCTATACTATACTAGTATTAATACTTAATAACTAGACTACAAAGGAAATAAAATTATCTGTGGTATATTATTGATATTTATATTTATCGTTTTGAAATGATGGTATTTGGGATTCTTTTGAAAGCCACATTGAAATATAAATTAAATAGTATTTTGTTATTACTAAATTTTGTATGTTGCATAAAAAATAATCTAGTAGGTCAAGGCAAAACATGGGCATGTTGTAATAATTAATCAATGTTATTCTTTTTCCTGTGTATTCCTCTAATTTTCAGGTTGCCATTTGCGATTGCACGAGGGTAGGTGGCTCGAGGAGGTCCGCCGAATCTTGCCCCATTCCTTGCCTGGTAGGTTGTTTTCAGAATACTACACAAGAACAACACATTACACAACTATTCAATTAATTGTAATGGAATTTGTGTTTAATTATGTTTGTTTACTATAACAGTGAATGAATCATTGTGTCTGATCTCATTCTTGTTTTTAAAATTTTAACTGTTGTTCTCTGAATTTTGATTTGTCTTGTACAGAACTACACCCAGGCAGGGATGAGGCGGGGCTTCCTGGGCCTAGCAGGAGGCAGAGCTGCCACCAGAGGAGGACGGAGGCACCAGCGAGGACTAGTGGTCTAGGTAATAACATATCTTGGCCAGTACAGTAGTATATATTATCTGAGGCTGAAAAACAAAATCTTTTTTTTTATATCAGTCAGTTATAGTGGCTGGGGAATGGGGGGATGTGTGTATTTATTTATTTATTTATTTATTTGTATATATTAAATGACACTGAGTGGCTATGAGAGTAAACTAAAGAATTGAAGGTGAAAGAAAAGAAGAGGTTTGTAGTGTACCTCCTACCATCATATTCTGTGTAACCTGAGAGTGACTATTATTTCTCCTTCCAATCCTTCAAGTTATGTATTATCTCTAATCTATGTTGATTGATTTGATATCCCTCCACTCTCCCCCATCCCTCCTTCTCCCCTGCGATGGACTCCTCATTTTTCTATAACACTCAAGGTCAATAAACTAAGTAAGGGGTAGATTATTTTATAAACTTGCTCGCACGCATCCAGTATTTGCTTATTTATTTGTCATATCTGACTATGTAATGTATGTAAGGTATTGTTCTGTGTCTCATGTTGAATTATTTTTTTTTTACATTTCTTTACAGGACAAGAGGAACCTCCGGCGGCCCAGCGGCCAAGCACCAGGACCAGCACCAGCACTACTACTGCCGTACTTCCTCCAGGATCTCCTCCTAGCTGTAAATGCTGTGCACAGTTTTGAAAGCTGGAGGAGATCCTGCAGGAAGTACGGCAGTTCAAGGCGAAATATGATGCCGACTTCATGATGTTGCAGCAGAAGGTGACTGACGTGCAGGACAGTGTCAGCAATGTGGAGAAGAGGTTGTCAGCCCTGGAGGAGGCCCCTCAGGAGCAGAGGGAAATGGCTTCTCCTCCTCACGAGATGCCTCATGAGGAGGAGGTGCCATTTCCCTCTCCTCCAGAGCAGGCTCCTCCGGGGGCGGCACCCTCCTCTCCACATGAGTCTGACCCTGCTGCAACATCATGAAGTCAAGGCATCATATTTCGCCTTGGCCTGGACTCCCTCCACATTTTTTTTTTTAATAAAAATAAAAATATATATTTATTTTATTTACATTTGTTAAAAATTTTTTATACAGTATTGAAAATGTTTGTTTGTTCTTTTTTATATATTATTTATGAGTTATTTAACTAATAATAATTAATTATTCCAAAATTAAATAGTATGGTACTACTAAATTACAGAGAGCAGACATGTACGGAATACGGATGTACGTCTATTATAATCCAACAAATTTCAATGTTTTTGTACTAGTAACTAAGTTAGTCATACACTTCCATAAAACATTCAGTCTGGCTGAATTAGCACAAGTTGTATACTTGTGAGCAGTAGCGCCAACGTCAAGGCTTCAACCATGGCTACTGACCATTCACACATCTTTCAACCTGGCCAATGCAATATTGTGCAGTGTGCACTGTGCAGCACTCAAGCTACTGCAATGACTCACACGTCGATGCCAAAAATTGCTGCATGACCAAGACAGCCATTTGAAGCAGAAAATGTAATGCTTCAAATACTAAAGTAGGAGTAAGAAAAAAGCAGAATCATGAACAAAAAATCCTTCAGAAATGTACAACTTCTGGGTGCTCAGTTTTCTCTTTTTATTAGGATTTCTTAAGGTCTTTTGTTTGTTCCACATGATTCTGATTTCTTAGTCCTAGTACTAGTAGTAGTAGTTAGTTAGTTCCTGTAGTCTGTTAGTACTTTACTATTACTAAGTTAGTATTGCTATGAACAACAATACTGGGACTGGCAGAATTACAGGCATTAAAATACATTCTCTGCTTTAAATGGGCTCCTAGGACACATGGAAAATTTTGGTATCAAAGTATATCTATTCTATTCTGCAATCTCTGCATACATTACCAGTACACAGCTACACACACACTCAAGGGTGTTTGTATATATTTGGTTAATCAATATATTGTTACAGTAGTGGATATAACAGTAACAGGTATAGCTAGCTAGTAGCTAGCTACTACTAGTACAGCCACTAGCTACTTAGTTAGAGTAGCAACCTCTCTGTGCGCTGTAAGTGCAATTTAATATTGTATTGGCCTGAAATTCTTTCATACTTCATTCACACAATCATGCTGTCGGAGATGGATGCTGAGGCAGAGGAACCCAGTGAGGACTTGCCTGCCTCAGAGGTGGACACTGGGGGAAAGGAGCCTGGGAGTGAGAAGCCTGTGTCGGGGATGCAGCTGGACAGAGTGTTCATGTCTTGTGACTCCCGGCCTGGCTTCTCCTGGGGGCCACAAGAGGCAGCAGCGGCAGTGTTGTGGTAGCGGCACTGCCGGGCGCCCCAGCAAGCGATGCGGGGAGCACAGCTGCATAGAGCCAAGCCTCTCTTCCACCCCTTGACCTTGGATCTCGGGCCTCGACAAGAGGCTCACTCCTCCCAGTCACAGGGAAAGTTCAGATACCCAAGCAGTAGGGATGTGAATCGTTTTCCATATCGTCTTAACGATAGAAATCGTGTGGCAGGGCAAGAAAATCGTCTTAGGCACGATTTTTTAGTTAAAAAATCGTTAAAAATCGTTTTTTCCGATTAGTGCGCACTAACTCGAGTTAGTGCGCACTAACGGGAGTTAGTGCGCACTAACTGGGAGTTAGTGCGCACTAACTGAAAATGATAAAATTTGACACTTTTCAGGTCAGTTAAGGTCAGTTTAGGAATGAATATGTATTCCTATTGGCTGCCCTCTTATTTATTCATGTTACCAAGTTTCCTACTGACAGTATATGGGGGATGGGAAATGGAAACAGTTGGTAGCTTGACAAAACAAGTAATGTGATCAGTCAATGTGACTAGAACTTGTGCCCTAACCCTGATACCAGGGGTATTGTGATCTTCCTGCACACAGTGCCCTATCCCTATTAATACCAGGAGTGTTGTGATCTTCCTGCACACAGTGCCCTATCCCTAATACCAGGGGTGTTGTGATCTTCCTGCACACAGTGCCCTATTCCTGATACTGGGGGTGTTGTGATCTTCCTGCACGCAGTGCCCTATTCCTGATACCGGGGGTGTTGTGATCTTCTTGCACACATCCCGATATCAGGGATAGGGCACTGCATGCAGGAAGATCACAACACTCCTGGTATTAATAGGGATAGGGCACTGCATGCAGGAAGATCACAACACTCCTGGTATTAATAGGGATAGGGCACTGCATGCAGGAAGATCACAACACCCCTGGTATCAGGGATAGGGCACTGTGTGCAGGAAGATCACAATACCCCGGAGGAGTGAGGGTCAGGCAGCTCCCCCCTGTCTGTGAAGCCAGCCTCTCACTAGTAATGCAGGGAGGGAGCTGTCTCAGACTTCACCATCCTCCCCCCCCCCCCTCACCCACACACCATTCACTAGCTGGGACATGGGGGAAGTCAGGAGTGAGGGTCAGGCAGCTCCCCCCTGTCTGTGAAGCCAGCCTCTCACTAGTAATGCAGGGAGGGAGCTGTCTCAGACTTCACCATCCTCCCCCCCACCCCTCACCCACACACCATTCACTAGCTGGGACATGGGGGAAGTCAGGAGTGAGGGTCAGGCAGCTCCCCCCTGTCTGTGAAGCCAGCCTCTCACTAGTAATGCAGGGAGGGAGCTGTCTCAGACTTCACCATCCTCCCCCCCCCCCCCCCTCACCCACACACCATTCACTAGCTGGGACATGGGGGAAGTCAGGAGTGAGGGACAGGCAGCTCCCCCCTGTCTGTGAAGCCAGCCTCTCACTAGTAATGCAGGGAGGGAGCTGTCTCAGACTTCACCATCCTCCCCCCCCCTCACCCACACACCATTCACTAGCTGGGACATGGGGGAAGTCAGGAGTGAGGGTCAGGCAGCTCCCCCCTGTCTGTGAAGCCAGCCTCTCACTAGTAATGCAGGGAGGGAGCTGTCTCAGACTTCACCATCCTCCCCCCCCCCCTCACCCACACACCATTCACTAGCTGGGACATGGGGGAAGTCAGGAGTGAGGGTCAGGCAGCTCCCCCCTGTCTGCGAAGCCAGCCTCTCACTAGTAATGCAGGGAGGGAGCTGTCTCAGACTTCACCATCCTCCCCCCCCCCCCTCACCCACACACCATTCACTAGCTGGGACATGGGGGAAGTCAGGAGTGAGGGTCAGGCAGCTCCCCCCTGTCTGTGAAGCCAGCCTCTCACTAGTAATGCAGGGAGGGAGCTGTCTCAGACTTCACCATCCTCCCCCCCCCCCCCCTCACCCACACACCATTCACTAGCTGGGACATGGGGGAAGTCAGGAGTGAGGGTCAGGCAGCTCCCCCCTGTCTGCGAAGCCAGCCTCTCACTAGTAATGCAGGGAGGGAGCTGTCTCAGACTTCACCATCCTCCCCCCCCCCTCACCCACACACCATTCACTAGCTGGGACATGGGGGAAGTCAGGAGTGAGGGTCAGGCAGCTCCCCCCTGTCTGTGAAGCCAGCCTCTCACTAGTAATGCAGGGAGGGAGCTGTCTCAGACTTCACCATCCTCCCCCCCCCTCACCCACACACCATTCACTAGCTGGGACATGGGGGAAGTCAGGAGTGAGGGTCAGGCAGCTCCCCCCTGTCTGTGAAGCCAGCCTCTCACTAGTAATGCAGGGAGGGAGCTGTCTCAGACTGGTATCAGGGTTAGGGCACTGTGTGCAGGAAGATCACAACACTCCTGGTATTAATAGGGATAGGGCACTGTAAGAGATGACTGTAGTAGATTGAATAAAGATCTGATGTTTCTGCTCTCCTCACACCAAACAAAAACAACACACAAGCAGAGAAGCCCTTCTTACAAAGCTGAGCTAGTGAGTTAAGTAGGAGGAAAAGTAAACATACTGGTGCCAGTGTGGCTACTTAAAAAATACACTTACCAACAATCAATTACATATATTTGAACTGTGTACAGTTCCAGCCAGGACCACCTTTCTAAAATGCACAGTGATTGGCAAATTCAACATGCACTAGCATTTCAGTCACAAGTTCTAGTCACGTGAGTGCTGATCATTACATTACTTTTTTTGTCAAGCTTCCAACTGTTTCCATTTCACATCCCCCCAACCATATTGGTAACATCAATAGATAAGAGCACAGCCAGCCAATAGGAATACATACATACATATTCATTCCTAAGTGACCTTTACTGACCTGGGAAGTGTGAACACTTTGTTTCATTTTCTGTTGGTGTTCGTTAGTTTCCAGTTCCATTTCCCATCCCCCCAACCATCACCTCAGTGGTAACCTTGGTAACATCAATAGATAAGAGGGCAGCCAGCCAATAGGAACACATATTCATTCCTAACTGACCTTCAGTGACCTGGAAAGTGTTTATTTGTATCATTTTCAGTTAGTGCGCACTAAATCGAGTTAGTGCGCACTAACGGGAGTAGGCCTAACTCGAGTTAGTGCGCACTAACACGATTTAACGATTTTTAACGATAAATCGTTAGAATTTCTATTGTATCGTGTTCTATAACGATTTAAGACGATATAAACATTATCGGACGATAATTTTAATCGTTGAAAAACGATTCACATCCCTACCAAGCAGTGGAAAATTCGTTTTGATGAAAACCAATTGCTCGACTAAGTCTGGAGACAAACGTGCACGGTGTGGACTCACTATGTTCCCTGTCATTGAAAATACTCTTTCACTTTGCACACTTGTTGGCGGGCAGGAAAGAAAGTGCTGTGCTAGTATTGCAAGATCAGGCCACATTGAAGCTTTCTGTGCCCAATATCTCAAGGGATCTGAGTCCATGCTCTGAATTGGCTCAGACAGAAAACTCTTAACATGCACTTCTGAAACATTCTCCTGCAGGTAGGACTCAGTAGTCACTCTTCTGCCAACAGCTGATGCGATTCTTGTGACATGGCAGCCAGTTCATTAAATTTGGAATGACTAATAATTTGATGTGTCATGGAAGGGGTAGGGGAGCAGCTGATCATACTAGTACTTGAGCAGGATGGAGTTGGAGACTGAGAGAATGATACTAATTCTTTTTCATCGTTACCAGTGGAACAGACCCTGTTTGACATTATGTTTTCAACCATTTTAATCAACTTTTTTTTCCAATGTATAAGAGCATTGTTCTTGAGAGCAATACTGCCTTTCACATGTGGGTCACACATCGTGGCTAACATATAGCAATCCCTTTGCATGAGAGGTTTAAATCTTTTTTTGAACTTGTTCTTTTAAGCATTTAACAAGCATTAACACTTCCTTAGAGAAATCTGGCTGATGCAGAAATTCCTCTAATACCTCCTCCAGATAGTTTATTACAGGGATGACACCACCCAAAGTGGCTTTAGCTGAACTCAATGCATCAGTATATACTTTGAAAGGCTTGAGGACATGCACCATCTGTGCAATGTTTGTCCAGTCCTGACATCCAAGAGGATTTTCCAATCCAATTTCAGTTGCCATTGCCAAATCATGAAGAGGTGTCTGCTGTTCAGACAACCTCTCCAACATAAGATAGGTGGAATTCCATCTGGTAGGCACATCCTGAAGAAGATTGTGCAAAGGTGTGCCAACTGCTATTTGCCTCTTTCTGAGTTGCTTCCCACTTTTTACACTACGATTGAAATGCCCGGCTATTTTGCGACACTTTTCAATCAACCGCTTCAGGAGTTGACTACTACAACTAGTAGTACCACCTTCCTTGCCACTAAGCCCCAAAGCATCCCTCACTATCAGATGCAGGGTATGTGCAAAGCATCGGATGCCGTTGAATCCACCATCAGCCAGAGCCTTAATAATATTTATTTATTTTATTTATTTAGCAGTTTTCTATACCGACCTTCATAGTAGATAGCCATATCGGATCGGTTTACATTTTAACAAAGGGTAAAACTGAGGTAACAATTCTGGTAAATAATAGATAACAAAGGAAAAGGAATAAGTCAAAGTTACAATCAACAAGGTATGGAAAACTTGGAGGCTTAAAGACAAGCTGGAAGGAAGATAGAGGCAGGTAGAATAAATATAACATGATACGAATAATTTAACGGGTTAGAGCATATGCTTTAACCAGGAAATGCCAGTTGGAACCATTGTCAGTAATGAAATATCCATTTAAGCCAGTTGGAACCATTGTCAGTAATGAAATATCCATTTAAGCATTCCATATCACTGCTTCTAAGGAGCCCATTCCATTTTTCCATCATCCCCTGAATTGCGTGTAAGATATTTTCTGAAGTATGTCTCTTGTCTAGAACTTGAGCATGCAGTAAAGCCCAATGGTATCCTGGCGAAACCTTTTTGGAGCTGCTGGTACTACTGCTGCCACTGCCAATGCTGCTTACAGGTATTAATGCCTCATCCAGCTGCCACCAATGTGCTGTTAGAGACAAATATGCATGCATTGCATTCATACTAGTCCAAACATCAGTGGTGAGATGGATGCTCCTCCCCTTTGCCCTTGCCATCACAATCTGCATTTCAGCATGACATTTTCTGTATAGGGAAGGAAGCACCTGACGGCTAAATGTACTTCTTGAAGGAAGTTTGTAGTAAGGGGCGAAATAATGGAGCATCCGCTTAAGTCCCTCATTTTCTACAATCTGCAGTGGCTGATCATCCAAAGCAATCATTAGAGCAATATGTCGTGTACCCACTTTGGACATTGCCTGCTTCCTGCTCTGTGACATTGCAGAAGAACACCACCCCATCTGCTCCATGGTAGCTTGCCACTGCTGCTGGGGATGAGGAAGAGAAGACTGCTGCTTCTGCAGATGCACACAATCTGTATCTTCTTTAGTACTACTACTTTCCTTCTGTGGCTGCTTCCCTGTTGCTTTACTTGAAGCTGGGCAAGCACGGTGGGACCAGCTTCTTCTGCAAGCAACAGTGCTCTATGTTCTCTTTCAAGGTGATATTTCATGTTGCTGTTAGTAAGATGTCCAATAATTCTTCCACGGCTCACCATCTTTTTACAATGGATACATTGTCCAAATCTCTGGTCAGCCACAACATGATAATGATTCCAAATCTTTGATGTCCTTGTACTGTTCCTTACTCTAGGCTGGATACTTGTTGTCATTTTCATACTAGTAGTAGAAATAGTAGTAGTAGTAGTAGTTTTAGTCACATGTGGATGTTCAAATGGTGTAGGGGACAGGGTACCAGCAATACTGCTGGCACTGGCAGTAGTTGTTTGTTTTGCAATCTGACTAACATTGTCATTGCTGGTGTTCTCCTCCTCCTCCTCCTCAGAATGTTTACTAGCCAAAAACTCCTGATCATCCTCCTCCTCAATATCTGATTCATCATCATCATCCAAGACTTTCTGTAGCACCATTCTTTCATCTAAGATTTTCACCTTTTCCTGAAATTTTGCTCGTTCCTTCCCTTGCAACAAGTTTCCTTGCGCTTCTACATCCTCTTTCTTCTCAAAAAAATCGCAGTTTTTTCCTAGGGACTGGCAGACAGCTCTTTCCGGTAGCACTAGCACCAGATTTTTTTCCAGAGGGTACTGGTAGTGGCATGATGATCCTGTGGTCAAAGAAATATATAATAAATATAGTACATTAAACAAGTTAATAAATTAGTTTGGTATTCATTTTTAAAACTTTATTGAGCTAATAGCATTAGCTATTGCTAAGGCTACCCCCAGACCACAGGACAAAGAAGGATATAGTGATTATTTATTAATAGTCAGTGAGTGACACTGACAATTGATAATTTGATATAGTATATATATTATATTGCAATTGCAGTATTATATTATTTATACCATGCATTGGCCAGAGCATCAAACTGCAGCAGACTGAGTCTGAAACTAGGCTGCAATACTTCACTCATTACATTAGCCTCCTGGCAGGACTGGCTAGGCTTTTCTGCAAGCCAAGCATTGAGGTTAGAGCAGTTGTGAGACTGCAATCCTATTCCTATTTTTTCCTATCCTTTTCAGGCCTATTCTGTTCTTTGGACTAAAATAACTTCTCCCTCCCACTTCAAGTCTTACCCACAAATCTCACACACAGGAGCAGAAGCCTCAAGCCAAGCACAATATAGATACATAATATAGGATATTGGACAGACTATTGGCCAATTATAGGTTTAGTAGTAGAATTGATTTGATAGTAGTGACTCACTGGCTTTAATAGCTAGCCATAGCCAGTGACACTAGGCTAATAGCCAAGCTAGCTATAATAAATCTAGTAGATTAAACACATTAATACATCTATATAATATTGATAAATATAATATTATATTATTTATAAATCTATTAAAACTCTACTGCTGCAATGCACAGAAAGCAGTCAAAGCACCTACCTTGTCCTTTATAAGCACTGCTGCTGGAGTGCTGGTGCCTATGCCTAGGCTAGGAATGCTGCGAACGAAGAGCTCACTCAAGAAACAGAAAAAAAAAAGTAGAGCTCACTGGTTGTGGCTATTGGCTAGTGGTACTGGCTGCTAGCTATATAGGCTACTGTGGCTAGTGGCTACTGGCTGGCTAGTATCATAGACTGATACTATCAGCTAGCTAAGCCAGCTACCCCTTATTAATAACAATAAAGACTGTATAATATTAACTATCAATCAACAGCTGCAGCTAGCTATAATGACTGATTGAATAAAGAGCTGATGTTTTCTCCTCAAACCCACAAAACAAAAGCAACACATAAGCAGAGCACCCCTTATTATATAGCTATTATAGCTAGCTACTGACTAAAAGTAGGAGGGAAAATAAACCTATTAATTTAAGTGGCCAATTCAAAAATGATGCTAATGAATATTATGCATATATCAAACAAATTCTAGTCACATGACTGATGACATAATCACAATAATCACAGACACACTACAGTAGGATTAGAACTTCAAGCTAATAGCTCTATCCCCCATTCCCATGCCCCATTCCCCATCCCCCATATAAAACAATCTGTAAAAAACAGCACCTCGGCTGTTGGTAACCTTGGTAATGAATAAATAACAAGAAGACACCCAATAGGAATACATATTCATCCTTAAATTGACAAAAAAGTATCAATTTAGTATCAATTTGTATTACTGCGCACTAACATATATCAATGCGCACTGTCATATACATAGTGCGCACTTTTAATCCGTTAGTGCGCGGTATGGTGTGGCGGCATTTACTGCGCCCTAATTCCAGAGAATGCGCACTAACGGATAATCCATGCGCACTAACATCTGTTAGTGCGCAGTAATTCAAAAACGACTTTAACCCGAAAATTCGTGAAATTTTTATTTTTTTTTCCCAATTGCCGAACAATGATGAATTATACCATGTCGTTGGCATTGCCTAATTCGTGAAAAACGAATGCACATCTCTATTATTAACCCCTTCAAAAAACTGAAGCAGATTTGTTAGGCAAGACTTCCCTTGGGTAAATCCGTGTTGACTGTGTTCCATTAAATTATGTCTTTCTATATGCTCTACGATTTTGATCTTGAGAATAGTTTCCACTATTTTTCCCGGCACTGAAGTTAGGCTCACTGGTCTATAGTTACCCGGATTGTCACTGGAGCCTTTTTTAAATATTGGGGTTACATTGGCCACCCTCCAGTCTTCAGGTACAATGGATGATTTTAATGATAGGTTACAAATTTTAACTAATAAATCAGAAATTTCATTTTTGAGTTCCTTCAGTACCCCAGGATGCATACCATCAGGTCCAGGTGATTTGCTACTCTTTAGTTTGTCAATCTGGCCTACTACATCTTCCAGGTTCACAGTGATTTCGTTCAGTTCATCTGACTCATCACCCCTGAAAACCATCTCCGGAATTGGTATCTCCCCAACATCCTTATTAGTAAACATGGAAGCAAAGAATTCATTTAGTTTTTCTGCAATGGCCTTATCTTCCCTAAGAGCCCTTTTAACCCCTCAGTCATCTAATGGTCCAACCAACTCCCTCACTGGTTTCTTGCTTTGGATATATTTTAAAAAGTTTTTATTATGAGTTTTTGCCTCTCTGGCCAACTTCATTTCAACAAGGACTGAATTACATAGTCTAGGTAAACAAATAAGCAAGGGTGTAGCTTGCTTATTGCAGCGGTTACTACCCCTAACTAATTAAGCTAGATATTTCACTTAGATGTAGTTCCAACACTGCTTTACACTCTGAAACCATCTCCTTCCTCATATTGGAAAAGGCCATGCATCCAGTGGTACTTGAACTGACCTGGCTATAAGATCATATGCTACAGTTTAACTGGGCAATGCTGGAATTATCCCGGTGGGGACTTGGCTGTCATGGCCGGTGTCTTGCGGAAGTCTCGCCACTAATATGCGAACGGCTCGCACGACTCTCTGCTACCGGCAGGGGAGACCCATCGGGGTCAAAGCCCAGAGCCTAAGCCCGCAGCACCTAGGCAAACATTAACACCGCGACTTACCCACCAGGAGTCCCTGCTGTAACACGCCGCCGGACTGACGCTCTACGGCCCACCCCTGCCGCATCACTTCCGGTGCTAGAGACATTTAAATCAGAGACCCCCTCTTCGGCGTCTCGCGCAGAAGGAGCGTGACTAAGGGGCAGGCCCCTTAGTGCGCCCCTTTGTGCCACCCCAGTGTTCTCCTCCTACTCTTAATGTATCCACTCACCCATTAGCCTATATTCTACCTTCCCCTCCCACTTCTCCTCTAATAACTGTACTCTTTCCGCCCTCTCTCCCTACAGCCATTCCCCCTGCTGAATTAACCGGAATAAATCCCCTCCCTTTTTCCACCCTCACGGCTGGCTAACCGCTCCCTACCCCTGTACTCCCATTTCCCTCAATACTTCTCACTATCCTCTCCCTTATTACCTTATATTACCCCCTCCGTTGCCCCCTCCACCCTTACCACTGCCCTAATCCACCCCCTCAGCCCTCTCTGCCCCCACATTATACGTTCCTAGCACCCACCCACCATGCAACCCTACCTGATCCCCATTCTTAAATACCACAATCCTTCTGCCGTCCTAATCCTCACATGCCTCCACTTCCCTACAGATCCCTAATCCCCAAAATCACCATCCCACTCACCCAACTCATCGGCCTCACCACCTTCGCCATCCTACTCCTCAATGCACAATCCATCATTTAAAAAAACCATATTACTAAATGACATCCTATCTGAAGACCGACCTGACATCTGCACCATCACAGAGGCATGGCTAAAGTCCACTGACACCGTCCTGATTAACCAACTCCCCACTGATCAATAACCTACTACGCGACACAACTGAAAAAAGCATTCGGAAACCCAAAAATTCACCATAGTACGAGAATTAACAACTATATCAGAACCACCTGCTATGATAACAAATGATCTCTGTAATAAAATAGCACAATTCTTTACAAAGAAAATTGAGACAATCTTCAGAATTTAAACACCTCCCACTGCCAAAATCACTCATCCCAATCTGTGCCTGTAACTTCTCAGAATTCACAAACATAAATGATGCCACAATCATAAATATACTTACCAAATCTAAACCATCAAAAAGCCCTTTTAACCCATGTTCAGGATCCATACTCAAATCAAGTAAAGAACACATTGCCCCTTTCATATCTCAAATAGTAAATGCATCTTTATCCCAAGGAATCTTTCCCGACTCCCTGAAAAAAACATCAGTCACCCCTATACCAAAAAAGAAAAATCAAGATCCTTTAAACTTATCAAATTACCGTCCAATTGCCACATTAACATCCATCGCAAAAATAATTGAATCCGTTGTACTTCACCAAATTTCATCGTACATTGAAGAAAATAACATTCTTCATCAAAACCAACACGGTTTCAGGAAAGGACATAGTACTGAATCCCTTCTCATATCTGTCTTTGACACCATCATCAGAGGATTCGATGCAAACGTAAATTACATACTGGTAATGATAGATATATCCGCTGCCTTCGATACTTTAAATCATACCATACTCCTGTCTAACCTACAGCAAATTGGGATCACAAATACAGCTTTACAATGGTTTACATCATTTCTACAAAACCGTCCACAGAGAATATCCTTAGGAAAATCAAAATCTGACTGGTACACAACTAATACGGGTGTCCCACAAGGCTCATCCTTATCTGCACTACTTTTTAATATCTATCTCTTACCTCTTTGTCGACTTCTAGATGGTTTAAACTTAAATTTCAAACTATACGCAGACGATATCCAATTTATCCTACCTTTCACTGAAACATGGCCCAAAACACTTTCACTACTTCAAATTTATCTAGAAACAATAAAAACCTGGTTAGCTCACAATCGACTCAAACTGAACGCAGCGAAAACAGAACTAATTTACTTATCTACTATTCCTGATTCCACTCAACGCCCTCCAAAACCATTCACTTTTGATGGACAATCTATATCAATAACTAACCATGCTAGAAACCTTGGCATAACAGTAGATTCTAAGTTATCTCTATCAAAACACATATCAGAAACAGTCAAAAAATCATTTTTCAAGATACACATGTTAAAAAAACTAAAGCCACTTCTGCTGTCATCAGACTTCCGAACCGTAGCACAAGCTTTAATATTATCAAATCTGGATTATTGTAATGCACTATACATTGGACTCCCACTATCATCTTTACGCCCACTTCAGCTTATCCAGAATGCTACTGCTAGACTGATTTTCAACCTTCCTAAAAGAGAACATATCTCCCCATTACTCCAACATTTACACTGGCTTCCCATTACTCACCGCATAAAATACAAAATCTTAACCACTATCCACAACCTACTTTATAACCCCAATTCTATATGGCTCTGCTCTATGCTACACATATATAAACCAACAAGACAGCTCCGTTCCACAGACAAATGTTTACTGGAAATTCCGTCAGTCAGATCTACTAGCTTAGCCCTAACAAGAAACAGAGCTTTCTCAGTTTTTGGTCCTTCCTTGTGGAACTCTATACCAGACAGTATCCGAATGACATCTAATCGAAATGAATTCAAAAAGATGGTTAAAACCTTTCTATTTAATGAAGCATACAATCTCAGTACCACTATTTAAATGTTTACTCTGAATTACCCATATCTGCTTGATACTTGTAAAGAAAGAACTATTTTTGTTTTATTGTGTCTTATGTTCAAATTGTTTTTATTGTGTATGTAAATTGTAAACCGCCTAGACGGACACGTAAGTGACCCCATGTGCGGTATATAAAAAACGTTTAAATAAATAAATAAATAAAATAAATGACATCTTCTCCATTCCACGTCTCAAGAAACGCGGAGGCGGCATTATGCTCGCAGCTAACAAGAGCCTCCAATTAGCCCACTACCCTACTCCCTCTCCCCATAAATTGGAAATCGGATTATTCAAATCTAGAACACCCCCCCCATCTCTAAGAATGCCTTATATATGCCCCTCCAGGGATCCTCGAAAACAACCCCTCACCAATCATTGAATTAATCACAAAAAACATTAATATCAACCACCCAGCCATAATCCTTGGAGATTTCAACCTCCATATTGACTCCACTCCTCCATCAGCCTCCTGTGTCATCCTAATGAACTCCTTGGCAGCATTAGGCTTCCTGCAAACTGTCACAGCTCCCACCCACAAGGCAGGTCACACCCTCAACCTCATCTTCACCAACGCCCTCATTCATTCCAAACCTCCCAGATGCACACCCATCCCATGGTCAGACCATTATCGCATCGAAACTACTTGCACTGTAAAAAATACTTACATCACCCCACCACCCAAAAAAACCATCCTCTTTCACAAACCATGCAAAAGCGATGACCTGATACCAGCCTTTGCTAATGAACTACCCAGGCTAGATCTCTCTAATGCTGATACCGCCCTCTCATCATAGCATGACCTCACTTTCACAATAGCCCATCAACTTTGCCCCCCCCCCCCCCCAATCCCGCACCATCAACCCAGCAAAGCACAATAAGAAACCCTGGTACACTATGGAACTAAAGAACTTGAAACTCTCCCTTCGCAAAAGTGAAAAAAGCTGGCGCAAAGATCCTTCCAACCACCTCCTCTCAAAATATCGAGCCCTCCTCAATACTTACCGAGAGGCCACCAATAGAACAAAAAGAGACTTCTACGCTCAAAGAATTCACCAATACCAATTCAATGCCCATACTCTCTTTGAATTCGCTGCTAGCCTAACCAAATCACACACCCCCTCTGCTCCTGACAACGACAACCAGGACACATGCGAAAAGTTTGCTCTGTACTTCAATGACAAAATCCAGAACATTATGTCACGTTTCCCCCCACTCCCACCCTGCAATACCCCCCCAAGTATCCCCACCCCATCCTACCACCCAAACAACCCCACTTCACAAATGCACCCCCGCTCCTATACCTTCCTGCAACTCCAACGCTGCCCTGACTTCAGATACCTACTCCAACAGTACCACCAACTCCCCTCAGCTCAAACCTACCTCAAACCTCACGTCTCTCTCAAGCACCACAGTAATGGAAATTGAGTCCATCCTTAAGTAAATTAAACCTGCTATACACCCGTCCGACAACATCCCCACAAAAAATCTCCTCACCATCTCAAGCTCAATTGCCAAACCCATCTCCCTCATCCTCAACAGATCCATATCACTTGGACATGTCCCAAACCCACTAAAACTAGCCATGGTAAAACCCATCCTCAAAAAACCCTCCCTTGACCCCACCGTACCTGCCAACTTTCGCCCCATTTCCAACCTCCCTTTCCTAGCCAAAATCCTCGAGAAAATCATCAACCGCCAATTAACAGACTACTTGAATGATAACCACATCCTATTCCCCTCTCAATACGGCTTCCGGAAACTACATAGTACCAAAACCCTCCTCATCTCGATGGCTGACTACATCCTAAAAGCCCTAGACAAAGGCCAATCATACATCCTTGCACTACTCGATATTTCTTCTACCTTTGACACTGTCAATCACAACATCTTACTCAAACGCCTTCAGGAAATCGGAGTCACAGGATCCGCCCTTCTCTGGTTTCAATCCTTTCTCAGGAACCGTCAATACAAGGTAAAAATTGGGAATCACGAATCTAAATCATATACCTTAGCACAAGGTGTCCCCCAAGGCTCCTCTCTTTCCTCCACTCTATTTAATATATATCTCCTCCATCTTTGCCGGCTCTTCTCATACCTATCACTGACACACCCTCCAATGCCCTCAAGATCTGGGAATCAGCCCTCCCCACCATCAATTCCCTGCTTACTGACAACTTTCTTGCCCTCAACATAGCAAAAACAGAACTACTTGCCATCTCCCCCAACATCATCACCAACAACCCCCAACCTATCAGCCACCCTACACCAACTTTCACCACTCACGTCCGCAGCCTCGGGGTGAACCTTGACACTCACTTTAATCTAAAAAACTTCATCAACTCCACACTAAGAGAAGGCTTCTTCAAACTACATACACTAAAGAAACTCAAACCCCTTCTACACCTGAGTGACTTCCGCACCATACTGCAGGCCATCATCCTAACCAAAATTGATTATTGCAATGCCATTCTCCTAGGTTTACCAAAAAGCTCCATCCAACCCCTAAAAATTCTTCAAAACGCTGCTGCCCGCATCCTTACAAATGTACACAAAAATGAACATATCACCCCTGTCCTCATGCACTTGCACTGGCTGCCCATTTCCGCCCGGATTCAATACAAAACACTCACCCTCATCCATAAATCCCTTCACAACAGCGACATGAACTGGTTCAACGAGGACCTCTTCTTCCACAACTCCAGTAGACCCTCCAGAAAACAACATGCAGCTACTCTCCAAACCCCTTCCCACAAAATGACAAGAATAAAATCCACAGCGAGCCGAGCTCTGTCTACTGCTGGCCCTTCCCTTTGGAACAACATGCCTCACACTCTATGACAAGAACCATGCTACAAAAAGTTCAAACAAAACCTCAAAACTTGGCTGTTCAAACAAGCCTTCATGTAACTCCGCCCCTCCTCTAACCCTATGCCTCCCGCTCACTCGTTTCCTCCCCTACGCTACCTCTTCTGCTTCACACCCCCTCCCCTCCCTTTCTTCCTCCTCGAATTTCTACTGAAGACTGCAATGCTACGACTGTGAATACTATAATGCTACGACTTGACAAAAGACAGCTGTAAATACTTGTACATAATTTAGAAATGTTCACGTTTCTCCCTCCCCTGCATCCAATATACCTCTACCTTGTTCTTCTCCCTCCCCGTCACCCTACCACTTTTGTTATTATTATAAGTTATTTCTAAAGCCTGTTATAAGTTATTTGTAAAGCCTGTTGCTGAATTTTGCTGTTTCAATGTAAACCGATCAGATGTTCCAAACGATGAGTGGTATATAAAAACCACTAATAAATAAAAAATAAATAAATATGCATGCCCACTGCACCATCTTTATCAGGTGGAGGGTCTTCATTGGATGTCATACGAGGAGAGATTGAAGAATCTAAATATGTACACCCTGGAGGAAAGGAGGAGCAGGGGTGATATGATTCAGACTTTCAGATACTTGAAAAACTTTAACGATCCAAAGACAAGGACAAACCTTTTCCGTCAGAAAAAAATCAGCAGAAACAGAGGTCACGAGCTGAGGCTCCAAGGAGGAAGACTAAGAACCAATGTCAGGAAGTATTTCTTCACGGAGAGAGTGGTGGATGCCTGGAATGCCCTTCCGGAGGAAGTGGTGAAGTCCAAAACTGTGAAGCACTTCAAAGGGGCGTGGGATAAACACTGTGGATCCATCAGGTCTAGAGGACGCATATAAAGAGTAGGCAGCAAAACAATGCACGGAGCGGCAGTAGCCACAGAGGCATTCACGGAGCAGGATGCCAGTGGCCAGTGGTTGGTGTTCCACCTTCACAGAGCAGAAGGATGGAGGGCTGCCATCTCCCAATTAAAAAAAAGAAAAAAAACAAACAAAAAAACAAAACAAAACAGGGATGGGTTTATGGGCTATAGGTATTACCAATTGTTAGGCTTATTCATTTACCAATTATTAGGCTTTTCAATATTTGATGATAGTTAATGTGACTTTCAAGGCATACTTCACTTTCAATGCATATCCAGCATGGCTCCCTGCTTCAACGGCAGGGGAGAAGAAAAACTAATACTTCACGCATATCCAGCATTGCTCTCTGCTTCAACGGCAGAGAGCTATGCTGCCGCTTACCTAACTAATCAAACTTAATATTTCACTTGGAAGCAGCTCCATCACTGCTCTCTACATTAATAGTGGGGGTGAAAGGGAAATAGAACCTAAGCTTACTAAGAGCCAAGAGAAACATAAGTATGAGAAAAAATAGTGGGGGTGAAAGGGAAATAGAACCTAAGGTTACTAAGAGCCAAGAGAAACAGATAAGTATGAGAAAAAAAGAAGTGTGAAGCTTGCTGGGCAGACTGGATGGACAGATTGGTCTTCTTCTGCCGTCATTTCTATGTTTCTATGTTTCTATATGTTTACCGCCACAATACGCCTCCTTCCAGGATGTCTTCTCTAAACAAGCAGCAGATGTACTTCCACCTCACAGAGTTTTTGACTGTGCTAGAAACCTGAAACCCAATACAGAGCCTCCAAAAGGGAGAGTTTACCCTCTTTCTGCAGCTGAGACTAAGGCCATGTCTGTCTATATACAAGAGAACCTTCAAAAAGGATTTATCAGACCCTCCAAATCCCCAGCTAGTGCAGGATTCTTTTTTGTGGGAAAAAAAGATGGCACCTTACGTCCCTGCATCGACTATAGGGATCTGAATGAAATTACCATCAAGGATCGGTATCCCCTGTCCTTAATTTCCAAACTATTTGACAGACTCCAGGGAGCCAAGATATTTTCTAAACTGGATCTCAAAGGAGCTTACAACTTGCTGTGCATTCATGACGGTGATGAATGGAAGACAGCCTTTAACACCCACGATGAACACTTCAAATTTTTCGTCATGCCCTTTGGACTAAATAACGCACCTGCAGACTTTCAAAATATGATGAATGACATCTTACGGGACTTACTATATCAATGTGTAGTAGTGTATCTTGATGACATCCTGATCTTCTCCCAGGATCTACAAACATATCAATAGGATGTCAAGAAGGTTTTAAGATGCCCACGGGAGAGCCACTTATACACGAAACTCGAGAAGTGTGAGTTCCACAAGGAATCTGTACCCTTCCTGGGATACAATGTTTCAAAAAACGGGTTTCAGATGGACCCCAAGAAATTAGAAAGCATCCAAGATTGGCCCCAACCTACAGGCCTGAAGGCACTGCACCGTTTCTTAGGCTTCACGAACTACTACCATTCTTTATCAAGAACTATTCATCATTGACGGTCCCTCTCACTGCAATGACCAGAAAAGGAGCCAACCCTGCCAACTAGTCTCCTGAAGCAATATTGGCCTTCCTGTCTCTCAAAGAGGCTTTTCAAAAGAAGCTGTGCCTCCGCCATCCAGATCCGCATCACCCATTCATCATCGAGGTCGACGCATCGGACGTCAGCGTAGGAGCCGTTTTGAGCCAATACAGCAAATCCAATGTGCTCCATCCATGCTCCTTCTTCTCAAGGCGGTTCTCGCCTGCCGAAAGAAATTACGGAATCGGAGACAAAGAGTTACTCGCAATTAAGCTGGCCTTTGAGGAGTGGTGTCCTTGGCTGGAAGGCACACAACATCAGATAGTAGTGTACACTGATCACAAGAACTTGGAGTACCTCAGACATGCACAATGACTCAATCACCGTCAAGCAAGATGGTCACTGTTCTTTAACAGATTTGATTTCCTTTAGAAATACCATCCGGGAGAGAACACCCGTGCTGATGCCCTGTCACGATCTCCCCTCAGGATGTGCCTGATGAACCCCATCACATTATTATTGCAGCCATTCATGTTGTACCCACTGGGAAGACAGTTGTAGCTAGAAATCAAAGGAAGAAACTGTTGAAGTGGGCGCACAATTCCCACCTGGCTGGCCATGCTTGTCAGAGTTGTGCTTTGGCCATGTTACAGTGGTATTACTGATGGCCAACCATGAAAAAGGATGTACATGCTTATGTGGGTTCCTGCACTGTATGTGCCAAGCAAAGGGCAACTGCTGGACGTCCTTGGGGTCTGCTTCAACCCCTGCCAGCACTGGATGAACCCTGGAGACATACAGCAACTGATTTTGTGGTAGACTTACCACTCTCCAATGGGACCAATACCATTTGGGTCACTGTTGATCGCTTCTCCAAGATGGCACATTTTGTAGCCTTACCAGGATTACCCTCAGCCATGGAGTTAGCGAGACACTTCATCAAACATATCTTCTGCCTTCATGGAATGCCTAAGCATATTCTGTCCAACAGAGGAGTAAAATTCACTGCTAAGTTCTGGAGATCCCTATGTCAAAAGTTTGACATCTCCTTGGACTTGACCTCCGCTTACCACCCTCAGTCTAATGGACAGACTGAAAGAATGAACAGAACGCTTAAACAGTTTCTATGATCCTACATTAATTCAAGTCAGAGTGACTGGGCGGAACTGCTGCCTTGGGCAGAATTTGCTATCAACTCGCATCCTGCTACATCTACGGGGTCTTCTCCCTTCCAATTCGTCTATGGACAACAACCGCTTCCTCCTCTGCCAATTCCCTTATCAGTGGCTTCTCCTGCCGCACAGGCCACTGCAGCAGAGTTATCTCAGCTTTAGAAGCAAATGAAGGATCTACTCCTTAAAGCAGGAGAGAAAGCAAAAAAGATCTACGATGCTCACCATCAAGAGGCGCCTCAGTTTTAGCCTGGAGACAAAGTCTGGCTGAGTACCTCCATCTTAAACTACCTTCAGCACGTTTTGTACCTCGTTATGTAGGACCCTTTGCTATCCTTTGGCGATTGGGAAATCTGATGTACAGTTCGAAACTACCTCCATCAATGAGAATACATAACGCCTTCCATGTCTCTCTGTTAAAACCCTTGATGCTCTCAGAGTTCTCTAAGAAGACCCCAGAACCCACTAACCTGAACACGGAGGACGATACTGAGTATGCTGTAGATGACATTTTGGATGTCCATAAGAGAGGCAAAATGTGGGAATACCTCATCTGGGAGGGTTAAGGACCAGAAGAAAACTCATGGGAGCCTTTTGCCAACATCATGGATAAAGTCATGGTACGTCAATTTCATCTTGCACACCCTTAAAAACTCAGACCACCAGGAAGAGGTTCTGGAGGGAACCCTTTAAAGGGGGGTACTGTTGCATCCGTCGGTCGCAGACGGCTGCGACCGTACTGCCTCACCTCTCTTTTATCCTTTTCCTCCTCCCTTGGAAGGATGGCTGCCTCCGCTGCTGTTTGCCGAAACCCTTGGCATCTCCGAGCCAGCATGGGCGTCCCCGTCCGCCATGCTTCTTCCTGAGGCCTCCTAGGGCACACGCGTGCACGCTGCCTAAGTTTTTGAATACATCATGGCGGGAACCTCTGAGGCAGCCCCACCGCATGACATCAGTACCTCCAGATATTAAACCTCCACTCCAATACAACGAGTTAGCAAGGACTTAGGTTTTGCTACTCTGACCGCTTCTACTACCCTCTGGGGTATCTCGCTCCTACGGAAGCTCTGGGTACCCGCTCCTCGGGGGCTTCTTGCTTCTACTTGCCCTCCGGGGTTAATCTGCCTAACATTAAGGACACTCACCCCTCGGGGGTCCTGTCTGCTTTCAGGAATCCCTCGGTGCTCCTAGGTACTAGCTCCTCGAGGGCCTATTCTGCTCAGGGTATCCTGCACCTCAGACCATGGGTCCCTCTCTTCATTCAACTACCGAAGGAAGTTATCAGCATTGCTACTCTGTGAGTATCACTACGCTCCAACTCTCCTCATTCCAGCCTTCAGGTTCACGGCCTATCCTGCACTGCGGAACACTACCAGACCTTTGCTACATCTGGGTTAGACCATCAACTACAGAGACTGTCTTAGCTTTACTGTGATATCGCTGGACTACAGTACTGTCCGTTCCTTGGGCAAGATTCAAACTCATAAACAGAAGTATAATAAAGCTTTCTTTCCTCAGTGTCTGCTTACTAAGAGTCTAGCCAATCATTGTGGTTCCCCATGGGGCCCCTCCCTATGGGAGGAGTCATCGCCACTTTGACCAAGAGTCCACAATATGCCACAAACCCAACAGGCTGCTCACAAATAAAGCTTTACGGCAAGTGCATTGTTTGGCCTCAGAACATTAGCAGACCTCTCAAACATGGTGAGAGAAAACCAACCCCTGGTGCAATGGCATGTAGACCTAACTGTACAAGCCACTTATATCAGTGATGCTGTTACATCCCCCATGTCTGTGCTGTTTGCTGCAAACACATAGCCAGATAGGGAATAGAGAAAGAAGACACTAAGATCTGCAACAGAGTGGACACGCCGGAAGGAGTGGAGAGAATGAGACGGGATCTAAGGAAACTGGAAGAGTGGTCGAAGATATGGCAGCTGAGATTCAATGCCAAGAAGTGCAAAGTCATGCATATGGGGAGTGGAAATCCAAATGAACTGTATTCAATGGGGGGGAAAGGCTGATGTGCACGGAGCAGGAGAGGGACCTTGGGGTGATGGTGTCTAATGATCTGAAGTCGGCGAAACAATGCGACAAGGCGATAGCTAAAGCCAGAAGAATGCTGGGCTGCATAGAGAGAGGAATATCGAGTAAGAAAAGGGAAGTGATTATTCCCTTGTACAGGTCCTTGGTGAGGCCTCACCTGGAGTACTGTGTTCAGTTCTGGAGACCGTACCTTCAAAAAGACAAAGACAAGATGGAGGCGGTACAGAGAAGGGCGACCAGGAAGGTGGAGGATCTTCATCGGATGACGTACGAGGAGAGATTGAAGAATCTAAATATGTACACCCTGGAGGAAAGGAGGAGCAGAGGTGATATGATACAGACTTTCAGATACTTGAAAGGTGTTAATGATCAAAAGACAACGACAAACCTTTTCCTAAGGAAAAAAATCAGCAGAACCAGGGGTCACGATTTGAAGCTCCAGGGAGGAAGATTCAGAACCAATGTCAGGAAGTATTTCTTCACGGAGAGGGTGGTGGATGCCTGGAATGCCCTTCCGGAGGATGTGGTGAAGACCAGAACTGTGAAGGACTTCAAAGGGGCGTGGGATAAACACTGTGGATCCATAAAGTCAAGAGGCTGCCAATGAAGAGTGGGTGACTCGCCAGAATGATGGCTACTGCCTGGAGTCAATACCCTTATTAAATAAACATACACAGGCTTGACTCCAACATCGCTCTAAGCTTCAACAGCAAGAGGAAATGTGGAAAAAAGGATTCACACTCACAAAGAGGGGAGTAGCTGGCTTGTTACGGCGGTTACTACCCCAAATCAAATAAGCCTGATACTTCACTTTCAATGCATATACAGCATAGTTCTCTGATTCAACGGCAGGGGAGAAGAAAAGAGGGTTCGCACTCACAAAGCGGGGAGTAGCTGGCTTGTTACGGCGGTTACTACCCCAAACCAAATGGGCCTGATACTTCACTTTCGATGCACATCCAGCATGGCTCTCTGCTTCAACGGCATGGGAGAAGACTTATACGTCACGCATATCCAGCATGGCTCTCTGCTTCAACGGCATGGGAGAAGACTTATACGTCACGCATATCCAGCATAGCTCCCTGCTTCAACGGCAGGGGAGAAGAAAAACAACCAATAAGGGCTAATAACATAGTCTGGGTAAAACAAATAAGCATGGGTGCAGCTTGCTTATTGCGGCGGCTACTACCCCAAACTAATCAAGCTAGATATTTCACTTGGATGCAGCTCCATCACTGCTCTCTACATTAAAGGTGGGGATGGAAGGGAAATAGAACCAAGAGCTAAGAGAAACAGATAAGTATGAGAGAAAATATGTGTGAAGCTTGCTGGGCAGACTAGATGGGCCATTTGATCTTCTTCTGCCGTCATTTCTATGTTTCTATGTTTCTATATGTTTCTACAATCCACCCGTTACCCTAGAGGCTGTCCTCAAAATTTTCAAAGAGGTCCTATTTCCTAAGTATAAGGGAATCTTGTGTGGCTCCTGGGTACCTGACCACCACGCCGAGGCAGGGTTGACAACCCACTCCAGACTTTCAAGTCAGGTGATTTACTTAGATTTTAGTAAAGCCTTTGATATGGTCCCACATAGAAGACTCATGAACAAAATGAGAAGCTTGGAAGTGGGCGCCAAGGTGGTGGCATGGATTACTGACTGGTTGAAGGATAGAAGACAGACTGTGATGGTAAATGCAGCCTACTCTGAAGAAAGAACAGTGTTAAGTGGAGTGCTGCAGGGATCGGTGTTGGGACTGTTTCTGTTCAACGTCTTTCTGAGCGACATTGTGGAAGGTAAAGTTTGTCTATTAGCAGATCATATTAAGATCTGCAACAGAGTGGACACACCAGAAGGAGTGGAGAGAATGAGATAAGATTTAAGGAAGCTTGAAGAGTAGTTGAAGATATGGCAACTGGGAGTTAATGCCAAGAAGTGCAGAGATGCATCTGGGGTGTGGTAATCTGAAAGAACTGTATGCGATGGGGGGGGGGGGGGGTGGAGGGGTTTAAAAGGGCTGCTGTGCATGAAGCAGAAGAGAAACCTTAGGGGTAGATTTTCAAATAGCGCGCATAGGCGTACTTTTGTTGGCGCTCCAGGCGCCAACAAAAGTACGCTGGATTTTAGTAGATACGCGCGGAGCCACGCGTATCCGCTAAAATCCGGGATCGGCGCACGCAAGGCTATCGATTTTGTATAGCCGGCGCGCGCCGAGCCGCGCAGCCTACCCCCGTTCCCTCAGAGGCCGCTCCGAAATCGGAGCGGCCTCCGAGGGAATCCTCTAACGCCCTCCCCTCACCTTCCCCTCCCTTCCTCTACCTAACCCACCCGCCCGGCCCTGTCTAAACCCCATCCTTACCGTTGTCGGGGGATTTACGCCTCCCGGAGGGAGAAGTAAATCCCCGCGCGCCAGCGGGCCTCCTGCGCGCCGGGACGCGACCTGGGGGCGGGTACGGAGGGTGCGGCCACGCCCCCGGACCGCCCCGGGCCGTAGCCACGCCCCCGTACCCTCCCCCAAAACGCTGCCGACACGCCCCCTAAACGCCGCGACGACCGGGCCCGCCCCCGACACGCCCCCGACACGCCCCCCTCGGAGAACCCCGGGACTTACGCGAGTCCCGGGGCTCTGCGCGCGCCGGTAGGCCTATGTAAAATAGGCTCACCAGCGCGCAGGGCCCTGCTCGCCTAAATCCGCCCGGTTTTGGGCGGATTTAGGCGAGCAGGGCTCTGAAAATCCGCCCCTAAGGGTGATAGTATCTAGCAATCTGAAGATGGTGAAGCAATGTGACAAGGCAATAGCTAAAGCCAGAAGAATGCTGGGCTGCATAGAGAGTGGAATATCTGGTAAGAAAAAGGAAGTGATAATTCCCTTGTACAGGTCCTTGGTGAGGCCTCACCTGGAGTACTGTGTTCAATTCTGAAGACCATATCTTAAAAGGGACAGACAGGATGGAGGCAGTCCAGAGAAGGGCAACCAAAATAGTGGGAGGTTTCCATCAAATGACATATGAGGAGAGGTTGAAGGACCTAAATATGTATACACTGCAGGAGAAGAGGAGAGGGGAGATATGATACAGCCCTTCAGATACTTGAAAGGTTTTAATGATACACAATCAATAACAATCCTTTTCTGTAGGAAGAAAATCAGTAAACTAGGGGCCATGAGATGAAACTCGAGGGAGGACAAATCAGAATCAATGTCAGGAAATATTTCTTCATGGAGAGGGTGGTGGATGCCTGGAATGCCCCTCCAGAGGAGGTGGTGAAGACAAAAATGGTGAAAGATTTCAAAAGGGCATGGGATAAACACTGTGGATTCCTAAAGGCTAGAGAAAGGGAATAAAGTAAGAGGCACGGGGGTAGCTTGCTGGTGTGGTGGTTACCACCCTTAATCAATAAGCCTTCATACTGTTGATGCAACTCCATCATTGAACCTTAACAGTCTGTGATAACAAATAAGAATGCGGGTAACTTGCTTGATGCGGCGGTTACTACTCATAACCAATAAGCCTGAAACTACACTTCTGATCCAACTCCAACATTGCTCTCTGCTTCAACAGCAGGGGGTGGAGGGAAAATGGATTCAAACAGTAAACAATAACAGCCCTGACCTTAGCAGTCTGGGAAACTGATAAGTATGGGAGTTTGCTGGGCAGACTGGATGGGCCCTTACCACCACAGGCAAGGTCTCAGCAGTGATGGACAACAGAGGAAATAACTTTATTATTCAGCTGATGAGGATCCGAGGAGCGGATCAATAGACTCAGTACCTGAGAGGGTGACCTGCAGCTGGTTGGTCCGAGTAGAAATCCTCAGCGTGGAGTAATCCGATGATACCTTCTCTAGGTATAGCTGGCAACTCCGGTAGTGGTCCGCAGCATGGGGTAGGCCGAAAGCCGATGGAAAGCTGCACAAGACTGGAGGGATCCGGTAGTGGCCCACAAAAGGGGTAACCCGGGAATCTGTGCCACATAGGTATAAGAGCAAGTTCAGTACTCACGCTGGTACTGTGGAAGTAGATGGAGGATCAGGCACCAAGGAGGTCCGACCAAGAACAGCAAGGGTCGTCCGAGGACAATGCAGGAACTCACTGGAACAGAGAAACAGAGAGTAATGGCTCTCCGAGGAGCGGATAGCCCTGAGTGCGGCAAGGCCCCCGAGGAGTGGATACCTAGGTCACCCAGTAGGATAGCGAGACAGAATCCCAGTGTGGTGGAAATAGCAGGACCGGAATCCTTGCTAACTTGTAGTGCAAGAAGTCAGCGGAGCTTAAGTATGGTAAGCGATGATGTCATGTGTGGGGATGCCCCCAAGGTTCCCGCCATGACGTGTTCAAGAAGGGGGAAGGTGCGCATGCGCATGTCTTAGGAAACCCCGGATGTAAGATGGCTGCCAGGAGCGCCCACGCTGACCCGGGCATGCCATGAGGGTCGGCGTGTGGAAGCAGAGGCTGCCATTCTCCCCAGACTTGGAACTACACAGAGAAAGGAGGTGAGCAGCAAAGGTCGCAGCCACCTGCGACCGACGGGTGCAACACCTTCATATTGAGGGAGCACAGCCAGTCCCCTTTTTGTAAAAGGGGGATCAAGGTGCCCAGGGAAACCATCATGAACATTTCCGATCTGATAAATCTGTTCAAAGTCGTTAGGTCTAGGATGGGATGGAGTCCTCCTGTTTTCTTTGGAATTAGGAATTAATTAGAGTAAAATCACTGCTGTCCTTGCCCATGTGGAACATGCTTGTGTTGTGTCCATCAGTGCTGGACGGCTTTGCCCCGTTTGCCTCACCTTGTTCATGGCTCCTCCCGATTACCTAGGAAAGATGGCTACCGCCGTGTCTATCGGCCGACCTCTCCAGCGTCCCCGGAATGGCTATGGTGCAGCCTCCCACAATTGCTCCTCCCAGGTACCTACTAGGGTGTGCGCGCGCAACCCATGTCTTTATTCCACCCTTGGCGCAAACCTCGAGGGCATTCCCTCATGCTGAATTCACGCCATGCAGGTATATTACCTTCACTAGTTTGCTAGCTCATTGAGTTGGCAAGGACTCAAATCCGTTCTTGTCTACGCTACTCTGCCGCTTCCGTGCTGCCGCTGGAAGCTCTCTCTCTCTCTGCCCTTCGGGGTAACTGCTAACCTGGGTACCTGCTCCTCGGGGGCCCTCTGCTTTATTTCAGGTACCTTACAGGGAACAGGTACTCACTCCTCGAGGGCCTGCTCTCCCTGCCTCAGTGCCTGTACCTTCTTCAACATACCTGGTGGAATCGCATACCAATAGCAAACACCTAGTGAGTACTCTAACTCTCAGTCTATCTCATCCACAGTATATCCTTGCTGGGAAACCTGCTGCGGAACCTCCTTCCATCAACAAGGAGAGAAGGACTCCCTCTGCCGAGGTCCCTGAAACTGCAACTAATAGACTGCCTCACTACTTCCACCTCTGGTGGCTCTCTTCAAGCTGTTTAATAAAGAACTAACTGTGTTTTGTGCATTATGAGTCTAGCCCAGTGCTGTGGCTCCTCACAGGGCTCCTCCCCATGGGCATGGTCATCTCCCACAGCACCTAAGGATCCACCAAAACACACTTAACTATAACAGCTTGACCGCTCTGGCTGTTAAGAGGAAGGAGAGCTCTGTCTGTAATGTGAGAGGCCAAGATCATCTGCAGATGACCTTCAGCCCATTCCATCAGCTGGTCTATTTCCAGCGATATTTGCTGGATCTTGGATCCTCCCTCTCAATTGATATAGGTCACCATCGTCACGTTGTCTGACATCACATGAACTGCTTGATTCCGCAGCCTGTGGCTGAAATGCAAGCATCCCAGCCATACCGCCCAGGCCTCCAGGTGATTGATGTTCCATCAGGACTCTTCGGCATTCCAGCGCTCCTGGGCCATTAACTCCAGACAGTGGGACAAAAATGCCTACTCCTCATACCAAAGGGGCACTGTAACTCTTTCTTATCCTCTGGCAACTGAGACACTGCCCTACTTACTGGCCAGTTTCTCCAACTTGCTCCCAAACAAGAGTGAGCCTTTAAAGGGCATCTTGGTAAGTGGCTTTGGAAGCTGTGTCAGCTGACCAATTTTGCAACCAGAGTTGACACCTGGCCACTACCACCAAAGCCATGCTTCTGGCTGAGGTCCGGACCAAATCACAGCCTGCATCTGCTAAAAAGGCGGCAAGCATGCTCCATAACTGCTCTGAAATTCCCTCCAGACTCATCAACCTCCTGAGAGAGAAGCAGACAAGATCTTGCTACTAGGGCACAACAGGATAGGTGTATGGGTAGAAATCCCATGTGTGTGGGTAAGAGTATAGTGATAGGAGTATATTACCATCCACCTGGACAAAATGGTCAGACAGATGATGAAATGTTAAGAGAAATCAGGGAAGCTAATGAATTGGGCAGTGCAGTAATAAGGGGAGATTTCAATTACTCCAATATTGAGTGGGTAAATATAACATCAGGACATGCTAGAGACATACATTTCCTGGATGTAATAAATGACTGCTTCATGGAGCAATTGGTTCAGGAACCAACGAGAGAGGGAGCTATTTTTATTTATTTATTTATTTATTTATTTATTTATTGGTTTTTATATACCGCCGCTCATCAAAGATATCACGTCGGTGTACATAGAACAAAAATACGCAGTTGCGTGTACATATAACAGAATAATAATAGCTGAATTCAACAATAAATTAAAACAGTAAAATACAATATAAAGAAAGAACAACTTATTTAACGGAATATTAGATAGTAATATAGAGTAAAATAAATGTGATTGCATAAATGAATCTAGAATTAAGGCTAAAAAACTAGGGGTATGGGAGGGGTGGGGAGCAAAATGGAACAGGAGCAAAAAAGGGGAGCAAAATGGAACAGGAAGGGAAGAGAAAGGGTAAGGAAGGAAAGGGTTATATACATATGTACAAAGGGCAAAATCAATGGTTATGAGGGAGTAACAATAGTACTAGAATGACTAGAAGAGGAGGGCATAGTTAAATTAAAGGTGAGAGAAAAAGTGTAGAGATAAGATGAAAGATTGGCAGACTAAGAAAAGGGAGTAATAGGAGTTAAGAGAGATCATGAAAGTTAGAAACATATTAGAAACAGGAGAGTTAAGGGGAACACGGAAAAATCAAGTGTAGGCTTTAGTAAAAAGCCATGTCTTGAGCTTTTGCTTGAATGTCTTGGAGGACAGTTCAAGGCGTAGGTCAGTGGGCATAGTATTCCATAGTGTAGGGCCAGCTATGGAAATGGCACGAGCTTTGGTGGATGTATATTTAAATAGTTTAGGTAATGGGGTTTGTAGAGTAGCAATATAGGGATTTCTAATAGGCCTATTAGAATTATTGAATTGAAAGGTGTTGGATGGCCAATTCATTTCTGGGTTGTGGAGGGCTTTGTGAATGAGTGATAATATCTTGTATTGTATACGGTAGTGGACAGGGAGCCAGTGTAATTTCTTAAGTATGGGAGTAATGTGTTCCCTTGTAGGTGTATTCGTGAGAATGCGAGCTGTCGTATTTTGTAGGATTTGTAGTGGGTTTATGGAATTTTTAGGCAGACCTAATAGTAACGCATTACAATAGTCAATTTTCGAAAAGACCATAGATTGTAACACAGTACGAAAGTCAGAGAAGTGAAGTAGTGGTTTAATTTTTTTGAGTGTGTGGATCTTAAAGAAACACTCCTTAAGAGTGGAATTAATAAATTTTTTGAGGGACATTTGATCATCTAATAGTACTCCAAGATCTCGGACTTGTTGAGAAAATTGTGTGTGTGGTGGAATAGTATGTAGTAGGGGAGTAGCATGTAGGGGGGTAGGAGGTGAGATAACCATGAGTTCCGTTTTTGTGGAGTTAAGGGCAAGCTGGATGGAGTTTAAGAGGTTGTTAATTGAAGTGAGTGTGGATTGCCAGATTTCTAAAGTTTTTGGAATGGAGTCAGTAATGGGAATAAGAATTTGTACATCATCAGCGTACAAAAAGTGCGGTAACTTAAGGTTTGAGAGGAGTTGGCAGAGGGGTAGTAGGTAGACATTAAATAGGGTGGATGATAGTGAGGAGCCTTGGGGGACTCCCTGCGCAATGAGGATTTCTTTGGATACATGGTTGCCAATATTGACTCTGTAATGTCTGTCGCTGAGGTAGGAACTAAACCATTTGTGGGCATGTTCAGTTATACCAATATCAGAGAGGCGCTCAAGGAGGATCTGATGGTTTACAGTATCAAAAGCAGCAGAAATATCCAATAAAATTAGGAGATGGGATAGTCCTTTATCTAAGCTTTTGATAAGGTAATCAGAAAGAGAGAGAAGAAGGGTTTCTGTACTATGTAATTTACGAAAACCGTATTGCGACGGAGAAAGGATTTCATATTCATCCAAGTAGTTACTAAGTTGGCGGTTAATAGTTTTTTCTAAAATTTTTGCAATGAACGGGAGATTAGAGATAGGACGGTAATTGGTCAGATCCGCTGGGTCAAGCTTAGGTTTTTTTAGAGTGGGTTTAAGGATGGCTTGCTTTAATGGGAAGGGTACTATGCCAGAATCAATTGAGGCGTTGATGATCTTTGAGATGGAGGGGGCTATTATGTCAGGTATGGTGAGTAAAAGCTTCGTCGGGATGGTGTCAGAGGGGTGGGATGAAGGTCTGGCTTTTTTGAGTATGGCTTCTATTTCCATAGTAGAGGTGTGTTCAAACTTTGTAAGTTTGGTAGAGAGTTTGCTAGGTTGTACAGTGCAACCATTTTGTGGAGTGTGGGAGGTGGTCGCAAAGCGTGTCATGATTTTGTTGACTTTATCATGGAAGTATTGAGCCAATTGTTCGCATTTGTTTTTTGCCTCTTCATCAGGAATGAGATTCGGGGTGAGGTTGGTGAGTGAGGTGACATAATCAAATAGGGCTTTGGGGTTGAATTGGTACTGGTGTATTCTAGAGGCATAGAAATTCTTTTTGGCAAGATTGATTTCATTGTTGTAGTTGTATAGTGAGGTCTTGTATCGTGCCAGAAGAGTAGGGGAGGGGTCTTTGCGCCAGTTTTTTTTCAATTTTTCTAAGGGCTTGTTTCCGTTCTTTTAGTATGGTATTGTACCATGGTTTTTTTGCATTTCTTTGAGAAGATAATTGTTTAGTAATAAAGGGGCAGATTTTGTCAGCAACTGATTGTGTATGCTCAATCCATGATGCAAGGGCCGTATCAGCATTGCTAAAGTTAAGGTTGTTAAGGGCATATGGCAGTGCAGACGTGAGTTCATCTTTGTTGCATAATTTGCGGATTTGTAAAGTTGTAGATACAACAGGCATGGGTGGAGGCCTATTTAGTGTGTTGGTGGTTCTTATAATGTAGTGGTCAGACCAGGGAATAGGTGAACATGTAAGGGATTCTGTGGTAATATACTGGTTGGTAAATATGAGGTCGAGCGAGTGACCAGCTTTGTGGGTAGGAGAGTTTATAGTTTGCTTGAATCCTAGGGATTTCATGGCTTCAAGGAAGGAGGAGCAGCTTGGTGTGAGCGGGATATTGTCTACATGTAGATTAAAATCACCTAGGATAATGGCTGGGGAATCATTCGAGATATTTTTTGCAATGTATTCAATTAGTGCAGAAGGGTTGTTGTTGAGTATACCAGGAGGGGCGTAGATGAGGCATATTTGAATGCTAGGTGCTTTAAATAAACCAATTTCAATTTTAGGAGGTGGGGATGTAGCTTGTAGGGTGAGTTTCAGTTGTTTCTTAGTGGCTAGTAAAATGCCTCCACCCTTCTTTCTTGGTCTAGGGATAGAGATGATATCATAGATATTGTTCGGAAGCTGGTTAAGGAGCACATTATCAGTGTCTTTTAACCAGGTTTCAGTTATTGCCAGTATGTCAGGTGTTTCATCTAATAAGAGGTCATTAAGGATTGAAAATTTTTTGTTTAGTGATTGGGCGTTGAAAAGAATAAGAGCCAGTGCAGTGATTCCGATAACTTGGGTAAGTGGTGGAGAGACCATAGTAGTAGGAATGGATTTAAGGTATGAGCGGTGGCGTGAAGCATATTGTGAAAGGGGTCTGTATCTATTATAGCTGAGTTTTGGGATGTTCAGCATGTTTGAAATGAGGTAATAGGGGGAGGGTTACAAAGCGTTTACGTGTTGGTGAGTGGTTGTAGACAATCGTTGTCCTGGGATGTGAAATGTTGAGAAAGGAGGGAGCTTCTTACGGGGTTACTGTCTGAACTGTAGTATAAAGACACTAGGACAGTTACAGGCAACAGAAAGTATGCTGTAGCTTAATATACAAAGAGGTAATGCAGGTGCTCAATATAAGTCCAGGTATATTTGTACGGTGTAGTCTGAGGAAGCAAGATACTTCTAAAGCAGTGTTCTGCAATCACCGTAGGGTCACACGAAGGGGCACACAAAGGGGCAGGCCCCTTTGTCGCGCTCCTTCGGCGCGTGACGCTCGGCGCGTGACGCCTGTGAGCTTTTCAAATTTAAAGGCCAATCAGGGCTGTCCCCTGATTGGCTGGAAATCGGCAGCGTGGAGCGTGTTCCCTCGGCGTTGGAGGCGGTCTGCGGGACGGCGTCAGCGCGACACGGAGGTAAACAGGGGCAGCCTCGTGGTCGGGGTCGGAGGCGGCCGTGGGCAAGAGAAGATTTTAGATTTTAGATTTAATTCTTAGTGGAACACAGGATTTGGTGAGAAAGGTTATGGTGGTGGGGCCACTTGGCAATAGTGATCAGAACAGGATCAAATTTAAACTAATAACTGGAAGGGGGACAATAAGTAAATCTACAGTTCTAACACTAAATTTTTAAAAGGGAAACTTTGATAAAATGAGGAAAATAGAAAAAAACTGAAAGGTGCAGCTGCAAAGGTTAAAAGTGTTCAACAGGCAAGGACAGGTGCAGTCCAGATATATTCCACAGATTAAGAAAGGTGGAAGGAAGGCAAAACAATTACCGGCATAGTTAAAAGGTGAGGTGAATGTTGCGAGCACGGAGACACAGTCGCTTACTCAAGGGAGATTGAGAGCCCTTGGATCATGGCGTGGCTCAGAGAGGAGCCCCAAGACACACCGTGAGACGTGAGTGAGTACCGGCACAGGCGGAGCAGGAACAAAGCTGGACTGAAGACAAGGCAAGGGACATCTGGAACTGGAACAGCCCTCCACTGGACCTACACGCACCAATGAGACCCAGCAATGTAATGCTGGTTTCAAGAGTAGCCCTCCGGCCACTCGATAGCCCTTCTGGACCTGCTGCTTGGGAACGACGAGTGCGTGAGGCCAGACAGAGGCTGAGGGCAGGAACAAGACAAGACAGGAACTAGAAGACTCGACAAAGATTCAGGATACTTGGAGGACTCAAACGAAGACTCAGGATACTCAGAGGACTCAGACATAGGCTAAGGGTACTCGGAGACATAGGCAAGGTTTCAGGTTACTCAGAAGACTCAGACAAGGTTTCAGGATACTAGGAGGTCTCAGGCAAGGATTCAGAATTCAGGAGAAAGTACTGGGTGAGTGCTGCATCGCAGCGCACTCTACACAGCTGCCCATAGCTGGTCGCGGACCAAGCCAAAAGTGAAGCAGACTCCAGATGAAGCAGTGCAACTTGAAGCCAGGACATGACGAAGATTCAGGCGAGGCCTGCACCAAGGCACGCCATACACAGCCGCTGGTGGCTGGTCGTGGACCATGCCAAAGCGGAGCAGGTTCTGGCAGATTCTTGGGCATGGACGGAAGCAGGCACAAGGAACTCCGAAGACAGGGACAGGATTAAAGACTCAGGATTCTCGGCATTAAAAACAGGAGTCTTTTGGAGGCTTGTGCTGCTGGCAAGAAGGTAGGCCTTGTGCCACGAGGTGCCCTACACAGTCCCACCATGGGCTGGTCATGGATCACGATGGTGGCATGCCAGAAAAGGTTAACAAAGGAACCTGGAAGCTGGACAAAGTACTGGAGATGAGGATGATGGAATCAGGACAGGAACATAGGACATCAGGGACATCTGGACGCCAGGATATCTGAAACAACAGGACACGGAACATCAGGACCACTGGACATCAGGACATCTGGACACGGAACATCAGGACCACTGGACATCAGGGTATCTGGAACATCAGGAACAAGGAACAAGTGACGAAGAAGCTCTGACGAGGAACAAGACCAGGAACATCTGAACAAAGGAGACCAGGAACATCAAGGACATGGATCGAAGAGCCATCAAGACACTGGAAGACCACGGAGGACATGGAATGGAAGGAAGACTACAGACCACTGTGAAGGCTGGATCCGAAGGCGCAGAGGGAAAGAAGCAGAGCCCTTTTATAGGGCTGAACCATGCAAAGACTGTTGACGTCATTGGTTGGGGCTGTGGGGCTATTCCCACTGCTGGCTGAAAAGGCACATGCTGGCTGAAAAGGCACATGCCCGCACCTATGGAGAGTCCGGGGGAAGGCTGCATTGGCGGTGTCCCTTCCACGTGGGAGAGGAAGCAAGCAATGGCGTCAGATTTCAGGCTGCAGAAGAGAACGTCCCGGCAGTGGCACTATGCCACAAAGATTCAAGGGCAGTGGCCCCTCCCACCACGAGAGTGGCGATGAGTTGTGAAGCCACGGAAGTGGCAATCCAAGGCAGCAGGATGGTCCAGAGGTGGCCCAGGTCGCAAGAGAGACCCCCATAGCGTCGGGTCGGCGAGGACCCCAGGCAAAGGTAGGTGAAGAGCCTGAACACGGGATGGGGTCCACGGGCAGGGTCGTAACAGTGAAAGAGGCTATTTTAGCTAAAAAAAAATCCTTCAAAAATTGAAAGAAGGATCCATATGAAGATAATAGGAAAAAGCATAAGAATTGTCAAGTTAAGTGTAAAACATTGATAAGACAGGTGAAGAAAGAATGTGAAATGAAGTCGGCCATAGAGGCAAAAACTCATAATAAAAACTTTTTAAAATATATCCGAAGCAAGAAATTTGTGAGGGAGTCAGTTGGACCATTAGATGACTGAGGGGCTAAAGGCTCTTAGGGAAGATAAGGCCATTGCAGAAAGTCTAAATTAATTATTTGCTTCTGTGTTTACTATTGAGGATGTTGGGGAGATACCAGTTCTGGAGATGGTTTTCAAGGGTGATGAGTCAGTTGAACAACCAAATCACTGTGAACCTGGAAGATGTGCTAGGCCAGACTGACAAACTAAAGAGTAGCAAATCACCTGGACTGGATGGTATGCATCCTAGGGTACTGAAGGAACTAAAAAATGAAATATCTGATCTATTAGTTAACATTTGTAACCTATCATTAAAATCATCCATTGCACCTGACGACTGGAGGGTGGTCAATGTAACACCAATATTTAAAAAGGGCTCCAGGGGCAATCTGGGAAACTATAGACCTGTGAGCCTGACTTCAGTGCTGGGAAAAACAGTAGAAACTATTCTATAGATCAAAATCACTGTTATTGTTTATAAGGTTTTGGGTGGACCCTTGGACACTGTGGCAGCTGACCACACCCATGGGGGGAAGTCCCGTGAGGGGCCACAGGTCAGGCTCAGCTTTGGGGGACACAACACAGAGTTATATTTTTTATTAGACAGATTTGAGAAGCCACCAGAGGTGGTAGTAGTGAGTAGAGATGAAGCCCAGCTGGGCTAGGGTTCCTCAGGATACTGGAACAGAGATTACCTCTATGGCTGTGCTGTAGTGGAGAAAACTGAGATAGTGAGTACAGTGGAGCATACACAGAGTTCTGGTATAGAGCCTCATTGGTAAAGTTACTCACACATCACTGTTTGAGTAACTTTACCAACCAGCTGTTTCTCTTCCAACCAGCCTGCCTCTATTCCAGCTTCTGTGTCCCGGAAGGTGACACAGAAGCTGGAATAGAGGCAGGCCCTCGAGAGCGAGTACCTGGTTCCAGGGAACAGCTCTGAGGAAATAAAGTTGGTAACTCACTGATGATGTAGGCAGCGGTTTCTTCCAAGCAGAAGAGATACATTCAGGCAGCGAGTCAGGGAACATGGGCCCTCGAGGAGTGAGTACCGGTTCCTGATAGCGACCTGAAAGAAATGAGAGAGGCCCCTGAGGAGTGGGTACCCCGTTAGGATAAAGTCCAAAAGTTGGAGTGGCAGAGTAGCTAGGTACAGAGAGCGAATCCCATCTGTAAGGAGTTCCCTTGCTAACTCAATTAGCTAGCAAAAAGTGAAGGTTTTTGTATCGGGGATGAGTGACGTCATCACAGGGGGACGCCCCTGAGGTTCTCGCCAAAGAAAGAATAAGAAGCAGGGCTGCGTGGCGCGCACGCCCTATGGTACCTGGATAACATGGCGGGATGCAGCGCCCAAGCTGGACTGGGGATGTTAGAGAGGACTGCAGGCAGACGCCACGGCAGCCAGATGTCCAACAACCGCAGGAGGAGTCGCAAAAAAGGTAAGTAGTATAATGGTATGGTGGGCGGAGTGGAGATGTCAGGCAGCGACAGTCGTAACAATCACAAAACATATAGAAATACATGGTTTAATGGAACACAGTCAACATGGATTTACCCAAGGGAAGTCTTGCCTCACAAATCTGCTTCATTTTTTTGAAGGGGTGAATAAACATGTGGCTAAAGGTGAACCGGTAGATTTTCAGAAGGTGTTTGACAAAGTCCCTCATGAGAGGCTTCCAAGAAAATTAAAAACTCATGGAATAGTAGATGATGTCCTTTCATGGATTACAAACTGGTTAAAAGACAGGAAACAGAGTAGGATTAAATGGTCAAGTTTCACAGTTGAAAAGGGTAAACAGTGGAGTGCCTCAGGGATCTGTACTTGGACCGGTGCTTTTCAATATATTTATAAATGATCTGGAAAGGAATACGAGTGAGGTTATCAAATTTGCAGATGATACAAAATTATTCAGAGTAGTTAAATCACAAGCGGATTGTGATATATCGCAGGAGGACCTTGCGAGACTGGAAGATTGGGCATCTAAATGGCAGATGAAATTTAATGTGGACAAGTGCAAGGTGTTGCATATAGGGAAAAATAACCCATGCTGTAGTTACACGATGTTAGGTTCCATATTAGGAGCTACCACCCAGGAAAAAGATCTGGGCATCATAATGGATAATACTTTGAAATCGGCAGCTCAGTGTGCTGCAGCAGTCAAAAAAGCAAACAGAATGTTAGGAATTATTAAGAAGGGAATGGTTAACAAAACGGAAAATGTCATAATGCCTCTATGCAATTCTTTATTGCTGGGCCTCCCTCTCTCTACTATCAACCCCCTCCAACTTTTACAGAAAGCCATGGCCAGAATCCTAAGAAACGCACGTAAATCAGATCACATTACCCCTATCCTAAAAAACCTCCACTGGTTACCCATAACCTCACGCATAAAATACAAAACTCTCACCATCCTCCACAATTTATTGTACAATCAAAATCATACTTGGTTCGAGAATTCACCTCTTTTCCGATCATCTACCCGCCCCTCCAGATGCAACCTTGCTGGTACCCTATACACCCCCTCCCTAAAAACTGCTCACCACACCTCAACCAGAGATAGGGCTTTCTCTATTGCCGGCCCTTCCCTATGGAACACCATGCCCATGGCCCTCCGTCTAGAACCTAACCTGTCTAAATTTAAAAAAGGGCTCAAAACCTGGCTCTTTACATTAGCTTACCCAGACGTTGACCAAACTTAGCTTGCACTCTAACCCCGCAGCCTACCCCTTCCCCTCGCCTCCTTTCTGCCTCTCCTTTCTCTCCCATTCTTCACCCCAAGCAAAGACTCCAAAACCCCGCAGCCCACCCTTTCCCCTCTCCTCCTTTCTGCCTCTCCTTTTCTCCCCCATTCTTCACCTAGCAAAGACTCCAAAATATAATGTTTCTCCCCCTAAGCAATGATGCCTAAATTCTGTTATTAGCTTCCCCTCACCCTCATATAAGCCTACCCTACCATTCTCTCCCCCCCCCACCCCCACCTCTCCCTGTCACTGCCATCACTGGTCTGGTTCCTACCAGCCCACCTGTACATAGTTTCTATTGTTAATTTATGTTTTTCAAATGTTCCTATCAAATTTCTCTCTTTCCCTATCCTTCCTACTGCTGTCCTCTCTCCTCTTTCATTGCTGCTCCCCTTTCCCCATCCCTGTTTATTGTATTTCACCCTCTTGTTATTTTTTGTTACAATGTAAACCGGCATGATGTTCCGACGAATGTCGGTATATAAAAATCAATCAATCAATAAATAAAATAAATAAAATATCACTCCATGGTGTACAATTCTGGTTGCTGCATCCCAAAAAAGATATAGTTGCGATGGAGAAGGTACACAGAAGGGCGACCAAAATGATAAAGGGGATGGAAGAGCTCCCCTATGAGGAAAGGCTGAAGAGGTTAGGGCTGTTCAGCTTGGAGAAGAGACGGCTGAGGGAGATATGATAGAGGTCTTTAAAATAATGAGGGATCTTGAACAAGTAGATGTGAATCGGTTATTTACACTTTCGGATAATAGAAGGACTAGGAGGCACTCCATGATGTTAGCATTTAAGACTAATCGGAGAAAATTATTTTTCACTCAATGCACAATTAAGTTCTGGAATTTGTTGCCAGAGGATGTGGTTAGTGCAGTTAGTGTAGCTGTTTTTAAAAAAGGTTTGGATAAGTTCTTGGAGAAGAAGTACATTAACTGCTATTAATCAAGTTGTCTTAGGGAATGGCCTCTGCTATTACTAGCATCAGTAGCATGGGATCTTCTTAGTGTTTGGGTACTTGCCAGGTTCTTGTGGCCTGGTTTGGCCTCTGTTAGAAACAGGATTCTTGTCTTAATGGACCCTTGGTCTGACCCAGCATGGCAATTTCTTGTGTTCTTATGTAAATTCATGGTCACTGCCTCAAAGGCTTGCTTAAGAATAACCTCAATCCTTCTATTATGTACATCCTTAAAGGCCACTCCTCCTTCTACAGGGATAGTTGTCCGCTTAGACACAGCACATACCAGAGCATCCACTTTGGGAAAATGCAAATGCTCTCACAGCCAGATCCAGGGGGTACAGGCTTTCCAATGTCTGACCCCCTTTAAAATTTGCCTCGGGGGCATCCCATTCCAGATCAATCAGTTCCTGGATGGCATCAATCACTGGGAAAAAACAAGAGCTTTACATAAGGAAACCAAAATGGTATTCTTCCTCAGCTCTGACATAGCATTTAAACTAGGAACACCCAACTGTTACAAGGTCTAGGAAATCAGGGCTAGCAGTTCATCTCTATGAAAGAACCGCAACATGGTTCAATTTGGTTCCAGCTCTGGAGGAATTTCCCCATCTTCCAGGGAATCAGGATCAACCTCACCAACAGTGCCATCTGGATTCCTGTCAGGAACAACCACAGGGAGCCGAGGCAAGCCCCGGCATTTAAGCATAGGACTGGACGAGGGAAGAGCCACTGGCTGAGGGTCCGATTGGACAGAAATGGTAGAAGCGAAGGACTGAGCCCGAAGAAAGGCTTGTAAGCCTTGAAAAAAATTCCACCCAAGAAAAAGCAATCAGGTCCAGACTAAGCCGAGAAGGAACTAGAGCTGGTCCCTCAGAAATGCCCTCGCCAGTAGAGCAGCCAGTCAAGGGACAACCAAGATCTGGCATCCCCCTATGCAAGGCCATGACCAACCCATCATCAGAATGGGAAGAGCCAGGCTTTGCAAAATCTGAGGAAGACAACTCTCCCTGAGCATCTGAGCATTGCTGTTACAGATTAAAGCCAGGTCAGGCTGAGAAGCCCTAATATGACAAGCAACATAAATAGGAAGACGCTTAGGCTTCTTGCTTACCGGCACCACTGCTGTGGTAAACGTGCATTGGAACGGCTCGCGCTCAAAAAAGAAATGCACCCAAAAAAATAAGCGCCTAGAAGAAAGCGCGGCAAGGCACACATATAACCTGCGCGCCAAGTTAAGCATGAAAAAAGTTTGTGTGCATAAAAAGTGCGCCCAAAAACAGAGCGCAGAGCCGACACACTGTGCACACCGACAGCCTATAGAGGGCAGCAGAATAAGCACAAGAGCGTGTGAAAATGGCCACAGTGGCCTATCACGCGGTGTGCAAGAAAAAAGCCTAAGTGCAGGGCCTAGCCCACCGGAGGCCCCTCATACCGCCAGGCTGCCCAGTTCCCCAACCCCAACAGGAGTGGAAATGAACGTTGGTACGGCATGCTGAGAACGGAGACTGGAGGAAGTCCTGAAACCTCTCTAACTGTCTCTGATTTGGGTAAAACGTTTTTTTTTCTAAACCTTACCTGAGCTCAGTGCTTACCAGCTGAATACAGAGACAGTCTCCGGCTGCGGAGGGAGGGGGCATTGCCATCACCACCACACTCAGCCTCCTGCACCCATTGCCTTTCAGTTGAACTAACAGCTAAATCCACGCTGGGAAACTCTGCTACTGGACCAAGGCACACCAGAGGGACCATAGAAATCGCCTCAGGAATTCTCAACAGGGGGAGGGACCTCTAGCCAAAACATGGTATCACCGCAGTAGAGCAGGACTTTCTTTTTCTGAATTTAGAATTTAAAATTTCTCCTTTCAAAAAGCTCAAAGCAACCTCCATAGAGAGATGCACGTCCACCATCTGCTGGAGACAGAGAATACTGGCAGGCTGGGATCACTGCAGAGTTATATATACTGTGATGTCAGCTTGCTCCATCTCCATCTGCTGTCAAGGGAACATAAATCCACTGGTTCTGAGTCCATCTGTCTACATGCTAGGAAACGGTTATTTATTCTTTCAAAAAATATAAAGACTAGGGTGTACTCCATTAAGTTAGTAAGTAGCATATTCATACCAAATTGGAAAAAAAATTTTTTCACTCAACGCACAATTAAGTTCTGAAATTCATTGCTGGAGGATGTGGTTAAGGAAGATAGAGTAGCTGGGTTTAAAAAACATTTTGGACAAGTTCCTGGAGGAGAAATTCATAAACTGTTATTAACCAAGCAGTCTAAGGGAATAGCCACTATTTATCACTGCATAACTGCAGCATGGGATCTATTTACTGTTTGAAATCTTACCAGATACTTGTGACTTGGATTCACCACTGTTGTAAACTAGGGATGTGAATCGTTTTTTGACGATTTAAAATATCGTCCGATATATTTTAAATCGTCAAAAATCGTTAAAGGCGATATTTAATAGGAATTCCCCCGATTTATCGTCAAAAATCGTAAATCGGGGGAAGGGGAGGGCGGGAAAACCGGCACACTAAAACAACCCTAAAACCCACCCCGACCCTTTAAAATAAATCCCCCACCCTCCCGAACCCCCCCCCCAAAATGCCTTAAATTACCTGGGGTCCAGGTACAAAATGGCGCCGGCCATACACCGTATGGCCGGCGCCATTTTGTACGGCAAAACGATTCGAGTGCCGGAGGTCGTTCCCGGACCCCCGCTGGACTTTTGGCAAGTCTTGTGGGGGTCAGGAGGCCCCCCCCAAGCTGGCCAAAAGTCCCTGGGGGTCCAGTGGGGGTCCGGGAGCGATCTCCTACGCTCCTGACGTCGGGGGACAAAAAACAAAATGGCACCGGCGCTACCTTTGCCCTGTGACAGGGCAAAGGTAGCGCCGGTGCCATTTCTACAACGCACCGGAGGCCCGATAGTAAAAGATCACACCCGGACCCCCCCCCCCTCTGGACCCCAGGTAATTTAAGGCATTTTGGGGGGGTTCGGGAGGGTGGGGGATTTATTTTAAAGGGTTGGGGTGGGTTTTAGGGATGTTTTAGTGTGCCGGTTTTCCCGCCCTCCCCCGATTTACGATTTACACGATATTTAAAAAAACAAAACCGCGACGATCCGATTCCCTCCCCCCCCCCAGCCGAAATCGATTGTTAAGACGATCGATCACACAATTCACATCTCTATTGTAAACAGCATATTAGGCTTGATGCCCCATGGTCTGACCCACTATGGCAGTTCTTATGTTATAGTTGAGTATATTCAGCAGTATAGCCACACTAACGAATATCTCAGCCAAGTCATCTGGATAAGTTTATCTGGCTAACTTGCTCAGCTAGATAGTGGCTGAATATGGACCCCAATATGCTTACATTAATTTCATCAATTACTACCTTATGTGTGGTTCCAAAAGTCATTCAATTTTGAGAAATTAGTTCATTGACCTCTTTTACCTCAGTTTACTCTAGCCAAAACATTTGCAATAATTTATAAGAACATAAGAAAATGCCATACTGGGTCAGACCAAGGGTCCATCAAGCCCAGCATCCTATTTCCAACAGTGGCCAATCCAGGCCATAAGAACCTGGCAAGTACCCAAAAACTAAGTCTATTCCATGTTACCATTGCTAATGGCAGTGGCTATTCTCTATATTTTTCTTTGCCTTCAAGCTGTGTGGGGCCTTAAATGTAGATTTCAGAAATGAAACCTGCAACTTCAAAAAATTCACCTGTAATAGTTTAAAAATCTCAATCAGTTCTTATAGAACTCCACAAAGTAAAACAGTCTAGCAGGTGAGAGAAAAGGTACCAGTGAGACACATCAATGCCAACACACTTAGCATTGATCCCCTTTATAGAACTCTGTTTCAACAAGGTATAAAAGAAGAATATTGAATCCAATTCAGTAGGTGGCAGGAAGAGAAGCCTCAAAACTGACAAAAATAACTATCACAGATGTTCATGCTCAGATCCCTTTTTCTCAAACTGCAAGTATTTTAATGTTCTTATTAACTTGACTTTAAGAATAAAGAAACATTTCTAACGGGAACTTAAAAAAGATGTGTTATGAAATTTCAGGTGTGCAGCCAGCATGTTTATAAAATATTTGCATTCCAAGAACAGCAATAGAGCATATTTAGAAATAAATTATAAATATTGTAAATTCTGACATTTTCTTACATTTGTTAACATATAATAAATCTAGGCTGGACTTTTGTATTTTAATCTTCCATATAACTATAACAAAGCCTTTTGGCATGAAAGAGGTGAAGTATTTCATAAATAAACCTTACACAATCACTTTGCACTTCATTTATTCAAAAACACTCTCTTTTGCTTCAAAGGCAATCTGTATTTCACTTTACAAATGCTGGGTTTGCTGCATTAATGATTTGCTACTTGTAAATGTCATAACTACATGAATTAAGTATGTGAATGTGTGTTTTCTACCAGCAGATTGGTGACATCACACTTCCACCACTTGTTCACCTTTAATCTTTGTAGATTAGCAATGCGAATATTGTCTTTGTAACACAAAGGACATGTATACAGTACAGAATAGGCTGGTTTTATGGACTATCAGTTGTGCTGTCCAGCTTCAAGACTCCAGCTCAGCAGAGCTAGTCTCATCACAGAGGTGATTAGTACTGTCCACTAGGGGATAGCTTACAGTAATTTATTAGTTTGTTTATTAATTATAATTTATGTTTATATGATTTTACTGTGACACAGCTGGCCTATTACCTTGTGAAAGTAGGGCATGAGACCTAGTTAGGTGATTAATATATTTTTAGAATAAGCTTTACTGAATTGTATGATATTTTTTATATGTAATTATTTTTTGAATTGTGAATTGTTTATGAATTGGGCTTTTGATCAGTCGTAAGCTGCTTGGGCAATCCTTTAGGACTGAAAAAATGTTGATAAATGTAATAAAGCATGGCCTAGAAAAGCAACATTTGCTCAAAAACAGTACATTAAAGAAAAGTCCATTCTTTGAACAGCACTTAAGATTCACCCAGCACAAAAAATCAAAGGATGTGCGAAGTGGAGGAGAAACACAAACTGAAAATTGGGAGCAAACAGTTAATATACAAATGATTCAATAAGCCCAAAAGCTTTGGGAGTTAAGCACTACAGACCCCTATTTACTTATAATCAAAAAAAGTAGTTTAGGAGAAGCGATCAGAAACCTTCAACATGTCTCCTCAGGAATGAAATGCAAACATGAATGAAACATGGAAATCTTCGCGATTTTGTTTGTGTTAACTGACAACTGAATTATGAAGAAAAAATGATTTATCGAGGCTTTTATATAGCACCCTAAAACAGGGAGCCATCCATAAATTAGAATGGTACAAAGATAATGGGAAATGAATTAAGATAAGTATGATAAACAGACAAGGGTGCTTAATAGATGATATGTTCTTTAGTGAAGTCAAAACCTGTCCACTGGGAGCTAGACTGAAACAACCAACTCATTTTCTATAGGCCATTGAACAGCTTTCAAGAAGATAATGAATTTTACCACTACCAACCTGAGCCAAATTTCAACCAGTGAGCTATAAGAAAGATTCAGTAATACTGTGCCTTCCAGGGCTATTCTGTAAAGAGTAGCTTACTCCTGGGGGAATTCTTCATAATTGCTCAGACTAGAATTTGTGTAGCCTTCAACTAGCTTAATCATAAGATCTTATTTGGGCATTTGGAACTTATGGGTATATCTTCCACTGTACTTTCTTGGTTTTCTTCTTTTCTAGCGGATTGGTCTTTCCGGGTTACAGTTGGAAATGTTTCTTCTGCTTTATATCCTCTAGTTACAAGCGTCCCGAAGGGCTCCTCAGTTTTGCCTTCTGTGTTGTGTGTGCTGGCCGCGGCAGACCCAAAGCCCGGCCCCCTTACCTCTCTTTGCCAAATCCAGCATCTAGTTCCTCGTCTCTGGCGGTGGTGGGCCGCCAGCTCCGTCCTTGGGCCACTCCCAGTGCTCCAGCTTCAGCTACTGGCCTCCCTGCTCCACGACGGGCTTCTCCGCGTGGCCCGCGGAGAGACGCCACTGTTCAGTGCCGCAGCCCTCCCTAGGCACGCACACGCGCATCACTGTAACTTATGAAGGGCCCACGGTGGGAACATGGCCGCGGCCCCGGATGATGATGTCGCTGAAGTTCCGGTACTTAAGGCCGGGCTCGGCTCCCAATAGTTGCCTTTGCAACAGGTCTCCACGCTGGTCGTGTACTTCGTTGAGTCTTGGTGATTCTCCTGCTTTCCTGGTTCCTTATCCCTCCTAGTTCCAGTTCCTGTTCTCCTTCATTCCTGTGTTCCTGATTCCTAGCCTTCTTCAGATTGACTTCTTGGACACGACCTCTGCATTGCCTGACTAAGCTACTGATCCTCTCCAAGCCCGGACCTCTGCGTTGCCTGAATACGCTTCTGATCCTCTCCAAGCCAGGACCTCTGCATTGCCTGACTACGCTACTGATCCTTTCCAAGCCCAGACCTCTGCATTGCCTGACTAAGCTACTGATCCTCTCCAAACCCAAACCTCTGCATTGCCTGACTACGCTACTGATCTTCTCCAAGCCCAGACCACTGATTTGCCTGACCACGCTACTTCTCCAAGCCCCGACCGCTGCTTTGCCTGACTACGCCTTTGATCTTCTCCTCGTCCAGACCTCAGCCTTGCCTTGCCACTGCACCTTGAATGCCACCGGCACTGACCCCAGCTTGCACTACGATGCCTCTTCAGTCTACGTCTTGGACTTGGCCTATTCAGGCTTCGACCTGTTCTTGCTCGGGCGCCCACTTTCTGACTTTGGTTCTATTGGTGCTCGGGTTTTCGGGACTCTGCCTTGTCCAGTACAGACTGTTCAGCTTTGCTGTTGCTGTCTCTGGGCCGACTTCATTACCTCTCCATCGACGATGACATACGGAGGCCCACCTAAGCCTAGCCAGCCCCGGTACCAAAGGCTCAACCCACGGGGAATGAGGGCTGGTATTGGTGAAGCGCCAGCCGGCCTCCGTCCATCAGCCCACTCCGCTTGCTGACGGTGGGGACCCGTAGGATCCCTCCTTCGGGTAGCGTCGACCTCACCTCGGCCCAAGGGTCCACCTCCGGTGCAACATTCTGTTTTTAATATCTATTGGCCCCTTTATGTTCTGTTCTTTCAGGTTTGGGTGTCCCTTACAAGTTATTTGCAGACTAAGTTAATTTCTTTTTTCTGATTACTTCTACATTTGATTGTGCACAATCTAGGATTAAGGAATGGCTTGTCTTGCAATATGCTTGCCCTTAGCGTTTAAAAAAATGAAATAGTATTTCTATCTAGGGTTGAAGTGGATAATGTTCCTCAGCACTTCCTATTTGACAGGTCCGTTATACCTAATCACTGGAAGGCCCACTATTTAGGGAGTCTGGTTGATTCCTCCCTTTCCCTGTGACCTTATATTGACTCTGCAGCTATTCATCCTGCTACAGGTTGTGGTTGCTGCGGTCTTTGAAGTCTTTTCTATATTATTCGGATTTTCAGATTGTGATCAAATCTTTTATTTTGTCATCTTTGGACTATTGAAATATTCTATTTTTAGGACTCCCTGATATTCACTTGCAAGTACTTCAATGTATTCAAATTCCGCTGCTCACATCTCTAATTCTGCAATGTGCAATCATATGTCTCCTGTGTTAGCTGGCCTTCATTGGCTTCCCATCATTTGGCGGGTGAAGTTTAATGCTCTTACTTTGGTATTTAAGGATCTCCATGGTCTGGTACCCCCTTCTATTGCTTCCTCTATACGCAAATACTGTTGCGCTTGAAGTGGACCCTTGGCCTGGGGCAGGGTTGGTATGGCCCTCCGGTCGGATCCAGAGGGCGCCTGCCACCAGGAGGTGGAGTACAGGAAGAGATGGTCTCAAGTGGGCCTCGCAGGATCTCAGAAGAGATAGTTCGGAGGAGTGCCTACTACCACAAGGATGTGCGGTCATTGTCCAAGGAGGAAGGCCGGAGGTCACAGGAGGCCAGCAAGGAGAGTACAAATGGAAAGCAAAGGTCAGAACCGTGAAATCAGTCCAAAATAATTAGCCAAGGCAAGGTCAGGTTCCTGAAGGCAATCAGCGTATTCAGGTCACAGGCATAGGTCTGGGAAAGCGGCAGGCAAGGATGGTCGAAGAACAAGCAAAAGGTCAGTACCGACAAGACAGGAGAGATAAGGGAACCGGAGACATAGGAGACACTGAAGACACAAGGACGCTGGAACTGAAGGCACTTGGAACAGTACACCCCTAAGTGGCAACCTGGCAAGGGATCGACCTGAGCGAGTGTTCTTCCGAACCTGGGCCCCAGCCACCGCGGAAGTGGACACTGGTCGGAACGGTGGTCCTAGGGTGCTGTCAACCAGGACATGGGATCCGGAGCAAGCACTGGACAAGGAGCTGTATAGCGACCCGATTCCAAGGCGAAGGCTGAATGAGTCCAGAGCCCTTTTCTAGGGCTAAGGAGGCAACTCCCTGGGAGAAGCTTGTGGGAGGAGTCCAGGGGACTGCACCTACACTGACCCTTTAAATCCAAGGGAAAGCCGTGGGCCCGCCCCTTAGGAGGGACTGTAGCAGGGAGCAGGACCCTGGACAGCGGTGTCCCTGCTGCTGCCAAGCAGGAGGAGCCGGGAGAGGGCCATGGACAGGCCCCGACATCATCGGCGGCGTCCGGCCACAAAGAGGAAGACCAGGGACAGCACGGCCGCAGGAGCGGTCCCAGCTTTGGCGGCCTTCAGGCCTCGAAGAATCCACAGTCACCGGCGGCTTCCTGCCGCATTAGGGAAGGCCCGTTATGGCTCCTACCGTGCCAGCAAGATGGCGGCCGGGCCACCAGGGCCCCTGGCGTTGGCGGCTCCCACCGTGGGACCAGGAGAAGGCAGGCTGTGGCCCTTCCGGGCTGAGGAGCAGCGGCACCACCAGAGGTAAGAGGCGGCTCGTGGCACTGTCACAGGCTGCATCACAACAAATACAGTCCTGCTCATTGCCTTCATTCTTCATCTCAGCATCTTTTAGAAATTCCTTCCCTTTCTGAAGCCCAACTAGTGGTATCTCTGAAGTGTATTTTTAGTATTGCAGGTCCAGCACTCTAAACTATTCTCCCAGTAGAGATTAGATCGGAGCATGATTTGCTTCAGTTTAGAAAACTTTTAAAGGGATATTTCTTTTCTTGCCTTTCAAGCTGGAGCTTTTTATCCTTTCGGCTGGGTGTTATGTCTGCCAATTGTTCCTGATAACTGTTATGTAGTAATCGTTGTGTTTTAGTTTAGTAGCTTATTTTATGATATATATGATTGCCTGGTTTTCTACTTTGTATGTTGTTTTAATCCATTGAGATTGGTTAATCAGCAGGATATAAAATGTTTAAAATTAAATACCCTTGATGTGAACTGCATTCCTCAGTCACTGGAAGTCCATGTAACTGGAATATATGGTGGAAGAAGTGGTTGGAAAGATTCAAGGCTATAGGTGAGGTAGCAAGAGGGATAAAATGGGCCATCTTTGAAAATTGGTCAATGACCACCCAAATCAGTATCCAGAGGAGGGAGGCAGATTGGTAATAAAATCCATAGACAAATGCATTTAGGGCTTCTGGGACATTGATAAAAGATGGAGGAGATTCACTCTTTGACAAGAGGTTTTAGTTTACACACAATTAATGCAAAAGGTTATGTAGTCCTGTACATCCTTGGTCAAGCTGGGCCACCAGTAGTTGTGGGAGATGAAGTCTAAGGATTTGAGGATGCCTTGGTGACTGGCTAATTTAGAATCATGGGCCCTTTCAGGACCTTCTGTCAATGAGGCTCCAGAGCAAGTCTTCCAGGGGTGATTCCAGCAGGTACTATTGGAGCAACTGCAACAGTCTTGGTCGGGGGAATGCAATATTGAGGGTCACTGAAGATGTCGGTGGGATCAAGAGAGCAGGTTGGCTTTAATAATTTTCTCAGCTGGTTGGTAAATTAAACAATTGGTAAAGAACAAGGACCACATGACTTGTCATGGATTGAGTCACCTGGCAGTTTGGAGGTATAGTAGGTTCTTATGGTCAGTGAAGAAGATAAAGGGATGTAAGGTGTCCTCCAATAGATGATGTCATTCTTCCAAGGCTAATTTGAGGGCAAGCAGTTCCTGATTGCCAATGCCATAGTTTCTTTCTGCAGAGGAGAATTTCCTGGGAAAAAAGGGTAATAATTTACAAGTGAGGGTGGACTGTGAGAGAAAGCATCAATCTCCAACACAAAAGGTCATGTGGTGTCATGTCTTTGCAGTATAGGCACCAACAGAAAGGCAATTTTCAGGAGGGCAAAGGCTTGGAGAGACTAATCCATTCGGTCACCCATATGTAATGGCTAATTCACCCTGCTAGGGTGAGCTTTGAGCTCTACTCAGTATCTGTAGGAATTCCTGTGTGGGTGTTGCCTTATTAGCCTCTTCAGTCAGTACCAGAGCTAAGTCTAGCCATGTAGTCAACTCTCCAGAGAGGTGGACAGGTATTCCATGGATAATTCATCCTATCTATGTATAACATCATTTACCATCGATATGCAAGCTGAATTAGCCATTACATGTGGGGAGTCCCAAGCTGAGGGTTACAGAGGAGCAGTTACTTAGTAAGGAATCCGTTCCCCACCATGGAGTGTGGACCTCAGTGAAGACAGGTTTTGAAAAACTGACTATCTGAATTAACAAAAAAGGTTTTATCACACAACAGTGGCCGTTATTGCAGATTGCCGCTAATACCGCGGCTATTATTGCATGTGATAAAATGAGGCCTTATATCAGACACACCTACCAAGCACTCCTGGGTCAATAAAAACACCTTTTCTTACCTGACCTGTCGGCCTAAAGCTACAATATTAGGGGGAAGTTTACTTGTGTGGGATAATGCCTGCTTTAGGATGCTCGGCGCTGACAACAACTACAACCACCACAACAAGTGGCAAGGGAAGTTCAAACCACTCCTAGGGAAGTCCCTGCACTGAAGCCACAGCCACTGGCCATGCAGGAGGGTTTGGCGGTGATACAGAAAACGCATGTTTCTTCCACGAACCACATTGTTGGGCATGCCAGAGGAACATGTAGTTAGCAGATATTGCCTCAGCTCTCAGGCTATCATGGAATTATATGAAGAACTCAGAGGGGATCTGGATCCGGTCATGAAAAGGCCCATGTAATGCCAGGCCTCACCAAACTATTGTCCACTCTGCATATCATAGCATCTGACTCCTTCCAAACAGTCAGTCAGGATCATTGGGGAAATGCCCCAAACCTCTTTTCCCCCACTGTCTGGGCCAGGTCATAACAGCTGTACATGACCACATTATTCACTACATAGCATTCCCTCGTGACAGGCAGGACTTGATGGTTTTAAGCCATTGCCAACTTTCCTAATGTTCTGGGAGCTATCGACTTCATTCACATATCCATCACCCCACCCCATGGAAGGGAGGAGATTTACCACAACAGAAAGCACTTCCACTCCATCAATGTGCAAATGGTCTGTAATGTCGAATACATATCCTCGTCATGGTGGCCAGGTACCCGGAAACCATGCATGATTCCTTTATGCTTAGGCAATTGGTCCTGTTTGACAATTTTGAAAATGGCCTCTACGGTGACAATTGGCTTGTAGGTAAGAGTGATGCTTCTTTCTCTATTCCCTTTCTGGCTATGTGTTTCCAGCCAACAGCACTGACACGGCTGCTGCAGGTGTGACAACATCGGTTACATGAAAAGTGGCTTGTACAGTTAGGTCTACAAGCTGTTGATTTTCTCTCCCCATGCCAGAGAGGTCTGATAATGCTGTGTGCCCAAACAATGCACTTGCCATAAAGCTTTGTGTGTGACCAGCCACTACACATTTTCTACGGGTTCACTTTAAACAATTGCCTTTTCAAATCTTCCCATTTGTAGCATTTGAAATCTCACTTGTTATTCATAACCTTTTAGTGATCACACTGCAGTGACTCCCAGATCAGGTGTGCCCTATTAGTGATTGGAGGCGACGGCTGCATAAAACGCGGCGTTTTCAGAGGGGCTGCGTGCCTGGACCTTTGACTGGCTCTCCCACTTACCATCTGAGAGCCCTGTCATTCCATTGGATTTACTGGACATTGCTTTCATTACCCAGCTCGTGACCCACGTTCTGACAGCCGGACCGAGAGCAAGGTCACGCCCCCATGCTGACATCATCGGGAGGCGACGGCTGCATAAAATGCAGTGTTTTCGGAGGGGCTACATGCCTGGACCTTCGACTGGCTCTCCCACTTACCATCTGAGAGCCCTGTCATTCCGTTGGATTTACTGGACATTGCTTTCATTACCCAGCTCGTGACCCACGTTCTGACAGCCGGACCGAGAGCAAGGTCACGCCCCCATGCTGACATCATCGGGAGGTGACGACTGCATAAAACGCAGCGTTTCCTAAGGCGCCGCGTGACAAAGGAGCGTGATAAAGGGGCTTGCCCCTTTGTTTCGCCCCTTCGTTTCGATCCCTGAGGGTGTTGGACTCATTATTGTGTCCAATACCCTTAGATTATGTATTCATTATGGAAATTCCCACAATTACAGGCCAAGGAAAATACTGCTATGTACACTCAAATATCAAAAAACAAATATTCCCTACTAAGGGAAAAAATAATTTTTTAAACCGGACTTTAACATCCATAATGTCTACTTTACATATTTCAGCAATGTTTGTCTTCTCCTTCATTTTGTGTAATGCTCAATCAGTGAGAAAGAAAGTTCCCATACTATTGGACCTCATATATACAAACAAACCTGATTTTTTCATAATCACTGAACCATGGCTAACCAATTCAGATACAGTTACTGTTAATAACTTAACTCCTACTGGATATACTACAATATCAGAACCCAGAATGAATCGTAGAGGTGGAGGACTTTTAGCTATTATTAAATCTTCCTTGAAACCCATAAAAAAACAAATAGTTTTTTCCGGTTCTTTTGAAATTCTACTAATTACCACTACGATATTAAACATAGGCATCATTTATTGTCCACCTGGATGCCTTAATTCTGAACTTTCTAATTTCTTAGAAACCATTACAACCTTACAAGTAGGTCTAAGTAAAATAATTTTACTTGGCGATTTTAATGTGAATATTTCTATCCTGTCTGCAATTACAAACTCACTTTTGGACTCTTTGAATGGTCTTGGATGGAAACAACTTATTAAAACTCCTACTCATATGAAAGGTCAAATATTAGATCTTGTATTTTTCAATCCATCTATTTTCACATTAAACCCGATAGACACTATAGTCACCCCCATCCCCTGGTCAGATCATTATAGAATTCATTTTTCTCTTAATATAGATCACAATAAACATATACCAAGGAAATTACCTACTATATATAAAAGGAAATATATTAATGTTGATTCATTTATAGAAACAGTTACACCCAATTTACCTATCTCCATATCACCGAACATAGAAGAGTCAATAACAAACTGGAATTCAGTTATCACGACCACGTTAGACTTAGTCGCCCCTTTTAAACAATATCAGATAAACAATAAGAAAAAGAAAACAAATGCTCCCTGGTACACCAAATCTTTACATCTGTTTAAGACCCAGCTTAGAAAACTAGAATGCAAATGGCGACACAATGGAACCATTGAAACAAAAAATGCATATCGTTGTACTCTTCGACGCTATAATAAAGAAGTAAATCAAGCCAAAAAACTCTATTATGCAAATAATATTAATAAAAAATGTTATTATTACGCAAATAATAATAATAATAAATTACCTTGTTACCCCAAAAAGCCAACTCTATCAGTTCTTACCAGTTTTGACACGTTACTCCCCATGCTTAAGCTGTATCCAAGTTTTTCTCTCCCCCTGTTCTATGTAAGACAACTTTGTCACTGTTTTATGGTTGCAATGTAAACCGGAGTGATAATTAACTCTGTTATTGAACTTCGGTATAGAAAAGTTATAAATAAATAAATAAATAAATAAATAAATAAAATCTCTAAAGCTAATGGAAATCCTAATACCCTGTTTAACATAGTAAAAACACTGATAACACCTCACAATGTTGAGATTACTTACCTGATAATCTCCTTTTCCTTAGTGTAGACAGATGGACTCAGAACAAATGGGTATAGTGTGCTCGTGCTAGCAGTTGGAGACGGATCTGACGTCAGCACGGGTACATATACCCCCACAGGAAGTGCCGCAAATCAGTAATCTTCCTTGCAAAAGCTGTTATGGATGTATGTGTACTGACGATCAATGAAATAGTGAAACAGGATTCCCCTGACCGATTGATAGGAGCTGGAGACCACCAGCATTCACAACTGGAAGGCGTCGATACCTGGCAAAGGGGACGCTCTTAAGTAAGAAAATGACATGGCCTACCTTGAATCGGTGAACCCATGTATACCGGCAGCCGGGCGGGATGCTGAGTCCATCTGTCTACACTAAGGAAAAGGAGATTATCAGGTAAGTAATCTCAACATTTCCTAGCGTGTAGCCAGATGGACTCAGAACAAATGGGATGTACAAAAGCTTTACTCCCAGCCTGGGCGGGAGGCTGCCTGAGGACCGCGTAGAACTGCCCTCGCAAATGCTGTGTCCTCCCTGGCCTGGAAATCCAGACGGTAGAACCTGGAGAAGGTATGGAGGGAGGACCATGTCGCTGCTTTACTTATTTCTGCAGGCGACAGCATCCTGGATTCTGCCCAAGATGCTGCTTGTGCTCTGGTAGAATGAGCCTTGACTTGTAGAGGCGGTGACTTCCCGGCCTCTATGTAAGCTGCTCTGATAACTTCTTTAATCCAGCGGGCGATGGTGGGCCGAGAGGCCGCTTCACCTTGTTTCTTTCCACTGTGCAGGACGAACAGATGGTCCGTCTTTCGTACTGCTTGTGTCATTTCCAGATATCTGGGCAGCAATCTGCCGATGTCGAGATGGCGTAGTAAACGCCCTTCTTCTGATTTCTTCAAACCCGCCGTGGTAGGCAAGGATATGGTTTGGTTAAAGTGAAATTGTGAGACCACTTTAGGTAGAAAGGAGGGAACTGTGTGAAGATGGATAGCCTCAGGAGTGATTCTGAGAAAGGGATCACGGCAGGACAGTGCTTGTAGCTCTGAGATGCGGCGTGCTGAACACACCGCCAGCAGAAACACTATCTTCAAAGTTAGAGAACGGAGAGGCAGGCCCCGAAGGGGTCTGAAGGTGGATCCCGCGAGGAAATCCAAAACAAGGTTGAGGTTCCACAGGGGCACTGGCCACTTCAGTGGCGGACGAATGTGCTTGACTCCTTTCAGGAAGCGAGAAACATCTGGGTGCGTGGCAATGGTCTTCCATCCTTCCTGGGACCGTAGCAAGACAGCGCCGCCACCTGAACCTTGATGGAGCTGAAGGAGAGACCCTACTGAAGCCCATCCTGCAGGAAATCCAAAACAATAGGGATTGTGGTCGCATGTGGATTGGTGCCATGAGTGTCGCACCAGGCTTCAAATACTCTCCAGATCCTTACGTAGGTGAGGGATGTGGAAAACTTACGAGCTCGGAGCAGAGTATCTATCACCGGCTCCGAGTAACCTCTTTTCTTCAGTCTAGCCCTCTCAATGGCCAGACCATAAGAGAGAATTGAGCCGGATCCTCGTGGAGGATGGGACCTTGACGTAGCAGGTCCCTGAGTGGAGGCAGAGGAAGAGGCTCCCCTGCCAGCAGTCTTCTCATGTCCGTTGTGAAGGCTCACCACCCGTGCTGCCCTGGGTGCCGCTCCGCTGCCTCCGGTTCAGGCCCCTCGCGAGTCCTGGATATCCCTGGAGTCCCTCAGTCTCACAGGACTCCCTGGGTTCAGGTCTCCGCCGGCCCTGGTTTTGCTGGGCTTCTGGGTTCTCTTTGTATGGCGTGGGGTTGAAGCAGTCCCCCAACCCCCAAAGATAACACAGAGAGAGAGAGGTTCCTCAAAGCATTTTTATAAAGCAGAGTAGCTGAATCTGTTACATTGGCTCCGTCCCCTCAGGAGCTGAACAAATGACCCTGCTCCCGCTCTCCAGCAGTCTAACCCCTTAACACAGGTGCTGGAGCAAAGGCACTGTTTGAGCCCCCCCCCCCCCGGCTCTCCAGTTCACCAGCAAACCCCCTTAACCCATGTGCTGGATTAAAGGTACTGTTTGAGCCCCCCGGCTCTCCAGTTCACCCGCAAACACACCTGCCCTAACTTCCCTTAGGGTACAGGTTCTCTGTTTCCCTTTTCAGGCTAGGCTGTGCCCCTGAGACAGCTGGAGGATTCCTCTCCCCCGGAACCTACCTCCATTTCCTTCTCCATCTTGCTTCCTGGCACTGGCTTTTTCTGGCCAGTGCCGCTACCTAGGCACGCCCTCTTCCTCTAGCTCCCCAGGCTCACCTGTGTGACTCATTAGTGTCAGAGTCTGCCACCTGCTCACCTCCGGGCTCTCCCTACAGGTCAGGTGGTGGTTCTAGGAACCTGGGATTTGTAGTTCTCGCCTTCACCTGCTCCCCCTGCTGGCTGGCTCTAGTATTACTAGCCGCCATATGGTATCTTATCCCTTCCTGCCCTTCCCCCCGGCAGCGCTGCACTACATCACACACCCTCCCCCTTAAAAAAAGTCTCTGCACGGGGTGTATAGTGCTTCCAACCTGAACACAAAAAGCCATTCCTTTAGAAGAGAGCATACCATCGCTTCCTCCTAACCTCTTAAAGTTGTACAGTGCAGAGACTCGCCTCTGGGTCAACTCACCACACACCCTCCCCCTTAAAAGTATTTGCGCAGGGTATGCCGTATTCCTATCCCCTTTTAATTTCCAACTTAAACACCAAAATTCTCTGAGACAAGAACATACCAATCCTTCTTCCCACCGGCTACCAATAGGGACATGTAGAAAGGCTTTATAAGCAGTAGCCTCATCTACTCTCCTCTGGTTTGTTCTGAGTCTTTGATACTCCCCCATAAGGAATTTCTCTGATTTCTTGAAAGTCCACCACCCTCTGTCCTTTCTATTCCTGGCAGAGGATGTGCCCAAGATTACTATTGAGACTTTGCTGTTACCCAGACCTTTGAGTAACTGGCACCAACGCCTATATTCGCCAGATATTCTTAGTCTATTCTGTCTCCACAAGCTCACTCCCTTTATTATCTGAAACCATGAGGACTCCTTTCCCACCTGAAACTGGCCTTTTCCCCTGTCAGCTGGTTGAGGCTGTTCGGTTTCCTCTTGATCTGGCTTGCGGGGTTCCTGTGAGTCTGCTCTTAATAGAGTGTGATCTCTAGTAAGCTGCATAATCTCCTCTTCCCTTGGCAACCCCCTGAAGTCTCTTGCAATTCTACCTGAAGTCGATTCGTCTTGTCTCCCCACCTCTGCAATGCCTGGCCTTCCTCAACCGCCTGCACTAGGCAATAGGGCTGTTCCTCATCCTGGATTCCCAAAGTCTGCTTGTCCCACTCCACTGGCAACTGACTCTTCTCTCCAAGGTAGGGACCATCCTCCCACCCACCTGATTGAGTCTGACCATGATGGCCTTGGGCTTCAGACACTTCACTAACTTCTGGCCTCACTGCTCTTGACTTGACTGGGCAGGTAGACCCCAAGTGAAATACACACTGAGTCTCCCTGGTATCTAAGCACGCTCTCTGCTCTTCTTTCAACCTCTCTAACTCTAGATTTAACTTCATTTTCTCGAGTTCCGCTTCCCAGTGCAACAACTTCTCTGCCTCCAGAGCCTCTTGCAGCCCAGTAACCTGAAGTTGCCGTTCCTCTTCTTTCTGAGTTAGCTGTCTGACCCTAGCTTCAACTGAGACCTCCAGCGCTGCCTTTTCCTCCCAAATCTTGTAATTTTGGTCTTGCAGCCCCTTGATCCTGCCTTCCATCTCCTGTTGCTGTGTAGCATGCACCTCACCCTCCTGGTCTAATAAGTGTTTTAATCTGGCAGCTTCCTCCTCAGCGGTTTCCTGAAGTTGCTGTTGGGTGGCTACAAGGTCAGAGAGCTCCTGGCACTTTGCCTCCCACCTTTTCACAACTGCTTCCTGCATACTCCTCTGTTCCTCTATCACCCTTGTCCACCTTTCTTCTGACTCAGCATTACTCTGCTGTGCTTGCTGCAGCTTCCCCTGTAGGCATGCAACTTCCCCCTTAGTGGCCGAATGGCTATCGAGTAATCCGGACATTAGCAACTGCAACTGCTGATTTTGTTCTATCTGCTGCTGCAATAAACTCAGGGTTGTCCCCAACTCCATCTCTACCTTCACCTTCCCCTGAAGGGCTAGTGCTAGTTGTTGGGCCAAGGACCCTCCTTCAGAGTCCTGATCCATTCTTCCCCCTGGCTTGTGCGGACTCTCCTGCTCAACCCGGATGCCTTGTACTGAGGAAACTTTCTCTTCTACCCTCTTCTTAAAATCAGCTTGCTTCTTCCTTGCTTTCTTCCCCTTTAGACCTGGAGTCTTGCCTACTTCTAGGCTTCCTTCCACACTCCCTATCTTCAAATAACCCTCCCCCTTTTGACCACTGCAAGGGGAGTCCCCTACTACTTTGTCACTGGTGCTGCTTTCCTGTTCAGTATCAGCAGTGCTCAACCCCTCCGGAGCCATGCCCCCTTCTCTGGCTGGAAACAAGCTTGGAGAAATTCCTCCCTTTTATTCCTCTCTACTGTCCCTTCCTGCCCAGAGTGTGCCTCTCCTACTCCATGGGATTCTGCTGAAAGACAAACCCCCGTGAAGAAATCTGGGTCACCTGCACCTTGAGACTGTGAGGGACTCTCTCCAACCTCCCCCATCATTATCTGCCTAGCGTGACCGCCCTTCGTCTTCTGGGTCTTATTGTCCTTACTAAAACTGTGCAAAACACCCCTTGACTGTTCCGCCTTCAAACCACCCTTATTCTCAACCTGGGTACAATCGTCGGGGTTGCCTATACTCTCACCCCTTCCCTGTGGAGACCCCTCAAGAGCTGTCCCTTCCCCAACCCACTCTCTGTATAGCATTTCTAGTGGGTCTTTGGGACAAGTCTCCCCTACATGGCTGTCTTCGCCACAAATCTGGCAAGAGGTACTGCCCCCCTGGCTTCTACCTTTTTTTTCCTTTCTTTGGGGTGTCCCTCGGGCTCCTCTATGTACGACACTTCCTGTGCCAGACCCTAACTTTGCCACCTTAATCTCCTGCCCCTCTCTGTGTACTTCTTCACACGGGCAGTCTTTCTTAACCTGGTCTGGCTGCGGGCCCCATAAGCATTCCTCTTTCTCCTGTTTAGGACCCTTCCCGGTCATTTCTATCTTTGGCCGCTGGTTGGTGGGTTCAATCCCACCCCCTGGGGATCTAGCCTTCTTGGCCCCTGCTGTGTCAGTCTCCTGCAGTTCCTCGTATATCCCTTTCTCCTGAGGACCCTGCTCCTTATTACAGCCCCCCTGGCTGCCTATAAAACCACTTGACACACAGTATTCCCCCTCATAGACCTTTTGCAGTTCCCCGTATATCCCTTTGTCACAAGGACACTGCTCCTTATTCCAGCCCCCCTGGCTGCCTATAAAATCACCAATTTTAACATCACCATCTACACCCTGTTGAAACAGTCCCAGTGATTTCTTAACTGAAGGTATACAGTCCCTTCTCTTTTTCCACAGTGGGTTGTAATAGCTTCCGTTCTGTGAATCACAGGTGTCCATTTCCTTTGGCTTTTCCATCGTCATCAGGCCTTCTTTACCCAACACGGCCAGCTTCCGCATCCTCTCTATGTGGTGCCTCTTGCTGCTTGCCAGGGTTTCTTCGTACACCCTCGTAGTCATTGGGTACCTGGTAACGAAAGGAAAAGGGGATCCGAGTGCAGACTGCTTCACCAAATCTGCCAGCCCCCAGTCTCTGCTTACACCCTTACCAGAAGAACAAATTACACCAGCACTTCTGCAGTATACATCCCCGCCATCGATTGCATAACCCCTGGACGTCTCCTTGGCACCACCACAGTACCCAGAGCCCCCTCTCCTTCCGACGGTATAGCTAGCCCCAGGTACGCTTACCGGAACCTAGACACAACAGGCATCCAGAGCTCTCCACGGCTAATCCCCCAGCCTGGTCTGCTCTTCCTAATCCTGTCCGGTCCTCTCAGCGGTCTGGTCAGGCTCAGCAACCTCGTCTGTAAGTTAGGTACTCGTCCGGGCTGTACTTCATATACGGTGTGATTCGATTATCCCCCTTCAGTACATCTTCTGACACCCTCTCTGCCAGAAAACAACAAGACTGGACCCAAGTGCGGCCGTTCAACACTTGACCCCTCTGGCTCCTTATCTGGGGTAGCCTGCCCCCTCACCCCGCAACTCTAGGGGTTTACCAGCTGCTATTCATTCAGTAGCCAACCAAGTAAGACGAAGGGGAGAGGACAAAACAACAACAAAAACAAAAATTTTTATTTTTTTTTTTTAAACTACAGCCCCTGCTGTGGCTTAGCCTCTTTCCCCCACCATGCTGGGAATCCTATTCTCAGGCTTTCGAGGTACTTTTACCTTCCCCAGGTCAATCAGACCCAGGGCTGGGATTTGGGGGGGGGGAACATCAACTAAGCATGCATCCAGTGAACCCATTTTCCAGGGCTCATACTCATACCAGCCCCCTCAACATGCACCCAGACCCGCCAGCTTGCAAATAACATCGACAGCAATCATCCAGACTCACCAGCAAGCATCCAGCCGCACCAGCAATCAATCCAGCCTCACCAGCAATCAATCCAGCCTCACCACTAAGCATCCAGCCTCACCAGCAATCAACCAGCCTCACCAGCAATCAACCAGCCTCACCAGCAAGCATCCAGCCTCACCAGCAATCAACCAGCCTCACCACTAAGCATCCAGCCTCACCAGCAATCAACCAGCCTCACCAGCAATCAACCAACCTCACCAGCAATCAACCAGCCTCACCAGCAATCAACCAGCCTCACCAGCAATCAACCAGCCTCACCACTAAGCATCCAGCCTCACCAGCAATCAACCAGCCGCACCAGCAAGCATCCAGCCTCACCAGCAATCAACCAGCCTCACCAGCAATCAACCAGCCTCACCAGCAAGCATCCAGCCTCACCAGCAATCAATCCAGCCTCACCAGCAATCAACCAGCCTCACCAGCAAGCATCCAGCCTCACCAGCAATCAACCAACCTCACCAGCAATCAACCAGCCTCACCAGCAATCAACCAGCCTCACCACTAAGCATCCAGCCTCACCAGCAATCAACCAGCCTCACCAGCAATCAACCAACCTCACCAGCAATCAACCAGTCTCACCAGCAATCAACCAGCCGCACCAGCAAGCATCCAGCCTCACCAGCAATCATCCAGCCTAGACACCATTCACCCAGAGTGTCCAATACCTAAAGCACCATTTTCAACATTACAGGACTGTTCCCAACCAATTGAGCCACAATAATGCACCTCTGCACCATACCTAAAATCTGGCACAAATTCAGAAAGCACACAAAACCTGCAATTAATAACATCACACAACAACAAAGACTATTACCAATAATGATCTCACCGATAACACAATTCCTAGGACTCTCTTTATTTACCTTAACACTATTCAACGCTCAGTCGCTCTCCAAAAAAATGGACATCCTCAGTGACTACCTCATAGAAGCCAACCCAGATATCTGTGCAATTACAGAGACATGGCTAAAACACACAGATACTGTACTCATAAATCAACTGCCCATACAATCTTACGACGTATTCTCCGTCCCAAGACCCAAAAAAAGAGGTGGTCTCCTTCTTGCAGCAAAAAAATGTCTTAATATTACCTTACAACTTACCAACTCCTCCAACAAACTAGAATTCTCCCTCTTTAAATCTGAACAAATCCAAATAGCTTTAGTCTACGCACCACCAGGAACCTTAGAATTGGATCCCTCTCTACTGATAGAACTTATAGCCAAACACATAAACGCAGACAAACCTGCTATAATCCTCGGAGACTTTAATTTACACGTAGATGCTTCTCCACAATCCATCAACTGCCAAACAGTTCTTTCCTCTCTCAACCATTTGGGCTTTATTCAAATTATCAACAGTTCTACACACAAGGCAGGCCACACTCTGGACCTCATCTTTATTAACGAACCCTTTAACATTCATACCAACCCCACTTGCTCACCAGTTCCATGGTCAGACCACAAAGTTATCCACACAACCCTCAATGTCAACAACCCACCACCTCAAACCACTAACAAAACCACCATCCACTTCAGGAAACCATGCTCTCCAGACATACTCAGTGAAAAGATGTCTGAAGCATTAAAGCAACTAGATCTCACAGACGCAACAACTGCAACTACCTCCTGGATCAATATTAACAATAAAATTGCAGATCAAATCTGCCCAACTACAACCAAAACCATACAACCTACACTAGACAATAGGAAACCTTGGTTTACACCCGAAATTAAATCCCTTAAACAATCTCTTAGAAAAAAAGAACAAAGCTGGAGAAAAAACCCAACCACTTCAACACATGCCATCTATAAATCGCTCCTCAACAACTACAGGAATACAATCCTTAGAACAAAGAAAGAATTCTACGGAAAAAAAATACACCACTTTATATTCGACTCAAAGGCTCTCTTCTCCTACGTGTCCTCTTTAACCAAACCATCTCCTCCTACTATCCCAGACCACCAAGCACTCAACAAAGCAAACGAACTAGCCAACTACTTCAAAACAAAAATCACCAACCTTACCCAATCAATCACATCCAACAGCCTTACCCTAACACACCATCTCACATCCTTGCCGCAACAAACCACAAGCCTGGATTCATTCGAGCTCACTTCTTCACTGGAGATTGAAAACACACTCAAAAAATTCAAACCTTCCTCCCATCCATCAGACCCAATACCTACAAATCTCCTCATCGCCATTCCAAACACCATCTCAAAACCAATTGCAGAAATTATCAACACATCCCTTTCTCAAGGTTTAGTTCCTAACCAGTTAAAATTGGCAATACTGAAACCATTACTAAAGAAACCAAATGCTTGCCCATCAGACCCAGCTAATTTTAGACCCATCGCAAACTTACCACTTATCGCCAAACTGATGGAAAAAATTGTCAACAAGCAACTGTCAGATTATTTGGAAGATCATAACATTCTATCCCCAGCTCAATATGGATTCCGAAAACGCCTAAACACCGAATCGCTCTTACTATCTCTCACTGACACAATCCTCGTTAATCTGGAGAATAAACAATCTTACCTGCTCATTCTTCTGGATCTTTCTGCTGCATTTGATACGGTAAAACACTCTACTCTAATAGACCAACTAGCAAACATAGGGATCAAAGGCACAGCCCTTAGATGGTTCCATTCCTTCTTAAGCAACAGATTCTACAAAGTAAGGATAAACAACAAAGAATCGCATCCAATCCTGACAGAACAAGGAGTCCCACAAGGATCATCACTTTCACCCACCCTCTTCAATATCTACCTCCTCCCTCTCTGCCATCTACTCTCAAACCTTAAGCTTACCCATTACCTCTATGCAGACGACATACAAATACTCCTTCCGATCACAGAATCCCTTCAAAAAACCATCACGTACTGGAACGAATGCCTACAGCCCATCAAAAACCTACTCTCAAGCCTCAACTTAGTATTGAATGCTAATAAAACCGAAATGCTCATTGTCTCCCAGGATCCACACACAATCTCTTCCAGCCTCTCTCTACCAAACACAAACAACTCATTCTCATCTGACGTCAGAGACCTTGGAGCATGGCTTGATAATCATCTAAACCTAAAAAAGTTTGTAAACAATACCACAAAGGACTGCTTTTACAAACTGCAAGTCCTCAAAAAACTTAAACCCCTCCTTCACTTCTCCGACTTCAGGCTAGTACTGCAATCCATCATTCTTTCTAAGCTCGACTACAGCAACTCCCTGCTTCTAGGTATACCCGCCAACACTATCAAACCATTACAGATGGTTCAGAATTCAGCGGCTAGAATTCTAACTAGCACTAATAAAAAAGATCATATCACCCCAATCCTTCGGAACTTACATTGGCTCCCCATTAAACAAAGGATACTCTATAAGGTACTCACTATCATACACAAAGCGACAAACAAACTAGCCCCCATCACATTAAGCTCTGAACTCCAACCGCACACTTCCTCCAGACCAATCAGAAGCGCATACAGAGGAACACTGCATGCTCCGCAATTAAAATCATCATTGAGCAAACGAGCGCTATCCTCAGCAGGCCCACACCAGTGGAACACGCTTCCCCCAGATCTTAGACTAGAACCCAGCCATCAAGAATTCAAAAAAAGACTGAAGACTTTTCTCTTCCAACAAGCTTTCCCAGACGCTTAATCTTACTGTGACTGACAGACTTCCTAATTACTAGGTATCCCTTATTATGGACACTGTATCAAATACTACTATTAAGAATCTGCAACTGGACAATTATCTTGGAGCTCAAAAATTCACTTTATTTCATATATTTATTTGGCATTGCTTATTTTTATATTTATTGCTACGTTAAATAGTTATACTTCTTATATATAAAATATTATATTTCTTTATTTATTTCCAGTTAAACTATTATCACTTTATTTAGTATTATGTTAAATTGTCAGCCAGTTATACTGTTCCATATGTTCTACGGTTCCATGTAAAGCTCCGCTCTCTGTTGAGCAGTTCTTCGTTTTATGTAAACCGGAGTGATTTGTAGTCCCTACAAGAACTTCGGTATATAAAAATTAAAAATAAATAAATAAATTAAATAAATAAATGCCCTGGTATGCCTTTTCCTCTGTAAGGCTCCTCTGTAAGGCGAGTTCCATTGGATCCCACTGCTGCCACCATATGTGAAGGCTCACCGCCCGTGCTGCCCTGGGTGCCGCTCCGCTGCCTCCGGTTCAGGCCCCTCGCGAGTCCTGGATATCCCTGGAGTCCCTCAGTCTCACAGGACTCCCTGGGTTCAGGTCTCCGCCGGCCCTGGTTTTGCTGGGCTTCTGGGTTCTCTTTGTATGGCGTGGGGTTGAAGCAGTCCCCCAACCCCCAAAGATAACACAGAGAGAGAGAGGTTCCTCAAAGCATTTTTATAAAGCAGAGTAGCTGAATCTGTTACATTGGCTCCGTCCCCTCAGGAGCTGAACAAATGACCCTGCTCCCACTCTCCAGCAGTCTAACCCCTTAACACAGGTGCTGGAGCAAAGGCACTGTTTGAGCCCCCCCCGGCTCTCCAGTTCACCAGCAAACCCCCTTAACCCATGTGCTGGATTAAAGGTACTGTTTGAGCCCCCCGGCTCTCCAGTTCACCCGCAAACACACCTGCCCTAACTTCCCTTAGGGTACAGGTTCTCTGTTTCCCTTTTCAGGCTAGGCTGTGCCCCTGAGACAGCTGGAGGATTCCTCTCCCCCGGAACCTACCTCCATTTCCTTCTCCATCTTGCTTCCTGGCACTGGCTTTTTCTGGCCAGTGCCGCTACCTAGGCACGCCCTCTTCCTCTAGCTCCCCAGGCTCACCTGTGTGACTCATTAGTGTCAGAGTCTGCCACCTGCTCGCCTCCAGGCTCTCCCTACAGGTCAGGTGGTGGTTCTAGGAACCTGGGATTTGTAGTTCTCGCCTTCACCTGCTCCCCCTGCTGGCTGGCTCTAGTATTACTAGCCGCCATATGGTATCTTATCCCTTCCTGCCCCCCCCCCCCGGCAGCGCTGCACTACATCACATCACACTGTGTACCAGGGTCTTCTTGGCCAGTCTGGCGCCACTAGAAGAACTAGGCCTCGGTGCTTCTGAATCTTGTGGATAAGGGTGCCCAGCAGGGGCCACGGAGGAAAGGCGTATAGCAGGGTCCCTGGAGGCCATGGCTGAACCAGGGCGTCGATCCCGTGAGAGAACGGATCTCGCTTGCGGCTGAAGTATCTGGGTACTTGAGCATTGGACCTGTCCGCTAGTAAGTCCATGTCCGGAATCCCCCAGTGATCCACAATCATCTGGAAGGCTGTGGGCGACAGCTGCCATTCCCCCAGATTTAAGCTTTCTCTGCTGAGGAAGTCTGCCGTGGTGTTGTCCTTCCCGGCAATGTGGACAACGGAGATGTCGTGAAGATTCACCTCTGCCCAAGCCATCAGCGGGGCTATCTCTAGGGACACCTGTCGGCTTCTGGTTCCGCCCTGACGGTTGATGTATGCCACTGTGGTGGCGTTGTCGGACATCACTCTGACTGCTCTGTTCCTCAGTCTGTGAGCAAATCGCAGACAGGCTAACCGAACTGCCCATGCCTCTAGACGGTTGATGTTCCACCCTGACTCTTCTCTGTTCCACCGCCCTTGTGCGGTGAGTTCTTCGCAGTGTGCTCCCCATCCTCTCAGGCTGGCATCTGTGGTGAGCAGAATCCACGTGGGGGAGGACATCTTCGACCCCCTGCTCATGTAGTTGGACTGCAACCACCACCGTAACTGGGTCCGAACTCTGGCTGGCAGAGTTGGATGCACGGAATAATTTCGGAAGCGGGGGCTCCAGCGAGAGAGCAGGGAGCGTTGTAGAGGTCTCATATGTGCCCTTGCCCAGGGTACCACTTCCAGGGTGGATGCCATGAGGCCGAGAACCTGCAGATAATCCCAAGCTATGGGCCGGCTGGCTCCCATCAAGAACCGGAGACGCGTCTGAAGTTTTAACCTTCTCTTGGTAGTGAGACTGACTTTGTCTGCCTGGGTGTCGAACTGGACTCCCAGGTATTCCAGTGATTGGGAAGGCTGTAGGCAACTCTTGTTGAGGCTGACTACCCATCCCAAGCTTTCCAGAAGGGCGATCACCCTGTCGGTTGCCCGATGGCTCTCCTCTCGTGATTTCACCCTGATCAGCCAGTCGTCTAGATAGGGATGGACAAGGATTCCTTCCCGTCTGAGCGCCACTGCTACCACTACGACCACCTTGGTGAAGGTCCGCGGCGCCGTGGCTAACCCGAAGGGCAAAGCCCGGAATTGGAAGTGGCGTCCCAGAACTTTGAAGCTTAGGTAGCACTGGTGATCCGGATGGATCGGGATATGCAGGTAGCCTTCTGACAAGTCTAAGGCCATGAGGAATTCTCCTGGCTGTACTGCGGTCTTGACTGAGTGCAGAGTTCCCATGCGAAACCTCGGTACCCTTAAGTATCGGTTGTCTGACTTGAGGTCCAGTACGGGCCGGAAAGTGCCCTCTTTCTTGGGTACCATGAAATAAATGGAATAGTGCCCAGAATTAATTTCCCATGCAGGTACTGGGATGATGGCTTTCAAGGACAGGAGCCTCGCCAGGGTAGCTTCCAATGCTGCCTTCTTGTGTATTGGACATGAAGATTCCACAAACCTGTCCGGAGGGAGGTGATGGAAGTCCAGATAATACCCCTCTCGGATGATGGCGAAGACCCACTGGTCCGACGTAATCTCGACCCATCTGGGGTAGAAGAGGGTTAATCTGCCCGCTATGGCTCCGTCCCCCGGATGGATCGGCTGATTCTCATTGGGAGGCGGGGCCGGCCCGGGACTCTGAGCCGGCTCCCCTCTTATGCTGCTTGGTCCGAAAGGACTGGTTCCTGGCCTGAGGACGAGGTGCCTGGTAGCGACTCCTATAGGGAGTGAAGCGCTGGGAGCTTCTACCTCTAGAGGGCCTCAGAAAGGCACGCTGGTTCCTTTTGAACCTATCTTCCGGCAATCGAGGTACCGGAGAGGCACCCCATGTGCTGGCCAGTTTATCCAGGTCGCTGCCGAACAGGAAAGAACCCCTAAAGGGCATTCTGGTGAGGCGTGTCTTCGAAGGAGCATCGGCTGACCAATTCCGTATCCAGAGGTGCCTCCTGGCAGCTACGGAGGATGAGACCCCCTTGGCTGTCGTACGGACTAGGTCGGATGCGGCATCCATGAGGAACGAGAGAGCTGACTCCATGTCTGTTGCCGGAGCATTGTTCCTGACCTGTGACAAACAGGAACGCATCACCACTGTGCAGCAGGTTGCGATCCGCAAAGATAGAGCTGCCACCTCAAAGGTCTGTTTCAGGATGGCGTCCAGGCGCCGGACATGAGGCTCCTTGATGGCCGCCCCCCCCTTCAACTGGAATGGTAGTGCGCTTGACCACAGCGCTAACCAGGGCGTCCACCTGAGGGCACGCCAGCAGCTCCTTGATTGCCGGTTCCAGGGGGTACATGCCTGTCAGGGCCCGACCCCTTTGAATGAGGCCGCTGGTGTAGCCATTCCAAATCTATCAGTTGCTGTGCTGCTTGCAAGAAGGAAAAATGGCGGGCTGTAGGATGAAGACCTTCCAGCAGAGGGTTCTGCGTAGAGGGCACCATAGTGCTGGGACCTGTAATAGCCAACTCCGCCAGGCACTGAGATACCAGGTCGGAGAGATCTTCCTTGGGAAAGAACCGCCTCATGGTTCGATATGGCTCAATCCCCGAGGGAAGTTCTCCCTCCTCAGGGGGTTCGGACTCGTCCTCCAAAACATCAGGGTCCGCCTGAACCAGACTGCTCAGAGGCGGGTGTCCACGATAAGGGCGCGAAGGTCCAGGGGCAGGATCAGCTGGAGCAGCAGCAGCAGGGCATGGACGGGAAGCTGATTGCATCTGTCCAAAGGCATGAATCCCCTTAAAGAGATCCACCCAGGAAATGGAAGCGGTCTCTAGTCGTCGGGGTACCAGGTCCCCCGGGATTCCAGGTTGTTCGAGACTGCCAGCTAGATCCGGGGTGGCCCCTGGGGAACTGTCAGCAAATCTCGGTTGAGACTGGTCCTGGCCCGAGGCTCCCACTGCCTCCTCACATTGGGCACAAAGAGAGTCTGGCTCCTCGCTGTGCGTGGCTCTAAGCTGGCATGCTGAGCAGAGGCCGAGAGCTTTTATGCCGGAATCAGGAGGCGCCGCTGCAGGCGCCGCTGGGGCGTTCGAATGTTCCATCGCGGCTTGCGAATGTAGCGATGAAGAATATGCGCTTAATACAATATGCGTTCAATAATATGCGGCAGAAATATGCGCTCAATACAACAGGCGCCCAATAATATGCGGCAGCAATATACGCTTAATACAACAGGGGCTTAACAATATGCGGCAGCAATATGCGCTTAATACAATATGCGCTCAATAATATGCGGCAGCCATATGCGCTTAATACAACAGGCGCTCAATAATATGCGGCAGCAATATGCGCTTAATACAATATGTGCTCAATAATATGCGGCAGCAATATGCGCTTAATACAACAGGCACTCAATAATATGCGGCAGCAATATGTGTTTAATACAATAGGCGCTCAATAATATGCGGCAGCAATATGCGCTTAATACAACAGGTGCCCAATAATATGCGGCAGCAATATGCGCTTAATACAACAGGTGCCCAATAATATGCGGCAGCAATATGTGCTTAATACAACAGGCGCTCAATAATCTGCGGTCAATGATATCCAATATGCGCTCATTAGTATGCGGTCAGCAACATACGCTCAATGATATCCAATATGCGCTCATTAGTATGCGGTCAGCAATATACGCTCAATGATATACCATATGCGCTGAATCATATACAGGCGCTTATCATGGGCGCTCAATACCTGAACAAGGCCGACAAAATGGCGACCTCCATGGCGTGCCGCATACAGGCAATGCCGCCGATCCTCGTACCTCGGAGGCCAAAAGTAAGAGATGTACGCCTTACCTGATCCTCGGCGCTTCCCGGGCGGTCTCCGGCTGCGGGGGGGAGAGGGGAAATACCTTCACCGCCGCGCTTGAGGAAATGCACCCGCTGCCTCTAGGTCCACGCCGGGACCGAGGCGCCTCTCAGCCTGGCCCAAGCCCTTCTTGCTCGGGGGCTAGGTCCCTGCCGCGATTCGGCCACCGGACCGAGGCCTAAAACCTCCGAGGGATCGCGGAAATCACCCCGGGAAACTCAACTGGGGGAGGGACCCGAGGGTATCACCGCAGGAGTGCGGGGCTCGATGTTCCTGTAGAAATTTAGTAAGTAGTATATAGAAAGTAGAAAGTAGTATTGGAAAACACGCTCTGCGAGCGTGCAGGCACTCCAAACTGCTTTGGAGACGGAAATTACTGATTTGCGGCACTTCCTGTGGGGTTATATGTACCCGTGCTGACGTCAGATCCGTCGCCAACTGCTAGCACGAGCACAGTATACCCATTTGTTCTGAGTCCATCTGGCTACACGCTAGGAAACGAAAATTTCAAGGATTATGATATAACTTTCTGTAATAAAATCGCTAATCATTTCAAAACAAAAGTTACCAATATCTCCTCTGAATTTTCACAATTACCTTACCCCAACAACATCAAGAAAGAACCTAATCATTTATGGTCTGAATTTACCCCAGTATCAGATAGTACTATTCAAACAATAATTAATAAACAAAAACCATCAAACTCGCCTTATAATCCGTGCTCTGGTATTTTCTTTAGAGCCATTGCTCAACACGCCTGCTCCTTTCTTTGTCTCTTAGTCAATCAATCTTTAGAAACAGGACAATTCCCACATAGTCTGAAAAAAACATCCATTTTGCCAATATTAAAATCAAAAACAAAAGATACATCAGATCTTAATAATTATAGACCAATTGCCTCCCTTACTTCAATGGCTAAATTAATAGAATCCGTTGTACTGCGTCAACTCTCAGACTATCTTTCTGAAAACAATATTCTCTAGGGATGTGAATCGTTTTAGGACGATTAAAATTATCGTCCGATAATTTTAATATCGTCTTAAACCGTTTTGGAACACAATACAATAGAGATTCTAACGATTTATCGTTATAAATCGTTAGAATCGTGAGCCGGCACACTAAAACCCCCTAAAACCCACCCCCGACCCTTTAAATTAAATCCCCCACCCTCCCGAACCCCCCCCAAATGAGTTAAATAACCTGCGGGTCCAGCGGCGGTCCGGAACGGCAGCGGTCCGGAACGGGCTCCTGCTCCTGAATCTTGTTGTCTTCAGCCGGCGCCATTTTCCAAAATGGCGCCGAAAAATGGCGGCGGCCATAGACGAACACGATTGGACGGCAGGAGGTCCTTCCGGACCCCCGCTGGACTTTTGGCAAGTCTCGTGGGGGTCAGGAGGCCCCCCACAAGCTGGCCAAAAGTTCCTGGAGGTCCAGCGGGGGTCAGGGAGCGATTTCCCGCCGCAAATCGTTTTCGTACGGAAAATGGCGCCGGCAGGAGATCGATTGCAGGAGGTTGTTCAGCGAGGCGCCGGAACCCTCGCTGAACGACCTCCTGCAGTCGATCTCCTGCCAGCGCCATTTTCCGTACGAAAACGATTCGCGGCGGGAAATCGCTCCCTGACCCCCGCTGGACCTCCAGGAACTTTTGGCCAGCTTGTGGGGGGCCTCCTGACCCCCACGAGACTTGCCAAAAGTCCAGCGGGGGTCCGGAAGGACCTCCTGCCGTCCAATCATGTTCGTCTATGGCCGCCGCCATTTTTCGGCGCCATTTTGGAAAATGGCGCCGGCTGAAGACAACAAGATTCAGGAGCAGGAGCCCGTTTCGGACCGCTGCCGTTCCGGACCGCCGCTGGACCCGCAGGTTATTTAACTCATTTGGGGGGGGTTCGTTTTAGGGGGTTTTAATGTGCCGGTTTTGCGATTTTTAGATTTTTAGATTTTTCACGATTTTTCACGATTTTTTACCCCCCCAAACGGCAACAATACGATTCCCTCCCCCTCCCAGCCGAAATCGATCGTTAAGACGATCGAGGACACGATTCACATCCCTAATATTCTCCATATTAATCAGCACGGATTTAGAAAGGGACATTCTACCGAAACATTTCTCTTATCCACATTTGACACCTTATTCCGTGCATTTGACTCTTACACAGATTACATTATAGTATTTTTAGATATCTCAGCAGCATTCAACACGGTTAATCATCATATTCTCATTTCAGGTCTTCAAGCTATAGGTATTACTGGTACAGTATTAAATTGGTTTTCATCTTTTCTTACTGACCTCCCCCAGCAGATTAATATCAACCACCAATCCTCCACCTCATACACAATAGAGATGTGCATCGTTTTTAGGTTTCGGGTCGGGCTTCGGTCGGCTGCTTCGTTTAAAAATTTAGTTTTCCCACGTGTCTCTTTTTTTTTTTTTTTTTTTGACGAACGGAGTTAGTGCGCACTAACGGGCTTACTGTGCACTATCGGGGCGTTAGTGCGCACTACCAAAAACTGCAACTTAAAAGTTAAAACGTATCAATTTATAAGGAGTTCGTTAGCTAGAGGTATGGTTCTCGGTTCCCACTGGTTCGCACCACCTTGAAAACAGCCAATGGGAATGTAGAACCATTACTTTAACTCATCCGTAGGTAGTGCGCACTAACGCGGGTTAGTGCGCACAAGGGAAGACTGTGTGCGCACTAACTAAAGTTAGTGCGCACTACCTTGAGCATGCTCTGTGGGGTCCCCAGGGGCCATTTTGCTTCAAATACATGCACTGAGATACAAGCACTGACTGTGTGAGGACAAATGTTGTAGCACTGCCACTGAGTGACTGAGTGAGTACTATAGACAGAGACTGTCATCAATCAGCCAATCATTCATAAATCATCAACTTCACATTCTCTACCACTGTAAGTATATTATATATAATATATAAGGTTTTGTTTTAGTTTTTATACAGTATTACTTTACTAGTTACTTAGTTGGTTAAGTTAAATAGTTAATGCACTTTTTTTGGTAAAGTAGCATAAAATAATATAAAAATAATATTAAATGAAGTTACATTAGGGGAAATTAAAAGTTTAACACACAAAGTACTTCATTTTATTTTATGCTAATTTAGTGGAAAAATAAGTTTAACACAGAGATTGTCAGTGTCAGACAGCTCCTTCCCTGCATTGCTAGTGAGAGGCTGGCTTCACAGACAGAGGGGAAGCTGCCCGACCCTCACTCCTCCCCTCCCCCATGTCCCAGCCAGTGAATGGTGTGTGGGTGAGGGGGGGGGGGGAGGATGGTGAAGGCTGAGACAGCTCCTTCCCTGCATTACTAGTGAGAGGCTGGCTTCACAGACAGAGGGGGAGCTGCCCGACCCTCACTCCTCCCCTCCCCCATGTCCCAGCCAGTGAATGGTGTGAGGGTGAGGGGGGGAGGAGGATGGTGAAGGCTGAGACAGCTCCTTCCCTGCATTACTAGTGAGAGGCTGGCTTCACAGACAGGGGGGAGCTGCCCGACCCTCACTCCTCCCCTCCCCCATGTCCCAGCCAGTGAATGGTGTGTGGGTGAGGGGGGGGGGGAGGATGGTGAAGGCTGAGACAGCTCCTTCCCTGCATTACTAGTGAGAGGCTGGCTTCACAGACAGAGGGGGAGCTGCCCGACCCTCACTCCTCCCCTCCCCCATGTCCCAGCCAGTGAATGGTGTGAGGGGGAGGGGGGGAGGGGGGGAGGAGGATGGTGAAGGCTGAGACAGATCCTTCCCTGCATTACTAGTGAGAGGCTGGCTTCACAGACAGGGGGGAGCTGCCCGACCCTCACTCCTCCCCTCCCCCATGTCCCAGCCAGTGAATGGTGTATGGGTGAGGGGGGGGGGGGAGCTGCCTAGCCCCTCCCTGCATTAGTGTGTGAGCTTCTGAACAAACAGGTGTCCTATAGCACATACTTTTTTTTCATCTTCTTTTTTATTTTCTCATGGTAGGATGGAATGTGAAAGGGAGTCTGGTGAAGAGGATAGGGAGAGGGAGTCTGACTCCTCCCCACCGTCCTCCTCCAAGGTGGCAGCAAGGTCCAGGAAGCCCCGCTTTACCCGGGAAGATGTGAACCTCCTGGCTCGGCTCATCCTCCTGGATGAGAGGAACCTCTACACCCCCCCAGGCAGCAGGCCTAACTTGGAAAGGGAGACTGCTGCCTGGGCCTCTCTCCAGGAGGAGTTTTGCCGGCGGGCCTCCTACCCTTGTGAGGTTGAAGACCTCAAAAAGAAAGGTAAGAAATAATAATGTTGGTCATATTATTTAATTATAAATTATGTATATTATTTTGTCATTGAAAACTGAATAGAGTATGATAGTAATACTAGCTACAGTAGCTAGTAGCATAGAGTGAGTTATATAATTATAAAGTAATAATTAACTACTATAAGTAATAAAAGTTATAATGTTAAGTAAATATATTTTAAAAAAACAGAAATACTAGTAGCTACTAGCTAGCTAGCGACTAGTGTACCACCCTTACCCTATACTATACTAGTATTAATACTTAATAACTAGACTACAAAGGAAATAAAATTATCTGTGGTATATTATTGATATTTATATTTATCGTTTTGAAATGGTGGTATTTGGGATTTTTTTTGAAAGCCACATTGAAATATAAATTAAATAGTATTTTGTTATTACTAACTTTTGTATGTTGCATAAAAAATAATCTAGTAGGTCAAGGAAAAACATGGGCATGTTGTAATAATTAATCAATGTTATTCTTTTTCCTGTATATTCCTCTAATTTTCATGTCACCATTTGTGACTGCACGAAGGTAGGTGGCTCGAGGAGATCCGCCGAACCGTGCCCCGTCCCTTGCCTGGTAGGTTGTTTTCAGAATACTACACAAGAACAACACATTACACAACTATTCAATTAATTGTAATGGAATTTGTGTTTAATTATGTTTGTTTACTATAACAGTGAATGAATCATTGTGTCTGATCTCATTCTTGTTTTTAAAATTTTAACTGTTGTTCTCTGAATTTTGATTTGTCTTGTACAGAACCACACCCAGGCAGGGATGAGGCGGGGCTTCCTGGGCCTAGCAGGAGGCAGAGCTGCCACCAGAGGAGGATGGAGGCACCAGCGAGGGCTAGTGGTCTAGGTAATAACATATCTTGGCCAGTACAGTAGTATATTATCTGAGGCTGAGAAACAAAATCTTTTTTTTTATATCAGTCAGTTATAGTGGCTGGGGAATGTTGGGATGTGTGTATTTATTTATTTATTTGTATATATTAAATGACACTGAGTGGCTATGAGAGTAAACTAAAGAATTGAAGGTGAAAGAAAAGAAGAGGTTTGTAGTGTACCTCCTACCATCATATTCTGTCTAACCTGAGAGTGACTATTATTTCTCCTTCCAATCCTTCAAATTATGTATTATCTCTAATCTATGTTGATTGATTTGATATCCCTCCACTCTCTCCCTCCCTCCTTCTCCCCTGCGATGGACTCCTCATTTTTCTATAACCCTCAAGGTCAATAAACTAAGTAAGGGGTAGATTATTTTATAAACTTGCTCGCACGCATCCAGTATTTGCTTATTTATTTGCCATATCTGACTATGTAATGTATGTAATGTATTGTTCTGTGTCTCATGTTGAATTATTTTTTTTTTACATTTCTTTACAGGACAAGAGGAACATCCAGCAGCCCAGCGGCCAAGCACCAGGACCAGCACCAGCAGCACTACTGCCGTACTTCCTCCAGGATCTCCTCCTAGCTGTAAATGCTGTGCACAGTTTTCAAAGCTGGAGGAGATCCTGCAGGAAGTATGGCAGTTCAAGGCGAAATATGATGCCGACTTCATGATGTTGCAGCAGGAGGTCACAGAATTGAAGGAGAGTGTCAGAAATGTGGAGAGGAGGTTGTCAGCCCTGGAGGAGGCCCCTCGGGAGCAGAGGGAAATGGCTTCTCCTCCTCACGAGATGCCTCATGAGGAGGAGGTGCCAGTTCCCTCTGCTCCAGAGCAGGCTCCTCCAATGGCGGCACCCTCCTCTCCACATGAGTCTGACCCTGCTGCAACATCATGAAGTCAAGGCATCATATTTTGCCTTGGCCTGGACTCCCTCAAAAAATTTTTTTTAAAACAAAATAAAGAAAAATATATTTATTTTATTTACAATTGTTACAATAAATTTTATACAGTTTTGAAAATGTTTGTTTGTTCTTTTTTTATATATTATTTTATGAGTTATTTAACTAATAATAATTAATTACTCCAAAATTAAATAGTATGGTACTACTAAATTACAGAGAGCAGACATGTACGGATGTACGTCTATTATAATCCAACACATTTCAGTGTTTTTGTACTGGTAACTAAGTTAGTCATATACTTCCATAAAACATTCAGTCTGGCTGAATTAGCACAAGTTGTATACTTGTGAGCAGTAGCGCCAACGTCAAGGCTTCAACCATGGCTACTGACCATTCACACATCTTTCAACCTGGCCAATGCAATATTGTGCAGTGTAAGCTACTGCAATGACTCACACGTCGATGCCAAAAATTGCTGCATGACCAAGACAGCCATTTGAAGCAGAAAATGTAATGCTTGTGATACTAAAGTATTTATTTATTTATTTATTTATTGTTTTTGTTATACCGAGTTTCGTGATAGGCATCACATCAACCCGGTTTACAAATAACAAGGAGTGTAAAGCATAACGTAACGTAAAAAACAATATTTTCAATAAGAACCTTGAACTTTAAATACAGTGAATCAGAAAAAGGGAGAGGGAGAGTTACAAAAAACAAGGAAAATAAACTTGGGATGGAAGGGGAGAAATTGAACAGCACAATATTTACATTTCAGCCTATTGATACATTAGAATAGCAAGTGAAAAAATAAGACTATGAAACGGTACATAGGTAATCAAATGAATAAATATGACACAGTTGTGAATGGTAATAGTATGATAAATATTCAGCAGGAATTAGTGAGAGAGGGTTTGAGGTTGGTTGATTCGTGTTTACATTCCATTATTGCATACGAGTTAGTGCTAGTGAGAGGAGGTTTTATTAAAGGCTTGGAAATGCTTTTTCCAAGTAGGAGTAAGAAATGTTTCCAAGTAGGAGTAAGAAATGCTTTTTCCAAAGTAGGAGTAAGAAGAAAGCAGAATCATGAACAAAAAATCCTTCAGAAATGTACAACTTCTGGGTGCTCAGTTTTCTCTTTTTATTAGGATTTCTTAAGGTCTTTTGTTTGCTCCACATGATTCTGATTTCTTAGTCCTAGTACTAGTAGTAGTAGTTAGTTAGTTCCTGTAGTCTGTTAGTACTTTACTATTACTAAGTTAGTATTGCTATGAACAACAATACTGGGACTGGCAGAATTACAGGCAATAAAATACATTCTCTGCTTTAAATGGGCTCCTAGGACACATGGAAAATTTTGGTATCAAAGTATATCTATTCTATTCTGCAATCTCTGCATACATTACCAGTACACAGCTACACACACACTCAAGGGTGTTTGTATATATTTGGTTAATCAATATATTGTTACAGTAGTGGATATAACAGTAACAGGTATAGCTAGCTAGTAGCTAGCTACTACTAGTACAGCCACTAGCTACTTAGTTAGAGTAGCAACCTCTCTGTGCGCTGTAAGTGCAATTTAATATTGTATTGGCCTGAAATTCTTTCATACTTTATTCACACAATCATGCTGTCGGAGATGGACGCTGAGGCAGAGGAACCCAGCGAGGACTTGCCTGCCTCAGAGGTGGACACTGGGGGGAAAGAAGCCTGGGAGTGAGAAGCCTGTGTCAGGGACGCAGCAGGACAGAGTGTTCATGTCTTGTGACTCCTGGACTGGCTTCTCCTGGGGGCCACAAGAGGCAGCAGCGGCAGTGTAGTGGTAGTGGCACTGCCGGGCACCCCAGCGAGCGATGCGGGGAGCACAGCTGCATAGAGCCAAGCCTCTCTTCCACCCCTTGACCTTGGATCTCGGGCCTCGACAAGAGGCTCACTCCTCCCAGTCACAGGGAAAGTTCGGATACCCAAGCAGTGGAAAGTTCGTTTTGATGAAAACCAATTGCTCGACTAAGTCTGGAGACAAACGTGCATGATGTGGACTCACTATGTTCCCTGTCATTGAAAATACTCTTTCACGTTGCACAGTTGTTGACGGGCAGGAAAGAAAGTGCTGTGCTAGTATTGCAAGATCAGGCCACATTGAAGCTTTCTGTGCCCAATATCTCAAGGGATCCGAGTCCATGCTCTGAATTGGCTCAGACAGAAAACTCTTAACATGCACTTCTGAAACATTCTCCTGCAGGTAGGACTCAGTAGTCACTCTTCTGCCAACAGCTGATGCGATTGCTTGTGACATGGCAGCCAGTTCATTAAACTTGGAATGACTAATAATTTGATGTGTCATGGAAGGGGTAGGGGAGCAGCTGATCATACTAGTACTTGAGCAGAATGGAATTGGAGACTGAGAGGATGATACTAATTCTTTTTCATCGTTACCAGTGGAACAGACCCTGTTTGACATTATGTTTTCAACCATTGTAATCAACTTTTTTTTTCCAATGTATAAGAGCATTGTTCTTGAGAGCAATACTGCCTTTCACACGTGGGTCACACATCGTGGCTAACATATAGCAATCCCTTTGCATGAGAGGTTTCAATCTTTTTTGAACTTGCTCTTTTAAGCATTTAACAAGCATTAACACTTCCTTAGAGAAATATGGCTGATGCAGAAATTCCTCTAATACCTCCTCCAGATAGTTTATTACAGGGATGACACCACCCAAAGTGGCATTAGCTGAACTCAATGCATCAGTATATACTTTGAAAGGCTTGAGGACATGCACCATCTGTGTAATGTTTGTCCAGTCCTGACATCCAAGAGGATTTTCCAATCCAATTTCAGTTGCCATTGCCAAATCATGAAGAGGTGTCTGCTGTTCAGACAACCTCTCCAACATAAGATAGGTGGAATTCCATCTGGTAGGCACATCCTGAAGAAGGTTGTGCAAAGGTGCGCCAACTGCTATTTGCCTCTTTCTGAGTTGCTTCCCACTTTTTACACTACGATTGAAATGCCCAGCTATTTTGCGACACTTTTCAATCAACCGCTTCAGGAGTTGACTACTACAACTAGTACCACCTTCCTTGGCACTAAGCCCCAAAGCATCCCTCACTATCAGATGCAGGGTATGTGCAAAGCATCGGATGCTGTTGAATCCACCATCAGCCAGAGCCTTAATAATATTGGAACCATTGTCAGTAATGAAATATCCATTTAAGCATTCCATATTACTGCTTCTAAGGAGCCCATTCCATTTTTCCATCATCCCCTGAATTGCGTGTAAGATATTTTCTGAAGTGTGGCTCTTGTCTAGCACTTGAGCATGGAGTAAAGCCCAATGGTATCCTGGCAAAACCTTTTTGGAGCTGCTGGTGCTACTGCTGCCACTGCCAATGCTGCTTACAGGTATTAATGCCTCATCCAGCTGCCACCAATGTGCTGTTAGAGACAAATATGCATGCATTGTATTCATACTAGTCCAAACATCAGTGGTGAGATGGATGCTCCTCCCCTTCGCCCTTGCCATCACAATCTGCATTTCAGCACGACATTTTCTGTATAGGGAAGGAAGCACCTGACGGCTAAATGTACTTCTTGAAGGAAGTTTGTAGTAAGGGGCGAAATAATGGAGCATCCACTTAAATCCCTCATTTTTTACAATCTGCAGTGGCTGATCATCCAAAGCAATCATTACAGCAATATGTCGAGTACCCACTTTGGACATTGCCTGCTTCCTGCTCTGTGACATTGCAGAAGAACACCACCCCATCTGCTCCATGGTAGCTTGCTGCTGCTGCTGGGGATGAGGAAGAGAAGACTGCTGCTTCTGCAGATGCACACAATCTGTATCTTCTTTAGTACTACTACTTTCCTTCTGTGGCTGCTTCCCTGTTGCTTTACTTGAAGCCTGGGCAAGCACGGTGGGACCAGCTTCTTCTGCAAGCAACAGTGCTCTATGTTCTCTTTCAAGGTGATATTTCATGTTGCTGTTAGTAAGATGTCCAATAATTCTTCCACGGCTCACCATCTTTTTACAACGGATACATTGTCCAAATCTCTGGTCAGCCACAACATGATAATGATTCCAAATCTTTGATGTCCTTGTACTGTTCCTTACTCTAGGCTGGATACTTGTTGTCATTTTCATACTAGTAGTAGAAATATTAGTAATAGTAGTAGTAGTTTTAGTCACGTGTGGATGTTCAAATGGTGTAGGGGACAGGGTACCAGCAATACTGCTGGCACTGGCAGTAGTTGTTTGTTTTGCAATCTAAGATTGTCATTGCTGGTGTTCTCCTCCTCCTCCTCCGAATGTTTACTAGCCAAAAACTCCTGGATCATCCTCCTCCTCAATATCTGATTCATCATCATCATCCAAGACTTTCTGTAGCACCATTTTTTCATCTAAGATTTTCACCTTTTCCTCAAATTTTGCTCGTTCCTTCCCTTGCAACAAGTTTCCTTGAGCTTCTACATCCTCTTTCTTCTCAAAAAATCGCAGTTTTTTCCTAGGGACTGGCAGACAGCTCTTTCCGGTAGCACTAGCACTAGCACCACGTAAAGAACAGTACCTCGGCTGTTGGTAACCTTGGTAATGAATAAATAACAAGAAGACACCCAATAGGAATACATATTCATCCTTAAATTGACAAAAAAGTGTCAATTTAATATCAATTTATATTACTGCGCACTAACATATATCAATGCGCACTGTCATATACATTGTGCGCACTTTTAATCCGTTAGTGCGCGGTATGGTGTGGCGGCATTTATTGCGCCCTAATTCCAGAGACCGCGCACTAACGGATAATCCATGCGCACTAACATCCGTTAGTGCGCAGTAATTCGAAAACGACTTTAACCCGAAAATTCGTGGAATTTTGATTCTTTTTTTCCCACTTGCCGAACAATGACGAATTAGACAATGTCGTTGGCATTACCTAATTCGTGAAAAACGAATGCACATCCCTAATACACAATCCCATCCGGCGTCCCTCAAGGTTCATCATTATCTCCAATATTTATTTATTTATTTAGGAGTTTTTATATACCGTCATTAAGTTATTCACCATCATAACGGTTTACAATAGGGCACCTGTATCAAAAAAATATGGGTCGTATATTACATAGGGGGTGCCATTAGTTTTCGGTAACAAAAAGGCATTTAATTGGGGGATTGAGTATTCCATGGTAATATGTCCTGATGGTTTTTAATATATATCTCCTTCCACTATGTCATATATTATCCTCTCTTAATCTACAATTCAAAATCTATGCAGATGATATTCAATTTCTTGTTCCCTATAAAACCTCATGGTCTGATACTTTATCATTGGTTTCACTCTATCTACTATCAACTCCTGGCTATCTCACAATCGTTTGAAACTCAACCCATCAAAAACTGAAGTAGTATATTTAACATCCATTACAGACTCTTCTATAGGTCCTCCTTCACACTTGACAATTAATGGTTTATCAATTCCAATAACTCAATACGCAACAAATCTTGGAGTAATCATAAACACTGATTTATCCATGAAACAGCAGATCTCTTCCTTAACAAATAAATCATTCTACAAACTTCAACTTTTAAATCGTCTTCGCCCTCTTTTGTTTCATCTTGATTTCAGATCTGTTTTTCAATCTTTAATCTTTTCTGGCCTAGACTACTGTAATGCTCTTTACTTAGGCCTGCCCGACTCTTCTATTCATTCATTGTAATTAGTTCAAAATAGCGCAGCACATCTATTATCAGATATCTCCATTCGTAATCACATTACCCCCATTCTACATTCTCTTCACTGGTTACCCATAAAATACAGGATAAAATATAAAGTACTTTCAATCATTCACAGTTTAATTCATAACCCTTCTTCCACTTGGCTTTGCTCATTACTTCGCATTTACAAACCCACTCGACACTTAAGATCGCTTTCCCAAAACCTTTTAGATACACTATCTCCATGACAGGCCAGATTAGACATCACTAGAAAGAGGTCATTCTCTGTAGCAGGACCATCCCTTTGGAACTCTTTACCCAATCCTCTTCGCCTTATATCAAATCCCCACCACTTCAAAAAATCTTTAGAAACATACCTTTTTAAACTCGCATTTAATATTCCATCACAACATTCTTCTACCAAAAATCTCTCTCTCACTAGCACAATTCCATCCATCTGACATACATTCCAAGATTCCGTATTCTAATCATGGCACAGTCACCTTTTCTTTTATAAAACAATTTTGTTTATGCTAGTATTCTATCTAGCTATTACTATTTTATGTATATTTTATTCTTAATTTTATTTTCATTGTTTTTTATTTATATTTGTAAACCGTTTTGATAAAACCCTATTTGAAAAGCGGTATATAAATACTTTTAAATAAATAAATAAATGTCAACCAGTTTGTCTTGACCATCACACAGGTAAAACAGAAGCTGGAGGCTGTGCTTTTTTGGCCCTAACATATTCACTGTGTCAGTTCAGACAAATGTGCATCTCTGGAGGACATACTGCAGAACAGCCAAAGACCTGTATAATCATGATAGATATTTTTCTGTTATGACATGTGTGGCAGCTGTGATATACTGGTTCAATATTAGAGGAGTGCTAGAAATGGGTGGCAAGCTTGGTTGTGAGTGACATGCACCCATTTGGTAGGAATCCCATTCTGGAAGATCTGACACATAAGAACATAAGAACATAAGAAAATGCCATACTGGGTCAGACCAAGGGTCCATCAAGCCCAGCATCCTGTTTCCAACAGTGGCCAATCCAGGCCATAAGAACCTGGCAAGTACCCAAAAACTAAGTCTATTCCATGTAACCATTGCTAATGGCAGTGGCTATTCTCTAAGTGAACTTAATAGCAGGTAATGGACTTCTCCTCCAAGAACTTATCCAATCCTTTTTTAAACACAGCTATACTAACTGCACAAACCACATTCTCTGGCAACAAATTCCAGAGTTTAATTGTGCGTTGAGTAAAAAAGAACTTTCTCCGATTAGTTTTAAATGTGCCCCATGCTAACTTCATGGAGTGTCCCCTAGTCCTTCTACTATCCGAAAGAGTAAATAACCGATTCACATCTACCCGTTCTAGACCTCTCATGATTTTAAACACCTCTATCATATCCCCCCCTCAGTCGTCTCTTCTCCAAGCTGAAAAGTCCTAACCTCTTTAGTCTTTCCTCATAGGGGAGTTGTTCCATTCCCCTTATCATTTTGGTAGCCCTTCTCTGTACCTTCTCCATCGCAATTATATCTTTTTTGAGATGCGGCGACCAGAATTGTACACAGTATTCAAGGTGCGGTCTCACCATGGAGCGATACAGAGGCATTATGACATTTTCCGTTTTATTCATCATTCCTTTTCTAATAATTCCCAACATTCTGTTTGCTTTTTTGACTGCCGCAGCACACTGAACCGACGATTTCAATGTGTTATCCACTATGACACCTAGATCTCTTTCTTGGGTTGTAGCACCTAATATGGAACCCAACATCGTGTAATTATAGCATGGGTTATTTTTCCCTATATGCATCACCTTGCACTTATCCACATTAAATTTCATCTGCCATTTGGATGCCCAATTTTCCAGTCTCACAAGGTCTTCCTGCAATTTATCACAATCTGCTTGTGATTTAACTACTCTGCACAATTTTGTGTCATCTGCAAATTTGATTATCTCACTGTATTTCTTTCCAGATCATTTATAAATATATTGAACAGTAAGGGTCCCAATACAGATCCCTGAGGCACTCCACTGTCCACTCCCTTCCACTGAGAAAATTGCCCATTTAATCCTACTCTCTGTTTCCTGTCTTTTAGCCAGTTTGCAATCCACGAAAGGACATCGCCACCTATCCCATGACTTTTTACTTTTCCTAGAAGCCTCTCATGAGGAACTTTGTCAAACGCCTTCTGAAAATCCAAGTATACTATATCTACCGGTTCACCTTTATCCACATGTTTATGAACTCCTTCAAAAAAGTGAAGCAGATTTGTGAGGCAAGACTTGCCCTGGGTAAAGCCATGCTGACTTTGTTCCATTAAACCATGTCTTTCTATATGTTCTGTGATTTTGATGTTTAGAACACTTTCCACTATTTTTCCTGGCACTGAAGTCAGGCTAACCGGTCTGTAGTTTCCCGGATCGCCCCTGGAGCCCTTTTTAAATATTGGGGTTACATTTGCTATCCTCCAGTCTTCAGGTACAATGGATGATTTTAATGATAAGTTACAAATTTTTACTAATAGGTCTGAAATTTCATTTTTTAGTTCCTTCAGAACTCTGGGGTGTATACCATCCGGTCCAGGTGATTTACTACTCTTCAGTTTGTCAATCAGGCCTACCACATCTTCTAGGTTCAAGTGCTATAGTGTTCATATAGTGTCACAGAAAAAGCCGGCATGAATTTGGGGTTGAGAAAGAACCTTTTAAGTTGCATGCTAAGCTACAGCTTAACTTCTGTTGTCTTAAAGCATGCTGTGGATTGGCAGCAATATCACAAAGTCACAGTGCTGTAAGTGATGCAGCCATTAACTCCGGCGCATGCACCCAGTGCACGGTGCCATTTTGATATAGGCCAGGGCCTCGGCCCAGGCTCGACACTGCAACCTGACTTAGAGTGTCTGGGTCGAGGCCCCAGCATCAGGACCAAGCCTCGATCAGGTGCAGTGTTGGGCCCGGGCTCGGGCTGAGGCCCCAGCATCAGGACCTGGCCTCTGACGGATACCCGATGGATCAGGTAAGATTTTGTTTTTGTTTTGTTTTAGTTTTCATGGGTTTCAGCCAAGGCCCTGGCTTTGGGTCTTGGCTGAGACCCCGGCTTTGGGCCTAGGCTTCAGTCATTGCTTTGGACCTTGGCCTGTGCCATAACCAAGCCCTGGCTTTGGGCCTAGATCTAGACCCGATGCATTTGTTTAAAACGAAGCAAATGAGCCAAATTGGGGGCCCCCAAATGAAAAGAATTAGCCTTATTTGTTGTGTTTTGCACTTTCATTTTAAACAAATGCACATCCCTAATTAACATAGTTCCAGATTTACCCAAGGATCCTCCATGTCCACCCTCACAAGTCAAGAACTCCATGCTGACTGGCAGCCAGCTTCGGCAAAAGTCATACAATACTTAGGCCTCAACTACTCCTTCCCCTTCCTTGAAAGGGTGCCCAGCAGAGTGTTTCCAGCACTGTTCTCTCTTACTCACTGGTCCTCTGATTGGGTCAGTGTGCAAGAGAAATGATTTAGGCCTAGTTAGTCTACATCTTTACAATGGAGCAATAGAGTGTAATATAAATGTATACTCAAAGTAAAGAATACACCAAAGACATGTGGCTGGCCTAATGTTTTCTGACTGTTAAGTGGGACTAAAAGAGCCATGTCTTGCAATAGTGTTCATCTAGGACTGACAACACAGTGTACATAGCTTGCTCTAGCTTGCGCTTTCTTGCTTGGCAGCCCTTCACCTTGGACCCTGTCCTAGCCCTCATGTGTGGGCGAGATAGTGGTATAGGTATGATGGACCTCCAGCAGGGCCTTGAACATGGAGCCCAACTGCTCTAGAAATCATATAAATCACAAGTAGCTCAGCTGCTTAAAGGCACAGCCTGAAGCTACAAGTTGACAGTTAAAAGTATCAATCACAGAGTCAACATTTTACAGCCACATTCTCTAGCTGACATCCATGTGTATCTGAAGATATGCACCTATACATCAGATACATTGTGTCACATGTGTCTGCAAAGACACAGAAGACAGCACTGACTCAGCTGTTTCAGAGGCAATGCTGACATGATGAGAGTGCTCACCTAGCATGCCTTCACTTACAGCCTTTAGGAAAGAGGCATGTAAGGATCTCCAACCCTAGGCAGGGGTGGGAGCCAGGTTATTGAAGGTGGTCTGGTCCCAAGCAACAGCAGGCCTCATCACTGTTTGCTCCTGGCCAGTATGCAATCTCAAGACGGCACACCTCCCTGACTCCTCCTCAGTTTTCAGACAGTAGCTAACACAGTGTTCCAGCAGCCTGCAAGTAGATGACATCTCTGCTAAAGTGTCTGACCTAAAAGCCTTTTGTATCGAGTGCCTTTTATGTGTAGTGAGGACACAAGTAAGGGGCTCTAAGTAATCTTTTGTGGGATGCTTAGTGTCACTTCACCTAACACCACACAAAAGATACATGTAGACTATATATTCTTTAGCGCTGGAACCTGCAGTTGAACATTTCTGTTCCCTAGAGTTTATCAAGACCTAGTGCTTTGTGTACTTTGCAAGTCAGCTCTGGATTAAAGACTTATGTGATGACAACATTTGGTGCTTGACCCAGAGGGAAGGTCCAGTATTTGTTCAGAGGTGAGATATCTTCACAATGGAAAAAGTAATTGGTTTGTTATAGTTGCACTATGACATTAACATAGCTATATAACCTATTGGTTATGAACAGCATGAAGACATTACTATATCACCTCTAGCCAAGCATTTCTACATCTATTCCACCGGACAGAGTATGGAGGTGAACACTAGCTAGCTAGTGCCCATCTTACATAAATGCCCATGTACCCAAGAGTTTGCTAAAAGTATGTTCTCTGGAGAGGGCAACAAGAGCCACTTGTGAAGTTCCACAGTAAGGAGTTTCCGGTTTAGCTCTTGCTGTCTTCCTTGGGAGTATACAATGAGCTTTCAGTTGTGTGGCTTAGTCCATATGGTCTTGCATCAAGAAATGTGCCTAATTGGAATGGCCAATGGCACGCTAGCATACAAGATCATGTGGGTCCCAAACCTTTTACTTGGTGAACTCTTAAAACAAAAACTACACGATGAAAAGACACAACCAGAAAGTGCTTTTTCAAAACCTGTGACCACTTTATTACACAACAAATGTCATCAATAGATTCAAAGCAAGTCAATGTCTTTGGTATTCACATTCTGCAAGGACAAGATATCAAACAGCACATGATATTGTAACTGAAATTACCAGCACATTGAATGTAGACCTGTACATTCATTGTTACAAATGGTAACATAACATGTACAGTATCAGCATCTTATCCTTTAGCACAATCATAATTACAGCAAAGAACATAGAAAACATAAGTAGCAACCCAAAGGTTACAATACTGCTCTAATAATAAAGTTGAGAACAGCACAACTATGAGATTGCAGAAAGAAGGTCCAGACAGTCCATGTTGAAAGAGTGCACTTAGGGGGGACAGCCTAAGGGCCAAGGCAGCAGAATTCAAGAAGAAGGCAGCAGGACCAGGACCAAAGCGCAGCATGGAGGCCAAGAACCAGAAGAATACACAGCAGCAAGGAGGCAGAAGCCCCAGAGATGATTTAGCAACATACAGGCAGGAGCACAAAGTGATGACACAGGAGCATGAAGGCAGCAGCCCTAGGCAGCAGCACAATGAGATGAGATACCAGAATGGAGGCAACAGCATGATGAGATGAGACAGCAGCAGCAGCAGCAGGAGCAGAGGATAAGACATGATGAGAAGAGACAGCAGAAAACTGTGACTGGAGAACGCATCAAGGAGGCTGGAGTAAGGGAAGAGCATAGAGGAGGACATTATAAATAGGCGTCTGGCCAACACAGGCAAAGAGTAGACCAATCCCATCAGAAAGCGAGCACAGGAATGAGTCCAAAATTCTTCTTCCATCTAGCCAGCACAGGAGCTCTGTAGACAGGACAGGCCCAGCAGTCTTCTTCCATCTAGCTGGTATAGGAACTCTGTAGTGAAGAAGGGCCCAGCAGGCTTCTTCCATCTAGCTGGCACAGATGGGCCCACCAGGCTTCTTCCATCTAGCCAGCACAGGAGCTCTGTACAATGGCCTGCCATACTTGTTTCCATAAGTCTTGTAAGCTGGATATATATGGTGCCACTACTGTGGCCTCATGGCTCTTTTCCACGGCGTGGCTTTCCAGTTGAGGGAGGCATGTCTTTGGGGGGTGGTGTGGAGTCCTGGATGCTGGGGAAGGCACAGGTGAAAGCTTGGGCATTTATTGTACAATTTTTGTTAACACACTGGTCATGTTATTGATGGATGTTGACACAGTGGTTAGAGCTTGTGTGCGGGCTGCTGTCTGATTGCACAGGGCCAGTGCACTAACTCTGCCCATATGTGATGGAGGTGTACTCCATGCCTCCGTTCCAGGAAGTCCAGCTGCTCATGCATAGAGGGCTCTATTGGTACTGGTGCTGTGCTAGGTGTGGTAGGAGTTGCTGTCTGGGCCATCAAAAGTGGCATGATGGGGCTTGTGAGCTGCTCCTGCTCGATGCCTGCTGCCTCCTGCTGGCGACATGGCATGCTGGAGGTAGGTTGTGATGGTTCGACTGCCTCCTACTGCAGGTTGAGGTCTTCCATGAAGCCTTTGTTGAGGCTTACATTCAGAGGGCTTGCCGAGCTGAGGGGTGCCAGCATCTGCAGCTGTTGTTCTTCAGGCTGCTGCTGCTCCTCCTCCTCCTCTTCACTGACCTGTGCTGCTGCATGCAATGATAAGGGTGCATGTAAAAGTGAAGCTGCACTGCTGGTCACTGGGGCTGAATGGCTGGGACCAGTGGATTCCTGGGAAAGAGCTGTGGAAACAAAGACGACATAAATACCAATGCTAAGTACACATGTACTGTTCGGCATCTTATGCCAAAATATGTGTACATCTGTAGCAGTCTTGATATTTAGAGATGAGTTGAACTTATCAGCTCCGGCTTATGTGGTGTCCAGACACTCATCCATCCCTTCGAAGACATCTGGTCCCAGCCATTCTTTGAGGCGTTCCTCCATTGGTGTCACAACGATGGGGCAAGGGACTCCTCCTCTGCTCTGCTGCAGATATTTAATGCACTCGCCACTTTGTTTTTGAGTTCAGCCTTGATGTCCCGATACCGGTGGGCCATCTGCTCATACTTCCTGTTCACTATGCTGTGCTGGGATATGGCCTGGGCGATAGTGCACCAAATCTGGCCCTTGGCTACCATCAATGTCTTGGCTGTACAGTTGCCAAATGCAAGGACCCCAGCGATGACCCTATCGTTGTCCTCGACACTGAAATTTAACACCAGAAGACAACCACTCCTTGCTGCCTGGCTGCCAGTTGAACAGGGTGCCACTTCCGTTTCTGGAGAAGTATCACGTTCCTCGCTCTTACTCCCACTCCCCACTCCCTTCCTCCACTTGCCCTACCAACTCCCTCCCCTCTGCCTTTTGTCTATCCCTACCCTGCCATTCTTCTCCCAACATACTCGTCTACCTAACCCCCTTCCTGCTCCCATCTCTTCCTATCCCTTCTCTCCTGCATATCTCTGCCCCTGTCCCTACTCCTCCCATTCCTGCCTTCATCCTACCTCCTCCTCTCCTCATGCTCCTCACACTCCATCCTCTCACTCCTCCACACCACCACCACTCCTCCTCACCACTACCACACCACCATCATCATTCCTCTTCCATACCACTACCATTCCTCCTCATTCCTCTACACCACTACCACCACTTTCTCCTCACTCCTCCACACAAAAAGACAGACAGACAAACTGGATAAACTAACAAACTTTCACTCAAACAAAGGAGTCAAAAAACCAAGGTGAAACATGACAACAGAAGACAAGACAATGCACTCAGGTAATCAAATCTCAAAAAGCTCCTATTCCCACTATCCAATTCACCAACTCTTCTCTCCAATGCCTGGCACACCCTCAAAGAGGCAGCTGCAGGAAGCCAGTATATATATACCAAAAAAATAGTACATCACGCATAAATCAATTCTCACCGCATGAAACGACAGGCGATTCACTGACACATCACATGACAACATTTTGCGACTTGTGCAAAATACCTTCATGATGAGAAAGATCAGGTATTTCCTAAACATGCCTTTTTTGTTAACACAGGCGCAATTTCTGCTGTATTTATAACGTTTTATGATTCTAGGCTAAGTTTGTACCTGAGGCAATGGAGAGTAAAGTGTCTTACTCAAGGTCACAAGGAACTGCAGCTGGATTTCCCTGGTTTGTAGCGGCTGTTCTAACCACTAGGCTACTCCTCCACCCAATATATAATACATTTAAGACAAATAGAAGAAAATATTTTTTTTTATTCAATGCAAAATTAAACTCTGGAATTCATTGCCAGAAGATGTGGTAAAAGTTGTTAGTGTAGCTAGGTTTAAAAAAGGGTTTGGACAATTTCTGGAAGATGGACTTGAGGAATACAGTGCTTATCCCTGGGATAAGCAACATAGAATCTATTGATCTTTTAGAATCCTTCCAGGTACTTGTGATCTGTATTGGCCATTGTTAGAAACAGGATATTGGGCTTGATTGAACGTTGGTCTGACCCAATATGGCAATCTTGTGTTCTTATATTATGTTCTACCCTGCTTGTCCACTAAGAAAGGGGTGCTCCCAGTAGTGGGGTGGGGAGAGATAAATGCCTGTTTTCCCTGTCAGTTTTGAAGGGCCTTTACATTAGTAAATAATCAAATGTGGGCAAGTTGGTGCCAACTCCATTAAGTATTTTTACTAACAGGCAGGTCTATCCAGTACCGAGCGGTAGGAAGAGCTGCGCTAGTGCCTGCGGCACCCGCGGTTGCCGCACGCACAGTGCAGCTCACCTACCTCTCGATCCTGAACACTAATTTTATTTAAATGTAAACCGTGTCCGTGAAGCCTTAGGCCCGCGCAACCCATTTTACTGGATAGAGCGCCTAAACAGTATCCTGGGTGCGCGGGCCTAACGCTTCACGCCACGCTGGTATCTGTCATTTCAAATGTCATTTGAAATGACAGATACCAGGAAGTCGGGACTGCCAGTCCCCCCTCCCCTCCTCCCGAAGCAGGGCGCGAAAAGCAGCCTTGCTCCGGGAGGAGGGGAGAAGGGATGACAGCGGTGAAGCAAAAAAAAAGCAAAAAAACCAAAAGCAAAAAGTAAGTCGCTTCGCCGCTTCACTCTTCCCTCCTCCCGGAGCAGGGCGCGAAAAGCAGCCTTGCTCCGGGAGGAGGGGAGAAGGGATGACAGCGGTGAAGCAAAAAAAAAGCAAAAAAACCAAAAGCAAAAAGTAAGTCGCTTCGCCGCTTCACTCTTCCCTCCTCCCGGAGCAGGGCGCGAAAAGCAGCCTTGCTCCGGGAGGAGGGGAGAAGGGATGACAGCGGCGAAGCAAAAAAAAAAAAGCGAAAAAACCAAAAGCAAAAAGTAAGTCGCTTCGCCGCTTCCCTCCTCCCGGAGCAAGGCTGCTTTTCGCGCCCTGCTCTGGGAGGAGGGAAGAGTGAAGCGGTGAAGCGGTGAAGCGGCGAAGCGACTTACTTTTGGGTTTTTCGCTTTTTTTTTTTTGCTTCGCCGCTGTCATCTCTTTTTTTTTGCTTCGGGAGGAGGGGAGAGGACTGGGGCTGCCCCGGAGACCGGCACCCATGATCGCGGCCGGGGCAGGTGAGCGGGGGCTGGGGGAAAGCTTGCCACCTACCCTTACCCCTGCCTCTACCGCAGGGGTAAGGGTAGGCGGTAATTTAGCAGGTTAAACGCGCGACAAAACGGCAGGGAAAGATAGCGATAGTCGGGGCGCGGGTTACGGGATGCTAGTGAGTAGGTTAAAGGGGATTCGGGATCGCAGGAAGGGATAACGCGGCCGGAAAGTGGGTAAAACGCGGCTTAGGAGCAGGGTAAACGCGGCCGCACTTTACAGGATAGACCTGAGGGTTTGTACCAATAATCAGAGCAAAACTATTCAGTTTTGCTTCATTACCCAAAGAAAATTTACACACAGAGATTTGTGCCTACTTTCTCTCTGTATGATTTTACAGCACAAAAAAAAATCCAGTTTTAAATAGTAATATTGTTAGAACTTCTCTGTTCCACTTATGATACTTATGTAATCGCTGACCATTTGTCGAGAGAGATGACTTGGCTACTCTGGTAGATGCATTGGTACTGGTGAGGATAGACTAGCAAAAGGAAAATTAGTTTCTTACCTGATAATTTTCGTTCCTGTAGTACCAAGGATCAGTCCAGACACCTGGGTTGTGACTCCGCACCAGCAGATGGAGACAGAGCAAAACTTGTCGGGCACCCGTACATATAGTAAGGCGCCACCCACAGCCCGTCAGTCTTACGTAATGTCAAAGCAAATTGAAAAACTCCAACTAACTAACTAACTATACCGCCCGAAAAACCCCGGGCCGATTCAACGAACCCCCAGCTGGATCAGAACTCCCAGAACCAGAGGCCCAACAACATACAAGTAAACGTACCGTAGAGCCCAACCGAGCGGACTCTCCTCATCATAACACAACTACAGACTATGTGGGCAGGCTCCTGGACTGATCCTTGGTACTACAGGAACGAAAATTATCAGGTAAGAAACTAATTTTCCTTTCCCTGTACGTACCAGGATCAGTCCAGACACCTGGGATGTACCTGAGCTGAACTACTGAGGGTGGGAGCCAGAGAGTCCCGCTCGCAGTACTCTCTCTCCGAATCCAGGCCCCGAACATCCAACCGGTAGTGTCTAGTGAACGTATGCAATGACTTCCAAGTCACCGCTCTGCAAATTTCTTGAAGCGACACCTGTGAAGATTCCGCCCATGAGGCGGCTTGTGCTCGTGTCGAGTGAGCCCGAAGACCCACTGGAACAGTCTTCCCTTTCAGTATATACGCTGAAGCAATGGCTTCCTTGAGCCAGCGCGCAATCGTGGTACGGGAAGCTGCCCCCCCCGCGTTTTGGGCCCGACCACAAAACAAAAAGATGATCCGAAACCCGAAACGGGTTCGTTACTTCCAGATAACGGAGCAGAACTCTGCGGACATCAAGTTCTCTCAACATTTTAGCATCAGGATCAGACCGCTCCCCCTCCTGAAAGGCGGGCAGCTCCACCGACTGGTTCAAATGAAAAGCTGACACCACTTTCGGAAGGAAGGAGGGAACCGTCCTTAAGGAGACCCCAGCATCAGAGAAGCGTAAGAATGGCTCCCAACAAGATAATGCCTGCAATTCGGAAACTCATCTCGCTGACGCAATAGCCACGAGAAACACCGCCTTAATGGTGAGGTCCTTTAACGTCGATCGCTTGATGGGCTCAAAAGGCGACGTACACAGTGCAGAAAGAACGCAATTGAGATTCCAAGAAGGACAAGGATGACGTAATGGGGGCCGCAGATGCTTAGCCCCCCGAAGGAACCGCGCCACATCCGGATGATGCGCTAGAGACTAGGGATGGGCAGACAAAAAGTTTATGTTCATAAGTCCATAAGTCGAAAGGGGGGGGTCAATTTCGATCAATATGGATATATGTAGAATTCTATAAGTTGAGTCTATGTCCATACGTGCACAGATTCCCTAAATAAAAATTTAAACCCCTCACCCTCCTTAATCCCCCCCCAAGACTTACCAAAACTCCCTGGTGGTCCAGCGGAGAGTCAGGACGCCATTCCTGTATTCCTTTGCGAGGAGCTCGTGACGTCGGTGTCACGTCGGAGTGACGCCGACGTCAAGTGATTCGCCACGCGTTCGCTCCGGGACCCTCGTTGGACACAACCGTAACTTTTGGCCAGCTTGGGGGGGCCGCGTCACTCCGACGTGACGCCGACATCATGTGCTCCTCGCAAAGGAATACAGAAATGGCGTCCTGACTCCCCGCTCAACCACCAGGGAGTTTTGGTAAGTCTTGGGGGGGGGGGGGGATTAAGGAGGGTGAGGGGTTTAAATTTTTATTTAGGATCAACAATCGCGATTTCCAACGTATTCAACATAGCTATGTTGAATAAGTTGGAAATCCGATCGTTTTCGCCTCATCACTTTTTTAAGTTAAAAAAAAAATTACGTTGCGTTTTACATATGCGTTCAAAACAAATGCACACCCCTACTAGAGACATACCGTGCACCTTGCCTCTGAGACAACCAAGCGCCGCTACCTGGACCTTAAGAGTACTGCAAGATAGACCTTTTGCAAGTCCTGTCTGGAGAAAAGCGAGAACATCCGGCATGGATGGCAACACAGGATTCACCTCACGAGTTCTACACCAATCCTCAAACACCGCCCAGACCAAGAACGTAGGCGAAGGACGTAGAACGCTTCCTAGAGCTCAGCAAGGTGGCTACCACCGCATCCGAATACCCTTTATTCTTCAAGCGTTTCCTCTCAAAAGCCAGGCCGCGAGACAGAAGTGATCTGCGTCCTCCAAACAGACGGGTCCTTGACGCAGAAGAGCTGCCGCCCCTCGAAACCTGAGAGGGGGTTCCCTTGCCAACTGCAGAAGATCCGCGAACCACGGGCGCCGCGGCCACTCGGGTGCCACCATGATCACCTCCGCCGGATGCATCTCTACTCGTCGAAGGACCTTGCCTATCAGTGGCCAAGGAGGGAACACATACAGCAGAACGTCTGTGGGCCAAGGGAGTACCAGAGCATCTACCCCTTCGGCTCCCCTTTCTCTCCTTCGACTGAAGAACCTCGGGGCCCTGGCGTTCTGAGCGGTGGCCATCAGATCCATGTGTGGCGTTCCCCACCTCTTGCATAGCAGGTGGTAAGCTAACTCCAGCAGCTCCCATTCCCCCGGGTCCAAGTGATGTCGGCTGAGGAAATCCGCTTGGACATTGTCTACTCCGGCGATATGGGACGCCGCGATGTTGGTTAGATTTCCTTCCGCCCAGAGCATCAGATGCCGCGTCTGCTCCGCGACAGCCCGGCTCCTCGTTCCTCCCTGGCGATTGATGTACGCCACTGTGGTCGCATTGTCTGACAACACTCTGACCGCTTTCCCCCGAATCAAGGGGAGAAAGGACCGTAGCGCCATCCAAACTGCTCTGGTCTCTAAGCAATTGATGGACCACTGTGACTGAGCTTTGGACCACTGTCCTTGCACCGAGCGGCCCATGCACACCGCCCCCCAGCCGGATAAGCTGGCATCTGTCGTGACTACCGTCCAGGCTGGCATGAGCAGGGACACTCCGCGTGTCAGATTGTCGGAGTTGAGCCACCACTGTAGACTGGATCTCGCCTGATCCGTGAGTGGGAGCAGAAGGTGAAATTCTTCCGACACCAGACGCCATCGGGAGAGCAATGCGGATTGCAATGGCCGTAGATGAGCAAAAGCTCAGGGCACCAACGCCAGCATGGATGCCATCGACCCCAATACCATCAGATGAACGCAGACCTGAGGGCACCGCAGGGACAATAACCGGCGCACCTGACCCTGAAGCTTGCACACCTGCTCCTGGGACAGAAACACTCTGCCCTGTTTCGTGTCGAACAGCGCCCCCAGATAATGTAGCGTTTGGGTGGGAACCAGGCGACTCTTGGAGAGATTGACCACCCATCCGAGTGAGCGCAAGAGTTGCAGAACCCTGTCGACCGCCTGTCGGCATTGGCCTTCTGTTTTGGCCCAGATGAGCCAATCGTCCAAGTAGGGATGTACCAGGAATCCCTCCCTTCGAAGCGCGGCTGCTACCACCACCATTACCTTTGTAAACGTCCGCGGCGCGGTGGCGAGGCCGAAGGGGAGAGCCTTGAACTGATAATGCCTGCCCAGGATACAGAAGCGCAGAAACCGCTGATGGCCCGGCTGAATGCCGATATGAAGGTAAGCCTCCGTGAGGTCTAATGACGCCAGGAATTCGCCCGGGCGCACCGATGCGATCACCGACCGAATCGTCTCCATCTTGAAGCGTGGAACGCGAAGGCATCTGTTGACCCCTTTCAGGTCGAGGATGGGTCTGAAAGTACCCTCCTTCTTTGGCACGATGAAGTAGATGGAGTACCGCCCTCGACGGTGTTGCCCCGGTGGTACGGGCACTATCGCGCCCAGGTCTTCTAGCCGACACAGGGTATCCTGGACTGCCGCTTGTTTGCTGTGACCCTTGCAAGGTGAGACCAAAAACTTGTCCGCAGGGATTCGTGCAAAATCTAAAGCGTAACCTTGTCTTATCACGCTGAGGACCCACTGGTCCGTGGTTATTCTGGTCCATTCCCCGTAAAAACGCTCCAACCTGGCACCAACGTTTGGGACGGCCGATGGAGCCAGCTGAAGGGAATGGACCGTCCGTATTTCATTGTGAGGCTTTTGGACCCGACCCCGACGAGGGACCGTCTCGCCTCCCAAACTTTCTCCCACGAAAGAACTGAGACCACGCCGGGGACCTCGAGGAGCCAGAGCCAGCCCGGTAAGAGGGCCCCGACGATCTCTGCGGTCGCGACTTTCTTGGCCCCCGAAACCGGGCTCTACTGGAAAAAGACGTCCTGTTTCGGTGCCTGTCCTCAGGCAGCTTGAAAGCCCTGTTCTCTCCGAGCGACTGCATCAAGTCGTCCAGCTCCTTACCGAACAGTAACTTCCCTTTAAACGGAAGAGATCCCAGATGAGCCTTCGAGGACCCATCCGCTGCCCAATTTCTGAGCCATAGTAACCGGCGTGCTGAGACCGCTGAGACCATGGCCCTGGCCGACGTGCGCAGGAGGTCATGCATGGCATCCACGCTGTACGCGATTACCGCCTCCAGGTGGTCCGCTTGTGCCGCCTCTTCTCCCGAGAGACCGGCATTGGCCTGAAGTACCTAAGCCCAGCGCAAACCTGCCCGCAACGCAAAGTTACTGCAGATAGCCGCGCGGACCCCCAGGGCCGAAGCTTCGAACACTTTCTTGAGCTGCACCTCCAGCTTCCGATCCTGGATATCCTTAAGGGCAGTGGCCCCTGTAATCGGAATCGTGGACCGTTTAGTAACTGCGGACACCGCCGCATCCACTCTGGGAAAACGCAGGATCTCCAGCGCGTCATCCGGCAATGGATACAGCTTGTCCATAGCCTTACTTACCTTCAGGCCCAATTCCGGGGTATCCCAGTCCCGGAACAGAATATCGGTCGCCGAGAAGTGGAACGGGAAAGCCACCGCCGGTCCAGTAAGGCCCAGCAGCACCGGATCCATTTTGGCATCTGTTTGAGACCCCACCGGGGGGGCATCCACTCCTACTTCCTGCAGGATGGCCGGGATCAGTGGCGCCAGCTCCTCTTTTCTAAACAAGCGCACGACCTTAGGGTCATCGCCTTCCACCGCCGGCGCTCCCTTAGCATTCCCGGGTTGCACTGCCTCATCCCCGGCGGGAGCTCCGGAGCCACCCGGGGCCCCAACATCCAAGTCCTCTGCCGCAGACAAGCCCGCGTCGGACTCTGTATCCTGAGGGACTCCCCGTAAGGGCCTGCGTTCCTTGGGCGGTTCCGCTGTCCTCCGAGGAACGTCCCCCGCCCTTTTCTTCCGGGATTCCTTATCCGAACTCCTTCTATCCGACCGTCTTCTCTTCCTCTTCAGCCGTTTATACTTTAACAGCTTGTGCAGCAGACCTGCAAAATCTGAATCTGAGGAGGCCTCCTCCATACTCCGGCTCTCTGGTGACTCATCCTCCCCCGGGGGGTCGCTGCTGCGGAGAAAGCGCGGGGGGCAGAACGGCATGCCCCGCGGCCTTCCTCGTGGCTTCCCTTACAGAAGCCAAAATGGCCGCCGTTCCCGCGCTCAGCGGGAACGGATCAACAGTGCCTTTTTCAGCCGCCCTTCGCGCAGCGGCGATCGCGCCGGCCGGGGTCGGCCCCCCCCGACTGACCTCGGACGGCCCCTCGCCGCCCGAAACGCAATTTGAACATACCCCCTCCCTGGAGACGCGCGAGCGCGCAGAGCCGCACATGCGGCACGAGGCTCCCCTCGGCATGCGCTGCTCTGCCGACGGAACCCGGCCGGGAGGAAAAGTAAAGCAAGACTTTTAAATAAAATAACACCGCGGCTCCGCAGAACGACCAACGGCGCTCCTCCCCCTCCCCCCGCGACGAAATGGAGCGAGGAGACGAGCCGAACACCAAAAACAAAACACACTTTTTTTTTTTTTTTCTTGTACCTGCCGCTGGCCCTGGTCCTGATTCTTCCTTTCTAGCGGGGGTGAGTGAACCGGGCTCCCCGGTGTCACCCCCGACGCTGCTGCCAGAACAGGCCGGGTCCTCAACCCCAGCAGCGGCCTCAACCAGGGGGGGGATGGTCCCCTCAGGACCTTACAACCCCCCTGGGAGGCTTACAGGACTCGGGCTTCTGCTGCTCGTCCTTCTGAATTTTCTCCTCTTTTTTTTTTATAACACAGATTCCCCTGACTAGCTAACTCACTAACCAGGATCAACCAATCGCGGAAAAACGATTCGCGGCAGCAGATCGCTCCCGGACCCCAGGGACTTTTGGCCAGTTTGGGGGGGGGGGCCTCCTGACCCCCACAAGACTTGCCAAAAGTCCAGCGGGGGTCCGGAACGACCTTCTGCAGTCGATCTCCTGCCGGCGCCATTTTCCGTACGGAAAAAAGATTCGCGGCAGGAGATCGCTCCCGGAACCCCGCTGGACCCCCAGGGACTTTTGGCCAGCTTGGGGGGGGCCTCCTGACCCCCACAAGACTTGCCAAAAGTCCAGCGGGGGTCCGGAACGACCTCCTGCAGTCGAATCGTGTTGTCTACGGCCGGCGCTATTTTGCGCCGCCATTTTGCAAAATGGCGGCACAAAATGGCGCCGGCTGAAGACAACACGATTCGATTGCAGGAGGTTGTTCCGGACCCCCGCTGGACCCCCAGGTAATTTAAGGCATTTTGAGGGGGTTCGGGAGGGTGGGGGATTTATTTTAAAGGGTCGGGGTGGGTTTTAGGGTGTTTTAGTGTGCCGGTTTTCCCGCCCTCCCCCTTCCCCTCCCCCTTCCCCCGATTTATGATTTTTTGACGATAAATCGGGGGAATTGTTATTGTATCGTGGCTCTAACGATTTTTGACGATTTAAAATATATCAGACGATATTTTAAATCGTCAAAAAACGATTCACATCCCTAATGTCCCATTCAGATTGGAGAAGTAGCCTAGTAGCAGTAGACTACAAACCAGGGAAGTCAAGGTTCAAAAAATCCCACTGCTGCTCATTGTGACATTGGATAAGTCACTTTACCCTCCATTGCCTCAGGTACAAACAAAGGTGAATTTTCAAAAGTTGCATGCATAAAAATAGTACTTACTGGTATACAATGGCATATACATGATTATATGCTATTTTAATCATATGAATGTATATACAGCGTTGCTTTCTGCTTCAACGGCAGGCAGAAATGTGGAAAAGAGGATTTATATTCAGTGCGGTCTGGGTAAACAAGCATCGGGGTAACTTGCTTGATGCAGCGGTTACAACCCTTAACCATAAGGCTTATGCTCACCTTTGATGCAACTCCAACATTACTCTCTGCATCAATGGCAGGGGGTGGCAGGAAATTTGAATCAAACAGTTACCAACAAGGGCCCTGAACTTGGTGGTTGGTGAAGCAGCTAAGTATGGGAAAATATGTGTGGGAGCTTGCTGGGAAGACTGGGTGGGCCGATTGGTCTTTTTCTGCCGTCATTTCTATGTTTCTATGTATGTCGTAATGAGTGGAATGGCATGCAACCTTCCTGGAGGTATAGAAAAACCAGGATTAGTAAAAAGAAGAAGCCCAATTTCAGGTTTGAACAGCAGGGGGCCTATTTTCAGACCATACAGAAGTTGCCCGGGAGAGGGGCACCAGCCCACTCTCCCAATGAAATACAGGCGAACAACTGTGCCCTGCATCTCGCAGGACACACTGTGTAGCGAACCCAACTGTGCCCCGCATCCCGCGGGGAACACAGAGAAAAATGGCCTGAACAAGAGTCACAGAGTCGTGACGACTGTCCAAAGATGTGCATTCATGCCCAGAGGCCTGGGAGAAAGGTAAGGGGAAAGGGAGCCACTGCCAGGCCTGCACCTGTTAAGCCTCAGAAGGACATTGATAGGAAAGAGGGAAGAGGAAAGCATAACCCTGGCAGGGAGGCTTGGGGGTTGCTCCCGTTTGCCCAGGCGGGACCCCGAGGCTCGTAGCTACCTAAGGGCGGGAACGCCTCACTGCTCCCGTACTTCTATTGAAGGGCGTGAGCTACTGCCCGAAACAAAAGGCCTAAATGTGCACGGTTAACGAAGGCTGGGGTCCAGCGTGAACCGTGCAGAGCACATCAGCTGCTGCCCAACGCCAGATGAAAAGATTCAGCGTGTCTGTGGCTGCAGCATGAGTGTACTCAGCCCTCACACCTTACCTCTGAAAAAGGCTATACAATCTTCTGGCGTGCCACCATCTAGCGCCATCGTCCTGGTTTTATAGATGACAAATTTAGCTGTGGCCAGGAGATAATTGACGAGGTGGCTCCTAACATTCAGCCTCTTATTCTTTGGCGTGGTGCAGCCGTAAAGGAGCAGATGAGGGCTGAATTGGAGCCAGAAGCGGAGGAGGAGGGTCTTCAGCTCAGCTAGGAAGGGTGTAAGGCAGGGGCAGTGCAGGAAAATGTGCTCCAGCGTGTCCCTAGCCTCACAGAACATGCACCCCTCCTCCTCTGTACCTCTGATGTGCGCAAGCAGGCTGCCAGTCGCGACGGCCCCGTGGGCGATGCACCAGCTCAGGTCCCCAGTGGGCTTCGGAATCAGTTCCGAATAAAACTGTTCCCACCGGGGTTTATGCGCAACGCCCAGAACTCTCCGCCAGGGAGTGTCCGAGCGGCTGGAGAGTGTGTCCTGGTGCACCAGTTCAGTGAGGGCCGTCTTCGTGGCGTCCTGGAAAAGGACCTGCCGCAGCTCCTGCAGCCTGCTTAGGCTGCGGGAAGGGGGACAGGGAGGTCGAGGGGGTCCTTGTTGAATCGGGGGGCCGATTAACAGGTCCGGGAGAACAGGGGTAGGGGTGGGCAGGGGTGGGGACTCCAGGCCTGAAGGACCCCCTCGGACGGGCTGGAGGGGCCGGGGGGGTAAAAAGGCCCCGTATCTCTCTGAGCAGATGACAGGCTACGTACGGGTGCCCCATGCCCATACGCTGGGCCAGCGCTTCTGGGGACACCCAACATCGCCGGTCAGTGCTCAGGAGATCTCCGACCCATGTGGTCCCGGACTCTATGAGCCATTGGCGCACCTGAGGGGACTCCAGGGCATTCACTACCAGAGTGGGGTTGTGAATAAGGGGCTCTTCTGGAGTATCCAAGCTCAGGGGCGCCGAGGGGTCTCGTGTTCCGGAGACCACACTCCAGGCTTTGAAAATGTCCTGGTAGAAGAATGGCAGTGCAGGGAAGTCGTGTGCGTACACTTCCCTGTCAATTATTAAGAGCTGCCAGTCGTACCGCAACCCGCCCACTTGCTGGAGGAAAAAGGCCCACAGCGGACACCACTGCGGAGGCGGGTCTGCGTACAGGAATCTCCGCAAGGCCTGGAGCCGCAGGGTGTGGACTTCGCATTTAACGTCCACCACCCCCTGCCCTCCCTCCCCGAGGGGGAGCCCCAGGACACCTGCAGAGACCCAGTGCCTCCTCCCGGCCCAGAAGAAGTCCAGCAATTTCCTCTGGGTCCGGGAGATGAACTCCGAGGGTGGCCTCAGGGCGGCCAGCCGGTGCCACAGCATGCTCAACACCAGCTGGTTCACCACCAAGGCCCTCCCTCGGAAGGACACGAGCTTTACGAGACCTTTCCACGTCCCCAGACGAACTATGATCTTTTCCTCCAACTCCTTCCAGTTTGCCGGGGCCGCAGACTTCGCAGCGGAGAGATGGACACCCAGATATTTCAGGGTCCCCCTGCCCCACGAAAAATTAGCAATCGGGCTAGGAGGAGGGTCCACCCGTTGCGGCCCTACCCTAAGTCCGTAGCTTTTGACCCAGTTGATTCGGGCCAAGGATGCGGATGAATAAACCCGCTGGCAGGCTCGCACCCTCTCCAAATAAAGTGGGTCTTGGACCAAGAGGAGCATCTCTGGCACCCGCAGCACCAAGCCAACGAGCCGCCTGTGCAGAAGACACAGAAACGGCTCGATGGCCAGGGCGTAGAGCTGACTGGAGAGCGGGCACCCCTGACGTACTCCTCGACCGAATGCCAGAGGCACCGTCATGGACCAGTTGACCTTAACAAGGCACTCTGCAGAAGAGTACAGGACACGGAGAAGACCCACGAAACGGGGGCCGAATCCGAATGCCTGGAGGGTTCCCATGAGGTACGTGTGATCCACCCTGTCGAAGGCCTTCTCCTGATCGAGGGACAAAAAACCTACCGACAGACCGGCCCTACGGCAAAATTGAAGAAGGTCCTGGACCAAAAAGATGTTGTCAAAGATGGTCTGGCCCGGGACGGTGTAGGACTGATCGGGGTGGATCACACTCGCCAGCACAGACCCCAGCCACCGCGACATCGCTTTGGCCAAGATCTTGTAGTCTGTGCATAGCAGGGAGAGCGGACGCCAATTCCGAATGTCGCGCGGGTCCCCACTCTTGGGCAAGAGGGTCAGCACCGCGCGACGGCTGGAGAGGGGAAGGGCGCCGTTCTCCCAGGCTTCCTCTAGGACCCGCAGGAGGTCAGGTCCTAGGAGGTCAAAAAAATGGGCAAAGAACTCAACGCTCAGTCCGTCGATGCCCAGTGTTTTATTGTTGGGCATCTGACCCAGCGCGGCATAAAGGTTGGCCAGAGTGAAGGGCTTCTCCAGCCTCTCCCTGTTGTGCTGACTGAGCGCAGGAAGCCCATCCCATAAGTCCCTACAGGCATTTGGATCAACAGGGTCCGGAGAGAAGAGGGCAGAGTAAAAGTCCCGTGCCCTCACCCTGATCTTTTCCGGCTCCGTGAAGGGGGTTCCGTTGGCGGAGAGTAAACACATCATCCGCCCCTTCTTCCCCCTCCTCTTCTCAAGTGTGTAGAAGAAGCGCGAGCTACAGTCCATTTCACTGAGGAACTGGACTCACGAGCACACAAAAGCCCCTCGGCCTCGCCGCTCCTCGAGGGCCCGAAGGGTGCGCTTCTTCTCCTCATACTCCGCCTGCAACTGGTGCTGGGCGTCAGAGCGCCCCCGCCTCGAGAGCGAGCAGCTCCCCCTTGAGCCGCTCTGTCTCGCGACGCCGCTCCCCATTAACGTCTCTAGCATATTGCCGACAGAGAAGCCCGAGACGGATCTTCCCCACATCCCACCAGTCGGCGAGCGAGGGGAAGTCCGCCTCGAGCTCGTGCCAGTCTCCCCAAAACTCCCGGACCGTCGTCACGAGCCGTTTCTCCTCTAAAAGCGAGTTGTTAAAGTGCCAATAGGCAGCACGAGGCCCGACCAGGTCGAACCTCACCTTCACGGTCACCGCGTGGTGGTCCGTGAAGGCCGCCACCTCATTAGCACTAGAAAGGGCTCGTGACATCAACCCGAAGGAGAAATAAAAACGGTCGATCCGAGAGCGAGACACCCGTCCGAGCAGCACCCTGATAAAGGTGTGGCCGTCGGATGCCCCGGGGTGTTGAGTTCGCCAGACATCAGCCAGGGACAGGCGGTGGACCACCTCCCTCAGGACGGCCGACGAGGCGGGGTGCCAATCGCGCTCGAGGGTGCAATTAAAGTCACCCCCGAGCACGACCTCCTCGTCGGCATCCAGGGTGTCCAGGTAGGCTGACATCTGGCGAAAGAATGCTTCACGTTCGGGTCCGGCGGTCGGGGCATACACGTTAACTAGGTTAATCGTGCAGCCCTCGATCCGGGCCCGGAGGTGAAGCATACGACCGGGCACGACAGGTCGGACCTCCAGCACTTCAGCCTGCAGGGATTCCGCCAGCAGGATGGCCACCCTGCCGGATTGCCCGACGGAGTGGTTGAGCTCCACCCTGCCGCGCCACCCCAGGAGCCAAGCTGCCTCGGTCTCTGGGGGTGGATAGGGTCTCCTGAAGGAGACCCTATCCGAGTACCCCCCCGCCTCAAGGAAGGAGAGCACCCAGTGCCTCCGGAGACCCCTTCTGCAGCCGCAGAAGTTCAGCGTGCCGAATGTCAGAGCCATTCTCTGTCAACAAACCGGTCACATGGGGTGGCAACTTACAAAGGGTCACCAGCCCCATGTCGGTCCATATTCTCCAGCCCGTCATGCTGGCTGAGCACCTCCTCAGATGACAGGAGGAGGGTCGGCTCAGCTGAGGGAATGAGGGGTCCCGGGAGGCCAAGGGATCCGGCGGCAGCCGTAGGCCCTCCCTCAGGGGATTGACCCTCATTCCCTGCCTCCCCGGTAAGGGAATCGGACCTCCCCCTGGGTGACGGGGGGAGAAGTTGCGGCTCGACAGCCGGCGGAGCACACGTCGATGAAGTTTCTGCGTCCTCCCCACCAAGAGAGCCTCCCGCAGTGCTATCGGGGGCTGCAGAACTGTGAGGAGGGGATGTCGCACCACCATCCGCGTGCCCCTCAGCCTGTCAAGACGCAGATGGAGCAACAGAGCACTGTGTGCCCCCAGTATCCCCTGGCGCAGGCTCGGGAGGCCTTCCCCTTCCCTCCTCTACAGCACCACCAGAGGGAGGAACCACTTGCGGTGGGATGGTGGGGGTGGAAGGATCCACTCCTAAGTCGGTCGTGTCGTCGCCAGGAAGCGGGCTAAAAAGGGGGAGGTCCAGGGCGGTGGTGAACGGGAAGGGAGAGAGACTAAGGGTCCTCCGCAAACCAACTCCAGGAAACTGTCAGTGTCCCAGCTCTGGGCTGGCAGGCCGGAGGCATCAAGGGCAGGAAGGCCTGGAATGGGCGGTGGGGCCTTCTTTTTCGGGCTGGGCGGGTGCGCCTCAGACGTTAGGGACCACCCTAACCCAGGTATAGAAGCCCCCTGGCCTGACTCGCAGCCTTGAAGTCTCCTCTTCCTGGAGGGAATGGTTTGCTGAGGAGGATCCGGTGTGGGTGTGACATCATCGGTAGGAGCCAATGCTAGTTGGTCATGAATGTGTCCTACACCCACCGCGTGGTCAGAGGTCGCCTCCCCTTCCCCCGCTGCCGAAGAAGCCCTCAAAGAACTGGGGGGACAGGATGGAGCCTGGGCTGCACTGTCGCCAACTCGAGCACTCTGTTGCCGAACAGGGACCCCACTACCCTTTTTCGGTGGAGGCTCGACCACCTCCGTACTACCGCTGGACGAGGGGGGAGAAATGTCCACTTCGGGGGCCGGGAGCGGCTCAGGCTTTCTCCCTTTTCCGGTGACAGTCTTAGTGACTGCCACCTCTAGGCCCGTGGGTACGGACTGGGCGACCCTCCGAGGCTGGCTGAGGTTCGGCAGCTGCAGCAAGCCGCTTCTGCTTTGGAGACTTAGCACGTGGAGCTGGTGGAACTTGTGGAGTTGACGACTCTCCCAGGGGTGGAGAGGGGAGGGGCCTGGCGTCCGGGGTACCTGGCGTCCGGGGCCTGGCGTCCGGGGTACCGTTCACGAGCGCTGCGGCTCTCGGAGGACCGGCTTCGGGGGCGACCTCGTGCCCCAGCTGTAGTTGTCCTTTCCGCAAAGGACACTCCTTCCTTTCGTAGCCTACCTCTTTACATAGGTAGCACCGGTCCTCCATCGTACTGTAGAATATTTTGTACGAACGGCCCCCATCCCACACAGGGAACCACCCCTCGACACTCTCTGTACCCCTGGGGAGTACAATCCGTGCCTGGCGACGATGCGACTCCATGTGCTTCATCGCCTTCTGTTTGAAGCCCAGGGGAAGGACAGAGATGGTGGTTTTTACTTCCCCTAGGGAAACAAGCTTGTGCAGCAGCCCCTCCTCGGTCAAGAATGGTGGCACATTAGAAAGGATAATGCGCACCCCCTGGGCGTCTAGCGGCTCAAGGATGTGAAAGACATCGTCCACCACAATCCCGGTAACTAAGGCCGCACGAGCTGCAGCCAGGGATCGAAGGTAGATCACTGCCTTACCGCTTTCACGGCTCGCGGAGTGCACATTTTCTGCCCCCACTACCGCAGCCGCAGCCAGCGCATAGTCGCGAATGCTTTTCGTGGTCAGCATGCTGCACCGGACGGCATGCTTACGGCTCAGGCCGCACCTCCCCCCACGATGACCGGCGAGGGGGCGGGAATTTGCCTATTCCTAGTGTACCCTGTGGAATGGGCGGTGCTGGTGCCGGCCACGGCGGCTGCGTACGAGAGGCCTAGTGGTGGAGGCGTGGCTTGGGTGGGGGCCTCTCGCACAGTCTTGTCTTTCCTCTTTCTCCCAGCCGGGGCAGTAGCGACAGGACCTGGAGCGCTCTGGTCGCCGGGGCCCGGGGGGGCAGAGGTGGGCGGGTCGGGCTTGCCCTTTGAAGTGGTAGAAGTCAGTACGGTGCTAGCTCCTGGTGAGGCTGGAAGGGCGGGAGGCTCCACAGTGGCCTGGGAGCCACCCACAGAGTCCCCGCCAGCACTGGCATGAGGAGGAACACTTGTGGGCTCGACCTCAGCGCTCGCACGCCGGATGGGCTCGATGTGGTCACCCTTGGGATCAGCAGGACTCGGCATCGGAGCGGTCTTCTTTTTCTTATTGGAGCGCCCCGCAGCCCCAGGGCCTATAGGCGAGGGAAGGGGATCTTCCACGGCGGGTACCTCGGGAAGAGCTCCCTCCGCCTCTGGTTGGTCACGGACAAGGGTCCACTGTACCCGCTGCAGTAGCTGAGGAACGGGGACATCATCTGGGCGTTGAAACACGTGAGAGGTCCCCTCTCCCGGACTCTCCGGTCCTTCATCTGAGCAGGGCGCTGCCGGCGGCCCCGCTGGCTCCTTAACCTTACGGAGCTTGATAGAGGCTAGAGAGTCCTTCTTCCTCCATCTCGCAGGCCCCTTTCTGGGCATGATGGCTTTGAACGTGGACCCTAGCTGCCGGCGATGTAGGCGAATGCGCCCAGGGAAGGGATCACTGAGCAGTGCAGGGTTTCTGTAGGACACAGTCCGTAAGTCCTTCCTAGGACCCTCAGCCCTCCTGGATTTCAGCTTGCCTCTCGGTGTGAACGAACAAAACGGAAGGGAGGGGAGGGGAGGGGGAGGGGAAGGGGGAAGCAGGGTGGAGTACACCAAGCAGGGGAGTGGGGGGAAGGGAGAAACTGCTCAAAACCCAGGAACTGCAGAGGAACCGTACGGAAGTGAAGAAGGTAGGCTGTGCACAGGCCGGCAAGCACTGTGCACTGTGGAATAGCCTCTATGGGGGAAGGGAGAAACAAAATGGAGGAGAACAAAATGGGGGAGGGGGATTAAATAAAACTGGGAACTGAAGAGGCAAAAATGGGACAAACACTAGCCAACACAGAACTCCAAAAAGGACAGACAACACCACAAACACACAGAACCACAAAGGGACAGACAATACTCAAATAACCCCCTCAAACAAGGAACCAAACACAGAGAAACAAAACCACAAACTATAAACTATGCAAAAGAACAAGTGGAGCTAACCACTAACCAAAGAAACTCTAAAGAAATATAACAAAGGAAAACCAAAGCAAAATGGGGGAAGGGGAGAGGGACAAGTCCCAGCTTCCCCTGCCCCACCCTAGGTGCCTTGCTGGGCAAGTTCCTCAGCAGACGTTTGAAAACTGGCTTACCGTGGGTGAGGCAGTGGTTGCAGCAACAAGTCCAACTCCCAGGGGAAGGAAGGAAAGAGATTCTCCCCTTCTAGAGGGGGAGAAGAGCCAGGGGAAAGGCAAGTTTCCCCGGGGAAAGAAGCCAAGAATTGCAGCTCCTCACTGCTCAAAAAGAGCTCAGAACGAGCAGCCTCCAGACAGCAGGGGGCCTATTTCAGTCCAAGTCGAAACAGACCTGGGGGGAAGGCACGGTGGCCGTCCCCCCTTCAAAGTGAAGAAATACAACTAATGCGCCCCTGCATCCCGCAGGGTACGCAGAAAAAGACTGAAAATAAAGTCACAGGTGGTGTTTCGTGACCAGCTGTAAGGGTGCAGGCCCATGAGCCTTGAGAAGGAAAGGAGGGAGAGGGAAAATGCACCACTGCTTTCACCTGCATAATGGGGCAGTCGGCTGCAAAGCCCGGGAGGGAGGAACGGAAAGGAAGAGTGGGATGGGATGCCGTAACCCAGGCGGGGGGGGGGGGGCTGTGGGGTTGCTCCCAGTTGCCCACATGGGACCCCGAGGCTCATGACAATAACTGGGGTGGGAACTCCTCACACTTCCCGTGCACGCGCTCCCAAAGGAGGGCGTGCGCCACTGCCCCAAAAGAAAAAACCCCTATCGGCCTACAGTTGGAGCTCTAAGGAAGGCTGAGGCCCAGGGGTGACCGTGCACAGGGCATCATCACACGCCCACTTCCAAATAAATTCCGGGACTCTGTCTGCCGTTACAGCAGAACTGAATTCCATCTGCAGGCGAGTCCTCACAATACCGCAGAAAGTAGTCCAGCAGGCTGACGGTGTACCGCCGTCCAGTACCACCAGCCTGGACTGATGGATAACCTGTTTGGCGGTAGCGAGGAGAAAATTAATGAGGTGGTCCCTCGCTTTCAGCCTGGGATTGCATGCGGTAATGTGCCCATAGATGAGAAGGTGTGGGCTGAAGTGGATCCAAAACTTGAGGAGGGGGGCTTTGAGGTCCGCGAGGAAGGGCACCAATCGTGGACACCGGAGGAAGATAAGTCCTAGTGTATCCTCTTCCCCACAGAACTCGCACCCTCCTCCCGAGCCTCGGATCTGCTCCAGCAGGCCCCCAGTAGCAATAGCCCCATGGGCGATGCGCCAACTTATATCCCCGGTGGGTTTTGGAATTAACTCAGAATAGAACTGTTCCCACCGGGGCTTTTGCGCACCGCCTAGCACCCTTCGCCAAGGTGTATCGAGGCGGCTGCGAAGGGTGTTCTGGTGCACCAGGTGGTGGACCAGCGACTGGATTGCCGCCTTTAGGGCGTCCTGAAAGGGCACCTGCCGGAGCGCTGCCAGCCGACATAGGCTGAGGGAAGGGGGGCAGGGAGGCTGAGGGGGTCCCTGTTGATGTCGAGGCGGGCCAATTATCAGGTCCGGGAGGACAGGGGGAGGGGCGGGCAGGGGTGGGGACTCCCGGCCTGAGGGACCCCCTCGGACGGGCTGGAGGGGTCGGGGGGTAAAAAGGCCCCGTATCTCCCTGAGCAAATGACCGGCTACGTACGGGTGCCCCATGCCCATACCCTGGGCCAGCGCTTCTGGGGACACCCAACATCGCCGGTTAGTGCTCAGGAGATCTCCGACCCGTGTGGTTCCGGACTCTATGAGCCATCGGCGCACCTGAGGGGACTCCAGGGCATTCACAACCAGAGCGGGGTTGTGAATAAGGGGCTCTTCTGGAGTATCCAAGCTCAGGGGCGCCGAGGGGTCTCGTGTTCCGGAAACCACACTCCAGGCTTTGAAAATGTCCTGGTAGAAGAGTGGCAGCGCAGGGAAGTCGCGTGCGTACACTTCCCTGTCAATGATTAAGAGCTGCCAGTCGTACCGCAACCCACCCACTTGCTGGAGGAAAAAGGCCCCCAGCGGACGCCACTGCGGAGGCGGGTCTGCATACAGGAATCTCCGCAAGGCCTGGAGCCGCAGGGTGTGGATTTTGCATTTAACATCCACCACACCCTGCCCTCCCTCCCCGAGGGGGAGCCCCAGGACACCTGCGGAGACCCAGTGCCGCCTTCCGGCTCAGAAGAAGTCCAGCAACTTCCTCTGGGTCCGGGAGATGAACTCCGAGGGCGGCCTCAGGGCGGCCAGCCGGTGCCACAGCATGCTCGACACCAGCTGGTTCACCACCAAGGCCCTCCCTCGGAAGGACATGAGCTGAAAGAGACCCTTCCACGCCCCCAGACGAACTGCGATCTTTTCCTCCAACTCCTTCCAGTTCGCCGGGGCCGCAGACTTCGCAGCGGAGAGGTGGACACCCAGATATTTCAGGGTCCCCCTGCCCCACGAAAAATTAGCAATCTGGCTAGGGGGAGGGTCCACCCGTTGCGGCCCTACCCAAAGTCCAGAGCTTTTGACCCAGTTGATTTGGGCCGAGGATGCGGATGAATAAACCCGCTGGCAGGCTCGCACCCTCTCCAAATCAAGTGGGTCTTGGACCACGAGGAGCACGTCGTCAGCGTACGGCGACAGGGTGATCCACATCTCCGGCGCCCGCAGCACCAAGCCAACGAGCCGCCTGCGCAGAAGATACAGAAACGGCTCGATGGCCAGGGCGTAGAGCTGACCGGATAGCAGGCACCCCTGACGTACTCCTCGACCGAATGCCAGAGGCGCCGTCAAGGACCAGTTGACCTTAACAAGGCACTCTGCAGAAGAGTACAGGACACGGAGAAGACCCAAGAAACGGGGGCCGAATCCGAATGCCTGGAGGGTTCCCATGAGGTACGTGTGATCCACCCTGTCGAAGGCCTTCTCCTGATCGAGGGACAAAAAACCTACCGACAGACCGGCCCTACGGCAAAAATGAAGAACGTCCCGGACCAAAAAGATGTTGTCAAAGATGGTCCGGCCTGGGACGGTGTAGGACTGATCGGGGTGGATCACACTCGCCAGCACAGACCCCAGCCGCCGCGACATCGCTTTGGCCAAGATCTTGTAGTCCGTGCAGAGCAGGGAGAGCGGATGCCAATTCCGAATGTCGCGCGGGTCCGCACTCTTGGGCAAGAGGGTCAGCACCGCGCGACGGCTGGAGAGGGGAAGGGCGCCGTTCTCCCAGGCTTCCTCTAGGACCCGCAGGAGGTCAGGTCCTAGGAGGTCAAAAAAATGGGCAAAGAACTCAACGCTCAGTCCGTCGATGCCCGGTGTTTTATTGTTGGGCATCTGACCCAGCGTGGCAGAGAGGTCGGCCAGAGTGAAGGGCTTCTCCAGCCTCTCCCTGTCGCGCTGATTGAGCGCGGGAAGCCCATCCCATAAGTCCCTACAGGCATTTGGATCGACAGGGTCCGGAGAGAAGAGGGCAGAGTAAAAGTCCCGTGCCCTCGCCCTGATCTTTTCCGGCTCCGTGAAGGGGGTTCCGTTGGCAGAGAGCAAACACGTCATCCGCCCCTTCTTCCCCCTCCTCTTCTCAAGTGCGTAGAAGAAGCGCGAGCTGCAGTCCATTTCACGGAGGAACTAGACTCGCGAGCGCACAAAAGCCCCTCGGCCTTGCCGCTCCTCGAGGGCCCGAAGGGTGCGCTTCTTCTCCTCATACTCCGCCTGCAGCTGGTGCTCAGCATCAGAGAGCTCCGCCTCGAGAACGAGCAGCTCCCCCTTGAGCCGCTCTGTCTCGCGACGCCGCTCCCCATTAACGTCTCTAGCATATTGCTGACAGAGAAGCCCGAGACGGATCTTCCCCACATCCCACCAGTCGGCGAGCGAGGGGATGTCCGCCTCGAGCTCGCGCCAGTCTCCCCAAAACTCCCGGACCGCCGTCACGAGCCGTTTCTCCTCTAAAAGCGAGTTGTTAAAGTGCCAATAGGCAGCACAAGGCCCAACTAGGTCGAACCTCACCTTCACGGTCACCACGTGGTGGTCCATGAAGGCTGCCACCTCAATGGCACTAGAAAGGGCTCGTGACATCAACCCGAAGGAGAAATAAAAATGGTTGATCCGAGAGCGAGACACCCGTCCGAGCCGCACCCTGATAAAGGTGTGGCCGTCGGATGCCCCGGGGTGTTGCGTTCGCCAGACGTCAGCCAGGGACAGGCAGTGGACCACCTCCCTGAGGACGGCCGACGAGGTGGGGTGCCATTCGCTCCCCATACGGTCGCCGCGCTCGAGGGTGCAATTAAAGTCACCCCCGAGCACGACCTCCTTGTCGGCATCCAGGGCGTCCAGGTAGGCCGACATCTGGCGAAAGAATGCTTCACGTTCGGGTCCGGCGTTCGGGGCATACACGTTAACTAGGTTAATCGTGCAGCCCTCGATCCGGGCCCGGAGGTGAAGCATACGACCGGGCACGACAGGTCGGACATCCAGCACTTCGGCCTGCAGGGATTCCGCCAGCAGGATGGCCACCCCGCTGGATTGCCCGACGGAGTGGTTGAGCTCCACCCTGCCGCGCCACCCCAGGAGCCAAGCTGCCTCGGTCTCTGGGGTGGATAGGGTCTCCTGAAGGAAGGACACCGAGTACCCTCCCGCCTCAAGGAAGGAGAGCACCCAGTGCCTCCGGAAACCCCTCCTGCAGCCGCAGACGTTCAGCGTGCCGAATGTCAGAGCCATTCTCTATCGGCAATGGAAACGGTCGCATGGGGCGGCAACTTACAAGGGGTCGCCTGCCCCATGCCGGTCCTGTTTCTCCAGCCCGCCAGGCTGGCCGAGCACCTCCTCGGGTGACAGGAGGAGGGTCGGCTCAGCCAAGGGAATGAGGGATCCCGGGAGGCCGCGGGACACAGCGGAATCCGCTGGCCCTCCCATCTGGGAACGATCCCCATTCCCAACCTCCCTGGAATGGGAACTGGACCTCCCCCTGGGGTCTGGGGCAGCATCCATCAAGCCAGTAGGCAGAGAGGAGCAGTGGGAAAGGTTTTCCGTGTCCAACTCCATCTGGATGGGAACCACTGCAGCGGCAGGAACCGCTGAACACTCTGGAGTGGAGGGGGGGATTGCCTTTCCACCTGCACCCTCTCCCGCATGCGTATTCTCAATCAGAGACCCCGCTAAGGGTTCCGAGCCACTCTCAGATCCCACCTTTGGCTCCGGAGGCCTTCCTCTCCCCTCCAACGCAGCCCCGGAGGGCGTGAACACTTCAGGCGTCGGGTGAGGAGAGGGCTAAGGAACAACAGGTGCCTCATCGGAGCCGTCAGCGTGAAGCGGACTATATAGGGGGAGGTCCAGAAGGGGGGTGAAGGGGAAGGGAGACTCCAGGGGTCCGCCGCAGACGAGTTCTAAGAAGCTATCCGCATCCCAGTCCTGCCGAGGAGCCCCCGACTCGTCGAAGGCAGGCAGGCCTGAGATGCGCGGCGGAGCCCTCCTCTTCGGGCTGGAGGTGCCGGCCTCAGAATGGAAGGACCAAGTCGGCCCCCCTGCGGCGACCCCGGTGCCCTCCCCATCCTCGGGAAATCTCCTCTTCCTGGGCGAGCCAGCGGATGGAAGGGGAGCAGGCAAGGAAGCACTCTGCCCCACACAATCCGCTGGAGGCAGGACACTAGATGCTACACTTCCCTCACCCACTTCCCCCTTCGATGTTGCTTCCCCGTCCCTCTCCCGGTCTAAGGCCGAGGCGTCCACCTTGGAACAGGGAGGGTCTTGTGGAGCAGCCTCTCTGGCTGTGGTACCCTTCTGGCGAGCGCGAGCACCACTCCCCTTCTTCGGCGGAGGCCCCGCAGCCTCAGACCCGCTGTCTGAGGAGGGCAGAGCACCATTCACTCGGCCAGCACCTGTCCTCCATAGTAGTATAGAATATTTTATAGGAGCGGTCCCCATCCCACACAGGGAACCAACCCTCTATACTGTCTGTCCCCCAGGGAAGTACGAGCCATGCCTGCCTCCTATGGGACTCCACGTGTCTCATTGCCGCGGACTTGAACCCCAGGGGTAGGACCGTGATCGAGGAGCGTAGGTCCCCCAGGACGCGGAGCTGCTGCCTCAGCACGGCCTCGGTCAGGAATGGCGGGACGTTTGATAAGACCACACGGACCCCCAGTGCGTCCAGTGGTTCCAGGGAGTGGTATAATCCATCGACTATTAGCCCGGTGACCAGGGCTTTATGAGTGGCAGCCAGGGAGCGAAAGTAAATTACCGCTTTGCCGCTCTCTTTACTGGCCGAGTGGACGTTCTCCGCCCCGACTACTTGTGCTGCCGCCAGTGCGTATTCCTGTATGCCGGCTACGGCCAGTATCTCGCACCGGACAGCGTGTTGTCAACTGAGGCCGCATCGTCCCCCAGTGATGACGCTCAGGATCGGGGGGCGTGGCCTACTCGAACCATTGCCAACAGGATGGGTGGGGGGGGAACTGGCCGCGACGGCCGCATACGACCTAGCAACCGCAGGAGGCGTACCCGGGACTGGCTCCGCCCACTTGGTTTTCCCCTTCTTCTTCCCTCCTCCCTGGGAGTCTGCATGAATACCCTCGGCGCCTCCGCCACCAGCGCCACGAGATGCGGCGGCGGGAGGGGTGGGACCACCCCCAGCCCCCGCGCCTCCCAACAGGAGTCCAGCGGCCAACGGGGAGGAGGGCGCCGGGACACGGGCCTTAGGGGTTAGCTGGAGTTGAGGCCCCTCGTGGGCAGGTAAGTCACTGGCTGAGGGAGGGCCGGTGGCCGACCCACCCTCGCTATTAGTGCCTAGATTAATAGTAACCGTCTTGGCATCGCACGCAGATGGCGCCACCTGAGCCAGAGATGGCTGTTGGGAGATGACGTGGCCCATGGAGCCCTCCTTCGCAGGGGGGAGCGCCTCTATGGCCGGTGCCTCGCTTGTACATGGTGTAGAGGGAGGCTTTTCCATCGCAGACCGGCTCAGAGGTTGGACCCCCATGGAGTCCACCTTCTCAGGAGGGAGTGCCTCTACGGCTGACGCCTCGCTTGTGCATGGTGCAGAGGGAGCGTTTTCTTTCGCCATCGGACCCAGACGTTGGACCCTCATGGAGTCCTCCTTCTCAGGAGGGAGCACCCCTGCGGCTGGTGCCTCGCTTATATATGGTGCAGAGGGAGCCTTCTCCGCTGCTGCCTGACCCAGACGATGGACCCACTGCACTTTTTTGAGGAGCTGTGAGGCTCTAACCTCAGGTGGTCTGTGGAATGTCGTGGAGGGTCCTTCACCCGGACTTTCAAGTTCCGGCGCAACACCTGGGTCTTCCACTGGCTTCGCGGGCTCCTCGACTCGGTGGAGCTTAGGCTTTGTAGAGGCCTTGTTTTGCCATCTCGCTGGGCCCTTCCGAGGCATGATAGCTTTCAGAGGGTGCCCGAGGCACTGATGGTGCCGCTGGTGATGACAGAAGGGGGGGCCTCTACCCACTGGAACAGCCCTAATGTTGCCGGTAAGAATGTGCATCTGCCGGGACCCACAGCTTTCTGAGTTGAGATGAGGTGAAAAAACTAAAATAATAAAAGGATAGGGAGGGGAAAGGGTAAAACCAGGGGCGGAGGGGGCAAGCCCTGGCAGTGGGGGGGGGGGGTATGGAAGGGAGAGAAACTCAGGAGACTCAATGGGCCTAGTAAGGCTTGGCTAGTAAGGCTGTGCACAGGCCTGAAATATTTCTGTGCACCGCAGAGAAACAATATGGAGGGAGGAAACCTCAAACCAAATAAAAAATGGGGGGGGGACTATGGGCTAACACACGCAAAAATAAACCACAAAAAACACAAGAACAAAGGAAGCACAAACAATACAACAGGAGAAACAAGGAACAAACAGCAAGCAAACTGACAAACAGAAACCACAAACCAACAGACAACCAGGACCAAACAAATAAACAAACCCTAAAGAAAGAGGAACAAAGAGAGAAAGAAAATGGGGGAGGGAGAAGGAGCCAACTGCAGCTACTCTGCCCCACCCAGGTGCCTTACCTTGGAAAAACCTCAGCAAAAAAGGTTGAAGAAAGTGGCTTACCTGGGGTGAGACAGAAGCAGCTGCAGTAAGCTCAACCTCCTCGGGGGAAAGGGAAAGATCCTCCCCTGCGGTGGGAAGAAAGAACCAGGGAAAAACTCCCCTGAAGGAGAGCAAAAAGGTTCCCCTGAAAGAGAGCAAAAAGCTAGCTGCTCTCTCCTCAGAGAGAGCTCGGGAATGCACCCTCCAGACAGCAGGGGGCGCCCAGGTACCATAGAAAAGCTACAATACCCAGGGTTCCAGAGCAGCAGAGAGAAGCCAAAGTCTAGAGAGAGGCTGAGGCAGCAGCTGAATCTGAGGGTAGTCAATCTGATTCAGCTGAGTCAATGCTGTGGGAGGAGGAGGGGGTGCCTGAGTGGAAAAGAAACTATGAGAAGAGCTGCTCGTCAGAGACAGAGGAGGATATAGACTGGGAGCTGCTAACAGAGGACTTTTCATTCTCTAGCATGGAAACTGAGTGAGTGTTGGAGGAGTGAAAGAGAGAGTAAAAATGTAAATTCATAGAAGGAAGGTTTTTTCCTTCTATTTGAAAGGCACTAGTAAAAGAAAGTGCTGGCTGTTATTTGGGCTGAGGCAGACAGTTACCTGTGGCACAACTAGAGGGGAGAAGGGGAGAGTTGTGCTGGATCCCCTAATAGGACGGTTATAGGCATAGTACAAGCCTAACAGCAGATATTTCCATACAGGGGAGTTTTGGGTTGCATTTTTTTTTTCTCTCAACCCTGAGAGGGACTAATTGCACAGCGCTGGGAAATAGAAAATGACTTGAACGCTTATGGAACTGTTTTCCTTCTGACCATTTTACTTGTTTTCTTGTGTTCCTGACTGGGGGAGCATTTGGGGAGGTTTTGATAATGTGGCGAGCCACGCTGGGGACAGAGTCCAGAGCTTGAGGACTCACAAGGAACTTCGAAAGTAACTGCACTGGTGAAAGTCAAAGCTACCAGGACTACAACCTGCTCCAGCTGTTTAAGCATTGCTACTGGCGACGGATTGAGGCCAGAGCATCAGTGGAGGATATTAATCACTGCAGTGGACCCAGCAGACAAATGGTGGCAGCAGTGGGATCATGAAGTTCGCTTACCAAAGCAGTACAGGTCACAGGTGCGCAGCGACTCGAAGGAAGCTTTCATCAGCTGAACTAATACCACGTTGAGGTCCCAAGGCAAAGCAGGTGGCCTTAGGGAAGGCTTCGATTGAAGCAGGCCCTGTATGAAACATACAACTATAGGCTGTACAGAAATGGGCATACCATCTACACCTTGGTTGTATGTACCAGTTGCACTCAGATGAACTCTAACAGAGTTGGTTTTTAAGCCAGCTACAAATAGGTGAAGGTGGTAATCAAGCAGTTTTCGTGAAGGGCAGGAGAACAGATCTAGGGCCTCTGCTCACACCACACAGAAAACTTCCTTCATTTCAGACCATAGGACTTTCTAGTGGAAGGCTTTCTACAAGCCACCAGGACCAGAGACACATCTTCTGAAAGATCAAGGGGTCGCAAATTAACCTCTCAACATCCAGGCTGTGAGTGACAGGATCTGGAGGATGGGATGAGGTCTGGAGAAGTCCCCAGACTGATCGGCCTCCAGATGAACAACTCCTGCAGGAGTGGAAACCAGACCTGTCTCGGCCAATAAGGGGCTATGAGGATCATAGTCCCCTTGTTCTCATGAAGCTTCAGGAGAGTCTTCTATATTAAGGGAGTCGGAGGAAACGCATACAGAAGACTCTCGCCTCAATGCCGGGCGAGGGCGTCTGAGGCTGGTTTGCCATCTGTTCTATACAGCCCCCTCCTGACCCCCCAAGGCTTGCCAATAATCCCTGGGGGTCCAGCAAGGGTCCGAAAGCGATTTCGTTTTCGGCTGCCAGTAACCAAAATGGCGCCGATAGCCTTTGCCCATACTATGTCACAGAGGCTTTCGGCGCCATTGGTCAGCTCCTGTCACATGATAGGAGCACAAGATGGCACCGATGGCCATGTGACAGGGGCTGACCAATAGCGCCGAAAGCCCCTGTGACATGGTCGTTCGGGCTATTCGGCACCATTTTGGCGCGCGGCTTGCACTGGCACGAACTAGGGCACGGAGGGCATGGCAAATGGAAGCCGGGACTCCGCTGGACCACCAGGGATCTTCGTAAGTCTTGGGGAGGGATCGGGGGGTGGTGTATTATAATTAATTTAAATTTGGGGTGGTTTTTAATTAAAAAAAAATAATTTTTGCCCCTCTCCCCAGGCAAACCCGAAAACGAATTTTCCCCCGAATTGCGGGGAAAATTTCGTTTCTGGTTTCGGGGGCTCCGAAATAACGGCGTTTATGTCGTGTTTCGGATACTCCGAAACAGAAACGAATTAGGAAATTTCGTTAAATTTCCTAAATAGGGCGAAAAACGAACCACATCTCTAGATCCCATACCTCCCTGCTTGTTGACATAATTCAACGCCACTTAGTTGTTGGTTTGAATCAGGACACTTTGTTGGACAGCCAATCTCTGAAAGCCCATAGTGTGTACCTGATCGCCCAGAGCTACAGGAAATTGATTTGGCAACAGTGTTTCTGGGCAGACTAGAGACCCTGGGTGCTGAGCCAATCTACATGAGCTCCCCAGCCCAGGACATTGGAAGAAGATCCCTCATTCCAGATTCAAAAGTACCCACCACCAGGACAATGAATCCCGGAGGAGTGAGGTGACTCAGATGTGAACCTGGAGGTGCTGCCTGGCCTGTCACTACTGTGAACTCATGGTCCTTTGGGCTTTGCACATGTATAATTGTGCCAAGGGAGTGACGTGAATGGTTATGGCCATATGGACCATAAACCTCAACCAGTCTGACACCTGAAGGCTCTGCTGAATCCCTGCCACAATGATCAGAGTGATGGCCTTTGACGAGGCAGGAAGGCCTTGGACTGAGCCATGTCTTGCAGGGTTCCCATGAAGTCCAATTGAAGAGACTTCCTAGCAGAGGAGGATGGGTTCCTAGCAGAGGATGACTTCCTAGCAGAGGAAGATGGGTTCGGATTGCTGGTGGAGAGTTGTTGAAGGGTTTCATGGTGGTACCTGAGCTGGGCCACCATATTTCTCAATCTATCTCCGAAGAGATTCTCTTCAGTACACGGCATGTCAGTGAGTCTTTCTTGTATCTCTTGTTGGAGATCTGAGGCCCATAGCCATTCCATTCTGCAGGCACAGATTCCTGCTGCAGAGACTTTTGATACCGTTTCAAAAATATCCTAAGTTGCTCAGACATCGTGTTTTCTGCACTCCAGGCCTTATGCACGAGCGACAGGAGGGTGTTCTGCTGCTGCTGAGGCAACTGCTCGACCTCCTCCTGCACCTGCTTCCAAATGTCATGCAAGTACTGACTCATGTAGACCTGGTAGGAAGCTATGCGGGCAATGAGCATGGCTACCTGAAAAACTTTTCTCCCAAGAGTATCCACTACTCTGTGATTCTTCCCCAGGGGCGCCGAGGAATGGGTCAGAGACCATTTGGCTCTCTTGAGAGCAGATTCGACTACCACCGATTGGTGGGGAAGCTGTCATTTATCAAATCTGGGAGCCTTCTGGATGAGGTAAACCCCGTTAGCCTTCTTATTCACCAGAGGCACTGTGAGGGGGTGTTCCCACATCCACAGCAGGAACCTCTTAAGGATGTTCTGCATCAGGACCACCATGATCTCCTTAGGAGGCTCCATGAATTGGAGGATTTCAAGCATTTTTGTGCCTGGCATCCTCCTCTGTCAAAAACTGAAAAGGATGTCCTCCGCCATCACCCACGTCAAGACCTTTGCAGGACTTGACCTGCAAAGGTCAAGTCCTCAGGTGGGAATTTCCTTCACTCCTCTAGAGGAAAAGAGTCTGGGGAAATCCTCAGAGCTATCGGTGGAGAACTCTGTGGTATTGAGGCCCTCATCCTCATTGACATCATCAGGAGATGGAGCCCTGGGAACTCGCCTTCATCTTGCAGGCACCAGTGGAGCTGGATGGGGGCTTCAGACCTCTATGTCTCAGCCAATCTAGGCAGAGCTTCCTCCTCCAAGGAACCAGCCACAGCTACCTTATCAGCATTGGAAAGCTGCAGCGCCCCGACGGATACCGACGCCAACCAGGGAACAGACACCAGATAGGTCGGTAATGTGCCAATGAGCGCATGGAGCTTTTCCAATAGGACTCCAAGATGGACAGTGCCAGCTCCAGTGCTGTTAGTGCCACAGGGCCAATGTCCCACATCACCCGTGTGACTGCCAGCTGTACTTGCCACTCAAGCCACTCCTCAGACATTGCTGATTCCCACACTGACTGGGAGGAAGGAGGGGTGGTCAGATCTTCTTTGTAACCAAGAAGAGGATCTGTGACTGGCATCTGAACCGATGAAGACTGTCACGGACTCCCGGCACTGGAGGACCTGCACTCCTCGCTGCAGCGTAGCTTCGGGGGCATCACAGCATGAGCTGATGCATCTCGGTACCTGGCATTGGACATCAATGGAGACCGATGTTGATGCTTCTTCAGTTTCCCTTGATGCTCGGATTAGTCTTTCCCCAGTACTGAGGCCGATGACGAGGAACACGGCATTCTTGGCCTGGAGGAGCCCGACAATGGTCGGTCTCCAGCACCCCTATTAGCCAACGGTACCAATGAAACCAGCGGTCCTGTCGATGTCCATTGCTCGGTGTCCATTGGTGTCGCTCCATGGTCCTTCGATGCTAATGGATTAGTCTTCTTTGACACAAAGAGGCACTCCATCTTATCAAGACAAAGATGTCATCCTTTGAGGGTCATCTGGGTGCATTTGTGGCATACCCTAATGTCATGCAATGCCCCCAGGCATGAGGGTCTGTAATGGACATGGATGCCCCCAGGCATGAGGGTCTGTAATGGACATGTCCTTGGGCACCAAGAGCATCGCTTAATCCTGAATATAGCCATGATAGGATGAAATAAACAGGAAACAAGATCAAAATCAATGGCGATGGGCATCGTGGACCAAAGCACTGCCACTATGGGGAATTGACCGCAAAAGGAAACTTACCAATAAACATTGAAAACCTTTATTAGGAACGCTATGGGGAGGACCAAGAGGGACCTGGCATCAAACACAGGCGAAGAAAATTGCATTAAAGAATATAAGATGGACATTTTTTTCCAAAAGAGGCCAAAAAGGCCAAAGGTGAGCTCACAAACCGTGATGCTGAAGCTCAGCAGAAAAAGAGAGACTGAAGAGGGACCCTGTGTTGCATGCCCATTGTAGCAAGTCAAAGTTCTGGAAACTCTGACATAAGTTTTCTGTGTCGAGGTTCCATCTGATGTCACCCATGTGTGAGGATTACCATCCTGCTTGTCCTCGGAGAATAATAATTACAATCAAAACCAAGCAACTGCCAAACCCATAATAGATTACTGCTAGCTTCAATTGTACTAGGGGAGGAGCCTTCTAGAAAATTCAGACAATGCTGCTTGACTTGCTTTGCTGTCGGACTTGGCCATGGAAGCAGCACTGTGCTTGGAAAAGATATTAAGAGGGATAGCTGTGTTAGCCTGATGTAGCAAAAAATGACACAAGATGGGTAGCAATTTATTGAGGCATGAACTTTCGAGGACAGATGCATGAAGTATAGTACAGGAAGAAGTGGAATATGTTCTCGAAAGCTCATGCCTCAATAAATTGGTAGGTCTTTAAGGTGCCACCTGCCTTGTGTCATTTGTGCTTAGATAGGTAGCATTTTTTTAAGACTTAACCAGCTATCTTACATACCTAGATAAGTCTGAAAAGTACCACATTTCAGACTTATCTGGCTAAGTGCCACTAAAACAAATCAGAACTTATAAATCAGAACTTATCCGGATAAATCCAAATTGTGCGGTTTGTAGTTTTTACATATGCGAGCATTTAGACATATTTCATAACCTGTGCATATTGTATCCATGCTGGTTATAAAATATAGTAGCAGCTTTGCATACAACCATGTACACGTGTAAATGTACAAACATGAGCAGTTTTGAAAGTTATCCTCTTAGATTGTAAACCCTCTGGGAATAGGGAAATGCCTGTAGTACCTGAATATAATTCACTTTGAAGTACACAAAAACAGAATAAAAATAAATAAAATAAAAAATAAAGTATCCAATGTGGTTGAAAGCAGCAGTCAGACCTGGGCAGCAGAGGAGAAGGACACAGCACAACATACTACTACTCTTCTCCTCCTCCTTGCCATGTGATCAATTTGTGGTGGGGGGGACCAGGAAGGGGTTTAGCAGTAGCAGAGTTTAAAAACACCACCAGGAGATAGTCGCCCTTTGCCTTCTCCAAACAACCTGCCTAGAGGTCTCCCGAAGGAATTCCACGAGCATCAACAAATTCTAAGGGCAGTGGCAGATTTTGCTGCCCTTTCCATGGCATTGTGGGAGAGCAAGGGCCCTAATTATTGTGACTTGTGATGCCTGATGTGCATTTTATATTTAAATAGTTTTATGTTGCATGTTTTACCTTATTGTACATCATCCAGAGATTAGCCAGTTCATAAATTTTAGTTATAAATAAATAAAACCATGACACCACGCGTGATTCAATTCACCGAGCGCTCTCTCCTTGGGACCCCTTCTACAGTCCGTGGATAAAAATACATGTGTTGTTTTATTGGTTTTTGCATGACAAAATAATACAACACCGAGGCAGGTGGTTCCTGACCCAACCTCGGAATATCCAGTCTAACAACAAATGACTAGCAAGAGTTTATCCCTCCCTTCCCTCCCCCTTCCATATGTTATGCAAATAGGATGAGACAGAGACGTATATCCAGCATAGCTCTCTGCTTCAACGGCAGGGGAGGAAGACCGATACTTCACGCATATCCAGCATAGCTCTCTGCTTCAACGGCAGGGGAGGAAGACCGATACTTCACGCATATCCAGCATAGTTCTCTGCTTCAATGGCAGGGGGAATGAAGAAAAGTGGATCTATATACAGACAACAACCAACAGGGACTGAATTACATAGTCTGGGTAAACAAATAAGCATGGGTGTAGCTTGCTTATTGTGGCGGTTACTACCCCTAACTAATTAAACTAGATATTTCACTTAGATGCAGTTCCAACACTGCTCTCTACATTAATGGTGGGGGTGGAAGGGAAATAGAACCAAAAGGTTACTAAGAGCCAAGAGAAACAGATAAGTATGAGAAGAAAAAAAGTATGAAGCTTGCTGGGCAGACTGGATGGGCCATTTGGTCTTCTGCCGTCATTTCTATGTTTCTATGAGAGTGAGCGTCCAAAGTGAAGAGTAAGTTATGAACTGGAGTGTAGCAAATTAGTCGTTCATCACCAGGCTCCGAGCACGGTGAGGCAGATGTTGAAGATAGGAATTCCAGACTACCATAAATGTCCATCTCCGGCGTGGCATCTCTCGGGATGCCTTACTTTCCATGGTCATCAGAGTATGTAATTGGTTTCTCCAAGTCCAAAAGGATGGCGGGTCTGATGAACGCCAAACAGAGAGAATCATCTTCTTTCCTACTAAACTGGCCTTTTGCAGAAACAGACGCGAGCCAAGATTTCTAATTCGAATAGGGGAAACATACCCAAAGAAAAGCCACAGGGGGGACACGGGAAGTGCCACATCTAGTAAGTCTGCCAGGTAGTCTGCCACTCGGCGCCAAAAGTGTCACACCAGAGGGCAGGACCAAAAAACATGGGATAGCGTTCCAACAACAGCATTACAGCGGTTGCAGGCGGCTGAGGTCGCTATAGTTAGCTGACTTGCCACCTGGGGTTATACATATGCCCAGCATAAAAATTTTAATTGCAACTCTCGATAATACATGCTACTAGATATCTTGGCGATGTGCCAAAAACAATCACATAAAATATGTCTTGTTACCATAAATTCCCCATCTCAATTCCAAGGAGCCTCCAAAAGAGAGTATATATCTAAACTAACTTTTTGGCGTACATATTTATATTAAACAGACAAGGAAGGAACCTTGGCCCTCTCAAAGTGAAAAACTTGATCCAAGGCCTGGAATACCAAAGGCTGCCTGGAGCCTACAGGCAAGGCATTAATGTAATGGCGCAGCTGTAAATAAGGAAAGGTATGTTGAACCCCCAAACCATAAAGATTGCGGAAAGTGGCAAAATACAAAACTTCCCCGTCCTGCGTCATCAAGTGTCCCAGGAATATAATACCTTTAGATTGCCATATTCGAAAGGTACCAGAGTGGGATCTAGGCAAAAAATCAGCTGATGCGTCCATCCGGCTCAGATGATTTCGCCCGACATGCCTCAGCTTTCTCCACCAGCCTCGGGAGTATGGCATCCGTGGCGTCTCCCTGCCGCACCCTCCAGCTTCCCCGGAGCAGCTCTGTTGCGGCATTCAGCCATCTTGACCCGAGGCCTCTTAGGGCACAGGCGCGTGTGCGTCCCTACCTTTGTAGCAGTGTTGGCGCGAACCTCGGGGGTGTCCCCCTCGAGTGACATTACTGCTTCCGCATATTTAAGGTTGCCCATTTGCTGACTCTCGACGAGTTAGCAAGGATCGGTATGCCCCGGTCTGAAGCTACTCTGCCACTTCTATCCACTGGAAGCTATCTTCACCCTTTGGGGTTCTCTAACCTGAGTACCCACTCCTCAGGGGCCCTCTGCTTATTTACAGGTGCCTAACCTCTTACAGGTACTCTCTCCTTGAGGCCCTGTGTATCTTTCATGGTGCCTGCTCCATTCTTCAACCTGCTGGAAATCCATCTATCAGCTACAGAGAGTGAGTACAACTTCTACCGGTTTGTCTCTCATCAGTTCCTCGCTACCTCTCTGCATCAGGCCCTACACCACCATTGTGGAACGGGTCTCCTCTGCCGAGGACCACGGACTCCTAACACCTATCCTCTCTACTGCTCATTGGGATTCTCTCTACTCAGCTACGGGAGTGTGTTTAACATAGAAACATAGAAATGACGGCAGAAGAAGACCAAACGGCCCATCCAGTCTGCCCAGCAAGTCTTCACACTTTTTTTTTTTTCTCCTCTCTCATACTTATCTGTTACTCTTGGCCCTTCCTTTTGGTTCTGTATCCCTTGCATCCCTGCATTAATGCAGAGAGCAGTGTTGGAACTGCTTCTAAGTGAATATCTAGCTTAATTAGTAACCACCGCAATAAGCAAGCTAAACCCATGCTTGTTTACCTAGTCTATGTAATTCAGTCCTTGTTGGTTGTTGTCTGTATATAGATCTACTTTTCTTCATTCTGCCAGTCTGTCTCTCCTACATTGCCTTATTAGACATCTGCATTGGGGCCTTACACCACCATTGTGGGACTGGTCTCCCTCACCAAGGATTACAGACCGCTACCAGTTAACCTGCTCTCTACTGTCACCTCTGGTGGTCATCCTAGCTGTACAATAAAAGAAAATATCTCTGTGTCTGTGCTATTGAGTCTAGCCAGGTGCATCAGTCTCCCTATGGGGCTCCTCCCCGTAGGAGATAACATCACTGTTGCTCCTGAGAATCCACCAAATACCTCTATCATAACATTAGCATTCCCCTGGATCGGGAGGAGGTATGCACATAAATCAGAGTTTTGCAATAATATAGAGAGCCTCTTCCAAGTTTGCCGAATAGGCTTAATGAGTGCCGACTGTGTTAAGAATGGAGGGAGACAAGAGGACTTCACCTATAATACATACTGAGGGGCCCGCGGGTAAGTTAAAGCGGCCTCCGCTACCAGTGGCGCGTGACACAATTTTACCAAAAGCCAGTCGCGGAGAATCCTCAAGTTACAGGCCAAGTTATAGTGGGCTAAGTCTGGAATCCCCAAGCCCCTCTCCCCCCAGCGCATTTTCAACCAAGAAAGAGGGATCCTGGATTTCCCTCCCCTCCAAATAAACCGGCGGAGAGCACCATCTAATTTAGCCAGGTCTCTTTACTTCATCAATAATGGCAAATTTTGGAGCAGGTACAACCATTGCGGGAGAATAGACATCTTAAATAAGTTAATACATCCCCTGAGGGAAAGGGGCAAAGAACCCCAATTAGCCAAGGTATCTTGAGTTTTTCGAAGCAACCTAGGAATATTCGCCTAGTAGGTCTGTTCTGGGTTTAAGGGGAGGTATACACCGAGATAGCGGATATTATCCTCAGCCCATTGCAGAGGAAATTGATCAGGCCAATGATCTTTCAGATCAGCTGGGAATGCTAAAGCAGAGGACTTTGATTCATTTAAGCACAGCCCCGAAAAAACACCAAAATTCCATATCAATCGCAATAGTGGGGGCAATGAGGACTGAGGGTCTGTGATGAAAACTAGTAAGTCGTCTGCAAAGGCCACACCCTTAATAATACTCGGGCCAAACCGGATGCCTTGAATGGCAGGCTTGAGTTGTATCGCCAATAATAGCGGCTCCAATTGTAAAATAAACAATAAAGGGGATAAAGGGCAGCCCTGCCAAGTACCTGTGGTCACGAAAAAGGGCTCAGATTGAGCCCCATTAACAGTTACTACCGCTTGCGGTGTCTAATAGAGTAGATGAATAGCCTTTGTAAAGAAACCCTCAAAGCCCATCTTATGTAAGATAGAGTAGAGTGGCCATATATTTTTTCTATCAAAGGCCTTTTCTGCATCAAAACTTATGGCTAGGTATGGGCATGACATTTGCTGACACATGATCATAGCTGTCAACACTCTGCGTATATTAGCCAAGGCATAGCGATGGTGCACAAAGCCAACTTGATGGTCCCCAATAAGAGTGGGAAGGATAAGAGCGAGTCTGTAGGCCAAAATTTTTGCTAACAATTTGTGGTCGTAGTTTAGTAAAGATATTGGGCGGTATGACTCAGCTAATAGTGGATCTTTAACTGCCTTAGGTATGAGTGTGATGTGTATGATTTGGGAGAGAGCCCTGAGCTATAAGGTCAGTGAATGCCGACGCCAGGGGACGGGAAATGGAGTCTGTGAGGAGCCTAAAAAACTCCACCGTGTAGCCATCGGGCCCAGGGGCCTTAAAGCATTTAGACCGCTGAATAGGCTTGTTAAGGCATTCCAGCTGAGCTCTAGTTAAACAGGGAAGAGAAAGTTGATCACAAAAGTCATCACAAGCGGTGGCACTCCACCTTTCGGTAGTGTATAAAGAAGAAAAAAACTCCCGAAAATGGTGTAAAATAGGAGTATCTTTCAACACCCGACCCAAGGCTGTTCGTAAAGCTGCAATAAAGCGACACGAGAAGTTAGATCTAATGAGATTTGACATTAATTTCCCCGCCTTATTGCTATACTGATAAAAATGAAATTAATAATAAAGGTGACTCTTTATAGCCTGTTGATGAATGAGAGAGTTTAAAGCATGTTGTTGGGACAAATACATGGTGTAGATTTCCTTCATTCCCGAAACAGCTAGCTGGTGCCTAGACTTCTGCATCTGAGTGTTAAGTGCAAAAATGTGACTGTTGAGGACTTTCCAGCGATGAGCAACATAAGATATCACATCTCCCCGCAGTACCGCTTTCACAGTATACCAAAATAGAATAGGTTGGCACTCATAAGTCTGATTTAAAGTTGCATAGTCAGCCCACTTATTCCGTACAAAGGCCTGAAATTTTTTATCAGAGGCCAGGTAATAAGGGTAATGCCAAATTCTTTTTGGAAGCCGTGGTATCTAAAAAACAAAAATCCACCCATACCGAGGCGTGGTCTGAGACCACAATATTGTCTATGCCAGCATCCCGAACCCGATGGAAAGCATGTGTGCTAACAAGAAATTAATCCAACCGCATGAAGGTTGCATGTGCCTGTGAGACATAAGAACATAAGAATATGCCATACTGGGTCAGACCAAGGGTCCATCAAGCCCAGCATCCTGTTTCCAACAGTGGCCAATCCAGGGCATAAGAACCTGGCAAGTACCCCAAAACTAAGTCTATTCCATGTGACCGTTGCTAATGGCAGTGGCTATTCTCTAGGTGAACTTAATAGCAGGTAAGGGACTTCTCCTCCAAGAACTTATCCAATCCTTTTTTAAACACAGCTATACTAACTGCACTAACCACATCCTCTGGCAAAAAATTCCAGAGTTTAATTGTGCGTTGAGTAAAAAAGAACTTTCTCCGATTAGTTTTAAATGTGCCACATGCTAACTTCATGGAGTGCTCCCTAGTCTTTCTATTATCCGAAAGAGTAAATAACCTATTCACATCTACCCATTCTAGACCTCTCATGATTTTAAACACCTCTATCATGTCCCCCCTCAGCCATCTCTTCTCCAAGCTGAAAAGTCCTAACCTCTTTAGTCTTTCCTCATAGGGGAGCTGTTCCATTCCCCTTATCATTTTGGTAGCCCTTCTCTGTACCTTCTCCATCGCAATTACCGGTATATCTTTTTTGAGATGCGGTGACCAGAGTTGTACACAGTATTCAAGTTGCGGTGTCACCATGGAGCGATACAGAGGTATTATGACATTTTCCATTTTGTTCACCATTCCCTTTCTAATAATTCCCAACATTCTGTTTCCTTTTTTGACTGCTGCAGCACACTGAACCGACGATTTCAATGTGTTATCCACTATGACGTCTTTCTTGGGTTGTAGCACCTAATATGGAACCCAACATTGTGTAATTATAGCATGGGTTATTTTTCCCTATATGCATCACCTTGCACTTATCCACATTAAATTTCATCTGCCATTTGGATGCCCAATTTTCCAGTCTCAAAAGGTCTTCCTGCAATTTATCACAATCTGCTTGTGATTTAACTACTCTGAACAATTTTGTGTCATCTGCAGATTTGATTATCTCACTCGTCGTATTTCTTTCCAGATCATTTATAAATATATTAAAAAGTAAGGGTCCCAATACAGATCCCTGAGGCACTCCACTGACCACTCCCTTCCACTGAGAAAATTGTCCATTTAATCCTACTCTCTGTTTCCTGTCTTTTAGCCAGTTTGCAATCCACGAAAGGACATCGCCACCTATCCCATGACTTTTTACTTTTCCTAGAAGCCTCTCATGAGGAACTTTGTCAAACGCCTTCTGAAAATCCAAGTATACTACATCTACCGGTTCACCTTTATCGACATGTTTATTAACTCCTTCAAAAAAGTGAAGCAGATTTGTGAGGCAAGACTTGCCTTGGGTAAACCCATGCTGACTTTGTTCCATTAAACCATGTCGTTCTATATGTTCTGTGATTTTGATGTTTAGAACACTTTCCATTATTTTTCCTGGCACTGAAGTCAGGCTAACCGGTCTGTAGTTTCCCGGATCGCCCCTGGAGCCCTTTTTAAATATTGGGGTTACATTTGCTAGCCTCCAGTCTTCAGGTACAATGGATGATTTTAATGATAGGTTACAAATTTTTACTAATAGGTCTGAAATTTCATTTTTTAGTTCCTTCAGAACTCTGGGGTGTATACTACTCTTCAGTTTGTCAATCAGGTCTACCACATCGTCTAGGTTCACCGTGATTTGATTCAGTCCATCTGAATCATTACCCGTGAAAACCTTCTCCATTACTGGTACTTCCCCAACATCCTCTTCAGTAAACACCGAAGCAAGAAATCATTTAATCTTTCCGCAATGGCCTTATCTTCTCTAAGTGCCCCTTTAACCCCTCGATCATCTAACGGTCCAACTGACTCCCTCACAGGCTTTCTGCTTCGGATATATTTAAAAAGGTTTTTACTGTGAGTTTTTGCCTCTACGACCAACTTCTTTTCAAATTCTCTCTTAGCCTGTCTTATCAATGTCTTACATTTAACTTGCCAACGTTTATGCTTTATCCTATTTTCTTCTGTTGGATCTTTCTTCCCATTTTTGAATGAAGATCTTTTGGCTAAAATAGCTTCTTTCACGTCCCCTTTTATCCATGCCGGTAATCGTTTTGCCTTCTTTCCACCTTTCTTAATGTGTGGATTACATCTGGACTGTGCTTCTAGAATGGTATTTTTTAACAATGACCACGCCTCTTGGACATTTTTTACTTTTGTAGCTGCTCCTTTCAGTTTTTTTCTAACAATTTTTCTCATTTTATCAAAGTTTCCCTTTTGAAAGTTTAGCACGAGAGCCATGGATTTGCACACTGTTCTTCTTCCAGTCATTAAATCAAATTTGATCATATTATGATCACTATTGCCAAGCGGCCCCACCACTGTTACCTCTCTCACCAAGTCCTGTGCTCCACTGAGAATTAGATCTAAAATTGCTCCCTCTCTTGTCGGTTCCTGAACCAATTGCTCCATAAAGCTATCATTTATTCCATCCAGGAACGTTATCTCTCTAGTGTGTCCCGATGATACATTTACCCAGTCATTATTGGGGTACTTGAAGTCTCCCATTATTACCGCACTACCAATTTGGTTAGCTTCCCTAATTTCCCTTAGCATTTCACTGTCCGTCTCACCATCTTGACCAGGTGGACGGTAGTATACTCCTATCACTATAGTCTTCCCCAACACACAAGGGATTTCTACCCATAAAGATTCAATTTTGTATTTAGTCTCATGCAGGATGTTTATCCTGTTGGACTCTATGCCATCCCGGACATAAAGCACCACACCTCCTCCCGGGTGCTCCTCTCTGTCATTGCGATATAATTTGTACCCCGGTATAGCACTGTCCCATTGGTTATCCTCTTTCCACCATGTCTCTGAGATGCCAATTAAGTCTATGTCATCATTTACTGCTATAATATGAATCAATGAGCACCAAATCAAGTTAAGAAGGATTATTACAATAATCATAGAATAGCCCAAAACAAATCCTTCATATTACATGTATGACTTCTCTTAAATAGGATTCCTCAATTCTCAAAATAGAGTATAGTGATTCAACCGTTATAAAAAAATATTTATGGAAGGAGAGGAACGTTTCATATACAATAATCATGAATCCCCAACAGGGTGATTTGACTGTCAATCTAATCATCAACGAACCTCCTCCAACCAAAGTGTATAATCAATGTGCAAACATTTTTTCAAAAGTGAATTTTCTGTGTGTATCCTTTAAAACATTAATCATTTCACTTGTTTATAAAGGTGAAGTGAATCACTCCAAAGGTCCAAATATTTTTTAAATATTTTTTCAAATGAACACTCCTCGCAGCCTTATAAATGATCCCAGTGAAGGGTATGAAACAATACTTTCAAGGCAACCTAGATCGGCGTGCTAGGCAGTCTCTGATGGCTTAAACAAAAGCTCATACAACATCCCGACTTATCTGATGGTTGTGCGGGTCACCGACGCGGCCACGTTTCAGGTCCACTCTCGGACCTTTCATCAGGGAAGTTCGTCCTCTGGCGATGTCTAGTCGGTCAATGTTAAGCCGTTGCCTACTAGGTACATGACGTGAATCATCCGATTCTATCCAAGGCTAACAACGCTGTGGGCTAACGGAAGTGTCTTATTTGAACTGATTGCGAACTCTGGACCGCGCAGTTTCAACCTCCAGCAAAGCAGGCTCTGTGTACAGCAGTGTGGAATAAACTTTGGTGGTCTTTATCTGATGCCAGGAGAACTCTTATATTGACTGCTCTCTTTATTAACAAATGTTGATACCTATTCAACCCACTCACACTACTTCAACACCTTTCCAAGGTGAGTAACTGAGCTGAACCTTTCAACCTTTTTAGATATACACTTCTCCTAGCTTATTTCTAGCTTCTGGCTACTTTTTTTTTTTTGGGGGGGGGGGGGGGTTCTTTCTTTTTTTTTTTTTTTTAATTCAAACACTCAGTTTGTATTAAATACAAACACTCAGTTCTTTAAAAGTCTGCAGAACACTCAGTTCTGCAGACTTTTAAAACTTAACACACTACCTACTGCTTACTAACTAGCTGATTGACTTACTATTTAAAAATATAGTCTAACTTGTTTATTCCCTGCCTTTCTGACTATTAAAAGCACACACACACAAACACACTAAAGTCCCGTTCGGTCGGGTGGAGTGTGCACCACACATCTAATAAGTGCAGAGTGTTTTCCAGCAGGGTCGGGCCTTTACCCATACCCGTTTCCCGGTGACGATCATGGGACGCATCCAACTGAGGATCTCGGATGGTGTTAAAGTCCCCCCCCCCCTATAATCAAAATATCAATTAAATAGGGGAGCAAATGAGTATAAAGTCCTCTGAAGAAATGGGGATCATAAGTATTTGGATCATAAATGTTACACAGCACCACTTTTTGATGATATAGTTCAGTAACTAGAATGAGAACGACCCTGGGGGTCCCGTATCTCGTGTACAATTTTCAATGGGCGTTGCTTATCAATCAAAATTGTGACTCCTGCCGACTTGGAGGAGGCTGAGGCGTACCTTACTTCTCGCACCCACAAGCGACGAAGCTTCTCGTGTTCAACATCTGTAAGATGTGTTTCCTGTAAAAAGGCCACTGCTGCAGATTTTTTCTTCAACTGTGCAAGCACTTTAGAGTTCTTGATGGGGGAGTTTAGCCCACATACATTCCATGAAACAAAGCATGTGGAATTACTCATGGCAGCCCAAAAAATGATAGTACCACCATTGAGTATGTCTAGAAAGTTCTGTGGGGACCCTCCCAGCTAAGGACCTCACCCAAGCAACCCACCTCCCAAGCAGCCCGGCTAGCTCTAAAGGTATACACAATAAGCTCCACCTCTGAACCTGCAAGATATCTATCCGCCCACTCGCTTGTCTCAGTCGCCCCCTTGATCTCCACCGCCATCCCTTCCCTGCTCTCCCTCCCCCTCCCAACTTCATTCGCCTCCCCAACCCCACCTGGTTAACCACCCATACCATGGAGCCCCCGACCGGAAGGCTCAGAGATCACGTTTGACGTGACCAGGTCCCACTCCCTTAGGAATCATATTATCCATATAGCTTAATACAGAATGCGATCCCCAGAAGGGTTAGTCTAGGTAATCCTCTCCAGCGGGCCAGGCCTTGGTCAGGAGGCCCACCAGACTCAGCCGAGGCCCTCCCTTAGTGACCACCAAAGGAACCGTAAAGTACAGGCATCAGCTAATACATTGTATATAGCCCACAAACCTGGAAACAGCAAGGCCCCTTTAAGATAACGAAAAACAGGAGACAACTATGAACAATCATAATTATAACAGCGAGGGGTCTATTCCAGCTCCCACCACATGCAGGGAGTATGGCTCAAAAAAAAGAGAGACCCCGAAGGAGCCAGGATTAAGGGCTTAACACAATCCAAAACAAGTAAACTGTCATTTAGCAGGGTAAAAACATCTCCAAAAAGAAAATGAACAATTATTGCAGACTGAAGTTATAGGCTGAGCCTCAGAAAAAAGCTCACAAACCAGGAAGAGTCATAGGTTGGATGGTCCATACAGATCCATCTGGTCCACTTTTGACCCGCAAACCCTGCTTAAGACTCCCGTGAACCCGGCGCCCCCGTCAAGGAGCTCAACAAAGGAACGTACCTTAGTGTGGGTCCACGGGGGAAGAACAGGAAAGCTATATAAAAAAACCTCCTGCGTCATTAGTAGTACACACGTGACAGAGAACAAAGGGCAAACGCGTTGACTGTCAACCAGCTTCACTTTTCCAGCTTATCCAAAAACACTTGGGCCTTCCCTGGAGTCTCAAAAAGATAAACTTTTTCAGCGAGCCAGATCCTTAAACGAGCAGGGAACAGCAGGGAAAATTTGATCCCCCGATTATGCAAGGTAGTGCAAAGGGGGGGAAAACCCCTAAGTGCTTCTGAGACTGATGCAGAAAAGTCCTGAAAGACCCTGATAGGAAGACCCTTGTATGAGAGTGCCGACTTATTCCAGGTAGCCCGCCCTGAAGATGCATTTTTAACCCCGAGTCTGTGGGCCCTTTCAATCACCAGTTTCCACTGAAGATGAGGCAGGGACAGCACATTGGGAAGCTATTCAGTTAAAATGGTGCAGAGAGCTTTATCTTCAATATCCTCCAGAAAGCCCATGAAACGGAGGTTGTCCCTCCTGGCTCTATTTTCTAATTCATCCATTTTATTGTGAAGAGCCTGCAGTTGTTTCTCATGGGCCGTCATGCTCGCAGCATGCTCATTCGCGCCATCTTTGAGCAGAGAAATCCGGTTTTCTGCCTGTTCTAACCTAGGATGTAGCGCAGCCAAAATTTCCCGTACCTCCACAAGCTGAGAATTTATTTGAGTCCACTTTTCATCTTAGGCCTCCCGAATCGCATCTTTAATATCCGCGATCGTTATAGCTGAGGGGGAGGGGGAGGACTCACTGTCAGTGGCGGCCGCCATTTTGGGATCCGGTGCTCTCAATTTCTCCTTTTCTTTTTTCCCACTTTTTGTAGTCATCACGGGTGAAATTTTGCTCTGGGACCGGGCAGCAGACATAAATCTTTTCCACCCTAAGGATCAAAGCTGAATAAGGTATTGTAACGCGCTGCAATGGAACACGATGGGCGGAGTGGGCCCTGGAGCCAGAGAGGTGCATGTCCTCTCAGCTCAACACATCACGTGATCCTCCAAATACGTGTGTTGTTTAACCAGAAGCATACTTTTACCCATAGATAGTTTGACCAACATTTATGCCCCTGATTTCTGCAGGAATATGCTTTTTTACTTGCAGAAAATTAATCAGAAATTATTTAGAAATATTTGTACTAGATAGTGGCCAATAATATACCTGCTTTAAGCAAGAAATTACCCTGTGCTATGATCAATCTCTCTTCTCATGTCTTAAAATGCAGCTTGATAGTAGAAGGAGTTCTGTTAGATCTATTTATGAATTCCAGGCTTCAGCAAATTTACTGCACCCACCCATAGTGTCAGTACAATCTTATTCGCCATCATTTCAAAGGTTAAATTGGAAGCATCTTATTTTATTGACAGATTGTGAAAATTCTGGGCCTCACCTAAATCTACAGGGGCAGATTTTAAATGTTACGCACACGGGGTACATTTGTGCACTCTAACCAGCGCGCACAAATGTACACCCAATTTTATAACATGCGTGCGCTGCCACGCGCATGTTATAAAATCCGGGATCAGTGCGCGCGCGGGGGTGCACACTTGTGCACCTTGCGCACATCGAGCCCAAAGGGAGCCCCGATGGCTTTCCCCGTTCCATCCAAGGCCGCTCCGAAATCGGAGCGGACTTGGAGAGAACTTTTCTTCAATTCCCCCCCACCCCGCAGCCCTAACTAAATCCCCCCCTACCTTTTTTTCAGGAGTTACTTGCGTGCACTGGCCAGCTGCCAGCGTACTGTGCCAGAGCACTCGGGACCGCCCCCAGACCGCCACCATGCCCCCGGCCCACCCATTTTGGAAAGCCCCGGGACATATGCACGTCCTGGGGCTTGTGCGGGCAAGGGGTAGGTTTTGGGGGGTTACGTGTGTATCTTATGCACGTAACTCTTTGAAAATCTACCCCACATTTTTCAATAAAAAACAAACAAAAATTTGACATAATCACTGAAGGGCAAGTAGCACGTAACTATAAAAAGGGAGACTATAATAAAATGAAGAAATTTGTTAGAAAAAAGCTAACAGGAGCAATTCACAAGGTTTAAAAAAATTTGAAGCATGGACATTATTTAAAATTACCATCCTTGATGCCCAGTCAAAATATATGCCATGTATTAAAAAAGGCAGAAGGAGAGCCAAATGACTGCTAGTGTGGTTTGAGGTGAAAGAGGCAATTGTTACGATTGCCTCTTTCACAGCCCTGCAAGCCACCTCATTCATCCCTGATGCCGCCTGAGGCTTCCTGCGGCTGAGATGCCACACTTTGACACAACACCATTTCCCTGCTACCTCACGAGTCCTCCTTTTGCACATGCATGCACGGCATACTACGAGTTTTAAAGGTGCCTTGGTGGGAAAAACCCCTGTGGCACCCTTCAATGACATCACGGACTCCTCCTATATAAGGCTTCCCAGAATACTTCCACTATGCCTCAGCAATGGGTCTCCTGCCTAGAATAGTGCGTGTTGTTCCTGCATTCCCAATTGTTTCTGTATTCCTGGTTATTCCTGCATTCCTGTGCTCCAGCCCTGCTTTGGCCAGTGTGCCTCATTCAGTCTTGCCTCACCCAGCCTTGCCTTGTCCAGCCCATATGTCTCGTACAGTGTTTCTTGTGTGTCTTCATCTATCCTTGGCCTGATCTTCTAGAACTTACCCCTTGCTCTGGACCTGACCATGACTGCCTGCCACCTGGACCTGATCTCTTGCTTTGGACCTGACTATGCTTGCCTGTTCCCTGGACCTGACCTCTTGCTTGTACCCTGCCACAACCCTGGCCTGTTTCTGCCCAACCTGCTTACCTCAGTGTGCCCTTGAACTCTTGCTGGCTATACTGCCTTTGGGACCTATCTAAGTCCTGCCAGCCACCAAAACCCAAGGGCTCAACCTATGAGGAGGTGACTGGTATAGACGAAGATCTAGCCTAACCCACTTCAGGGCATGTTCGCTAACTGTTGGTGTAGGCCTTGTAGGTTCGCCTAGGAAGCTGCATCAACTAAATAACAGCCAAAAGGGCTCACTCTCATGCCGCTAATCACAGCAGTTAAGACCAAAAGGACATCTTTCAAAAAAATGGAAAGCAGAATCAAATGAGGAAAATAAGGAAGAGCACAAGCACTGGCGCATATTAGATATAAGAAAGTCATTAAACATGTTAAAATAGAATTTTAAAAAATGCATGCCATGGAGGTTAAAAAAAAAGGAGGATCATAGCCACATTGGAAACATGTTTTGATGGTGATGACTCTGAGCGACTAAACAAAATCACTGTGAAACTGGAGACTATAATAATTCAGATTCACAGAATAAAGAACAAAAAATAAAAAATCACTGGGACTGGATGGTATTCACCCTAGAGTTCTGAAGGAACTCAAAAATGAGATTTCAGACCTGTTTCTGCGATCTGCAACCTATCAGCCTTGGCATCTAAAGCTAGAGAGTGGCCAATGGAATGCCAATTTTTAAAAAGAACTTGTTATGATTTATGGGTATGTCGGCGTTTGGCCTGAGGTGCAAGTTGTTACTACCTGTGGGGAGGGGTCCCACAGGTCTACACCGTCGGGAGGTGAGGTCAGACACAGCGGGGAGCTCTAGGTGAAGCTATGGAGAGGTCCTGAGGAGACAGGAGAGTACCCCCATAAGAACATAAGAAATTTCCATGCTGGGTCAGACCAAGGGTCCATCAAGCCCAGCATCCTGTTTCCAACAAACCAACAAACCAGGCCACAAGAACCTGGCAATTATCCAAACACTAAGAAGATCCCATGATACTGATGCAATTAATAGCAGTGGCTATTCCCTAAGTAAACTTGATTAATAGCCGTTAATGGACTTCTCTTCCAAGAACTTATCCAAACCTTTTTTGAACCCAGCTACACTAACTGCACTAACCATATCCTCTGGCAAGAAATTCCAGAGCTTTATTGTGCATTGAGTGAAAATGATTTTTCTCCGATTAGTCTTAAATGTGCTACTTCCTAACTTCATGGAATGCCCCCTAGTCCTTCTATTATTCAAAAGTGTAAATAACCAATTCACATCTACTCGTTCAAGACCCCCCAGTAGAGAGGCAGGCTAGAGGCAGTACCTGGGCAGGGACCCCGAAGGAAAGAGTGCCAGAGAGGCAGCAGAGCAGGAGGCGCGAGACTGGCCATGCAAGAGCTACTCCGGAAAGGGAACCCCGAGGGGAGGAGCTGCGCAGAGTAGAGGATGATGATGTAATGCCATAGGCCAACCCACAGGAAAGGGAAGCCTGAGCCGAGCCTCTACTGGTGACATATGCACAGCCCTGAAGAGTGAAAGAGTGCTGGCAGTATCAATATAGAACGTAGACGAGGCCCCGAGGAGCGGGGAGGCCCAGTTGTAGAACTCACAGATAGCAAGGGACTTGGTGAGAGAGGTAACGGTGGTAGGGCCGCTTGGCAATAGTGATCATAATATGATCAAATTTGATTTAATGACTGGAAGAGGAACAGTGTGCAAATCCAAGGCTCTCGTGCTAAACTTTCAAAAGGGAAACTTTGATAAAATGAGAAAAATTGTTAGAAAAAAACTGAAAGGAGCAGCTACAAAAATAAAAAATGTCCATGGGGCGTGCTCATTGTTAAAAAAATACCATTCTAGAAGCACAGTCTAGATGTATTCCACACATTAAGAAAGGTGGAAAGAAGACAAAACGATTACCGGCATGGTTAAAAGGGGAGGTGAAAGAAGCTATTTTAGCCAAAAGATCTTCATTAAAAAACTGGAAGAAAGATCCAACAAAAGAAAATAGGATAAAGCATAAACGTTGGCAAGTTAAATGTAAGACATTGATAAGACAGGCTAAGAGAGAATTTCAAAAGAAGTTGGCTGTAGAGGCAAAAACTTGCAGTAAAAACTTTTTTAAATAAATCCGAAGCAGAAAGCCTGTGAGGGAGTCAGTTGGACCGTTAGATGATCGAGGGGTTAAAGGGGCACTTAGAGAAGATAAGGCCATCACGGAAAGATTAAATGATTTCTTTGCTTCAGTGTTTACTGAAGAGGATGTTGGGGAGGTACCCGTAATGGAGAAGGTTTTCATGGGTAATGATTCAGATAGACTGAATCAAATCACCGTGAACCTAGAAGATGTGGTAGGCCTGATTGACAAACTGAAGAGTAGTAAATCACCTGGGCCGGATGGTATACACCCCAGAGTTCTGAAGGAACTAAAAAATGAAATTTCAGACCTATTAGTAAAAATTTGTAACCTATCATTAAAATCATCCATTGTACCTCAAGACTGGAGGATAGCAAATGTAACCCCAATATTTAAAAAGGGCTCCAGGGGTGATCCGGAAAACTACAGACCGGTTAGCCTGATTTCAGTGCCAGGAAAAATAGTGGAAAGTGTTCTAAACATCAAAATCACAGAACATATAGAAAGACATGGTTTAATGGAACAAAGTCAGCATGGCTTTACCAAGGGCAAGTCTTGCCTCACAAATCTGCTTCACTTTTTTGAAGGAGTTAATAAACACGTGGATAAAGGTGAACCGGTAGATGTAGTATACTTGGATTTTCAGAAGGCGTTTGACAAAGTTCCTCATGAGAGGCTTCTAGGAAAAGTAAAAAGTCATGGGATAGGTGGCGATGTCCTTTCGTGGATTGCAAACTGGCTAAAAGACAGGAAACAGAGAGTAGGATTAAATGGACAATTTTCTCAGTGGAAGGGAGTGGACAGTGGAGTGCCTCAGGGATCTGTATTGGGACCCTTACTTTTCAATACATTTATAAATGATCTGGAAAGAAATACGACGAGTGAGATAATCAAATTTGCAGATGACACAAAATTGTTCAGAGTAGTTAAATCACAAGCAGATTGTGATATATTGTAGGAAGACCTTTTGAGACTTGAAAATTGGGCATCCAAATGGCAGATGAAATTTAATGTGGATAAGTGCAAGGTGATGCATATAGGGAAAAATAACCCATGCTATAATTACACAATGTTGGGTTCCATATTAGGTGCTAAAACCCAAGAAAGAGATCTAGGCATCATAGTGGATAACACATTGAAATCGTTGGTTCAGTGTGCTGCGGCAGTCAAAAAAGCAAACAGAATGTTGGGAATTATTAGAAAGGGAATGGTGAATAAAACGGAAAATGTCATAATGCCTCTGTATCGCTCCATGGTGAGACCGTACCTTGAATACTGTGTACAATTCTGGTCGCCGCATCTCAAAAAAGATATAATTGTGATGGAGAAGGTACAGAGAAGGGCTACCAAAATGATAAGGGGAATGGAGCAGCTCCCCTATGAGGAAAGACTAAAGAGATTAGGACTTTTCAGCTTGGAGAAGAGACAGCTGAGATATATAGAGATGTTTAAAATTATGAGAGGTCTAGAACGGGTAAATGTGAATCGGTTATTTACTCTTTCGGATAGTAGAAAGACTAGGGGGCACTCCATGAAGTTAGCATGGGGCACATTTAAAACTAATCGGAGAAAGTTCTTTTTTACTCAACGCACAATTAAACTCTGGAATTTGTTGGCAGAGGATGTGGTTAGTGCAGTTAGTATAGCGGTGTTTAAAAAAGGATTGGATAAGTTCTTGGAGGAGAAGTCTATTACCTGCTATTAAGTTCACTTAGAGAATAGCCACTGCCATTAGCAATGGTAACATGGAATAGACTTAGTTTTTGGGTACTTGCCAGGTTTTTATGGCCTGGATTGGCCACTGTTGGAAACAGGATGCTGGGCTTGATGGACCCTTGGTCTGACCCAGTATGGCATTTTCTTATGTTTCTTATGTTCCAGAGGTAGTCCTGAGGAGAGGGAAGCCTTGCAGGGTAGGACCCAGGAGGCGTTGAGCCAGCCTGAAGAGCGGGGTATGCTAGGAAAGCGAGTCCCTGATGCGCACACTGGCCCCGAGGAGCGGGTAAGAACATAAGAACATAAGAAATTGCCATGCTGGGTCAGACCAAGGGTCCATCAAGCCCAGCATCCTGTTTCAAACAGAGGCCAAACCAGGCCACGAGAACCTGGCAATTACCTAAACACCTAGAAGATCCCATGCTACTGATGCAATTAATAGCAGTGGCTATTCCCTAAGTAAACTTGATTAATAGCAGTTAATGGACTTCTCTTCCAAGAACTTATCCAAACCTTTTTTGAACCCAGCTACACTAACTGCACTAACCACATCCTCTGGCAACAAATTCCAGAGATTTATTGTGCGTTGAGTGAAAAAGAATTTTCTCCGATTAGTCTTAAATGTGCTACTTGCTAACTTCATGGAATGCCCCCCTAGTCCTTCTATAATTCGAAAGTGTAAATAACCGAGTCACATCTACTCGTTCAAGACCTCTCATGATCTTAAAGACCTCTATTATATCCCCCCTCAGCCGTCTCTTCTCCAGAAAGAGTCCAAATCCACAAGCCCGATAGCATAGTCACAGAACACGAAGGCAGTAGTGGAATACATATGGAACTTGTTGCCAAGTCGGCTAGCTGAGGGTGAAGGTGGAGCTTAAATACACAGGTCCGATGACATCATTCAACATGGACGCCCCGAGATTCCCGCTGAAGAGGCTTCAAAGGAGGGCCCAGTGGCGCGCACGCGCACCTAGGAAGGCCAAAAGTTGATGTGGGTGGTGGCGGCGTCCAGGCCGCATGAGGAGTCCCAGGGAACGCGGCGGTGGAGTTTGGCCTGAGCCAAGAGCAGACCCGGAGAGTGCAGGAGAGCAGTGCAGGAAGTAAGTACATGTGTTCACCACCATCTGCGATAGTAATTGGCGAAGCCAAGGAATCTCTGGAGGGCCTTGAGGCCTGTGTTACGCTCTGCTCATCCAGAAGGGTGGAGTTAGCAATCTGTTATGAAACAGCTCCTGTAAAGGGAGGAGTTAGCAATCTGTTACGGTTCTCCATGAGCAGCTAACAATCTGTTACACATCAACTCCTGAAGTAGGAGGTGTTAGCAATCTGAAATGCTCAGCTCCTGTAGAGGGAGTAGTTAACAATCTGTTACTGTTGTAGATCTGCTCCTCCAGAGGGGGGAGCTAGCAATCTGTTATAATTCTGCTGCTCGGAGTTAGCAGTCTGTTATCGAGCTCCTCCTGTAGGGGGAAGAGTTAGCAGTCTGTTATGGATCTCCTCCTGGAGAGGGAGGAGTTAAAAATCTGTTATCAATCCTTGCTGCTAGAAGTGGCAATCTGTTATAAGTCCGCCAGGGAGTTAGCAATCTGTTATGGATCACCCTGCCAAGGGGAAGAGCTAACAATTGTAATATCTGTAAGCTGAGTTAATGATCTGTGGTGGGTTGGCTTCCCACAGAGTGACAGTCTTATAATACCGCTCTAGTAGTGTAAGGAATGACACTTGAGGTAAATTGGTGAATCCCTGGGCCGATGGCAGATGACAGCGCCCCCAGGAGGATATCCTGAGAGGGACCACCGGCTAGGCTGGAGTATGGAGACAAACACACAGGTCAATACAGTAAAGTGTGGCCGCAGTTACCCTGCTTCTAACCCACCTTCTACTCACAATTTGGCCGTGTTTGTCCAACCCGCGATTCACTATCCCCTTTAACCCATTCTTACCACCTCTTTAAATCAACGAGTAACCCCTTCCACCCGCGGCATGTATATGAGATGTAAACGATCGGATTAGCTATTCCCCCCCATTCAGTAACGCGCGCCCCAACTATCGCCTTTTTAACCTGCAGTTTAGCCGCGCTAATTTACCGCCTACCCCTACCCCTGCTAATTTACCGCCTACCCCTACCCCTGCGTTAGAGGCAGGGGTAAGGGTAGATGGCAAACTTTCCCACAAAAGAAAACCTAAAATCCCCTCCTCCCGAAGCGACTCGTCATGTAAAATATGTGAATAAGTGTAACCAACTTACTTTTTGTTTCTTTTTCAGCCCTTTCAGCCTTCTCTGCTGTCCTCCGGAGGGGGCAGCCAGCGGGGGCAGCCGGCGGCGAAAGCGGTTTCCAGCGGCCCCCGCTGGCGAAGACAGACGAACGCACGCCCGTAGTGCACGGGCGCTCAAGCCAATGAAAGCACATGGACGGGCATGCATGTCACGCACGCACGTTCATGTGCTTTCATTGGCTTGAGCGCCCGTCAATTTGGGCGCTCTAGCCAGCAAAGCGCATGATGTCACGGCGTACGCTTCGCTGGCTAGATGTCGAGTCGCTTCGGGAGGAGGGGATTTTAGGTTTTTAGGTTTTCTTTGGTTAAAGTTGGGATCCACTTCCTGGTGCCTGTCATTTCAAATGACATTTGAAATGACAGGTACCAGTGCACCCAGGATACTGTATAGGCGCTGTATAAAGCGCCTATACAGTAAAATGGGTTGCGCGGGCCTAACGCTTCGGACGCTTCTTGGACGCGGCTTGCATTTGCATGCGATTTTAATACAGTATCGAGCGGTAGGTGAGCCGGACTGTGCGTGCGGCAAACGCGGGTGCACCCGGCACTAACGCAGCTCTACCTACCGCTCCTTACTGTATCGGCCTGACAGTTCTTTATTAGACAGCAGAACCACCAGATGTGGCAGTAGTGAGCTGATGTGCCCGGCAGGGCTGAAGTCCCTCAGATACTGGAATTGCTGTCTTTGGGTTGCTGAGCTGTAGAGAGAGACTATAGGTAATGAGTAGACAGGGTATGCTGGATACATAACCAGTAGGAGATGATACACTCACAATTGTAGAGATCTGTAATGGTTTCTATGCAACAGAGTCTTCAGTATATTCAGGAACAGGAGCCATAGGCGAGTGCTGGTTCCTATATGCAGTCTGGAATGAGAACTCACTATCTGTGTATGAGATGGCTTATGGAATAGAAGAGTCTTTGGAGGGTTTTAGGAACATGGGCTCTCGTGGAGTGAGTACCAGTTCCTATCTGCAATCTATAATAGTAATGCACAAGATATAGGTATATAATAGCTTCTGATATAGAAGAGAGTTGAGAAGGGATTTAGGAACATGGGCCCTCGTGGAGCGAGTACCGGTTCCTATCTGCAATCTATAATAATGACTCACGATCTCCATACCTGCGATAACGCCTTAGACAGAAGGGAGCCTTCGGAGATTAGGAACATAGGCCGTCATGGAGTGAGTACCGGTTCCTATCTGTAATAGAACTCACTGTTTCCACGTCTGCGATCGCTTCCAGGTAGAATGGAGTCTTCTGAGCATTCAAGGTCGTAGGCCCTCGTGGAGTGAGTACCGGATCCCGTCTTACCAATCTGAAATCAAGAAGAGAGCTCGGGGCCCCCAAGGAGCAGGTACCCCTAGGTAAGGTTGTGGAGGCAGAGCAGCAGAGAAAGAATTCCCCTTGCTAACTCGATTCTTATTTGCAAGCAAAGACCTTTTAAGGTGGAAGCAGATGACGTCACTACGGGGGGGCGCCCCTGAGGTTCGTGCCCTTGCCGGTACAAACTCTGGAGCGTGTGCACACGCCCTTACATCATCAGGAACATGGCAGATCCACAGCGTCAGGCCAGCCCGGGGATTCCAGGAAGAACGGCGAGGAGAAGCCGCAGCAGCATCTGTCCGTCAGACCTGAAGGGAGTCGCCACTAAGGTAGAGAGGGTGGAGCGAGGGCGAGAACAGGCACGAACGCAACAGGTATCTAACCCTGCAACTGGATCTCTTTCCTGCCTTGCAACGAGGTTCACTCTTTTCAGTTCTAGTTGCGGTTCCTGGTTCCTGACCTTGATTTCTGACTCCTGGCTTTGACCAGCTCGTCCATTCACTTCTGACTTCAGCTTCCATCCTTTGGCTTTGTCTTCGGCTTCTGACTCCTAGCTTTGACTTCGGCTCGTCCATTGACTTCTGACTTCAGCTTCCGTCCTTTGGCTTTGTCTTCGACTTCTGGCTTTGGCTTCGGCTCGTCCACTGGCTTCTGAACTCGCATCACCTACAGGTATCTGGTTCTGCACCTTCCAGGAGGTCTTGCCTAAGTCCCAGTGGCTCGGGTCCTCATGGGCTCCTCCTGGGGGGACCGCGGGCTTCCAAGGGTGAAGTTCTCCTTGACCTTCTGGCTCCGGCATTTTCACTTATCTCCCTCCAGGACTTCTCTTTGGGTCCTCGGCCGCAGAGGACCGCGCCTACGTCCAAGAGGCCCGGATCCTCATGGGCTCCTCCTGGGGGGACCCTGGGCTTCCGGTGGTGAAGATTCTTCGAGACACCTCTCCTGTGCCGCCTCCCAGCTTCGACGTCCACTGTGGGCCTCTCCACGGTGCATCACCATCCTTCCCAGCTGACTCAAGGGTCCACGAACCCAACAGATTAGGGCTCTTTAACTTGGAGAAGAGACAACAGAGGGATATGGGGACCAGAAAATAGGGAATGGTTATTTACCCTTTCAAACAATACTAGTAGTAGGGGACATTCCATGAAACTAGCAACTAACGTATTTAAAACAAATTGTAGGAAGTATATTTTTCACTTAGCCCACAATCAAGCTATCAAATCTGTTACCAGAGGATGTGGTCAAAGCAGCTAACATGGTGGGGTTCAAAAGAAGATTAGGCAAGTTCCTGATAGAGAAGTCTATAAACAGTTATTAGCCAGGTAGAACTGGGAAAGCCAGCACTTATCCCTGGAAGTGAGATACAAGTAATAAACCATCTATTTGAGATCTGACAGGTCCTTGTGACCCAGACTAGCTACTGTCAGTGACAGGATGCAGAGCTCGATTCAGCTTGGTCTGACCCAGCATGGCACTTTTTATTTTCTTATTTATTTATTTTATTTATTGGTTTTTATATACCGAAGTTCCTGTATACAATACATATCACTCCGGTTCACATTTAACAGATATAGCTATCGCCGGGTAGGCGGTTTACATGGAACATATCAAATATAATATAATGAACAGAAGAACTATAATACAGTGTAATATATTATATTAAGAAACAACTAAGATCAACTTAGGTAACAACTTGGAACAAAAAACTGACTCAATGTGAGCATTACATTATTGTGGTAAGACAAGGCTGGAAGTTTGTTCTTCCTGCTTTAGCTCTCTGGGAAAGCTTGAAGGAAGAGCCAAGTCTTGAGTTTCACCTTGAACGTTGTATGGCACGGTTCTAGGCGGAGGTCCGGTGGTAGTGAGTTCCAGAGTGACGGGCCCGCTGTGGATAGAGCGCGTTTCCTCAGGGTAGATTTTGCAGGTTGGGTGATCATTCTGTTCTGGTATGCCCTTCTGGTTGGTTTGTTAGAAGAGTGTAGTTGAAGCTGGAAAGTTAGGTTGAGGGGGGAGATGTTATGTAGTGCCTTGTGAACCATCATGCAGGTCTTGAACTGGATCCTATATTTGATGGGGAGCCAGTGGAGGTGCTGTAGGATTGGGGTGATATGGTCCCTTTTTTTGGCATTGGTAAGGATCCTTGCAGTGGCATTCAGAACCATCTGGAGTGGCTTGGTAGTGTATGCTGGAAGGCCCTGCAGGAGTGAATTACAGTAGTCTAATTTAGTTAGAATGATGGCTTGGAGTACTGTGCGGAAATCCCTATAGAGTAAAAGGGGCTTTAGTTTCTTTAGCACTTGTAGTTTAAAGAAGCATTCTTTTGTGGTGTTATTTATGAATTTATTGAGGCTGAGTTTGTCGTCAAGTAGTACACCCAGATCTCTGACTTGAGGTGCGGTGGAATATCCTGAGGTGTCTGGAGAGTTGATGGATGTTGGCGGGGTAGATTGATCTGGTGCTATGATGAGAATTTCCGTTTTTTTGGTGTTTAGCACCAGGTTGAGGCTGGTTAGTAGATCGTTGATGGATGAGAGGCATTTTTTCCAATAGGATATGGTTTTGTGTATGGTCTCCGTGATAGGGATGAGAATTTGAATGTCATCTGCGTATAAGAAATGGGTGAGCTTGAGGTTAGTGAGTAGATGACAGAGAGGGAGCAGGTAAATGTTGAAAAGGGTGGGTGAGAGTGATGATCCTTGTGGTACCCCCATCTTGACTTGGATGGGGTGAGATTCCTTGTTGTTTATCTTCACTTTGTATGTTCTGTTCTCTAGGAAGGACTTAAACCAGTTGAGAGCTGTTCCAGTGATGCCGATGACTGATAGTTGTTGTAGTAGGCTAGGGTGGTTCACGGTGTCGAAAGCTGAGGAAAGATCCAGAAGCACGAGAAGACAAGGTTGGCCTTTTTCGAGATTGAAGATAATGTTGTCTGTTAGTGTGGCTAATAAGGATTCGGTGCTCTTTTTCTTTCGGAATCCATATTGGTTGTTAGTGAGGATGTTGTTGTCTTCAAGGAATTCAGAAAGTTGTCTGTTGACGATTTTCTCCATAATTTTAGCTAGCATAGGGAGGTTCGCTATAGGTCTGTAGTTAGCCAGATCTGTAGTGGGAAGGTTGGGTTTTTTGAGTAGAGGTTTGAGAAGTGCTAACTTGAGTTGTTTAGGAACTTGGCCTTGGGCGAGGGAGCAGTTAATGATATCAGCCACTGGCTTGGCAATGGTGTCCTGGATTGAACTCAGCAGGTTTGATGGTATATGGTCTAAGGGGTGAGAGGACGGTTTTATCTTCTTAAGGATATTTACTATTTCTAAGGTGGAAGTGGGTTCGAGAGATTCAAGCACTGCTGTGTGAGTGTTGGGTTGAGAGGCGGTTGTTGTATCTGATTGCTGGCTGTGGTTGCTTGTAAGGCTAGTGTGTGGCGTAGGCCCTTTGAGGGGGGCTACGAGGGCTGTGATTTTGTTGTCGAAAAAATCGGCAAGTTCACTGGCTTTTTTTAGAGCTTGGTCATCTGGGATGCTTGGTCCAGGAGGATTAGTGAGGGCTGAGACATAAGAGAAGAGTGCTCTTGAATCGAATGAGAGGTGGTGTATCTTTTTGGAGTAATATTCTCTTTTTGTTTTGTGGATTTCGTTTCTGTAGGTGTTGAGGCATGATTTGTAGTTGAGGAGGGTTGTTGTAGAAGGGCTTTTACGCCATAGGTTTTCCTTGCTTCTAAGCTCGTGTTTACGAGACTTCAGTTTTGTGGTGAACCAAGGTTTTCTGTTATCTTTGTCCGGGTTAATAGACTTAGTAGTCAAGGGACATACATGATCTGCAACCTTGTTGGTGATGTTGAGCCATGATGAAGTTGCTGAGTTAGCGTCGGTGAGGTCCAGATTCGTTAGTTCTTTGGCTAGGTGTTTGCTTAGGTGATCTCCTGAGCACTGTTTCCTGACTGAGATGTTAATAGTTTGGGTTGTTAGGGGAAGAGGCTCAGGGATCTTTAACATTGAAGAGATGATTCTGTGGTCAGTCCAAGGAACCGCAAGGCAGGTTGGAGTGGTGTGGGAAGATAGACCTTCGTTTATAAAGATCAGGTCTAAGGTATGACCAGCTTTGTGGGTAGGTTCTGTCACAATTTGTCTGAAACCCATATGGGTGAGGGAGGCGAGAATGGTTTTGCAGTTGGAAGAATGAGGATGGACATCCACGTGGAGGTTGAAGTCTCCCATAAGGATAGTTGGTTTTCCTGAATTTAAGTGTTTTGCTGCTAGTTCTATGATAGGGGAAGGGTCTGATTCCAAGAGACCGGGAGGAGCGTAGATTAGTGCTATAGTCAGATGCTTTGAGTTGAATAAAGCGAATTCCAAGTTGGCTATGGTGTTCTTAAACATAAAAAAACCCTTATTTTTATCAGTTATTGAAATGTTTTCTGTATTTCATTGGCAGCTGAGAGAAAGAAATGTTTGTATTCCATTTCCTAGTGTAAACAATAAAAGTATAATTTAAGTTTGCTGTGACAGCAGATTTCAGTAATACTAAAAAGCAAAAGAAACACATGGAGAAAAACAATTTCATTTTTACCATGTAAATTAAAAACCCACCAATTTGAACCCTTCTATGGATATTGCTGCTTTCTTTTTTTTTAATTTTGAGCACAGCTGTCCATTGTATTTACTTGAATGATGCCAGATGCTGAGTTCATCAAGCAAAATCATGAAAACAAAGGTTTGAAAGCAATTAGAACAAGACAGGCTGCAGTGGAACTCATATTAAAATGTGATAACACTGTCCTTGTGGGAATTTCAACACTCACATTTTTTGACATTTCGATGCTGCCAGACAGACAGGATGTATATAAGCGAGTGCTTTTGATCAAGAAGGGAACATACTGCAGTGTATTAGTTGTTGGAACACTCACTAGGCTTTTGTTACACCTTCCATCTTGTGTTTTGTTTGTTAGTGAATTGCTTTGAGACAAAATCACTATCACCCTGAATGTAAAAGAGTACCTCTGTTTCATTAAATCCTGCTCAGTGTAGGTACACCAATTGCATGCTACTTCATTATTTGAGCTTAAAATTGTATAACTGCACTTACCTCTGTGCTGAAATTCTGAATGATATCTGAAAGATGATAATATGCAAGAATTAATACAGAGGAAGTCATATCTCTTCAAAACAACCATACTCATATGAACCACTTAGAGGAATTTCGCTAGAGCTATTTGAACTGTCAGTTAATAGCCAGAATGTAATTCTTACCAGGAATGTCATGAGTGATATGAATTAGCTCATTCAGATTTTATTGTTTGGACTTGCACATAAGTACCCTAGGAAGAACTGTAACTACATTTTATGGTTTTCCTTCATGACAGTTGAGAAGTACTTGCTAACAATATTCCCCTTTCCATTCTTCTTCAATATATTTTTTATGTTGCTTGTCTCATGTAAATAATGCTTCAGACTAAATTAGTTAAAATTTTAAAAAGCATTGAAAAGGATTACCATAATGCCTTTCACCTCTAATCTAAAGCGCCTCCGGCATCATGCTGCATCCAAAGAACATGGCTACAATTCCTGTAGCTCTGGATTCCTTTTATAGGTCCTCCTACCAGGACTTCCTGTGGCACTGACTGATGACATATCCTGCATGAGTATATAAGGAAGTTCCTTGCAACCAGCCAGTGCTTCAGCTTCAGCAACTGTCTGCAGCGCGTGTTGCTCATATTCCTGCCTTGCCTGATCCAGTCCATGCCTTGCCTTCTCTCTGCCTCGGTCCTGTTCCCTACCTTGCCTTGTCCTGCCTTGTTCCTGCCTTTCTTTGTTCTTGCCATATCTTGTTCCAGGTCCCTGCCTTGTCTCTTGCTGTGCGCCATTCCTTGTACCCTGCCTAATTCCAGTCCTGCCCTTGTCTGTCTGTGTCTTGTCTGGCTCTGACTGTCTTCCAGTTCTGACCTAGGCCTTGGATTCTGACCTCACTTAGCCTGTTACCAGACTCTGCCTCTTTGCTCTCTATAGGACTCCTTGCCTAAGCCCTGCCGACCCCTGGAACCCAAATGCTCAATCTGCAGAAAACAGGGCTGGTATAGGTGAAGCCTAGACTTTGTTCCAGTTAAAGCGTGTCCACATGCTGTAGGCGTGGGCCTAGTGGGTTTGCCTGCCAGGCTGTGTCAACCATGCCACAATATCAAAAAATTGCTGGTGTATAATAGCTATATGATTTTGACTGCATAAATATAATTGAAAAAATAGCAGAAAAGACCTCAGCACTGGTATTTCTCTGAATTTAAATAATCAGAATATTAACCAGTTAATTCAATCAGCGGTCATAAAAACCTCTTTTTTATTTTTATTGAAAAACTATTTTTTATTGATTTTTTCTTAAAATATTATGAGACAACAATTCAGGTCAGTCGGTACCACCATGTGTCTTTCAGTTAGACTTTACTGAGCTAGCAATTGAATGCTGCTTAACAGGCAATTCAAACCACTATGTGTCTTGCAGGTATAAAATCTAAAAAATACCATATGCCTGGTGAAAAATCTCAATGGCACTCAAATGAGCTGCCCAAAGACCATTTCATATTCAATTATAACATTTTATCGGCATTGTGTCAATTGCCAGAATGGTGTCAAAGATACTTATCTCAGTGAAGTATATATCTTCTTTTAAATTTGGACACTGAAATCTGCTTCTAGACTCCAAGATACCAAAAAACGCCGACTTTGGCAACATTTCACGGTAAGCTGCGTCAGGGCAGTGCTGTGTCTAGAAAAAATAATTGCTGTCACACTATGATTTTCACTCATCGGGCTTTTAATCACAATGCAATCAAAATCATATAGCCATTATACACCAGCAATTGTTTGATATTTTGGTTTATATACACTTGGTGGTTCCTTAAGTATTTTGCTTCAACCATGCCACAGCCAAAGGCTCACACTCCGTGACAGATTGCTGAGACCATGAGCATGGTAGACTTGCCCCAGCTTAGACCATAGGGATGTGAATCATTTTCCATATCGTCTTAACGATAGAAATCGTGTGGCAGGGCAAGAAAATCGTCTTAGGCACGATTTTTTAGTTAAAAAATCGTTAAAAATCGTTTTTTCCGATTAGTGTGCACTAACGGGAGTTAGTGCGCACTAACTGAAAATGATACAATTTGACACTTTTCAGGTCAGTTAAGGTCAGTTTAGGAATGAATATGTATTCCTATTGGCTGCCCTCTTATTTATTCATGTTACCAAGTTTCCTACTGACAGTATATGGGGGATGGGAAATGGAAACAGTTGGTAGCTTGACAAAACAAGTAATGTGATCAGTCAATGTGACTAGAACTTGTGCCCTAACCCTGATACCAGGGGTATTGTGATCTTCCTGCACACAGTGCCCTATCCCTATTAATACCAGGAGTGTTGTGATCTTCCTGCACACAGTGCCCTATCCCTAATACCAGGGGTGTTGTGATCTTCCTGCACACAGTGCCCTATTCCTGATACTGGGGGTGTTGTGATCTTCCTGCACACAGTGCCCTATTCCTGATACCGGGGGTGTTGTGATCTTCTTGCACACATCCCGATATCAGGGATAGGGCACTGCATGCAGGAAGATCACAACACTCCTGGTATTAATAGGGATAGGGCACTGCATGCAGGAAGATCACAACACCCCTGGTATCAGGGATAGGGCACTGTGTGCAGGAAGATCACAATACCCCGGAGGAGTGAGGGTCAGGCAGCTCCCCCCTGTCTGTGAAGCCAGCCTCTCACTAGTAATGCAGGGAGGGAGCTGTCTCAGACTTCACCATCCTCCCCCCCCCCCCCTCACCCACACACCATTCACTAGCTGGGACATGGGGGAAGTCAGGAGTGAGGGTCAGGCAGCTCCCCCCTGTCTGCGAAGCCAGCCTCTCACTAGTAATGCAGGGAGGGAGCTGTCTCAGACTTCACCATCCACCCCCCCCCCCTCACCCACACACCATTCACTAGCTGGGACATGGGGGAAGTCAGGAGTGAGGGACAGGCAGCTCCCCCCTAGAAACATAGAAACATAGAAATGACGGCAGAAGAAGACCGAATGGCCCATCCAGTCTGCCCAGCAAGCCTCACACATTTTTTCTCTCATTCTTATCTGTTACTCTTAGCTCCTTGTTCTATTCCCCTTCCACCCCCACCATTAATGTAGAGAGCAGTGATGGAGCTGCATGCAAGTGAAATATCTAGCTTGATTAGTTAGGGGTAGTAGGGGCAGCAACCGCCGCGATAAGCAAGCTACACCCATGCTTATTTGTTTTACCTAGACTATGTTGTACAGCTCTTGTTGGTTTTTTTTTTCTTCTCCCCTGCTGTAGAAGCAGAGAGCCATGCTGGATATGCATTGAAAGTGAAGTATCAGGCGCATTTGGTTGGGGTAGTAACCGCCGTAACAAGCCAGCTACTCCTCGCTTTGTGATTGCGAATCCTTTTTTTTCTTCACCCCTGTCGTTGAAGCTATGCAGGATATGCGTGAAGCATCAGTTTTTTGTTTTTGTTTTTGTTTTTTTCCCCTGCCGTTGAAGCAGAGAGCTATGCTGGAAATGCGTGATGTATCAGTCTTTCTCCCATGCCGATGCAGCAGAGAACCATGCTGGATATGCATGGAAAGTGAAGTATCAGGCACATTTGGTTTGGGGTAGTAACTGCTGTAACAAGCCAGCTACTCCCCGCATTTTGAGTGCGAACCCTTTTTCTTCTCCTTTGCCGTTGTAGCAGAGAGCTCTGCTGGATGTGTGAAGTATCAGTTATTCTTCTCCCCTGTCATTGAAGCAGAGAGCTATGCTGTATATGCATTGAAAGTGAAGTATCAGGCATATTTGGTTTGGGGTAGTAACCGCCGTAACAAGCCAGCTACTCCCCTCTTTATGAGTGCAAATCTTTTTTTCCATTACCTCTTGCTGTTGAAGCTTAGAGCGATGTAGGAGTCACAGTAAGCATGTGTATGTTTATTTAATAAGGGTATTGTGTCAATAGCCATCATTCTGGCGAGTCACCCACTCTTCATTGGTGGCCTCTTGACTTTATGGATCCGCAGTGTTTATCCCACGCCCCTTTGAAGTCTTTCACAGTTCTGGTCTTCACCACTTCCTCCGGAAGGGCATTCCAGGCATCCACCACCCTCTCCGTGAAGAAATACTTCCTGACATTGGTTCTGAATCTTCCTCCCTGGAGCCTCAAATCGTGACCCCTGGTTCTGCTGATTATTTTCCTACGGAAGAGGTTTGTCGTTGTTTTTGGATCATTAAAACCTTTCAAGTATCTGAAAGTCTGTATCATATCACCTCTGCTCCTCCTCTCCTCCAGGGTGTACATATTTAGATTCTTCAATCTCTCCTCGTACGTCATCCTATGAAGATCCTCCACCTTCCTGGTCGCCCTTCTCTGTACTGCTTCCATCTTGTCTTTGTCTTTTTGTAGATACGGTCTCCAGAACTGAACACAGTACTCCAGGTGAGGCCTCACCAAGGACCTGTACAAGGGAATAATCACTTCCCTTTTCTTACTTGATATTCCTCTCTCTATGCAGCCCAGCATTCTTCTGGCTTTTGCTATCGCCTTGTCGCATTGTTTCGCTGTCTTCACATCATTAGACACTATCACCCCAAGGTCCCTCTCCTGCTCCGTGCACATCAGCCTTTCCCCCCCCATCGAGTACAGTTCATTCGGATTTCCACTCCCCATATGCATGACTTTGCACTTCTTGGCATTGAATCTCAGCTGCCATATCTTCGACCACTCTTCCAGTTTCCTTAGATCCTGTCTCATTCTCTCCACTCCTTCCGGCGTGTCCACTCTGTTGCAGATCTTAGTGTCATCCGCAAAAAGACAAACCTTACCTTCTATCCCGTCTGCAATGTCGCTCACAAAGATATTGAACAGGACCGGTCCCAACACCGATCCTTGCGGCACACCACTTAAAACTGCTCTCTCTTCAGAGAAGGCTCCATTTACCATCACACATTTTTTTCTGTCCGTCAACCAATTTGCAATCCAGGTCACCACATCGGCACTCACTCCCAAGCTTCTCGTTTTATTCACCAGTCTCCTGTGCGGAACCGTATCAAAAGCTTTGCTGAAATCCAAGTAGATGACATCTAGTGCTCTTCCTTGATCCAATTCCTTGGTTACCCAGTCAAAAAAGTCAATCAAATTTGTCTGACAGGATCTTCCCCTGGTGAATCCATGCTGCCTCTGGTCCATCAATTCTCCAGACTGTAGATAGTTGACTATTCTCTCTTTCAGCAGTGACTCCATTACTTTTCCCACCACCGAAGTGAGGCTAACCGGTCTGTAGTTGCCTGCCTCTTCCCTGTTCCCACTCTTGTGAAGCGGGACCACCACCGCTCTTCTCCAATCACTCGGCACCACTCCCGTTTCTAGGGATCTATTGAACAGGTCACACAGCGGACCCGCCAGAACATCTCTGAGCTCCCTCAATATCCTTGGTTGAATCCCATCAGGCCCCATGGCTTTGTCCACTTTCAGGTTCTTTAGTTCTTCCCACACATTTTCTACTGTAAAAGGATTTTCATCTATTCCCCTTCCCTCCAGTTTCTTGTTGTTTAGAGATGGTCCTTCTCCAGGGTCTTCTTTAGTGAACACAGAGCTGAAGTATTCGTTTAATATTTCTGCCATTTCTTCGTCTCTCTCTACACATTGATCATTACCACCTTTCAATTTCACTATACCACTTTGGACCTTTCTCTTTTCGCTGATGTATCTGAAAAATGTTTTGTCACCATTTTTTATCTCCTTGGCAATCCTCTCTTCCGCTTGACTCTTTGCCAACTTGATTAATTTCTTTGTCTCCCTCAGTTGATACAAATATTCTTCTTTGTGCTCCTCCCTTTGGGATCCTTTATATTTCTTGAATGCTGTTCTTTTAGCTTTAATTTTGTCAGCCACCTCCATTGAGAACCAGATAGGTTTCAGTTTTCTTTTGCTTTTCTTTACATTTCTAACATATAGAGCAGTTGCCTTGGTGATTGCTCCTTTTAGATTGGTCCACTGCTGATCCACATCTCTCTCGTTCTCCCATCCTTTAAGTTCTTCCTCCAGGTAGTTCCCCATTTCCTCAAAGTCTGTGTTTTTGAACTGTAAAACTCGGGTCTTTGTGGTTCTTTTCCCTATTATTTTAGTGATATTAAACCATACCGTTTGATGATCACTGCTGCTGAGGTGGGCGCCCACCTGGACATCTGAGACATTATCTGCATTAGTGAGCAGATAATGTCTGTGAAGCCAGCCTCTCACTAGTAATGCAGGGAGGGAGCTGTCTCAGACTTCACCATCCTCCCCCCCCCCTCACCCACACACCATTCACTAGCTGGGACATGGGGGAAGTCAGGAGTGAGGGTCAGGCAGCTCCCCCCTGTCTGTGAAGCCAGCCTCTCACTAGTAATGCAGGGAGGGAGCTGTCTCAGACTTCACCATCCTCCCCCCCCCCCCTCACCCACACACCATTCACTAGCTGGGACATGGGGGAAGTCAGGAGTGAGGGTCAGGCAGCTCCCCCCTGTCTGCGAAGCCAGCCTCTCACTAGTAATGCAGGGAGGGAGCTGTCTCAGACTTCACCATCCTCCCCCCCCCCCCCTCACCCACACACCATTCACTAGCTGGGACATGGGGGAAGTCAGGAGTGAGGGTCAGGCAGCTCCCCCCTGTCTGCGAAGCCAGCCTCTCACTAGTAATGCAGGGAGGGAGCTGTCTCAGACTTCACCATCCTCCCCCCCCCCCTCACCCACACACCATTCACTAGCTGGGACATGGGGGAAGTCAGGAGTGAGGGTCAGGCAGCTCCCCCCTGTCTGTGAAGCCAGCCTCTCACTAGTAATGCAGGGAGGGAGCTGTCTCAGACTTCACCATCCTCCCCCCCCCCCCCCTCACCCACACACCATTCACTAGCTGGGACATGGGGGAAGTCAGGAGTGAGGGTCAGGCAGCTCCCCCCTGTCTGTGAAGCCAGCCTCTCACTAGTAATGCAGGGAGGGAGCTGTCTCAGACTTCACCATCCTCCCCCCCCCCCCTCACCCACACACCATTCACTAGCTGGGACATGGGGGAAGTCAGGAGTGAGGGTCAGGCAGCTCCCCCCTGTCTGTGAAGCCAGCCTCTCACTAGTAATGCAGGGAGGGAGCTGTCTCAGACTTCACCATCCTCCCCCCCCCCTCACCCACACACCATTCACTAGCTGGGACATGGGGGAAGTCAGGAGTGAGGGTCAGGCAGCTCCCCCCTGTCTGCGAAGCCAGCCTCTCACTAGTAATGCAGGGAGGGAGCTGTCTCAGACTTCACCATCCTCCCCCCCCCCCTCACCCACACACCATTCACTAGCTGGGACATGGGGGAAGTCAGGAGTGAGGGTCAGGCAGCTCCCCCCTGTCTGTGAAGCCAGCCTCTCACTAGTAATGCAGGGAGGGAGCTGTCTCAGACTTCACCATCCTCCCCCCCCCCCCTCACCCACACACCATTCACTAGCTGGGACATGGGGGAAGTCAGGAGTGAGGGTCAGGCAGCTCCCCCCTGTCTGTGAAGCCAGCCTCTCACTAGTAATGCAGGGAGGGAGCTGTCTCAGACTGGTATCAGGGTTAGGGCACTGTGTGCAGGAAGATCACAACACTCCTGGTATTAATAGGGATAGGGCACTGTAAGAGATGACTGTAGTAGATTGAATAAAGATCTGATGTTTCTGCTCTCCTCACACCAAACAAAAACAACACACAAGCAGAGAAGCCCTTCTTACAAAGCTGAGCTAGTGAGTTAAGTAGGAGGAAAAGTAAACATACTGGTGCCAGTGTGGCTACTTAAAAAATACACTTACCAACAATCAATTACATATATTTGAACTGTGTACAGTTCCAGCCAGGACCACCTTTCTAAAATGCACAGTGATTGGCAAATTCAACATGCACTAGCATTTCAGGTGCCTGCTAACAAAAATAATAAACAAACAAGTTCTAGTCACGTGAGTGCTGATCATTACATTACTTTTTTTGTCAAGCTTCCAACTGTTTCCATTTCACATCCCCCCAACCATATTGGTAACATCAATAGATAAGAGCACAGCCAGCCAATAGGAATACATACATACATATTCATTCCTAAGTGACCTTTACTGACCTGGGAAGTGTGAACACTTTGTTTCATTTTCTGTTGGTGTTCGTTAGTTTCCAGTTCCATTTCCCATCCCCCCAACCATCACCTCAGTGGTAACCTTGGTAATATCAATAGATAAGAGGGCAGCCAGCCAATAGGAACACATATTCATTCCTAACTGACCTTCAGTGACCTGGAAAGTGTTTATTTGTATCATTTTCAGTTAGTGCACACTAAATCGAGTTAGTGCGCACTAACGGGGAGTTAGTGCGCACTAACTCGAGTTAGTGCGCACTAACACGATTTAACGATTTTTAACGATAAATCGTTAGAATTTCTATTGTATCGTGTTCTATAACGATTTAAGACGATATAAACATTATCGGACGATAATTTTAATCGTTGAAAAACGATTCACATCCCTATTAGACCATACCTGGATTAGCTCACTGAGTCCAGCAGCAGAATGAATAGCTGAATCAAATAGCTAGTCCACTTCAAAGTCTTGCCATTTGAATGGATGCCATGCAGGCCCAACTTCCCATACCGTCACCTGCTACACCACCCCCATCTACAGATATATTTTTGCTTCAAGCCATTTCAAGAATAGCTCACATGGTACAGCAGCAAGAGCAGTTGCTGCAATTTTCTGGATTACTCCAAGACCTGGCCACACGCATAGATGCACTCCATACCACAGTCTGTTCCTCTTTGAGTGGCTTCACCTGCACCAGTACCTGTGCTGGCCTCTATACCTCAATGCGGTGCCCCCACCCCAGTACGATGGAAACCGAGAGACCTGCCTTGGGTTTATCAACCAGTCCCTCATGCATTTTGAGCTTTCCATCTGACTAGTCCAAGGTAACAATTATGTTGTCTTTGCTTACTGGTCTGGCCCTAGTCTGGGCATCTCCTCTTTATCAGCAAAAAAAACCCCCTCTTAAGCAGTTCTGGCATATCTTTGATGAGCCTGGACATCTTTTGCAGCCATGGAATTGCTTTGCCTAAAGCAGGGAACCAAGACTGTCAGTGACTACACCATCCAGTTTAGAAACTTGGCCTCTAAACTCAGATGGAATGAGGAGAGTTTAGCAAGTATTTTTTGGCAAGGCCTGACTGATTGCATTAAGGATGAGCTTATGGGAAAAGAGGTACCAACAAGCCTGGATGACCTCATTTCTCTCATTTCCCTGGATGTCTGCATCCAGGAGCAAGCAAGTAAATGAGACTCCAATCACTGACACTTGCAAATAGCTCCCCGACTCCAGTACCTACTAGTGCCTCCTGTCAAGGAACCTGCAACAGCTCCTACCATTGAAGAACCTATGCAGCTCAGAAGAGCTAGGTTGACCAAAGAGGAGAAGCAGATGTGCCAACATCTCAACTTGTGCCTGTATTGTGCCGGCCAAGGGCACTACACCACACTGTGTCCAGAGAAGTCAGGACTCCTGAACCTAGGGTTGGTCAGAGAGGCCACCCTAGGTCATTCCCCCTCCTCTCCACAACTGCTAGTGTTATGTTTTTGAGGTGTTTGGTAGATTCTTAGGGCAACAGTGATAGTGACTCCCACAGGGAGGAGCCCCTTGGGGAACTGTAGCACCAGGCTAGACTCAGATGCACAAACACAGAGATAACTTTATTATGCAGCTTGTAGAGTTCACCAGAGGTGGCAGTAGAGAGGAAATTTTGTAGCAACAGTCTGGGATCCTCAGCGGAGGAGACCCATCCCACAATAAGAACATAAGAAAATGCCATACTGGGTCAGACCAAGGGTCCATCAAGCCCAGCATCCTGTTTCCAACTGTGGCCAATCCAGGCCATAAGAACCTGGCAAGTACCCAAAAACTAAGTCTATTCCATGTTACCATTGCTAATGGCAGTGGCTATTCTCTAAGTGAACTTAATAGCAGGTAATGGACTTCTCCTCCGAGAACTTATCCAATCCTTTTTTAAACACAGCTATTCTAACTGCACTAACCACATCCTCTGGCAACAAATTCCAGAGTTTAATTGTGCGTTGAGTAAAAAAGAACTTTCTCCGATTAGTTTTAAATGTGCCCCATGCTAACTTCATGGAGTGCCCCCTAGTCTTTCTACTATCTGAAAGAGTAAATAACCGATTCACATCTACCCGTTCTAGACCTCTATGATTTTAAACTCCTCTATCATATCCCCCCTCAGTCTCTTCTCCAAGCTGAAAAGTCCTAACCTCTTTAGTCTTTCCTCATAGTGGAGTTGTTCCATTCCCCTTATCATTTTGGTAGCCCTTCTCTGTACCTTCTCCATCGCAATTTATCTTTTTTGAGATGTGGCAACCAGAATTGTACACAGTATTCAAGGTGCGGTCTCACCAAGGAGTGATACAGAGGCATTATGACATTTTCCGTTTTATTCACCATTCCCTTTCTAATAATTCCCAAAATTCTGTTTGCTTTTTTGACTGCCGCAGCACACTGTACTGACGATTTCAATGTGTTATCCACTATGACACTTAGATCTCTTTCTTGGGTTGTAGCACCTAATATGGAACCCAACATTGTATAATTATAGCATGGGTTATTTTTCCCTATATGCATTAAATTTCCACATTAAATTTCATCTGCCATTTGGATGCCCAATTTTCCAGTCTCACAAGGTCTTCCTGCAATTTATCACAATCTGCTTGTGATTTAACTACTCTGAACAATTTTGTGTCATCTGCAAATTTGATTATCTCACTCGTCGTATTTCTTTCCAGATCATTTATAAATATATTGAAAAGTAAGGGTCCCAATACAGATCCCTGAGGCACTCCACTGTCCACTCCCTTCCACTGAGAAAATTGCCCATTTAATCCAACTCTCGGTTTCCTGTCTTTTAGCCAGTTTGCAATCCACGAAAGGACATTGCCACCTATCCCATGACTTTTTACTTTTCCTAGAAGCCTCTCATGAGGAACTTTGTCAAATGCCTTTTGAAAATCCAAGCATACTACATCTACCAGTTCACCTTTATCCACATGTTTATTAACTCCTTCAAAAAAGTGAAGCAGATTTGTGAGGCAAGACTTGCCTTGGGTAAAGCCATGTTGACTTTGTTCCATTAAATCATGACTTTCTATATGTTCTGTGATTTTGATGTTTAGAATACTTTCCACTATTTTTCCTGGCACTGAATCAGGCTAACTGGTCTGTAGTTTCCTGGATCGCCCCTGGAGCCCTTTTTAAATATTGGGTTTACATTAGCTATCCTCCAGTCTTCAGGTGCAATGGATGATTTTAATGATAGGTTACAAATTTTTACTAATAGGTCTGAAATTTCATTTTTTAGTTCCCTCAGAACTCTGGGGTGTATACCATCCGGCCCAGGTGATTTACTACTCTTCAGTTTGTCAATCAGGCCTACCACATTTTCTAGGTTCACCGTGATTTGATTCAGTCCATCTGAATCATTACCCATGAAAACCTTCTCCATTACGGGTACCTCCCCAACATCCTCTTCAGTAAACACCGAAGCAAAGAAATCATTTAATCTTTCCGCGATGGCCTTATCTTCTCTAAGTGCCCCTTTAACCCCTCGATCATCTAACGGTCCAACTGACTCCCTCACAGGCTTTCTGCTTCGGATATATTTTAAAAAGTTTTTACTATGAGTTTTTGCCTCTACAGCCAACTTCTTTTCAAATTCTCTCGTAGCCTGTCTTATCAATGTCTTACATTTAACTTGCCAATGTTTATGCTTTATCCTATTTTCTTCTGTTGGATCCTTCTTCCAATTTTTGAATGAAGATCTTTTGGCTAAAATAGTTTCTTTCACCTCTCCTTTTAACCATGCCGGTAATCATTTTGCATTCTTTCCACCTTTCTTAATGTGTGGAATACATCTGGACTGTGCTTCTAGAATGGTATTTTTTAACAATGACCACGCCTCTTGGACATTTTTTACTTTTGTAGCTGCTCCTTTCAGTTTTTTTCTAACAATTTTTCTCATTTTATCAAAGTTTCCCCTTTGAAGTTTAGCACGAGAGCCTTGGATTTGCACACTGTTCCTTTTCCAGTCATTAAATCAAATTTGATCATATTATGATCACTATTGCCAAGCGGCCCCACCACCGTTACCTCTCTCACCAAGTCCTGTGCTCCACTGAGAATTAGATCTAAAATTGCTCCCTCTCTCGTCTGTTCCTGAACCAATTGCTCCATAAAGCTATCATTTATTTCATCCAGGAACGTTATCTCTCTAGCGTGTCCCGATGATACATTTACCCATTCTATATTGGGGTAATTGAAGTCTCCCATTATTACTGCACTACCAATTTGGTTAGCTTCCCTAATTTCTCTTAGCATTTCACTGTACGTCTCACCATCTTGACCAGGTGGACGGTAGTATACCCCTATCACTATAGTCTTCCCTGACACACAAGGGATTTCTACCCATAAAGATTCAATTTTGTATTTAGTCTCATGCAGGATGTTTATCCTGTTGGACTCTATGCCATCCCGGACATAAAGCGCCACACCTCCTCCCGAGTGCTCCTCTCTGTCATTGTGATATAATTTGTACCCCAGTATAGCACTGTCCCATTAGTTATCCTCTTTCCACCATGTCTCTGAGATGCCAATTAAGTCTATGTCATCATTTACTGCTATACATTCTAATTCTCCCATCTTACTTCTTAGACTTCTGGCATTAGCATACAAACATTTCAAAGTTTGTTTTTTGTTTGTATTTTCATTCTGCTTTTTAATTGATAGGGATAAGTTAGAATTTTTTAGTTCAAGTGAGTTTTTAGTTACAGGCACTTGGACTACTTTTCTAATTGTTGGAACCTCACTGTCAGGATGCCCTAATTCTAATGCATCATTAGTATCCTTTAAAGATACCTCTCTCCGAACCATGCGCTGCTGAGCTACTGTCGGCTTTCCCCTTTGTTCTAGTTTAAAAGCTGCTCTATCTCCTTTTTAAAGGTTAGCGCCAGCAGTCTGGTTCCACCCTGGTTAAGGTGGAGCCCATCCCTTCGGAAGAGACTCCCCCTTCCCCAAAAGGTTCCCCAGTTCCTAACAAAACTGAATCCCTCTTCCTTGCACCATCGTCTCATCCACGCATTGAGACTCCGGAGCTCTGCCTGCCTCTGGTGACCTGCGCGTGGAACAAGGAGCATTTCAGAGAATGCTACCCTGGAGGTTCTGGATTTAATCTTTCTACCTAAGAGCCTAAATTTGGCTTCCAGAACCTCCCTCCCACATTTTCCTATGTCGTTGGTGCCCACGTGTACCACGACAGCCGGCTCCTCCCCAGCACTGTCTAAAATCCTATCTAGGTGACGCGTGAGGTCCGCCACCTTCGCACCAGGTAGGCATTTTACCAGGCGATCCTCACGCCCACCAGCCACCCAGCTATCTACATTCCTAATAATCGAATCACCAACTATGACGGCCGACCTAACCCTTCCCTCCTGGGCAGTAGGCCTTGGGGAGATATCCTCAGTGCGAAAGGACAATGCATCACCTAGAGAGCAGGTCCTTGCTACAGGATCTTTTCCTGCTACACCTGGTTGGTGCTCTCCCATTATGAGACCTTCTTCCTCCAAGGCAGCACCAGGGCTGCCAGTCTGAAGTTGGGACTTGACTACTATGTCCCTGAAGGTCTCATCTATATACCTCTCTGTCTGCCTCAGCTCCTCCAGGTCTGCCACTCTAGCCTCCAGAGATCGGACTCATTGAGAGCCAGGAGCTCTTTGCATCGCATGCACATGTACAACTTCTCACCGGTGGGTAAAAAATCATACATGTGACACTCGATGCAAAAGACTGGGAAGCCCCCCTCTTGCTGCTGGACTGCTGCCTTCATCTCAATTTTGATCAGTTCCTAGTTAAGTTTTAGGTTGCTATGGGAGTAGGAATGTGTCTAACTTCCTTTAAATGTATTAGTGAATTCACTATGTGTCTGGTAGTGGTAGAATTCTCAATAAAGTTTTGTTGATTTTTTTTTTTTTTTTTTTTTTTTTTGTGAAAGTGGCACCTGCCTATAAATTAAGAGATGAGCTAGGGGTGGGTGGGCGAGGGGTGGGACATTATGGATTTTATGTCACTGAGTAGTAACACTGCCCACTGTCCCACAATAATAAGGTTCAGTCTGTTTAAAATGCCCACTGCCCACTGTCACGCTGCCTGGCTGTGCACTAATGTGTGTGGCGTGTACACAGAAACTGCTTGCTTGTAAGCACAAAAGGGGCAGACTCCCCGGGCACTTGAATGCACAGACCCACTGAATAATAATAAGGTTCAGTCTGTTTAAAATGCCCACTGCCCACTGTCACGGTGCCTGGCTGTGCACTAATGTGTGTGGCGTGTACACAGAAGCTGCTTGCTTTTAAGCACAAAAGAGGCACACTGCCTGGGCACTTGACTGCACAGACCCAGCCTGTTAAACTTCCCAGTGAAGCCCAGTGCACTGAGAGATTAAGAAATTGGAATTTAAAAAAGCAGGAATTTTTTTCACTCCAGAAAAATGGATGAAATTGAAAATAATATATCTCTCCTAGCCAGCCCAACACTCTAAATGGTGGTCAGTGCTAGTTGACCTAGCACAGCTTCTCTTCTCTGTCAGAGATGACCAAAATAAACAGCTTGAAGGAAACAGGAATAGTAGTAGCTGTAGCTGACCCTGGAACTGCAGCAATACAAAGAATAATTTTCTTTCCTTTACTAGTAGCCTATCTCTCTTAGTTCAGCCTCCTCCCTCTTCCACCCAGCCCACCTCCCCACAGCATCGCTGGTAATAACTGCGTGGCTCCTTGTGCTGAAGTTTATATACTGCTGGCTCATCAGTAAAATCCACAGAAAGCACTGAATGACAGCACTATTGGCTGCATTCAGTGCTGCTCAGAATATGTCAGCGCGGATACGCTGCATTCCGGTATCCATGCCGACCTGTCCAACCCTTTCCTGTGAGTCACTGTAACTCACAGGAAAGGGTCAGGCAGGTTGGCATGGTTACTGCAGGGGCGCCGCCATTTTGTGGTAATCATAGGTAGCAAGCAGCTAATGGGAGCGAAGAAAAGCACGCGCCGCTGTGCGCGCCAAATAAAACAGAAATCTGTTAAATACGTGGGGTGTCGCGATGCGTTTCGCCTCCCCACGTATGTAACAGATAGGACAAAATAAGTTGTGGATCACAAATACGTGGAAAACGAATGCAAACTCCTAGTGCAAGGTCTCCTCCTTGCAGCTAACAAAAAACTAGGAATCTCTCTACAGACTACAATATCCTTACAATCTCTAGAATTTGCTTTATTCAAATCCTCCCACCTGCAAATAGGTCTCATATACGCCCCCCCAGGATGCCTTAAGCAGACCCATCACCTTTGATTGAAAGCATAGCGAATCACATTAACACCGATACACCAGCTATACTCCTGGGGGATTTTAATCTCCATATGGACTCTTCTCCTCGTTCACCCAGTTGTGAAACTTTCCTCGACACACTTAACTTCATGGGTTTCATACAGATAGTTAATGAACCCACCCATAAAGCAGGTCACACGCTTGACCTCATTTTCATGAACCACGGCCTTTCTCCCTCCTCCAGTTTAACTTGTCTACCAGTTCCTTGGTCTGACCATAAGCTCATCACCACCGCACTTAAGATACACCAACCTATCCCCCCAAAAAAGCAGACCAACACGGTCCAATTCAGAAAGCTTTGCAGCCAAGAAACTCTCAGCAATAGCTTATCTGCAGAACTTAACCAACTGGACCTCACAGATGCAAACTCAGCCGTTGATTCCTGGACCAACATCACCAAAAAAGTGGCCGATACTACCTGCCCTACTATCACCAAAGCCTCTCAAGCAAAGGCAACAAAAAACCGTGGTACACTCCAAACCTGAAATCCATGAAACAGGAACTCAGAAAAAAAGAACAGCTTTGGCGTAAAAACCCTTCATCCACCAACCTCACAGCATTTAAGTCAATGATGCACCAATACAGAATCTCCATCCTCCAAACAAAGAAAGACTTTTACTCACAAAAAATCCACCACTTCCTCTTTGACCCCAAGGCACTTTTTTCATTGGTTTCGTCCCTCACCAAACCCCCCTCGACGTCTATACCAGATGATAAAGCTGCAAGCAAAGCAGAGGAACTTGCGACCTACTTCAAAAACAAGATCCCAAACCTATTAACTCAAGCCAAGAAAAACAAGGATAATACGCCTTCAACACCTCTAGCTGCCAATCCACCACAAAAGGCAAGCCTTGGAGAATTTGAGCTGACCTCATCCTTAGAGATCGAAAACATACTAAAAAAAAATTAAACCTTCTTCTCATCCTCAGGACACCATCCCAGCTAACCTCCTCATCACCTGCTCTAAAACCATCTCCAAACCTATAGCCCAAATCATCAACTGCTCCTTATCTCAAGGGCTAGTTCCCGACCCTCTCAAAATGGCAATTATAAAACCACTCCTAAAAAAACCAAATCTCTCTTCAGATAACCATGCCAATTTTCGCCCAATAGCAAATCTGCCCCTCATCGCAAAAATCATGGAACGAATTGCAAATAAACAACTGACAGAATACTTGAGTAACAACAACATACTGTCCCCTTCGCAATTCGGCTTCCGCCAATCTCGAAGCACAGAAACTCTTCTAATCTCATTAACGGACTCCATCCTACTGAACCTCGAAAAAAAACAACCTTGTCTACTCATCCTCCTTGACCTAACAGCAGCATTTGACACGGTCAATCATAATACACTGGTTGATCGTCTGTCAGACACTGGCATCAGAGACGTCGCCCTCGCCTGGTTCAAATCTTTCCTTCAGAACAGGCACTATAAGGTTAAGATCAACAGGGAGGAATCTCAACCAGTCAACTGCAACCTGGGAGTCCCACAAGGCTCTTCACTTTCTCCAACCTTATTCAACATATACCTGCTCCCACTCTGCCAGCTCCTCCGCAAGCTAAATCTTATCCACTACCTGTACGCTGACGATGTTCAGATTCTGATTCCTATTATGGATTCACTTCATAAAACTCTGGACTTCTGGAACTCATGCCAACATGCCATCAACAACCTGCTGACAAGCCTCAATCTGATTCTTAATCAAAACAAGACAGAGTACCTTCTCATTTCCCAAGATGGAAACCACCCACAACCTATCACCAACCTGGCCTCACAATTAATCCTATCCCCACAAGTCAGACACCTGGGAGTTATACTAGATAACCAAATGAATTACAGATCTTTCATCAACAACATCATAAAGGATGGATTTTTCAAACTTCAAGTCTTGAAAAGATTGAGACCCCTCCTCCATTTTCAAGATTTCCGATCAGTTTTACAAGCAATCATTCTCAGTAAAATCGACTACTGCAATTCACTACTACTTGGCCTCCCAGCTAACTCCACAAAACCTCTACAGATGTTGCAGAATGCAACAGCAAGGATTCTAACCAAGACAAACAAAAGAGACCATATAACACCTATCCTGAAAAATCTACACTGGCTTCCTATCAAATTCAGAATACTTTTCAAAGCACTCTCATCAATCCACAAGGCAATACATAACATCGCCCCACTCGAACTCAAGATCCCTCTTCAACCTCACACCTCCACAAGACCAGTGAGACAAGCTTACAGAAACAATCTACAGGCCCCACCGATGAAAACAGCATTAAGTAAAAGAGCTTTCTCCACTGCCGGGCCCAAACTTTGGAACTCTCTCCCATCAGACCTCAAGCTAGTGCAATGCCCTATTGGTTTTAAGAAAAGACTCAAGACCTGGTTATTCAACCAAGCATTCTCCTAACTTCAGCTTCTATTCGAATTCCATCCTAGGATCCCTTTCATTGGAAACCCCCAGAGAACAATATTAAAAACCTAGCCTTATGCCCAACACCCGTTCTCAACTCCAGCCTACATTAGGCCCCATAACTCTTACTTTTGTGGGAAATATGCGCTTGCCAGCAAGCCATTTCATCAGGGTTAAACACTAACTTCCCTTCTCCCTGACATTTGCCTGAATAAAAGCATCACTTGTGCTTAAGTCTCTGCCTAGGAGAGGATACCTGACTTCATGTATTTCTCTGGCTTATAATTAATCCTGTTAGCCTGAAAGAAGGGCTGGGTGTTCCCTAGTCAGAGGCAGGACAAAGTCAGGAGGTATAGATTTCAGCAGCCAATGATATGATCCGTGCACACCCCCTGAGCCAAAGCCAATGGTGTAATGACTCTTCTGTTGCTATGGGAAAGTAGCCAATCATGTAATGACACATCATCTGCCTTTGTATGAATGTACAATAAAAGGAAGAGGCTCGGGAGGTCAAACTCTCTTTGCCCTCTTTGCCTTCCCTCCTCCTGCCTGCGATGAAAGCTCTTCATTACTCCTACATGTGGTGACCCGCGCCGTGATGCTCCCTGCTCACTCGGCTGGAACAGCCTAGGTAGCTACCATAGCAGCAGAATTTTGCTCCCTAATCGTAAGTAATTTTTCAGCAAATCTGCTCCCAACAATCGTGAGTATGGGGGGAAATCTGTCAGCTAAGCAGACGTGTCATGCAAGAAAGCTGCAGAAAATAATCAAGAATCATTATTTTGTCACCAGGGGGGAAATAGCGCAAGTCAGAATAGGGGATTTAGAAGAATTGATAAGTGAAATAGCTTGCCGCTGCCCATGGTATTCAATAGAGGCTGGAACTCTGAATATCCAGGACTGGATTTTAATAGGCAATAGTCTTCATACAGCTCCAAGAGCTCCCATCAAGCAATTATTAATTTGGCAAAAATGTACAGAAGCCATCGAATGCAAAGAAAAAAAAGGTTTAAAAACAGCAGTTTCAAACCATGTGCTTTTAGAAGCAGGCAGACATACCCTTCCCCCATCTTCTCAGTCTTCCTCAGAGACAGCAAATTCTTTGTATCCTCAACTACCCACACCCAAACCAATTCACACCTTCCCCATTTCTTCAGAAAAGCAACCCTTGAGAACAATAGAGCCACCACCTGGCCTGGGTGGGGCGATTAGCATTGAATTTCAGCAGAAACTGCAGAAAGAAAACCTTACAGAAACAGAATTATTAGAAGGACTTCAAGCCTTCCCCATCTCAGAAAAGAACCATGAACAAAGGGGGACAGAAAATGAAATAGAACATCTGGGGACACACACTCACATGGCTCCTGTGGCTTCCTCTGCATCCACCTCAGAGAAAAGACCCCAGGAAATAGAAAACACTGAGGTCAGAAAAACTAGCTTTCCTCCATCTTGCCTGCAAGCCCTTCCCCCACCAACCACCATGGGATTTCACCTAGAACATGGAAATCTCACAAGAGAGGAATTATTGAAAGGGATTCAAGTCCTTCCCATTACAGAAAGAAACAAAGAACTAGGTGTGGCAGCAATAGAGTTGAGTGCCATGTGCAGTGACTATGCCCCCAGGTCTTCAAAGAAGACCTTGGGCCTGTTTTACAAGCAAAGAAAATATCATTATGAAAAAAAGGATTTAATTAGACTCCTGCCTTACAAGCAAAGAAAATATCACTATGAAAAAATTGATTTAATTATACACTTCAATGACCTCTTGCAGAACAGATTAGGCAAAGTAACTGTGCAGACAGTACAAATTTGGAAAAAATGGTTTCTATTAGTATTTTAATTCAGTTACAAAAAATCTGCATACTTTGAGAATATTTTCCCCCACAAAGTGTATGCAGAGCTTATGTTAAAAACTGTACTGAGATTTGAATAATATTCTGTGTAAATTACATGTGAAAATTTCCCTTTTGCAAAGTTTATTTGGCTCACATTTAAAATGACTCCATTTCTCTGAGATTTAAGTTTATAGTTTGAATTGCCAGCACACAGAACTTGTATTCTTACTGTGATTCTGCCTTTCAGGACAAAAGTGGATTGGAATGGTGTCTGTCTGCAAGGAATCAGTCCTTGCCAAGCCATTGTCTGTGGTCGATGTTATCTAATTTGTTAAACAAAGCTATCTTTAAGTTTCTATTGACTGAAGGATTAACTCCTTGGGTGTAGTTCTTTTTTCTTTTGAGAAACACTGCTCCTCCCCCCCTTTTTCTGTAACTCTTGCTAGCCACTCATGGGGGAGGGAGGGAGAACTTTTGAAAAGAAAGAAAAAAACCTGGACTTAGTACTGCAGTTTCTCTCTCTAGTTTCTATATTTGTTATAACTAATACTTTTCTTTAACTGTGCTTGCAGCTTTCAAAGGGGGGCACGAGACAGTTCAGATATCCTGCTGATCCAAATCTTTTCCCTCAACCTTCAATGCATTACTACACTAGCCCTTCATCTGTTATTAATCCTTTTAATACTTTCAAACTTTAGCATGCAGCAGACAGAGCTGAGCAAACAGCGTGTTTAATTTCCTATTCTAATAATTATAAGAAGAAATTCTATTCTGATATTCCACATTGAAAGTAAGCTCAGAGTATTATTGATTGCAACCTGGAACAATAGTTGCAATCTATAATGTAATGATGAGGTCTCCACTAGGAGGCGCTATGTTATTCTACAAGTATATTATATTATTGTTTTAATAATTCTGTGGTATAATAGTTTTTATTTTTCAGGCCTACAGACCTTCTGTATTAAGGACACTTCAGTTTTATTTTCTTTTTCACAAAACTTTTACAGAATTCTGAACCTTAAAATTTTTACTGACAGAGGTTGCTACATATAAAGCAATCCCTCACAAACCTTTTCTTGCAAATCCAAATTGATTTTATTAAATTGAATGATAGAATTGATTTCTTCAAGGTTAAAAAAGTAAGAATTTCACTTTTATCCTTACCTTAGTAATTTTTTGCTGTATGCCAGTTTTTAATATTTTCCAGATTTACAGCCTTCCTGCCATGAAGAGATGTGAAGATGGACACTTTGCAGTTTATTTTAACATTTTCAAACATTTTTCTAACACCTTTTGACTTTTGATTTTTGATCCTTGATCTAATTTTGTTTTTGATAACTTTTTGATAAGATTTTTAGCTCATATTATGTGTTATCTGTAGTCTGTCTTGATGCCAAGAAGACTATGAATGAATATGGATGAATGTGTCAGTTTTGTGTAAATTAATATTTGCAAGATGAATGAATATATGTCAGTCTTGTGTAACATATGTTTAATGTAATGTCTAATATACTTGTCATTTGATTCTGCTTACTGCAAATGACTTTTCCTTTAAATGATTAATTTACATTTATTGCTATTTTACTGAATGAAAATTGATCACTGCATAAAAAATTCTTGATAATGGGCCTACCCTATGTTCTGAAAACTAAAAATGGCTCTGCTTACTGCAGCCATTCCTTTGCATGAATTTTGTTAATTGAATATTAAATACTTATTTGGCATCCCCTACAACACCACAGGGCAAGCCATTGTGGAGAGAGCAAATCATACCCTTAAGAGCTCTGGACCAAACAAAAAGAAAAAAGGGGGATTGCCCCTGGATTTTCCCCTAAACAGGATTGGCTGAACAAAGTATTGTTTTAAATCACTTAAAATAAATTTAAGACCACAGCCATGAGTAATCATTATGGGACTAGGGTTAGTCACCCACAGCCATCAGTTTTGTATAGAATATTTAATGTCTGGTACGGTCCCGTTCCCTTAAAATGGGGAACGAGGATATGTTTCTCTGCTTGCTTCCACAGGTATCAAGCTGTGGAAAGATGGAAAGGTGTCCAGGTCTACAGGACCCGATCCCAAACTTCTCCCTGAGCCTCCACAGCCCTCAGAAGGACAGAGACCGGACTCCTTGCAAAAAGCAGCACCACATGACCTGGAGACAGATCAAGGCCCTATCCAACCAAGCTGCACAACTCTTAGAACAGCAAGGCCTTGAGAAAACTCCAGAGAACTTATTAGCCGCTTTTTCTTGCCTGAATGCCAACTCATTAACAATTGTGTTCTGCATCCTCCTCCTTTGCCTTATTTCTCCAGCTATGGCGATTTCAGAACAAGAACTCTGACAGAACTTTTCACACCTGTTGAATCGAACAGACTGTTGGATCTGCACACACATGCCAACCCAAGCCTGCGGAGAACTACTGATACATGCTGTACCATTTAACCTTACAGTATGGACTAATTATCCTTTACAGAGAGGTTTTCATTAACTCTCCAGTTAATAATACCATACTACACATTGGTAGCTGTATTCAAGAGACTGCCGCTCTTTGTTGGGACTATGATACAGGGGATGGAAAGGGAATTCAGGTGGGAAATATCCATATTGTAACTGAACTTTTGTATTAATCACTGAACACTTGCATAATTATACCACATATATGTATGCAATTGGCAGATTTCAGGATGTGCAGTGGGAGACCCAAGCAGGTACAGAAAGTATAGAGGGGATGAAGGATTTACCTTTTGTAGTTATATAGCCCAAATGATAACCAATGACATGTCCACTAATCTGTTAGGAAACATATGGATGGTATGTGGGCGTAGAGCATATATGTACATTTCCCCAAGATGGAGAGACAGATGCACTTTAGGCTACATCCTCCCCTCATACTATGCAGTCAAAAATTTACCCAAAGCAAGGCTCTGTAACAAAAGGGAGGCGATAAAAAATCCCATAGAAAAGTATACAGAAACTCAGATAGCTAGAAGCCTGTTTCCCCCAATGGGGACAGCTATGAATTACAGAGACTTACACATCCTAGCTAACTGGACGACTGCCATATTTAATCAGACAGTCCATGCATTAAAACTACTCACAACAGAAGTCTCTCAGATTAGAGAAGTAGCATTACAGAACAGCTATACCTTAGAAGCTATTTTAGCCTTAAAGGATGGTGTTTGTGCATTAATTGGATCTCATTGCTGTGTGTACATATCAGACTATAAAGCAAACCTTACACATACCACAGAGCAGATAGAAACCATGGTTGCTGATGCACCACTTTCAGACAGAATACCAACTTCTCCATGGGACTGGCTATGGTCCTGACTCCCTGATATTTCTGGTCTCAAAAGGGGTGATTTCTTATTATAATTACTGTAATTATCTTAATTATTTGCCTGTGATGCTGTATTCAGTGCATACCCAACCTCATATCCATACTGAAACCTTGCTCTCAGCCCGAATACAAAGATGTCTTGTAAGATGCCTAATAGGGAATCCGGAGCCCTGCAGAGTTGGCACACCACCTGCACCTGCTCTGGGTGATATGGAGATTCAGAAGCTCATCGGCAGCTGGCACACCACGCCGAATCAGCTTTCTTCTCTCCATAATCCCTCTTCCCCTATTTCCAGCCCATACCAAGACATAACAGATTTCAGTAAGGGTCTAAAGCTTTACTGAGCTGCCCTAAACAAAAACAAAAAGGGTGAGATGTGGGAAATATGCGCTTGCCAGCAAGCCATTTCATCAGGGTTAAACACTAACTTCCCTTCTCCCTGACATTTGCCTGAATAAAAGCATCACTTGTGCTTAAGTCTCTGCCTAGGAGAGGATACCTGACTTCATGTATTTCTCTGGCTTATAATTAATCCTGTTAGCCTGAAAGAAGGGCTGGGTGTTCCCTAGTCAGAGGCAGGACAAAGTCAGGAGGTATAGATTTCAGCAGCCAATGATATGATCCGTGCACACCCCCTGAGCCAAAGCCAATGGTGTAATGACTCTTCTGTTGCTATGGGAAAGTAGCCAATCATGTAATGACACATCATCTGCCTTTGTATGAATGTACAATAAAAGGAAGAGGCTCGGGAGGTCAAACTCTCTTTGCCCTCTTTGCCTTCCCTCCTCCTGCCTGCGATGAAAGCTCTTCATTACTCCTACAACTTTATGTTGTTAACCCCAGTTACTTTTATCCAAGTTCATTCTATCTGTTTATTGTAAGACATCCTCTTGTCATGATTATTGTTTAGAATGTAAACCGACTTGATTAGTAATTCTGTTACTGGAAAATCGGTATATAAAAGTGCTAAATAAATAAATAATAAATAAAATAGTGCCTTAGGCTATTCATGCCACTTTGGTGCCACTTTGCCACAGTCTAAGTACCTTGGAGCTCTTTTGTTGTTGTGATGATTGCTCCCCAGAAGTTTCATGAAAATTGATAAGAAAACCCCAATTCTGCAGCCAAAAATAGGCTGAAAATCCTTCCCCCATTGACTTTAATGGGAACCGGAAAATGTATGGAACGGAAATGACCCCCGACGAATACGTATCACGAATGGAACGAAAAGTTTTTGGCTGCACATCCCTACTGTTCGTACATCTCACTCTGCATGTAAAAGTGGCCCCTAACCCCTTCACTACCACCTAAACCTCACCTTGAGTTTCCTTTTTTTTTTTTTGTCAAAATCATTTTTTTATTAAAGAGCAACACAGGTACAATCAAGAACCACACTTTGGGAAAAAGAACACAATACGAATCAAAGATTAACAGCAGAGCACATTACAAGAGCAATTCCCCAACATAACAAAGTCAACTGGAACAACACCTCATGTACTCTCCTTTTAAGGTCCTCTGGACCAAGAGAACCAAAGAAAACTCCAATCATATCCCACCACCCAGTCACAACACAGACAACCACAAACATTCCACACCTTACATATAACCCCCTTTCCCCCCTGAGACAACCCCCTCCATGACTAGTATTGCCCATCATTTCTAATGAAGAGACATCAACCGTCCTTTCAAAGTGCAGCCCCCCCGTAATAGACAATGATCACAGATCAAGGTGCAGGTCACAAAACAAACCAGGTGGCGCAAGAGTTCCAATCACTTCCAAGAGGAGTGATATCCAGCTGCAGTTAAAGTAGATTGAAGATCTGATGGTAATAGGCCGTAACAGGTTGACCAACAAGATTGGTATAGCAGATCCCTCTTTCTCTCACTGTTCAGGGCAACCAGCCATTCCATTTGCATGGAAAATGCCAGCCGCCCAAACCAGGCCCGTAAGTTGGGTGCTGTGTCTGGTGTTATCCAGTCAGCTAAGATAGTGCGGCATGCCAGCAATATTGCAGTATGGCCAAATTTATCCAAGGACAGCTTGTAAGAGGGAAGGGCTCCTCGTAGACCAGAGAGAAGAAACTTGCTCGTCCAACCAATAGAAGAACCAGTACATTGAGCTACTACTGCAAGCACCTGCATCCAAAATGGTCTTAGAACAGGGCAAAGAAACAACCTGTGTGCCAAAGTACCCGTCACTTGATGACATTTAATACATGTAGGTGAGGATAACCATCTCATCCGACAACGGCGAACATTGTCACAAAAAATATGATGTAAGATCTTAAATTGCAGCTCTTAAGGGGAGAGATCTGGTAGGCTTTTAGGCATAAGCTTAAAACAAGAAAGCAAGTATGGAGTAGAAATATCCATAGTCCACGCCTCAGTCCAATATCGAGCTAAAGAGGCCACATGCGGCACAGAGCGATACGTTCTACCAAATGCACACCAACCTTTGATAGAGTTACACCTTAGAGCCCCATCAAAAATACGTTGTGCAAAAGCTGACTCTTGATGATAAGTCTCCTCAGTCCAATGAAAGGATTGGAGATAATGACAGGTCTGCAAATAGGCATAAAAGTGTTTAGCAGGTAAGTCATAGTCTCGGGCCAAAGATGTAAAATCAAGCACTACTGGCGAGTCAGTAACATAGAAGTGAAAAATGAACGCTAAACCTTTCTGTAGCCAGGCATCAAAAAGACAATGGTTGGCTCGGCCTGGAGGAAAGTCTAAGTTACCCATTAATGGCATGAAGAGAGATGAAAAACCAGCCAGTCCTCCACGGGACCGTATCCATCGCCAAGCCTGGCAGGCCTCATATAATACCATAAATAGCTAACTACTACAAGAACCTTGTAGATAGTCTCTCTCTCTCTCCCCAGAAACTTATCTAATCCTTTTTAAACACTGATAGCTTTCACCACATCCTCTGGCAATGTGATGTATAAAAAACAAAGACATTAAAACAACTTGATAAAACAAAGCACAATATGTAATGTAAGATATAAAAAAATAAAAGAATAGTTTGTTAAGAACATAAGAAATTGCCATGCTGGGTCAAACCAAGGGTCCATCAAGCCCAGCATCCTGTTTCCAACAGAGGCCAAACCAGGCCACAAGAACTGGCAAGTACCCAAACACCAAGAATATCCCATGCTACTGATGCCAATAATAGCAGAGGTCATTCCCTAAGTCAACTCCAAGAACTTATCCAAACCTTTTTGAACCCAGCTACACTAACTGCACTAACCACATCCTCTGGCAACAAATTCCAGAGCTTAATTGTGCATTGAGTGAAAAAGAATTTTCTCCGATTATCCTTAAATGTGCTACTTGCTAACTTCATGGCGTGCACCCTAGTCCTTCTGTTATCTGAAAGTATAAATACCTGATTCACATCTACTCATTCTAGACCTCTCATGATTTTAAAGACCTCTATCATATCCCACCTCAGCCGTCTCTTCTCCAAGCTGAACAGCCCTAACCTCTTCAGCCTTTACTCTTAGGGGAGCTGTTCCATCCCCTAAACATAACCTCAATAAGAAATGGTGAGGTGAGGTGTAGAGTGCTGTTACTGTATATGAGAACACCCCCATCTCCTCACAGATACCTGGGGCACTGGTGACATAAAGCGAAGTGGCGCTGAACTTTAGGGTTTAGGGGGTGAGTCTTCATGGAGACAGAGTACCTGTACATAGCTGGGAGCCACTTTTCTTTGAAGAGCCAGCAGACATCCTTGGGCAATGCCGGGGTCTACATGGCGTTGGTCGGAAGAGAGCCTGAGACACAGCGCGCGGCAGGGTTTAGTCGGAGGTGGAAGAGAGCACGAGATGCAGCGTATGGCAGGTTGTAGATGCATATAGAGGCGCCTGTTTGTCAGATGCCCATTGAAATGTGCTTATTGTAGCATTAAACTAATTTTATGTTTAATTAGCATATTGTCTAGCATGAGCATCGGTTGCTTTTCTAGAAAGAATATTTGTTCTTCAGTTTCAGAAACAGATGGAGCTGGATTTATGCAAATAAAAATAATCTTTGCTGACCATTATAAAGAGGCTCCCATTGAATCATAGGAACCTGGGCATCCGCTAAGCCTGGGGCCTCGCTCACGGAGCCACACCCCACAGACAGAGGCACACGCAGGAGAATCTGTTTCCCGAGCCTGACAACACCTCCGCAGCCAATCAACACTGAGTTGAGGGTGTGTGCGCTAGCTGGGGCAAGAGCGGGAAATGACTGATAGAGGAGGAGGAGAGCTGCTGCTGTCCGTCTGATACAGTCTCCAGCCTAAGGCACTGCAGAGAGAGGAGCAGGAAGAGGCATTGCTTTCCACTTACTGAAATAAAGGCAGGTCTGTGTGAGGAGACCAAAAGACACATCCCATCAGTTCAGTGCTTTCACTTCTCCTCCTCACACTATACCTCATAGAACAAGCCCTCCTGGATCCTTATACACAAAAAAGTGCATTGGGTCCCGGAAATTAAAACCTGTGAGAAGTTTATTTCCACAGCAGGATGAAACAGTCACTAATTTATTTGCCGTTCGCTTTGTACAATAGTCAGCTCCGAGTAATTGTGTCTTTGCTGCCTGGGTTACTGTTAGGTATTAAGGCTATGCTGGTTTTATGAAATTTGGCTCGCTGATGTTTTTTATTTAATAGTAGCTAAAGTTTCTCTGCTATTTCAGATATTACTATATTAAGAAGGTTTTTCTAAAATAAGATTAGTTTTGAGTTGTGTATTCCTGGCATTAGCCCGCATGGAATTACGGTATGCAGTGCTGGATATTTATTCATTTATTTATTTATTTAAGGATTTTTATATACCGTGGCACGTTAGAAAACATCACCTCGGTTTACAATGAACAATAATTCAGCAACAAGCTTTACAATCCAAACAATTTAGAATGGAACATAACGGATATAAATTAAAACCAGTAATAATTAACATCAAATAATACATTGGGGGCGCACTTAGCAGGTGGAGGATATATAACGATACAAATATTTATTTTATTTATTTAACACTTTTTTATACCGACCTTCATAGTAATAACCATATCGGATCGGTTTACATTTAACAAGGGTATAACTGTAGCATAACTAAAGAAAATTAAACAAAAGAAATGAATAAGGCAAGTTACATTCAACAAGGGTAAAGAACTTGGAAGCTTATATAGCTGGAAGGAAGTAAAGGTGGAAATAATTAAGAAATAGGGATGTGAATCGTTTTTTGACGATTTAAAATATCGTCCGATATATTTTAAATCGTCAAAAATTGTTAGAGCCGCTATACAATAACAATTCCCCCGATTTATCGTTAAAAAATCGTAAATCGGGGGAAGGGGGGGCGGTAAAACCGGCACACTAAAACAACCCTAAAACCCATCCCGACCCTTTAAAATAAATCCCCCACCCTCCTGAACCCCCCCAAAATGCCTTAAATTACCTTGGGTCCAGCGGAAGGGTCCCGGTGTGATCTTTTACTCTCGGACCTCCGTGCGTTGTAGAAATGGCGCCGGCGCTACCTTTGACCTGTCATATGACAGGTCAAAGGTAGCGCCAGCGCCATTTTGTTTTTTTGTCCCCCGACGTCAGGAGCATAGGAGATCGCTCCCGGACCCCCACTGGACCCCCAGGGACTTTTGGCCAGCTTGTGGGGGCCTCCTGACCCCCACAAGACTTGCCAAAAGTCCAGCGGGGGTCCAGGAGCGATCTCCTACCGCGAATCGTTTTTCCGTACGGAAAAACGATTCGACTGCAGGAGGTCGTTCCGGACCCCCGCTGGACCCCCAGGGACTTTTGGCCAGCTTTGGGGGGGGGGCTCCTGACCCCCATAAGACTTGCCAAAAGTCCAGCGGGAGTCCGGAACGACCTCCTGCAGTCGAATCGTGTTGCCGTACGGCCGGCTCCATTTTGCGCAAAATGGCGCCAGCCGTACGGCAACACGATTTACACGATATTTAAAAAACCCAAACTGCGACGATCCGATTCCCTCCCCCTCCCAGCCGAAATCAATCGTTAAGACGATCGATCACACGATTCACATCTCTATTAAGAAATACAATAGAGGATATGGGTTAAAGCTTAAAAGTGCTTTAACCTAGAGGTGCCCTAGTCATCGTTCATGAAGATCAAAGGCCATCGTCCAAGTAAGAGAAGGGCAACTAGTGATTGTCTGGGGAATCCCTGAAAGCTTGGTGAAAGAGCCACGTCTTGAGTTTTTTTCTGAAAGTTAAAAGGCAGGGTTCCAATCTGAGGTCTGAAGGGATATTATTCCAGATAGATGGGCCTGCGATCGAAAACGCTCGGTCTTTGGTCGAGGAGAGGCGTGTGGCTTTAGTCGGAGGAAATTTCAGAGTTCCTTTGTGAATATCTCTAGTTGGTCTATTGGAGGAGTGTAGATTGAAGGGGAATTCAAGATCGAGTTGAAGTTGATGGTGGATGAATTTGTGAATTAAGGTGATTGATTTGTATAATATTCTAAAATTCACTGGTAACCAATGTAGGTTTCTGAGAGTGGGAGAGATGTGTTCACCATGGCTGGTGTTGGTCAGCAATCTCGCTGCGGCATTTTGTATCATCTGCAGTGGTTTGATGGTAGATTTGGGGAGGCCTAGGAAGAGGGCACTGCAGTAGTCGATCTTAGCGAATAGCAACACTTGGAGGACTGTCCTGAAGTCATAGAAAAATAGGAGTGGTTTGAGACGTTTTAGAACCTGTAGTCTGTAGAAGCAGTCTTTGGATGTGGTGTTGACCATTTTCTTTAGGTTTAGTCGATTATCTAGAATTACCCCAAGGTCTCTGATATGAGTATGGGTGATGTGGGTGTTGTGTGGGGATGGAAGGGGGAGGTTTTCTTCGTTTGAAGAGATGAGGAGGAGCTCTGTTTTTGAGGCATTGAGGACCAAGTTTAGGCTGTTGAGAAGACTGGTGATAGATAGGAGGCAGTTATTCCAATGAGAGAGAGCTTTTGAGATAGAACCTGTTATAGGGATTAGAATCTGTACGTCGTCATATATAATTTGGGAATATATAACAGGAGATGTAAATTACTTGGGAGTCTGAAATTATATGACAGATCCAAGGATCAAAATAGTCTTTACAAAAGTAAGAGTAGTGCAAACATTTAGATCAAGGAATGTGTTTAGCGTTATTGTATAGTGACTGCTTGGAAGGGAGAAAGATTATTGTATATGTAGCATATATTTAGTAATATCTGAAGGGGAAATGTTCATTAAGTGTAGGCTTGTTTAAACAGCCAGGTTTTCAGGTTCTGTTGAAATTTCTTACGGCAGGGCTCCTGGCGCAGATCTGTGGGCATTTTGTTCCATGTGTTGATTCCAGCTATCGTGAATGATCGTTCTCTCGTTGAAACATATTTTATATGTTTGAGAGTTGGAATAGAGAGTTTAGCCTGGTGCATTTTTCTTATTGGTCTGTCTGATGTATGGAATGTAAAATGATCGGAGAACCAATGCATATCTTGGTTATATATTGACTTGTGTATAAGGGTAAGAACTTTGAATAATATCCTAGATGCGATAGGAAGCCAGTGGAGGAATTGTAGAGCTGGAGTAATGTGTTTGTGGCGGTGCGTGTTGGTAAGCATGCATGCAGCTGCATTTTGTAGTATCTGTAGTAGTTGTAGTGAATTTTTTGGGAGTCCTAGTAAGATGGAATTGCAGTAGTCCAATTTAGACAATATAGTAGCTTGTAGTGCAGTCCGGAAGTCATGTGGGTGTAGGAGGGGTTTAATTCTTTTCAATGTATGAAGTTTAAAGAAACCATTTTTGATGGTGGAAGTAATACATTTTTTTAATGTGAAATGTTTGTCAATTATAACGCCAAGGCTGCGGACTTGTTGTAAATTGTGAGGGTCAGATAGTGATTGAAGATTAGGGCTAGAATGGATGTTGTTTTGTGGCGTAATGATGAGGAGCTCTGTTTTGTTGGTATTTATTGCCAAGGAGTTTTCAGTGAGTAGATTCTTTATTTCCGCAAGTGCGGTATCCCAGGTTTTGAGAGCATTGGGTAGGGCGTCATTGATAGGGATCAGGATCTGTACATCATCTGCATATATGAAGTGCGGAAGACCCAGTTTCATCAACAGTCGACAGACAGGAGTGAAGTATATATTGAAAAGTGTTGAAGAGAGAAAGGATCCTTGGGGTACTCCTTGTAGCAGATTTCTGGGTTTGGATTCATGTTGGCCAATTCTTACACTGTATTTCCTGTCATTCAGAAAAGATTTGAGCCAACATAGTGCAGTGCCAGTAATGCCAATTTGTGTGAGGCGAGTAATGAGGGTATTGTGGTTGACAGTGTCAAATGCCGAGGAAATGTCCAGCAGGGCAAGTATATAAGAGTGACCAGTGTCTAATGTTTTTAGAATTGAATCGGAGAGTGCTAAGAGAAGGGTTTCGGTACTATGGTACTTACGGAATCCATATTGGGATATTTTGCCGGTTGTTGACTGCCAACCTTTCTGATTGAGCTTCTTTTTCCCCACTGGGAAAAAGTGGAAGGTGGAGTCATCTCTGGCACCTACTCAGTACTTTTTTCATTTTTAAAGAAAACTACCACTGTCTGTGTGTATTTGCATTTTCTGTTGATAAGCAAGCTGAGGAGAGAGAAGGGAGAGGAAAGATCGCTTTCTGAGTGGAGAACTACTTGCCTGCATGCCCTGCTTCCGGGGGTGATTCTGAACCTCGACGGTGCAGAGAGAGAGAACCGAGTGCAGTGGGTGGAGCCCCGGACTGGAAAGAGGAAGCAGCTGCCTATAAGATCATGCTGTAAGTGACCAGAAGCGAGAGAGAAGGGAGAGGAAAGATTGCTTTCTGAGTGGAGAACTACTTGCCTGCAAGCCCTGCTTCCGGGGGTGATTCTGAACCTCGACAGTGCAGAGAGAGAGAACCGAGTGCAGTGGGCGGAGCCCCGGACCGGAAGGAGGAAGCAGCTACCTATAAGATCGTGCTGTAAGTGACCAGAAGCGAGAGAGAAGGGAGAGGAAAGATCGCTTTCTGAGTGGAGAACTACTTGCCTGCAAGCCCTGCTTCCGGGGGTGATTCTGAACCTCGACGGTGCAGAGAGAGAGAACCGAGTGCAGTGGGCGGAGCCCCGGACCGGAAGGACCGGAAGGAGGAAGCAGCTGCCTATAAGATCAAATGGTAAGCGGCGCGCAGCAGAGCCGGCACGCTGCTGAAGCATCATCAGACTTTGCCGGACTTCGCCGGATGTAGCCACTGCTACTGCTTCAGGTACTCATTATCTAAATTAATTTGACTTCGATCCTCTCCTTACTGCTTCTCTCTAGATTTGAGTGGTAATATTGAGACCTATGTGAAAGCCTGTTGGATAGAATATACAACATGCCGGCTAAGAGGAAGGGGAAAGTCAGGATTTTCCCTGCCCTACCTGCCCCATTAGCATCGCTTATTCAACAGGCAATCACAAATTTTATGGTCTCACCTATCCCACAATCTCAGAGGACCAAGGAACCTGGTGAACTGGGCAGTGTGGGAGGACTTCCCATCTCTGCAGAGGAGGCTTCTCTAAGTCCCAATGCTGGACTTCCCCCAGTTCAAAGGAAAGCTGGACAAGGCAGTGAATTAGTCCCAAATGAGATCAGTGTTCATCAGGATACAGCAGGAAGGATTTCAAGTCCTGCTGCAGCCCAGGTGGAACCAAGGACTGCTTTCGATGCTGCTACTGTACCTAGCAGTAAGAAAGTTGAACTGCCTGTCCGACCTGAACTGGTAACATTGGATTCGATCTGGGAAATGATGGCAGCGATGTCTGTTAATATCAAAGACTTAGAAGGGAAAATGGATATGTATAATTTAAGGTATTCCCAGGACCCTGTCCAAATTCAAGAACATATCAAAAGATCTGATGAAAGAATTACCAATTTAGAAAAAAATGGAGTTAAAAATCAGGAATTTAATGTTGCAGTTGTCAAGGATAGAGAACAAATTGCAAATAGATTAGAAGCCCTAGAGAACAATGCCAAGCGCTTTAATGTTCGTATTATAAATTTTCCTAGAGTGACAGGAGAGACTCCCCTAGTCACTCTGACAAATTTTTTCCAAGAGGCGCTTGGCATTGCTCCAGGGGAAGCACCTGTTGTGAATAACTGTTATTTTCTTCCAAAGTCAACCAGGATAAGGAATATATCTCAAGAGATGTTTCAGGGAGATCTTACGCGATTTCTTGAAGATTCCAATGCAAAAGTAATAGACTGGGTCATTTTGCTAGTTACTTTTTTTTCTGTAAATGATCTGAATAAGATCATGAAAAAGTATTTTAACAGGTTCCCCATTTTATATTTGGAGAAACCTGTAAAAATTTTTCCTGATTTAGCAGTGGCAACACAGCAAAGGCGAAAGGTATTTTTATCCCTTCACCAGGAGGTGCTGTCATTGGGTTTTACATACAAATTACGGTTCCCCTGTAAGTGTTATATAAGTAAGCAGGAAGAGTCATATATTTTTTTCACCCCAGATCAACTTAAGCTGTTTCTTGACCAAAAGAGAGAACAACATCCTCCAACATCTTCCCCGATAGACCAAACGGGGTAAATAATTAAAAAGGGATAGACATTTGCCACTCATGTTTTGATTAGCTTATTTAGTTTTTCTTTTTTTGTGTCTCCCGTGTATTGCAGCTAGAGATGTAAGCACCTCTCCATTTGTAATGACACTGAATAGGTAGGAGTTCAATTAAGGAATGTTCAGTTAAACTTATGTATAAATTGATTGTTGATCTCCATCTTATGTATTTCCTTAATACAATGTAAGATAATTGTATTTGAAAAATGATAAATAAAGAATTAAAAAAAAAAAAAAAAGCAAGCTGAATTAGCCATGATATTTGGGTGACGTCATCGACGGTGCTCTTACGCACGTTCTATCTCCAAGACAGAGCTTTGCTTTGCTGCATCATTGTGGCACTTCCCATGTACTGCATGTCATTGTGCATTCAAACAACAGCCGATGTTCTAAATTAAATAAAATAACCCCATAATGTGAATGTAAAAAAATATATAAGCAATATAAAATCTGATTATGGGGGTCATTTTCCAAGGAGTTACCACGGGTGATAATTCATGCTAACAGCCGTTAACACAATTTTTTATTTTGTATTCAGGGGGTGGAGCAAATGTAAAGTAGGGAGGATTTATTGTGTGCCACAAAGTTAGTGCAGCCAATAACTACACCTCTTTCATGAGAATATGAGAGAGAGAGAGAGAGAGAGAGAGAGAGAGAGAGAGAGAGAGAGACTTGCTATTGTGCCTCCTCCCTAGACAGGTATTTGTATCCCTATGGGAGACCCACCTAGTAACTCGAGGTGAGGGTTAAGTATTAGTGTAGGGGGGTAGGGGCCACTTTGACATTCAACGTGAGATGTACGAACAGAACAGTGGTCTCTTGTGAAGATTTGCTGGCCTTCGGAGTGAGGAAACTCACCCCAAGATGAGATTTGTGCAATGTTCTCTCCACCTAGCTTGTTGTTACCCAGGTAGAGAGTCCATCAAGCTAGGTGGAGAGAACACTGCACAAATCTCATCTTGGGGTGAGTTTCCTCACTCCGAAGGTCAGCAAATCTTCACAAGAGACCACTGTTCTGTTCGTACATCTCACGTTGAATGTCAAAGTGGCCCCTACCCCCCTACACTAATACTTAACCCTCACTTCAAGTTACTAGGTGGGTCTCCCATAGGGATACAAATACCTGTCTAGGGAGGAGGCACTATAGCAAGGTTCTCTCTCTCTCTCTCTCTCTCTCTGAACTGTGATATATACTGGCAATGTCACCCAAATTGGACTAATAGTGCAACTTGTGATAACAGCATTTTGCATAGCTGATATCGCAATTTGCGATACACATGCTTATTAGCATAAGGTACACCCTTTTTTGGCATCACATGCGATATTGGAAAATGAGGCCCTATATTTGAAACCTAAGTTGAAATCCACTAAAAATTATTTATAGCCATATGGACATTACTGTAATAGCTAATTAACTTTTACCCGTGCATATAGAGCAATGTACTTTCTAAAATTGTACTATATTTCCCGCTAAAAATATGTGTGCCAATTTAAACTTGAACTAAACAATTTATAACAAATATCAGCTCACTGAAAGTATGCTATTACAAACGATACTTAGAGAAGATTAAACAACCCACGTCTGTGCGGACAGCAATATAATTGTGAATATAAACCGTGGTATTAAAAATCATGCTGATCCAGACATTTAAAACTGAACATTTTTAGCAAAGAATGAATTAAAAATGCCAACAATCCTTACCGGGATATAAATGTAAATTGCACAGAGCGCTGGCGGCGCTAATATAAAAATTATAGACTAAGTTATCTAAGGTAAATGGGCTTACCAATATCAACCGGACTGTAGTAATATTCTCAATGCATTCAAAGTACACGGTGTATACCCAGCTTATACGAAAGGAAAAATGACTGATTGTGAGAATGTATTTAAACTTATAATTGGTGCGAAAATGACTTGTCAATCAACTACGAATGGGCGGAGCAAAGATTTTGTAGGGTCAAATAACAGTATAAAATCGAAAAAAAATTAATTAAAGATAAAATTATAAAAACACAAATCTACAGGTAAGAGCAAATATTGCAACTTAAGGGGTTTTTTTTTAATTTTAAATTTTTTATAAAGAGTGTCAATCAACTACAAATGGGTGGAGCCTAACTTCTGTGTTTTTTGGGGATGACATGTCAATAAACTACCAGTGGGTGGAGCATAACTACGTGTTGTACAGCTTATGAACATTGAAGAAGTGGATGAAAGTAAAAATATCCGTGGAGAAACCTAATAAAAATGAGACAGGTTGCAAACTGATAAAACAGATCACTGATGGCCTTTAAATTCCAAATAAAATTAAAAAAAACAATTAAAAAAATAATAAAAAATAAAAAAGGCTCTAAGGAATAAAAAATCTATATAAAAATTTAAAACAAAATACTCTGCGATGAACTCCATGGTAAGAACAACCTGTAAGCATTAACAGTGATAAAATGCTTAAAAGTGTATCATAGAAAAACAGAAAAATCAATCTATAAGTTTAAACCATGTGGTGCCATGGTTTTAAAATCATAAATAAATTTCTGTTCTTGCTGTAATAACATTTTATCTAAGTCACCTCCTCTCCAGTGCATCAAAGGTTTTTTTATTCCTTAGAGAAGGGCAACCAAAATGATAAAGGGGATGGAACAGCTCCCCTATGAGGAAAGGCTGAAGAGGTTAGGGCTTTTCAGCTTGGAGAAGAGACGGCTGAGGGGGGATATAATAGAGGTCTTTAAGATCATGAGAGGTCTTGAACGAGTAGATGTGACTAGGTTATTTACACTTTCGAATAATAGAAGGACTAGGGGGCATTCCATGAAGTAAGCAAGTAGCACATTTAAGACTAGTCGGAGAAAATTCTTTTTCACTCAACGCACAATAAATCTCTGGAATTTGTTGCCAGAGGATGTGGTTAGTGCAGTTAGTGTAGCTGGGTTCAAAAAAGGTTTGGATAAGTTCTTGGAAGAGAAGTCCATTAACTGCTATTAATCAAGTTTACTTAGGGAATAACCACTGCTATTAATTGCATCAGTGCATCAGTAGCATGGGATCTTCTAGGTGTTTGGGTAATAGCCAGGTTCTTGTGGCCTGGTTTGGCCTCTGTTGGAAACAGGATGCTGGGCTTGATGGACCCTTGGTCTGACCCAGCATGGCAATTCCTTATGTTCTTATGTTCTTATGTTCTAATAGATACGTGCGTAGCCGCGCATATCCATTAAAATCCGAGGTCAGCGCGCGCAAGGCTGCCAAAAATCGGCAGCCTGCGTGCGCCGAGCCACGCAGCCTGCCTCCGTTCCCACCGAGGCCGCTCCGAAATCGGAGCGGCCTCGGAGGGAACTTTCCTTCACCCTCCCCCCACCTTCCCCGCCCTTCCCCTACCAAACTCCCCCCCCCCCACCTCTATCACGGTCTGCTCTTGTCCAGATTGTTCCATGTTCCATGTTCTTGATGTTCTTGGTCTTGTTCCTCGTTGGAGCTCCTTCGTCGCATGTTCCTTGTACAGATGTCCTGATGTTCCTCGTCCAGAAGTCCTGATATTCCGTGTTCCAGATGTCCCTGATGTCCCCAGTCCAGTAGTTCCTGATGTTCCATGCTCCATGTTCCAGACGTCCCTGATGTTCCGTGTTCCAGTCCTGGTCCTGATGTCCTCACCTTCGGCTCATGCTTGCCCACCTTTCCTGGCATGCCACCATCGAGGTCCATGACCAGCCCATAGGGGGCTGTGTAGGGCACTTCATGGCACAAGGCCTGTCTTCATGTCTGCAGCGCAAGTCTCCAGAAGGCCCTTGTTTTTAATGCCGAGGTCTGTACCTGAAATTCGAGTTCCAAGTCTTGAATCCTGAGTCTTGAACCTTGTCCCTGTCTTCAGAGTACCTATATCTAGTAAATTCCAGATATGAAGCAAGGAATTTAAGAACAATATACATGTGTATGTATGCATATGAGGTTAAATCACAAAAATATAAGATTATTGCTAGTATATCTTAAAAGGTTCTGTGGATTAACCTTATTAATTTGCTCTAACCCAGGGTTAAGACACACACCAAGAGAAGAACTATATTTATATAGTTTCAACATATATAATTATATAATAATTATATAATAAAAGTGTTGAAACTATATAAATATATATTCAAATGTACTTCTTACAAATCCTGGAATGGGATCATGTTATATAATTGGATTTTATCATCTTAGTGAATCCATTGCATAAAGAATGAATTACTTTATGGGACAGCATTTTCTATTTTTAAATTTTATGGTATCAAAGAGATTTTGAATTCATATGCTGCCCTCTTTAAGGATGGTAGTTCTGACAGAGGATGTTCACCCTGCTTTCTTCCATGCCCAAGATGTGGCCAGAACCTGCTTCGCTTCAGCGTGGTCCGTGACCAGCCACAGGCGACTGTGTAGGGCATGCCTCGGTGCAGGCCGCTCCTGAATCTTCGACATGTTTCCAGTTCCAAGTTCCACTGCTTCACCTAGAGTCTGCTTCGCTTCTGGCGTGGTCCATGACCAGCCATAGGCGGCTGTGTAGGGCACTCTGCATTGCAGTACTCACCCAGTAATAATGCCTGAATCCTGAATCCTTGCCTGAGACTTCCAAGTTCCTGAATCCTCATCTGAGTCTTCCCAGTATCCTGAGTCTTCCAAGTATCCTGAGTCTTCATCTGAGTCTTCCAAGTACCCTGAGTCTCCTAAGTTCCAAGTTCCTTGTCTCGTCTTGTTCCTGCCCTCAGCCTCTGTCTGGCCTCACACACTCGTTGTTCCCTAGTGGTGGGTCCGGATGGGCTACCGAGTGGTCGGAGTGCTATTCCTGAGACCAGCATTGTGTTGCTGGGTCTCACTGGTGTGTGTAGGTCCAGTGGAGGGCTGAGCCTGCCTTGTTCCAGTCCCTGATGTTCCTTGCCTAGTTTCCAGTCCAGACTTGTTCTTGCTCCACCCGTGCCTGTACACACTCACCTCCCACGGTGTGTCTTGGGGATCCTCTCTGAGCCGTGCCATGGCCCAAGGGCTCACAATCTCCAAGGAGCAGGCAACCGTGCCTCCACTTTTGTAACAGGATTCAAAGGCCCTGTGGCTGTAACAGACATCTCTCAAGCTGGTCCTTCCCTTCATTCAGAGGAATGATTGGATGTGTTCTTTGGATGTCAAAGATGCCTACACCCATATTTCAATTCACCCTTCCTGCTGGAGGTGCCTGTGCTTCCAGGTGGCTTCAAAGCACTTCCAATACAAAGTTTTTCCCTTTGGCCTTTCCTCAGCTCCCAGAGTTTTCACCAAATGTATGGCTGTGGCAGTGGCTCACCTATGGCACATTGGAATCTGAATATTTCCCTATCAGGATGATTGACTGATAGTTTCCCCTAACCAATTATCCCTACGACAGCATCTGGAAGCAACGATCACTTGTCTGGAGGCTCTAGGATTCCTCATCACTACGAGAAGTTAGTATTCAAACTGACCCATGTACTATTGTTCATAGGAGCCAGCATAGACTCTGTCCAGTCTTGTGCTTTCCTTCCCCAGGAGAAGATTGAACAGATTCATCATCAGTGTACAGAATTGCTCCACCGATTGTTACTGTACATCAGATCCTTATACTCCTGGGACACATGGCAGCGGCCATCCATGTAGTTTCTCACACTCGCCTTCATATGTGATGTGTTCAGTGGGGCTTGAAGTCTCAATGGCTCAATATTCCCAACCAATTTCAACAAAAGTAACCTTGTCAGACTCCATGCGAAAAGAAATTTATTTGTGGTTGAATCCGGAAGTCCTAACCATGGGATCTCCTCTTCACAAGCCCCCTCCCCCTCACAGCCTTGTTCTTACCACGGACAAATCTACACAGGGTTGGGGAGCTCATCCGCTATACTACAAGATTCAAGGCCCATGGTCATGGGAGGAACAGTCCTACCAAATCAATCTACTAGATCTCAGAGCCATGAGATACTCTCTGATGGTCTTCATTCATTTTCTGCGGGGCCAGGTGCTTATAATTCACATGGACAATCAGATGACCATGTCCAATGTGAACATGCAGGGGGGCCTGTGTTCCTGGCTTCTTTGCAGAGAGGCAGTATGGATCTGGGAGTGGGCCCTTGACAACTCAATGATCCCAAAGGCCACATATTTACCCAGGATAGAGAACACATTAGCAGACCACCTAAGCAGAGTTTTTCATCCTCACAAGTGGTCTCTCAACCAGTCCATGGCTGATGGAATCTTCCTACAGTGGGGTTGACCTGGGTTGGATCTTTCCACCACCAAACAAAATCAGAAGGTACCACAGTTCTGTTCCGTTCGTCCCAGCCATCTCAGGAAGTCATAGGATGCCTTTCTCATGTCTTGGTCGACAGGCCTCCTTTATGCATTTCCCTGATTCCTCTCATCACAAGAACAGTTCAGAAGATGATCCGGGACAGGGCTCGTATGATATTCATAGCACACAAGTGGCTGAAGCAACCCTTGTTTACGTATCTGGTGCAGTATTCCAAGAGCTGTCCAATAAATCTTGGTCAAGACCCAGATCTCTTGACTCAAGAGGAGGGCTCCTTTCTTCACCCTCTCCCCTCCATTTGATTGCCTGGAGTTTGAATGGGAGGTCTTGCAGGGCTCAACTCTCTCAGTGGATAGTCAATGAATTATTATAGCAGCGAGGAAACCATCAACCAGACGTAGCTATTCCTTCAAATGGAGATGGTATGCCAAATGGGGTCAGGATCCCCACATTAGCCCCTTTTCATCATCAGCCAGAGAGATTCTTGATTACTTATTTCATCTCTAAGAATCTGGCTTAGCTACATTGTACATAAGGGTTCATTTAAGCACTATAGCTGCTTATCATGAAAGAGACAGAGATTCCTCAGTGGCTTCCCATCCCTTGGTATCTCATTTCATGAGAGGCCTTTTTTACCTTCATCCTCTCGTCAGGAAACCTCCAGTGCCCTGGGATTTGAACACAGTTTTGTCTGCTCTAATGAAGGATCCCTTCGATACGTAGCTCTGAATTTCCTCACTTGGAAGGTGATTCTTCTTGTGGCAATAACCTCGGCCCGATGAGTGAATGAGCTCCAAGCCTTGGTACACTTCTCGCTCTACTTAAAATTTTATCACGACAAGGTAGTGCTCAGGACATATCCTAAATTCCTACCAAAAGTAGTGTCAGCTTTCCACATCAATCAAGCAATATCTTTCCTAAACCACATAAGAATAAACTGTGGAGTCTTCGCCATTTTTTGGACTGCAAGAGACTGTTGGCTTACTATAAACAAAGGACACAGCCTCACTGGCGCTCGTCAAAGTTATTCATCTCATTCAATCCTAATTCACTGGGAGTAGCAGTATCCAAGAGAATAATCTCCCACTGGATCACAAATGGTATTCAGTTCTGCCATAAGTCAGCACATTCACCCTTAGCAGGATCTGTCACAGCTCATCAGGTACAAGACACAGCATCCTCCATTGCACATCTTTGGAACATGCCGATTAAAGAGTAGAGTGGCTACTTGGTCATCAGTCCATACGTTCAACTGTCACTACTGCCTAGACCAACTGGTGGCTTCAGATAGCAGGTTGGGGCATGCAGTTCTGTCAAGTGTTGTTAGCCAGTAAGATATGTCCACTGGGGGAGTAGGGTAACAAAAACAAAAAAAAAGAAAAAGACAGGAAGAAAATCGCAGAGAAGTGAAAAAGGAGCTGAAAGGGTGTCTTGATAACATGTGAGGTTTCCCTCATCTTTCATCCTTCCATTCAAAACATTTTTTATTTTGTAACCCAAAGCTCGGGACTTCCAAATAGCATGGCTAATTCAACCTGCTTATCAACAGAAAAAATCAAGTTTGCTTACCATAAATGGTATTTTCTGTAGATAGCAGGATGAATTAGCCATGGGGACCCTCCCTCCTCCCCGGACATGCCTTTCTACTTCTTTCTTACCACAGTGCTGCCATCTACCTTTACTACTAACTGAGGAGACCAATGTCACACTGTGTGCGGGAAGTACTGCGCAGGCACAGCAGAGCAAAGCTCTGTCTTGGAGCGAGAATGTCCGTGAGACCACCGTCGATGATGACAACCAAATAGCATGGTTAATTCATCCTGCTATCTACAGAAAACGCCATTTACGGTAAGCAAATTTGTTTTTCATTGCATATAAGGAACCATTGCCACAAAACATTTAAGCACAATCTTAAAACATGGCTGTTCAAACTAGCGTATCCTGACTAATAAACTGACTCCCCACATAGATTCGACATCACCGTCCATTTGACCACCTACCAACCGCTCATTTGACCCTCTCACCTTCTTTTTTTCTCTCCCTACCCCATCTGACCCTCTCCCCACCCTTCTGACCCTCGCCCATTCTACACCCCCCACCCTCTCCTTCCCCCCCTTCTTTACTCTAGGTTCCCTCCTCTTCTTCCCCCCCAATCATCCTTATTGCTTATTTAACCTACTTGTTAATATCAACTTGTACATTTGTATATATTTCTCGTATTATTCTCCCCTGCCCTTGTTAATCCCTACCTGTTAATGTTATTATTGTAAAGCCTGTTGCTAATTTATGTTACATTGTGAACCGAGGTGATGTTTTGCAAACGTGCCTCGGTATATAAGAAACCTCTAAATAAATAAAATAAATAAAATATAAACAGGATAATAAAATACAATATGCTAGCCATAGTGTTGACTCTGTGGACCCTTGGGCCGATCGGAACCGATGGAAAGAGACTGAGAGGGTTCTCAGCAGTGATGCCGATCGGAAGGCGGCAGAAGTGGACTCGAGGATGGCTGGCTGAAGGAACCACAGAAGGCCCTATGCGACCAAGGGCTTGGCAGGAATTGGAGAGAAGGTGAGACTGGCCTGGTGGTAGAAGATCTTCGCCCTGGAGACCGGTACTCCCCCGAGAGGAGCTCATAAGAGTCCGGCCGCTGGGACTTAGGAGATTCACCCTGGAAGCCGGTGTCGCCCCAGGAGGAGCCCGTAGGGACCCGGCCGCTGGGACTTAGGAGATACCTCGGAGACGGAGTCCTGAAGAAGTCCAAGGTCGAGAGTCAGAGGGACGTCGCTCACCAGGCCGAGTCGAGTACCAGAGAATCACCGCTAGCCAAGCCGAGTCAGGAGCCAGAGAGTCGTTGAAAGCCAAACCGAGTCAGGAACCAGAGCGTCGTCGAAAGCCAAACCAAGTCAGGAACCAGAGAGTCGTCGAAAGCCAAGTCCGAGTCAGGAACCAGAGGATCAGAAGACAAGCAGGAACTCAGCAACTGGGAGCAGGAAGAACCTGGGAACCTCGTTGCAAGGCAGGGAGTGAAGGAACTGCAGGGCTTAAGTAGCCCTGCAGCGTCTGACGTCACCAGCTGATCCTGGCCTGTTCCCGCGCTGGCCCCTTTAAATCCTGAGGCTCAGCGCGCGCGCGGCTAGGGGGCGGGGCCAGCCACGGGAGGACGCCAGCTGCTGCTACGGCGCGGCAGCGCCGTACTCGGGGCCTGCACGGCCCGAGGGGAGCTCGAACCAGGCCGGGACCGGGTCGTAGGTAGGTGGCGGTTCCGGGGCCGACCCGGAATCGCAACAGTACCCCCTCTCCTGTGCCCCCTTACCGGGGGCCTCGGCCGATCGGGGTGACTCAGATGGAACTGGTGGAGGAGGTCTTTATCCAGGACGTGGGAGGAGGGTTCCCACGAGTTCTCCTCGGGACCGTATCCCTCCCAAGAGAGAAGATATTCCCAGCGACGTCGACGGAACCGAACATCCAACACCTCCTTTACCGTGTACGTGGCCCCAGGGTCCGAAGCGACATCAGTGGGTTCTGGAGGTAGAGGTCGAAAGCGAGAGAGGACCACAGGCTTGAGGAGGGAGACATGGAAGACGTCATGTATCCGAAGGGTCGATGGAAGACGTAGGCGGTAGGAAACTGCTCCAACCCGCTCGGCTACCCGGAAGGATCCAATGTACCGGGGCGCTAGCCTCATGGAAGGAGTCCGAAGCTGGATGTTCTTGGTACTGAGCCATACCTTAGATCTGGGCAGAAACACTGGGGCGGGCCGCCGAGACCTATCCGCGTAAGCCTTGAACCGGGCGGCGGTACGGTGAAGCTTTTCTTGAGTGGCTTGCCAAAGGTTGTGAATTTGGCTGGCCGTCAGTTGCGCCGCTGGTGAAGAGACTGGTATTGGTAATGGTAGAGGAGGTTTGGGAACCTTCCCATAAACCAACTGGAAAGGGGACTGCAACGTGGCGGAGTGTCGATGGCGATTATAAGAGAACTCAGCCCAGGGTAGGAGGGCGACCCAGTTGTCCTGCAGCTCCCCTACAAAGGCTCGGAGGAATGCCTTCAGAGTTCGATTTGTGCGTTCAACTTGACCGTTGCCCTGAGGATGAAATGCCGTGGTTAGGTCTAGCTGGACCCCAAATTTCTTGCAGAGAGCCCTCCAGTACTTTGCCGTGAATTGGGGACCCCGGTCCGAGGCAATATGTAGAGGAAGGCCATGCAGTCGGAAGACATGGTGAACAAAAAGCTCAGCCAGTTCAGAGGCGGAGGGCAGCTTGGCTAAGGGCACAAAATGGGCCATCTTCGAGAATCGGTCGACCGTGACCCAAATCACGGTCCTCCCATCGGACGGGGCCAGTTCCACTATGAAATCCGTAGATATGTGCGTCCACGGTTCCGTGGGAATGGGAAGCGGTTGCAGGAGACCCCATGGACGGCCTGGTAATGGTTTCTGCTGCGCGCACGTGGGACAAGACTGTACATATAGGCGAACATCCTCCTTCACCCGTGGCCACCAATAGAATTCTGTTAGTAGTTCAAGAGTCCGGGCAATCCCGGGATGGCCGGCCATCAGGGAGTCGTGTGCCCATGCTAGGACCCTCTTTCTCGAGCGTGCGGGGACTACCGTCTTCCCCGCTGGTGCAAGTTCGGTGGCAGCCAATTGAACTTTAGCAGGATCCAGAATGTATTGAGGGGTTTCAGAGGTATCCTCAATCTCAGTGGTGCGTGAGAGGGCGTCTGCCCTAACATTCTTGGCCGCCGGTCGGTACCGAAGGGAAAAATTGAACCGGCTGAAAAAGAGGGACCAGCGTGCCTGCCGGGGATTGAGCCTCTGCGCATGGGATAAATATTCCAAATTTTTGTGATCCGTGTAAACTATGATTGGATGTTGGGCCCCCTCCAGCCACTGGCGCCACTCTTCAAAGGCTAGCTTGATGGCAAGTAGTTCTTTGTCCCCGATCCCGTAATTCTTCTCGGTAGGCGAGAACTTTCGGGAGAAGTAGGAACATGGCCGAGCTTTACCGTCCTTGGAGATCTGGGACAGGACGGCCCCAACGGCCACATTGGAGGCATCCACCTCCACTATGAATGGGCGTACGGGATCCGGGTGTCGGAGGCAGGTGTCCTGCAGGACAGCCTCCTTAAGGTCCTGGAAGGCCTGTAGGGCGGTCGGAGTCCATTTACGTGCATCGGCACCCTTGCGCGTGAGAGCTGTTAGGGGCGCCACCAGGGTGGAATAATGCGGGATAAAGTGGCGGTAGAAGTTGGCGAAGCCTAAAAAACGCTGAAGCGCTTTTACTCCCACCGGTTGTGGCCAGTTCCGGATAGCAGCGACTTTATCGGGATCCATGCGGAAGCCGGTAGAGGAAACGATGTACCCTAGGAAGTGCAAAGATTCCTCCTCGAACTGACATTTCTCTAGCTTGGCATACAATCGGTTCTCTCTTAGCTTTAGCAAAACCTGGCGAACATGTTGACGATGTTCCTCAAGGTCCCGGGAGTATATTAACACATCGTCCAGGTAGACGATGACTGAGGTGTACAGGAAGTCGCGAAGCACCTCGTTCATTAGATTTTGAAACACGGCTGGGGCGTTACAGAGACCAAATGGCATGACGAGGTATTCATAATGACCGTCCCTGGTATTAAAAGCGGTCTTCCACTCGTCTCCCGGTCGGATCCGTACGAGGTTATATGCCCCTCTAAGGTCCAGCTTGGTGAAGATGCGGGCCCCTTGCAGACAATCCAGGAGTTCCGGGATCAGGGGCAACGGATAGCGGTCTCGTCGGGTGATCTGGTTCAGGCCCCGGTAGTCAATACAGGGCCGAAGAGACCCATCCTTCTTGGCCACGAAGAAGAAGCCGGCCCCCGCCGGGGAGTTGGATGGTCTTATAAACCCTCGGTCCAAATTCTCCTTAATGTAGGCCGACATGGCCTTGGTTTCCGGCAGAGACAGAGGGTAAACTCTACCGCGAGGTGGCGTGGTATCCGGAAGCAGATCAATCGCGCAATCAAAGGGCCGATGCTCAGGTAGTAGTTCAGCCTTCTCCTTAGAGAAGACATCCCGGAAGGCTTGGTACGGTGGTGGCACCGTTAACGGGGCTGCCAGGAGCGGAAGCGTCTGGAGTGAATGAGCAGGAAGACAGCGATGGAAGCATGCCGGCCCCCATGAGGTGATCTGAAGCGAGTCCCAGTTTATTACTGGAGAATGTCTCCTCAGCCAGGGCAGTCCTAAGATGAGCGGGTGAATGGATTTGTCAAGGATGAGAAAAGAGATCTCCTCCCTATGAAGAAGCCCGACCTGAAGCTGGAGAAGATGCGTACGGGTGGTAATGGTCCCCGGGAGAGGAATCCCCTGGATGGAGGATACCCGCAAAGGTGGTTCCTGAGGCAAGACCTCGAGCTGCAGCTGTTGTACTAGATCTCGGAGGATAAAATTCCCCCCGGACCCGGAGTCGAGCAGTGCCAAGGTATCGAATCCTCCTCCTGGGAGACAGAGTTTCACCGGGACGGTACATGGGGAGTCCGGAGAGGTACTGCCTAGAATCAACTCCCCACTAGACTCTAGGTTCGGGCGTTTCCCGGACGTTCAATGCAGCGAGCCAGAAAGTGCCCCTTACCACCACAGTAGAGACATAACCCCTGCGAGCGTCGACGCCTCCGTTCCTCGGCAGAGAGAGGACCCCGGCCCAATTGCATGGGTTCTTCAGGTGGAAGGGCAGCTGCTGCAGGTGGTGAGGCTCGGACCCGAGGTGGCGTGGTTCGATGAGTGGCCTGCCCCTGGACGGACCTTCGATCCCGGAAGCGGCGCTGGATGCGTCGGTCAACTCGTCCAGCCAGCTCTATGAGCTCTTGGATATCATCCGGAAGGTCCCGGGCCGCGAGCTCGTCCTGGAGCCGTGGAGAAAGGCCCTCCAGGAAAATTCCATGTAGGCTGTCCTCCCCCCAGGCCAGTTCGGAGGCTAGGGTCTGGAACTCCATAGCATATTCCTCTAGGAGGCGATTGCCTTGTCTCAGCTGGAGCAATTCTGAGGCAGCCGTGGAAGCGCGAGAAGGTTCATCAAAAATTCTACGAAAAGCTTTGACGAACTGTACAAGATTATTCAGTCGGGAATCCTGGCGCTCCCAGAGGGAGGAGGCCCAAGCCAAGGGTCTCCCGTCAAGGAGGGAAATAATGTAGGTCGTCTTGACCCGGTCCGTGGAGAATTGCACAGGCAGAAGGTCGAAGCGGATATAGCATTGGTTGAGGAATCCCCGGCATGCCTTCGGATCTCCAGAATACCGGGGCGGTGATGGCATCTGTACCGGGACGGAGGAACCTGTATTGGCCTGAGACGAGGATGCCGCAGAACTGGCTGCGGAGGCCCCCTCAACCCGATCCGCCAGACGTTGAACTGTTGACATCAAGGTGTCGAGGCAGATCTGTTGCTGTTGCAGCTTCTGGGCTATGCCCGGAATAGCCTTGAGGCCGGCAAGGTCCGCCGGGTCCATGGCCTTGCAATCTGTTGACTCTGTGGACCCTTGGGCTGATCGGAACCGATGGAAAGAGACTGAGAGGGTTCTCAGCAGTGATGCCGATCGGAAGGCAGCAGAAGCGGACTCGAGGATGGCTGGCTGAAGGAACCACGGAAGGCCCTATGCGACCAAGGGCTTGGCAGGAATTGGAGAGAAGGTGAGACTGGCCTGGTGGAAGAAGATCTTCGCCCTGGAGACCGGTACTCCCCCGAGAGGAGCTCGTAAGAGTCCGGCCGCTGGGACTTAGGAGATTCACCCTGGAAGCCGGGGTCCCCCCAGGAGGAGCCCGTAGGGACCCGGCCGCTGAGACTTAGGAGATACCTCGGAGTCGGAGTCCTGAAGAAGTCCAAGGTCGAGAGTCAGAGGGACGTCGCTCACCAGGCCGAGTCGAGTACCAGAGAATCACCGCTAGCCAAGCCGAGTCAGGAGCCAGAGAGTCGTTGAAAGCCAAACCGAGTCAGGAACCAGAGCGTCGTCGAAAGCCAAACCGAGTCAGGAACCAGAGAGTCGTCGAAAGCCAAGTCCAAGTCAGGAACCAGAGGATCAGAAGACAAGCAGGAACTCAGCAACTGGGAGCAGGAAGAACCTGGGAACCTCGTTGCAAGGCAGGGAGTGAAGGAACTGCAGGGCTTAAGTAGCCCTGCAGCGTCTGACGTCACCAGCTGATCCTGGCCTGTTCCCGCGCTGGCCCCTTTAAATCCTGAGGCTCAGCGCGCGCGCGCGCGGCTAGGGGGCAGGGCCAGCCACGGGAGGACGCCGGCTGCTGCTACGGCGCGGCAGCGCCGTACTCTGGGCCTGCACGGCCCGAGGGGAGCTCGAACCAGGCCGGGACCGGGTCGTAGGTAGGTGGCGGTTCCGGGGCCGACCCGGAATCGCAACACATAGCGCATGGCTCAACACATGAATGAACATGCGTTTTGGACATGTGTCCGTAACCCCGGATGCAAAACGGTAGTTAGCATGTCCAAAATGCACATCCAATCAAGCGCATAGGTGATAGCACTCATAACAGGTAAATTCATGTTGATGAGGCTATTACCTATTTCCTCCCAATTAAAATAATAATTTGCACCCAACACGCACATTTTAACCCGCAATAATTAATACTTGCCCAGAGCAGGCATTAATTCTTGAGGAGTCCAAAAACATCATTGCGATATTAAGTCAAAGGAACTGAAATAGGAGAATTAAAAAAAAAAAAAACTGTGCCGGCAGTCAGGATAGGAAAAGAGTCACTCAATTAATGAGTGTCCATTTTCCTAACCTGTGACTGTGCACAAGTTAGGAAAATGAACCCTCATAAAATTGAGTGTCCATTTTCCTAACCAGCTGACAGATACCTCTCCTGGGCGCCCACAGCCGAGGAGGCACTAGGGGCGCACAATTTCCCCTAGCAGCTCCTTTTACTGCGGCACCGGATTTAAATATTAAATTAGGTGCTCAGGAGAGGTGGATCGGCGCGTGTTAAGGGAGCGGGAGCTCAATCATGAACGCCCATTTAACATGTGTCAATATTGCATTGGCCAGTAAATGTATTATTATAATATGTCTTTTTCTTATTCAGGCATTTGTTTAAATGGCCTCCTCAGGGTAGTGTCTCCACATGGGTTTGTTTTGCACATACCATAACAGTGGTATATTGGATATGATCTCAGTTTCTCAAATTTACTTTTAATGCCCTGCTTAATATTTGCATTGTGACAAGTCCTTTCTTTCTAAAGCTTATATTGTATAGTATATACATGCAACATATTGAGGTGCACTTGCATGTTCTTTTGGTGACTAAGGCAATTGGTACTGTTTCTGTATCTGTGCATTTTTCCTGATTTTGTCTCCTGTTGCTTGATGATCTCCTCTGTCTCTGTATATAGTACAGAATAATCACTTGGTACTATGTAGCTCTTTTAGTAATGCATTTCTTGTCCATTTCTCCTTTACTATTATGTCTGGTATTCTAGCATTATCATTTGGTTTGGGAATGCCCTTCTGTATAAACAAGCTAATGATCTGCCCTGGAGATTAGCATTGCACAGAGGCAGCATTCAATTGTATTTGTAAGAATAGTAGAAGCTTTATCATAAGATATCAATCAAGGCAACATAACACGGTGCAGCATAGACCATTCCACCAGCATAGAATAGAACTGGAGTATTTTGCTGTATGAATAGCATTCTTTCTTGCCAGTTCCCAATAAGAAACCCCAGTGTGTATAATCTGTGTGTGTGATGGGGAATTGCTGGTGATAGGTAAATGCCATTGCATCCTATCACTGTCACTAAACCAAGGTTGCAGTGGTGTGGTTGAGAGTCTGCCTTATTCCATGATAACAGCACCACCTTAATCAGCTTATGTCCCAGGATGCACAGCAGCAAATCTCTGGTCTAATGACATTCTGTTAAATGGACAAATTCCTTTGAAAGCTTGTCCTGCTCTGAAATCCAATTTAACTTGAGGTAGATCTAATTGGGGTAACCATGGCAACTAAACAGGGCAGTCTTTGAGGAGATGAGAGATGCATGGTAAGATTTGATAGATCCTGTTACTGCTTTTGGCTTTCTGTCAGTAATTTCAGAGGAAGTGCAGTGTCTGATGGGTGATGAGCCCCTGTTCTGTATGTCTAGCTGTCATGAAGCTGAGCCACCAACCATATCTCCCCCCTGTACAACCTTGATGCAGAGCTTGAATAAACAAACCTTTTGGTTTGAGGATTATTATAAGTATTTATACAACATTGCACTTTTACATTTCAGCACCATATATTTTCAAAGTCCTGAAGTGAGAAAGTTTTATTACTTTCTTTGCCTATGTGAATTTTTGGAAGACATGTGGGCTGGAAATTCATAAATTTTTATTTATTGATTGATTGATTTATTAGTCACCTGATGCCAGGCACTAGGCAATATACAGAGCATATACATCCATAATAATAAAACATAATATATCAAAATATTACATAGCTTACAAAATTATAAACGAAAGCCTTAATAAATTACAAACATTCTATATCCATGAGGGAAAGGCTTGGAGATGAAATTTAAGACCTGTGCACATGCACACATGTGCGCACATATGCCGGCTCATGCACATGGATGTGGCGATTTTATGACAATTGCGTGTATGTTATAAAATCAGCTATATGCACATAAGTGGGGGGAATTTTATAAGGGGTGGACACCGAGGCTATTTATCCTTTTCCCAGTTCACCCAGTGTAGGGAGAAGACTTCCTAACCCTCCTAGTTTTAAAGGCTCCTTTCTTCCCTGTTAGACCCAACCCTTAAAACCCCGCCTACTAGCCCTGATTTTATATTTTTTGATTTACACGCAGAAGTAATGCTATGCAGTGGGGACCCCGATGTGTGCTTGTATGCGTAAATATTTCCACACACATCTCTTGGTCTTCCTCCGACATATCCACACCCCGCCCACACCAAGCCCCTTTTTTGAATTTTTGGATTTATGCGCGTACTGGGAGATGCGCACATACATGGGTGCTTCTTAAAATCCATGTGGCATGCGCCAGCACGAAACACGCATGCATCTCCTGAGTTTGGCATGTGTAGGGCTTTTAAAATCCACCAAGTAAATAAGGCCCTCATTTACTAAGCATGTTTCCCATAGACACAGAAGAGGAGAAAAGCCTTAGTAAATCAGGCTCTAAGTTCTACCTTAGAGAATGGAGTGATTGTCCCATGCGCACATGGAGTATTAGTGGGATTTGAACATTGGCTTCATTGGTTCTTTCCCTACCGCTCTAACCACTAGGCTGCTTCATCCCTCCATTCATACTGGGTGTGCATCTGTGGTGTTAATGCAGTTTATCCACCTGGTCTGAAGCTACAGGCCATTGGTAAAAGCAAGTGGGTAAGCGGTGATGGGTGCAGGAAGGAATTTATAAACCAGCAGTAAGAACCAACTCTCTTTGTATATAGCCCTAGGGAAACCTTATCCCAAGCTGCTTCTGCCCTGAAGGAAGAAATTATTTAGTAGCTTATAGGGATGTGCATTCGGATTGACCGCATATGGAAAACGCAACTCAAATTTTTTTTTTAACTTAAAAAAAAGATGGGGCGTATACGAGCAGATTTCCGACATAAATGAACATAGATATGTCGGATACGGCGAATCGCCATGCGCGCGCTTTCTCGCCGCCATTACCTGCGACTCGAGCTCGGAGCCCCGGATTACCTGAAAATGGCGGCGCCCCTGCGGTAACCATGCCAACCTGTCTGACCCTGTCCTGTGAGTCTCAGTGACTCACAGGAAAGGGTGGGACAGGTCGGCATGGATACCGGAACGCAGCGAATCTGCGTTCACCTTTTCAGAGAAGCACTGAATGCAGCGAATCGCGCTGTCATTCCGTGCTTCTCTGAGGATTTCCTGACGAGCCAGCAGCACTATAAAAGCAGCAGCAGCACGAGGACTGACGGACATTTTCAGCGATTCAGTGGGGAGGTGGGATTGGGATCGTGCTGGGTGGGCTTAGGCAGGCTGAGGCAGAGAAGATAGCAGAACCCGATTTGATAGACAACACAGAACAGAACCAGATTTGATAGACAACACAGAACAGATTCTTTGTTAGGGAAAAAAAAAAAAGAACATTCTTATTGAGTGAGTCTGTACATTTTATCCTGGGCAGTGCCAGGCAGGGCTGGCAGTACTCTGCCTCATATTTGCTATTTTTAAACAGACTTAAAAGCATTCTCCTTGAGTGGTTCAGTGCTGGCTGGGCAGCAGTTCCAGGGCTGGGAGTACTCTGCCTCATATCTACTTTAGTTCTATGTGCACTGCAGTGCACACAGACAGACACATTCCGTGCATTGCCAGGCAGACAGTGAGGCAGTGGGCATTGTAAACAGAGTGAACATTGCCCTTCAGCGAGTCTGTTACATTTGCTATTTTTAAACAGACTTAAAAGCATTCTCCTTGAGTGGTTCAGTGCTGGGTGGGCACTGGGCAGCATTTCCAGGGCTGGGAGTACTCTGCCTCATATCTACTTTAGTTCTATGTGCACTGCAGTGCACACAGACAGACACATTCCGTGCATTGCCAGGCAGACAGTGAGGCAGTGGGCATTGTAAACAGAGTGAACATTGCCCTTCAGCGAGTCTGTTACATTTGCTATTTTTAAACAGACTTAAAAGCATTCTCCTTGAGTGGTTCAGTGCTGGGTGGGCACTGGGCAGCAGTTCCAGGGCTGGGAATACCCTGCCTCATATATACTTTAGTTCTATGTGCACTGCAGTGCACACAGACAGACACATTCCGTGCATTGCCAGGCAGACAGTGAGGCAGTGGGCATTGTAAACAGAGTGAACATTGCCCTTCAGCGAGTCTGTTACATTTGCTATTTTTAAACAGACTTAAAAGCATTCTCCTTGAGTGGTTCAGTGCTGGGTGGGCACTGGGCAGCAGTTCCAGGGCTGGGAGTACCCTGCCTCATATCTACTGAAAAGGAAGCTTGTTCTCTGTGCACTCACTGCACACACACAGACACATTCCGTGCATTGCCAGGCAGGCAGTGAGGCAGTGGGCATTGTAAACAGAGTGAACACATTCTCCTTCAGTGGTTCAGTGCTGGGTGGGCAGCAGTTCCAGTGCTGGGAGTACCCTGCCTCATATCTACTTTAGTTCTATGTGCACTGCAGTGCACACAGACAGACACATTCCGTGCATTGCCAGGCAGGCAGTGAGGCAGTGGGCATTGTAAACAGAGTGAACATTGCCCTTCAGCGAGTCTGTTACATTTGCTATTTTTAAACAGACTTAAAAGCATTCTCCTTGAGTGGTTCAGTGCTGGGTGGGCACTGGGCAGCAGTTCCAGGGCTGGGAGTACCCTGCCTCATATCTACTGAAAAGGAAGCTTGTTCTCTGTGCACTCACTGCACACACACAGACACATTCCGTGCATTGCCAGGCAGGCAGTGAGGCAGTGGGCATTGTAAACAGAGTGAACACATTCTCCTTCAGTGGTTCAGTGCTGGGTGGGCAGCAGTTCCAGTGCTGGGAGTACCCTGCCTCATATCTACTTTAGTTCTATGTGCACTGCAGTGCACACAGACAGACACATTCCGTGCATTGCCAGGCAGGCAGTGAGGCAGTGGGCATTGTAAACAGAGTGAACATTGCCCTTCAGCGAGTCTGTTACATTTGCTATTTTTAAACAGACTTAACCGCATTGTCCTTGAGTGGTTCAGTGCTGGGTGGGCAGCAGTTCCAGGGCTGGGAGTACCCTGCCTCATATCTACTGAAAAGGAAGCTTGTTCTCTGTGCACTCACTGCACACACACAGACACATTCCGTGCATTGCCAGGCAGGCAGTGAGGCAGTGGGCATTGTAAACAGAGTGAACACATTCTCCTTCAGTGGTTCAGTGCTGGGTGGGCAGCAGTTCCAGTGCTGGGAGTACCCTGCCTCATATCTACTTTAGTTCTATGTGCACTGCAGTGCACACAGACAGACACATTCCGTGCATTGCCAGGCAGGCAGTGAGGCAGTGGGCATTGTAAACAGAGTGAACATTGCCCTTCAGCGAGTCTGTTACATTTGCTATTTTTAAACAGACTTAAAAGCATTCTCCTTGAGTGGTTCAGTGCTGGGTGGGCACTGGGCAGCATTTCCAGGGCTGGGAGTACTCTGCCTCATATCTACTTTAGTTCTATGTGCACTGCAGTGCACACAGACAGACACATTCCGTGCATTGCCAGGCAGACAGTGAGGCAGTGGGCATTGTAAACAGAGTGAACATTGCCCTTCAGCGAGTCTGTTACATTTGCTATTTTTAAACAGACTTAAAAGCATTCTCCTTGAGTGGTTCAGTGCTGGGTGGGCACTGGGCAGCAGTTCCAGGGCTGGGAGTACCCTGCCTCATATATACTTTAGTTCTATGTGCACTGCAGTGCACACAGACAGACACATTCCGTGCATTGCCAGGCAGACAGTGAGGCAGTGGGCATTGTAAACAGAGTGAACATTGCCCTTCAGCGAGTCTGTTACATTTGCTATTTTTAAACAGACTTAAAAGCATTCTCCTTGAGTGGTTCAGTGCTGGGTGGGCACTGGGCAGCAGTTCCAGGGCTGGGAGTACCCTGCCTCATATCTACTTTAGTTCTATGTGCACTGCAGTGCACACAGACAGACACATTCCGTGCATTGCCAGGCAGACAGTGAGGCAGTGGGCATTGTAAACAGAGTGAACATTGCCCTTCAGCGAGTCTGTTACATTTGCTATTTTTAAACAGACTTAAAAGCATTCTCCTTGAGTGGTTCAGTGCTGGGTGGGCACTGGGCAGCAGTTCCAGGGCTGGGAGTACCCTGCCTCATATCTACTGAAAAGGAAGCTTGTTCTCTGTGCACTCACTGCACACACACAGACACATTCCGTGCATTGCCAGGCAGGCAGTGAGGCAGTGGGCATTGTAAACAGAGTGAACACATTCTCCTTCAGTGGTTCAGTGCTGGGTGGGCAGCAGTTCCAGTGCTGGGAGTACCCTGCCTCATATCTACTTTAGTTCTATGTGCACTGCAGTGCACACAGACAGACACATTCCGTGCATTGCCAGGCAGGCAGTGAGGCAGTGGGCATTGTAAACAGAGTGAACATTGCCCTTCAGCGAGTCTGTTACATTTGCTATTTTTAAACAGACTTAACCGCATTGTCCTTGAGTGGTTCAGTGCTGGGTGGGCAGCAGTTCCAGGGCTGGGAGTACCCTGCCTCATATCTACTGAAAAGGAAGCTTGTTCTCTGTGCACTCACTGCACACACACAGACAGACACATTCCGTGCATTGCCAGGCAGGCAGTGGGCATAAACAGAGTGAAGATTGGCCTTCAGCGAGTCTGTTCAATCTGCTATTTTTAAACAGACTTAACCGCATTGTCCTTGACTTGGTCCGTTCATTTTGTTATTTTAAACAGACTGAGCATTCTTCTTGAGTGGGTCTGTTAATTTAGTTATTTTAAACTGACCGAACATTATTATTGTGGGACAGTGGGCAGTGTTACCACTAGTACTCATTGACATTAAATCCATAATGTCAGGGAAAGGGAGATGCAAGCGACTTAGTGGGAATGGCAGCGGAGGCACCGCAAAAGACACCAGCGCAACACCACCAGTACAGGTAAAAAGGCAACTGTCGCAATCAAACGTCTTTGTAGGGGATGGCAGTTCCATGGCAAAAAAAAAGAAATCAGACCATGAAACTTTGCAATCGCCAGCACCTGTTTCTGGCACTGTAGTTTTGGAGGAGAGTGAAGAGGAGGCAGAGTCTAGCCAGACAAAAGTTACACACCCAAGAGCAGCCAGGGGACAGAAGTGTCCTGCAAAACTTTGCGGTGACAAGGTAGCGCTGGCACTGTTAGCTTCTGATTCAGAAGAAGAATCTTCTTGGATGGGATTCTCATCAGAACGGAAGATGTTATACCTGAGCAATCTTCGGTAGAATTGTCAGTTAGTCCTGTTTTAGCCTCCACCTCCAGAAATCTGCGGCAGGGGAGACATTCCACTGATATCGAGGAGGAGGAAGAGCTGTCAGAAGGGAGACAGAGGGTGACTGTTGCCCCCGCTGGCATTGCTTCGCCGGGTGCAGTGGGTGCACCACCCACACCCAGTAGTACCTCAACTCCAGTGCCACCATCCACCCCCAGGGCGGGAAAGAGAGGAGGATCACAAAAGAAATCTGCGATCTGGGCACATTTTAAAGTGACAGAAGACCCGCGTTATGCTCGGTGTAATTACTGTGCCAGGGATATTAGCAGAGGCAAGCAACTGGGACATCTGTCAAATTTTGGCATGGAGTATCATGTTAAGAGGCAACACCCAACAAGATTACTGCCATCTGGGGATGGTAGCATTTTCCGTCAGGGGACCCCTTCCCCTTCCAACCAGGGTGCAGTGGTAGGAAAGCAGCAGAGTCAGCCCACGCCCTCATACCCTTCTAGCAGTCAGGCGGCAGGCCAGAAACCCACTGACATGTGGGAGAAGCGACAATGCACCATGGAGGAAATGGGGTGGAGTGCGGTAACGCTATCCCGGGGTAGGAGGCAGGCAGCCGCAAAAGTAGTAACCAGGAGCATTGGGGAAATGATTGCCCTTGATGACCAGCCCCTGCAGTTAGTTGAGAATGTGGGTTTCAAACGTTTCTTGAAGGTCGTACTTCCAAATTACAAAGTCCCCTCCAGAACCACATTTAGTAGAAAGGTCATCCCCAGCCTGTACAAGCACTGTGTCAGTCGCGTGCAAGCACTGCTAGGTAAGGCAGACGGAAGAGTGCATTTCACCTGCGATATCTGGACCGCCATGAATGCTGCACACTCTTACCTCTCTCTGACAGCACACTGGTGGGACATGGCAGAGGCAGGGGCAGCCAGCAGCTCTATTACTGAACAAGCATCAGGGTGGAGGTGGGCTTTACTGAACACCCACCTGACGGACCATGCCCATACCGCTGCCAATATTCTAGCATGCATCAGAAAGATGCTGGCGAGCTGGAAAGTACACCAGCGAGACAGTAAAACGCGGGCAGGCTTTTTTGTCACAGACAACGGTGCAAACATGGTTAAGGCAATAAGCGATGGGCGGTTTAAGAACATCCGATGTTTTGCACACACTCTGCATCTGGTAGTGAAGTCAGGTTTGGGCTTGGAGTCCAAGGACAAGGAGACTGAATACCTGCGTAGGTTAATACAGAAGTGCAGGAACATAGCAGCACACTTCCACAGAAGTGTCAGGGCGGGGCAGGTTCTCCGAGAAAATCAGACTGCTTTGGATATGCCCGAGAAGCGTCTCATTCAAGACGTTCCCACCCGGTGGAATTCCACCTTTATGATGCTGGAGAGGTTATTGGAGCTGCAGACACCCCTTCATGAACTTTCTGGTACAATAGACATAGGTGTACAGAATCCCCTAGGGCATCACGATTGGTTAGTCATGAGTCAGCTGGTAAAAATCCTGCAGCCCTTCAAGGACGTCACGGAGGAGCTGAGTTCCAGAAGTTCCACCTTGGCTGACATCATCCCTATAGTGAAATTCCTGGATGACCATTTGGAAGGCATTAAACGGCAAGAGGGAATGACTGCTGAGGTGCTGCAGTGTGTGGACGTTTTGCAGCAGCAGGTGAAAGACAGATTAAGGCCTTTAACAGAGGACAGCACATACATGCTCGCCTCTGTCTGTGATCCCCGTGTGAAAGGTAAAATCGCCCTACAGACCAATTGTCTGTCATTTGTGAAGGAGCTGTTGTTAGCACAGGTCCGTGAACAGGAGCACCATAGGCGGAGACAGATTAGGCTTGAAGCACAGGTGGAAACAGCAGGCACGTCACAGAGTTGTGCTGCTGCTATCCCTGGCAGGAGAAGGACTGTGTCAGTGACAGATACTATTACTAGTGCCTCCACCTCAACGTCAGAACGCCCAAGGCATGTTGGCCATAAAGATACATCAGTAGTGCAACAGGCGAGAGAGAAAGTAACTGGATTGAGTGACTCTCAGCCCTCCCAAGCACAGGAGGAGACAGCAGCAGAGCTGTCAGTGAAACGGTATCTCTCAGAGCCGATAGAGAATACGCAGACAGATCCGCTGGCATATTGGGCACACAAGTCCACTGTCTGGCCACACCTAGCCAAAGTGGCTGAAGGATATCTGTCATGTCCACCAACAAGTGTGCCCAGTGAACGTGTTTTTTCAATGACAGGGGATATCATGAGCCCTCACCGCTCAAGGCTTTCACCGGTCTTGATGGAAATGCTAGTGTTTTTGAAAGTAAACCTGCCAGTGCTTGGCTTTCCCGATTTTCCTTGTGAATGGCAAGATGAATAAAAGCTATTGAAAGGAGCCTTGCAGCAGTTCCAATTGCCTCCTATGCTCAAGATAATGTAAGCAGTAAGCACTGCAGCACATGTTCTTGACATGAATCGCTGTGTCTGACCGGCATCTACTGTGCAGCCCTAGTGTTCCCACAAGTGTTTTAACTCCGTTGCTGTTCCTGCCTGTACCTCCAGGCCTTGTGTCCCTAGCTGGGCAGTTCCATTTTGTTATTTTAAACAGACTGAGCATTGTCCTTCAGAGTGGGTCTGTTGATATTGCTATTTTAAACAGACTGAGCATTGACCTTCAGAGTGGGTCCGTTAATTTTCTTATTTTAAACAGACTGAGCTTTCTTCTTCAAGGCCGAAGTGGAGAAGGGTTCCATGTGAACAGCAGTTCAACATGGGTCAGCCGGTCCTAACAGATAGGCGAGCGCCGTTCGGAAGGGACGGGCGATGGCCTCCGTCGTCCTCGGCCGATCGAAAGGGAGTCGGGTTCAGATCCCCGAACCCGGAGTGGCGGAGATTCGGCGCTGGGCTCTTCCCTCTTCACTCGCCGTTACTGAGGGAATCCTGGTTAGTTTCTTTTCCTACGCTGCTTGTGTCCCTAGCTGGGATTGACATCTGTCCTCAAATGATGTGCCTGTTCATCCAGACCTTGTGTTCCCACGCGTATTCTTATTTCTGAGAGATTTTCCGATTCCTTTGTCATCAGCTAAAGTGCATAAGATGCGTTGATGAATAGTTTTGAAGATGACACATATGGCTTTATAGATGATACGGAAGTGGACGGGTAGCCAATGTAACTCTTTCAGAATGGGAGATATGTGGTCTCTCTTTCTTGCGCCTGTTAGTAATCGGGCTGCTGAATTTTGAACCATCTGTAGTGGTTTGGAATAGGATGAGGGCAGACCTAGCAATAGGGAACTGCAGTAGTCTAATTTCGCAAAAATGACTGCTTGGATGATCGTTCTGAAGTCTTGAGCATGGAAAAGAGGTCTTATCCTCTTCCGAACCTGGAGTTTATAGAAGCAGTCTTTGGTTGTTTTGTTGATATGTGCCTTGAAGTTTAGCCGGTTGTCTATTATCACTCCTAAGTCTGTAACTTGTGTGGTAGGTAGGTTGGTGGGAAGAGTAGTGTTGGAGATATTGTTTTCAGGAGAGATGAGTAGGATTTCTGTCTTGGATGAGTTTAAGATGAGGTGTAGGTTGTTTACTACTTGTTTGATTTTCTGGAGGCATGTTTCCCAGTAGTCAAGAGTTTTAGAGTATGTGTCTTTGATATGGATGATGATTTCAATATCATCTGCGTAAAGGAAGTACTTTAGATTGAGGTCGGTAAGAAGTTGGCAGAGAGGAAGAAGATAGATATTAAATAGGGTCGGAGATAATCAAGAACCTTGAGGGACTCCTATGACAGAGTCAAATCTTGAGGATTCCTTGTTTTGGAGTTTAACTTTGTAACCTCTGTTATCGAGAAACGTTTTGAACCAGGATCGGACGGTGCCGCTGATTCCTATGGACGAAAGCTGGTTTAGGAGGATGGCGTGGTTGACCGTGTCGAACGCTGCGGAAAGGTCTAACAAGATCAATAGGAAAGAGTTTCCTTTGTCGAGGCCCATTAAGATATAATATTATATCTTACAGTTGTGGTTTGGATCATATTCTTTAGGTCAAGACGGTTGTCTATAATTACTCCCAGGTCTCTCACATGGTTGTGGGTGAGAAGGTGTTTGTGATGGATCTGAGATGGGAGGTTTTCTTGCTTGTAGGAAATGAAGAGGAGTTTAGTTTTAGAGGCATTGAGGACCAGGTTTAGACTGTTGAGGAGATTAGTGGTGGCTTCGGCTTGTAAGCTGTTGTTCCAAAGTGCGATGGCTTTCTTAATAGATTCTGTTATGGGAATAAGAATCTGAACATCGTCTGCATAGATGTAGTGAATGAGGTTAAGACTACTTAACAGTTGGCAAAGGGGAAGGAGGAAACGGCGGGGGTAACGGCAAAGCTGCTGCCAGGGGGGGCTATAACATGCGCCGCCGGAGCGGCGGGCCACCTGCCCCCCCTGGGCCTTCCCAGCCGACACGGAGCCGGTTGCGGCGCTCCGCCGCGGAGGAAATGCGCCCTGCGGCCGTCCGGGAGGCGTTCCCCGCCCCCCCGCGAAAGGGGTGGGGGATGCGCCGAAAGCCCCCCCGGTCCCACCGAACCCGCCGCCGGGTTCAATCCTCCAGGCGGACTGCACGCACCCCACCCGTTTAACTCTTAACGGTTTCCCGCCCTTTTGAACTCGCTCTTGAAAGTTGTTTTCAACTTTCCCTTACGTACTTATTGATTTTATATATTTACTTTATTTTTTTATTCCTGGACGGGGCCGGGGCCGCGGACTGCACGCACCCCACCCGTTTACCTCTTAACGGTTTCCCGCCCTTTTGAACTCGCTCTTGAAAGTTGTTTTCAACTTTCCCTTACGTACTTATTGATTTTATATATTTACTTTATTTTTTTTATTCCTGGACGGGGCCGGGGCCGTCCGGGAGGCGTTCCCCGCCCCCCCGCGAAAGGGGTGGGGGATGCGCCTAAACCACCCCCGGTCCCACCGAACCCGCCGGGTTCAATCCTCCAGGCGGACTGCATGCACCTCACCCGTTTAACTCTTAACGGTTTCCCGCCCTTTTGAACTCGGTCTTGAAAGTTGTTTTCAACTTTCCCTTACGTACTTATTGATTTTATATATTTACTTTATTTTTTTATTCCTGGACGGGGCCGGGGCCGCGGACTGCACGCACCTCACCTGTTTAACTCTTAACGGTTTCCCGCCCTTTTGAACTCGCTCTTGAAAGTTGTTTTCAACTTTCCCTTACGTACTTATTGATTTTATATATTTACTTTATTTTTTATTCCTGGACGGGGCCGGGGCCGCGGACTGCACGCACCTCACCTGTTTAACTCTTAACGGTTTCCCGCCCTTTTGAACTCGCTCTTGAAAGTTGTTTTCAACTTTCCCTTACGTACTTATTGATTTTACTGCTTTACTTTATTTTTTTTATTCCTGGACGGGGCCGGGGCCGTCCGGGAGGCGTTCCCCGCCCCCCCGCGAAAGGGGTGGGGGATGCGCCTAAACCACCCCCGGTCCCACCGAACCCGCCGGGTTCAATCCTCCAGGCGGACTGCACGCACCCCACCCGTTTAACTCTTAACGGTTTCCCGCCCTTTTGAACTCGCTCTTGAAAGTTATTTTCAACTTTCCCTTACGTACTTATTGATTTTATTTATTTATTTTATTTATTTATACCGGCATTGCATCCGCTGTAGGCTTCCCTGGTCGGTCTTGTGCATTTGAATAAACGGAGAGGAATTTGTAGGTCGATAATGGTGTGTTGGTGAATGATTTTTTATATCAAGGTGATGGATTTGTAAATGACTCTGAACTGAATTGGTAACCAGTGGAGGTCTTTTAGGACTGGGGAAATGTGGCCTCCTTTCCTAGTGTTTGTTAGTAGACGGGCTGCTGCGTTTTCAACCATTTGGAGTGGTTTCGTGTATGAGGAAGGGAGTCCAAGTAATGTAGAGTTGCAGTAGTAGAAAATGAGGGCTTGGAGGATGGTTCTGAAGTGTTTGGCGTGGAAGAGTGGTCTTATCCTTTTTTAAACTTGCAGTTTATAGAAGCAGTCTTTGGTGGTTTTATTGGGGGGCCACTACCGGCCTAACACCGTCCGCCGGCTGATCCTCCATCAGAAGGACTTGGGCCCCCGAGCGGCGCTGGGGAGCCGGTCTTCCGTATGCCACATTTCCCGCGCCCGCCGGACAGGCGGGGATTCGGCGCTGGGCTCTTCCCTCTTCACTCGCCGTTACTGAGGGAATCCTGGTTAGTTTCTTTTCCTCCACAGCTTGTGTCCCTAGGTGGACCCTGCGGGTCGGTACGGCAAGAGCGGTATTCAAACAGCAAGCAATGGGGTATGAAAATACAGACCCCTGTGTACTTACTTGGTATAGGTTTTGCTAGGAGTAAGAATTTGTTGAGGATAATGTCAGTTTCTTAATAAGATCTCATGCTTTGACTGTTGAGGAGATTAGTGATGGCTTGTAAGCTGTTGTTCCAAAGTGCGATGGCTTTGTTAATAGATTCTGTTATGGGAATAAGAATCTGAACATCGTCTGCATAGATGTAGTGAATGAGGTTGACTACTTAACAGTTGGCAAAGGGGAAGGAGGAAACGGCGGGGGAAACGGCGAAGCTGCTGCCGGGGGGGGGGGGGGGGGGGGGGGCAATAACACGCGCCGGAAATGGTATTTAACCTTAGATGGAGTTTACCACCCACTTTGGCCTGCATTCCCAAACAAACAGACTACGAGAAAACCCGGTCCCGGAGCGCCGGGGGCCGCTACCGGCCTAACACCGTCCGCGGGCTGAGGCTTGATGAGAAGGACTTGGGGCCCCGAGCGGCGCCAGAGAGGCGATCTTCCGTACGCCACATTTCCCGCGCCCGCCGGACGAGCGGGGATTCGGCGCTGGGCTCTTCCCTCTTCACTCGCCGTTACGGAGGGAATCCTGGTTAGTTTCTTTTCCTCCGCGGCTTGTGTCCATAGGTGGGATTGACCTCTGTCCTAGAATGATGTGCCTCTTCATCCAGGCCTAGTGTTCCTACTGGTGTTTTAAGTCCATTGCTGTGCCTGCCTGTTCATCCAGACCTTGTGTTCCCACACGTATTATTATTTCTGAGAGATCTTCCAATTCCTTTGTCATTTTCTGAAGTGCATAAGTAGGGTAGCTAAATGAGGAGAATATTGGAGGGGCGAAGTTCCATATTGAAAGCTGAGTAGCTTTACTTATCTAGTGAAAGTTTGAAGGATCAGGGAAGGCTTGTAAGAATAGCCAAGTTTGTTAATAGATTCTGTTATGGGAATAAGAATCTGAACATCGTCTGCATAGATGTAGTGAATGAGGTTAAGACAAGTTAACAGTTGCCAAAGGGGAAGGAGGAAACGCCGGGAGGGGGGGGCTATAACACGCGCCGCTGGAGCAGCAGGCCACCTGCCCCCCCTGGGCCTTCCCAGCCGAACCGTAGCCGGTCGCGGCGCACCGCCGCAGAGGAAATGCGCCCTGCGGGGGCCGGGGCCGTCCGGGAGGCGTTCCCCGCCCCTCCCCCACCCCCCGCGAAAGGGGTGGGGGTGGGGGATCCGCCGAAACCCCGGTCCGACCGAACCCGCCGGGTTGAATCCTGCGGGCGGACTGCACGGACCCCACCCATTTACCTCTTTACAATTTCACGCCCTCTTGAACTCCCTCTTCAAAGTTGTTTTCAACTTTCCCTTGCGGTACTTACTTATTTATTTTATTTATTTAAGGTTTTTTTATACCGGCATTCATGAAATCGTTCACATGATGTCGCTTTACAGAAAACAGGGGTGCAAAGAAAACAACCTATAACATAAATACACGTGGTGAAGAGATGCAGTTACAATTAACTGGGGCTATGAACTGGGAGTGTAAGAAATAAAGAGGGATAGAGGAGGTTAATTATATACATGTGTAGAATATAAAAATATACAAGAGTACATTACAAATATGGCGTCCAATATATACAGCTTCTGAGCTGAGAATTTATTGATGGTGTGTGTTAGGTGCAGTTCGGGAAGGCTTGCCTGAAAAGCCATGTCTTGAGTCTTTTCCGAAAGGTTAGGAGGCAAGGTTCATTTCTGAGATCTGGGGGGATGGAGTTCCATAACGGTGGACCTGCTGTGGAAAGGGCTCAATCTCTAAAGGTGCTGTGATAAGTGGTTTTGGAGGGTGGAACAAGGAGGCATCCTCTGTAGGCTTCCCTGGTCGGTCTTGTGCATTTGTATAAACGGAGAGGAATTTGTAGGTCGATTATGGTGTGTTGGTGAAAGATTTTGTATATCAAGGTGATGGATTTGTAAATGACTCTGAACTGAATTGGTAACCAGTGGAGGTCTTTTAGGACTGGGGAAATGTGGTCTCTTTTCCTAGTGTTTGTTAGTAGACGGGCTGCTGCGTTTTGAACCATTTGGAGTGGTTTTGTGTATGAGGAAGGGAGTCCAAGAAATGTAGAGTTGCAGTAGTCTAATTTGGAGAAAATGAGGGCTTGGAGGATCCTGGTTAGTGTCTTTTCCTCCGCGGCTTGTGTCCCTAGCTGTGATTGAACTCTGTCCTCGAATGATGTGCCTCTTCATCCAGGCCTTGTGTCCCTAGCTGGGATCGACCTCTGTGCTCGACTGCTGCGCCTCTTCATCCCGGCCTTGTGTTCCCACAGGTGTTTTAACTCAGTTGCTGTACCCATTCTTCCGGGCCTTGTGTTCCCACAGGTGTTTTAACTCAGTGGCGGTGCCTGTTCATCCAGGCCTTGTGTTCCCACAGGTGTTTTAACTCAGTGGCTGTGCCTGTTCATCCAGGCCTTGTGTTCCCACAAGTGTTTTAAACCTGGTTGCTGTGCCTGTTCATGCAGGCCTTGTGTCCCTAGCTGGAATTGACCTCTGTCCTCGAATGATGTACCTGTTCATCCAGGCCTTGTGTTCCCACACGTATTCTTATTTGTGAGAGATCCTAGGCTCCAATTCCTTTGTCATCAGCTGAAGTGCGTAAGTACAGTCTGAATTCACTAGACGCCAACGGAATTCACTAGACGCCAACGATATTCACTGGACGCCAATGTAAACACCGGGTACACACAACTCTAGGGGTGGACCCGTTCCAGGGAGTCCTTCCCTGAACAAGCATGAGGGTGGAGGTGGGCTTTACTGCACACCCACCTGACGGACCATGCCCATACCGCTGCCAATATTCTAGCATGCATCAGAAAGATGCTGGCGAGCTACCAGTGTTTTAACCTAGTTCCTGTGCCTGTTCATGCAGGCCTTGTGTCCCTAGCTGGGATTGACCTCTGTCCTCGAATGAAGTGCCTGTTCATCCAGGCCTTGTGTTCCTACTGCTGTTTTAACTCCATTGCTGTGCCTGCCTGTTCATCCAGACCTTGTATTCCCACACGTATTCTTATTTCTGAGAGATCCTCCAATTCCTTTGTCATCTGCTGAAGTGCGTAAGTACCGTCTGAATTCACTAGACGCCAACGGAATTCACTAGACGCCAACGATATTCACTGGACGCCAATGTAAACACCGGGTACACACAACTCTAGGGGTGGACCCTTTCCAGGGAGTACTTCCCTGCACAAAGGAAAGGGAACTCTCTCCTGGGCCAATTGATAAGAAAACCACAATTCTGCAGCCAAAAATAGGCTGGAAATCCTTCCCCCATTGACTTTAATGGGCGACATATGTACATATACCCAACTCATTAGATTTTTTTTATGTCCATATTGGCCGCAAGTGGGACCCACTTTCGGACATAAGAAATATGAACATAAAATTTTGCTCTGCACATCCCTAGTAGCTTAACATTCATCCTATAAATGGATCACAGTGCATTCTGTTCTCAGGCTTTTTCTTCCAACACACTCCTCACCCAAACATTTAAAGGTTAGAGCAGGGGCAGAAAACTCTGGCCTGGATTGCCACAAACAGGTCTGGTTTTCAGAATATCCATAAGGAATATATATGATGTATATTACCATGTACTGTCTCTGTTGTATGCAAATCATATTCATGCTTATTCCTTGTGGATATCCTCAAAACCAGACCAGCCTGTGGCATGCCAGGTCCTGAGTTGCCTAACCCTGGGTTAGGTATAATAATACTAGGGGTAATATTCAGACAAATCTTCTCTAATACTTTGCTAAGACACACCCCATTTCTTCTCTTGGTGTGTGTCTTAACCCTGGGTTAGAGCAAATTAATAAGGTTAATCCACAGAACCTTTTAAGATATACTAGCAAAAATTGTTGTGAGTGAGCTGTTTAGTGGACCCTTGGGCCGACCTGTGAGAGACTGGGGAGAGGAGTACTATAGTCTCTAGTGAGTGACAGGCCGGGAGGCGGATACCAGGCAAGAGCTGGACGTGAGCTTCACCCTGGAAGCCGGTTCTCCCCCGGGAGGAGCCTGGAGGAGTCCAGCCGCTGGGACTTAGGTGATTCACCTTGGAAGCTGGTACTCCCCCGTGCAGAGCCCGTAGGAGCCCAGCCGCTGGGACTTAGGAGATCATGGAAGCTGGAGCTGGAGCGGGCAGGCAGGGATCAGTGGTTAGACAGGAACTGAAGCAGACTGGGACTGAAGCAAGCAGCAACTGAAGCAGGACTGGCTACCGGAACCAGACAGGAGCTGTAGCAGGACTGGCTACTAGAACCAGACAGGAGCTGAAGCAGGACTGGCTACTGGAACCAGACAGGAGCTGAAGCAGGACTGGCTACTGGAGCCAGACAGGAGCTGAAGCAGGGCTGGCTACTGGAACCAGACAGGAGCTGGAGCAGGACTGGCTACTGGAATCAGACAGGAGCTGTAGCAGGACTGGCTACTAGAACCAGACAGAAGCTGAAGCAGGACTGGCTACTGGAGCCAGACAGGAGCTGAAGCAGGGCTGGCTACTGGAGCCAGACAGGAGCTGAAGCAGGGCTGGCTACTGGAACCAGGCAGGAGCTGAAGCAGGACTGGCTAATGGAATCAGACAGGAGCTGTAGCAGGACTGGCTACTAGAACCAGACAGGAGCTGAAGCAGGACTGGCTACTGGAACCAGACAGGAGCTGAAGCAGGACTGGCTACTGGAGCCAGACAGGAGCTGAAGCAGGGCTGGCTACTGGAGCCAGACAGGAGCTGGAGCAGGACTGGCTACTGGAATCAGACAGGAGCTGTAGCAGGACTGGCTACTGGAGCCAGACAGGAGCTGAAGCAGGGCTGGCTACTGGAGCCAGACAGGAGCTGAAGCAGGGCTGGCTACTGGAACCAGGCAGGAGCTGAAGCAGGACTGGCTACTGGAATCAGACAGGAGCTGTAGCAGGACTGGCTACTAGAACCAGACAGAAGCTGAAGCAGGACTGGCTACTGGAGCCAGACAGGAGCTGAAGCAGGGCTGGCTACTGGAGCCAGACAGGAGCTGAAGCAAGGCTGGCTACTGGAACCAGGCAGGAGCTGAAGCAGGACTGGCTACTGGAATCAGACAGGAGCTGTAGCAGGACTGGCTACTAGAACCAGACAGGAGCTGAAGCAGGACTGGCTACTGGAGCCAGACAGGAGCTGAAGCAGGACTGGCTACTAGAACCAGACAGGAGCTGAAGCAGGACTGGCTACTGGAACCAAGCTGGAACTGAAGCAGAACAGGTTACTGCAAGCAAGCCAGACAGAAGCAAGACTTGGGCACGGAGTGAAACAAGTCTGAGGCAGGAATGGAGTTGCTAATGCAATAGCACAGTCCAGGGCATGGCGCAACAGAGAACCGCAAGGAACCCCGTTGCAAGGCAAAGTCCTGGGCTCCGCGGCGGCCTTACATAGGCCGTGGCATCTGACGTCACGGATAGGGCGGGGCCTTCAGTGGCAGAAAACGGCTTTCATAAGCGCAGCTTGCGCGCGTGCCTAGGAAGAAGGCGTTTAGGCAGGGCTTCTCGGCGGCGTCCCCCCCGCGGGGATGCCGCGAAACAGGCTGCAGACCCTCGGAGATGGGCTGGGACCAACGAGGTAAGGGCCTAGTCGCTGCTGCCGCAACTGGGACCACAACAATAATCTTATATTTTTGTGATTACATAGAGGTTTAACCTCATATGCATACATACACATGTATATTGTTCTTGAATTCCTTGCTTCATATCTGGAATTTACTAGATATAGTGGAAAAAAATATATTCAAATGTACTTCTTACAAATCCTGTAATGGGATCATGTTATATAATTGGATTTTATCATCTTAGTGAATCCATTGCATAAAGAATGAATTAATTTATGGGACAGCATTTTCTATTTTTAAATTTTATGGTATCAAAGAGATTTTGAATTCATATGCTGCCCTCTTTAAGGATGGTAGTTCTGATAGAGGAAGTTCACCCTGCTGAAGTCTCTGCCATCACTAATAGGACAGTGTGATTAGGATATTTTATATGAATTCATCATGTATAATGGAATGGCACTGCTGTAAGGAAGTTCAGGGAAGGCAGCCTTGTGTTCATCTTCTCTGTGCATTGGTGGAAGAGTAGAGAATTGAAACTAAGAAGGCAAAGGTTAGCATTGAGATGATCCATTTGACTACATCTCACCTTTGTTGTTTTTCCATCTGATTGATGGGTTTGGTCTAATAAAGGTGGTTATTGATCGATGACTTATTGTTTGGCCACAGTGTGTGACAGAGATGGCCTCTATCCTATGCTGTAATACTAGCCTCCTTCTCTCTTCCAATCCCATCAAGTGGCATTATTGACTTTTTTATTGACAACACAGACACCTAATGAGGAGAAATGCACACTTCATTAGAGCTGCAACAGTGATGCTTTATAAAAGTCCGTACAACTAGAGGATGTGAAAGTGTTCTAAATATATACAATATTGACATCAAGAATCAGAGCCACATACACACATAAGGAGGCAGGTATTCTTTAACTGACACACTTGTGTGCAAGCACTCTTGATGCTTTTATATTGTCAATAAATTGGATGTAAAAAAGTCTACATAATTTATGTAAATAGATGCACATAGACAAATACTATATATTCACATCTAGAGAATTAACAATTGTCGTGGGTCACCTCTGACGTCACTCACAGGAGGATATTCCAGTGCCGCACTGTCCTCAAGTCTCTCCTCTTTCAGAGATCTCCGCTGCTGGGCTCAGTCGCCCTTCGCATTTCCAGACCCCACTGTGGGCCTCCAGGCCTATATAGAGGGAATGGCCTAGCAGCCAGTCCAGCCAAGCTCCCAATGAATAAACACAAAAACAGTTCATGGTCAAAATGTGCAGTCTTTTACTTTTCTATAGTTCCTACTGACAACCGCAGATGGGCCACAAAAACTCCCCCTTGCACAGGGACACACCGTCTGGCTTCTCCAGCCAACAATCCGCCCTGCCTGGGAGTTGCACAACCCACCCCAACTCCCCTCGGTTGTGCAGCGGGTTGCAGCCTTCCCACCCCAATAAACAGAAAAACACAGTGCAGGAAAACTAAAGCAAAAATATTCCCCAAAACATACTAAATGACCCCTCCTTCAGGCCACACAAACCACTCTGGCATGCCCTCCTCCTCTACCACCATTGGTTCTGGTGTGTCCGATTCACTGGAGCTCAGCTCAGCTGGCTGATCAGCGCCTTCCCTTGCCCATTGGCTCAGCTGTGCCTCCGTGAACCTGGGAGTTGTAGTTCTTTTGCAGCCTTCAAGCACCCTCTGCTGTCTGGAGGCTGCAGTTGGAGCTCTTTCCTGAGCAGATAGGAGCTGCTTTTCTTTTCAGGGGAAAGTTTTCTTTCCCCTGGTTCATTTCTTTCCCCAAAGAAGGGAAGAATCTTTCTTTTTTCCCTTGGTTCTGTCTTCAGGGGAGTTTTTTGAGACAAGGACAAGTTGGAAGCGGTACAGAGAAGGGCGACCAGGAAGGTGGAGGGTCTTCATCGGTTGACATACGAGGAGAGACTGAAGAATCTAAATATGTACACCCTGGAGGAAAGGAGGAGCAGGGGTGATATGATTCAAACTTTCAGATACTTGAAAAACTTTAACGATCCAAAGACAACGACAAACCTTTTCCGACAGAAAAAAATCAGCAGAACCAGAGGTCACGAGCTGAGGCTCCAAGGAGGAAGACTAAGAACCAATGTCAGGAAGTATTTCTTCACGGAGAGAGTGGTGGATGCCTGGAATGCCCTTCCGGAGGAAGTGGTGAAGTCCAAAACTGTGAAGCACTTCAAAGGGGCGTGGGATAAACATTGTGGATCCATCAGGTCCAGAGGACACGTATAAAAGAGCAGGTAGCAAAACACTGCACGGAGCGGCAGTAGCCACAGGCATTCACGGAGCGGGATGCCAGTGGCCAGTGCTGGGTGTGCCACCTTCACGGAGCGGAAGGATGGAGGGCTGTCATCTCCCAATTAAATAAAAAAAACAAAAAAAGAAAAAAACAGGGATGGGTTCATGGGCTATAGGTATTACCAATTATTAGGCTTTTCAATATTTGATGATAGTTAATGTGACTTTCAAAGCATATCCAGCATAGCTCCCTGCTTCAACGACAGGGGAGAAGAAAAACTAATACTTCACACATATCCAGCATTGCCCTCTGCTTCATGGCAGAGAGCTATGCTGCCGCTTACCCAACTAATCAAACTTAATATTTCACTTGGAAGCAGCTCCATCACTGCTCTCTACATTAATAGTGGGGGTGAAAGGGAATTAGAACATAAGGTTACTAAGAGCCAAGAGAAACAGATAAGTATGAGAAAAAATAAGTGTGAAGCTTGCTGGGCAGACTGGATGGACCGATTGGTCTTCTTCTGCCGTCATTTCTATGTTTCTATGTTTCTAGGTAAGCCATTTTTCAAACTTTTCTGCTGAGATTTTTCCCAGGCAAGCTACCTGGGGTGGGGCAGGAGTTGTTGCAGTGTTTCCCTTTTCCCTCCCCCATTTTCTTTAGTTGTCTTCCTTTAGAGTTTATTTGTGAGTTTTGTTGTTTTGCTTATTTAGTTTGTTCCTTTGCTAGTATAATTCTGTTGATTTAATTGTCTTTTGCTGGTGTGTTGTTTGTTCCTTTGTGGTTGTGTGTTGTTTGTTCCTTTGTGTTTCTTGAGTTAAAGTTTGGTTTAGTTCCTTGTTTAGTTTCTTTTTGTTTTTCTTTTCCTTTTTTTCTTTGGGTTTTCTTCCCCCACAGAGGCAGTAATACCGGGCACAGTGCCTGTTAGGCCTGTGCACAGCCTTTTTCTAATTGGCTTCTGAAAGGTTCCTGGTTTCCTGAGCGTGTTCCCCCCTCCCCCGTCCATATTTATCTATTTATTTATTCATTTATTTATTTTAAAACTTTTCTATACCGTCGTTAAGTTAATTAACCATCACAATGGTTTAAAAAAAGGCACAAAATAGGGTTAAAAGTTGATTGGTATAGATAGGTGTGCCATTAGGGAACGGTAACATTTTTTTTTAATATCAAAGCTATATGTTGAGTTTGCTTGTATTTTGGTTGGGATAAAAACTTCTTAACAGTTCCTATATAAAGTTAACGTTCTAATATGTAAAAGGAGATAGGAGAAAGACATTTTAATAAAGTTGAATGCTTGGTGCTTACTTACATATGTGCTTATTTGTTCTCATCGTTCTGCTTATACAGCCAGGTTTTTAGACTTACTTTGAAGAGTTTAAAGCTTCTCTGCAGTCTAATTTCGAGTGGCATTGAGATCCACAGTATGGGTCCTGCCAGTGACAGCGCTCGCTCTCTTACCTGTGTGAGTCTTGCTGATTTAACGGATGGGATAGTTAATAGCGCCTTATTAGCCAATCTAAGATTTCTGTGAGGCACATGTACACGAAGTGTTGTGGAGCGCTAGGAGAGCGATCCCACTCCTGGGAGATGTGTGTGCCCTTGGGCCGCGGCTCGACGCCAGAGGGGTCTGGAGAGGTGCCGCGGGAGGCGTGGCATGCCCGAGCATGGGCTGGACAGAGGCAAGCTGGAGTGAAGACTAGAAGACAGGCCCTCCTCCGGACCTGCACGCTTCGGAAGACCCAACAACGCAATGTTGGTCTTGTGAACAGTCCTCCGACCGTTCCCAGCCCTTTCAGACCTGCCACAGGGTACGGCACGAAGCGGCAGGCCGGATGGAGGCCAGGGCAGCGAAGACTGGAACATAGATTCAGACGAGACTCAGGAACGTAGTACTGGAAGTGCAGACGTAGACTCAGGAACGAGGTACTGGAAGTGCAGATGTAGACTCAGGAACGAGGTATGATGCATACAGGAGACTCAAGGGAGAGGTACGAGACTGGCAACATGAAGCGCCCTACACAGCCCGCCTGTGGGGCTGGTCACGGACCATGACAGGGGTTGCCGCTGGATACCAGGCTTTCAGCAGGTTCAGGAACAAGGTAAGGCATTCTCATGGACTTAGAAACGAGGTGCATGGCTTGCATCACGAAGTGCCCTACGCAGCCCCGCCCCGTGGGGCTGGTCACGGACCACGACATGGCTTGCCGCGAGGCACCAGGACATTTGAAGATACAGGAACGAAGTGCTAGCTTTCAGGAGATTCAGGAACAAGGTAAATACTTCTCAGAGATTCAGAAACGAGGTACATGGCTTACATCACGAAGCGCCCTACTCAGCCCGCCCCGAGGGCTGGTCACTGACCACAACATGGCTTGCCGCGAGGTACCAGGACATTAACCAATGCAGGAACAAGGTGCTAGCTTACAGGAGATTCAAGAACAAGGTACTTAGCTTTCAGGCGAATACAGGAACAAGGTTTGCATCATCTGGGCTGGAAACATCAGGAGAGGAACATCAGGACTGGAACAACTGGACAAGGAGCTCCGACAGAGAACATGAAACACGGGACCTTGCAGAAGTGCTGGAACACGGACGACTTCCTGGAGCGAAGGATCTCAGGAGTGACCAACTCCTTGCGAAGGCAAAGGCAGACTGAAAGCTGAGCCCTTTAGTAGGGCTGAGGTGGACAATGCCCAGGGAGGGGTCAGCAGGGGGCCACACCTGGCTGGCCCTTGAAGAGGAGCAGTGAGGCGCGCGCCCGCGCCCTAGGAGGCTGGAGAGGAGAGCAGGAAGCTGGTGGCGCCCTCAGCCACGTGGAAGGCCAGGGAAGCAGTGGAGCAGCCCTGGGCTGGAGCTGGGTGAAGGCAGGTCAGTGGAGCAGCTCCCAGCTGCAAGGACAGAAGCAGGAAGTAGCAGAGAGGTAAGGCTGGCTGCAGGCACCGGCAAACAGAACAGAGAGCAGCAAGGACTGAAGCAGGAGAAGGGCTGACTGCAGGAACGGCTCCATGCCGTGAAGACAGCCCCAGGAGGAGAGGTAAGACTGCAGGCAGAGTAGAGAGCTGTAGCAGGATGCAGGCACTGGCAGGGACGGCTTCCCAGCCAGGCAAGGACCCGGACTGTAGCAGGCACCAGCAGAGACGGCCTGCTGACTCAAGGGCCCGGGATCACAGCAGCACGTCGGGAGAAGGCAGGAACAGCTGCGGGGACAGCCCCAGCTGATTCAGGGAGAAAGCAAGCAAGCAGCGTCAGCAGCCCGACTGGCTGTGAAGGTAAGAGCCTGCCCATGCTTCTCACGGGCAGGATCACAACACGAAGTGCTGTGTTTAGCCACTCCGCTTTTTCATCATGGATTAATTTATGTATTATACACAGTGCTTTATACTGTATTCTTTGTTCAATAGGTAGCCAGTGTAGTTCTGCTAGTGTTCCTGTAATGTGGTCTCTTTTCTTTTTTCCTGTCAATATTCTAGCAGCTGAATTTTGCAGTATTTGGAGCGGTCTTATGGTCGTTTGAGGTACACCTAGTAACAGGGCTTTACAGTAGTCGGTGCTTGCGAATACCATTGACTGTAGAACTGTTCGGAAATTTGCCATGGTTAGTAAAGGTTTCAATTTTCTGAGAACCATTATTTTTGCGTAACCTTCTTTTATTTTTAGTGATATGTGTTGTTTCAGGTTTAGTTTGGGGTCTATTATCACACCTATATTGCGTACTTTCACTGCTAATTCCACAGTTTGATTATTTTTTATTGCTATTGGTGTTTGAATTAGGTTTATATTTTTTCGTTTGAGGTTTAGGAATTCTGTTTTTTCAATGTTTATTACTAACTCCAACTGGTTTAGTAGCTGTTTGATTATGTCTAGGTACATATAGGCCAGTTTGATCATTTCTTCAATTGTGTTGTCAATCGATAACAGTAGTTGTATGTCATCCACGTAAATATAATGTATGATTCCCAGTCCTGCGAGTAGGTGGCAAACCAGGAGGAGGTAAATATTAAAAAGTGTTGCAGACAGGGATGATCCCTGTGGCACTCCTGTTTTTAACTCTACTTTTTCAGATATTTATATATTTATTTATTTATTTATTTATTTATTTATTTATTTAACACTTTTTCTATACCGACCTTCATGGTAGGAACCATATCAGGTCGGTTTACATCGAAAAGGGGAAACTATAACAGAAACCATAGTTACAACGGAAGGACAAAGTTACATTCAACAGGGGTAGTAAACTTGGAAGCAAAGACTGCTAGAAAGAAAGGTCTAAAGGAACATAGTGATTAGGATAATAACAACAGTTAAAGCGACGGAGATATTGAGTTATTGATTTGTACTTGGAAAAATCTGTTACTTAAGTATGACTTGAACCAGGTTATCCCCACTCCCTCCACTGCTTAGGTCCACTCCACCCACTGCTTTTCCCCTTTTCCCTTCCCATCCTTTGTTGTTTTGGTGTTCTGACATGCTGAAATCCAGGAAGGCTGAGGGTCCTAGAAAGGACTCACCTATTGTGACTTTCAAGGCCCCTGCATCGAGGAGTGACCCCTTCCCTGGTTGTATACGTCAGCGTCGACGATGACTAGGAACCACTCTCAAAGTCGTCATGCCCCGGAAAGGTCCAGCCAGATGGAGGAAGAAGAACTCCAGTGCCCAACTCAAGCTCTGAAAGAACACGGAGCCAGACCCACTGACCAGTGAGCCCTGTCAAGAGTTGGGACCAGAGAGTCCAGGGGAGGGGACATCTAGAACATTCCATTGACCCGCTGAAGTCAACATCTCACAGCGGGTGCAGTGGGCCCACTATTATGGGCATACTGGGGTAGAGGGAGCTCTCTCCATCCCATGCCCGAGTGAGACATCTGCCATGGAGGATCTCCCTCCCTTGAAGGCAGTTTCTGGTGATGTGGATCAACCCAAGGGGAAACTTAAGGCTGCTTCCGAGACAGCCACGAGTGGTCCCCAGGGTGACCGAACCAAGAGAGTCATCGGTGAGAGTGTTAGGGACGGTTCCATGGATGGACCCCCTCTGACCAACACCAACAGGGACCCTATGATCATCCCCCAGAGAGAGGCTACCACAGGACTTCCTACCTTGCTACGTCACCAAAGATCCACACTCCAGTGACTGATACCACTCACAGCTGGCCTTTCCTATGCAGCCATTGCAGCTGGACCCCCCACCTCCCCTCCTACCAGAAATAGGGACAGGCAAACCCCCCCCCCCCCCATCACGTGTCATCATGGGGGGACGTTGTGATCTGAGCAGCAAGCATGCGACGAGATGCGAGATGCTGGCCACGGATGACATCCGTGACTATGCATTAGCGGCAGCCAAAGTCATAGGAGCGGAGAACATCCACTCTGCAAGCAAAGAAAGTGGCAAAGCGGTGGTTTATTTCCGCTCCCTAGCTGCCGTTCACAAAGCCCTTATCACCGGGATAGTGGATGAAGACACTTTTCATTCTCTAGAGCCCCTGGACGCCCAAGGTGTACGAATTGTCTCTCTACTGTACCACCTTTTTCTGACGGAAGCTGGGCTGAGGCCAACAGCTCAACTCTCTGGGGGACGTGAAGTCTTCCATCTCCATCCTTCTCCTAGGGTTTAAATCGAAGGCGATGAGACACGTGGAGTCCCCACCGGTGGCAGGCTTGGATAGCGCTCCCCAGGGGGAAAGAAGGCATCGAGGGATGGGGGTCCGCTCCTATAAAATCGATTACAGCACGTTGGAGGACTGGTGCTACCTCTGCAAGGAGGTAGGACATGTGCGGAAAGAGTGTCCTCGGTAGCGAGGACAACCCCCAACAGGGCATGAGGTCGCCCCCGAAGCCGGTCCTCCCAGAGCCACAGAGCTCACGAGTGGCACCCCGGACGCCAGGGCCCCCTCACCCCTGGGAGAGCCATCCACTACGCCTACTCCACTTGCTGAGCCTGAAAAGAAGAGGAAGTCAAAAAGAGCTGCTTTGCCTCAGCAGGCCTCGGAGGATTCCATCCCTCCGTCAGAGGCGAAGGGAGTTCAATCTGACTCATCTGTTCTAGGAACGACGACTGGGAAAAACATCAGTGGCAGGGAGAAAAAGATTAAGCTGCCCCCTGCTTGCAAAGAGAATATCTCTCCCCCCTCTCCTGGTTGCGAGTTGGAGGCAGCCGGGCCTCCACCCAAGAAGGTAAGCGGGGTTCGTAACCGACGAAAGGGAGCCTCGGTTGGTGACAGCTTGGACCCGGCTCAGTCCTGTCTGAATGGCCCCGTCAGGGATTCTTCAACAGGGAGGGAAGGGAAGTCTGCATCAGACAAGGAGGTGGATGAAGGGAACAGAGATGGCCGGAAGGCACTAGCTGCCCACGAGAGTGTCATGCCCACGCAGGACCCCTCCCCCACCCCCCACAATCACCTCTAGGAAGAGGGGACTCCTGGGCCACGGGTCAGACCACAAGGCCTCTGGGGCTGGGTAAATTTGGTCCCTAGCTGCTGAGGTCCATCCACCCAGCCCTAAGAGGAAGGCTCCACCACCTATACCCGTACTCCCTGATATAGATGCTTCTGGAGCACCTATCCACAGCTGGGATGCTGAGAGCTTCTTAGAACTGATCTGTGGTGGTCCATTGGAGTCCCTCTTCCCGTTTACTGCTGCACTGGACCTCCCTCTGTACAGCCCACTCCCTGGTGACGACTCAGACGATTTGAAGGCCAGGACATCTGGCTCTCCCATTCCACTGCAGGAGGCAAATCTGCTAGTGATGTGATAGTGGGAAGGGGAAGATCTCTGGAGTCCGAGCCAGGGACCGACAGGACCACAGAGATCTCTAACCCTCCATCTGTGCATCGGCAGGCAGAGGAGAGCACAAGTGGAGGATCAAAGCCCCCGGTACCATTGAGGGGAGATATGGGTACTCCTTCACAGAGTGCACCTCTTTCTACCGGGCCGATGTTTCTTACTCCAGGCTCCAGGGGGAGGTTTGATTCCCTTACCAGGGAGGTAGGGAATGAGGGTCAATCCCCTAAGGGAGGGCCTCCGGATTCCGTAGAGTCCCTTGGCCTCCTGGGACCTCTCATTCCCTTGGTTGAGCCGATCCTCCTCCTGTCATCTGAGCAGGTGCTCGGCCAGCCTGACGGGCTGGAGAAAGAGGACCGACATGGGGCAGGCAACCCCTTGTAAGTTGCCTCCCCATGTGACCGTCTGCATTGTTGACAGAGAATGGCTTTTGACATTTGGCACTTTGAACGTCAATGGCTGCAGGAGGGGTCTCCGGAGGCACTGGGTGCTCTCCTTCCTTATGGCGGGGGGGGGGGGGGGGTACTCGGTATCCTTTCTACAGGAGACCCTTTCCACCCCAGAGACCGAGGCAGCTTAGCTCCTGGGGTGGCGCGGCAGGCTGGAGCTCAGCTACTCCGTCGGGCAATCCGGTGGGGTGGCCATCCTGCTAGCGGAATCCCTGCAGGCCGAGGTGCTGGATGTCAAACCTGTCATGCCCGGTTGCATGCTTCACCTCCGGGCCTGGATCGAGGGCTGCACGATTAACCTGGTTAACGTGTATGCACCGAATGCCGGACCCGAACGTGGAGCATTTTTTCTCCAAATGTCAGCCAATTTGGACACCTTGGACGCCGACGAGGAGGTCGTGCTCAGGGGTGACTTTAATTGTACCCTCGAGCGCAGCGACCATACGGGGGGTGACTGGCACCTCGCCTCATCGGCCGACCTGAGGGAGGTGATCCGTCGCCTATCCCTGGCTGATGTCCGGCGAGAGCAGCACCCCGGGGCATCTGACAGCCACACCTTTATCAGGGTGCGGCTCGGACAGGTGTCTCGCTCTCGGATCGACCGTTTTTATTTCTCCTTCAGGTTGATGTCACGAGCCCTTTCTAGTGCCAATGAGGTGGCGGCCTTCACGGACCACCATGCGGTGACCGTGAAGGTGAGGTTCAACTCCGTCGAGCCTCGTGCTGCCTATTGGCACTTTAACAACTTGCTTTTAGAGGAGAAACGGCTCGTGACAGCAGTTCGGGAGTTTTGGGGAGACTGGCGCAAGCTCGAGTCGGACTTCCCCTCGCTCGCCAATTGGTGGGATGTGGGGAAGATCCACCTCAGGCTTCTCTGTAGGCAATATACTAGAGACGTTAACGGGGAGCGGCATCTCAAGACGGAGTGGCTCAAGGGGGAGCTGATCACTCTCGAGGCAGGGCTCTCTGACACCGAGCACCAGCTGCAGGCAGAGTATGAGGAGAAAAAGTGCACCCTTCGGGACCTCGAGGAGCGGCGAGGCTGAGGGGCTTTTGTGCGCTCGCGAGTCCAGTTCCTCTGTGAAATGGACTGCAGCTCACGCTTCTTCTATGCACTTGAGAAGAGGAGGGGGAAGAAGGGGTGGATGACATGTTTACTCTCCGCCGACGAAACCCCCTTCACGGAGCAGGAAAGGATCAGGGCTAGGGCACGGGAATTTTAATCTGCCCTCTTCCCTCCGGACCATGTCGACCCTAATGTCTGCACGGACTGTGAGATGGGCTTCCCGTGCTCAGTCAGTGCAACAGAGAGAGGCTGTTGCACTGACTGACTGGCCGATCTCTCTGCCTCGTTGGGTCAGATGCCCAACAATAAAACACCAGGCATCGACAGACTGAGCGTTGAGTTCTTCTCCCATTTTTTTGACCTCCGAGGACCTGATCTCCTGCGGGTCCTAGAGGAAGCCTGGGAGAACGGCGCCCTTCCCCTCTCCAGCCGTCGCGCGGTGCTGACCCTCTTGCCCAAGAGTGGGAACCCGCGTGACATTTGGAATTGGCGTCCGCTCTCCCTGCTCTGTACAGACTATAAGATCATAGCCAAAGTGATGTCGCAGCAGCTGGGATCTGTGCTGGCAGGTGTGATTTACCCCGATCAGTCCTATACCGTCCCGGGCCGGACCATCTTTGACAACATCTTTTTGGTCCGGGACCTTCTTCATTTTTGCCATAGGGCTGGTCTGTCGTAGGCTTTTTGTCCCTTGATCAGGAGAAGGCCTTCGACAGGGTGGATCACACGTACCTCATGGGAGAATGGAACAGCTTCCCTATGAGAAAAGACTAAAAAGGTTAGGACTTTTCAGCTTGGAGAAGAGATGGCTGAGGGGGGATATGATAGAGGTGTTTAAAATCATGAGAGGTCTAGAACGGGTACATGTGAATTGGCTATTTACTATTTCGGATAATAGAAAGACTAGGGGGCATTCCATGAAGTTAGCATGTGGCACATTTAAAACTAATTGGAGGAAGTTCTTTTTCACTCAATGCACAATTAAACTCTGGAATTTGTTGCCAGAGGATGTGGTTAGTGCAGTTAGTATAGCTGTGTTTAAAAAAGGATTTAATAAGTTCTTGGAGGAAAAGTCCATTACCTGCTGTTAAGTTCCCTTAGAGAATAGTCACTGCCATTAGCAACGGTAACATGGAATAGACTTAGTTTTTGGGTACTTGCCAGGTTCTTATGGCTTGGATTAGCCACTGTTGGAGAAAGGATGCTGGACTTGATGGGCCGTTGGCCTGACCCAGTATGGCATGTTCTTATGAACCCTGCAGGCATTCGGATTCAGCCCCCGTTTCGTGGGTCTTCTCTGTGTCCTGTATTCTTCTGCAGAGTGCCTTGTCAAGGTCAACTGATCCATGCCTATGGCATTCGGTCGAGGTGTGCGTCAGGGGTGCCCGCTCTCCGGACAGCTCTACACCCTGGCCATCAAGCCATTTCTGTGTCTTCTGCGCAGGCAGCTCATTAGCTTGGTGCTGCGGGCGCCGGAGATGTGGATCACCCTGTCGGCCTATGCTGTCGACGTACTCGTCATTAGAGATGTGAATCGTGTGCCCGATCATCTTAACGATCGGGTTTGGCTGGAGGGAGAAAATATCTGATCGCTGGAGATGTGAATCGGAATCTGTTCCAATTCACATCGTTAATTTTTTTTTTGTGAGGCCGGACCCTTTAAAATTGACCCCTTACCTTCCCCCACCCCCCCAAAAACTTTTTACGAGTACCTGGTGGTCCAGTGGGGGCGCGGGGACCGATCTCCCCGCTCTCGGCCATCGGCGCCATTTTGGCTGCCACTCAAAAATGGCACGATGGCCCGATTAAAAAAAACTCACCCGATCCTTTAAAGATGACCCCTTAACTTCTCCCACCCTCCCGATTCCCCCCAAAACATTTTTAAATTACCTGGTGGTCTAGTGGTGGTCCCGGGAGTGATCGCCTGTTCTCGGGCTGTTGGCTGCCACTCAAAGATGGCGCCGATGGCCCTTGCCCTTACCCATGTGACAGGGTATCCGTGCCATTGGCCGGCCCCTGTCACATGATAGGAGCACTGGCTGGCCGGCACCATCTTTAGATAGCCGCCGCCATCTTTATTGTGTGCCGGTTTTCCCGCCCTCCCCCCAAATAACTCCCGTTAGTGGACACTAACGGGAGTAACGATTTTTTCACAATAAATCGTGAAAATTTCTATTGTATCGCGCACTCTACCGATTTTTGACAATTTAAAAAATATCGGACGATTTTTTTAAATCGTCAAAAAACGGTTCACATCTCTACTCGTCATGGTCCAGGACCCACTTGATTTGGAGAGGGTGCAAGCCTGCCAGCAGGTTTTTTCATCCGCATCCTCAGTCCGAATCAACTGGGCTTAAAAGCTCCGGACTTTGGGTAGGGCCGCAACAGGTGGATGCACCCCCTAGCCAGATTGATAATTTTTCTTGGGGCAGGGGGACCCTGAAATATTTGGGTGTCCACCTCTCCGCTGTGAAGTCTGCGGCCCCGGCGAACTGTAAGGAGTTGGAGGAGAAGATTGCAGTTCATCTGGGGGCGTGGAAGGGTCTGGTCAAGCTCATGTCCTCCAGGGAGGCCTTAGTGGTGAACCAGCTGGTGTCCAGCATGCTGTGGCACCAGCTGGCCGCCCTGAGGCTGCCCTCAGAGTTCATCTCCCGGGACTCAGAGGAAGTTGCTGGACTTCTTCTGGGCCGGGAGGAGGCACTGGGTCTCTGCAGGTATCCTGGGGCTCCCCCTCAGGGAGGGAGGGCAGGGGGTGGTGGACATAAGATGCAAAGTCCACACCCTGTGGCTCCAGGCCTTGTGGAGATTCCTGTACGCAGACCTGCCTCCGCACTGGAGCCCGCTGGGGGCTTTATTCCTCCAGCAAGAGGGCGGGATGTGGTACGACAGGCAGCTTTTAGTGATTGATACGGAAGTGTACGCTCTTGACTTCCCTTTACTGCCAGTCTTCTATCAAGATATTTTCAAAGCCTGGAGTGTGGTCTCCGGAACACGGGATCCCTTGACGCACTTGAGCCTGGATATTCCAGAAGAGCCCCTTATTCACAACCCCGCTCTGGTTGTGAATGCCCTGGAGTCCCCTCAGGTGCGCCAATGGCTCATAGAGTCCGGGACCACACGGGTCGGAGATCTTCTGAGCAGAGACCGGCGATGTTGTGTGTACCCAGAAGTGCTGGCCCAGAGCATGGGCATGGGGTACCCGTATGTAGCCGGTCACTTGCTCAGAGAGATATGGGGCCTCTTTACCCACCAGCCCCTCCAGCCTGTCGAGGGGGTCCTTCAGGCTGGGAGTCCCCACCCCTGCCCATCCCTCCCCCTATTCTCCCGGATCTGCTTGTTGGCCCCTCACAACAACAACAAGGACCCCCCTGACCTCCCTGTCCCCCACCCCACAGCCTCAGCAGGGTGGATGTGCTCCTCTGGGTTCCTTTTCAGGATGCCCCAAAGAAGGCAATGAATGATCTAGTGCACCACCGGGTGCACCATACTACCCTTTCTGGCCGCTTAGATACACCTTGGCGGAGGGTATTGGACAATGCGCTAAAGCCCCAGTGGGAGCAGTTCTACTCAGAACTGATTCCGAAGCCCACCAGGGACTTGAGTTGGCGCATCGCCCACGGGGCCATCGCAACAAGCAGCCTGCTGGCACGCATTAGGGGATCAGGAGGAGGGTGCGAATTCTGTGGGGAGGAGGACACGCTGGAGCACACCTGGTCAAGATGGTGAGATGGACAATGAAATGCTAAGAGAAATTAGGGAAATTGGTAGTGCAGTAATAATGGGAGACTTCAATTACCCCAATATAGACTGGGTAAATGTATCATCGGGTCACGCTAGAGAGATAACGTTCCTGGATGGAATAAATGATAGCTTTATGGAGCAATTGGTTCAGGAACCGACGAGAGAGGGAGCAGTTTTAGATCTAATTCTCAGTGGAGCACAGGACTTGGTGAGAGAGGTAACGGTGGTGGGGCCGCTTGGCAATAGTGATCATAATATGATCAAATTTGATTTAATGACTGGAAAAGGAACAGTGTGCAAATCCAAGGCTCTCGTGCTAAACTTTCAAAAGGGAAACTTTGATAAAATGAGAAAAATTGTTAGAAAAAACTGAAAGGAGCAGCTACAAAGTAAAAAATGTCCAAGAGGCGTGGTCATTGTTAAAAAATACCATTCTAGAAGCACAGTCCAGATGTATTCCACACATTAAGAAAGGTGGAAAAGAAGGCAAAACGATTACCGGCATGGTTAAAAGGGGAGGTGAAAGAAGCTATTTTAGCCAAAAGATCTTCATTCAAAAATTGGAAGAAGGATCCAACAGAAGAAAATAGGATAAAGCATAAACATTGGCAAGTTAAATGTAAGACATTGATAAGACCGGCTAAGAGAGAATTTGAAAAGAAGTTGGCTTTAGAGCAAAAACTCACAGTAAAAACTTTTTTAAATATATCCGAAGCAGAAAGCCTGTGAGGGGAGTCAGTTGGACTGTTAGATGATCGAGGGGTTAAAGGGGCACTTAGAGAAGATAAGGCCATCGCGGAAAGATTAAATGATTTCTTTGCTTCGGTGTTTACTGAAGAGGATGTGTGGGGGAGGTACCCATAATGGAGAAGGTTTCATGGTAATGATTCAGATGGACTGAAATCAAATCACGGTGAATCTAGAAGATGTGGTAGGCCTGATTGACAAACTGAAGAGTAGTAAATCACCTGGACCGCATGGTATACACCCCAGAGTTCTGAAGGAACTAAAAAATGAAATTTCAGACCTATTAGTAAAAATTTGTAACTTATCATTAAAATCATCCATTGTACCTGAAAGACTGGAGGATAGCAAATGTAACCCCAATATTTAAAAAGGGCTCCAGGGGCGATCCGGGAAACCACAGACCGGTTAGCCCTGACTTCAGTGCCAGGAAAAATAGTGGGAAAGTGTTCTAAACATCAAAATCACAGAACATATAGAAAGACATGGTTAATGGAACAAAGTCAGCATGGCTTTAACCAGGGCAAGTCTTGCCTCACAATCTGCTTCACTTTTTTGAAGGAGTTAATAAACATGTGGATAAAGGTGAACCGGTAGATATAGTATACTTGGATTTTCAGAAGGCGTTTGACAAAGTTCCTCATGAGAGGCTTCTAGGAAAAGTAAAAAGTCATGGGATAGGTGGCGATGTCCTTTCGTGGATTGCAAAACTGGCTAAAAGACAGGAAACAGAGAGTAGGATTAAATGGACAATTTTCTCAGTGGAAGGGAGTGGACAGTGGAGTGCCTCAGGGATCTGTATTGGACCCTTACTGTTCAATATATTATAAATGATCTGGAAAGAAATACGACGAGTGAGATAATCAAATTTGCAGATGACACAAAATTGTTCAGAGTAGTTAAATCACAAGCAGAATTGTGATAAATTGCAGGAAGACCTTGTGAGACTGGAAAATTGGGCATCCAAATGGCAGATGAAATTTAATGTGGATAAGTGCAAGGTGATGCATATAGGGAAAAATAACCCATGCTATAATTACACGATGTTGGGTTCCATATTAGGTGCTACAACCCAAGAAAGAGATCTAGGTGTCATAGTGGATAACACATTGAAATCGTCTGTTCAGTGTGCTGCGGCAGTCAAAAAAGCAAACAGAATGTTGGGAATTATTAGAAAAGGAATGATGAATAAAACGGAAAATGTCATAATGCCTCTGTATCGCTCCATGGTGAGACCGCACCTTGAATACTGTGTACAATTCTGGTCGCCGCATCTCAAAAAAGATATAATTGCGATGGAGAAGGTACAGAGAAGGGCTACCAAAATGATAAGGGGAATGGAACAACTCCCCTATGAGGAAAGACTAAAGAGGTTAGGACTTTTCAGCTTGGAGAAGAGACGACTGAGGGGGGATATGATAGAGGTGTTTAAAATCATGAGAGGTCTAGAATGGGTAGATGTGAATCGGTTATTTACTCTTTCGGATAGTAGAAAGACTAGGGGACACTCCATGAATTTAGCATGGGGCACATTTAAAACTAATCAGAGAAAGTTCTTTTTTACTCAACGCACAATTAAACTCTGGAATTTGTTGCCAGAGAATGTGGTTCGTGCAGTTAGTATAGCTGTGTTTAAAAAAGGATTGGATAAGTTCTTGGAGGAGAAGTCCATTACCTGCTATTAAGTTCACTTAGAGAATAGCCACTGCCATTAGCAATGGTTACATGGAATAGACTTAGTTTTTGGGTACTTGCCAGGTTCTTATGGCCTGGATTGGCCACTGTTGGAAACAGGATGCTGGGCTTGATGGACCCTTGGTCTGACCCAGTATGGCATTTTCTTATGTTCTTATGTTCCTCCAATGTCCTTGGTTAACAACCTTCCTCACAGAATTGAAGGCCCTCCTCCTGAAATTCTGGGTGCACTTTAGCCCTCATCTGCTTATTTTTGGCCGCACCGCCGCTAAGAGCCCCAAGCTGAAGGCTAGGGACCGCCTTGTAAACTTCATTGTCGCTGCCGCAAAGTATGTCATCCATAAAACCAGAATTGCGGCAGCGGAAGGCAGTACCCCGGAGGATTGCAGGCCCCTGTTTCACGGCATTGTGTGGTCAAGACTCACAGCGGAGTTTAGCCACACTGTGGCAGTGGACAGAATTGAGGAGTTCGTCTGGAAGTGGGTGATTGGAGACGGACTGTGTACTGTAACCCCTGGCCTTCAGCCTTCCCTGGAGCTACATCTCTAGGCCATATAGGGGTTTTTCTTTTGGGCAGTGGTGCATGCCCTCCTTCGGGAGCACGTGTACAGGAAGTGTGAGTCGCTCCCGCCCTTAGTCATGAGCCTTGGGGTGCAATGTAGGCAGCTGGGAGCAACCCCACAGCCCCCCCTGCCTGGGTTATGGCCCCATCCCCTCCTCCAAGGTCTTGAAGTCAGCTCCCCCCTCTTCAAAGTGGTCCCAGGAGTGAGATCCTGAGCAGAGGTAACTCCCTCCCCCCCCCCATGCTCAGAGCTCGTGACCCCAAACACCTTCAGACAGCCAATCATAGCACCATCTATTAGAGATGTGAATCGGAACCGGTATCAGTTCGAATTCTGGTTCCGATTCACATTGTGAAATTTTTATCTTGCAGACCAATCGGGTTTTTTTTATCGGCTGCGCCCGAGCCGATAACCAAAAAATACAGCCGTGCCATTGGCCGGTCCCTGTCACATGGTAGGAGCAATGGATGGCTGGCGCCATCTTTAAAAATGGCGTGGGCCATCCAGTGCACCTACCATGTGACAGGGGCCGACCAATGGCACCGATAGCCCCTGTCACATGGTAAGAGCAAAGGGCCATCGGCGCCATTTTGATTAGTGGCAGCCGACAGCCTGAGTGCGGGAGAATGCTCCCGGGACCCCTGCTGGACCACCTGGTATTTAAAAAAATTTTTGGGGGGGGGGGTCTGGAGGGTGGGGGAATACTAACAAACTCATTTTAAAGGGTCAGATTGTGTTTTTAGGTTGTGTCCTTTCTTCCCACCCCCCCCCCCCCCTATAACGATAAGAAAACCCACTAAATTAATTGTGGGGTTTCCTATCGCTATCGGGGACCCCCCGATATCTGACGATATTTTCAATCATCAGATAAACGATTCACATCCCTACCATCTATGACTTTAGTTTCGGACTTCTTTCTGTATCTCCTGCAGGATGCAGGAGCCGCATGGGATTATTTTTTCATGGCTGTTTGCCTCCCTCTCGAAGTGTAAACAGTTGGACTGAAATGTGCCCTCTGCTGCCTAACTCGGGTCTTGGTTCGCCCAGCCTTAATCCAGCCCAGGTTTTCTTGCCTCAGAGCTGGTTGTACTTCATCACACAATACACCTTTTAGTTTATTGCACTTGTTTATACTGCCTTTCGAGAACAAACCCATACACTCTACTTTAATAGATGCAGAAAAACACAATGTAAATGACATTCACTTTTATAAATCATAAAGATGCATCTTGTCCACTATGAGACTTATGGACTACACCTTGAACTAAAATATCTTTAGCATGCATGCTAAAATATAACTTAACTTGTGAAGCTTAATATGTGATGCTTAACACGTGAAGCTAAATTTGTTAGTGCACCCACATAAATGTCCATGTTAGTAATATGCATGCTAATCCCGAAAGAATAGGGTTTCAAATTTCAGCCAATTTTATCCAAAAATCCAGTTTGCTGACCTAAGCAACTGGACTTTTGGCCTGAAGATTTTCTACTGGAAGCTTCCTTTATGTGAAGAAATATTTTTTGTTACTCCTCAGTTCTAGGAATTTTGCTTCTAAAAAATGCTTCTTATGAGAGCAAAAGAGAGTTTTATGCTGGTCATTTAACACAATTTTTGAAAAACCTTTAGAATTATGTTCTACAATCAGACCTTTAGAATATGTTCTATAATTAGACTTTTAGAATTATATTCTAAAATTGAGCGACATTGCAGAGGGGTTAGAAGGAAAAGTTTGCCTTTTTGCGGATGATACTAAGAATAGCAACAGAGTGGACACGTCTGAAAGAGTAAAGAGAATGAAAAGTGAGTTAAGAAAACTTGAAATGGTCAAAAGTTTGGGCAGATGTGATTCATTGCAAGAATACAGTCATGCACCTGGGATGTGGAAATCCAAAAAAAGCTGTATGTGGTGTGTATGTGCCTTGGTGTGATTGTGTCTGGTGATCTGAAAGTGTCAAAGCAATGTGACAAGGCTGTAGCTAAAACCAGAAAGATGCTGGGCTACATAGAGAAAGGAATAACTAGCAGAAAAAGGGAAGTGATAATCCCTTGTATAGATCCTTGTACAGATCCTCACCTAGAGTACTGTGTTAAGTTCTGGAGATCACATCTTAAAAAGGATAGAGACAATATGGGAATGATCCAGAGGAAGGCGACCACCTTGGTGGTAACCTGCACAGAGAGGCAGTTACTACCTTTTACAGAACAAATTGGGGGTAACCTGCATGAAGCAGCAGTTATTACCTTAAGCAAATTGCTGGCAGATAGGATGGGACCATCTAGTCTTTATCTACCATCCGTTTCGCACCCCACCCGCGGTCGTCCCGTGCACAGGACCCTCACCTTCGGAGTCACACAGCGGGTCCCGGTCCTGTCTCCCTCACGGCCCTTGCAAGTCTAGCTAGTCCCCGGCGTCCCACAGCTGCGGTCGCCGGGCCTTCAGTCGCACGCTGAGCCTCACGCCAGGCCTCGGCGTCTCAGCAGCTAGTCGCGCGTGCGGACCAGCCACCCTGATGTAGGTTCCAGGGCGGGGCCTAGTTCCACGGCGCACCCTGATTGAACTCTTGTTAAAAGGAAGTTCCTGGCCTCACTTTCTTGCCTTGGCATTCGGGTTGGTTTGTTCCTGCTTGCTTGTTTCTAGTCTTGTTCCAGGATCCTTCTGTTATTATTTATGTATTTATTTATTTATTTGGCACTTTTATATACCGATATTCTTGTAAACAAGTTACAAATCACCTCGGTTTACATTCTAACAATAAACATTTGCACAAGGATGCATTACATTGAACAGGGATAACAAAACTTGGAACCAACAAATGGGGATAACGGGTAAATAACTTGGTTAGAGTCTTAAAGCTGAAAAACATTTGATGGCATGTCCATCCTTAGCAGCGGCTTGTTAGTGGTGTGGATCAACTAACCACGCTGCCTGACAAGAGCCCGAAAGGTCATCTGGGTTGGGCAAAGGCTTCGCTAAACAACCAAGTCTTTAATTTTTTCTTGAAGGTGTTTGGGCATTGTTCTAGTCTGAGATCCGGAGGGAGGGAGTTCCATTGCAACGGTCCCGATGTGGAGAGGGCTCTCTTCCTTAAAGTGGATTTAATGGGGTGGGCCAGCAGGGTGTCTCTGTAAGCTGATCTCACTGGTCTGTTCCAGTTCTGTTCCTGCTCGTACCTGCTCCTTACCTGCTTGTTCCTGTCTTCTTTGTTCGTCTCCCTGGTCTTACCTCGGACTGACTTTCTGGTAAAGAACTTAGCTTGTTCCTGACCTGCCTGCCTGCTTCCTGCCAAAGACCTCAGCTTGTTCCTGACCTGCCTGCCGCCTGCCAAAGACCTCAGCCTGTTCTTCGACCTTGCCTGACCTCTGGATCTTGACCCTTGCTTCGTTGACCACTCCTTGGACTGATTCTTGGACTTTGACCTTGCTCGCCTGACCTTGCTTGATTCTGGCTCTGTCCATAGCCTTGTCCTCACCAACACTATTCTGGTTCGCTCTCTTCCAACCTGTCTCCAGCTTCGAACCCGATAGCGCTCTTCCAGTGTCTGTGGGCACGCCAGACTCTGACTCTCCCAGCAGCCCGGGTCCCTACGGGCTCCTCCCGGGGGGACATCTGGCTTCCAGCGGTGAAGACCTACACTGCCTCTGTCTCCTTCTGAGCTCCGCCTCCTGTGGCCAGTCACAGGACAGGGGTCCACCCCCGAGCACAACAGGTTGCCAAGGCCATGGACTCAGCAGAGTCTCCTGCCTCCAGGGCCCTACCAGGACTGGCCACTACTGTAAAGCAACATCATCAAGCCTTGGAGACGCTGGCTTCTTCAGTGGAGGAGCTACACTCTCAGCTACATGAGACTGCTATGGCCAACCCAGTGGGCCTCCCGGCCACTATGCTTCCTAGAGCAACTCTGGCACTTCCTGAACCCCCTAGATACAATGGAGTTCCATGCTCCTGTCATGGCTATCTTAATCAGTGCTTTATGCAATTCGCCCTCCAGCCTTCCTTGTTTTTGAAGATCACGAAGGTCACCTTCATCCTGTCCCAGTTGGAAAGGAAGGCCCTGGCATGGGCCTCTCCCTTATGGGAACGTTCTGATCCCATCCAAGATGTCTGACTTCATTACTCTCTTCAAGCAGACCTTTGTAGATCCTGCTCGGATGGCTATTGCCAGTCACAACCTACTCCATCTCCACCAAGGGTCAAGGACCCTCTCTGAATATACGGTGGAGTTCCGAACCTTAGCCATAGAACTTGAGTGGCAAGAGAATTGCTTACAAGCCATCTTCCTAGATGGACTCTCGTCTGCTCTAAAAGATGAGCTCTCCATCCGTGAGACTCCCACATCTCTAGATGACCTGATCTCGTTTGCCGGAAGGATCGATCATCGCCTCCGGCAAAGACACCTAGAAGTAAAGGCTCCATGCTCTTCTCCAGTACGGCCTGCAAGTGTACCATGCACCCCTGCAAGGAACATTACACCACCACCTTCCTCCACGGTGGAACCCATGGAGGTGAATTGGGGACCGCTGTCTCCCACTGAACATCTCCGCCGTAGAAAAGAAGGGCTTTGCCTTTACTGTGGCACTTCTGGACATTGTCTGCAGTGCTGCCCGGTTTGTCCGGGAAACTGCAACGCCTGAGCCTGGGAGGCATCCTGAGCTTGGGCGCTACTGTTTCTGGCCCTCAACTCCTGCTTCCAGTAGCCCTGGGCTACCATTGCCCTTATTGATACCGGTGCGAGTGGCAGTTTCATTATGGACGATATCATAAAAATCTTGGGAATACCTCTTCAACCATTAGAGGTGAGTCTCTGTATCGCTTCCATTCAAGGAGAACATCTTCCCAGTCTCATCACCCATCAGTCCGAGCCTATTCACATGTCAGTGGGCACATTCCATAAAAAAGAAACATCTTTCTACGTGTTGAAACGCTCAACGCATCTGGTAATTCTGGGGTTGCCTTGGCTCCAGACTCACGAACCCCAGTTCGACTGGCAATCCCTGGAACTGGTACAGTGGGGTCCGAAATGCCAAGCTACCTGCCTCTAGCTGGTGTCTCCCGTGATTCCGGTTTTGAAGTCCACTAAGCTTCCTGGTCTGCCTCTGCAGTACGCAGAATTCAGTGATGTATTCTCAAAACAGAAAGCAGACACTTTGTCTCCGTTACGTAAGTTCAGCTGTCCCATTGAATTGTTTACCGGGTACGATGCCTCCCAAAGGCAGAACCTATCCCTTGTCACAGCCTGAGACACTACACAGTTGGCGATCATGAACTATTGGCAGTGAAGTTAGCCCTTCAAGAATGGCGCCCCTGTTTGGAAGGGGCGCAGTACAAATTCACTATATTCACGGATCACAAGAACTTAGGGCACCTCAAGGAGGCGCAGCTTCTGAACCCCTAGCAGGCCCGCTGGGCCTTGTTTTTTGAGAGATTCAACTTTAATCTCTGTTTCCGTCCTGGTTCAAAAAATCAGCGAGCTGGTGCGCTGTCATGATCCTTTGAACCCAAAGACTTTCCAGAAATTCCTTGTTATATCATCGATCCTGCCTGTATATCCCTCGCAGCAACCACTATGGTTCCAGTCAGGAAGATTGTTGCTCCTTGCCGACTCCGAGAACGGGTCTTAGTGGGCCCATGACTCAAAACTAGCAGGCCACCCTGGCCGTGCCAGGACACTAGAGATGCTACACCGGCGCTATTGGTGGCCCACCATGGTACAGGACTCGCGGAGTTATGTGGGCTCTTGTCCCACCTACGCACAACAGAAGCCACCCACAGGAAAGCCCTGGGGCTTGCTACAGCCACTCCCAGCGCCTACAGAACCCTGGTCCAGTATTTCAACAGATTTCATCATGGATCTTCCTCCATCACAAGGCAATACGGTGATTTGGGTCATAATCGACCTATTCTTGAAGATGGGGCACTTCATCTCATTACCAGGTCTTCCGTCAGCCCCGGAACTTGCAAAACGTTTCTTGAGAAACATCTTTCGACTTCATGGGCTCCCCAAGGAGATTGTCTCCGATCGGTGACCACAGTTTGCCGCCAAATATTGGCGCTCCCTATGTCATAAATTCAGTATTTCCTTGAGCTACAACTCTACCTATCACCCTCAGGCCAATGGGCAGGCCGAGAGAATGAATCAGACCTTGAAAGCGTTCCTATGCTCATACGTCAATGACCAACAGAATGCTTGGTCAGACCTCCTCCCCTGGGCCAAGCTGTCACATAATACTCACCTCGCAGCAGCCACCAATGTGTCTCCCTTTTCAGTGGTCTTTGGAAGGCAGCCCCATCTGCCTCTTCCTCTTCCTGTTTTGGTTCCATCTCCTGCAGCATAATCCATGACTCAAATCATCCGCCAAGTATGGACCCAAGTAAGAGAACGTCTCTCACAGGCCGCAGGGCACGCTAAATGCACCTTGGATCTCCAATGATGACCTGCTCCACTCTTCCGACCTGGACAGAAAGTTTGGCTGAGTGCCCGCCATATTCGTCTCCGACTTCCATCTCATCGGCTGGCCCCGAAGTATATTGGGTCCATTCCCAATCCTCAGAAGAGTGGGGGCTGTTTCCTATCAGCTCCAGCTTCCCCGGTCCATGGGCATCCACAACACGTTCCATGTGTCCTTGCTGAAGCCTCTTGTCCTATCATGACCCTCTCGCAAAGACCTCCAGCTCCACGCATCTCGGCAGAACCCTACACTTCTCTGCAGGTAAGAGAGGATCTAGACGTCTGATGACGTCGAGGCAAAAGGGAGTATCTCCTCGCTTGGGAGGGCTATGGGGCCAAGGACAATTTGTGGGAACCTTCTCAGAATATCCTTGAGAAGGATCTTCTGAAAACCTTCAATAGACAGAATCCTGAGAAACCCCCAGCCGCGTAGGGGAGGCCTAGAAGGGGGGGGGGGGGGGGTACTGTTACGTGCCCCACCTGCGGTCGTCCCGCGCACGGGACCGCTCACCTTTGGGGTCACACTGCGGATCCCGGTCCTGTCTCCTCGTGGCCCTTGCAAGTCCAACTGGGCCCCGGTGTTGTGTGGCAGCGGTCACCGGGCCTTCAGTTGCGCGCTGAGCCATACACCTGGCCTCGGCATCTCAGCAGCTAGTCATGCCCCTACACGTGCATGGACCAGCCGCCCTGATGTAGGTTCCAGGGCGGGGCCTAGTTCTGCGGCGCACCCTGATTGAACTCTTGTTAAAAGGAAGTTCCTGGCCTCACTTCCTTGCCTTGGCAATCAGGTCGGTTTGTTCCTCAGATTGCCCTTGTTCATGTTCCTGCTTGCTTGTTCCTAGTCTCATTCCAGGATCCTTTTGTTCCAGCTCGTACCTGCTCCTTGCCTGCTTGTTCCTGTCTTCTTTGTTCATCTCCCTGGTCTTACCTCGGACTGACTTTCTGGTAAAGATCTCAGCTTTTCCTGACCTGCCTGCCTAAGATCTCAACCTGCTCTTCGACCTTGCCTGACCTCTGGATCTTGACCCTTGCTTCGTTTGACCACTCCTCGGACTGTTTCTTGGACTTTGACCTTGCTCGCCTGATCTTGCTTGATTCTGGCTCTGTCCCTAGCCTTGTCCTCACCAACACTATTCTGGTTCGCTCTCTTCCAACCTGTCTCCAGCTTCGAACCCGATAGCGCTCTTCCAGTGTCTGTGGGCACACTGGACTCTAACTCTCCCAGGAGACCCTGTGAGGCCCACCTAAGTCCCAGCGGCCTGGGTCCCTATGGGCTCCTCCCGGGGGGACCTCGGGCTTCCAGCAGTGAAGACCTACACTGCCTCTGCCTCCTTCCATGCTCCACGCCCTGTGGCCAGTCCCTGTTCTGCCATAGGACAGGGGTTCACCCCCGAGTGCAACACCATCATTACTATGTTACTATGTAACATATGTCAAGCCACCATATGACGGATATATGTGATACTCCTAGCTGTGATAAGTTGGCATATTTTTCCATGAAAAACCTGTTAAGCTGATTGGATCATTCCAGAATCAGTTCAAAGATGATAATGGGCATGACCATTTGGTCTTATGGGATCATTTTTCCTACTTGAATAATTGAACTTTGAAAGATAAGCTTTCTCAGATAAAAGTGATTAGTTGTATTTTGGATCCTTGTCTATTTTGGATTGTAAAGATTGTGATTAATGTGGTTGGAGAAGTTTTGCTACAGATTGCTAATCTCTCACTACAAAGCTATATAATACCTAGTGCTTTGAAGACAGCTGTTGTTAGATCTATTGTGAAAGATTCTTTAATGTCCAATACTATTTTGTCTAATTATCAAACTATCTCCACTTCTGTTTATACTGGTATTGTCTTGGGTTCATAATCTGTCAAGTAGTACTGGATGAGAGAATCATTAACAAGGAGTACCCTTATAGGTCACTCTCTCTCCAGGACCTACTCCTGGAGGAATTCTGTGCAAAAAAATTTAAAATTCTGCATACAAAAAAATGAAAATTCTGCATTCTTTATCTTGGTCAAAATAACACAATATACATGACAGTCTTTAAGTAATTAATTTAAAATGTAATACAGAAAAAAGTTATTACATAAAGTTTCAGGTTTTAAATATTTTGAACAGAATTTTCCTAGAAATACAGTGTAAGAGTGCCCCTTCCACCCTCTCTCCCTACTTCCCTGGCTAGCCTCCTTTCACTTGGCCTTCTCAGGCCCCCACCCCAACTCCTCCACTATGTTTCCCCTTCCACTCTCTCTACTCTCAGAATTTGACCCCTCTCTCAATACTGGTCCTCATACATTCTCCTTTTCTGTTCCTTCATACAAGCTCCTTTTCACACACACACACACACACACACCATCACACAGGCTCCCACTCTCTTGCGCACACACACATACCCTCACACAGGCTCCTTTTCTCAGGCTCCCTTTCTCCTACACACACACCCACACAGGCTTCTTTTTTCTCTCACACATATACCCTCAAACAGGCTACCTAACTTGCTCTCACACACACCCCTGCATATTGGCTCCCTCTCTCCCATACACACACACCCCCCTGCACACAGGCTATCTCTCTCTCTCTCAGACACACACACACACACACACACACACACATTTCTTCATACAGGCTCCTCTCAAAAGTACGTGCGCGCGTACTTATTAAGATCTACCTCTGGGGCTGCCTAAGGGGCTAAAATACATAAATAACAAATATAATTCAACAAACAGGACATACAAAAAATTGAAATCATAATACATATATAATGGTAACGTATAAAATGAACAGGCACTATTACAAACAATTATATTGACAAAAAACAAGCGAATTTTAAAGGCAGCAAAGAAAAGAATGAAATAGATTGAAATACATGATTTTACCTGGGTAAGATAAATCTTATGTATATGAGTTGAAGCTCATATCAATTGTTCCCTGATATTCTGTAAAGGTGTGCATAAAAACAAAAAATATCAAATGGGTGTAGTACTCCAAAAAGTAGAAAATAAAAAATAAACAGCAGCAAAAACCTAACAAATGAAGGGGCGGATTTTAAAAGGAGCGCGAATAGCCTACTTTTGTTTGCGCTCCAGGCGCAAACAAAAGTACGCTGGATTTTAGTAGATACGCGCGGAGCCGCGCGTATCTGCTAAAAACCTGGATTGGCGTGCACAAGGCTATGGATTTTGTATAGCCGGCACGCGCCGAGCCGCGCAGCCTACCCTCGTTCCCTCCAAGGCCACTCCGAAATCGGAGCGGCCTCGGAGGGAACTTTCCTTTGCCCTCCCCTCACCTTCCCCTCCCTTCCCCTACCTAACCCACCCGCCCGGCCCTGTCTAAACCCCCCCCCCTTACCTTTGTTGGGGGATTTACGCCTCCCAGAGGGAGGCGTAAATCCCCGCGCGTCAGCGGGCCTCCTGCGCGCCGGGACGCGACCTGGGGGCGGGTCTGGAGGGCGCGGCCGCGCCCCCGGGCCCGCCCCCAGAACGCTCCCGACATGCCCTGAAAACGCCGCGCGGTTCGGGCCCGCCCCCGACACGCCCCCTCCAAAAACCCCGGGACTTACGCGAGTCCCGGGGCTCTGCGCGCACCGGTAGGCCTATGTAAAATAGGCTTACCGGCGCGCAGGGCCCTGCTCGCCTAAATCCGCCCGGTTTTGGGCGGATTTAGGCGAGCAGGGCTCTGAAAATCCGCCCCGTAATCAGTAATGCATGTATCTTTAAAAAAAATACTGTGTTAAAAAAAATATTGTTAATAAAAAGGCTATAAATTAAAAAGTGACTCTAAAGTGCTAGGTATATGGTGTGTTAAACAAAAGGGGGAACAAACATAGCTATTAAAAGGCTAAACAAATTTAAAACAAACTGTCATTGCCTATAAAAGAGGTGATCATATATCATTTAAAAGTGACTTAAAAAGGAGCGAATAGGTTAAAAATGAACTTATTTTTGGTGCAGATACTCAACGTATCACATCTCCCTTCTAATCGAAAGATTGAATGAGACATCCGAAAGAGTTTTTAAACGCTGAAAGCTGCCAAAAAACGCGCCAAATCCTACGTCACTCTTACTAAGGGGGAGCATCTCAAGAAAATACCCATATCTGACAGCTATCAGTGTAATGAAATTAATGAGCCATGGGAGTACAGGGGCTCAGCATGATTCAAAAAAATATGAAAGTAATGTGGGGAGCTCAGCGTGATTCATTAAAACTTCGTGAAACTAATTTTTGAATGAATGTGGCCTGGGGGTGCAGGAGCTCACCGCGATCAATATAACTAAATCGGCAACCCACTGTGCTATAAAAAGCCAAACAAATATGCAAGAAAATACAAATGAAATTAAATATTTAAGACCTTTAGGCAAAAATTGATATTATATACAATCTCTTACACTCACTAAAATTGAAAAATCCAAAAATTAGATATTTAAAAGATTAAAATGAAAGCGCAATGTAGTCTGATAAGATAATAAATAAATAAATAAAATAAAGTGAAAGCACAGGGGTAGATTTTTAAAAAGTATGCCCGTGCATACTTTGGTTCGTGCACCAGGCGCAAACAAGAGTAAGCCAGACTTTAATAGATACGCGCATAACCGCATGTATCCTTTAAAATCCAGGGTCGGTGGGCGCAAGGCTGAGGAAAATCGGCAGCCTGCGCGTGCCGAGCTGCGCAGCCTGCCTCCTTTCCCTCCAAGGCTGCTTCGAGTGGCCTCGGAGGGAACTTTCCTTCCACCCCCGCACCTTACCCCCCCTACCTTTGTTGGAAAAGTTACGCCTGCCCTAGGCAGGCGTAAGTCGCTGCACCAGCTGCGTGATTCCCCGGCCCAGGAGCAGTTTCAGAGGCCTCGGCCATGCCCCTGAAATGCCCCCGGGCCAGAACCACTCCTGCGGCCCTGCCCTGGATGACACGCCACCACGACATGCCCCCCCCCAACATGCCGTCGACACGCCCCCCCCCCCCTCCAGGATAGCCCCGGGACTTATGCGCACCCCGGGGCTTGCGTGCACCGCCGAGCCTTTTCAACATAGGCTCGGCGCGTACAGGGGGAACTTGGGGCAGGTTTTTGGGGGGTATGCGCGTATCTTACGCGCATACCCCTTTGAAAATCTGCCCCACAATGTAGTCTGATAATATTTGTTTTTTATTTTATTTTTTATCTTAAGTATCAACATTAAAAAATAAATTAAGAACACTAAGGAATAAAATAAGGCAAGTGTGATCAAATGGATGAAAGCAAAAATAAAACTGAATTATAACTATGTGAAACATTCTGAGTCTCTAATGGTCACAAAAGGATAAATGCAAAATACACTACAAATGAAATTAAATATTTCAGACCTTTGAGACGAAAATTATGCAAGGTATCCTCCAAAATTAAAAATCCAAAACCAAAATATTAAAAATGAAAAACCAAAATATTAAATATTAAAACGATTAAAATTAAAACACAATATAATCTGATAAAAACAAAAGGTGAGTGTGATAAAAAAAAAGTACACGTTAAAAAATAGATCAAAACAAAAATAAAACGGTCAAAGAAAGATAAATGCAAAATACACAAATAAAAACTGATAATGAAAAAAGACAAAAAAACATAAAAATTAAAAAATGCTGCTAGGAATAACAACTAAAAATGTTATAAAAAATAAAATAAAATAAAATAAAAATAAAATAAAAAATAAAAACTAAAAAATATTAGATAAAATCATGTATTAATCAAATGAGTCTTATAAAGGAATAAACTACAGAAAAACAGTATAATCAATTTCTAAATTAAGACCTTTTGGTTCCATGGTATCAAACTCAAAAATATACTTCTGTTCTAACTGTAATAATAACATATCTAAATTACCTCCACGACTATTTAGTACAGGCTGATGTATTACACAGAACCTATAGTCATTGAAATTGTGGTTCATCTGTAATGAATGTGAGACTAAAGGCTTGGACTCAACTTTTCTCTTAATGCTGCTCTTGTGTTCTATAATATGCTTATTAAATTGTCTTATAGTTTTGCCAATGTAAATTTTGTTGCAAGGACATATCACTAAATACACAACTCCTATACTTTTGCAGGTAGTAAAGGATTTTAATTTAAATTCTTGTTTAATCCTGGAATTTGTATACTAGTAACTTTCATATTCACAGAACAGACGGAACATTTTCCACACGGGCGGTGACCCGAGGGTCTCATATCAATAGGTTTGCTAACTGGTAACGCAGATGGAGAAACAAATTCCTTTATATTTTTTCCTCTTTTATTGGCTATCATAAGATTTCTATCTTTAAAACAAGGTAAAAGTTGTTATCACTGGCCAATGTTTCAGGAGAATATTTGTGATATGAAAGGACATATGTGTGTATGTGATGGGACACACTATGGGGCAGATTTTCAAAGGGGAACACGCGTAACCCCCAAAAAGCTGCCCCTTCCAACCCCTACGCACGCCAAGCCTATGTTGCATAGGCTCAGCGGCGCGCACAAGCCCTGGGACGCTTGTAAGGTCCCTGGGCTTTCTTAGGGGGTGTGTCGTGGGGCGTCGCTGCCGGCGCGTCATCGGGGGCATTCCAGGGGCGTGGCCGCAGCCTCCGGACCAGCCCCAAGACCGGAACATGGTGCACTGGCAGCCGACCCTCGGGCAGGCGTAACTTTTGAAATAAAGGTAGTGGGGGGAATTAGGGCCGGGGGGCAGGTTAGTTAGGGGAAGGAAAGGGAAGGTGGGGGGCACCAGAAAGAAAGTTCCCTCTGAGGCCGCTCCGATTTCGGAGCGGCCTCGAAGGGGACAGAGGTAGGCTGCGCGGCTCGGCGCGCACAGGCTGCCAATTTTGCGCAGCCTTGAGTGCACCGACCCTGGATTTTAAAAGCTACGCGCGTATCTATTAAAATCCGGCATACTTTTGTTTGCGCGGGGGTACTTTTATAAAATCTACCCCTAGGCGCACAGGGCTTTTAAAATCTACCCCATAATGCATAGAATCCCGAATGTAGGATGGAATATTTTTTATCTCTGGTTTTAAAATATATCTAAACAGATAGAGGTTCAAGGAGTGAGCCATTGGCGGATATGATGGGTCTACCAGGGGCTTTTGTGATGGATTTATGAATCTTTGGAAGAATATACATTGTAAGTAAAATAGGAAATTGCACGGTCAAAAATTCATAATCTTTGTTAGTAAGGTAACCACCTTCTTTAGCTATAGATAGTAAGGTGTCCATATCTTTTTTAATTTCAGCTGTAGGATTTTTCTCTAATTTTTTATAGAAGGTTTGATCAGAGAGTTGACGGTCAATCTCTTGTATATAGTATTCTTTATCCATTATAAGAACATAAGAACATAAGAAAATGCCATACTGGGTCAGACCAAGGGTCCATCAAGCCCAGCAACCTGTTTCCAACAGAAGCCAATCCAGGCCTTAAGAACCTGGCAAGTACCCAAAAACTAAGTCTATTCCATGTAACCATTGCTAATGGCAGTGGCTATTCTCTAAGTGAACTTAATAGCAGGTAATGGACTTCTCCTCCAAGAACTTATCCAATCCTTTTTTAAACACAGCTATACTAACTGCACGAACCACATTCTCTGGCAACAAATTCCAGAGTTTAATTGTGCGTTGAGTAAAAAAGAACTTTCTCCGATTAGTTTTAAATGTGCCCCATGCTAACTTCATGGAGTGTCCCCTAGTCTTTCTACTATCCGAAAGAGTAAATAACCGATTCACATCTACCCGTTCTAGACCTCTCATGATTTTAAACACCTCTATCATATCAGTCGTCTCTTCTCCAAGCTGAAAAGTCCTAACCTCTTTAGTCTTTCCTCATAGGGGAGTTGTTCCATTCCCCTTATCATTTTGGTAGCCCTTCTCTGTACCTTCTCCATCGCAATTATATCTTTTTTGAGATGCGGCGACCAGAATTGTACACAGTATTCAAGGTGCGGTCTCACCATGGAGCGATACAGAGGCATTATGACATTTTCCGTTTTATTCATCATTCCTTTTCTAATAATTCCCAACATTCTGTTTGCTTTTTTGACTGCCGCAGCACACTGAACCGACGATTTCAATGTGTTATCCACTATGACACCTAGATCTCTTTCTTGGGTTGTAGCATCTAATATGGAACCCAACATCATGTAATTATAGCATGGGTTATTTTTCCCTATATGCATCACCTTGCATTTATCCACATTAAATTTCATCTGCCATTTGGATGCCCAATTTTCCAGTCTCACAAGGTCTTCCTGCAATTTATCACAATCTGCTTGTGATTTAACTACTCTGAACAATTTTGTGTCATCTGCAAATTAGATTATCTCACTCGTCGTATTTCTTTCCAGATCATTTATAAATATATTGAACAGTAAGGGGCGGATTTTCAGAGCCCTGCTCGCGTAAATCCGCCCAAAACCGGGCGGATTTACGCGAGCAGGGCCCTGCGCGCCGGTGAGCCTATTTTACATAGGCTCACCGGCGCGCGCAGAACCCCGGGACTCGCGTAAGTCCCGGGGTTTTCGGAGTGGGCGTGTCGGGAGGCGGGGCGGGGGGCGGGGCCGGAGCGCGCGGCGTTGCGGGGGCGTGTCGGCAGCGTTTTGGGGGCGGGTACGGGGGCGTGGCTACGACCCGGGGGCGTGGCCGCGCCCTCCGTACCCGCCCCCAGGTCGCGGCCCGGCACGCAGGAGGCCCGCTGGCGCGCGGGGATTTACGCCTCCCTCCGGGAGGCGTAAATCCCCCGACAAAGGTAGGATGGGGGTTTAGACAGGGCCGGGCGGGTGGGTTAGGTAGGGGAAGGGAGGGGAAGGTGAGGGGAGGGCAAAGGAAAGTTCCCTTCTAGGCCGCTCCGATTTCGGAGCGGCCTAGGAGGGAACGGGGGTAGGCTGCGCGGCTCGGCGCGCGCAGGCTATACGAAATCGATAGCCTTGCGCGCGCCGATCCAGGATTTTAGCCGATACGCGCGACTACGCGCGTATCTACTAAAATCCAGCGTACTTTTGTTTGCGCCTGGAGCGCAAACAAAAGTAGGCTGTTCGCGCTCGTCTGAAAATCTACCCCTAAGGGTCCCAATACAGATCCCTGAGGCACTCCACTGTCCACTCCCTTCCACTGAGAAATTTGCCCATTTAATCCTACTCTCTGTTTCCTGTCTTTTAGCCAGTTTGCAATCCACGAAAGGACATCGCCACCTATCCCATGACTTTTTACTTTTCCTAGAAGCCTCTCATGAGGAACTTTGTCAAACGCCTTCTGAAAATCCAAGTATATTATATCTACCGGTTCACCTTTATCCACATGTTTATTAACTCCTTCAAAAAAGTGAAGCAGATTTGTGAGGCAAGACTTGCCCTGGGTAAAGCCATGCTGACTTTGTTCTATTAAACCATGTCTTTCTATATGTTCTGTGATTTTGATGTTTAGAACACTTTCCACTATTTTTCCTGGCACTGAAGTCAGGCTAACTGGTCTGTAGTTTCCCGGATCGCCCCTGGAGCCCTTTTTAAATATTGGGGTTCCCTGGAGCCCTTTTTAAATATTCCGCCTTTATCCGCTGCTTTGATAATAATATTGCTATCCATGCTAAGAGTGGTTAAAGTCATCCTTTCCTTATAACTCATATTATAAAATTTCCTTTTTGAATTATTTTTACTCTCCAATTCTAAATCGTGTAAAATCAGACTCTCATATGTCTAAATAGTTGGATTGGGAATATTGTCCGGAACCCATTTACTCCATCTCTTGACGATAGAAATATCTTGATTCTTCAATACTTTATCAGAAAATGCATCTATAACTTTAAGTTTCCTGGTAAACTTAAATAGTTCTACGCGTGTTTTTTAAACGCATTGTAAACTGGTGTAGGTACGAATGCACTTTTTTGTAGTGCTTTTTCCTCGTGTATTGTAAGTGTACGAGATGAAAGATTAACTATACAGTTATTTGATTTGGGTTTTGATATTGTTGTTCTTGAAATGTCTAGTATGGATTGTGATATTGATTGTTCTGTTGTTGGTAAAACCCTCTCCCTCTTCCTCTCCATGCTCCTCGTCCCCTCCAAAAAGGGCTATCCCATTTTTTATGTACCTCTTCCTTACTTGAATCTCTTCTCCACAATTTACCAACTTCATATGCTCGGGTCATGGGTCTACTGGCAATGCCTCTTATGTCTCGTTTGACTATTTCTGAAAATAATGGAGCAGAAGGGTCTACTTCTGTGTCTGTATTGCTCCGGACCCTTTTAGCACTCCTTCCTAGGTCAGAACTATCATTCGTCCTTTTATCTTTCTTTTCATCATAAAATACCTGATCCTCATTAAGGGGTAGATTTTATAAATTTGCGCACACGCATACTTTTGTTCACACACCAGGCGTGAACAAGAGTATGCGGGATTTCAATAGATACACGTGTATCCATTAAAATCCAGGGTTGGCGCGTGCAAGGCTGCCCAAAATCAGCAACCTGCATGCGCCGAGCCACGCAGCCTGCCTCAGTTCCCTCCGAGGCCGCTCCGAAATCGGAGCGGCCTCGGAGGGAACTTTCTTTCGGCCTCCCCCGGCCCAAGATATATCAACGTCAAAGAACCTAAACAAACAAACTCCTGGCACAATGAAAAAATAAAAAGTCAAAAGGAACCTAAGAAAGAAAGAAAAAGAATGGAGAAAAAATAAAAACACCGATAACCTAACCAAGTACAGAAAACACCTAGCCTATTACAAATAATTCTCAATGCAAAAAAACAGTTCTACGACACTAAAATAGAGAAATATGCTAACAACCCTAGAACCTTATTTTCCATCATAAGAGATCTCACTAATGACAAATCCAACTCCCCACAAAACCTACCAGTAAATAAATGCAATGAAATAGCCAACGTTTTCAGTGACAAGATCAAAAACCTAAAAACAAAAATTCCAGATACAACAAAACAGGAAATCAAAATGAAAAAAAGAGATGTTGAACAATGGAAGACATTTGATATGGTATCTGAAATGGAAATTGAGTCTATGCTAAGAAAACTAAACCCCGCCCCTCATCCATGTGATAAAATAAAAAAAGTAGCCAATACAGTATCCCCAACATTAACAAAGATAGTGAATCTCTCATTAGAGGAAGGAATCATGGCAAATAATCTAAAAGGGGCAATTGTTAAACCAATTTTAAAGAAGAAGAACAGCGACCCGCTTAATCTGAGCAATTACAGACCTGTATCAAACCTACCCCTAATTGCCAAATTAATAAAAAAAACTATACAAAAACAACTAGCGTAGCACTTAGAGAATAATAACATCTTGTATCCATCACAACATGGCTTTAGAAAACACTATAGTACAGAAACACTACTGCTAGCACTAACAGACATCATCATGAGAGGTTTTGACAATGGCAAACACTATATTTTAGTGATGCTGGACCTATCAGCAGCATTTGACACCGTAAATCACGACATACTTTTAAATAGACTAGAGGAAATAGGATTGAGTAACATAACTATCAAATGGTTCAGATCATATCTAAGTAACAGATATTTCCAAGTTCAAATCGAAGACGGAATGTCAGAAAAAAATACACCTACAAACAGGAGTACCACAGGGGTCAGCGCTATCCGCTATACTCTTTAACATATACCTGTTACCTTTATGCCACCTACTAGCCGGGCTGGGCATAACACACTATATATACGCTGACGATATACAGCTAATACTTCCCATAGATGAAACCATTGAAAAAACATTAAATATCGCCAACATGTACCTTGACATCATAAAACAATTACTAAACCAAATGGAGCTAGTAATCAACATAGAGAAAACAGAATTCCTACATCTAGAACACAAAAAGACAGAGATCATTCAAAACACTATCACACTCAAAAACAACCAAAAGATTGAACTAGCGGAGAAAGTACGGAACCTAGGAGTTATAATTGACACCGAATTAAGCTTAAAACAACATATATCCTTAAAAGTTAGAGAAGGATACGCTAAACTTATGGTACTCAGAAGATTCAAACCACTTCTAACATCAAAGAACTTTCGTTCAGTCCTACAAGCATTGATTTTTGCAAGCACCGACTACTGTAATGCGCTACTACTAGGCCTACCATACACCTCACTCAGACCACTACAAATTCTACAAAACACTGCTGCAAGAATTTTGACCTGTAAAAGTAAAAGAGACCACATCACCGAAACCCTAGCCGAGTTACACTGGTTACCTGTTGAGCAGAGAATACAATACAAAACACTTTGCATCTTACATAAATTAATACATAACGAAAAAGTGGAATGGCTTAACACAGCCCTCCGCGTACACGTACCAAACAGAAACCTAAGATCAGCGAATAAAGCACTCCTTACTATCCCATCAATTAAGACAGCAAGACTAACTCAAGTAAGAGAGAGTGGAACACCATGCCACTAGAGTTAAGGCTTAAAAACTTGGCTATTCAAGCAAGCCTACCAAACAGAGAAGGGGAAACAGTGAGGCAGGCGAAGTGAGAGGTATGAACAAATAAAGTGTGTAGCTATATTTCTATCTGTTTTTACTCTATCTTCTTGTCTTCACCAGAAGAGAAGTTGACACTTATAAAGCTAGAATTTTTTTTAAACTGATAATTCCTAGACAGTATTGTACCACAAACCAATTATAGCATTTAGAAAACTATGTACTGAATCATTACGGCACTTGTGTAAATTAATATATCTCAGCATCCTTATTTTATGTGCCCTATTGTAAACCATTGTGACGGATCCTTCTTAACGACGGTATAGAAAAGGTTTAAATAAATAAATAAAATAAATAAATCTAGACCCCCTCCTACCTTTGTCGCCATGTTCCGGTCCGGGGGCTGGTCCGGAGGCCATGCCCATGGAACACCCCTGGATGATGTGCCGGCCGCATCACGCCCCCCCGACACGCCCCCCCCCCCCCCCCAGGAAAGCCCCGGGACTTAGGCGCGTCCTGGGGCTTTGCGTGCACCAGAAGCCTATGCAAGATAGGCTCAGCGCATGCAGGGGGGTTTGGGGTAGTTTTTCGGGGGGTACGCGCGTAACCCTCTGAAAATCTACCCCTAAATGCTTGGTTATTTCCTTTTGGTTTTTGGTATGTCTTATTATTCTTATGGAAAGTTTTATTATGTGAATGCCAATTGTAGACCCTATGGGGCAGATTTTTAAAAAGTACGCCGAATTTAAAAGATACATGCGTATCTTTTATAATCCGGGGTCGGTGCGCGCAAGGCTGCGCAAAATCAGCAGCCTGCGCACGCCGAGCAGCGCAGCCTGCCTCAGTTCCCTCCGAGGCCGCTCCGAAATCGGAGCGGCCTTGGAGGGAACTTTTTTTTGTCCCCCGCCACCTTTCCCTCCCTATCTAACCCACCCCCCAGCCCTAACTAAATCCCCCCTGCCCAGGCACAAGACCCCAAACGCCACGCCGCCCCCAACATGCCCCCAACACGCCCCCCAAGGAATGCCCCAGGACTTACATGTGTCCCGGGGCTTTGCGTGCACTGGCGGCCTATGCAAAATAGGCGTGCTGGCGCGCAAGTTCCCTGCGCACGTAAATCCGGCAGGATTTACGCACGCAGGGCTTTTTAAAATCTACCCCTATGATTTTTATAATCATTTTCATTTTATTTAAATTTTTCATATTTAACATTTTTCAAATCACGAGTGAAATTATCCAAATTTTTCTTATAGTCCTCATGAATTATTTCAAAACAAAGATCATTCTTCTTTAGATATTAAAGTTGCTCATCCAGCATGCTTTTTAATGTTTCTTCTCTCTTCTTGGAGTTTTGATAATTAAAATCATCAAGTCCAATGAATATTTGTTCAGTATTGCCTCCCATTCAATCATAAACTATCATGCTGGGAGGTTTGTTTATGCGCAATCCTATGGGTATTCTTTTATATCTACAGTAATCGAGTAGAGTTGAAGCATGGAGATTGCTTGTGGAGGTAATTTAGATAAGTTATTATTACAGTTAGAACAGAAGTATATTTTTGAGTTTGATACCATGGAACCAAAAGGTCTTAATTTAGAAATTGATTATACTGTTTTTCTGTAGTCTATTCCTTTATAAGACTCATTTGATTAATACATGATGTTATCTGATATTTTAAACTTAGGGGTAGATTTTCTAAATCTACACACGCGCGAACAAAAGTACGCCGGATTTTATAAGATACGCGCGGCTACATGCGTATCTTATAAAATCCAGGGTCGGCGCGCGCAAGGGGGTGCACATTTGTGCAACTTGCGTGCGCCATCACCCGACTTGGGGGCTGGTCCGGAGGCCTCGACCACGCCCCCGGGCCGGCACCACACCTCCGACTCGCCCGCCGGAATGCCCCAAAAATCACGCCGCCCACCCGGTACACCCCCGACACGCCCCCCTTGCGAAGCCCCGGGACTTACGCGCGTCCCGGGGCTTGCGCGTGCCGCCAAGCCTATGCAAAATAGGCTCGGCGCGCGCAGGGGGCTTTTAAAAGGGTAACGCGGATAACTTATGCACATAACCCTTTTAAAATCCGGCCGTTAGTGTGCATTTTTAGTTGTTATTCCTAGCAGAATTTTTTAATTTTTACGTTTTTTAGTCTTTTTTCATTATCAGTTTTTATTTGTGTATTTCACATTTATCTTCCTTTGACCGTTTTATTTTTGTTTTGATCTATTTTTTAACATGTACTTTTTATCACACACCCCTTTTGTTTGTATCAGATTATATTGTGTTTTAATTTTAATCATTTTAATATTTAATATTTTGGTTTTTCATTTTTAATATTTTCTTCTCAAAGGTCTTAAATATTTAATTTCATTTGTAGTGTATTTTGCATTTATCCTGTTGTGACCATTAGAGACTCAGAATGTTTCACATAGTTATAATTAAGTTTTATTTTTGCTTTCATTCATTTGATCACACTTGCTAGTGGTGTTAATTTATTTTTTAATGTTGATACTTAATATTTGTGTTTTATTTTATTTTTTTATCTTATCAGACTACATTGTGCTTTCATTTTAATCTTTTAAATATCTAATTTTTGGATTTTTTAATTTTTAGTGAGTGTAAGAGACTCTGTATATAATATCAATTTTTGCGTAAAGGTCTTAAATATTTAATTTCATTTGTATTTTCTTGCATATTTGTTTGGATTTTTACAGCACAGTGGATAGCCAATTGAGTTTTATTGATCACGGTGACCTCCTGCACCCCCGCGCCACATTCATTCAAAAATTAGTTTCAAAAAGTTTTAATGAATCACGATGAGCTTCCCACATTAGTTTCATGCTTTTTTGAATCATGCTGAGCCCCTGTACTCCCGTGCCTCATTATGTACGGCAGTACCATGGTCTGATCACTCCTTGATCAAGACCAAACTATCACTTCCCCAAAGCTCCTTGTCCACGCCCCGTCAGCCCATATCTTTCAAATTTTGCAAATCCTGCGATGTAGAGACCATCATGCTAGCATGCTCAGACATAGACAAACAAATTGACCTATCATCCCCAGATAATGCATTCTCCTCCTGGGTTAACCTTACACTCAGCATTGCCAATGAACATTGCCCCCTAATAACAAAAACCATCAACCCCAACTGAAAAAATAGGAAACCATGGTACACGCCTTTCCTCAGAAATCTCAAAATCCAACTCAGAGCTTCGGAAAGGTCATGGCACAAACACCAATCCCCCGCAACCAAAACTCTCTACTATCAACGCATGCATGAATATAAAAATTCCATCCTACATTCTAAACGGGAATACTACGCCAAAAAAATAAATGGTCTGCAATACAACCCCAAGGCTCTTTTCACTATGGTCGCTGACCTGACTTCTCCCATACACACACAACAACTAGCTAACTCCTCTACAAATCGTTGCAACGAATTAGCTCAATTTTTTAAAAACAAGGTATGATCCATCACGGCACAGTTCTCGCACAACAACCTCAATATCTGTCTTCCCAATATCAACTCTCCAGTCTCCCTTTCCTCGTTTGAGTCCTCATCTTCCCTAGAAGTAGAGAACATACTTAAGAAAATGAAACCATCAACACATCCCTCTGAAACTATTCCCTCTAAACTCCTACTATCTATACACAATGTAATCGCCAAACCCTACTATCTATACACAATGTAATCGCCAAACCCATTTCAAATATTCTCAACTGTTCCAGAGAGCATGGCTTTGTCCCGAATTTTCTGAAACAAGCTATAGTTAAACCGCTACTCAAAAAAATCCAACCTTGACCCCACCACTCTTTCTAATTACAGACCGGTGTCCAACCTACCCCTCCTAGCTAAAGTTCTTGAGAAGCTGGTGAACTCACGCCTATCCAATCACCTTGAACAGAACAACATCCTCCCTCCTACCCAATATGGTTTCAGGAAGCATTTAAGTACTGAAACATTGCTCCTCTCCCTACACGATACTAGGGATGTGCAGAGCAAAATTTTATGTTCATATTTTTTATGTCCGAAAGGGGGTCCCACTTGCGGCCAATATGGACATAAAAAAAATCCAATGAGTTGGGTATATGTACATATGTGCAAAAAAAAAATTTAAACCCCCTCACCCTCCTTAATCCCCCCCCCAGACTTACCACAACTCCCTGGTGATCGAGCGAGGAGTGAGGACGTCATTTCTGCAATCCTTGGCGAGAAGCATGTGACGTCGGTGGCACGTCGAGTGACGCGGCGTCACGTGATTCCCGGCTCGTTCGCGCCGGACGGCTCGTTCGGCCCAAAAAGAACTTTTGGCCAGCTTGGGGGGGCCTCCTGACCCCCCCAAGCTGGCCAAAAGTTCTTTTTGGGCCGAACGAGCCGTCCGGCGCGAACGAGCCGGGAATCACGTGACGCCGACGTCACGTGATTCCCGGCAAGTTCGCGCCGGACGGCTCGTTTGGCCCAAAAAGAACTTTTGGCCAGCTTGGGGGGGCCTCCTTGAGGGGGTCAGGAGGCCCCCCCAAGCTGGCCAAAAGTTCTTTTTGGGCCGAACAAGCCGTCCGGCGTGAACGAGCCGGGAATCACGTGACGCCGGCGTCACTCGACGTGCCGCCGACGTCACATGCTTCTCGCCAAGGATTGCAGAAATGGCGTCCTCACTCCTCGCTCCATCACCAGGGAGTTGTGGTAAGTCGGGGGGGGGGATTAAGGAGGGTGAGGGGGTTTATATTTTTATTTTGGCTCAACAATCGCGATTTCCCACATATCGAACATATCTATGTTCGATATGTGGGAAATCCGATCGTTTATGTCGAATCAATTTTTTAAGTAAAAAAAAAATATGAGTTGCGTTTTACTAATGCGGTCAATCCGAATGCACACCCCTACACGATACCCTTATCAAAGGAACCGACTCCGGATCCTCCTACCTTATCGCATTACTTGACATCTCGGCTGCGTTTGACACAGTCAATCACGATGTCCTACTCAACATACTCAGAAATATTGGGATCACTGGCAAGGCCATTGATTGGATTCAATCTTATCTCCAAAATCGCACTTTCACTGTCACAATGGACAACAATGAATCTGATCCCATCAGTCTTCCCCAAGGTGTACCCCAAGGTTCCTCACTCTCATCCACGCTATTTAATATATACATGCTTCCCCTTACCACGCTTCTCACTAACCTGCACATCAAGCATTTTATTTATGCTGACGATGTGCAAATCATCTTCCCTTTCTCTGACACCATCCAAACTGCTTTACACAGCTGGGAATCCTGTCTTTCCTCCATCAACCAACTCCTAAAGGACATGCACCTAGCTCTTAATTCCAACAAGACTGAGCTATTAATCATATCTAATAGGCAACCGACCCCAGACATCCCTCCTGCTTACTCGGCTACCAACTTCCCATCGCACACTCGCAACTTAGGAGTTATTATTGATAATCACCTCTCATTTAAACCATTCATCAAATCCATCATAAAAGACTGCTATTTTAAACTCCAAACAATAAAGAAACTCAGACCCCTACTACACTTCAATGATTTCCGTACAGTCCTCCAAGCTATTATTTTATCGAAGATTGACTATTGTAATGCGCTCTTACTTGGCATTCCTGCAACACACACTAAGCCACTTCAACTCCTACAAAATGCCGCCGCTCGGATATTGTCAAACACAAAGAAAAGAGATCACATCACCCCCACACTTATTGAACTACACTGGCTCCCTATACAGTCACGAATTCTTTATAAAACACTCTCGATCATACATAAGAGTCTAGTAAATTCCAACCTCAACTGGCTTAAACCCCCCCCCCCCCCCCCCCCTCTTACCTCGTACCTCCAAGAGACCTACACGCCCAGCCCTCCAAGGAACACTCCATGCCCAATCTATTAAATCTTTTAAACTCTCCTCCACTATTAACAGAGCCTTTTCTCTTGCCGGCCCCACCATATGGAACTCACTGCCCCATGATATTCGCATAGAGACCTATACCCCCACTTTCAAAAAGAAACTTAAAACCTGGCTCTTTCAGCAAGCCTACTCCATCTCACCCCCTATTACATAAAACCCCCCTATGAATGTTATACTGATATCTTGGTATGAACGCCTTTATGTCTGCTGATTTTGTACTTTGCACTATCATGTATATAGTTATAGTTATAGTTATATTCCATAGCATCTACCCATTGATGTCTGTTATATGTAAAGGCTCCTCCCAAAAACTATTTATATGTTGCCTAGTTCATCATATTATATTTTGTTATCTGTTATATGTACGGGCACTGCCCAATGGTTTTTTGTTCACTGTGAACCGAAACGATGTGCGAACGGATATCGGTATAAAAGAAATGTTAAATAAATAAATAAATAAATAAATAAATAAATAAATTTCATTACGCTGATAGTTGTCAGATACTGGTGTTTTCTTGAGACACTCCCCCTTACTAAGGGGTGGATTTATGAATATTTCTTTAAGCTTCAGGTCATGAAGCAGCTAAGACCGCTCTTACACTTCCAAGATTTCCGTTCAGTGCTTCAAGCCATTCTGTTTTCAAAGATCGACTATTGTAACGCTCTACTACTCGGTCTCCCAGCTTCTACTACTAAACCTCTACAGATGCTGCAAAATGCAGCGGCCAGGATCCTTACAAACACACGTCGTAAGGACCACATCACACCAATCCTAAAAATCCTACATTGGCTACCCATCCAATACAGAATACTCTTCAAGGCTCTCACCATCATCCACAAATCCGTCTACCAACAGTCCACACTCCAACTCGACATCCCTCTCGAACTACATACTTCCGCAAGGCCGACTAGAACCGCCTACAAAGGCTCGCTGAAGGCCCCCCCCCCCCCAAATCCTCGGTCCACAACTCTATTCACAAGCGAGCACTTTCGACAGCAGGTCTGCTGCATTGGAATTCGCTTCCCTCAGATATACGCCAAGAACAATGCCATCTCTCCTTCAGAAAGAAACTGAAAACCTGGTTGTTCACACAAGCTTACCGTTGAAGGAACCTCGATCAACCAACATTGACTCTCACCCTTCGATTTCTTCCCTAATCACGCCCCCCCCCTCCCCTTTCCAGTCCCTGACCTGACACCACCCCCCCGCTGCTCACCTCTCCTTCTCTCCTCCTCCCAGGATAAATCTCTATTTAAGTCTCGCTACTTTTAGTTGATTATTTTATCACTCTGCAGTTATTATCATTTTAAATCTTTCCTGTCTTCCATCTCCCATGTTTTTCGCTCCCTGTTTTTTGTAACTTTATCTTCTACTTAGCTGTTAATTGGTTTCCCCTGTTATATTGTAAACCGGTACGATAAGACCTCGTCTTGAGTATCGGTATAGTAAAAGAATTTAAATAAATAAATAAATTTATCAAAATGCAGTAAGTACCGCATGCGATAGCAAAAGGGGTGTGTTTTATGCTAATATAGCATTTATTGCTAATTACCTGTGCGAAGAGCTAAGTTAGTGCAAATTGCAATACCATTTTCAGAATCTGCGATGTGCCAGACCTGTTGTATTTCCTTCATTCAACCACCAGGGGACCATTGTTAATGGTCCTAGACACATGGGGGGAGAGGGAGAGGGAGGGAGGGAGAGAGAGAGAGACAGAGAGAGAGAGCGAGCACCTGGCCATAATATCATGGCCCATAGCTGAGTATTTGTATCCCTATGGTAGGCCCACCCAGTAACTCGAGGTGGGGATTAGGTAAGAGTGTAGGGGGTTAGGGGCCACTTTGACATTGTACGTGACACCTACGAACAGAACAGTGGTATCTTGTGAAGATTTGCTGGCCTTCGGAGTGAGGAAACTCACTCCAAGATGAGATTTGGGCAAGGTTCTCTCAACCTAGCTTGAGGGACTCTGAGAGAACCTTGCCCAAATCTCATCTTGGAGTGAGTTTCCTCACTCCGAGAGAACCTTGCCCAAATCTCATCTTGGAGTGAGTTTCCTCACTCCGAAGGCCAGCAAATCTTCACAAGAGACCACTGTTCTGTTCGTAGGTGTCACGTAGAATGTCAAAGTGGCTCCTAACCCCCTACACTCTTACCTAATCCCCACCTCGAGTTACTGGGTGGGCCTACCATAGGGATACAAATACCTACCTATGGGCCATGACATTACGGCCAGTCTCTCTCCCTCTCCCTCTCCCTCCCACCAAGGCTCTGGACTCGTCAATTCACCTGAAATAGGACTTACAGGAGACATGGCAATGAAATCTTACTGCACGGTCACGGCAGCTATCGCACAGCCTAACACAATCCAAAGAGGTGTATTTAAAATCGGCATTACGGCTGTGCAATAGCTCTTCGCAGACAGGCTAACCCAGCCCACTCTCCGCCCCTAACTCCTCCTATTTTCTGAATTTGCATCGCACCATACGATATGGTGCGATCGCACGCGTTAAACACGTTTTCGCATGCGGTAAGGGCTTATCGCATGCGAAAACGCCTTATCGCATTTTGATAAATGACCCCCTAAGATTGACGTCGGATTTGGCGCATTTTTCGGCGGCTTTCAGTGTTTAAAAACTCTTTTGGATTAGAAGGGACATGTGATATGTTGAGTCTCTGCACCAAAAGTAAGTTCATTTTTAACCCATTCGCTCGTTTTGAAGTCACTTTTAAATTATATATGACCACCTTTTTTATAGGCAATGCCTGTTTGTTTTAAATTTGTTTAGCCTTTTAATAGCTATGTTTGTTCCCCTTTTGTTTAGCACACCATATACCTAGCACTTTAGAGTCATTTTTTAATTTATAGCCTTTTTATTAATAATATTTTTTAACACAGTATTTTTTTAAAGATACATGCACTGCTAATTACATTTGTTAGGCTTTGCTGCTGTTTATTTTTTATTTTCTACTTTTTAGAGTACTACACCCATTTGATGTTTTTTGTTTTTATGCACATCTTTACAGAATATCAAGGAGCAATTGATATGAGCTTCAACTCATATACATAAGATTTATCTTACCCAGGTAAAATCATGTACCTCAATCTATTTCATTCTTTTCTTTGCTGCCTTTTAAAATTTGCTTGTTTTTTGTCAATATAACTGTAATAGTGCCTGTTCATTTTATACATTACCATTATACATGTATTATGATTTCAATTTTTTGTATGTCCTGTTTGTTGAATTATATTTGTTATTTATGTATTTTAGCCCCTGAGGCAGCCCAGTGTGGGGGCGAAACTCTGCCTGACTCGGGCTCTTTTTAAGAATATGTCTCCAATAAAAATAATTCTAATCTGACATCTCTTGGCGTCTAAACCTACTTTGTTGCTTACACAGCTTTTTTAGATAACCTACCCTCCTGCTTTGTTGGTGTTAAGCTCAGGCTTGTGGACCCTTGGGCCGATGAGAGGATGGAATATCTTGCGGAGGTTCCGTAGGTTCTCTCGTCGGGTGGCGAGGCAGAACAGAAGAGGAGCGCAGTTGACCCTCGGCTCTGGAGGCGGAGACGACTGCAGACAGATGAAGAGACTAGAAGAGGAGCTGAATCTTCACCCCTGGAAGTCTGTGGTCCCCCCAGGAGGAGCCCATAGGGACCCAGACCGCTGGGACTTAGGTGGACCCCGAGTCGCGGTATCGGTGCAAGGGCTGACTGGAGCTTCACCCTGGAAGTCTGTGGTTCCTCCCAGGAGGAGCCCGTAGGAACCCAGACTGCTGGGACTTAGGTGGGCCCTTGGAGACAGAGTCCAGAAGGGGTCCAAGATCAGGTGCCAGAGAGTCGTCGCTTGCCAGGCCGAGGTCACACACCGAGGGATCAACACTTGCCAGTCCGAGGTCACACCAGAGAAATACCGAAGCCAATCCAAAGTCAGGAACTGGGAAGACCAAGCCGAAACAGGAACAGGGATCCAAGCTCAAGAACTCACCGAGGAAAGCAGACTAGACAACGCTGGAGGACGTTGACAAGTCAGAGAATGAGCAGAGGAAGCTCCCTTATATACTTCCTCTGCTCAGGCTGATCCAGGACAGGTGAGGTTGTTAAAGGGATCAGGTCCCTTTAAATTAGTGAAGGGGGCGCAGCCTCGAGCCTAAAGATGGCGGCGGCCATCTTTGATTTCTTCCGCGGAGGAATGACTGCAGAAATGGTATGGGGGCAGAGCAGGGACGGCTCTCCCCCAAACGGTCAGGCTGGGGACCCGCGCCAGGGCACCGAGCACCCGGTCAGGGGTTTCCCCTGAGGCTGCCGCTGCGGGTCGCCGCCGTGAACAAGGTAGGGGACCGCGGTCATGGCCTGCCACGGCCGCGGGACACAACAGTACCCCCCTCTTTAGGGCGCCTCCCTGGAGGCCTGGGCTTAGCCGGGTGGTCTCTGTGGAACTGGTCCAATAGGCTCTGATCCAGGATGTTAGCCAATGGCTCCCAGGAGTTTTCTTCGGGGCCAAAACCCTCCCATGCCATGAGATATTCCCACTTTTTGAGATGTTTTCTCACATCCAGGACCTCCCGAACCTGGTAGGTGAGGTCATCTTCGGAGGCGACAGGTTGGGGAGTTGGAGGCATGCTGGAGGGCCATGACAATACCAGAGGTTTCAGGAGAGAGACGTGGAAGGTATTGTGTATCTTAAGAGACGGAGGGAGGCGAAGTTGATATGAAACTGCACCCACTTGCTGGATTATGGGGAACGGCCCGATGAATCGCGGAGCTAGTCGTGATGATGGCAGCTTCAGACAGATAAATTGCGTACTTAACCAAACCTTTTGGCCCAGTCGGAGAGGAGGGTATGGCCTCCTGAGCTGGTCCGCATACTTCTTAGCTGCCTGACCGGCCTTGATCAGGGCGCGCTTCGTGGATAACCAGAGGCGATGCAGCTCTTCAGCTGAGAGCTGGGCTACTGGAGACGTCACTGTGGTGGGGACAGGCAGAGGCGGTCATGGCTGTTTCCCATAAACTATCTGAAATGGGGAGGATCCCGTTGCCGCAGAGATATGGGAATTTAGCGCGAATTCGGCCCAGGGTAGCAGACTAGCCCAGTCATCTTGTTTCTCGTTGACCTATAGTCGGAGGAATTGTTTCAACGTCTGGTTAGTTCTTTCAGCGAGACCATTGGTCTGAGGATGGTAACCGGACGTATAGTCTAACATAACGTCGAACTTCAAACAAAGGGCCCTCCAAAACTTGGCAGTGAATTGTGGTCCACGATCTGAGAGGATGCTTTTAGGGAGGCCATGAAACCTGAAGACATGTTGGACAAACAGCTGAGCCAGTTGCGGAGCAGACGGCAACCCTGGCAATGGCACGAAGTGCGCCATTTTACTAAAACGGTCGATGACCACCCAAATTGTTGTGTTGCCGCTGACGGTGGCAGGTCTACCATGAAGTCGGTAGCCACATGGGTCCATGGTTCAGAAGGCGCAGGTAGCGGCTGAAGTAGGCCCGGGGTTGAACCGAAGATTCTCTTCTGGCGGGCGCAGGCCTGACAGGACTCCAAGTACGCCCAGACGTCCTTGTTGACCTTTGGCCACCAGTAATAGCGGTGCAGGTTTTGTAAGGTACGAGATTATTCGGGGTGACCGGAACAACAGGAGTCGTGAGCCCATGCCAATACTTGTTTCCGCAAGCCTGGCAGAACCAGAGTCTTCCCAGGAGGGACGGTACTGGTAGCCGAAAAGAGGATGCAAGATGGGTCGTTGATGAATCGTGGTTCCTCAGAACCTTCCGCTGATTCAAATACCTGTGATAGGGCGTCAGCCTTGGCATTCTTCTCTGCCAGTCTGTAGCGGAGCACAAAATTAAACCGGGTAAAAAACAGAGCCCAGCGTGCTTGCCGGGGGTTGAGTCGTTGTGCCCGGTGCAAGTATTCGAGATTCTTGTGGTCCGTGTAGACGGTGAATTTATGTTGTGCCCCCCTCTAGCCAGGGCCGCCATTCCTCCCAGGAGGAGCCCGTAGGGACCCAGACCGCTGGGACTTTGTAGAGGAGATCACGGAATATCTCGTTCATGGTGTTCTGGAACACCGCGGGAGCATTACAGAGCCCGAACGGCATCACCAAATACTCGTAGTGGCTGTCTCGGGTATTGAAAGCCGTCTTCCACTCATCACCTTCTTTAATTCAGATGAAGTTGTAGGCCCTTCGAAGGTCTAATTTGGAAAAGATCCTTGCCCCTTGTAGCCGGTCAAAGAGCTCCAAGATAAGGGGTAACGGGTAACGATCCTTGACCGTAATGGCATTTAAGCCCCAGTAGTCGATACAGGGACGAAGACTCCCGTCCTTCTTTGCGACAAAGAAGAAGCCAGCCCAGGCTGGGGATTTGGATTTCTGGATGAAGCCCTTCTCCAGATTCTCCTTGATATACTCGCTCATAGCCTGCGTCTCCGCGGGTGAGAGGGCTTAGGTGCGACCCCGAGGTGGTTCGGTGCCAGGAAGGAGCTGGATGGCGCAATCGAACTTCCGATGGGGAGGAAGAATCTCTGCCCTTTTCTTGGAGAAAACGTCCGCATATGCGGCATAAGGGGCTGGCAGGTTTGGAAGCCTGGTGGAAGCAACAGGGCAGGATGGCGGAACCACAGAGCAGAGGCAGTTGTTGTGACAGCTCGGGCCCCAACGAGCTAGCTGCAAAGTCCTCCAATCGAACTGGGGCTCATGTTCCTGGAGCCAGGGGAGACCTAAGATGATCGGGTGGCTGGAGTACTCCAGGACATAGAATGACATCTGTTCTTGATGCAGTACCCCAGCTCGCAGCTGGACAGGAATTGTGGTGTGTGTGATCCGTTCGGGAAGAGGTTTCCCTTGAATCGAGGAAATGACCAACAAGGCAGGGAGACAAAATTGTGGAATCTTTAGATGATCCACTAGGCCTTTCATAATAAAATTTCTGCCAGTGCCGGAGTCCACTAGGGCTAGTGTGTGGAACTCCCCATCAGTCGAGGTTAATGCCACTGGCAACATTAGCAGAGGTGCGGGTGCGTTACGGCCCAGGACGAGACCTCCTTCTGGTCCTAGGCCCGAGAGTTTTCCTTTCATACTGGACAGGCGGCTATACGATGGCCTGCCATGCCACAATAAAAGCAAAGTCCTTCTCTTGCACGCCACCGGCGCTCTTGAGGAGACACTCTCCCACGACCCAACTCCATGGGCTCCTTGGCGGGTGCCCAAAGGGCTTCAGATGTACTTTTGGAGGAAGATGAGGGCCTTCTCGCTGGCCTGACTACCGGAGGGCGAAACCGCATCCGCCGATCCACTCGATTGGCCAACTCTATCATGCCATCGAGGTCGTCTGAGAGTTCTTTCACCGCTAGCTCATTCTGCAGGTGCGAGGATAGCCCTTCCAAGAAGATTCCATGCAAACAAACCTCTCTCCAATTCAGCTCCGCGGCCAGGGTGCGGAACTCTGTCGTGTACTCGGCTACGGTCCGAGTACCCTGTCGTAATTGAAGTAATTCCGAAACCGCAGTGGGCTTGCGAACGGGTTAAAAGTCTGCCGAAAGGCAGACAGAAACTGACTTAAGTCTTCGAAAATTGGATCCCTTCTCTCCCACAGATGAGAGGCCCATATCAGGGGCTTTCTGTTGAGTAAGGACATAATGTAGCTGGTTTTGACCAGGTCGCTGGGGAACTGTGCAGGCAACAAGGAAAAATGGACCTGGCACTGGCTGAGGAATCCTCGACACAACTTTGCATCTCTGGCGTATCGAGAGGGCGCCTGGAGTTGAGTGGGAGTTACTGACCCCTGGTCATCCCTGGAGCCCGGGACAGTATGTGGCTGTGTAGGGCGACCTCCTTGAGCCCCAGGTGGAGATGGCAACGTAGGGTTCGAGGGCCCTAATGCCTCAAGGCATTGGGTTAGTCCTTGTACCGCAGAGACCAGGGCGTTGAGGGTCTGTTGTTGATCCTTCAGGCGTTGGGCTATTCCAGGAATGGCCTGGCGGGCAGATACCTCCACCGGGTCCATGGACTTGGCAATCTGTTAAGCTCCAGCTTGTGGACCCTTGGGCTGATGAGAGGATGGAATACCTTGTGGAGGTTCCGTAGGTTCTCTCGTCGGGTGGCGAGGCAGAACAGAAGAGGAGCACAGTTGACCCTCTGCTCTGGAGGCAGAGACAACTGCAGACAGATGAAGAGACTAGAAGAGGAGCTGAATCTTCACCCCTGGAAGTCTGTGGTCCCCCCAGGAGGAGCCCGTAGGGACCCAGACCGCTGGGACTTAGGCGGGCCCTTGGAGACGGAGTCCAGGAGGGGTCCAAGATCAGATGCCAGAGAGTTGCACTTGCCAGGCCGAGGTCACACACCGAGGGATCAACATTTGCCAGTCCGAGGTCACACCAGAGAAATACCGAAGCCAATCTAAAGTCAGGAACTGGGAAGACCAAGCCGAAACAGGAACATGGATCCAAGCTCAAGAACTCACCGAGACAAGCAGACTAGACAACGCTGGAGGATGTTGCCAAGTCAGAGAATGAGCAGAGGAAGCTCCCTTATATACTTCCTCTGCTCAGGCTGATCCAGGACAGGTGAGGTTGTTAAAGGGATCAGGTCCCTTTAAATTAGTGAAGGGGGCTTGGCCTCATGCCTAAAGATAGCAGAGGTCATTTTTTATTTCCTTCGCGGAGGAACAACTGCAGAAACGGCGCGGGGGCAGAGCAAGGACGGCTCTCCCCCCAACGGTCAGGCTGGGGACCCGCGCCGGGGCACTGAGCACCCGGTCAGAGATTTCCCCTGAGGCTGCCATGGCGGGCGCCACCGTGGACGAGGTAGGGGACCGTGGTCGTGGCCTGCCACGGCCGCGGGACACAACAGTTGGTCTCACACATATATATACACTCCTCACACAAACCCACCCCTCACACATGCGCTTTTTCTCTCTCACTCACACACACACACACACACACACACATACCCCTACACACACACACACACCCCTACACACAGCCTCGCAGTCTCTCACACATACAACCTCTAAACACAGACTTGCTCTCACCGGCACCCGCTCCATCTTTGCCTTGAGTGCAGCCTTCACCATTTTCAACTGTAAGCAGGATGGGCTTCGCTGCAATACCACATGCTGGAGCTTGCCCAACCTTCACCACAAATAGGCACACCAGGAATTGCTCCATCTTTGTCACAGCAGGATGGGGTCCACTCATGGCATGCTTGGGCCTGCTCCAAATTCTACACAGAAAATGAAAATTTTGCACATAAAATGGAAATTCTGACCAGGAGGGGAATTCTGAACAAATTCTGTTCTCTGCAGTAGAGCAGAATTCCCTCAGGAGTAAGGACTCCCATGTCATATAAATATAACTCATCATTGCTCCTCAGAGATAATGTATTAATGTAAGAGCAATAATTATTTATAAAGACAGAGAAACTCATTACTCAGACTAATTAATATTCAGTAAAAGAACATGGTTATTTATTGTATATGAGTAAATTGATCAAGTCTTTTCTAAAATGGATACAGAAGAAAAAGAAATGCTTAACTTACCTAATCAGGCTAATACCAGGTTTCGAAGTGCTATCCCCTGACACAGCAGTGTTGGAAAATGATAGCAGTTTAGAGCTCACAATTCACATTATATTTATACTTTCAAGTGCTCAGTGTTTTATAGACTAAAATGTTTGTTTATAGACTTATCTGCTTATATAGTAAAATGTTTATACTTTATTATAGCTTAGTGTTTATTCACACATATCTTGCTTATAGAGCCAATACAAACATTTTGCGCAGAAAGCAGGCACTGAACAGTCAGCCCCCGCTTTCTTAATGCACCCCCAGGCACCCATCTTGGGGGTGCCATGCAATATTTAAATTAGGGGTCACATTAGCAAGGACGTGCTAGGATCACTTGCATTTCCCTAGTGCCTCCTTGCTAATGAGAGCCCGATCAGTGACGGCTATCCGCCAGTTAGGAAAACTGACACTGAGTTTATCAGCGTCAGTTTTCCTAAATGCTGCACAGCCAGGGGGTTCAGGAAACAGATGCTTGTCAGTTGATCGTCAGTTTTCCTGCACCCGACTGCTGGCATGTTTTATTTAAACTTTTTTTTAAGTTAATTTAGTTTCGTTTTTCCTCCTACTTAATATTGCAATGATATTAAGTAGGAGATAGTACAGAAAAGCAGTTTTTTCTGCTTTTCTGTACTAGTTTAAGGAGGGCTCAGCAATTAATGCCTGTTCCAGGCAGGCATTAATTTCTGATCGCAAAAATGTGCGTCCTGGATCTTACAAAATTCGGGGTCGGCGCGCACAAGGGGGTGCACATTTGTGCAACCTGCGCGCGCCGAGCCCAGCATGTGCTGCCTGTTCCCTCCGAGGATGCTCCAAAATCGGTGCGGCCTCGGAGGGAACTTTCTTTCTACCCGCCCCCGGCCCTATCTAAACACCCCCCTACCTTTTGTTGGCAGATTTATGCCTGCTGAAAGCAGATGTAAATCTGCGCATGCCAGCGGGCTGCTGGCGCGCCATCACCTGAGCCGGGGGCTGGTCCAGAGGCCTCGACCACGCCCCCGGGCTGGCGCCACGCCCCAGGTCCTGCCCCAAATCGCCCCCTGACCCCGGACACGCCCCCTCCCTGCCCCTTTTACGAAGCCCCGGGACTTACGCGCAGCCCGGGGCTGTGTGCGTGCCGGCGGCCTATGCAAAATAGGCGCGCCGGCGCGTGAGGGCCCTGCGCGCATAAATCCAGCCGGATTTATGCACGCAGGGCATTTAAAATCCAGCCCTTAGTGTTTGCTTATAGCTGGCTGTAAGCCCATCATCCTGTCTAGCTTATCTTGTTATATTGTAGTGTTAAGTACTAACTTTTAAACATTAAAAGCTTATTGTTTCTCTTTTCTGGCAAACCTAAACAATTTAACAGCTCACAAAGAACTGTTGTTTTGGGTTGTTGTCGAGACCTTCTAGTCTTCCAGCTGATGACGTGTAATGTAGAGGAAAAGTAACCATGGTCCCCTCTGGCAGCATGACTGTAAGAAACTGTATTATCTCTTTATTGCTCATCTGTGTGTTTCTGGACTTCATGCCAAATTTCATTTCAGAGGCTTCTGGCCGCATCCCTTTTCTCTGTAATGGGAATGATTTAACAGGTCTTTTTTTAAAAAAAAGATAAGGGTCTTCTTGTCATTTTATTTCTTTATTTGTTTGTTTTTCTATACCGATGTTCATCAGACATATCACACCAGTTTATAGTGGAAACGGAGTCTGTTAGAGTAGACTTCTTGTTTTACAATGGAACATTGTGTCATTTAAGATTAAACATTTTTAACATTTTACATTGGACAATTTATATTTGTCATCAATACGTGAGATCCCTCTGACCTCAACAGTGTAGTATAGGACTTCAAATCAATCAGATCTAGCTGAAGACATCCTAAAGGTTAGAAGGAAGGGAGAAGTGTTGCTCGTTGAAAATTTTAACCTGCCGGATATGGATTGGAGTATCATTGCTGCAGAATCTGCAAGAAGTAAAGATATTGTGGGTGCCCTTCAAGGGGCTCTGCTCAGACAAATGGTGATGTAACCCATGAGAGGAGGAGCACTACTGATCTCACAAATGGAGACTATATCTCAAATCTGGGTATGTGGCAACAGTGATCATCACATGGTATGGTTATTAGCTTCGTGGACCCTTGAGCCGGCTGGGATGGATGGTGATGCTCTGTGGGAAGACCCACAGTGGATGTCAAAGCTGGGAGGCGGCACAGGAGAGAGGACTCGAAGAATCTTTACCACTGGAAGCCCGGGGTCCCCCTGGAAGGAGGCCATGAGGGCCCGGGCCTCTTGGACTTAGGTGCGTTCCTCTGCAACTGAGGATCCAAAGAGGTGTCCCAGAGAGAAGAAGCCGAGGCCAGGAGGTCAACTGGAACTTCACCTCTGGAAGCCCAGGAGGTCTCGCCTAAGCCGCTGGGGCTCAGGCGAGACCTCCTCGAGGGTGTGGCACGGGTACCTGTGGACGCTGTGAAGTCAGAAGCTGGATCAGAAGTCGGTGGTTGAGCCAAGGCAGAAGCTGAAGTCAAAGCCGAAGGACGGAAGATGAATCAAAAGTTGGTGGACAAGCCAAGGTCAGAAGCCAGGAGTCAGAAGCCAAAGACAGAACTGAAGGACAGAAACTGAATCAGAAGTAAGTGGACGAGCCAAGGTCAGAAGCCAGGGAACAGGAGTCGGGAACAGCAACTAGAACCTCCATAGAGTGAACCTCGTTGCAAGGCAGGGAAGTGATCCAGATGCAGGGTATATATACCCTGTGTGCATCTGACATGATGCCAGGGCAGGGCTGAGTTTCCCGTGCTGGCCCCTTTAAGAACTGAGACCATGCACACGTGCCTAGGGGCGGGGCCAGCCATGGAGCATCGATGGCGTCTCGAGGGAGACGCCATGGTCAATGTCATGGAGGCCCACGGGATTGTCGCAGTGACCCGGGCCGTCCCTGAGGTAAGTGGAGGGACCGAGGCATGGCCCAGGACCATAACAATGGTTAGATATAACAGCCAAGAGAGAGGGAAGTCACACAAAGATGAAGTTCCTGGATTTCCAAAACACAAACTTTGGTAAAATGGCAACCTACTGGAAATGGGTGAAGTGGTACAATAGTGGGTCAAATTAAAAGGAGCTATAACAAAGACAACCAACATTTATGCAAAAAAAGAAATAAAAGTAAGAGAAAAAGGAAACTAATATAGTACTTCAAGATGGTGGCTAAGAAAATAAAAGCAAAAAGATCGGCATGTAAAAAGTAATTCAAAAAGAGGAACACAGGAAATATCTGATGAAGCTGAAGGAAACAAGGAAATAAATCAGGATTGTGAAAGTTTAAGTGAAAGAAAAGATCGCCAAAGTGGTGAAGCATGGTGACAAAACATTTTTCCAAGATATCAAAGAAAGTAGGAAGATCAGAAGTAGCATTGTCAGATTGTAAAGAGACAAGGAGAAGGAAAAGATAGTAAATTATCTACAATCAGGTATGTTGCTGGACTCAGCGTTGCATGGATTCACCAGGGGAAGGTCCTGTCAGACAAATTTAATAGATTTTTTGATTGGGTGACTAGAAAATTGGATCAAAGAGTACTTGATGTGATCTACTTGAATTTCAGCAAAGCTTTTGATACGGTTCTGCATAGAAGGCTCGTGAATAAAATGAGAAGCTTGGGAGTAAGCGCCAAGGTGGTGGTGTGGATTACAAACTGGTTGACTGATAGGAGACGCTAAATGGAACCTACTTTGAAGAGAGTACTGTGGAGTTCCACAGGGATCGGTTTTGGGACCTGTTTCTGTTTAATATCTTTGTGACTGACATTGAAGAAAGGATAAAAGGTAAAGTTTGTCTATTTACGGATAATGCTAAGATTTGTAACAGAGTGGACATGCCTGAAGGAGTAGAAAGAATGAAAGGTAATTTAAGAAAGCTTGAAGAGTGATCGAAGATTTGATAGCTGGTATTCAATGCCAAGAAGTGCAAAGTCATGCATCTGGGATGTGGTAATCCAAAAGAGTTGTATGTGATATGGGGGGGGGGGGAGGGTGTGAAAGACTGATGTACACAGACCAAGAGAGGGACCTTGGGGTAATAGGGAATCTGAAGACAGCAAAGCCAGAAGAATGCTGGACTGCTTAGAGAGAAGAATAACCAGTAAGGAAAAGGAGGTGATATGCCCTTATACAGGTCCTTGGTGAGGCCTCATCAGGAGTACAGTGCTCAGTTCTGGAACATGTATTTCAAAAAGGATACATACAGGATGGAGACAGTCCAGAGAAGGGCAACCAAAATGGTGTGGGATCTCAATTGTAAGATTTATGAGGAGAGACGGAAGAATCTAAATATATATATCCTGGAAAGGAAAAAACAGAACTAGGGGTCAAGAAATGAAACTCCAGGGAGTACGACTCAGAACCAATATCAGGAAATATTTCTTTATGGAGAGAGTGGTGGATGCCTGGAATGCCCTTCCAGAGGAGGTGGTGAAGACAAAAACAATCAAAGGATTCAAAGGGACATGGGATAAACACCGTGGATCCCTAAAGGCTAGAATACAGATATGAAGGAAAGGGTGCATGGGGTAAACTGATTGTTGCATCAATTGCTACCCTTATCAGCAAGCATGGAGACTACTGCCCTTAACCAATAAGTCTTCATGCTTTTGACACCACTGTAATATCACTCTGTGCCTCGACGGTGGGAGGAAAAAGGAAAATTGGATTCAAACAACCAACAAGGTCCCTGACATTTACAGTCTGGATTACTGATAAGCATGGGGATAACCTTCACAGAGCATCAGTTATTACCCTTAACAGAAGGCATGGGAATTACTACCTTTAACCAATAAGCCTTGATGCTTTTGATGCAATTACATCGCTCTCCGCTTTGATGGCGGGGGGAGAAGACGACTTGGATTCAGACAAAAGCCAACACAGGCCCCAATTTTTATAGTCCGGGGTACTGATACGCAGACATAACAGAAAAAGCATAAGATTACTTCTACAGCCAAGCCAAAAGCAAAGCACATCAAGCAGCATTGTCTGAATTTTCAAGAAGACTCCTCACAGTAAAATTGTTGCTAGAAATAATTTTTTATAGGTTTTATAGTTGCTTAGTTTTGATTGTAAATATTTCTACCCTTATCATAAGGCTTGGGGATAACTGTACAGAGCAGCAGTTATAGAATGGAAGTGGTTCAGAGAAAGATGACCAAAATGGTGTGGGATCTATACAGCAAGCTATATGAGATGAGACTGAAGGACATTAATAGTATACCCTGGAAGAGAGAAGTTACAGGGTAGATATGATATAGATTTTCAAATACCTGAAAGGAATTAATAATGCACAAATGTCAAATCTTTTCAAATGGAAAGGAAGCAGTAAAACTAGGGGCCAAGATATAAAACTCCAAGGGGAAAGACTTAGGGACAATGTCGGGAAATATGTCTTCATGAAAAGGATGGTGGATATATGAAATGCCCTACCAGAAGAGTTTGCTGGGCAGACTGGATGGACCATTTGGTCCTTTTCTGCCGTCATTACCTTGTTACTATGTTATCTTTGTGAGCAATATTGCAGAGACATTAGAACGTAAAATTTATGTTTTTGCGGATGACACTAAGATCTACAACAGAATGGACATACCTGAAGGAACAGAGATAATGAAAAGTGACCTAGAAAAACTCAACAAGTGTTTGAAGGTTTGGCAATTGGAATTCAGTGTAATAAGTACAGAGTCATGCATTTGGGGTACAGCAATCCAAAGGAGTTGTATGTTTTTTGAGGGGGAGGATGAAAGCCTAAGCACAAACTGGGAGAGAGACCTCAGGCTGATAGTATCTGTTGATATGAAGGTGGTAAAACAATGTGATGAGAAGATAGCTAAGGCCAGAGAGATGCTGGAATGCTTCAAAAGAGGTATAACCAACACGAAAAAAGTAGGTGATAATGCCCTGTACAGATCCTTGCTGAGGCCTCACCTGGAATACTGTGTTCCATTCTGGAGACCTTATCTCAAAAAAGATAAGGGCAGAATGGAAGTGGTTCAGAGAAAGATGATCAAAATGGTGTGGGATCTAGACGGCAAGCTATATGAGATGAGACTGAAGGACATTAATATGTATACCCTGGAAGAGAGAAGTTATAGGGAAGATATGATACAGATTTTCAAATACCTGAAAGGAATTAATAATGCACAAATGTCAAATCTTTTCCAATGGAAAAGAAGCAGTAAAACTAGGGACCAAGATATAAAACTCCAAGGGGAAAGACTTAGAGACAATGTCGGGAAATATGTCTTCATGAAAAGGATGGTGGATACATGAAATGCCCTACCAGAAGAGGTGGTGAATGGTAATGGAATTCAAAAGGGTATGGAACATAAAGAGGATCCCTGCTGGCTAGAGAACAGAAATGAAGAAATGGGGTAACATTTCTATTACACTTTGGGAGTAGCTTACACAGAGTGGCAATTGCTACTACCCAAAAAACATCTTGCTGGACAGATTAGATGGACCATATAGATCTTTATCTGCCATATTTCACTATCACATTATATATTTTACATATTGATCCCCACCAAATCATCACCATGATGGACTGGCCTGCTCAAAATAACACTAAGGAAATAGTATTTCTTGGGATTCAGCAACGTTTACTGGCAATTTATACAGGAAGTTTCTAAAATACTAGCCCCATTGACCAAAGTGTTGAAGAAAAACATCTTCAGGTGGGCCGTGTAGCAACAATCAGCCTTTGCCTGCTTGATGAAGGCATTCATATCAGCCCCAGTTTTGGTGCACCCTGACCCTAGGCTACCATTCATAGTAGAGGCCAGTGCTTCTAGAGAGCATATCACGGCTTATCTTATCCCAGAGGAAGAGGCCCAGGAACCTCTTCCACCCTTGTGCCTTCTTTTCTTGAAAGCTAATTGCAGCTGAATGGAATTATCACATCTATGAAAATAACTATTAGTAATCAAGACAGCTTTTTAGGAATGGCAACATTTCCTGGAAGGAGCACAGCATCAAGTTCAAGTGTGCACCGACCACAAAAGTCAAGTATATGAGAACTAAATGGAATATGAACTCCCAGAGACCTGTTGGTCACTTTTCTTTTCTCGATTCAATTTCATTTTAACCTACTGACCCGGTCCACAGAATAGCAAAGCAGACACTCTGCCTCGAACAGAGGAGTAGGTTTCACAGGAGTTTCCAATGGCTATCCAGAGAATTTCATTTTGGGCACTCAACATCATAGAATTAGTCAGAATCAAGCTACCAAAGATGAATACACCCAGACTAAATGTCAGAAAGTAATGGAAGCAGTTGACAAGGGTGAGTGGAGCCAGCAAGAAGGATTTCTCTAAATAGCAGAGATGAATGTAATTCAGAGACTTGTCCACCTGGAAACATTTTGAATGTGCCATGATTCCCTTCTGGTGGATCACCTTGAACTTCATATAACTAAGAACCTTATCAGCTGAAACGTTTTGTGGTGTATTTGGAGCAGGTATATCACAGAGTATTTGTCATCCTTTTAGGTCTGTGCCAAAGTCCCCATGATGTGTTAAATACTAGGGATGTGAATCGTGTCCTCGATCGTCTTAACGATCGATTTCGGCTGGGAGGGGGAGGGAATCGTATTGTTGCCGTTTGGGGGGGTAAAATATCGTGAAAAATCCTTAAAAATCGTTAAAAATCGAAAAATCGAAAAATCGAAAAACCGGCACATTAAAACCCCCTAAAACCCACCCCCGACCCTTTAAATTAAATCCCCCACCCTCCCGAACCCCCCCCCCCCAAATAACTTAAATAACCTGCGGGTCCAGCGGCGGTCCGGAACGGCAGCGGTCCGGAACGGGCTCCTGCTCCTGAATCTTGTCGTCTTCAGCCGGCGCCATTTTCCAAAATGGCGCCGAAAAATGGCGGCGGCCATAGACGAAAAAGATTGGACGGCAGGAGGTCCTTCCGGACCCCCGCTGGACTTTTGGCAAGTCTCGTGGGGGTCAGGAGGCCCCCCACAAGCTGGCCAAAAGTTCCTGGAGGTCCAGCGGGGGTCAGGGAGCGATTTCCCGCCGCGAATCGTTTTCGTACGGAAAATGGCGCCGGCAGGAGATCGACTGCAGGAGGTCGTTCAGCGAGGCGCCGGAACCCTTACAGGGGGTAAGGGATATATCTTGAATCTTAAATCTTCCAAATATAGTGAAGCACGCTTCTGTTGGATCTTCCAATCTCCTCCTCTTCTTTATCAAAAAATAGCGTGAAACCGATCGCAACTCAAGCAGCAGTTTAAAGATGGAGCCGTTGAGACACTGTGTCTTACATATGACTTCAAGACCTGCAATAGAACAAACTATCAGCCTGATTTTTAATCCCCCACACACATAAGAACATGCCATACTGGGTCAGACCAAGGGCCCATCAAGCCCAGCATCCTGTTTCCAACAGTGGCCAATCCAGGCCATAAGAACCTGGCAAGAACCCAAAAACTAAGTCTATTCATCTTACCATGGCTAGTAATAGCAGTGGTTATTATCTAAGTCAACTTAATTAATAGCAGGTAATGGACGTCTTCTCCAAGAACTTATCCAATCCTTTTTTAAACACAGCTATACTAACTGCACTAACCACATCTTCTGGCAAAAAATTCCAGAGTTTAATTGTGCGTTGAGTGAAAAAGAACCTTCTCCGATTAGTTTTAAATGTGCCACATGCTAACTTCATGGAGTGCCCCCTAGTCTTTCTATTATCTGAAAGAGTAAAAAAACAATTCACATCTACCCGTTCTAGACCTCTCATGATTTTAAACACCTCTATCGTATCCCCCCTCAGCCATCTCTTCTCCAAGCTGAAAAGTCCTAACCTCTTTAGTCTTTCCTCATAGGGGAGCTGTTCCATTCCCTTTATCATTTTGGTAGCCCTTCTCTCTACCTTCTCCATCGCAATTATATCTTTTTTGAGATGCGGTGACCAGAATTGAACACAGTATTCAAGGTGCGGTCTCACCATGGAGCGATACAGAGGCATTCTTACTTTTTCCGTTTTATTCACCAATCCCTTTCTAATAATTCCCAACATTCTGTTTGCTTTTTTGTCTGCCGCAGCACACTGAACTGTCGATTTCAATGTGTTATCCACAATGACGCCTAGATCTCTTTCTTGGGCAATAGCACCTAATATGGAACCTAACATTGTGTAACTATAGCATGGGTTATTTTTCCCTATATGCATCACCTTGCACTTGTCCACATTAAATTTCATCTGCCATTTTGATGCCGAATTTTCCAACCTCACAAGGTCTTCCTGCAATTTATCACAATCTGCTTGTGATTTAACTACTCTGAACAATTTTGAATCATCTGCAAATTTGATTACCTCACTTGTCGTATTTCTTTCCAGATCATTTCTAAATATATTGAAAAGTAAGGGTCCCAATACAGATCCCTGAGGCACTCCACTGCCCACACCCTTCCACTGAGAAAATTGTCCATTTGATCCTACTCTCTGTTTCCTGTCTTTTAGCCAGTTTGTAATCCACGAAAGGACATCGCCACTTATCCCATGACTTTTTATTTTTCCTAGAAGCCTCTCATGAGGAACTTTGTCAAATGCCTTCTGAAAATCAAAGAACACTATGGGGCGGATTTTAATCTGGCTGGATTTACGCGCGCAGGGCCCTCGTGTGCCGGCGCACCTATTTTGCATAGGCCGCCGGCGCGCGCAGAGCCCCGGGACGCGCGTAAGTCCCGTAGCTTCGTAAAAGGGGCGTGTCGGGGGTGTTTCGGGGGCGTGATGCGGTGTTTCGGGGGCGTGGTCGAGGCCTCCGGACCAGCTCCTGGGTCGGGTGATGGCGCGCCAGCAGTCCGCTGGCACGTGCAGATTTACGTCTGCTTTCAGCAGGCATAAATCTGCCAACAAAGGTAAGGGGGGAGGTTTAGATAGGGCCGGGGGGGGGGGGTGGGTTAGGGATGGGAAGGGAAGGAAAGGTGGGGGGAGGGCGAAGGAAAGTTCCCTCCGAGGCCGCTCCGAAATCGGAGAGGCCTTGGAGGGAAAAGGCTGCGCGCGCTGGGCTCGGCGCGCGCAGGTTGCACAAATGTGCACCCCCTTGCGCGCGTATGTTTTTAAGATCTACCCCTATATCTACAGGTTCACTTTTATCCACATGTTTATTAACTTCTTCAAAAAAGTGAAGCAGATTTGTGAGGCAAGACTTGCCCTGGGTAAAGCCATGCTGACTTTTTTCCATTAAACCATGTCTTTCTATATGTTCTGTGATTTTGATGTTTAGAATACTTTCCACTATTTTTCCTGGCACTGAAGTCCGGGGGTTATGTGTGTGGCTGGGCCTTGCATGCACCGCGCGCATTGTAGAAGGGGCCTGGCCGCATGCGTAACCCCCGTTATGCGTACAAGAGTCAGGCCTCTTCCAAGGGGCAGGCCGGGGGGCATGTTCGGGGTGGGGAGGTATGGGCAGGGCGGAAAAGCGCAATTGAACGCTGTCCCAAAGACTTGAGCACCAGCAGCTGGGAAGCTGAAGTAAGTTTAGAAACAAGGACCAAAAAACAAAAAAGGTATGTTAAAGAGGGTGGGAAGGAGAGGGCAAGGGTAGGGAAGGTTAGGTAGGGGGGGTAGGTAAGTTCCTTCCCAGTCCACTCCTTAATTGGATTAGAAGATCCGCCGCGCATGTGCGTACACTGCTCATATTTTCTAACATGCGCACAGCCACACGCACATGTTATAAAATATGTGCGTCCATGTGCGCTTGCGCACTTCTTTTAAAATCTACCCCTTTATCAGCACTGACAATATGTACAAATACCAAAGGATTTAAGATAACAAAGAAATGTCAGAGAAAAACCATTAGCTCTAATTCTGAATTTAAGTCCATTGGGTGTAAGAGTGTGTAGAGTATAAAACCATTTTTGTTCCAGTTGTATTAGCTGGCGGGAGTAATCTCCCCCCCCCTCCCCCACCATGATGTTGTCAATTGGACAAGTGCACAAAAATGAAGATCTTCAAAAGTATGCCCCAAACTAGAACAATGTTCAACTATAGGTGCTGAAAATCAATTGTTCCTCAAACAATGGTACTCGATTATGCAACTACAAAGTTTCCGAGTGGTTTTATCAACATAGAATTTATCACATGGGCATTTAATCAAGTAAACCACACCTTGAGATTGACATGTATTTCTAGAATAAAGATGAAACTCCCGTTTCAAATATTGAACATTCAGGGTAGCTGTGTTCATCAAAATGGGCAGTGTCCTCAGGGTGTATGTCCAGGTGTGGGAGATTGTGTACATGGAATTTCCTGTTGAAAATCAGAATGAACTAAAAAGTCATATAGACCAGTGAGCCTGACTTCAGTGCCGGGAAAAATAGTGGAAACTATTCTCAAGATCAAAATCGTAGAGCATATAGAAAGACATGATTTAATGGGACACAGTCAACATGGATTTACCCAAGGGAAGTTTTGTCTAACAAATCTGCTTCATTTTTTTGAAGGGGTTAATAAACATGTGGATAAAGGTGAACCAGTAGATGTAGTGTATTTGGATTTTCAGAAGGCGTTTGACAAAGTCCCTCATGAGAGGCTTCTACGAAAACTAAAAATTGATGGGATAGGAGGCGATGTCCTTTCATGGATTACAAACTGGTTAAAAGACAGGAATCAGAGAGTAGGATTAAATGGTCAATTCTCTCAGTGGAAAAGGGGAAACATTGGAGTGCCTCAGGGATCTGCACTTGGACTGGTGCTTTTCAATATTTATTTATTTATTTATTTATTTAATTAAATTATTTTAATATACCGATGCTCAAGACGAGGTCTTATCGTATTGGTTTACAATGAAACTAGGGGAAAACCAATTAACAATATATAGAAGATAAAAAGTTACATTGAACAAGGGGAATAAACATGGGCTTTGGAAGATAGGAAAGATTTCAAAATAATACAACTGGAGAGTACCAAAATGGTAATGAGTCAAAAGTAAATTAACAAATGGAAATTAACATAAGGTTGCTGAATTCGGCTGGAGAGTTATCTCAGGCAGGTGTTATCAGAACAGGGGAGGTAACGTGTGGGGTTACCTCCATAGTGGATAGTACCATGTGGATTATCATAGTGGATAATACATTTCATAATACATATCATAGTACATATCATAGTACATATGATATGATACATATGCAGGACCTTGCAAGACTGTAAGATTGGGCATCCAAATGGCAGATGAAATTTAATGTGGACAAGTGCAAGGTGTTGCATATAGGGAAAAATAACCCTTGCTGTAGTTACACGATGTTAGGTTCCATATTAGGAGCTACCACCCAGGAAAAAGATCTAGGCATCATAGTGGATAATACTTTAAAATCGTCGGCTCAGTGTGCTGCAGCAGTCAAAAAAGCAAATAGAATGTTAAGAATTATTAGGAAGGGATTGGTTAATAGAACGGAAAATGTCATAATGCCTCTGTATCACTTCATGGTGAGGCCGCACCTTGAATACTGTGTACAATTCTAGTCGCCACATCTCAAAAAGATATAGTTGCGATGGAGAAGGTACAGAGGGCAACCAAAATGATAAAAGGGATGGAACAGCTCCCCTATGAGGAAAGGCTGAAGAGGTTAGGGCTGTTCAGCTTGGAGAAGAGACGGCTGAGGGGGGATATGATAGAGGTCTTTAAGATCATGAGAGGTCTTGAACGAGTAGATGTGACTCGGTTATTTACACTTTCGAATAATAGAAGGACTAGGGGGCATTCCAAGAAGGTAGCAAGTAGCACATTTAAGACTAATCTGTTATGTTATGAGAAAAGTCAATAGTGGACCCTTGGGCCGGCTGAGGTGGACAGCGTCCACAGGAGTTAATAAGCCGGGAGGCGGCACTCAGCTGGAGCGGACTGATGGCGTCTTCACCCTGGAAACCCAAGACCCCCCCAGGAGGAGCCCGTAGGGGTCCGAGTCGCTGGGACTTAGGAGAATCGTGAATGAGTCCAAGGTTCGAGGCTGGCAGAAGACAAAGGAGAATCGTGAAGAAGACCAAGGTTCGTGGCTGGCTGAAGACAAAGGAGAATCGTGAAGAAGACCAAGGTTCGTGGCTGGCTGAAGACAAAGGAGAATCGTGAAGAAGACCAAGGTTCGTGGCTGGCTGAAGACAAGGAGAATCAGGAACCGGAGCTGGAGTCAGGATATGTAGACAGCAAGTAGAGCCCAGAGCTGGAGCCAAGGCACAGCAGGACCAAACAGAACCTGACCTGGAAGCAAGGCACGGCTGGGACAAGCTGGAACCGGAGCTGGAAGCAAGGCACGGCTGGAACAAGCAGGAACCAGGGCTGGAAGCAAGGCACGGCTGGAACAAGCTGGAACCGGAGCTGGAAGCAAGGCACGGCTGGAACAAGCAGGAACCAGGGCTGGAAGCAAGGCACGGCTGGAACAAGCAGGAACCAAGGCTGAAAGCAACGCTGGGAAGCAACTAAGCACACAGTAGAGTGACCTCGTTGCAAAGGCAAAGCAAGGAAGTCAGACGCTGGTTTAAATAGCCGGCCAGCGTCTGACGTCAGGAACGGGGCGGTTCAGCACTTCCGGGTGCTGGACCTTTAAGAGCCCCCTGCTCGCGCGCGCGCGCGCGTTGCCTGGCAGTGGGAGGAGTCTGAGTCGTCCCTCGGCAGCGTCTCCACGTGGAGAGAGACGCTGCCATGCGGCCCTGCAGGCCCCAGGAGCAACGGAACGCGGCGAGACCGGGAGAGGCAACAGAAAGGTAAGGACCCGGTCGCTAGCCTAGCGACCGGGACCGCAACAGTACCCCCCCTTTTACGCCCCCTCTTCAGAGGACTAGGCCTGTCAGGATGGTCCAGATGATATTGCTGTAGGAGAGTCTTGTCCAAGATGTTGCGGGCAGGCTCCCACGTATTGTCTTCGTCTCCACAACCTTCCCAGGCCAGCAAATACTCCCAACGTCTGTTGGCGAAACGAGCATCCAGGACCTCTCGTACCTGAAATGTAGGATCCCCATCCGTGGTGGTGGAAGCGTCGTCAAGAGGCCTGGGGTGGAATCTGGAAAGAATTACTGGTTTTAAGAGAGAGACGTGAAAGACATCATGAATGCGTAAAGTGGTTGGGAGTCGTAGACGGTAAGAGACCAACCCTACTCTTTCTGCTACGCGGAAGGGACCACAGAACTTGGGAGAGAGTTTCTTGGAAGGTTGCCTCAAATGAATGTTCTTTGTACTAAGCCACACTCGATCGCCTGGGAGGAAGGTGAATGCAGGTTTTCGGTGTCGATCATAGTAGCGTTTAGCAGTGCGTGCGACCTTCTGAAGACGGTGTTGAGTTGAGGACCACAATTTACTCAATTGGTCCGCGGACAATTGAGCAGCGGGTGAGGAGGTTGGTACAGGTAGAGGTAACGGTGGTTTGAGCTGTTTACCGTACACAATTTGAAAAGGGGATTTCCCCGTCGCCGTATGTATCTGATTATTATAGGCGAATTCAGCCCAAGGCAAAAGCTCCACCCAATTATCTTGTTTGTGGTTAATGAACGCTCGTAGGAACAACTTTAAAGAACGATTCATGCGTTCAGTTTGCCCATTACTTTGCGGGTGAAAAGCGGAAGAGAAACTCAACTGGATCTTAAATTTTTTGCATAAGGCTTTCCAATACCTGGCTGTGAATTGAGGACCTCTGTCTGAAACAATGTCCTGAGGCAGACCATGAATACGGAATACATGGTGTGTGAACAGAGAAGCCAGTTCAGTGGCGGAAGGTAATTTGGGTAAAGGCACAAAGTGAGCCATTTTAGAGAAGCGGTCCACCGTGACCCATACCACAGTCTTGCCTTGCGAAGGCGGGAGTTCCACCATAAAGTCAGTGGCAATATGTGTCCAGGGTTCCGTGGGTATAGGTAACGGTTGTAGTAACCCTCTCGGGGGGCCATTAAGCGGTTTCTGCAGAGCGCAAGTGGGGCAAGAACTCACGTAAAGGGAAACATCACGTCGAAGACCTGGCCACCAATAGAAACGATTTATAAGATCCAAAGTTCTTAGTCTACCAGCGTGCCCCCCAGTCAAGGAGTCGTGGCCCCAAGACAGGACTTCCCTCCGAAGCCTTTTAGGAACCGTAGTCTTACTTGAGGAACAAATGGAAGTAGTAGTTAGTTGAACACAGGCAGGATCCAGGATGGTTCGTGGAGAGTCGTCCTCTTCCTCCGGCTGACAGGTACGAGATAGAGCATCGGCTCGAACGTTCTTCTCCGCTGGTCGAAACTTGAGGATGAAATTGAAACGACTGAAGAAGAGTGACCATCTTGCTTGCCGCGAGTTTAGTCGTTGAGCTCGGGCCAAGTACAATAAATTTTTGTGGTCAGTGTACACTGTCACCGGATGATTAGCCCCCTCCAGCCATTGTCTCCACTCCTCGAAGGCTAACTTAATGGCTAGGAGTTCCTTGTCTCCGATGCCATAGTTACATTCAGCAGGCGAAAACTTTTTAGAGAAGTAAGAACATGGCATCAATTTGCCCGAAGTATCGTGTTGACTGAGCACCGCTCCAACAGCCAGATTCGAGGCATCGACCTCCAAGATGAAGGGTCGTTGTGGATCTGGGTGTCGTAGGCAGGAAGCGGCTAGGAATGCTTGTTTTAAGTCTTCAAAGGCAGCCGAGGCGGTAGTGGACCAATCGTGAGCGTTAACCCCTTTGCGAGTAAGCGCCGTGAGAGGAGCTACCTTCTGGGAGTAATGTGGTATAAAATGCCTGTAAAAATTGGCGAATCCAAGGAATCGCTGTAGCGCCTTCAGGCCAGACGGGCGAGGCCAATTGACAATGGCCGCCACCTTCTCTGGGTCCATCTGGAAACCGGACGAGGAAACAATATATCCCAAGAACGGAAGCGACTCGCGCTCAAACTGACATTTTTCAAATTTAGCGTATAGATGATTGTCCCTTAGAGCCTGTAAGACTTGTTTGACGTGTTGGCGATGGGAAGAAAGATCTTGGGAATAGATCAGGACGTCATCAAGGTACACTATGACGAAGGAATGAAGCATCTCCCGGAGTACCTCATTCATCAGATTCTGGAAGACAGCAGGGGCATTACATAAGCCGAAAGGCATTACTAAGTATTCGTAATGTCCATCTCGCGTGTTGAACGCTGTCTTCCACTCATCACCGGGACGAATACGAACCAAATTGTATGCTCCACGTAAATCCAATTTTGTAAAGATCTTGGCCCCCTGAAGTCTATCGAGCAGTTCTGGGATCAGAGGCAAGGGATAGCGATCTTTCTTAGTGATGGAGTTCAGACCTCGATAGTCTATGCACGGCCGGAGGGAGCCATCTTTTTTGGACACAAAAAAGAATCCTGCTCCTGCAGGGGAGTGCGAAGGACGAATGAACCCTTTGGCAAGATTCTCCGTAATGTAGTCTGACATTGCATGGGTTTCTGGCAGAGAAAGAGGGTATACCCTACCCCGCGGAGGAGTGGAACCAGGTAGTAAATCAATGGCACAGTCGAAGGGCCGATGGCATGGAAGCAGTTCAGCCTTTTGTTTGGAGAACACGTCAGCGTAATTCTGGTACGGCAAAGGAAGGTCCAGGGCAGAGTGAGAGAGTAATATCTCCGGTCTAGGAACGGGATCCAGGCAATTCTGGAAACAGGAAGGACTCCATTGCGCAATTTGGAGAGAGTCCCAATGGATCACCGGAGCATGTTGTTGCAACCAAGGGAGTCCCAGGACCACAGGGTGCACCGATTTATCAAGTAGCAAAAAGGAGATTGTCTCAGTGTGAAGCACTCCCGTCCGTAAAGTGAGAGGCATCGTAGTTTCAGAAATGGATCCAGGTAGAGGGGTTCCCTGGATAGAGGTAACCCGTAATGGAGGTATCCGGCGCTTAGTAGGTAGTCCTAATTGGTGTACCAGTTCTCTCCAGATAAAGTTCCCTCCGGCTCCGGAATCAATGAAAGCTAGAGTCTGAAAGGAGCCACCTGGATACTCCAACGTTATAGGAACTGTACATTGAGGAGTAGCATTAACATAGCCTAGGGGAACCTCCTCATCTCTCCCTAGACTTGAGCTTTTCCCGGTCTCGCAGGACACTGACCCAGGAAATGACCCTTAGTGCCGCAGTATAAGCACAGGCCTTGAGTGCGGCGACGTGTCTTCTCCTTCTCGGTTAGGGGCGCCCGACCAAGCTGCATAGGTTCCTCAGAGGGGCTGTGGGAGGCTGATGATGTCTTGTGAGATAAAGTCAGAGACCTGGAGAAGGAGGGTGCCAAAGAGACAGGCCGACGAGGAACTCGACCCTCCTTAGCTCATTGCTGCAATCGCCGGTCAATCCTCCCGGCCAAGTCTATCACCCCGTTCAGAGTGAAGGGCAGGTCGCGAGCCATCAGCTCGTCCTTGATACGGCCTGCAAGGCCTTCCAAGAAAATACCCCGCAAACAGTCATCCTGCCAGCCGAGTTCCATCGCCAGAGTACGAAATTCAATAGCGTACTCCGCCAGAGAACGGGATCCTTGTCGTAGCTGTAGAATTTCAGTGGTAGCGGTGGTAGCACGAGCTGGCTCGTCAAAAGTCTGTTTGAAGTGAGTCACGAAAACCTGTAAATTGTGCAGCATGGCGTCCTGTTTCTCCCACATGGGAGAGGCCCATAGCATAGCTCTCCCATCGAGCAGAGACAAAATATATGCTACCTTGACGGCATCAGACAGGAACTGCCCTGGTAGCAAAGTGAAGCGGATGAAACACTGATTCAAAAACGCCCTGCACGATCTGGCATCCCCGGAGTATCGAGTAGGCGCTGGAAGCTGAGTCTGCGCGGGAGCTAGAACCGCCGGTGGAGGCGGGGGTTGTGCCACCGGAGGAGGATTGGCGTCCAAGCGACTGGCTAGGCGATCCACCGTAGCAGCCAAGACTTCCAGACATTGCTGTTGCTGCTGGATTCTTTGGGCCATGCCAGGGATGGCCTGCATAGGAGCGGAGTCCGCCGAGTCCATGGCCTTTGCAAACTGTTATGTTATGAGAAAAGTCAATAGTGGACCCTTGGGCCGGCTGAGGTGGACAGCGTCCACAGGAGTTAATAAGCCGGGAGGCGGCACTCAGCTGGAGCGGACTGATGGCGTCTTCACCCTGGAAACCCAAGACCCCCCCAGGAGGAGCCCGTAGGGGTCCGAGTCGCTGGGACTTAGGAGAATCGTGAATGAGTCCAAGGTTCGAGGCTGGCAGAAGACAAAGGAGAATCGTGAAGAAGACCAAGGTTCATGGCTGGCTGAAGACAAAGGAGAATCGTGAAGAAGACCAAGGTTCGTGGCTGGCTGAAGACAAGGAGAATCAGGAACCGGAGCTGGAGTCAGGATATGTAGACAGCAAGTAGAGCCCAGAGCTGGAGCCAAGGCACAGCAGGACCAAACAGAACCTGACCTGGAAGCAAGGCACGGCTGGGACAAGCTGGAACCGGAGCTGGAAGCAAGGCACGGCTGGAACAAGCAGGAACCAGGGCTGGAAGCAAGGCACGGCTGGAACAAGCTGGAACCGGAGCTGGAAGCAAGGCACGGCTGGAACAAGCAGGAACCAGGGCTGGAAGCAAGGCACGGCTGGAACAAGCAGGAACCAAGGCTGAAAGCAACGCTGGGAAGCAACTAAGCACACAGTAGAGTGACCTCGTTGCAAAGGCAAAGCAAGGAAGTCAGACGCTGGTTTAAATAGCCGGCCAGCGTCTGACGTCAGGAACGGGGCGGTTCAGCACTTCCGGGTGCTGGACCTTTAAGAGCCCCCTGCTCGCGCGCGCGCGCGCGTTGCCTGGCAGTGGGAGGAGTCTGAGTCGTCCCTCGGCAGCGTCTCCACGTGGAGAGAGACGCTGCCATGCGGCCCTGCAGGCCCCAGGAGCAACGGAACGCGGCGAGACCGGGAGAGGCAACAGAAAGGTAAGGACCCGGTCGCTAGCCTAGCGACCGGGACCGCAACATAATCGGAGAAAATTCTTTTTCACTCAACGCACAATAAAGCTCTGGAATTTGTTGCCAGAGGATGTGGTTAGTGAAGTTAGTGTAGCTGGGTTCAAAAAAGGTTTGGATAAGTTCTTGGAGGAGAAGTCCATTAATGGCTATTAATCAATTTTACTTAGGGAATAGCCACTGCTATTAATTGCATCAGTAGCATGGGATCTTCTTAGTGTTTGGTTAATTGCCAGGTTCTTGTGGCCTGGTTTTGGCCTCTGTTGGAAACAGGATGCTGGGCTTGATGGACCCTTGGTCTGACCCAGCATGGCAATTTCTTATGTTCTTAAGATTTTTCCCACGTACAAAAGCAAGTGGGATAATTCCTTAAATGCTGGATATAGCTGCAAAAGATACCAATGTTTCCGAATGATCTTGCAAACAGTCCCATCCCTGGAAAAAACGGCAAAACACAAGTAAGAGAGACTGAATCTGCAGATGCTTTTTTGTCAGAGAGTCAAAAGCCACTCCCTATGGGAAAATCTAGCATGTAGGTAAGCTTTCTTAATGTATGACCGAGGATAACCGCGTGAGATAATGTGTGTAGTCAAAATAGCCGCTTGGGTCTTAAAATCTTCCAAATCTGTGCAGATTCGTTGAAGATAAAAGAATTGTCCCACATAAATTTTTCCATAAATTAAAGGGATGTGCACTGGTATAATGTGGCTAAGAGTTTGTGTCTGTGGGTTTCGTATATAATGAGGTCTGAAACCCTCAGGCTTCTTTATAATGATCATATCTGAAAACGAAACCCTGGAGGTATGGATGGTAGCAGTAAAACTTAAATGTACATCACATTGATTTATCCAAACCAAAAACGAATCTAGACCTGCCCGGGAATCACCCCAAAGAATGAAGATATAATCTATATATCTTCTCCAGAGGACCAAAGATGAAGAGTATAAACTATCCCATATCCAATCTGATTCAAAATCTGCCATATATAAATTTGTATCATTTTGGGCCATAGTGGCACCTATCGCAGTGCCACAAATTTGTTGGTAGAATTGCCCGTTAAGAGGAGAAGTGATATCATCCCTACAGCATGGTCGCTTGAGACGATAGCTCCTCTCTCATTTCTCCTAAAGTAAGCTTTATCGGAGTAACCGGGGCTAATGTTTTCTTCTGGAAAGCATCAGGGGCCGGCTGATACCTCCAGGAAGCACCCCAGGAAGAAATCAATGGATTTGAAAACTTTCTCATACGAACCGGGAGGTTCACGATTTGCGGCCCTATATGAAGATCCTGGGCTAGGAGAACATGAAATGGTGGTCGAATCACTACAACCGGATGCAGGGGCAAAAAGCACCATGAGTGCAGGACTGGAGACAAGATGGCCGGGAGTGATATCGGAACCCACCAAAGATGATTTTAAGCAATGGTTTATGGAACTCCAAAAAGATATTAAATCCATCAAAACGGATATGCAAGAGGCACTGACAGAGTTCCGGTCCGAGCTTGGAGATTTTGGACAGAGGGTTGAGGATGTGGAAAACATTGTCGAGGGGCAGGTGGTGGAAGCCTCACGCCTCCGTCAAGACCTTACAGAACTACAAAAGACCAACGAAGAGATTCTCATTAAGATGGAGGACCTTGAGAATCGATCGCGGCATGCTAACATCAGAGTTTGGGGAATACCTGAAACGGAGGAGTATGCGGATGTGGTACTGGTAGTGCAAAAAATCTGCAGGTCAGTGCTAAATGAACGGTTGGAGCAGAGTGACTTTATAGTGGGCAAAATTGATTTGGACTGGGCACATAGAGCACTCCGAGCCACCAGAATGAACACACCAAGAGACATTATTGCATGTATACACAGCCACCGCATGAAAGCGGCCATCATGCAGCAAGCTTGCAAGATGGGCACTATCTCTTGGGAAGGCAAGAACGTTACCATATATAATGATTTAGCGGCGGCGGTGGCTACATTGCAAAACAGAAGAGACTTCCAGCCTGTGACAGTGCTTCTCTGATGAGAAAACTTGCGATACGGATGAGTGTACCCAACCAGGTTAGCTTTTACCAAGGAGGACCGCATGCACTTCATCAAGATTCACAACTGTGTCATATTTATTCATTTGATTACCTATGTACCGTTTCATAGTCTTATTTTTTTCACTTGCTATTCTAATGTATCAATAGTCTGAAATGTAAATATTGTGCTGTTCAATTTCTCCCCTTCCATCCCAAGTTTATTTTCCTTGTTTTTTGTAACTTTCCATTTCCCTTTTTCTGATTCACTGTATTTAAAGTTCAAGGTTCTTATTGAAAATATTGTTTTTTACGTTACGTTATGCTTTACACTCCTTGTTATTTGTAAACCGGGTTGATGTGATGCCTATCATGAAACTCGGTATAACAAAAACAATAAATAAATAAATAAATAAAATAAATAAGATGGCGTCCAAAGTGGTCACGGTGTTGGCAGGCGAGGGCTTGGTTCTTCCTGAGGCTGAGAGCGGCATACAAAAACCTACAGCAGCGGATCATCCAAGATGGCAGTGAAAGGGGATGACAGGATCCAGACTACAACGTAAATCTAATGGATATAATGGGCCCCAGAACAGTGTGGAGGGTCCAACTGCTATAGGATGAAGGACTTTGGTGATCATTGTTTGTCTTCTCTAATAGTCACTCATGACCACTTATGACTTTTGTCTGGTTTTGCTGGGATCTTTGGCGCTATTTTGGGGGTATCTTTACCCTAGGATTAGCATTTGCATATCTGGTTGAATTCTCTTATACTATCTATACCTGCTGTTTTATATGTTCTATGTTCTATCTTGTTTGCGCAACTAGAGATAGAGGAGGGATGGGAGAGGGAGGGTGATTTCATTTTCACCTCAGGGTATTCCCCGCCGATGTTACAGCGGCAGTGGTATTGCAAGGGGGGGAGGGCAGGGTTAGTTGAGGGGGTTTGGGGGGAAATGGTTGGAGGTTAATGGCAGCTTGCGGAGAGCAGGTTATTGGATGCTATGTTGGATAATATATAGTATCTGGGATAGGTTCTTGGAGAAAGCAGAGGGGAGCTTGTTTGATAAATGCATCATGGCAGAGACGGGAGGGGTAGTCTAATAATGATGTCTATTAAAATAGGGGCGGATTTTCAGAGCCCTGCTCGCGTAAATCCGCCCAAAACCGGGCGGATTTACGCGAGCAGGGCCCTGCGCGCCGGGAAGCCTATTTTACATAGGCCTCCCGGCGCGCGCAGAGCCCCGGGACTCGCGTAAGTCCCGGGGTTCTCGGAGGGGGGCGTGTCGGGGGCGTGTCGGGGGGCGGGCCCGGTCGTCGCGGCGTTCCGGGGGCGTGTCGGCAGCGTTTTGGGGGCGGGTACGGGGGCGTGGCTACGGCCCGGGGGCGTGGCCGCGCCCTCCGTACCCGCCCCCAGGTCGCGGCCCGGCGCGCAGCAGGCCCGCTGGCGCGCGGGGATTTACGTCTCCCTCCGGGAGGCGTAAATCCCCCGACAAAGGTAAGGGGGGGGTGTAGACAGGGCCGGGTGGGTGGGTTAGGTAGGGGAAGGGAGGGTAAGGTGAGGGGAGGGCAAAGGAAAGTTCCCTCCGAGGCCGCTCAAATCGGAGCGGCCTTGGAGGGAACGGGGGGAGGCAGCGCGGCTCGGCGCGCGCAGGCTATACAAAATCGATAGCCTTGCGCGCGCCGATCCGGGATTTTAGTGGATACGCGCGGCTCCGCGCGTATCTACTAAAATCCAGCGTACTTTTGCTTGAGTCTGATGCACAAGCAAAAGTAGGCTGATCGCGCTTCTTTTCAAATCTACCCCATAGTTTCTATGAATGTTAAGGGCCTTAATCATCCAGCAAAACGTCACAGCCTGTTTAAAGAAGCGCTTACATTAAAGGCAAATATTCTGTTTTTTCAGACTCATCTCCGTAAGCGGCATGAAGGCTTATTGTGCAATGCTTGTTTCCCTACTGGCATTTCTGGCTGCTAGTACGCCTAAGTCTAAATACGCTGGAGTGGGGATTTTAATTTACAGGGATCTTATGGTCCAAGTAGACTCAGTTTACAAAGACTTAGAGGGGAGATTTATCATAGTGTCCATATATATAAATCAGATTTTATATACTTTGATGAATGTTTATAATCCCAACACACTACAGAGATGCTTCAGCGAATAGATGATCAATTGCTCCTGTTTAACTGTGGAATGTTGATAGTTGGTGGGTGATTTTAATTTGGTTTGTAATCCTCAGGTTGACTGTTCAAAAGGAAGGGGGGCATTATTCTAATGTGGACTGACGCGCACTACAACTGTTTATTACTAAATGGCAGGTAGTAGATATTTTGCGGGAGCGGCAACCTAGAGGGCGGGATTATTCCTATTACTCCAAAGCTCATGATATGTATATCAGAATTGATTATTTCTTTATTGATAAATCTCTGATGGGGATAGCCTCTGATGCTAGCATTGGAAACATTTCTTGGTAAGATCATGCTCCTATATGGTGGTCTTTTCACAGTGCGGGATCTGATAATGGTCACCGATTTTGGAGGATGGTGAATGACTCCTTAATTAAGGATGGGGCGGTAGAACTGGAAATTCGAACAGCGATTTGGGAATATCTAGCCACTAATAATTCTGAAGGGATTACACCAGTGTTATTGTGGGATTGCCTAAAGCTGTCCTTCGGGGAAAATGTATAGCCTTAGCATCATACAAAAAGAAAGAAAAGCTTAGACAAACTTTCCTCCTGAGAGACAGACTGGCAAAAGTGGAAAAAGCCCATAAACAAACTGGAGTATTCTGATGGAACTGGGGGAAATCAGATATCCGCTACAACAGTTAGACACCGATGAGAGGGTGCACCAGTTAGATCTAGCCAGACAAATTTATTATGAACATGGAAATCGAGCGGGAAAACTCTTGGCTCACGCTTTGAAATCTTGAATGGCACAATCTCAAATTACTAAGATTAAAGCACCTGATGGGACAGTTGTAACAGAGGGGGCGGGGATCAGATCCCAGTTTAATCAGTTTTTTGCTGCCCTGTATTCAAGGGAGGATGGCACCTCTGAGGCGGACATCCAGAAGTACCGGGAAGAGATTCAGCTTCCTAGTTTAGAGGAATCATTGTTGGAGGGAGTTAGTCAGCCTATCACATCAGTGGAGGTCTTAGCGGCTATCTCTGAATTGAAGCTGGGAAAAGCACCGGGAATAGATGGATATAATCCTCTCGTCTATAAAAAAAATTCAAGGAAGAATTGGTGGGTCCTTTGGTTAATATGTTTAACCACTTGGATACAGGGGGTCACATATTACCGGCGGCGAATGTGGCTGGTATTACTATACTGCCAAAGCCTGGGAAAGATCCATTGTTATGCAGTTCATATAGACCCATATCACTTATCAACATCGATCTGAAATTGCTAGCGAAAATTTTGGCCAACAGATTGAAATTTGATATCCCATTGTTAGTCCATGATGATCAAGCGGGCTTCATGCCAGGCAGAATGGCAGGGGATAATATCAGAAAAGTGGTAAATATAATGCACTATGCTAAAATGAATACCATCCCATCCATACTTTTTGGAGTAGATGCCAAGAAGGCTTTTGACCGGGTTAATTGGCCCTTTTTGTTTTGTGTACTATGGAAAGTTGGGCTTGGAGGGGGATTTCTAACCTGGGTCCAAGAACTATACAGAAGTCCCGCTGCTTGCATAAAAGTAAATGGTGGTTACTCGGCTAATTTTGAGGTACAGTGGGGTATGTGATGGGGGTGCCCCCTTTCACCCTTGCTGTTTGCACTCTGCTTGGAACCCATGACAGTGAAAATCAGGCCTGATGATAATGTACAAGGGATCACTATTAAAAATAGCATTTATAAATTAGCACTATATGCTGATGATGTACTATTTACTTTAGCAGACCCTGAACACTCTCTGCAAGGGCTAATACCGTTACTAGAAGCCTTCAGGAATGTGTCTGGCTTCAAGGTCAATAAAGAAAAGTCAGAGATTTTGCCGAGTTTTCTTCCATCACACATGATTTCTCAATTAAAACAGAAATTCCCCTTTCAATGGGCAAAGCAAACTGTGAAATACTTGGGGGTTCTGCTAGGCTTAGACTATAAGGATTTATTTAACTTAAATTATCTCCTGCTGATTAAAAAAAACTGGAGAGGGACCTGCAGGCTTGGGTAGGCTGACATTCACCTGGCTAGGCAGAATTGTGGCCATTAAGATGACTTTCCTCCTAAGGATAGCCTATCTTTTTCAAACGCTACTGTGCATAGTGCCGTCTCAATATCTGAAAAGACTACCAGTTAAAGCTTTCTCATTTATTTGGAAGAGGAGACCCCCGAGGGTGGCGCATGCAGTGTTATACCAAAATAAAATGGCTGGTGGCTTGGGGGTTCCAATCTATTAAAATATTACATCGCTTCTCAACTACGGGAAGTTGTAGACTTCCACAATCGCAAGGAGGTTAAACAATGGGCTCAATTAGAGAGAGAGATTGCCTTCCCTATATTGTATGATGATTGGTTCTGGGGGAGAGGCCATCCTCCGATTGAGTTAGGATACAGGTCCTCCTGCACGGCCACCACACTGACTATTTGGCAGCGTTGGTGGAAGCAATTAGTGGGAGACCATAAATATTTTTATTACACCAGGATCCGGGGCTGCAAGAACTTTCCAGCAGGGCATGAAGGGAAAGTTTTTCACGAATGGGCCAAAAAGAGGATACTGACACTTGGTCAATTTTGGTTTGATCAGGGGGTGAAATCCTTTGCAGAGGTGCAAACTGCATATCAGCTAGGCACCTCAGATCAGTTTGCATATGTACAATTGCGCCATTATCTGCTCTCTAAAGCAGTGCAATCAGATATGATTAAAGGAAAGACACTTCTGGAAGGTTATTGTGATAAAGATCACATAGTAAAGGGGATCATATCCAAAATTTATGCTATACTTAACAAGGCTGCGACTCCTCCTGTGCAACATGTCAGAGCATGGGAAACAGATTTGGGGATGCAGCTTTCGGAAGATGAATGGGATGTATGTTTTTCTGTGATAAGTTGAAGCTCTATAGCTGCATCTATGGTAGAGAACAGTTACAAAATGTTATTTCGATGGTACCTCACACCACATAAGCTGAAAAAGATGGGGATTAGATGGGACACGCTATGCTGGAGGAAATGTGGACAGGAAGGCGACTTTTACCATATGTGGTGGACCTGCCCAGCCATAAAATGTTTATGGACACAAGCAGAAAAGTGGCTCCAAGACTTGTTGCAAGTACCTATACCTTTCAATCCAAAGGAAGTTTTATTGCATGTTCCAGAAGCCAATGTATCCATCAAACATAGACATTTACTATGAGCTCTTGCTCATGCAGTCCGAGGTGAAATTGCTAAAAGATGGAAGGAATCAAAAGCGCCTTCTTTATCTGAGGTACTCCAGAGACTGAAGTGGATTTATTATATGGAGTATCTGACAGTTTGAAGAAGAAATACTTTAGCAAAATTTCACAAAACGTGGCATGCATACCAACAATGGATTGCCTCCAATTATGGATGAGCAACATTTGACAAGAGGGAGGGGGGAGGGGTGGGTTGGGTATATAGAGGGAGGGTTACACTATGAGGGTTCGAAGTGTTTGTAAATTCTACACTTTCTGCTGGTACATGTTTCATGTTTTCATGTTTTGGGTAGTAACTTGCTTTATGGTTACCAGTTGAACCCTACAAGATTCGGGGTTAAAGAATGATGGTTGTATATGTCAATTATGTTGTGGATTTTCTTGCAATAAAAAGTTAATTACAAAAAAAAAAAATTGCCCGTTAAACGCAAAAAAAAATTTTGTTAAGGCAATCTCTGTCAGAGAACATAAGAATTTGGTAGGAATCCAGTATGGACATGTTCTCGTGTCCAAATGTCTTTGTATAATATCCAAAGCCCATTGTTGGGGGATATTAGAATATAGAGCTTCAACATCTAATGTCACCAAATAGGTAATATCCGAAGTGTTAGTAAAGTCATCCAGGATATTAACTAATGCTTGAGAATCTCTCACATATGATGATCATGAGACTACCGGAGCCAAGAATTTATCCATAAACTGAAAAACGGTTCCAACAAAGAGTTACAACTAGATACTATAGGTCTACCTGGCGGATTTTTAGCACCTTTGTAAATCTTCAGCAACGTATAAAAAACCGGTATATGAGGAAAACCAGGACGTAAAAATCTGGCTTCTTTTGAAATAGAAAGTCAACAGTAAGGCCTGTATCTACAATGTGATCAATCTGAGATTGCAGACTCTTTCGTGGACCCTTTGGCTGCGGCAGGATGAAATACTCTCCGAAGACAACCCTGAAGGTTCTGTCATCAGCAGACGGAGCGTCACACCAGATAGCAGGATTCGATCCAAGGGCAGGGCAGGGAAGGTCGCAGCAGTGGGAGTTGAGTCCAGGAGGCAATCCGGACAGGCAGGCAGTGAACAGCCAATCCAGTAAGAAATCCGGATTGAACAGGAGGCAGGCAAACAGAAGATCCCAGGCAATACGAGTCAGGGCAGGTGACATGCAAACAAGGTATCCAAGGCAGCAAGAGGAAATATGGAAAAAAGGATTTGCACTCACAAAGAGGGGAGTAGCTGGCTTGTTACGGCGGTTACTACCCCAAACCAAATAAGCCTGATACTTCACTTTCAATGCATATCCAGCATAGTTCTCTGCTTCAACGGCAGGGCTGAAGAAAAACTGATACTTCACACATCCAGCAGAGCTCTCTACTTCAACGGCAGGGGAGAAGAAAAAAGGGTTCGCACTCACAAAGCGGGGAGTAGCTGGCTTGTTACGGCGGTTTCTACCCCAAACCAAATGTGCCTGATACTTCACTTTCGATGCATATCCAGCATGGCACTCTGCTTCAACGGCATGGGAGAAAGACTGATACATCACGCATTTCCAGCATAGCTCTCTGCTTCAACGGCAGGGGAAAAGAAAAACAACCAATAAGGGCTGTAAACATAGTCTGGGTAAAACAAATATGCATGGGTGTAGCTTGCTTATTGCGGCGGTTACTACCCCTACTACCCCTAACTAATCAAGCTAGACATTTCACTTGGATGCAGCTCCATCACTGCTCTCTACATTAATGGTGGGGGTGGAAGGGAAATAGAACCAAGAGCTAAGAGAAACAGATAAGTATGAGAGAAAAAATGTGTGAGGCTTGCTGGGCAGACTGGATGGGCCGTTTGGTCTTCTTCTGCCGTCATTTCTATGTTTCTATGTTTCTAAGGCAGTCCGAGTCAGGGCAGGAGGCAGATAACAGAAGATTCGAGGTGGTCCAAGTCAGGGCAGGAGGCAGGCAACTGAAGATCCAAATGTGGCAGACAGTAGCGGACCTGTAGCTGAGGCAACAGTTCCAGGTTGAGCTGCCCTTAAGTAAGGGCAGGTTGATGACGTCCAAGTCATGCACTGCCAAGAGTTCCCGCCATGGGCCCTTTAACAGGAGCACAGTCTCCCGTCCACACGCCTAGAGGAAGTCGCAGGGAGCATCTTAGCCAGGACATCGCAGCACTAGTTGGTTGGGTGCATCTCCCGAGAACCAACATCAATTAACCTATCCAGGGGGCCCATGACAGGTAACTGTACCCCCTCCTTTAGAGCCCCCTCCTCAAGGTTTCAGTTTCTTGGGATATGAGGTGTGAAAGGTGCTTAAAAGATTCTTATCTAGGATATTAGAAGCGGGTTCCCAAGTATTTTCCTCAGGACCAAAACCCTCCCAAGAAATCAGATACTCCCATTTATTGTTCCTTCAGCGAACGTCCAGTACCTCCCTTACTTGGTAGACCTAGTTCTCGGATGCAATAGCAGGGGGTACAGGTGTTTTCTGGGAAGGCCAAGTAAGAACCAGTGATTTAAGAAGGGATACGTGAAAAACATTATGTATGCCCATGCAGATAGGTAGACGTAGTTGGGAGGTCACGGGACTGATTTGGCGAAGGACAGGAAATGGACCTACATACTGGGGTGCCAGTCTCATAGAGGGTAGATGAAGTAGTAGATGTTGGGTACTCAACCATACCTTGTCTCTTGGTTTAAACTAGGGGGCTGGTCTGTGATGCCGATCTGTAGCAGTCTTAGCTTTCTGTGCTGCCTGTTTTAGCATCTCCTCAATATGAATGCCGCTGGCGAAGGTACCGAGAGAGGTATTGGTAATGGGGGTGAAGGCTGTTTTCCGAACACTATCTGAAAGGGGGAGGTCCCAGTAACTGTACTATTATGTGAGTTATGCAAAAACTCTGCCCATGGTAAAAGGTTAGCCCAGTCATTCTGGCATTCATTGATATACACTCTTAAGAAGGTTTTTAATGTTTGCTTAGTTCTTTCTGCTTGACCGTTGGCTTAGGGATGATAGGCGGTTGTGTAGTCCAGCGTGATATGGAATTTGCAACAATGAGCGCACCAATACTTGGCAGTGAATTGAGTATCTCTATCAGAAATAATGTGTTTGGGAAGTCCATGTAGTAGAAATATATGAGTGATGAATAGTCAAGCTAGTTCTGGAGCCGAGGGAAGGCCTGGAAGAGGGGTGAAGTGTACCATCTTACAAAATCGGTCGATAACAACCCAAATTACAGAATTGCCTTCGGATGGAGGAAGATCCACAATAGAGTCCATGGAAATGTGGGTCCAGGGTTCCTTTGGAGGTGGTATAGGTTGCAAAAGACCTCAAGGCTTCCCCACCAATGGCTTCTGTGAGCACAAGTAGGGCAAGATTCCACGTAGGCTTTTACATTTGCTTGCATCCGGGGCCACCAATAATAACATCCGAGAAGATCTATAGTACGCTTCTGCCCTGGGTGTCTGGCTGTTCTGGAGTAATGGGCCCATTTTAAGACTTTGTGTCAGAGACAAAAGGGTACAACTGCTTTACCAGGAGGAACAGTTAATGAGAAGGCCAATAAGATACAAGCAGGGTCTATTATATGTCAAGATGGTTCCTTTATCTCCTCGGTCTCGAAGGATCAGGATAATGCATCTGCCCTGAAATTCTTGGAAGCGGAATGGTATCATATTTTACAATTTGACATACAGTCTCTTCTCTCAGAGGCATTGTAAGACTAGCCGGACATGGCGACTATGTGAAAAGAGGTCTTTAGAAAAGACTAGGATGTCAATCCTGCTCCTCACACTCCAGTTTTCTGGAGGATCCTTTACAACCCTGGCATTCATTGACTCTGGGCCCGGAGGAAACTTCATCTTGACCGAACTAGTACACCAACTGCAACTCCCTGTGCTTTGTCACACCCCGCCACTAATGGTCTCATCTATCCAGGGGGATCCGCTCCATGGCCGAGTAACTCTCTGCACAGCTCTGGTGACCCTCCATACTGGAGTTCTCCACAAGGAGGAGATATCCTTCTTTATCCTAGAAAAGGCCATTCACCCAGTGGTGCTGGGCCTTCCTTGGTTGCAGAAACACCTACCATCGACTAGAGGACACTCCAGATCGCTGCTCGGGGATCCGACTGCTTTGCAGCCTGCCTACACCAGATGCCCCAACCTCAGCTCTTACTTGCAGGTGCTGCCCTTCCTCTGCCTCCACAGTATACTGACTTCTCCGATGTATTCTCCAAGGAGGAGGCGGAGACTCTTCCGGAGCATTGCCCCTTCGATTGCACCATTGATCTCATGCCCAACACAGTTCTGTGGACGGGTGTATCCGCTATCTCTGCCAGAGACTCAAGCAATGTCTCAATACATCAAAGAGAATCTTGACAGGGGGTTCATTCGCTCCTCTAAGTCTCCAGTGGGCACAGGATTCTTCTTTGTAGCTAAGAAGGGTGGTTCGTTAATACCTTCCATTGACTATCGCAGACTCAATGCTATCACTCTCAGGGACCGCTATCCACTCCCACTTATTCCGGAACTCTTGGATTGTCTCCAAGGACCCAGAGTCTTTACGAAATTGGGCTTGTGTGGGGCCTACAATCTGTTTCGAATAAAGCCCGGGGACAAGTGGAAGACTGTATTCAATACGTGGGATGGTCATTACGAGTACGAGGTCAGTTCCAGGCAGTGTGCAGATGTGGTCGAGGAAACAGGCAAAGGTCAAATCCAAACAGTGATCAACGTAGTCAAGAACAGGCAGAGGTCAGTACCGAGAAGACAGTCCGAGAGGTACTACCTGGGGAGACGAAGGAACAGGAGGACGCTGGAACAGAAGGATGTTGGAACAGGACTGGAACAAGGCTGGAAAAAGCCTGGAATGAGACTGGAACAAACACTGGAAACACAGAGGCAAACTAGAAATCACAGCGTGATCGACCCGATTGCCAAGGCAAGGAAGTGCAGGCAGGCACTTCCTTGTGAGCAGCGTTCAATCAGGGTGCGCCGCGGAGCTTGGATCCACCCCTGGCCCTTTAAAAAGCTGAGCGGTCCGCACGTGCGTGCCTAGGGGTGGGGCCGACGCCAAGGAAAACGCCGAGCCCCATTGTGAGGCTCGGCTGGAGGTGGAAGGCCCAGCGACTGCCTCCGCGGGACATCGAGGCCTGGCTGAGCTCACTGCTGAAGCAGGGGAGGATGACCTGGGATCCGTGGGAGTCTTGGTGGGGTGAGTAGGCCCGGACGTGGTCCAAGCACAGACGGGACGCGCAACAGTACCCCCCTTTTCTAGGCCTCCCCCTCCTCAGGCGAGGCTTGTCTGGGTGTGCCCTATGGAAACCCTGTAGGAGGTCCTTGTTGAGGATGTTTTGTGAGGGCTCCCAGGAGTTTTCTACGGCCCAATAACCTTCCCAGGGAAGGAGATATTCCCAGCAGCCTCGACGCCGATGAACGTTAAGGACCTCTCTTAACTGGAGGGTGTGGTCAGGTTCTGTGGAGACCTATGGAGGATCTCTGCGAGAAGGCCAGGAGAGCACTAGAGGCTTTAATAAGGACACGTGAAAGCTATTGTGGATACCCATGGATCGCGGCAACTGGAGTTGGTAGATTACCGCTCCGACACAGTGGAGGATTGGCAATGGGCCAATATACTTTGGTGCTAGGCGATGAGAGGGTAGTCGCAGTCTGATGTGTCGAGTACTCAACCACACCTTTTGGCCGGGTAGGCTGATGAGCGTCAGCAATCGTTTTGAAAAGTTTGGCAGCTTGGGTCAGACGCTCTTTTACTTGGTTCCATACATTGCGGATGCTCTGTGCTGTGAACTGAGCCGCTGGAGAAGAGACAGAGAGGGGTACTGGCAAGGGTAGTCGTGGTTGACGGCCAAACACCACCGAAAATGGAGAGATGTCCGTAGCGGCAGCAATGTGCATGTTATGTGACAACTCGGCCCATGGTAACAAGTCGGCCCAATTGTCCTGTTGGTCATTTACATAAGACCTTAGGATGGTCTTTAATGTACGATTAGTTCTTTCTACTTGGCCATTTGCCTGAGGGTGGTAGGCCGATGTGAAACTCAGGGTGATGTTGAACTTCTGGCAAAAAGATTGCCAGTATTTTGCAGCAAACTGTGGCCCTTGGTCCAAAACTATTTCCTTGGGTAGGCCATGCAGGCGGAAGATGTCCCTCAGTAATAATTTGGTGAGCTCAGGAGCCAAAGGAAGATTCCGCAGAGGAATAAAATGTACCATCTTAGAGAAGTGGTCGATGATGACCCAGATGACGGTGTTATCTTGAGATGGAGGCAGGTCAGTGATAAAATTGCTTTATATACTGGACCATGGTTCAGTAGGTGCTGGCAGTGGTTGGAGAAGTCCCCATGGCCAACCTGTAGGAGGCTTTTGTTGTGCACATACAGGACATGAATCAACGTAATTACAGGAATCTGTTACCATGCTGGGCCACCAGTAGAACCGTCTTTACATTTCCAGGGTTCTGGCACGACCAGGATGTCCAGCTAGCTTTGAGTCATGGGCCCAGTGGAGTACACGTTCACGTAGTTAGCGTAGGATGACCATCTTTCCAGTGGGTACCGTGGTGGTAACGGCAAGGGACACACAGGCCTGGTAAATAATGTGTCTTGGGGTGTCCGGTATGTCCTCTGGTTTGAGGGAGCGCGAGAGTGTATCTGCACGGAGGTTCTTCAATGCTGGCTGGTAGCGCAGCTCGAAATTGAATCGCTCAAAGAATAATACCTATCGGTCTTGTCTTGGATTTAATAATTGTGCCTCTTTTAGCTGCTCCAGATCCTTGTGATCTGTGAATATGGCAAATTTGGGTTGTGTACCTTCTAGCCATGGGCGCCACTCCTGGAGTGCTAGTTTGACAGCTAGGAGCACAGTCTCCAATTGTGTAATTTTGCTCTACAGGCGAAAATTTATGGAAATAGAAAGAACACTGTACCAATGTACCTTTTGGAGGAGTACTGACTCAACACCACCCCGGCTTCGATGGCGGATGCATCGACTTCAACGACGAATGGGCGGTTTGAGTCTGGATGCCATAAACAGGGACCAGAACAAACAGCTTCTTTTAGTGCATGGAATGCAGCTTGAGCCTTGGGACTCCACACCCAGAGATTTGTTCCTTTCTTGGTCATCGCAGTGAGAGGAGCAGCTAACATGGAATAGTTGGCGATAAAGCTCCTATAGTAATACGTGAATCCGAGGAATCTTTGTAAGGCACGGAGGCCTACTGGCTGGGTCCAGTCGCGAATCCCTTGAGGTTTTTCAGGATCCTTGTAAATCCTTGATCATAAATGATATATCCCAGGAAAGGCAGACTATTTTGTTCAAAGATGCATTTCCCTAACTTCGCGTAAAGGTAATTCTCTCTGAGGCATTGAAGAACAGTTCTGACGTGGGAGCGATGGGATTTTAGGTCGTTTGAAAAGATCAAGATGTCGTCTAGGTATATAACTACGAATGAATAAAGTAGATCTTGGAGGATTTCATTCATCAGGTGTTGAAACACCACAGGGGCATTGCAAAGGCCGAAAGGCATCACTATGTACTCGTTGTGGCCATTCCTGGTGTTGAAAGCGGTCTTCCATATGTCCTTAGGCTGGATGCATACGAGGTTGTACGCTCCTCGTAGATCAAGTTTCGTGAAGATCTGGGCCCTTGCAGGCGGTCAAACAACTCACTGATGAGGGGTAATGGGTAGTGATCCTTGCGGGTGATGGCGTTCAGCCCCCGATAATCGATACAAGGGCGTAGTCCTCCATCCTTCTTCTTGATGAAGAAGAAACCCGCTCCTGCCGGAGAGTCAGAGGGTCTGATGAACCCTTTCTCGAGATTCTCTTTGATGTACACAGACATCACCTGGGTCTCTGGAAGTGAGAGTGAATAGGTTCTACCTTTGGGAGGTGTAGTGCCAGGTAGAAGCTCGATAGGACAATTAAACTTTCAGAGTGGAGGCAGTGTGTCTGCCTTTTGCTTAGAGAAGATGTCTTAGAAGTCAGAGTACTGAGCTGGTAGGTCGGTGAGGGTTGTAGTCTTCAGGAGGGTAACTGCTGGGGACACTTGCTTTAAGCAGTGTTTCTGCATTGCAGGCCCCACTGGGCCAACTGAAGGGATTGTCAGTCAAATTGGGGTCCATGAGTTTGGAGCCAAGGAAGGCCCAGCATGACTGGGTGTGTGGAGTGTTTCAAGATGTACAAGGATATTTCTTCCTCGTGGAGGGTTTCCACAGTGAGGTGGAAGGCTACCATGTGATGTGTGATGCATGATGCATCAGGGGAGATGTTCCCCTTGAATAGATGCGATGTGGAGAGGCACCTCTAGGAGTTGCATAGGGATTTTCAAGAAGTTGACGATATCGTCCATGATGAAGCTGCCACTTGCTCCAGTGTAAGTAAGAGCAATGGTGGCAAAGGAACAGGATTCCATGGGGAAGGATTTTCAGAAAGCGTTTGACAAAGTCCCTCATGAGAGGCTTCTACAAAAACTAAAAAGTCATGGGATAGGAGGCGATGTCCTTTTGTGGATTACAAACTGGTTAAAAGACAGGAAACAGAGAGTGGGATTAAATGGTCAATTTTCTCAGTGGAAAAGGGGAAACAGTGAGTAGGATTAAATGGTCAATTTTCTCAGTGGAAAAGGGGAAACAGTGGAGTGCCTCAGGGATCTGTACTTGGACCGGTGCTTTTCAATATATATATATATATATATAAATGATCTGGAAAGGAATACGACAAGTGAGGTTATCAAATTTGAGGATGATACAAAATTATTCAGAGTAGTTAAATCACAAGCAGACTGTGATACATTACAGGAGGACCTTGCAAGACTGAAAGATTGGGCATCCAAATGGCAGATGAAATTTAATGTGGACAAGTGCAAGGTGTTGCATATAGGGAAAAATAACCCTTGCTGTAGTTACATGATGTTAAGTTCCATATTAGGAGCTACCACCCAGGAAAAAGATCTAGGCATCATAGTGGATAATACTTTAAAGTCGTCGGCTCAGTGTGCTGCAGCAGTCAAAAAAGCAAACAGAATGTTAGGAATTATTAGGAAGGGAATGGTTAATACAACGGAAAATGACATAATGCCTCTATATCGCTCCATGGTGCGACCACACCTTGAATACTGTGTACAATTCTGGTTGCCGCATCTCAAAAAAGATATAGTTGCGATGGAAAAGGTATAGAGAAGGGCAACCAAAATGATAAAGGGGATGGAACAGCCCCCTATGAGGAAAGGCTGAAGAGGTTAGGGCTGTTCAGCTTGGAGAAGAGACGGCTGAGGGGGGGATATGATAGAGGTCTTTAAGATCATGAGAGGTCTTGAATGAGTAGATGTGACTCGGTTATTTACACTTTCGAATAATAGAAGGACTAGGGGGCATTCCATGAAGTTAGCAAGTAGCACATTTAAGACTAATAGGAGAAAATTATTTTTCACTGAACGCACAATAAAGCTCTGGAATTTGTTGCCAGAGGATGTGGTTAGTGCAGGTAGTGTAGCTGGATTCAAAAAAGGTTTGGATAAATTGTTGGAGGAGGAGTCCATTAACGGCTATTAATCAAGTATACTTAGGGAATAGCCACTGCTATTAATTGCATCATAGAAACAGAAATGACGGCAGAAGACCAAACGGTCCATCCAGTCTGCCCAGCAAGCTTTCGCACTTTTTTTTTTTCTCTCACATATTTATCTGTTTCTCTTGGATCTTAGTAACCTTTTTTTATTCTATTTCCCTTCCATCCCCACCATTAATGTAGAGAGCAGTGTTGGAACTGCATCTAAGTGAAATATCTTAATTTAGTTATGGGTATTAACCACCACAATAAGCAAGCTACACCCACGCCCATCCACCTATTCAGACTGTGCAATTCAGTCCTTGTTGATTGTTGCCTGAATATAGATTAACCTTTCTTCATTTTCCCCTGTCGTTGAGGCAGAGAGCCATGCTGGCTATGTATTGAAAGTGAAGTATCAGTCTTGCTCCCCTGCCATTGAAGCAGAGAGCTATGCTGGATATGCGTTAATTGTCAAAATTTCCTCCCCTGCCGTTGAAGCAGAGGGCTATGCTGAATATGCGTGAATTGTCAAATTTCCTCCCCCTGCCGTTGAAAGCAGAGAGTTTATGCTGGATTTGCATTGAAAGTGAAGTATCAGGTATTTTTTGGTTTGGGATAGTAACTGCCGTAACAAGCCAGTAGCATGGGATCTTCTTAGTGTTTGGATAATTGCCAGGTTCTTGTGGCCTGGTTTGGCCTCTGTTGGAAACAGGATGCTGGGCTTGATGGACCCTTGGTCTGACCCAGCATGGCAATTTCTTATGTTCTTAAGGAAACTGCAAGTAACAGTCAGGGGCTGGTGACTATAGCGCCTAAGCCTGGGACCCCCCCGCCGGGCTCAGGCCTTGAAGTTTTCCGGATGAACCGGACAGGATTGCCTTAGGTGTCCGGAGGCACCGCAGTATAAGCAGAGGCCCTGTTTCTTTCACCGAAGATGCTCTTCGGGAGACATCCGCCCACGTTGACTTGCATAGGTCTTCTGTAAATGGAGGTGGTGTCGGTAGAGCCTTCAACTGAGGGCTCGGGGCACATGCTGCACGTTGAGCAGGAGGCCGGGATGCTTTCACTTCATGATGCCCGTTGCCGGAGGCGATGGTCAATTTTCCCAGCGAGGAAATCAGGTCCTCTAGAGACATAGGAATCTCACGGACAGTGAGCTCGTTTTTGAGAGCGGGAGATAGACCTTCCAGATAGAGTGCCCGGAGGCAGTCCTTTTGCCAACCCAGTTCCGTGGCCAGTGTCCGGAACTCCACCATAAAGTTAGAGAGGGATCTTGAGCCTTGACAGAGGTGGAGAAGGTGATGGCCTGCAACCACCTGACGACCAGGATCTTCGAAGGTCCACTTGAAGGCGGTGATAAACTGGGACCGTTGTGTGAGGATGGGGTCAGAGCATTCCCAAACTGGAGAAGTCCATGCCAGGGCCTTTCCCTCAAGACAAGAGAGGATAAAAGTGATTTTTGTGGATTCCTTCAGGAACAATGATGGCTGAAGGGCAAACTGTATGAAGCACTGGTTGAGGAAGACTCGGCAGAGGCGTGGCTCCCCAATGAAATGAGGAGGAGCTGGCAGAGCCCAGCGATGCTCTCGGTAGCAGGCAGCATTTAGGCCTGTGGGATTAGCCATTACTGCATCATGCAAATGAAGCGGAGTTATTCCACTGAAGATGCTAGAATCTCTATGGCTCGTCGTTGCTCTAGGATAGTTGCGGCCAGACCCGGAATGGTCCGTATGGCGGGATAATCCGCCGAGTCCATGGCCCTGGCAACCTGTTGTGCCGGGAGGTGGACCCTTGGCCTAGTGCAGGATTGGTAGGCTCCCTGGTCGGACCCAGAGAGCGCCTGCCACCAGGAGGCGGAGCACAAGAAGAGACAGAGTCTAGCTGGAGCTTCACCAATAACAACCCGAGGTTCCCTCAGGTTGAGCCCTTGGTTTCCTGGGCCGCCTGGTCTTAAGTGGGCCTCGCAGGATCTCCTTGAGAGAAAGTTCAGAGGTGTGCCCACCACGATCAAGAGTGCGCGGTGGATGTTCAGGCTAGAAGTCCAGGGTTCCAGAGAAGGCCAGAATAAAGTCTCTGAATGTATGGCAAGGATCAAGACCAGAGACAAGGTAGCGTAAGCCAAAGCAGAGGTCAATACCAGTGGTCAGTCCGTAGATAGTCAGCCAAAGCAGGGGCCAGGTTCCAGACGGCAGTCAGACGTGGTCAGTGGTCAGGCAGAGGTCAGTTCTAGGCAGTGTACAGACGTGGTCAATGGACAGGCAAAGGTCTGTTCCAGGCAGCGTGCAGACGTGGTCGAGGAAACAGGCAAAGGTCAAATCCAGGCGGTGATCAACTTAGTCAAAAACAGGCAGAGGTCAGTGCCGAGAAGACAGTCCGAGAGGTACTACCTGGGGAGACGAAGGAACAGGAGGATGTTGGAACAGAAGGACGCTGGAACAGGACTAGAAACAGGACTGGAACAAGGCTGGAATGAGACTGGAACAAACTCTGGAAACACAGAGGCAACTAGAAATCACAGAGTGAGCGACCTGATTGCCAGGCAGGAAGTACAGGCAGGCACTTCCTTTTGAACAGTGTTCAATCAGGGTATGCCATGGAGATGGGATCCGCCCCTGGCCCTTTAAGGAGTTGGGCAGTCCGCACGCACGCCTAGAAGTGGGGCCGACACCACGGAAGATGCCGAGCCCTGCTGTGAGGCCTGACTGAAGGTGGAAGGCCTGGCGACCACCGCCACTGGATGCCGAGGCCTGGCTGAGCTCGCTGCTGAAGCAGGGGAGGATGACCCAGGATCTGTGGGAGTCTTGGTGGGGTGAGTAGGCCCGGACGCGGGCTGAGTGCAGACGGGACGCGCAACAGAGACAATGGTTGGAGGGGGCGCAACACTCCATCACAGTCTACACCGACCACAAAAATCTAGAATACCTCAGCAAGGCCAGCTGGTCCTTCTTCAGCCGCTTCAACTTTATACTATGCTATCGTCCCGCAACAAGAATGCCCGGACAGATGCCCTGTCTAGACTTCATGAGGCTAAAGACACACTGGATCCACCACGCTATATTCTGGACCCCGCCAAGGTCCTTCTGGCCATCACGGACACAGTACCTCCAGGGAAGATGGTGGTTCCATTCTGCCTTCGACCCAAGGTGTTATCTTGGGCCCATGATTCCCTCACCGCTGGACACCCAGGCAGAGCACGAACCTTGGACTTGTTGTCCCCTTATTATTGGTGACCTCGTATGACTCAGGATGTTCATGCCTACATCACTTCCTGCTTGACTTGCGCCCAACAGAAACCGCTACCCGGCCAGCTGTGGGGACTCCTACAGGCTCTTCCAGCTCCGCGTGAACCATGGACTCACATCTCCATGGACTTTGTGGTAGGACCTGCCCATCTCTTCCGGCAACTAGGTGATATGGGTAGTAGTCAACAGGTTCTCCAAGATGGTGCACTTTATACCTCTACCAAAGCTGCTGTCAGCCCCTGAGCTCGCACGGTTGTTTACCCTGCATGTTTTCCGGCTACTTCGCCTTCCCCTGCACATAGCATCTGATTAGGGTTCTCAATTCACAGCCAAGTACTGGGGTGCATTGTGCAAAACATTCGGAGTGCAGTTGGACTTCACTACAGCCTTCCACCCTCAAGGGAATGGACAAGCGGAACGGGTCAACCGGGGATTGAAGACCTTCCTCTGTTCATTTGTAGGTACCCGCCATGACGACTGAGCCACGCTACTGCCATGGGCAGAGTTTTTGCACAATTCACATGTGCATTCCATAACTGGTACTTCTCCCTTCCAAGTCGTGTATGGCAAACATCTGAGGCTTCCCTTGCCCTTGCCTCTCTCCGTATCTTCTCCGGCAGCTCAGCTCATGGCTGAACAACTGCACGACCTATGGGAGTCTCTACCAACGCCAATTTGGTGAAAGCTGCCAACTCTGCCAAACGGATGTCAGACAATCACCATCACCCCGCTCCTCTCTTTAACCCGGGGGACAGGGTTTGGCTCAGTACTCACCACATCCACATTATGGTTCCTTCCATGAGGCTGGTTCCCAAGTACATTGGACCTTTCTCTATCAGTGAACGTCCAGTGACGTACCGCTTACGACTTCCCGCCAGTCTCTGAATACATAATTCTTTTCATGTATCTCTATTGAAGCCCTTGATTCTCTCTCCTTTCCATGCTGCTCCACCCAAGTCTCCAGAAGTGGTGTCTGAGGATGATCCTATGTACCAGGTCCAGGATATATTAGATGTCCGTCGGAATCACAGATGCTGGGAATATTTGATCGCCTGGGAAGGCTTTGGTGCTGAAGAGAACTCGTGGGAACCATCATCCAATATCTTGGACAAATCCTTACTCCATCACTTCCATTGCACACACCCAGGCAAGCCCAGCCCTTCTGTGAGGGGGCGTAAGAGGGGGGTACTGTTGCGGCTCCCGGCCATGGCAGGCCCTGACCAGTCCTTCCTACCTGCTCTTTCATTCGCCTCCGCTGTGGCCCGGCACGGCATGACTCACTCCGTGGCAGGCCAACCACGGCCTACCACTTGGCCACGAATGCCGTCCTCCTCTGTCTGGGGGGGCTCTCCCTAGGCACGCGTGTGCAGGAGGCCCCGCCCTTTAAAGGGGCTGCGGCGGGAAAACTCAGCCCGGCCCCGGAAGATGACATCACTCCTCAGAGTGCTAGTTGCTGTTCCAGACATCATCCTTCCTGTTCCTGCTTGATCCTGTTCCTGGTTCCGTTCTTGCTACTCCAGTCCTTGAGTTCCGGATTCCTGTCCCGGCATTTCAGTTCTTGCTTTCCTGCCCATGCCTTCATTCCAGTCTCCAGTCTTCTCCTTGATCCTCAGTTCCTGTGACCCCGTTCTCGGCTTGATCTCCTGGTTTGACCTCGGCTTGTCTTCTCGTCTCTGCCTGTCTGCTGCCCATCTCGACCCTTGGCCTGGTACTTCACTCTTGCTTGTCTGTTGCCTTCCCCGGATCTTCTGCCTGGACTCCATTCTGCTCCTTTGCTGCCAACCCAGACCCAGACCTTCTGACCCCTGCCTTGTTCATCAGCTTCACCTTCTTCCTTGAGGCACCCGCTCCTAAGTCCTGCCGACCCCAGCACCCAAGGGCTCAACTTGCGGGGAATGAGGGCTGGTAAGGGGGAAAGTCCTGTCGGATTGTCCTCACCAGCTCCACCTTCAGGATATGAGACCCGCTGGGGGCAATCCCTCAGTGATCATCACTACTCCCTCTGGCCCAAGAGTCCACAGTCCTAACACAAGTAGCACATTTAAGACTAATCGGAGAAAATTCTTTTTCATTCAATGCACAATTAAGCTCTGGAATTTGTTGCCAGAGGATGTGGTTAGTGTAGTTAGTGTAGTTGGGTTCTAAAAAGGTTTGGATACGTTCTTGGAGGAGAAGTCCATTAACTGCTATTAATCAAGTTTACTTGGGGAATAGCCACTGCTATTAATTGCATCAGTAGCATGGTATCTTCTTGGTGTTTGGGTACTTGCCAGGTTCTTGTGGCCTGGTTTGGCCTCTGTTGGAAACAGGATGCTGGGCTTGATGGACCCTTGGTCTGACCTAGCATGGCATGTTCTTATGTTCTTATCCTGCCCTGTGCAGGTTTCCCCATGCCTTCCAGGAAGCACCATGCAGTGGTATCACTGCTGTTCTGTGCAGGTTTCCCCATGCCTTCCAGGAAGCATCATGCAGCAGTCATATCACTGCTGTTCTTTACTGTAACTGTCACTCAGTAAAGGTTGTCCAGTGCCTTCATTACCATTCTCTTGCCAATAGGAATCTTCTATGTTTATCCCATGCTTTTTTGATGTCCATCACTGCTCTTTTCGTCACCATCTTCTCCAGAAGGGCATTCCAGGATTCACCACCTTCTCTGTGAAAAATACCTCCTGACATTGTTCTTGAATCTACCCCTTAGGGCTTCATATTGTGACTTCTAATTGTACATCAATGCATTTCAAGTATTTAAATGTCTGTATCATATCCCCGTTGTTTCACCTGTCTTCTAGGGTATACATATTGAGTTCCTTCAGTCTCATTTCGGGGTTTTGGATACAGACCATGCACCATTATGGTTGCCGTTCTCTGGACCATCTCTAACTGCTCTATATTCTTTTGGAGATAAGGCCTCCAGAACAGAACACAGTACTCCTATAAAGAGGAGTAATAAGAGTGGAGGATAAGCCTAATGGTTAGACCAGTGGGTTACTAACCAGTGAAACTAGGGTTTAAATCCCACTGCACCTCTCTGTGACCTTGGGCAAGTTACTTTACTTTCCATTGCCTCAGGTAAAAACTTAGGGCTTTTCTCCCATTATGTGTCTATGTCTTAGTAATGACCCCCTTAGATTATAAACCCTTTGGGAATAGGGAAATACCTATAGTATCTGGATGTAATCTGCTTTGAAGTGCCTGAAAAACAAAATAAATAAATATAACATAGGGAAGCAAGACAGCAGCTCACTCCCTCTATGCCCCCTCCCCTCCCCCCTGCACAAAAATACAGGAACATCAATATGGCTTTAAAACAAGGCCGCAGTTTATTATCAAACATAACCCGAGCCCGCAACTTGTTAATACAACATACCAAAACATAATCCCCCACCCACTCCTCCATTGTGCCCGTCTTCACTTACCACCGTGTCCCAATGGTAAGTCTACTTCGACCCCCCCCCCCCCCCATCTCTTAGCCCGCCTCGACACCAGTGAGGGTAAGTGTGCGGCCTGAACATCAGCCCCCCCCCCCTTGCTCTTTAGGCCTTCTTGTGTAGCAACCCCAAACTACACGAGCATTTTACCCCCCTCCAATGTCCTTCACAATACAATACAATACATTACAACTTAGGGCTCGGGTTTTCTGCCATAAATAAAGGCAACCCATTTGCCTTTGTTCCCCCACTGCGGCCCACCTCTAAAGCAGTTGTTGCTCAAATCCTTCCTCCAGGGCATTGTTGAATAAATCCATACCAATGTCCGAAAGATGCACCCCCATCACCCAAAAATAGCTCACCCAACACCTCCCATGACCAAGTATGCCGTACCCAAAAACCTCCCTGTTGAACCAACCGATTTCCCAATTGGTTTATTCAATTTTTTGACACCATTTCACCATAAAGGCTCTGCACAGTGCCTAATCTGAATTATAATATCGGACAACCCCACTTTCGTACCCAGCATGCATAGCATAACGCATGCTAAATCTTTTCGCATAATTGCCAATTCGCGGCAGGAAACTTTACCGATGTCATTTCCCCCAAAATGGATGATCAGTAGACGTGGTGCACCCCATGTCCGAACCTTCCCCTGGAGGAAAGAAAACAACTCCCCCCACCGCATACCCCCTTTGCCGAGCCATCGCACAATCCACAGATCGGTATTCAGGTTCAAGTTTTCTCCATAAGGACTCTTTGCAGCCCTCCATCGAGCATGGTGAACAAAAGAATGGCCAACAACCCAAGCACATTCTCGAATAGATGCCACCCATTCAGTGTCTGCAAGGCAAAGAACTGTATTAGCCAAACGGTAATGGCCCGCTGCTCGCCCTGTATCACTCCTTACTTGCGCAAGTAGGACCGGAAAACCGCAGACTTCCAACATCCGAGCATTTGAATTATGTGCGTCGTCCACCCCAACTCGGCTGCCGTAGTCGCTGCCCCTATCCTAAATGAATGCATCAAGTACCTCCCCTCCTCCCACCCTAACCCTTCCACCACCCATTGTAACACATGAGCAAACTGGAAAATGGTTAATGGAAAACCATCCTCGTGAACTAAAAAAAAACCCCCGTTGCTGGCCGGACCCATATGAAAGCTTGCATGCTCCACACCAGCTCATCACGTGCCCATACCAATGAAATCCAAAACAATCTTCCTTGTTGATCCGTCTTGGATTTCCGAATGCGCAATGTGACGCAATGCTCATAAGCCCAAACATCTTGAGCCCTCAAACCGGCCCCTTCACCGCACGCCTTGGATCTGGCAGCCAATTCGCTGACCCACAAGGCTCCGAAAAAAGCGAAGGAGAAAGCCACTCGAAACAACAAAACCTCGTACCTGGACCGACACTCCACCTCCAATTGTTCCGCTATTTTCACCAAGTCCAGGTACCGTATAGGCCTCCGCTTATCTCCTTGCTCTGTGTACTCTCTACTCCAACCCCTCAAAACTCGTCTGACCAGAAAGCTACTAATCGGGTCACCCCAACCCCCCAGTTTCTGAAAAAATGTGAAACCCGCTAATTGGCACCGAACCAACCCTAATGAGTAACCCGCCCCTTTAGCCCACAAAATAAACTGTACCAATTCTCCCTCGCGCACTGCCCCTCCATCCCACTCCAAAGTCTGCAAAAAATGAGACACCGCTCCTCTGCCTGCCAGATAAGATCTCCACGTAGCCGGTACCAGTGATTGTCATATCAAGTCCCAGGTGTCATCCTGCCGAGCTGCCAAGATGCTCTGGGAAGGCCTCTCCTCACGAACTCGCTTGAGGAGCCTTGACCCTGAAGATGTCCCACTTGAAATGAGAAAGAGCATCAGCAATCAAGTTCATGGTACCTGGCACGTGCCTTGCTCTCATCCGCAGCAACCAATTGAACGCAAGTCGCCCCGGTGACATCACAGCTACGCGACCGCAAAGCCCTTTAAAGTTGAACGCGGCTCCCAAGTGCGTCCTCTTACCTGCGGCATCGACCTACGAGACGGGGAGCTGGGAGTGAGGGTCGCGCAGCCGGTGCAACATCCCATCGGGGTAAGGCCCTATAACTCGCCCCTACCTCCGTGGATCCCGCGCCGACCACGTGACCGCTGCCGCTAAACCCGCCGCCGCTGAAACGCTGCCGCCGCCGCCGCCCTGAAGCCCAGCCCTCCACCCTGAGGCCCAGCCCGACGGAATCCGCAGCAACCAATTGAACGCAAGTCGCCTCGGTGACATCACAGCTACGTGACCGCAAAGCCCTTTAAAGTTCAACGAGGCCCCCAGGCGTCGCACGCCGGGCGTCGCGCGCACGAAGGAGCGCGACAAAGGGGCCTGCCCCTTTGTGCGCCCCTTCGTGTGCCTCCACAGCCGCAACCACAGCTACCCTGCAATCTCCTACAGACCAACGTCCAGCCCTCAGTCACTTCTTGCCTACTGCCACGGGACCGGATCCGTTTCCATCAACTCCACATCTCATAACCCAGATACAAGTCTTGAAACCAACAGGATCCCACCAACTGTAAGACGTATCACCCAATCCCTCAGGCACTTTATCTCCCGTACTCCCACAGCAGTTAAAAGTCTGCCTTAGTTAAATGCTATGTTCTACAGCCTGTTATAATTGATACAATAATTGCAATATTTGCATGATTCTACCTAAGTTGATTGTACTGCCTATATAATTGCCTACCTCCTCATACATTGCCTGTATAACCTCATACATTGCCTGTATAACCACGATAATTTACCTGCTTCCTCTAATATTGCCTGCTTCCTCTAATATTGCCTGTATAACCATGTTAATTTACCTGCTTCCTATAATATTGCATGTATAACTACGATAACGTGACTCTACACAACCCGCTATCCCTTTAGAGCCTACACAACCTGCCCTCCTTCAGAAGCTAAATTTCACACCCGCCTTACCCAATCCTCCCCGTCTCCTACATTCCACCCACAACCTCTCCTCCATACCATAGAACAGTATCCACCCGTTACCTCATACTAACCCACCCCCCGCAGCGATCAACAGCCTACCCCACACACTACAACCCAACAATAGCAGAACCCCCCAATCTCAACAACAATGACTCCACAACCTATTCCCACCATAAAACACTTCTACACCCCCCACAAAATGACCAGTCACTCAAACATAACACAACAAAACAGATCAATCATCCCCATTATGGCATCCCCCCTCACACAAATCCTGGGTATGCTATCTTTCTCCATTCTACTACTCATTGCCCAATCCATTCTAAAAAAGACCATTCTACTACAGGACATCCTCACAGACGAAGCCCCTGACATGTGCGCCATCACGGAATCCTGGTTAAAAGATACCGACTCCGTCTTAATTAACCAACTCTCCTCAGATGCATACAGCTTATTTTCCATACCTAGAAATAAAAAAAAAGGAGGTGGACTACTCCTGGCCGCCAAAAAGAACTTCAACCTCACACTCCAAAACATTACACCACCCCCCAAACTAGAAATCAGCACATTCAAATATAATTCCCTCCAAATCTGCTTAATCTATGCCCCCCCTGGCCTTCTCGAAAAAAACCCCTCCCCACTCATAGAATACATCTCCAAACACATAAACAATACAAAGCCTGCCATAATTCTGGGAGACCTGAATATTCATGTAGACCGCAACCCCCTCTCCCCATCTTGTGAAGCCATCTTGACAGCTATGACAGCACTTGGTTTCAAACAAAATGTCTCAGAACCAACACACAAGGCTGGGCATACACTCGACCTCATATTCACCAACTCCTCAATCCAAACTGACCAACCCAGATGCACACCCATCCCCTGGTCAGACCACTTCCGAATAGACACACGCTGCACAATCCAAGACACCCCTCCCCCCTCGCAACACAAAACAACAATAACATTTCGCAAAAAAGGCAAGACTGAAGACATCATGGATGCCCTTTCAAAAGAACTCCCCAACATAGACCTCACTGACGCAGACACAGCCACTAATTCATGGTTTCAAATCACCACAGACATAGCAGATAGACTCTGCCCATCCCTATCCAAAGAAATCAAAGCAAACAAAAATAATAAGAACCCATGGTATACAAATGAACTTAAAACAATGAAACTCGACCTTTGTAAAGCTGAAAAATCCTGGCGGAGGAACCAAACACCCACCATACTAGCACAGTTTTGCACCCTTCTACACACCTACAGAAAAGCCACTGAAAAAGCAAAAAAAGACTTCTATGCCACAAGAATCCATCAGTTCCAATTCTACCCACAAGCCCTCTTCCAATACGTAACCAGCCTTATCACAGCTCCAGACAGACACAACCTTAACCACGACGACAAAACAAAATGCGAAAAATTAGCATCATACTTCAACACTAAGGTACAGACCATCATGGCTCGTTTCACACCTAACCCCAATCTCCAAAATTTAACAACACACAGCAATACTCCCAATGACCACTACAATCCCATAACACCCATACAAACCTCAAACACCACCCTCTCGAGTTTTGAAAACACATCTACACTAGAAACTGAAAATATTATCAAAAAACTCAAACCCGCCTATCATCCATCAGACAACCTGCCCACCTCAATACTAATCTCAAACCCCACATCAATTGCCAAACACATCGCAAACATCCTCAATAAATCTATCTCACTGGGCCAGGTCCCAACACAACTGAAGCAAGCCATTATAAAACCCATCCTCAAAAAACCGAACTTAGACACCACTGATCCAGCCAACTATCGCCCAGTGTCAAACCTCCCCTTCCTCTCCAAAATACTCGAAAAAATAATTAATAGACAAATTACAGAATACATAGAAGACCACAATATTTTCTCATCTTCCCAGTTTGGTTTCCGTAAACACCATAGCACAGAAACCCTACTTATCTCCCTCTCAGAAACATACTCAAAGCCCTGGACAAAGGACAACCCCACATACTCGCACTCCTAGATATATCTGCGGCATTCGACACAATCACAAAATACTCATTAACGCCTCAAGGAAATTGGCATCACAGACAAACGCCCTTCTATGGTTGCAGTCTTACTTACATGACAGGAGCTATAGGTAAAAATGCGGCCGCAATGAATCCAAACAGGTCAAGCTATCTCAAGGAGTTCCACAAGGCTCATCCCTATCATCAACCCTTTTTAATATCTACCCTCATACCCCTCTGCATACTGCTCTCCAAACTGGGCATCCAGCACTTCATATATGCAGACGACGTACAGATACTCATACCTGTAACAGACTCTATCACTAATGCCATGAAGACTTGGAAACTCTGCTTTGTCTGACATAAACAAATTACTTACTGACAACTTTCTGGCACTCAACACTAAACAAAAACTGAACTACTCATCCTCTCTCCTCCCCCAGCATTCCCACACTCAACCTTTCTTCCCCCCTGCCACCAGGCTACCCCCCCACCCAATTCGTCCGCGAGCCTAGGCATATGGATAGACAACCACTTAACCTCAAAAAATTCATTTCCAACACCATAAAGAGCGGATTCTTCAAACTCCATACCTTGAAGAGAATCAAAACCACTCTTACACACATCTGACTTCCGAACAGTAACTGCAGTCTATGATCCTATCCAAACTGGACTACGTGCAACGCTATTCTACTAGGCCTCTCCCAAAAAATACCCTTCAAACCGTTACAGCTCCTACAGAATGCATTAGCCGCCCGCATTCTCACAAATACCCACCGTCACGACCACATCACCCCAGTCCTTAATCCTACACTGGCTCCAATACCTCCAGGATATCTATAAATCCCTCACACTCATACACAAAGCCATTCACAACCAAAACATGCACTGGTTCCCCTGAACATCTCCACTTCCACAGCACAACCAGACCGACTAGAAAACAGCACCAAGCCAAACTCCTGACACCCTCCCCCAAAGTCATCAAACATGCCACGATCAGAGAAAGATCATTCATTATAGCAGGGCACGTCCCACTGGAACAAATGCCACCCCCCCTACGCCAGGAACCTTGCCATAAAAAATTCAAACAGAATCTCAAAACCTGGCTCTTCAAACTAGCATACCCCGACTAACCATCCACGCCCTAAGTTACATACCCGACCCTCACGCCCCCCCCCCCCCCCCCCTACGGACACTCCTCTAATGAACCTTACTACCATGACCACCATCAACCCCAACCACCTCAACCCCACCCCCTCCCACTTCCCTATTCCCCATTCCTCCCACCATCCCCTCCTCATCCTCCCAACCCATCAACCCCATCCCTTCCTCCCCCTACCCCCCCCATATCCGCCTACTTACCTGCCACCTTGTGAATAATTAAAGAACCTATTTTCCTTCAACCTCCTTAAGAGTCACCTCTCCTTACCCGCCCTCTTCCCTATCTCCTTGTAAATAGTTAAAGAACCTCTCCTCCCCTACTCTCCTCAAGAGTCTTCATCTGAATAATGAACAGAAATTCATCTTGTAAATAGTTAAAGAACTTTTTTTTTTTTTCTAATGTTTATCTATCCTTATCTATTCTAAATTTTGTAAAGCCTGTTGCTACGTTACGTTACACTGTGAACCGAGGTGATGTTTTTAACGTGCCCCGGTATATAAAAAAATTCTTAAATAAAAAATAAATAAATAAATAGTAACATTCCATTGCATGCAGAGAAAAACCATTTCCCTAAGAAGCCTGTCCTTACATACAGTTAACAAACAGTCCTTACATACTTTGAGGACTGTTTGTTAACCACCTGGACTACCCCTAGGTTATCGCACCACCATACCACTTTTTTATTCTGCAGCCCCTTCCTCCAGATCATCAATGCTACTTTTATAGGGAAAAGCTCTAGGAATGTAATATTTCATGTCAACCCATCTGCCACCCACCCCTCCGGCCATCTTTCCATGCACCCCCCCCTGGAAATATAAACCAAAACCAAACGCTCCGGCTGCGTTGGAATACAGTTCTAAGTCCTCGTATGAGACATCTGCCTCCTGCATCATGCAGACTCCATTAAATGAATCTAAAAATCCTTCCCAGACTCCCAGTTCATCTTTCACAGCCTGTGTGACTCGGATGAAATGATGCCCTGCCTTTACCCCAACAGTTCTGGCTGACAGTCTTCGAATAAACGCCCGACCCATCAGTATGACTTGGCAGGCAAAATTAAGAGAACCAATCAAAGATTGCATCTGCCTCAAGGTCACTTTAACGAACCGCGTACCGTCCGAACAGATTCCTGTAACTGAACTACTTTCTCAGCTGGCAACCACGACACCATGTCCACTGAATCTAATTCAATGCCTAAAAACATAAGCCTAGTGACCAGCCCTTCAGTTTTGTCCTGTGCGATGGGCACTCCTAAAGACCGAGCTACCTCCAAGAAACCTGTTAACTGACGCTGGCATACACTGGACTCGCTTGGCCCCACAAACAAAAAATCATCTAAGTAATGTAACATATCTGAGCACTCGTTATACCGCATCGTGGCCCATTAGATGAAACTGCTAAAGGCCTCGAAGAATGCGCATGAAATCGCACAACCCATGGACAAACAACGATCAACGAAATAACCTCCCTCAAAATAAAACCCCAAGAGAGGAAAACACCGTGGATGAATTGGTAACAGCCGAAAAACGGATTCTATGTCCGCCTTTGCGAGCAACGTCCCTGGCCCAGCACTGTGCACTAAAGCTATAGCCTCGTCGAAGAAAGCATATTGCACAGTGCACTCCTGTTGCAGGATAAAGTCATTTACCAAAGAGCCCTCTGGGTACGATAAATTCAAAATCAACCTGAACTTACCCGGGACCTTCTTTGGGATGACTGCTAACGGTGACAAATGCATCCTGTCAAAAGGCCGAGCCTCGAAAGGATTGGATTTCCGCCCTCAACTTTTCCCGCACCACATCAGCCATTCTATAAGCTGACCTGGCATTTCTCACTCTCCTCCTGGTACCCCGGGCCCTCATATGGAATGATGAACCCTACACTAAACCCCACCCTCAGCAAGGAAGCAGCCACTAATTTAGGATACCACCGCAAACCTTCTTTCAAAGCAGAGAGCTTGATGGGAGACTCTGCCTTTTGGTACAATACCTCAAAATTTACTGCCCTTGGGAACACTTAGTGGCCGGATGTGCGCCGCTGCACGATGCGCATGCATGCCTGAATTTACATTCGAGGAACAAGCACGTAAGCTTGTTAAACCTCCAGCAGAGGTCCTACCTGCTCCCGATGGCTTTACCTCCTGGTTCGCTCTTGCGATTGATTCCTGAACCGTGAAAGGAACCACCCTTACTTCCCCCAACTGCTACCACTTCCACCTTCCCCCCCCCCCCCCCCCCCCTATGCTCTTGCTAGCTCCAGCACATTTATTTGTCATCTGGGTTAGCCTCAGATGAATGTCCTGGGTACCCAGGACATAAACTTATTCCCTGCCATTTTGTCCCGGAATTTTTTGTCATAGTTGAGCCAAGTCCAACCTTTGTAATCCTTGAAAGCCCCTAAAATGCTGTCCACGTAGGAGAGCAATGCTCCAAACTGAGTGGAATCAAAATGACTGACAATGCTGGCTAAGCGTAAAAAACCCCAAACCCAGTTAACTATGTTCTTAGAAATGTTTGGGCCCGCTCCGTCTGTTTTATTCTTCTTTTTCACTTTCTTTTTATCCTTCCTTTCGCCCCTTCTACTTTCTAGCAACTTAAATATATTCACAAATTTTCGCCTGCGAATATGCTTAACTAGGTGCTTGGCTACTTCTTCCCAAAATTCCATTAAGGAAGCGAGTGCTGGGTGCCCCATGTCTTGCCTGGGACCCTTTGCCAATGCTGAGCACCTACCCTGGCCTGAGTCACTCGAGCTAGTAGAGGAGGAAGACGAGCTGGAAGAACTGCTAACCCGAGACCTCTTCTTTTTCTTGGCCTGCCCTCTGCTGACACGTGCATCCCCTTTCTCCTGCATACCTGCTCCCACTCCCGATGCACCTCTTTCCATGGCTCCTGATGCGCCGCTACTCCGTACGTCCACTGCAGACCCTCTCACCTCCATCCGTTGGTTCCTCGAGTACTCCCACCTCACTTGGAACTCCTGATCTCTCCATGCCTCTTGACCCGATGTCCCTGGCACCGCGTCTCCCTCTGCACCTGGAAAAGATCCCCCCGCCCTATCCACCCCCTGCCCACCAGACAAGCCACTGCTCTCCAGACCACCAACCTGGGATGTTCGCATGGGGGCGCTGTGCTCCCAGCCCCACCCCCATAGCTCATCCCTTAACCAATCATCTGATGGGAAAACTTCCTCCCCGGAGTAGGCAACCACTACCGGTGGCCATCCCCCAAAACCCTCGTGGCTCCCGCTGAAAGCACCCGCTGCTAGCAGGGGGCCACCTGTCCTGTGGCCCAGGTAGTGGCTCAAAATGTCAGCCACTAAGACAGCTGGGAGGCTTCTGCTCACCCCTTGTTGCTCTGCTGCATTGCCCGGGAAGGTGGGGCATGGGAGTAAGGGGACCTTCCCCACACCCGATGTTCTGCGCTCCTGCCCTCCCCTCGTAGGCTCCTGCCCCGTGTGCCAATGGGCCGGGTGCTTGCCCTTCCCTCTCCTCCCGATCTTGCATTGCCAGGGACCCAGCCGGTCCACCCGATCAGCGAGCTCCGGAGGCTGCTGCTTGCCAAACAAGGGCATGTCCACACCCCCCGCTGCCGGGGTTCTTCCCCTGCTGTGCCGGACCTTCGCCATTGCTGGCGCTGTGATCGCAGCTATGAAGGGGGCAGGCCTACTCTTCATGCATGATGTTCGGCGCTTGCTGGGGGCGGGCCCAACCGTCGGGGAGGCCAGGGACGTATCTCCAGCTGGGGGTTTGCCAGGCCCAGGGATCATGCGACTGGCTGGGGAAAGACCTGCCGGGCTGTACCGCATGCGCTCCACGATCGAGCCGGAGGCATTCAATGAGATCTCGGCGGCGGCTCCATCCAGCGAAGAAGCGGGGGAGGAGCATGCAGGAGACACAAGAAGCAAGAAAAAAGGGTAAGTGTCTGGCTCCGGGCCGCTCTCGCTGGAATCAGAGGTGGGGGGTATGTGCCGGGGGGCGGGAGGCTGGCCATTGACGGTGGCTGCCAGGCTCAGCAAGTCACCAGGCCTGTGAAAACTTACTGTGTCCTTCCTGGGGAACATGACAGGACCTGGGACCACAGCCTCACTGACGGCAGCTGTCCACGGTCGGGCAAGGGACTCCCCTGAGGCTGGGGCCGCCTGTTTGGCTCTCGCTCTCCTCATAGTGCCGCTAATGGAACAGGATCACCGATCAGAAAAACAGAAAAAAACGACGTAAAAATCAAGCAGTTAGGAATCGCCAACGGAGCAAAAAGCAGAAATCTGCCGTTTGCTTCGCTGCTGATGCCCAACTGCCTAAGTTCCCGCCGAAATCCCTATATAACTGCCCGGCATCCAATGGCAATGCAGCAATTTAAAATTGTTGCCATTGCCAATGGCTGCCTCAGCCTTCCCCCCCAACCCCCTACCTCTCTAAGCTCTCTGACGCTTATGCCCATGTTACCTTCAGCAGCACGAGACTAGCTCGCTACGCTTTCTATAATATGTCCTACTCACCACCGTGTGTATCTGCTTATTGGCATTCATGTATATGGGTCTGTATGTAGAAAAAAAATCTATAATGGTTGCCCAATTATTGTCACTGCTTATCAGTGGGAAAAGGACTTCGGTATTGTAATTGACACACCATGAGTTAGTATGAAAAATGCTTCCCTTACTGTGAAAATCACACTAAACACTATGGGTCAATTTTAAAAGCTTTCCTTGTGCAAAAATGCCCATATATGCAAGTTCGTGGACCGCATAGGAGCAACATAGATTTTAAAAGCTGCAATTAAATGCATATATGCACATGCGCAAGCAAAAAATAATGGCAGAAAAGGGGCATTCCAGGGCTTAGCCAATTGTTACGCGTATAATCGCATATTTTAAAACAAGAGGCTACTGTTATGTTATGAGTAAAGTCAATAGTGGACCCTTGGGCCGGCTGAGGTGGACAGCGTCCACAGGAGTTAAAATCATCCATTGTACCTGAAGACTGGAGGATAGCAAATGTAACCCCAATATTTAAAAAGGGCTCCAGGGGCGATCCGGGAAACTACAGACCGGTTAGCCTGACTTCAGTGCCAGGAAAAATAGTGGAAAGTGTTCTAAACATCAAAATCACAGAACATATAGAAAGACATGGTTTAATGGAACAAAGTCAGCATGGCTTTACCCAGGGCAAGTCTTGCCTCACAAATCTGCTTCACTTTTTTGAAGGAGTTAATAAACATGTGGATAAAGGTGAACCGGTAGATATAGTATACTTGGATTTTCAGAAGGCGTTTGACAAAGTTCCTCATGAGAGGCTTCTAGGAAAAGTAAAAAGTCATGGGATAGGTGGCGATGTCCTTTCGTGGATTGCAAACTGGCTAAAAGACAGGAAACAGAGAGTAGGATTAAATGGGCAATTTTCTCAGTGGAAGGAAGTGGACAGTGGAGTACCTCAGGGTTCTGTGTTGGGACCCTTACTGTTCAATATATTTATAAATGATCTGGAAAGAAATACGACGAGTGAGGTAATCAAATTTGCAGATGATACAAAATTGTTCAGAGTAGTTAAATCACAAGCAGATTGTGATAAATTGCAGGAAGACCTTGTGAGACTGGAAAATTGGGCATCCAAATGGCAGATGAAATTTAATGTGGATAAGTGCAAGGTGATGCATATAGGGAAAAATAATCCATGCTATAATTACACGATGTTGGGTTCCATATTAGGTGCTACAACCCAAGAAAGAGATCTAGGTGTCATAGTGGATAACACATTGAAATCGTCGGTTCAGTGTGCTGCGGCAGTCAAAAAAGCAAACAGAATGTTGGGAATTATTAGAAAAGGAATGATGAATAAAACGGAAAATGTCATAATGCCTCTGTATCACTCCATGGTGAGACCGCACCTTGAATACTGTGTACAATTCTGGTCGCCGCATCTCAAAAAAGATATAATTGCGATGGAGAAGGTATAGAGAAGGGCTACCAAAATGATAAGGGGAATGGAACAACTCCCCTATGAGGAAAGACTAAAGAGGTTAGGACTTTTCAGCTTGGAGAAGAGACGACTGAGGGGGGATATGATAGAGGTGTTTAAAATCATGAGAGGTCTAGAACGGGTAGATGTGAATCGGTTATTTACTCTTTCGGATAGTAGAAGGACTAGGGGACACTCCATGAAGTTAGCATGGGGCACATTTAAAACTAATCGGAGAAAGTTCTTTTTTACTCAACGCACAATTAAACTCTGGAATTTGTTGCCAGAGAATGTGGTTCGTGCAGTTAGTATAGCTGTGTTTAAAAAAGGATTGGATAAGTTCTTGGAGGAGAAGTCCATTACCTGCTATTAAGTTCACTTAGAGAATAGCCACTGCCATTAGCAATGGTTACATGGAATAGACTTAGTTTTTGGGTACTTGCCAGGTTCTTATGGCCTGGATTGGCCACGGTTGGAAACAGGATGCTGGGCTTGATGGACCCTTGGTCTGACCCAGTATGGCATTTTCTTATGTTCTTATGTTCTTATGTTCTTAATAAGCCGGGAGGCGGCACTCAGCTGGAGCGGACTGATGGCGTCTTCACCCTGGAAACCCAAGACCCCCCCAGGAGGAGCCCGTAGGGGTTCGAGTCGCTGGGACTTAGGAGAATCGTGAATGAGTCCAAGGTCTGTGGCTGGCTGAAGACAAAGGAGAATCGTGAAGAAGACCAAGGTTCGAGGCTGGCAGAAGACAAAGGAGAATCGTGAAGAAGACCAAGGTTCGTGGCTGGCTGAAGACAAAGGAGAATCGTGAAGAAGACCAAGGTTCGAGGCTGGCAGAAGACAAAGGAGAATCGTGAAGAAGACCAAGGTTCGTGGCTGGCTGAAGACAAAGGAGAATCGTGAAGAAGACCAAGGTTCGTGGCTGGCTGAAGACAAAGGAGAATCGTGAAGAAGACCAAGGTTCGTGGCTGGCTGAAGACAAGGAGAATCAGGAACCGGAGCTGGAGTCAGGATATGTAGACAGCAAGTAGAGCCCAGAGCTGGAGCCAAGGCACAGCAGGACCAAACAGAACCTGACCTGGAAGCAAGGCACGGCTGGGACAAGCTGGAACCGGAGCTGGAAGCAAGGCACGGCTGGAACAAGCAGGAACCAGGGCTGGAAGCAAGGCACGGCTGGAACAAGCTGGAACCGGAGCTGGAAGCAAGGCACGGCTGGAACAAGCAGGAACCAGGGCTGGAAGCAAGGCACGGCTGGAACAAGCAGGAACCAAGGCTGAAAGCAACGCTGGGAAGCAACTAAGCACACAGTAGAGTGACCTCGTTGCAAAGGCAAAGCAAGGAAGTCAGACGCTGGTTTAAATAGCCGGCCAGCGTCTGACGTCAGGAACGGGGCGGTTCAGCACTTCCGGGTGCTGGACCTTTAAGAGCCCCCTGCTCGCGCGCGCGCGCGCGTTGCCTGGCAGTGGGAGGAGTCTGAGTCGTCCCTCGGCAGCGTCTCCACGTGGAGAGAGACGCTGCCATGCGGCCCTGCAGGCCCCAGGAGCAACGGAACGCGGCGAGACCGGGAGAGGCAGCAGAAAGGTAAGGACCCGGTCGCTAGCCTAGCGACCGGGACCGCAACAGCTACAGCATGTGGCAGCTTTTTAGTCACATAACTTTACTGATGCTCCTAATAAGAAGCAAGTCTGCAGATCTCGTATTTTAGGGCTTATAGGACTGTGTGAAAAGTCCGGGTCAGCTGGGGGGAGTGCAGGATGAAGAAATAGAATGCTCTGGATGACCTCGAGATTGACTGGGTAAACTGGAGGAATAATTGAAAAAACTGGGAATGTCCCTCGTGAATATGTTTTAAAATCCGCTTACATACTCACGTTAAAGCTGGCAAAGTCCTATGGAAGATACATCAAGTAGGTTCATTTGAGTAACTTCATAAAATTAGGAGCATACTTACACGGGGTAGGCATATTTTAGATCATAAGTACTCGTATGATTTAAAATTCCAGCTCGTGTATGGGCGCACAGCAGCTCTTTAAAAAATTAGCCAGTTGATGTTTGAATATGGGTTTGTTAGGGTGGATCTGTCTGTATTCTTATATCTTTGTCCTGTTAGCATAGGTGTATATAAGTAAATACAATCACTGTGTGCCTGAGGACTGTGTGTAACAGGGCTCTCAATCCACATAGGTTCATGCACTATCTCTATATAGTTTGCTACATTTTTTTTGTTGGTCACTCTGTGTGTCATGTTCCAAAATCTATATTTGCACCATGTTTTCAGGAGATTTAATAATTGATTGAGGTTCCTTAAGAGTCTATTCTCGGTATCCCATCTAAGATTGTTCCTTATAGGGATGTGCAGAGGGACCGCATTAGTTACATTCGGTATTCGTATTCGTCAGGGGGCAGATACGTTGCATTCGGCAAGGGGGGCCCCCGATCCGTTCATGCATTCCATTCTTATTCATTTCCTGGCTAAAATTTAATTAACTACAACCTCCCACCCTCCTGACCCCCCCCCAAGACTTGCCAAAACTCCCTTGTGGTCCAGCGGGGGTCCGGGAGCCATCTACTACACTCAGGCGGTCGGCTGCCGGTATTCAAAATGGCGCCAATAGCCTTTGCCCTTACCAAGTCACAGGGGCTACCGGTGCCATTGGTCGGCCCCTGTCACATGGTAGGAGCACAAGATGGCGCCGGCCGTCCATTGCTCCTACCATGTGTCAGGGCCGACCAATGGCACCGGTAGCCCCTGTGACATAGTAAGGGCAAAGGATATTGGCGCCATTTTGAATACCGGCAGCCGACAGCATGAGTGCAGTAGATGGCTCCCAGACCCCCACTGGACCACCAAGGAGTTTTGGCAAGTCTTGGGGGGGGTGGGGGGTCAGGAGGGTGGGGGTTTTGTTTAAATTCGCTCCTTTAGACGGCCGAATAATTTGAAGATTCGTTGTATTTGTGGGAATCGTGATATGTTTCGCGACGCAATGAATACAATGAATATGGCCCTATACATTGTGGATTGCCAATACGTTGCAAACGAAGGCACACCCCTAGTTCCTTAAGAACCTTAATGGAAAACACAGTACAATTAAAATATGTTTCTCATGAGGCATGTAAGGATAGAAATTTTCTACTTATTTCCAGCGGGTGAGTTAATGTAAACATGTGAAAAACACATTTCTGAACTCTGGCTGTGGTGCTGGTAAAAGTATACATACAATGTAAGGGTGCATGCTGCGATAAATACACTTTCTGTTTGTCTGCGGTTGAGAGGACATCTTCCCAGTAGTGGATGGAAAATGGGGGGATAACCGTACATGTAAATGTCTTTTCTCCCTATCAAGGTGTTATCCATTTTACATAAGATTATACACGAGGAGCAGACAGACTGATTAAACGCAGCAATTAAACTTCACACACCCCAACGAAACCTATGATCAGCCAACAAAGGTCTATTAACAATCCCATCAGTACGTTCTGCACAGCTCTCCCAAGTTAGAGAATGTGCAATCTCACTAGTAAGCCCAAAGTTATGGAACTAACTCCCTGTCGAATTACGGTTACAACCGAGTCTAAAGACATTCAAAAAGGATATAAAGACCTGGCTATTTATGAAGGCATACCAAGACCCTTAACAATGCACTTATCTCTCTATACTTACCCCTCTACATTTAACCACACTACATTTTTAGGGGTGTGCATTCGGATTGACCGCATTAGTAAAACGCAACTCATATTTTTTTTTTACTTAAAAAATTGATTCGACATAAACGATCGGATTTCCCACATATCGAACATAGATATGTTCGATATGTGGGAAATCGCGATTGTTGAGCCAAAATAAAAATATAAACCCCCTCACCCTCCTTAATCCCCCCCCCCCGACTTACCACAACTCCCTGGTGATGGAGCGAGGAGTGAGGACGCCATTTCTGCAATCCTTGGCGAGAAGCATGTGACGTCGGCGGCACGTCGAGTGACGCCGGCGTCACGTGATTCCCGGCTCGTTCGCGCCGGACGGCTCGTTCGGCCCAAAAAGAACTTTTGGCCAGCTTGGGGGGGTCAGGAGGCCCCCCCAAGCTGGCCAAAAGTTCTTTTTGGGCCGAACGAGCCGTCCGGCGTGAACGAGCCGGGAATCACGTGGCGCCGCGTCACTCAGACGCGACGTCACGTGATTCCCGGCAAGTTCGCGCCGGACGGCTCGTTCGGCCCAAAAAGAACTTTTGGCCAGCTTGAGGGGGTCAGGAGGCCCCCCCAAGCTGGCCAAAAGTTCTTTTTGGGCCGAACGAGCCGTCCGGCACGAACTTGCCGGGAATCACGTGACGTCGGCGTCACGTGATTCCCGGCTCGTTCGCGCCGGATGGCTCGTTCGGCCCAAAAAGAACTTTTGGCCAGCTTGGGGGGGTCAGGAGGCCCCCCCAAGCTGGCCAAAAGTTCTTTTTGGGCCGAACGAGCCGTCCGGCGCGAACTCGCCGGGAATCACGTGACGCCGCGTCACTCGACGTGCCACCGACGTCACATGCTTCTCGCCAAGGATTGCAGAAATGACGTCCTCACTCCTCGCTCGATCACCAGGGAGTTGTGGTAAGTCTGGGGGGGGATTAAGGAGGGTGAGGGGGTTTAAATTTTTTTTTTGCACATATGTACATATACCCAACTCATTGGATTTTTTTTATGTCCATATTGGCCGCAAGTGGGACCCCCTTTCGGACATAAAAAATATGAACATAAAATTTTGCTCTGCACATCCCTATACATTTTATCTCTTTTATGATTTGCTCTTAATATTTATTCTTCTTTTTAATGCTTGTATTTAACTCTGATCTTATCGTTCTCAAACAATATTTATCCTGCCCTTTCTTGCTGTTATTTTTAATAACAATTGTTTTATATGCTGTATACTATTTATTTCTTTTATTATCTTGTTAACTGTTGGGATGGCTCCACTGAATGACGGTATACAAAAACAGTAAATAAATAAAATAAATAAAAATCATTTTGATAGACTCTTACACTAGTATATATTATGTATAGGGACTTTCATTGTCAGTTTTAATTTTATTTTTCCTGGGAATTTTTCAATGTTTATTACAAAAACAAAAATATGAGAAATCACTGGAAAAAATGACTTGTCATTTTTCTGGGTAAATATCATTGTTCTTGTTTTAATAAACACCAATAAATTCCAAGGAAAAATAAAGTAAATACTGAAACCAAAGGTCCCTAATTATGTATCATCTAATATCAGTTCATTGCAGGCTTTTCTTTCCCATAGATCGCTGCATGTGTTTCTGTGCAGAATACAATCACTGTGGAAGAGAATCCCGAGTTAATTTTCTCTCAGCATAGATCTATAGAGCTGCACTTAATATCCAGGAGCAAGGGAGAGTTTGAAGACTTTCCATTATTAGGTGTGATCTCATGGTCAGGCCAGGTTTGTGGGTCTGAAGGGCTGTGAGCTTAGTTTTGCCGCTTCATTGCTTTTAAACTTGGTATTATGACTTAAGATTTCACACTGCTTCTGTGCCTTTAAATATCAAATACAAATACCAAGTGTGCAGTAGAGGCTGCCTGACTGTACATTGGCAGCAGCACTAGAGGTTTCCATGGTGATAGATAATACAGGTTCTGACCTCTGTAAATGTAATCAGAGCGCTGGGATTGCTGTGTGGAGACAGCTCTAATTTCTCCGTTAGTGGGAGCTCTGTGGTCCAACCTGTTCATGTACTTCTCTTACTGACAGACGAGCTGTTATCTCTGACAGTTTCACATGCAATGCTCCCTCTCCAGCTTACTGACTCCTCTCTGATCACAATCATGACTGCAGAGGGGCTACAAAAGAAGAATTTATTATACATCCTGTTCTTAATTACTAGAGGTAAAATGGAAAAGTAACCCTCCCTCACACCTGGTGTAACTGTGCTGCCTCTCTGGCACCAGCTGCCCATGTTTAACACTGTTACCCATATCTATGTTCTAGACTGTGTGCAGTTATATCTCCAGTCTTTTTAATCTTAGCTATTGTATTTTTCAGGAACCTTGACAATGACAAAATGCAAATATTCATCTACCTGCAAGGCAGTCAAGTTTCCAGTCTCCTTGTACCTGGTTCAAGGAGTAAGAGAAGGACAGCGCCCATGTACCAGCATGGAAGACCCCTGATCTGATTTGCAGTGGCCAGTGGAATAGTAGCAAGTGGCAAGATTTGCAGTGGGCTCATGCTATATAGGAATGTGTGAAAAAGATACAAAAATAATTGAATGTACAAGACACTCGCACATCTGTCAAACAGCATCTTCAGCCTTGTCACTAGACATTTTTAAAGCTTCTGAGCGCTGCAGGATCCACAGAGCAGTGCACTAATGCTAGGATTCATACTTCAGCATTAAGCACTACTAGATCCATACAGCAGCACCCTTGTGCTGGGATTCACATTTCTAGTCAGCATTTACGTTTGTATGATGGCTCTTTTTCAGATGTGACGACTGAACACAGCATGTTTGTGCATAGTCTTCCTGTTACTCTTTCTGTGCCATAATCTCATTGTATCCTGAAACCTAAATGCATCTGAGTCCAAGCCATGTGAAATGGATGGGTTCTGCATTGTGATTGTGCCACATGTACGTTAGATTTAGGGTACATTTTATTTTGTTTATCTGCCACATTATTCTGTGTATTCCTACATCCTGATATTGACATGCTGGAAATTAAGCTGTCTTTGGGAAACTGGATCTGGGGAAAGAAGAGAAATATTATATTTCAATTTATTCCCTTATCACATGAAACTGAAGAGTTTGAAAAAATGTATGGGAGTGAATGGAAAAACAAAAAGATATATAAAGAGGGGTGGGAGAGGTAGCAGAAAGATTTGCTATGGGATGGGTGGAAGAGGTGTTCAGATCAGACTGAAAGAGAGGTGAGAGGGTAAAGGGAAAAGGGAAGGAAAGAATGGTGTTTGAAGTGGGAAAGAAGGAGGGAGAAATAGTACAGTGACAGGAGTTAGAGAGTAAGTATACAGAAGAGGTGAAGATGGAGAGTTACAGGGGAATGAGGAGGTTGGGAATTTGTCTACCTTTTTGATCCTTGGTCCTGTTCATCTGAGTGGAATACAAAACAAGTATATGAGAGCTCAAACTTTACCTCAGCAGCACAATCGACAGGAGAAGCAGTGAGCGAGACCAACAGACTGTCACTGGCGAAATGAACTGTCACCTCGCATTTTTCAGAGTCACAGTGGGATGAATTGCAGCTCTGAACTGTATGGCCTATTGCTGATTGAGTTCTGCTGTCTCAGAACCCCACTGAACAAGGCAAGTTCATTTCAGACTGATGTACCACCTCTTAGCCATTTCATGGCTAGTAGAATTAACCCATTCAGTGCTGGTTCTCATTCTGCATTGGATCACAGAGATCAGGGAAATTCTGCACAGGGGGAGAATTCTGCGCAAATTCTGTGCTCCACAGTAGCGCAGAATTCCCCCAGGACTAAAAGATGTAGTCACAAGTGAGCCTCAGGGCTTGTGCCCCCTTAATTTTAGCTCAGCCCCCACCCCTAACAGGAATCAGAGAAGAGACAAGAGAGTGTTGTAAAAAATTAAAAGGGTTTTCTAGCCACTGCTGTGAAGACCCACATAAAATGGGATAAAGATAGTGGTGGGGAGAAGGTGGTTGGCCACAATGCCCATCTATGTTAACCTTGGGAGCCTCCCCCCCCCCCACCAAAAAAAAATAATTCAGCTCTCGCCATGCCCCTGCCTAGGACAGAAGTAATCAGAGTATATTGGTGAGAGTCAAAGACTCGTTAGTGACGCAGCAAGCTAAGAGGTGTGGGATCCTCCTTGTTAGGGATCCAGTAGGACAGGAATAGCCATCCTTTCTTAGACCTAAATGAATTGTGCTAAAGAGCCACACATTTTGGAAAATACGTTTAAGCACTTAAAATGTTATTATTAGTATTAATCATAACAATGGCATTACCTTTATCTTCTTAATAGCCATAATAAAAACACAATAGAGAAACAAACTAAGGGAACCCACCCCCTATCAGTAGAAAAAACACTTCTCATTCCAGAGGTAAAAACCCATAAAAACATTAACACAATTCTAAAAAGCCCTAGTGTTCAAATAAAATATCATGATGGCTCATCAATAAAAATATCTTGATAAGACAGACCAGGTCATATAACCTTCTCCACCACATATAGTCCTGTCACATGCTTTCTGCTGGAGACCTAGCCTGAAAATTCATTGGCTGCGTGACTATCTTCATGTTCTTTTGTCCAGGTGGCATTAGGATGCTTTATTCACTGAAATTCTCCTCCTTTGTTTAACTCTGGAACACTTTCCTTAGCAGGAAAGTATGAGTTGTGTCCCAAGTCTAAATTATCTCATGTGTGGATTCCAATCTTTCAACATCAGGACATTGCCCATCTAATATGCCCAGAATTGATTCCTCCAGTTTGGGTAGATGAGCATATAAATTACCATGCTCAACCCAACACCAGCTCCCCACCCCTAAACTTTCAATCCCTTTCCTATCATTGCCTTCCATATCGGTGCCAAGCATGCTCAGAATGCTTGAGATTAAGCAGAGAAGCAGATTACTAGTAGATAGAGCAGGGTTTCCAAAACCTTTTGCCAATTTGACCCCATTTTAATACTTTAAAATTCGCATGACTCCAGAGGATGACCAAAACAAACTTAGAACATAAGAACACTACCTGTTAAGCCCGTAACAACGGGCTACATTTAAAAAAAAGTTTTCGGTCCATTTCCTTCCCACTCCCTCCCCCCTCTATTCTCCCTCCCTCCCTCTCACCTCCCCCCTCTATTCTCCCTCCCTCTCACTTTCCCCCCTCCTCCCTCCCCCCAGCTCCCTCTCTCCCCCCTCCCTCCCCTCATTCTCTCCTCCCTCCGCCCTTCCCTCACCTCACTTTCTCCTCCCTCCCCTCGGTCACTCCCCCTCTCTCAATCCCCTTCCCTTTCAGCTCATCTCCCTCCCTCGCGCACGCTGCTGCTGCTACTGCTCCTCGCCGCCGCCGCTCCTGCTCCTCCCAGCGCCATTTTTTTTTTCAGGCACGCTCCGTTCTGAACGATGTGCTCGCCCGCGCATGCGCGGTAGAGCTGCTCTCTACTGCGCATTTGCGGGCCGTCTGTCAGAGCCCATTTATAAGGTAGATAAGAAATTGCCATACTGGGTCAGACCAAGGGTCCATCAAGCCCAGCATCCTGTTTCCAACAGTGACCAATCCAACAAGTACCTGGCAAGTACCCAAAAACTAAGTCTATCCAATGCTACTGATGCTAGTAATAGCAGTGGCTATTTTCTAAGTCTACTTGATTAATAGCAGGTAATGGACTTCTCCTCCAAAAACTTAACCAAACCTTGGATATTTAATCCGCTCTCTTCACCATACCTCCTCTCTTAATTTCATTGCCTTCAGTGGACCCCCTCACAAACTCAGCCCTTCCAGCTAATCTCTTGTTTCATCACCCAGATTCACTCACATCCCCTTCCCAGCCCACCCTCTCACTGTTGTGCTTCCCGGCCGCATACGTGCCATGACCCGGCCTGCTCACCTCGTGCTGCCCTCCACTAGTGCTGGTCTGTCTGCTGCCGCCAATCCCCGACGTCCCCGTCGCTCACCACGGCCTTCCTCAGCATCCTTGTCCCTGCATGCCTCGCAGCGGAGCTCCTGACAGGGCTCTGCGTCTTCAGCCACCTCGGCCCCGCCCCTAGGCGCACACGTGGCCGACATCCAGTCTTTTCAAGGGGAAAGCGTGGGAAAACCGAGGGAGGCGCATGTGGATGATATCACAAGAGCCCTGTATATAAGGCAGGGCTCAAACCCCTGAACCCTGCCATTTCAATTGGGTCGACACCATTGGTGTGTTAGTTTGCCTTTGTGTTCCAGTGCTCTCCTGTTCCAGTGTCTCCTATTCTAGCATCTCCGTGTTCCTCTGTCTTCAGTTCCCAGTGGTTCCGAGTGGTCCTGTATCCTTCTTAGGTAGTACCTTTTCAGACTGACCTTTGGTACTGATCTCTGCCTGCCTGACCATTCTCTTGCCTGCCGCCTGGAACTGACCACTGCCTGCCTGACCATTCTCGTGTATGCCGCCTGGAACCGACCCTCACTTGCCATGACTACACCCGACTGATTCTGGTATTGACCCCTGCTTTGGCTGACTTCTCCGGGATTGATACTCTGGCTCTGACCCTTGCGCTTCACTTGGACACTCTCTTCTGGCCTACTGTGACCAATCGACCAACCTGCTTGGAAACCAACCGCGGCTTCCACTTGGATAGATCCACAGGCGCTGCCTGTCTTGCTTGGAGAACCTTCCTGAACTGTTGCCTCCCTGGGGTCTCCGGAGCTTCCAGTTCGAGTCTAGCCCATCCACTTTCCATCAGCCACGCACACTTGCTCGTGGTGGGCACTAGAGATATGAATCGTGTGCCAGATCGTCTTAACGATCAGGTTCAGCTGGGGGGGGGGAAATCTGATCGTTAAGATATGTGAATTGGAATCGTTTCCGATTCCAATTCACATCGCTAATTTTTTTTTTAGGGAAGCCCGCGCTGCTAAAAAAAAAAAAAAACCACCCGACCCTTTAAATCGACACCCAAAACCTTTTAACATTACCTGGTGGTCCAGGGGGGCCTCGGGGGACGATTTCCCGTTCCCAGGCATCAGCTGCGCTAAAATAAAATGGCGCCAATGCCCCTTTGCCCTTACCATGTGACAGGGTATCCGTGCCATTGGCCGGCCCCTGTCACATGGCAGGAGCACTGGATGGCCGGCGCCATCTTTAAAGATGGCGCCGGCCATCCAGTGCTCCTATTATTGGGGCTGATGAGTAAAGATGGCCGGTGCCATCTTTAAAGATGGCGCCGGCCATCCAGTGCTCCTACCATGTGACAGGGGCCAGCCAATGGCACGGATACCCTGTCACATGGTAAGGGCAAAGGAGCATCGGCGCCATTTTTTTTTAGCACAGCTGATGCCTGGGAACGGGAAATCATCCCCCAAGGCCCCCCTGGACCACCAGGTAATGTTAAAAGGTTTTGGGGGGGTCGGGAGGGTGGGGGAGGCTAAGGGGGGTCGCTTTAAAGGGTTGGGTGGTTTGTTTTTTTTTTTATCGGGCCATCGGCGCCATTTTAATAGGTGGCAGCCAAAATGGCGCCGATGGCCCGAGAGTGGGAGATCGCGCCGGGACCACCCCATTGGACCACCAGGTTTAACATTTTGGGGGGGGTTCGGGAGGGTAAGGAATTGGTTTTAAAGGGTCGGGGTGGGTTTAGGGGTTGTTTTGGTGTGCCGGTTTTCCCGCCCTCCCCCAAATAATTCCTATGCCCTATTTAATGATTTAGGACGATTTATGATGATAAATCGGGGGCATTTGTATTGTATCATGCACTCTGACAATTTAGGACGATTTTAAAATTATCTGACGATAATTTTAATCGTTCAAAAACGATTCACATCCCTAGTGGGCACACCCCTCTGTTACCACTCCGGGAGAACACCAGAGGCCCACCTAAGTCCAGGCGGTCCGGGTATCCAAGGGCTCAACCTGTGGAAATCCCGGACTGTTATTGGTGAAGCTCCAGTTAGCCTCTGTCTCCTTGTATACTGTGCCTCCTGGTGGCAGGCACTCTCTGGGTCCGACCAGAGGGCCGTACCAATCCTGCACCAGGCCAAGGGTCCACCTCCAGCGCAACAGGTTGCCAAGGCCATGGACTCAGCGGAGTATCCCGCCTTGCAGGCCATCCCTGCTCTGGTCACTCGTGTCCGAGAGCAACAACGGATCCTAGAAGCATTGGCTTCTTCTGTAGAGAAGATACATTCCCAATTGGAGGAACCTGTCATGGCTAACTCAGGGGGTCTTGCCCATACCTTACCCTCACGGGCACTGCTGGCCCTCCTGGCTTCACCCCGTTTTAATGGGGAAACGCGCCTTTGTCGAGGCTTCATAAATCAATGTTATATGCAGTTTTCACTGCAACCCTCGCTGTTTCCTGATGAAGCAACTAAGATCACATTCATCCTTTCACGCCTTGAGGGGAAGGCCCTGGCATGCACTTCCCCACTTTGGGAGTGTTCTGACACCATCCTTCACCAGCTCCCTCAGTTCATCTCCGTCTTCCAACGTACCTTCGAGGACCCAGGCTGACAGGTGGGCGCTAGCCACCACTTACTCCACCTCCGTCAAGGCTCACACTTGCTCACTGAATATATAGTGGAGTTCAGAACACTAGCTACTGAGTTAGGTTGGCAAGAGGACTGCTTAATCGCACTCTACCTCGAGGGACTGTCTTCGGCCCTTAAAGCTGAACTGGCTGCCCGTGAGATCCCCGTATCTCTGGAAGACCTGATCTTCCTGGTCGGTAGAATTGACTACCGTCTCCGACAACGACATCAGGAGGTAAGGGTCCTCCAATCTCCTACCCCACGACTATCATGTGCAGCGAGTCCTCCTTTGAATGCCTTACCTGCTCCTCAGCCACCCAAGGAGCCCATGCAAATCAATCATGGTCGCTTGACTCCAGAGGAAAGTCTGCGACGCAGAAAAGCAGGTCTCTGCCTATATTGCGGCAGTTCTGGACACCTTCTTCAGACTTGCCCTGTGCATCTGGGAAACTCCAAAGCCTGAGCCCAGCGGGAGTCCCGAGCTTGGGTGCTACTGTTTCTGGCCCTCAATTATTACTCCTTATCTCCCTCCTTGGGGAGACACGTTCTTTTGCTACCACCACCCTCGTGGACACTGGGGCGAGTTGAAATTTATTTTGGAAGATATAGTCAAGCTTATCCAGATACCAGCCCAATCACTGGAAGTACCACTCCATATAGCCTCAATCCAGGGAGAGCATCTTTCCGGATGTATCACTCACTGTACCACGACCATTCACCTCACCATAGGAACCCTCCATGACGAGGAAATCTCTCTCCTTATCCTGAAACGGTCCTCGCACCCCGGTCCTTGGACTCCCCTGGCTCCAGTTACATGCACCCCACTTTGACTGGAAATCCCTGCAACTAACTCAGTGGGGCTCTCAATGTCAAAATCGCTGTTTATGGCAAGTGTCTCCACTATGACCATTCTAAACTCTACAACCCTTCCTGGGTTACCTGCCCCATACTTGGAATACAAAGATGTGTTCTCTAAACAAAACGCGGACATCCTGCCTCCACTCTGAGAATTTAACTGCCCCATAGAACTATTACCCGGAACATGCCTCCCAAGGGTAGAACCTATCCCCTTTCACTTCCTGAAATACGAGCCATGTCAGCATACATCAAGGAGAATTTGGATAAAGGATTCATTAGACCCTCTAATTCCCTGGCAGAAGCCAGGTTCTTCTTCGTAAAGAAGAAGGATGGCAGCTTTAGACCTTGCATAGACTACAGAGGGTTAAACGCAGTAACTCGTAAGGACCGTTATCCACTGCCACTTATTAGTGAACTATTTGATCGTCTGCAGGGTGCACAAATCTTTACGAAATTTGATCTCCAAGGGGTGATTAATCTTGTGTGAATCCAACCAGAAGACATATGGAAGGCTGCCTTCAACACAAGAGACAGTCACTACGAGTACGTAGTAATGCCTTTTGGGATTTGCAATACCCCTGCAGCATTTCAGCACTTAATGAACAAGATCTTTCGGGACCTTTTATACTCCTTTGTTGTCATATATCTGAACAACATACTAATATTCTCCAAAGACCTAAAGTCCCATCGGTCCCACGTCCAAACAGTCCTCCAACGTCTCAGAGACCATCACCTCTATGCGAAATTAGAGAAGTGTATTTTTGAACAACCCAGTATTCCATTTTTAGGCTACATCATTTCCAACCATGGCTTCACCATGGATCCCGATAAACTCCAGGGTTTTCGAGATTGGCCTCAACCAGAGGACCTCTGCGCTCTACAAAGATTCCTTGGGTTTACAAACTACTATTGAAACTTTATCACTAATTACTCCTCTCTGGCCGCTCCACTCACCGCCATGACTAGGAAGGGATGTGACCTCCGAGTGTGGAGTCCCAAGGCCCAGTCAGCATTCCATGCTAGGGATGTGCATTTGTTTTCAACACATGGGCAATCCACAACACATAAGCCCCTATTCATTGCATTCGTGGGTTCGCAAAATGCATTGTGATCCCCCATGAATACAACATATCATATTAGTTTCATTCTTTTGGCTCACAGTGATTTTTTAGTGGCCATTTGAAATAGGAGACAGCAAAAACTAGCCCTTTCCTGTGAGTCATAAGTGACCTCACAGCCCTGTCATAGAGTGGGTCAGGCAGGTTGGCAAGGAGACCAGTATGCATCCTATCAGAGCTAAGCCTTTTTCTAATGCAGCCAATTGGCACTCTCACTCAATGCTCTGTGACGCTATTCCTGATGATGCAGCAACTATTTATACCTTAAGCACGCGGCGTGCCACGCACTTTCTTTGCAGGGATGGTCTGGAGAGGTGGTCCGGGGAGGTGGCGGCACTCAGAGCTAGTGTGAGTGTCTGAAATCTGTATTCAATTGCTAGCTACTTTGATAGAATTTTCCATTGAAAAAGATATTTCTTCAATTTGGCTGCAGTGCTGCAGCTAGCCATACTTTATTTGACCACACTTTTTTTTTTTTTATTGATCTGAGATGGTCTCTCTGTCTGTGCCAGTGAGACAAGCTACTAGCAGTGGCATGTTGCTGGTTATTTTTATATTTATTTGCATTTTTTTTTTATTTATTTTGAATTTTTCTATACCGGCATTCATGTAGCAAATACATATCACATCGGTTTACATTGAAACAGTAGTTGCATAATAGAATTACATGGAACAGGGGTTACGATGAACTGGGGTATAAGAAGATAAATACCTGGGGTTAAATTACAAACTGCTAATATAACATTCAAGTATAGCACTAATAAATTTTGAATTAAAAAAATTAAAAATTAACAGATATCAATTGTTGCGGTCTCTACCGCTTCCCTCCTCTTAGGGCTCAAACCCGCCTACCTCCGCTTCAGGAATCACCGCATTCCACCCGCTCTGGACCCCGGGGGCTTCTCTCACTCCACGTGGCGGCCGCCATTATGTGCCTGCTTCTCGTCAGTCTCGCGCTCAACTCCCGGAAGCCTGGCCCTGCCCGTGCTGCTGACATCACGCCCAAGCCCCAATATAACCGGCGCTCAAACTCTCTCTCATCACCTTGCAACGAGGTTCACAACTCCATAGTTGTTCTTAGTTGCGTTCCTGGTGATCTCCACATTTCCTGCTTCTGACTCCGGTTTGCTTCCGACTCCGCTTCAGCCTGCTGCCTGCCTCTGACTCCGGTTTGCTTCTGACTTCCGCTGCTGCCTGCCTCCGACTCCGGTTTGCCTCTGACTCCGCTTCAGCCTGCAGCCAGCCTCTGACCCCGGCCTGCTTCCGCTTACAGCCTGCTTCAGCCTCCGGTTTGCTACCGACTCCGCTTCAGCCTACAGCCTGCTTCAGCCTCCGGTTTGCTACCGACTCCGCTTCAGCCTACAGCCTGCTTCAGCCTCCGGTTTGCTACAGACTCCGCTGCCGCCCGCTGCCCTGCATTCAGCCGGCCCTCGGCCCTGTACAGCCGGTCCCCTGCTTCCCGGGTACCTTGGACTTCCTATCCTTCCTGTTTGCTCTGGTCCCGGTCTAAGCCTATCTCAGCACCTGGACTTTCTGCCTCTATTCCAAGTCCCGAGGACCCGGTGCCCTACGGGCTCCTCCCGGGGGGGTCCCTGGTTCTCGGGTGAACACCTCCTGCTTGTGGCTCCGCCCCCTGGCCTACCCTGTCACCCTAGGTAGGCCGGCCCAAGGGTCCACTATCTCTCCAGCAGTGTCCAACTGCAACAATCAATAACGAACAAATAATAAATTAAAACTGAAGCGCGTACATTAAAGTGTAGTCAAAATCGGGATGAGGTGCTATCACAACCTGCTGGGGTAGGTTGCAAGCAGGATTTGGGGGTTGTGGGTGGGAGATATATTCATTTTCTAGCTAGTTTCATAGAATTTTCCATTGAAAATGATATTTCTTCCTTTTTGCTACTGTGCCAAGAAAGCCATGCTTTTTATTTAACTGCAGTTTTTTTTTACTGACCTCAGGCTGTCTCTTTGTGCTCTTTTAAGCCAAGAAGTCAGTGCACTGGGCAGTGTTGCAGACTCACATATATTGGGACAGGGGTGCTTTCTGAAGCCAAATCCCCAGTGGGCCTCTTTTATACTTACAAGCTTGGTGCCTGCCTGCACAAGCACATACAGCGAGCAGTCTGTGGGCAGTGTTGTGGACTCACATATATTGGGACAGGGGTGCTCTCTGAAGCCAAATCCCCAGTGGGCCTCTTTTGTACTTACAAGCTAAGTGCCTGCCTGCACAAGCACATACAGCGAGCAGTCTGTGGGCAGTGTTGTGGACTCACATATATTGGGATGGGGTGCTTTCTGAAGCCAAATCTCCAGTGGGCCTCATTTGGAAATAATTATTTTAATTGAAATCCCTAGTAGGCAGTGACATTAAATCAATAATGTCAGGGAAAGCTAGACGTGGTCGAGTGATTGGGACTGGCAGAGGAGGCATTTCAGAAGGCAGTGCCAGTCCCCGATTAAAGTTAAAAAGGGACTGGTTCCAATCTAAAATCTATGGAGGGGCAGGCAGTTCCATCCAGAAAAAAATGAAATTTAAAGATGATGCATCGCCACCACCTGTTTCTGACCCTGTAGTTTTGGAGGTGAGGGAAGGGAAGGCTGAGTCATGCAAGACTAAAGGGCGACACCCAAAAGCAGCAGTGCGACAGCACACTCAATTTAGCATTGACAATGTAGCGCAGGCACTGTTTGCTTCTCATTCCTATGAAGAATCATCTTGTGTGGGATTCTCATCATCAGAAATGGAAGACGTAATAGCTGAAGAAAGTTTAGGAGGATTAGTTAATCCTGTCTTAGCCTCAACTTCAGTGCTGCAGGGGAGAGATGAAACTGATGATGATGAGGAGGAAGAGCAGTCAGTGCAGGCACAGAATGTGACTTATGCCCCTGGCATTGCTTCTCAGGGTGCACCCATTACTTCAGCTCCAGTGCCAGCATCCACCCCGAAGGCTATAGAGAAGGGATCAAGAAAGAAATCTGTGATCTGGAGCCATTTTAAAGTGACGGAGGACCCAAGTTTTGCTCAGTGCAATTACTGTGCCAGGGCTATTAGCAGAGGCAAGCAAATGGGACATCTAACTAATTTTGGCATGATGCATCATATGAAGAGGCAACACCCAACAACAGTACTGCCATTTGGGGATGGTGGCAGTACCAGTCAGGGGACCCCTTGTTCCAGGCAGAGTAAAGTGGTTGACAAGGGGCAAAGTAACCCCACACCCTTAGCCCAATCTAGCAGTCAGGTGCCAGGCCAGCAGCCCCCTGCCATGTGTCAGAAGCAACAACCCACCATGGAGGAAATGGGGTGGTGTTCAGTAACACTATCCTGGGGAAGGAGGCAGGCAGCCTCAAAGGTTATAACCAGGAGCATTGGGGAAATTATTGCCCTTCATAACCAGCCCTTGCAGATAGTGGAGAAAGTGGGTTTCAAGCATTTGTTGAAGGTCTTAGTTCCAAATTAAAAAGTCCCCTCCAGAACCACATTTAACAGAAAGGTCATCCGCAGCCTGTACAACCAGTGTCGCAGTCGCATCCAAGCGCTGCTAGCTAAGGCAGAGGGGAGTGTGCATTTCTCCTGCGATATCTGGACCGCCATGAATGCTGCACACTCTTACCTTTCCCTGACAGCACACTGGTGGGACCTGGCTGAGGCAGGGGCAGGCAGCAGCTCTATTAGTGAACAAGTATCAGGGTGGAGGTAGGCTTTACTGCACACCCACCTGATGGACGAGACCCATACCTCAGCCAGTATTCTAGCATGCATCAGTCAGATGCTGCAGGGCCGCCAACTACACCAGCAAGGCAGGAATCCTCAGGCAGGGTTCTTTGGCACAGACAATGGTGCAAACATGGAAAAGACAATATACAACGGGCGCTTTCAGAACATCCGATGTTTTGCACACACTCTGCACCTGGTAGTGAAGTCAGCTCTGGGGTTGGAGTCCAATCACCAAGAGAATGAATACCTGCATACGTTAATACAGAAGTGCAGGAACAGAGCAGTGCATTTCCACAGAAGTTTGAAGGTGGGACAGGTTCTCCGAAAAAAGCAGACTGATTTGGAGATGCTTCACAAGTGTCTCATTCAAGACATTGCCACCTGATGGAATTCCACCTTTATGATGCTGCAGAGGTTAGTGGAGCTACAGACACTAGGGATGTGCAGAGCAAAATTTTATGTTCATATTTTTTATGTCCGAAAGGGGGTCCCACTTGCGGCCAATATGGACATAAAAAAAATCCAATGAGTTGGGTATATGTACATATGTGCAAAAAAAACAATTAAACCCCCTCACCCTCCTTAATCCCCCCCCCCAGACTTACCACAACTCCCTGGTGATCGAGCGAGGAGTGAGGACGTCATTTCTGCAATCCTTGGCGAGAAGCATGTGACGTCGGTGGCACGTCGAGTGACGCGGCGTCACGTGATTCCCGGCTCATTCGCGCCGGACGGCTCGTTCGGCCCAAAAAGAACTTTTGGCCAGCTTGGGGGGGCCTCCTGACCCCCCCAAGCTGGCCAAAAGTTCTTTTTGGGCCGAACGAGCCGTCCGGCGCGAACTTGCCGGGAATCACGTGATGTCGGCGTCACGTGATTCCCGGCTTGTTCGCGCCGAACGAGCCGTCCGGCGCGAACTTGCCGGGAATCACGTGACGTCGCGTCTGAGTGACGCGGCGCCACGTGATTCCCGGCTCGTTCGCGCCGGACGGCTCGTTCGGCCCAAAAAGAACTTTTGGCCAGCTTGGGGGGGTCAGGAGGCCCCCCCAAGCTGGCCAAAAGTTCTTTTGGGCCGAACGAGCCGTCCGGCGCGAACGAGCCGGGAATCACGTGACGCCGGCGTCACTCGACGTGCCGCCGACGTCACATGCTTCTCGCCAAGGATTGCAGAAATGGCGTCCTCACTCCTCGCTCCATCACCAGGGAGTTGTGGTAAGTCGGGGGGGGGGATTAAGGAGGGTGAGGGGGTTATATTTTTATTTTGGCTCAACAATCGCGATTTCCCACATATCGAACATATCTATGTTCGATATGTGGGAAATCCGATCGTTTATGTCGAATCAATTTTTTAAGTAAAAAAAAAATATGAGTTGCGTTTTACTAATGCGGTCAATCCGAATGCACACCCCTAACAGACACCCCTTCATGAAATTTCTGGTTCAAAGGACATAGGTGTGCATAATCCCCTAGGGCATCATGATTGGTTAGTCATGAGTCAGCTGGTAAAAATCCTGCAGCCCTTCAAGGATGTCACGGAGGAGCTGAGTTCTAGAAGTGCCACCTTGGCTGACATCATCCCTATAGTTAATTTTCTGGAGGAAAATTTGGTGGGCTTTAAACAGGAAGAGGGAATGACAGCTGAGGTGCTGCATTGTCTGGACTTTTTGCAGAAGCAGGTGCAAGAGAGATTAAGGCCTTTAACAGAAGACCACACATACATGCTCGCCAGAAGCTGTGATCCCCGTGTGAAAGGGAAACTCGCCCTACAGTCCAATAGTCTCTCATTTGTGAAGGACCTGCAGTTAGCAAAATTCCCTGTACAGGAGCCCCATAGGCAGAGACAGATTAGGCATGAAGCAGAGGAGGAAACAGCGGCCACTTCAGAGAGTTGTGCTAGCCCAAGCAGGAGCAGCACTCTGTCAGCGACAGCTAGTACCTCCTCCTCCTCCACTTCAGTATGCCAAAGGCATGTTGCCCATAAAGATTCACCTGTTCTGCTATGGGCTAGAGAGAAAGAAGATAAACATTGTGGATCCATCAGGTCCAGAGGACACGTATAAAATAGCAGGTAGCAAAACACTGCACGGAGCGGCAGTAGCCACAGAGGCATTCACGGAGCTGGATGCCAGTGGCCAGTGGTAGGTGTCCACCTTCACGGAGCGGAAGGATGAAGGGCAGCCATCTCCCAATTAAAAAAGAAAAAAACAGGGATGGGTTCATGGGCTATAGGTATTACCAATTATTAGGCTTTTCAATATTTGATGATAGTTAATGTGACTTTCAAGGCATACTTCACTTTCAATGCATATCCAGCATAGCTCCCTGCTTCAACGACAGGGGAGAAGAAAAAATAATACTTCACACATATCCAGCATTGCCCTCTGCTTCATGGCAGAGAGCTATGCTGCCGCTTACCCAACTAATCAAACTTAATATTTCACTTGGAAGCAGCCCCATCACTGCTCTCTACATTAATAGTGGGGGTGAAAGGGAATTAGAACATAAGGTTACTAAGAGCCAAGAGAAACAGATAAGTATGAGAAAAAGTAAGTGTGAAGCTTGCTGGGCAGACTGGATGGACCGACTGGTCTTCTTCTGCCGTCATTTCTATGTTTCTATGTTTCTATGACTCTCAGCCCACCCAAGCAAAGGAGACACCAGCACAAATGTCAGTGACACAGTATCTCTCATAGCCCACGGAGGTCATGCAGACAGATCTGCTGGCATATTGGGCACACAAGTCCAGTGTCTGGCCACATCTAGCCAAAGTGGCACAGCGATATCTGTCATGTCCACCAACCAGTGTGCCCAGTGAATGTGTATTTTCAATGACATGGGATATCATGAGCCTTCACCGCTCAAGGCTGGCACCAGAGTTGATGGAAATGCTAGTGTTTTTGAAAATAAGCATGTGAATGGCAAGATGAATAAATGCAATTGAAAACCTTGCAGCAGCTCCAACTGCCTCCTATGTTCCGATAATATCAGCACACGTACCTGACCTCAAACGCTGTGCCTGTCTGAGTTTAGTTCTAGTATTTATAATTTCAGTTTCATGTATTTGTGCATCACTTCTTTCCAGAATATTCTTTTAACTGTTTTTTGCAACATTTGGAATGTAGGAACATAAAAAGCTGATTTCAGATGTTTGGGGCTTGCATATTTCATATGCTCAATAGTTTTCATGACCTTTATAATATGGACCATTTTCCCTAGATGTTTCTTAGGTGCCAACATTAATGTTTCTAGTACTATAGAAAACTGGTGGTAGTTGCACTCTAGTTCATCCTCTGTGTTCCCATAGTTTACAGAGGTACCGTCTAAATTACAAAGACAACATAGGTTGATATTGTAGTTTTGGACTTCAGTAGCGGTTTTCTTATTTCTGAGAGCTCTTCATGTTCCATTGTCATTAATAAAAGTGCATAAGTACAGTTAATAGCTTCTGGGTATTTACAAGGGCTTGACCTCGAATGCTATGCCTGTCCATCCAGACCTCAAGTCCCTATGAGGGCCTGACCTCAAATTCTGTGCCTGTCCATCCAGAACTTATGTCCCTACGAGGGCTTGACCTCTATCCTCGAATGCTGTGCCTGTCCATCCAGGCTTTATGTCCCTACAAGGGCTTGGCCTCTGTCCTCAAATGCTGTGCCTTTTCGTCCAGGCCTTAAGTCCCTACGAGGGCTTGACCTCTATCCTCGAATGCTGTGCCTGTCCATCTAGGCTTTACATCCCTATGAGGACCTGACCTCTAATGATGTGCATGTCCGAACAGGCTTTACGACCCTACAAGGGCTTGACCTCTATCCTCGAATGCTGTGCCTGTCCATCCAGGCTTTAAGTCCCTATGAGGGCCTGACCTCTAATGCTGTGCCTGTCTAGGCTTTACATCCCTATGAAGGCCTGACCTCTATCCTCGAATGCTGTGCCTGTCCGTCCAGGCCTTATGTTCCTACACGGGCTTGACCTCTATCCTCTAATGCTGTTCCTGTCCGTCCAGGCCTTACATCCCTAAAAGGGCTTGACCTCTAAGGCTGTGCCTGTTCATCTAGGCTTTACATCCCTACAAGGCTTGACTTCTGTCCTCAAATGCTGTGCCTGTCCATCCAGGCCTTATGTCCCTATGAGGGCTTGACCTCTATCCTCAAATGCTGTGCCTGTACATCCAGGCCTTAAGTCCCTACGATGGCCTGACCTCTAATGCTGTGCCTGTCCGTCCAGGCCTTATGTCCCTACGAGGGCTTGACCTCTATCCTTGAATGCAATGCCTGTCCATCCAGACTTTACGTCCCTATGAGGGCGTGACCTCTAAGAACATAAGAAACATAAGAACATAAGAAAATGCCATACTGGGTCAGACCAAGGGTCCATCAAGCCCAGCATCCTGTTTCCAACAGTGGCCAATCCAGGCCATAAGAACCTGGCAAGTACCCAAAAACTAAGTCTATTCCATGTAACCATTGCTAATGGCAGTGGCTATTCTCTAAGTGAACTTAATAGCAGGTAATGGACTTCTCCTCCAAGAACTTATCCAATCCTTTTTTAAACACACCTATACTAACTGCACGAACCACATTCTCTGGCAACAAATTCCAGAGTTTAATTGTGCGTTGAGTAAAAAAGAACTTTCTCCGATTAGTTTTAAATGTGCCCCATGCTAACTTCATGGAGTGCCCCCTAGTCTTTCTACTATCCGAAAGAGTAAATAACCGATTCACATCTACCCGTTCTAGACCTCTCATGATTTTAAACACCTCTATCATATCCCCCCTCAGTCGTCTCTTCTCCAAGCTGAAAAGTCCTAACCTCTTTAGTCTTTCCTCATAGGGGAGTTTTTCCATTCCCCTTATCATTTTGGTAGCCCTTCTCTGTACCTTCTCCATCGCAATTATATCTTTTTTGAGATGCGGCGACCAGAATTGTACACAGTATTCAAGGTGCGGTCTCACCATGGAGCGATACAGAGGCATTATGACATTTTCCGTTTTATTCATCATTCCTTTTCTAATAATTTCCAACATTCTGTTTGCTTTTTTGACTGCCGCAGCACACTGCACCGACGATTTCAATGTGTTATCAACTATGACACCTAGATCTCTTTCTTGGGTTGTAGCACCTAATATGGAACCCAACATTGTGTAATTATAGCATGGGTTATTTTTCCCTATATGCATCACCTTGCACTTATCCACATTAAATTTCATCTGCCATTTGGATGCCCAATTTTCCAGGCTCACAAGGTCTTCCTGCAATTTATCACAATCTGCTTGTGATTTAACTACTCTGAACAATTTTGTGTCATCTGCAAATTTGATTATCTCACTCGTCGTATTTCTTTCCAGATCATTTATAAATATATTGAACAGTAAGGGTCCCAATACAGATCCCTGAGGCACTCCACTGTCCACTCCCCTCCACTGAGAAAATTGCCCATTTAATCCTACTCTCTGTTTCCTGTCTTTTAGCCAGTTTGCAATCCACGAAAGGACATCGCCACCTATCCCATGACTTTTTACTTTTCCTAGAAGCCTCTCATGAGGAACTTTGACAAACGCCTTCTGAAAATCCAAGTATACTATATCTACCGGTTCACCTTTATCCACATGTTTATTAACTTCCTCAAAAAAGTGAAGCAGATTTGTGAGGCAAGACTTGCCCTGGGTAAAGCCATGCTGACTTTGTTCCATTAAACCATGTCTTTCTATATGTTCTGTGATTTTGATGTTTAGAACACTTTCCACTATTTTTCCTGGCACTGAAGTCAGGCAAACCGGTCTGTAGTTTCCCGGATCGCCCCTGGAGCCCTTTTTAAATATTGGGGTTACATTTGCTATCTTCCAGTCTTCAGGTACAATGGATGATTTTAATGATAAGTTAAAAATTTTCACTAATAGGTCTGAAATTTGATTTTTTAGTTCCTTCAGAACTCTGGGGTGTATACCTTCCGGTCCAGGTGATTTACTACTCTTCAGTTTGTCAATCAGGCCTACCAAATCTTCTAGGTTCACCGTGATTTGATTCAGTCCATCTGAATCATTACCCATGAAAACCTTCTCCATTATGGGTACCTCCCCAACATCCTCTTCAGTAAACACCGAAGCAAAGAAATCATTTAATCTTTCCGCGATGGCCTTATCTTCTCTAAGTGCCCCTTTAACCCCTCGATCATCTAACGGTCCAACTGACTCCCTCACAGGCTTTCTGCTTCGGATATATTTTAAAAAGTTTTTACTGTGAGTTTTTGCCTCTACAGCCAACTTCTTTTCAAATTCTCTCTTAGCCTGTCTTATCAATGTCTTACATTTAACTTGCCAATGTTTATGCTTTATCCTATTTTCTTCTGTTGGATCCTTCTTCCAATTTTTGAATGAAGATCTTTTGGCTAAAATAGCTTCTTTCACCTCCCCTTTTAACCATGCCGGTAATCGTTTTGCCTTCTTTCCACCTTTCTTAATGTGTGGAATACATCTGGAATACATCTAATGCTGTGCCTGTCCGTTCATGATTGATGTGCCTATGAGGGCCTGACCTCTATCCTCTTAACACTGTGCCTGTCCGTCCAGGCCTTATGTCCCTTCAAGGGCTTCCCTTCTATCCTCTAACTCTGTCCAGGCCTTATGTCCCTACAAGGGCTTGACCTCTAATGCTGTGCCTGTGCATCCAGGCCTTACATCCCTACAAGGGCTTGACCTCTAATGCTGTGCTTGTCCGTCCAGGCCTTATGCCCTACAAGGGCTTGACCTCCAATGCTGAGCCTGTCTGTCCAGGCCTTATGTCCCTACAAAGGCTTGACCTCTATTGCTGTGCTTGTCTGTCTAGGCTTTATGTCCCTAGGAGGGCCTGACCTCCAATGCTGTGCCTGTCCATCCAGGATTTATGTCAGTACGAGGGCCTGACCTCTAATGCTGTGTCTATTAGTCCAGGCCTTAAGTTCCTATGAGGGCCTGACCTCTAATGCTGTGTCTATTAGTCCAGGCCTTAAGTTCCTATAAGGGCCTGACCTCTAATGCTGTGCCTGTCTGTCGAGCTTGGATATTTCATATGCTCAATAGTTTTCATGACCTTTTCCCATTTTCCCTAGATTGATTGATTGATTTAAAGGCTTTTCTTTGCCAACATTCGTAAGGCACATCATACCGGCTTACATTGAACTGAAAGGAAGAAAGTACAATAAACACAATCATATCGTAAACAATGTAAGGAGAAACTATGTACATAATATGAGGCAATATATAACAGGTCTTGAAAGCAAAACAAAAGGTAGAAAGGAAGAACTTTGTACATTCTATACATCATTGTCATTATCCATGGAGATTGTATAATAGAAACATAGAAACATAGAAACATAGAAATGACGGCAGAAGAAGACCAAATGGCCCATCTAGTCTGCCCAGCAAGCTTCACACATATTTTCTCTCATACTTATCTGTTTCTCTTAGCTCTTGGTTCTATTTCCCTTCCATCCCCACCTTTAATGTAGAGAGCAGTGATGGAGCTGCATCCAAGTGAAATATCTAGCTTGATTAGTTTGGGGTAGTAGCCGCCGCAATAAGCAAGCTGCACCCATGCTTATTTGTTTTACCCAGACTATGTTATTAGCCCTTATTGGTTGTTTTTCTTCTCCCCTGCCGTTGAAGCAGGGAGCTATGCTGGATATGCGTGACGTATAAGTCTTCTCCCATGCCGTTGAAGCAGAGAGCCATGCTGGATGTGCATCGAAAGTGAAGTATCAGGCCCATTTGGTTTGGGGTAGTAACCGCCGTAACAAGCCAGCTACTCCCCGCTTTGTGAGTGCGAACCCTCTTTTCTTCTCCCCTGCCGTTGAATCAGAGAACTATGCTGTATATGCATTGAAAGTGAAGTATCAGGCTTATTTGATTTGGGGTAGTAACCGCCGTAACAAGCCAGCTACTCCCCTCTTTGTGAGTGTGAATCCTTTTTTCCACATTTCCTCTTGCTGTTGAAGCTTAGAGCGATGTTGGAGTCAAGCCTGTGTATGTTTATTTAATAAGGGTATTGACTCCAGGCAGTAGCCATCATTCTGGCGAGTCACCCATTCTTCATTGGCAGCCTCTTGACTTTATGGATCCACAGTGTTTATCCCACGCCCCTTTGAAGTCCTTCACAGTTCTGGTCTTCACCACATCCTCCGGAAGGGCATTCCAGGCATCCACCACCCTCTCCGTGAAGAAATACTTCCTGACATTGGTTCTGAATCTTCCTCCCTGGAGCTTCAAATCGTGACCCCTGGTTCTGCTGATTTTTTTCCTTAGGAAAAGGTTTGTCGTTGTCTTTTGATTATTAACACCTTTCAAGTATCTGAAAGTCTGTATCATATCACCTCTGCTCCTCCTTTCCTCCAGGGTGTACATATTTAGATTCTTCAATCTCTCCTCGTACGTCATCCGATGAAGATCCTCCACCTTCCTGGTCGCCCTTCTCTGTACCTCCTCCATCTTGTCTTTGTCTTTTTGAAGGTACGGTCTCCAGAACTGAACACAGTACTCCAGGTGAGGCCTCACCAAGGACCTGTACAAGGGAATAATCACTTCCCTTTTCTTACTCGATATTCCTCTCTCTATGCAGCCCAGCATTCTTCTGGCTTTAGCTATCGCCTTGTCGCATTGTTTCGCCGACTTCAGATCATTAGACACCATCACCCCAAGGTCCCTCTCCTGCTCCGTGCACATCAGCCTTTCCCCCCCCATTAAATACAGTTCATTTGGATTTCCACAATAATGAAGGAGTTCAAAAGAGCAAAACTTCTGGGGAGGAAAGGAGGGGAGGGGAGAGGCAGGTAAGAGGAAAGTTATTGTGGGGTTTCTTAGGTGAAAGTTATTGTAGATGTTTCTTAGGTGCCAACAATAATGTTTCTAGTACTATAGAAAACAGGTGGTAGTTGTACTCTAGTTCATCCTCTGTGTTCCCATAGTTTACAGAGGCACTGTGTAAACTATAAAGTCAACATAGGTTGATATTGTAGATTTGGACTTGAGTAGTAGTTTTCTTATTCCTGAGAGCACTTCAAGTTCCTTTGTTATCAGCTGAAGTGCATAAGTGCAGTTAATAGCTTCTGGGTATTCACTAGATGCCAACGGAACCACCACACTCTAGGGGCCAACCCATGTCAGGGAGCCCTTTCCTGCGCAAAGGAAAGGGAATTCTCCCCGCCGACCCATGCTGAACTAGAACTGCTGTTCACATGGAAATCTCCTCCGCTTCGGCCTATCTCTTAGTACCCGTTGACCCATGTTGAACTAGAAATGCTGTTCACATGAAAACCTCCTCCACATCGACTCGCCACACTTGAAGGCTCGTGCTCCACTCTAGGGGCCAACCCATTCTAGGGAGCCCTTTCCTGCGCAAAGGAAAGGGAAGTCTCCCCGGGTGCAGCCAGCCTATCTCTTAGCGCCCTCTGACCCATGTTGAACCGCTGTTCATATGTAAACCTCCTCCGCCTTTAATATTCTCATTTGTATATCTGCTACATCCACTAGATTTTAAAAGACCAACGAGAGCTCACTAGACGCCAATGGAAACACCCCACTCTAGGGGTGAACCCATTCTAGGGAGCCCTTTACTGTGCAAAGGAAAGGGAACTCTCCCCGGGGCCAGCCTGTCTTGCCCCTATCAACTTTCTGCCACTCTGCCTTGCTGCCATACACCAAATGACTCACTCAACTCCTTGTGTTGTTCTTGCCACTATCATGGTTCCTCAGAGTGTTGGTGCTAGTCTTTCTGCTTGCTATGTTCCCCGTTCATTGTGCTGTAGGATGTTGATGCCATTTGTCTTGCCACTTTGCCTGTCGTGCTGCCTTCCAGGGTTCATACAACTGTTATTGGTGCTCTCTTTTGAAGCTATGGAAAAAAATCAGCAGAACCAGGGGTCACGAGCTGAGGCTCCGGGGAGGAAGACTAAGAACCAATGTCAGGAAGTATTTCTTCACGGAAAGGGTGGTGGATGCCTGGAATGCCCTTCCGGAGGAAGTGGTGAAGTCTAAAACTGTGAAGGACTTCAAAGGGGAGTGGGATAAACACTGTGGATCCATCAAGTCTAGTGGGCATAAATAGAGAGGAGGCAGCAAACACTGCACGGAGCGGCAGTAGCCACAGAGGCACTCACAGAGCGGGATGCCAGTGGCCAGTGGTTGGTGTTCCACCTTCATGGAGCGGAAGGATGGAGGGCTGCCATCTCAAAAAAATTAAAAAAAAAACAAACAAGCAAACAAAACGGGTGGGTAAGGGGCAGGGGTGTGGCCTGCTGGTTGCGGCGGTTGCTACCCCTGATTGAGCTGGATGTTCACTAGGATGGCGCTGCTCTCTGCATTGGTGGAGGGGTGGAAGGGAATTGGGGCCGGAGGGTGCTGGAAGCCAATAGAAATGGGTGGGAGGGAGAAAAAAGGGGGGAAAAATGGATAAACTGCATAGCTTGCTGGGGAGACTGGATGGGCCGTTGGTCTTCTTCTGCCGTCACTTCTATGTTTCTATGTTTCTATGCTTTGCACCTCTGCTAAAGCACTCTTGCCACTCCTGGTACCCCTTTGCCCCTTTACAGTGCCTTAGGCTACTCATGCCACTTTGGTGCCACTTTGCCACAGTCTAAGTACCTTTGAGCTCTTTTCTCGTTTTGATGATTGCTCCCCAGAAGTTTCATCAGAATTGATAAGAAAACTCCAATTCTGCAGCCAAAAATAGGCTGCAAATACTTCCCCCATTGACTTTAATAGGGAAACGGACAACGAATAAAACTTAACGAATTGGTTTTTCCCCCTATGAAATGAATGCAATGAATTTGGGTCCCGGTGAAACAAAAACTGAATCGAAACAAATTTTTTCCTTCTGCACATCCCTATTCCACGCCTTGAAAGAAGCCTTCTATACCGGTCCATGTCTACATCATCCGGATCCTAACCATCCCTTCATCGTCAAAGTCAACGCATCCGCCATTGGAGCAGGAGAGGTCTTGAGTCAATACTCCACTAAAGGAACCTTAGTACCATGCTCCTTCTATTCACATAAATTCTCCTCCACTGAACAAAATTATACTATAGGGGACCATTAACTCCTAGCAGTGAAACTAGCCCTCCAGGAATGGCACCCCTGGCTGGAAGGGGCACAACACATTCACAATATTTACTGACCATAAGAATCTAGAGCACCTAAAGGAGGCCCAGTTACTTAACCCCAGACAAGCCCGCTGGGCTCTGTTCTTTGAACGCTTCAACTTCGAGCTCTGATATCGCCCGGCAGCTAAGAACCTCTGGGCAGATGCACTCTCGCTCCGTCGAGCCAGAAGATACACCCGAGACTCCTAGGCACATCATCGATCCAGCTTGCATATCGATTGCAGTCACCACCACGGTACCATCCGGGAAGACGGTGGTCTCCTGTCATCTCCGGGCGTGCATGCTCCATTGGATCTACGATTCTAAGCTGGCCGGTCATCCCGGTCGAGCCCGGACTCTCGAGATGCTTCGAAGGCACTATTGGTGGCCTAGTATGATAAAGGACTCCCGCGAATACGTGGACTCCTGTCAAGTTTGCGCGCAGCAAAACCCCCCGACTGGCCGCCCATAGGGCCTCCTCCAACCTCTTCCTGTGCCCACCGAACCCTGGCCAAGTCTCTCCACTGCTTTTATTGTGGACCTGCCTCCATCAAAAGGAAATACTGTAATCTGGATCATTATTGACCGCTTCTCAAAAATGGCCCACTTTGTCCCATTACCTGGCCTCCCCTCAACTCCAGAACTCGCTAGGCTCTTCTTAACCATTGTATTTCGTCTGCATGGACTAGAAATGCATGGTCTGCATGCACAAGAAATTGTTTCCGAGCGAGGGCCTCAATTTGCTGCTAAATATTGGAGATCCCTTTGTAAAATGTTCAATATTACATTAAACTTAACCTCAGTCTATCATCCGCAAGTAAATGGCAAAGCCGAAAGGACAAATCGTTCCTTGAAAACATTCCTGTGATCATATGTCAACAACCAGCAAGATAACTGGGCTGACCTACTGCCATTGACCGAACTATCCCATAACACCCACATCGCCTCTGCCACTGATGACTCACCATTTGCAGTAGTCTTTGGCCACCAACCACGCCTACCCCTACCGGTTCCACTCAGTGTACCTTCACCTACAGCCCACTCTACAGCACAAACTATATGCAGGCTCTGGAACCAAGTAAAAGAGAGACTAAGCCGAGCGAGCCAAACGTTTTACGGATGTCCATCATCAGGCCGCACTGCTGTTCCGGCCAGGCCAGAAAGTCGGACTGAGTACAAAGCATATTTGACTACGACTGCTGTCTCAACGGCTAGCCCCCAGATTCATCAGTCCGTTCCCTATCCTTTGACGCATTGGAGCAGTCACTTACCAGCTACAACTCCCTGCCTCCATGGGAATCCACAACACATTCCACGTGTCATTACTTAAGCCTTTAGTCCTATCCTGGCCTTCCCAAAGACCGCCTCCTCCTAATCATTTATTTATTTATTTATTTATTTATTTTTAGATTTTTATATACCGGTGTTCCTATATGAAATAAAGATCACATCGGTTTACATTGAAACAGAACATGAAAATTGCCAAAAGGCATTACATAGAACAAGGTTATGAAACTTGGAACAGAGTACATAAGTTCAAAATTTAACAATAACGTTGTAACATTGATGACCAAAAGATAAAGGAAAGAAAAAGACTTAAACAATTAAGTTGACAGGTCTTATTGAGCATAAAAATTATAACGTATAAGTGAGAAAGTCTCAAGTGTCCTGCAGCAAGAGATTAGATACCGAAGTAGGTAGTGGTATGGAAAATGGGGGTTTGTGAAGAAGATATGCTCTTGCTGGTTGGAGGGGAAAAAATGATGATCATGGTCCTGGAAAAGCTTGGCTAAAGAGCCAGGTTTTAAGTTTTTTTTTGAATGAAGAGTGGCAGAGCTCAAGCCGAATGTCTGGTGGGAGCGCATTCCATTGAATGGGGCCTGCTGTAGATATGGCACGTTTATAATGCGAGGATTTTGTTGAAGGTACATAGAGTGTGCCTTTATATGCTCCTCTGATGGGTCTAGAGGAGGAGTGAGGGCGTAGTTGGTTACATAATTGAAGAGGAGAGATATTGTGAATGCATTTATGAATTACGGTGAGTACTTTATATAGGATCCTTTGCTTTATAGGCAGCCAGTGGAGGAGCTTGAGAATGGGGGTGATGTGATCTCTTTTATTCGTATTGGTAAGGATTCTGGCTGCAGAGTTCTGTAGCATTTGGAGGGGTTTGATGGATGAATATGGAAGGCCAAAGAGAAGCGAATTGCAATAGTCGACTTTTGATAGAATAATGGCTTGTAGGACCATCCGAAAATCATTGAAATAAAGAAGAGGCTTCAATTTTTTTAAGACTTGTAACTTATAAAAACAGTCTTTGGTGGTTGTGCTTATGAATTTTTTAAAATTGAGCTGATTGTCTAGCATGATACCTAGATCTCGAACATGTGGTGAGTGATTTAATATGGGAGTGGATGAGTTGAGTAGGTCAGCTGGGTTTAGAAGTTTGATGTTGATGTCTTGATTGATGATTAGGATCTCAGTTTTGTTATTGTTAAGAATGAGGCAAAGGCTGGAGAGAAGATGATTGATCTGTTGCAAACAATTGTTCCAGTGAGTCAAGGTTTTTTGTAAGGATTCTGAGATTGGGATGAGTATCTGGATGTCATCCGCGTAGAGATAGTGAGTTAGGTTTAGTTTAGTAAGTAGATGACATAGAGGTAAGAGGTAAATGTTGAAGAGGGTAGGGGAAAGGGAGGAACCCTGAGGGACCCCCCGGTTGGAAGGGATCGGTTGTGATTCTTTGTTGTTAATCTTTACTTTGAATTGTCTATTTGCTAAGAAGGATTTGAACCAGCTGAAGACTGTTCCTTTAATGCCTATATCTGCCAGACATTTTAATAGAGATGAATGATTGACAGTGTCAAAGGCTGCAGAGAGATCTAGTAGTATCAAAAGATGTGGTTGTTTTTTGTCCATATTAGATAGAATAGAATCGGTAAGAGAGATAAGGAGAGATTCAGTGCTTAACGAATTCCGAAAGCCATACTGGGAAGATACAAGAATGTTGTTTTCTTCCAAATATTCAGATAGTTGTTTACTGACTATCTTTTCCATAAGTTTGGCAATCAATGGCAGATTAGCTATTGGGCGGAAGTTAGCTGGATCTGTGGTTGGAAGGTTAGGTTTTTTAAGTAGAGGTTTGAGAATGGCTAATTTAAGTTGGTCAGGAACTAGACCCTGGGAGAGAGAGCAGTTAATGATGTCTGCAATTGGTTTTGATATGGAGTTTCTTATTGCGATGAGAAGGTTAGTAGGAATTGTGTCTAAGGGATGAGATGACGGTTTCATTTTTTTAAGTATGTTTTCTATCTCAAGTGCTGAAGTGGTCTCGAAAGTTTCCAGCGTTGTATTTAGTTGAGGTGAGGTAATGTGAGGGAATGGGGGATATGAAAAAGATGATGAGAAAGAGATAGTCAGTTTGTCAATTTTATCCTTAAAGTATTCTGCTAGTTCTGATGCTTTGTTGAGTGCTTGATCATCAGGAATGGTAGGAGGTGATGGTTTAGTGAGAGCTGAAACGTAGGAGAAAAGTGCTTTTGAATCAAATATGAAATGATGTTTTTTTTTTTAGAAAAAATCTCTCTTTGTTCTCAGTATGGTGATCCTATAAGCATTGAGGGAGGTTTTATAAATAGCTAATGTTGTGGGGGATGGGTTTCTCCTCCAAGTGTGTTCTTTATTTCTTAGCTCTTGTTTAAGCAGCTTCAGTTCTGGGGTGAACCAGGGTTTCCTGTTGTCTGGCGAAGGTTGTACTACTTTTGTGATGGAAGGGCAGGTAATGTCTGCAATCTTTTTGGTGATGTTGCACCATGAGGTGGTGGCTGTAGATGCGTTGGAGAGATCGAGATGTAATAATTCATTAGTGAACTGATTGATGAGAAGGTCTGTAGAACAAGGTTTCCTGAATTGAATAGTGTTTTTTGGGAACGAAAGTGGAGGATGTTGTGAAAGCTTGAAGGTCGTGTTGATGATTTGATGGTCCGACCAAGGGACAGGTGAACATGTGATTGTATTTGTGTTTGAGATGCACTGATTAATGAAAATAAGGTCTAAAGTGTGACCTGCTTTGTGGGTAGGGGTTTTTATAATTTGTGTGAAGCCCATGTAGTTGAGAGCTGAGAGTAGGGTAACACAATTTGGGGATTGTGGTGAAGCATCGACATGTAAGTTGAAATCACCCAGTAAGATGGCAGGTTTGTCTGGGTTGAAGTATTTGGCAGAGAGTTCAATGACTGGTGAAGGGTCAGAATCTAAAGATCCTGGTGGAGCGTAGATTAGGCCAATTTGTAAATGATCAGATTTAAAGAAAGAGAGCTCTAATTTTGATGTGGTATATGAATGTTGTAAAGTTATTCTTAGACCTTTCTTGGCTGCGAGAAGCAGACCTCCTCCCTTTCTTTTGGGTCTAGGTATGGAGAAAAAATCATAAAGCTGAGTTGGTAGTTGATTTAACAGAGCTAAATCTGAAGGTTTAAACCACGTTTCTGTGATTGCACAGATATCTGGGTTTACTTCAGTAAGGTAGTCGTTTAAGATATGAGTTTTTTTTGAAAGTGATTGAGCATTGAATAGAGTAAGAGATAACAGAGAAAGGCCGAGGAATTGTGTGATTGGTGAAATCATTATTGGAATTAGCCTTTGATGACGGTTGTAGTGTTGTGGGAGAGGCTTAGTTTGATGTTTACGTTGATTCTTGATGATTGGTATGGAGTATTCACCATGGCAAACATGGTGATGTATAGGGATAGGGAAACCAAGAAGCATGTTGATCTGTTTGTGTGGTATAGAGAGAATATTAGAGGCTTACTCGAGTGCTCCAAAGAAGATGAAGATTCAAGGGCCAGTAAACTGGTTTATTATTGACTCGAAGCTGGCTTTAGGAGCAGGGAACACTATCTGTTGAGGTTACAGGGTTTGTGGTGATTTTGGATTTCAATTTCAATTTGTTTTCCTGTTGATGAATAAAGCTTGGGATCTATTCGCGTCTCCCTTACACGAATCAGCTGACTTGAATCTTGTTGCCAATGTAATTTATAGATTTAAAGATGAGATGCTGAATTCTAATCAAGGTAAGAAAGGAGAATTAAGCAGATAATGAAATAGAGTATGATCTCAGGGGCTGCACGAAGGGGCGCACAAAGGGGCAAGCCCCTTTGTCGCGCGCCAAAGGCGCGCGACGCCGGAGAGATGTCAAATTTAAAAACCCTCTCGTCTCCCCGATTGGATGGTAAGTCTGGAGGGAGGGTCTTAGCTGTTGTGCTGTGATGCTGTCTGTGCGATCGCGGATCAGGCTCGCCGGGGGGGAAGGGAACAAAAAGGCCTTACCCCGACGGGTCTGGGCGCCGATCGCGCAGGCCTTCCTCTTGCAGCGGCAGCAGAAGCGGCAGCGGTAGCGTCAGCAGCAGCGGCGGCCTCAGGTTGTTATTGTCAGCGGCGCCGGAGAGAGGTGAAATTTAAAATCCCTCTCGTCTCCCCGATTGGATGGTAAGTCTGGAGATAGGGTCTTAGCTGTTGTGCTGTGATGCTGTCTGTGCGATCGCGGATCAGGCTCGCCGGGGGGAAGGGAACAAAAAGGCCTTACCCCGACGGGTCTGGGCGCCGATCGCGCAGGCCTTCCTCTTGCAGCGGCAGCAGAAGCGGCAGCGGTAGCGTCAGCAGCAGCGGCGGCCTCAGGTTGTTATTGTCAGCGGCGCCGGAGAGAGGTGAAATTTAAAATCCCTCTCGTCTCCCCGATTGGATGGTAAGTCTGGAGGGAGGGTCTTAGCTGTTGTGCTGTGATGCTGTCTGTGCGATCGCGGATCAGGCTCGCCGGGGGGAAGGGAACAAAAAGGCCTTACCCCGACGGGTCTGGGCGCCGATCGCGCAGGCCTTCCTCTTGCAGCGGCAGCAGAAGCGGCAGCGGTAGCGTCAGCAGCAGCGGCGGCCTCAGGTTGTTATTGTCAGCGGCGCCGGAGAGAGGTGAAATTTAAAATCCCTCTCGTCTCCCCGATTGGATGGTAAGTCTGGAGGGAGGGTCTTAGCTGTTGTGCTGTGATGCTGTCTGTGCGATCGCGGATCAGGCTCGCCGGGGGGAAGGGAACAAAAAGGCCTTACCCCGACGGGTCTGGGCGCCGATCGCGCAGGCCTTCCTCTTGCAGCGGCAGCAGAAGCGGCAGCGGTAGCGTCAGCAGCAGCGGCGGCCTCAGGTTGTTATTGTCAGCGGCGCCGGAGAGAGGTGAAATTTAAAATCCCTCTCGTCTCCCCGATTGGATGGTAAGTCTGGAGGGAGGGTCTTAGCTGTTGTGCTGTGATGCTGTCTGTGCGATCGCGGATCAGGCTCGCCGGGGGGAAGGGAACAAAAAGGCCTTACCCCGACGGGTCTGGGCGCCGATCGCGCAGGCCTTCCTCTTGCAGCGGCAGCAGAAGCGGCAGCGGTAGCGTCAGCAGCAGCGGCGGCCTCAGGTTGTTATTGTCAGCGGCGCCGGAGAGAGGTGAAATTTAAAATCCCTCTCGTCTCCCCGATTGGATGGTAAGTCTGGAGGGAGGGTCTTAGCTGTTGTGCTGTGATGCTGTCTGTGCGATCGCGGATCAGGCTCGCCGGGGGAAGGGAACAAAAAGGCCTTACCCCGACGGGTCTGGGCGCCGATCGCGCAGGCCTTCCTCTTGCAGCGGCAGCAGAAGCGGCAGCGGTAGCGTCAGCAGCAGCGGCGGCCTCAGGTTGTTATTGTCAGCGGCGCCGGAGAGAGGTGAAATTTAAAATCCCTCTCGTCTCCCCGATTGGATGGTAAGTCTGGAGGGAGGGTCTTAGCTGTTGTGCTGTGATGCTGTCTGTGCGATCGCGGATCAGGCTCGCCGGGGGGAAGGGAACAAAAAGGCCTTACCCCGACGGGTCTGGGCGCCGATCGCGCAGGCCTTCCTCTTGCAGCGGCAGCAGAAGCGGCAGCGGTAGCGTCAGCAGCAGCGGCGGCCTCAGGTTGTTATTGTCAGCGGCGCCGGAGAGAGGTGAAATTTAAAATCCCTCTCGTCTCCCCGATTGGATGGTAAGTCTGGAGGGAGGGTCTTAGCTGTTGTGCTGTGATGCTGTCTGTGCGATCGCGGATCAGGCTCGCCGGGGGGAAGGGAACAAAAAGGCCTTACCCCGACGGGTCTGGGCGCCGATCGCGCAGGCCTTCCTCTTGCAGCGGCAGCAGAAGCGGCAGCGGTAGCGTCAGCAGCAGCGGCGGCCTCAGGTTGTTATTGTCAGCGGCGCCGGAGAGAGGTGAAATTTAAAATCCCTCTCGTCTCCCCGATTGGATGGTAAGTCTGGAGGGAGGGTCTTAGCTGTTGTGCTGTGATGCTGTCTGTGCGATCGCGGATCAGGCTCGCCGGGGGGAAGGGAACAAAAAGGCCTTACCCCGACGGGTCTGGGCGCCGATCGCGCAGGCCTTCCTCTTGCAGCGGCAGCAGAAGCGGCAGCGGTAGCGTCAGCAGCAGCGGCGGCCTCAGGTTGTTATTGTCAGCGGCGCCGGAGAGAGGTGAAATTTAAAATCCCTCTCGTCTCCCCGATTGGATGGTAAGTCTGGAGGGAGGGTCTTAGCTGTTGTGCTGTGATGCTGTCTGTGCGATCGCGGATCAGGCTCGCCGGGGGGAAGGGAACAAAAAGGCCTTACCCCGACGGGTCTGGGCGCCGATCGCGCAGGCCTTCCTCTTGCAGCGGCAGCAGAAGCGGCAGCGGTAGCGTCAGCAGCAGCGGCGGCCTCAGGTTGTTATTGTCAGCGGCGCCGGAGAGAGGTGAAATTTAAAATCCCTCTCGTCTCCCCGATTGGATGGTAAGTCTGGAGGGAGGGTCTTAGCTGTTGTGCTGTGATGCTGTCTGTGCGATCGCGGATCAGGCTCGCCGGGGGGAAGGGAACAAAAAGGCCTTACCCCGACGGGTCTGGGCGCCGATCGCGCAGGCCTTCCTCTTGCAGCGGCAGCAGAAGCGGCAGCGGTAGCGTCAGCAGCAGCGGCGGCCTCAGGTTGTTATTGTCAGCGGCGCCGGAGAGAGGTGAAATTTAAAATCCCTCTCGTCTCCCCGATTGGATGGTAAGTCTGGAGGGAGGGTCTTAGCTGTTGTGCTGTGATGCTGTCTGTGCGATCGCGGATCAGGCTCGCCGGGGGGAAGGGAACAAAAAGGCCTTACCCCGACGGGTCTGGGCGCCGATCGCGCAGGCCTTCCTCTTGCAGCGGCAGCAGAAGCGGCAGCGGTAGCGTCAGCAGCAGCGGCGGCCTCAGGTTGTTATTGTCAGCGGCGCCGGAGAGAGGTGAAATTTAAAATCCCTCTCGTCTCCCCGATTGGATGGTAAGTCTGGAGGGAGGGTCTTAGCTGTTGTGCTGTGATGCTGTCTGTGCGATCGCGGATCAGGCTCGCCGGGGGGAAGGGAACAAAAAGGCCTTACCCCGACGGGTCTGGGCGCCGATCGCGCAGGCCTTCCTCTTGCAGCGGCAGCACAAGCGGCAGCGGTAGCGTCAGCAGCAGCGGCGGCCTCAGGTTGTTATTGTCAGCGGCGCCGGAGAGAGGTGAAATTTAAAATCCCTCTCGTCTCCCCGATTGGATGGTAAGTCTGGAGGGAGGGTCTTAGCTGTTGTGCTGTGATGCTGTCTGTGCGATCGCGGATCAGGCTCGCCGGGGGGAAGGGAACAAAAAGGCCTTACCCCGACGGGTCTGGGCGCCGATCGCGCAGGCCTTCCTCTTGCAGCGGCAGCAGAAGCGGCAGCGGTAGCGTCAGCAGCAGCGGCGGCCTCAGGTTGTTATTGTCAGCGGCGCCGGAGAGAGGTGAAATTTAAAATCCCTCTCGTCTCCCCGATTGGATGGTAAGTCTGGAGGGAGGGTCTTAGCTGTTGTGCTGTGATGCTGTCTGTGCGATCGCGGATCAGGCTCGCCGGGGGGGAAGGGAACAAAAAGGCCTTACCCCGACGGGTCTGGGCGCCGATCGCGCAGGCCTTCCTCTTGCAGCGGCAGCAGAAGCGGCAGCGGTAGCGTCAGCAGCAGCGGCGGCCTCAGGTTGTTATTGTCAGCGGCGCCGGAGAGAGGTGAAATTTAAAATCCCTCTCGTCTCCCCGATTGGATGGTAAGTCTGGAGGGAGGGTCTTAGCTGTTGTGCTGTGATGCTGTCTGTGCGATCGCGGATCAGGCTCGCCGGGGGGAGGGAACAAAAAGGCCTTACCCCGACGGGTCTGGGCGCCGATCGCGCAGGCCTTCCTCTTGCAGCGGCAGCAGAAGCGGCAGCGGTAGCGTCAGCAGCAGCGGCGGCCTCAGGTTGTTATTGTCAGCGGCGCCGGAGAGAGGTGAAATTTAAAATCCCTCTCGTCTCCCCGATTGGATGGTAAGTCTGGAGGGAGGGTCTTAGCTGTTGTGCTGTGATGCTGTCTGTGCGATCGCGGATCAGGCTCGCCAGGGGGAAGGGAACAAAAAGGCCTTACCCCGACGGGTCTGGGCGCCGATCGCGCAGGCCTTCCTCTTGCAGCGGCAGCAGAAGCGGCAGCGGTAGCGTCAGCAGCAGCGGCGGCCTCAGGTTGTTATTGTCAGCGGCGCCGGAGGGAGGTGAAATTTAAAATTTATTTATTTATTTATTTATTTATTAACTTTTATTTACCGACATTCGTGAAGCACATCATGCCGGTTTACAAAGAACTCAGGCGGGAAATACAATGAAACAATATAACAATATAACAATATAACAATAACACATTAATAACAGAACCAAAAATCTGCAATACAACGAGAACCAAAGGATCAATGATAACGGGGGGAGGAAGGGGGAGGGAGCAATGGAGGAGGATAGGCAGGGGGCAGGTTATGGGGAGGGAGGGAGGGTATTCACTAGGATATAGTTTATTTAAGGGGAAACTGGAGGGATACCTCCAGTTTCCCCTTAAATAAACTATATTTAAAGAAATAAACTATATTTAAAGAAACTATATTTAAAGAAATAAACTATATTTAAAGAAACTGGAGGAATCCCTCTCGTCTCCCCGATTGGATGGTAAGTCTGGAGGGAGGGTCTTAGCTGTTGTGCTGTGATGCTGTCTGTGCGATCGCGGATCAGGCTCGCCAGGGGGAAGGGAACAAAAAGGCCTTACCCCGACGGGTCTGGGCGCCGATCGCGCAGGCCTTCCTCTTGCAGCGGCAGCAGAAGCGGCAGCGGTAGCGTCAGCAGCAGCGGCGGCCTCAGGTTGTTATTGTCAGCGGCGCCGGAGAGAGGTGAAATTTAAAATCCCTCTCGTCTCCCCGATTGGATGGTAAGTCTGGAGGGAGGGTCTTAGCTGTTGTGCTGTGATGCTGTCTGTGCGATCGCGGATCAGGCTCGCCGGGGGGAAGGGAACAAAAAGGCCTTACCCCGACGGGTCTGGGCGCCGATCGCGCAGGCCTTCCTCTTGCAGCGGCAGCAGAAGCGGCAGCGGTAGCGTCAGCAGCAGCGGCGGCCTCAGGTTGTTATTGTCAGCGGCGCCGGAGAGAGGTGAAATTTAAAATCCCTCTCGTCTCCCCGATTGGATGGTAAGTCTGGAGGGAGGGTCTTAGCTGTTGTGCTGTGATGCTGTCTGTGCGATCGCGGATCAGGCTCGCCAGGGGGAAGGGAACAAAAAGGCCTTACCCCGACGGGTCTGGGCGCCGATCGCGCAGGCCTTCCTCTTGCAGCGGCAGCAGAAGCGGCAGCGGTAGCGTCAGCAGCAGCGGCGGCCTCAGGTTGTTATTGTCAGCGGCGCCGGAGAGAGGTGAAATTTAAAATCCCTCTCGTCTCCCCGATTGGATGGTAAGTCTGGAGGGAGGGTCTTAGCTGTTGTGCTGTGATGCTGTCTGTGCGATCGCGGATCAGGCTCGCCGGGGGGAAGGGATCAAAAAGGCCTTACCCCGACGGGTCTGGGCGCCGATCGCGCAGGCCTTCCTCTTGCAGCGGCAGCAGAAGCGGCAGCGGTAGCGTCAGCAGCAGCGGCGGCCTCAGGTTGTTATTGTCAGCGGCGCCGGAGAGAGGTGAAATTTAAAATTTATTTATTTATTTATTTATTTATTAACTTTTATTTACCGACATTCGTGAAGCACATCATGCCGGTTTACAAAGAACTCAGGCGGGAAATACAATGAAACAATATAACAATATAACAATATAACAATAACACATTAATAACAGAACCAAAAATCTGCAATACAACGAGAACCAAAGGATCAATGATAACGGGGGGAGGAAGGGGGAGGGAGCAATGGAGGAGGATAGGCAGGGGGCAGGTTATGGGGAGGGAGGGAGGGTATTCACTAGGATATAGTTTATTTAAGGGGAAACTGGAGGGATACCTCCAGTTTCCCCTTAAATAAACTATATTTAAAGAAATAAACTATATTTAAAGAAACTATATTTAAAGAAATAAACTATATTTAAAGAAACTGGAGGAATCCCTCTCGTCTCCCCGATTGGATGGTAAGTCTGGAGGGAGGGTCTTAGCTGTTGTGCTGTGATGCTGTCTGTGCGATCGCGGATCAGGCTCGCCAGGGGGAAGGGAACAAAAAGGCCTTACCCCGACGGGTCTGGGCGCCGATCGCGCAGGCCTTCCTCTTGCAGCGGCAGCAGAAGCGGCAGCGGTAGCGTCAGCAGCAGCGGCGGCCTCAGGTTGTTATTGTCAGCGGCGCCGGAGAGAGGTGAAATTTAAAATCCCTCTCGTCTCCCCGATTGGATGGTAAGTCTGGAGGGAGGGTCTTAGCTGTTGTGCTGTGATGCTGTCTGTGCGATCGCGGATCAGGCTCGCCGGGGGGAAGGGAACAAAAAGGCCTTACCCCGACGGGTCTGGGCGCCGATCGCGCAGGCCTTCCTCTTGCAGCGGCAGCAGAAGCGGCAGCGGTAGCGTCAGCAGCAGCGGCGGCCTCAGGTTGTTATTGTCAGCGGCGCCGGAGAGAGGTGAAATTTAAAATCCCTCTCGTCTCCCCGATTGGATGGTAAGTCTGGAGGGAGGGTCTTAGCTGTTGTGCTGTGATGCTGTCTGTGCGATCGCGGATCAGGCTCGCCAGGGGGAAGGGAACAAAAAGGCCTTACCCCGACGGGTCTGGGCGCCAATCGCGCAGGCCTTCCTCTTGCAGCGGCAGCAGAAGCGGCAGCGGTAGCGTCAGCAGCAGCGGCGGCCTCAGGTTGTTATTGTCAGCGGCGCCGGAGAGAGGTGAAATTTAAAATTTATTTATTTATTTATTTATTTATTAACTTTTATTTACCGACATTCGTGAAGCACATCATGCCGGTTTACAAAGAACTCAGGCGGGAAATACAATGAAACAATATAACAATATAACAATATAACAATAACACATTAATAACAGAACCAAAAATCTGCAATACAACGAGAACCAAAGGATCAATGATAACGGGGGGGAGGAAGGGGGAGGGAGCAATGGAGGAGGATAGGCAGGGGGCAGGTTATGGGGAGGGAGGGAGGGTATTCACTAGGATATAGTTTATTTAAGGGGAAACTGGAGGGATACCTCCAGTTTCCCCTTAAATAAACTATATTTAAAGAAATAAACTATATTTAAAGAAACTATATTTAAAGAAATAAACTATATTTAAAGAAACTGGAGGAATCCCTCTCGTCTCCCCGATTGGATGGTAAGTCTGGAGGGAGGGTCTTAGCTGTTGTGCTGTGATGCTGTCTGTGCGATCGCGGATCAGGCTCGCCAGGGGGAAGGGAACAAAAAGGCCTTACCCCGACGGGTCTGGGCGCCGATCGCGCAGGCCTTCCTCTTGCAGCGGCAGCAGAAGCGGCAGCGGTAGCGTCAGCAGCAGCGGCGGCCTCAGGTTGTTATTGTCAGCGGCGCCGGAGAGAGGTGAAATTTAAAATCCCTCTCGTCTCCCCGATTGGATGGTAAGTCTGGAGGGAGGGTCTTAGCTGTTGTGCTGTGATGCTGTCTGTGCGATCGCGGATCAGGCTCGCCGGGGGGAAGGGAACAAAAAGGCCTTACCCCGACGGGTCTGGGCGCCGATCGCGCAGGCCTTCCTCTTGCAGCGGCAGCAGAAGCGGCAGCGGTAGCGTCAGCAGCAGCGGCGGCCTCAGGTTGTTATTGTCAGCGGCGCCGGAGGGAGGTGAAATTTAAAATTTATTTATTTATTTATTTATTTATTAACTTTTATTTACCGACATTCGAGAAGCACATCATGCCGGTTTACAAAGAACTCAGGCGGGAAATACAATGAAACAATATAACAATATAACAATATAACAATAACACATTAATAACAGAACCAAAAATCTGCAATACAACGAGAACCAAAGGATCAATGATAACGGGGGGGAGGAAGGGGGAGGGAGCAATGGAGGAGGATAGGCAGGGGGCAGGTTATGGGGAGGGAGGGAGGGTATTCACTAGGATATAGTTTATTTAAGGGGAAACTGGAGGGATACCTCCAGTTTCCCCTTAAATAAACTATATTTAAAGAAATAAACTATATTTAAAGAAACTATATTTAAAGAAATAAACTATATTTAAAGAAACTGGAGGAATCCCTCTCGACTCCCCGATTGGATGGTAAGTCTGGAGGGAGGGTCTTAGCTGTTGTGCTGTGATGCTGTCTGTGCGATCGCGGATCAGGCTCGCCAGGGGGAAGGGAACAAAAAGGCCTTACCCCGACGGGTCTGGGCGCCGATCGCGCAGGCCTTCCTCTTGCAGCGGCAGCAGAAGCGGCAGCGGTAGCGTCAGCAGCAGCGGCGGCCTCAGGTTGTTATTGTCAGCGGCGCCGGAGAGAGGTGAAATTTAAAATCCCTCTCGTCTCCCCGATTGGATGGTAAGTCTGGAGGGAGGGTCTTAGCTGTTGTGCTGTGATGCTGTCTGTGCGATCGCGGATCAGGCTCGCCGGGGGGAAGGGAACAAAAAGGCCTTACCCCGACGGGTCTGGGCGCCGATCGCGCAGGCCTTCCTCTTGCAGCGGCAGCAGAAGCGGCAGCGGTAGCGTCAGCAGCAGCGGCGGCCTCAGGTTGTTATTGTCAGCGGCGCCGGAGAGAGGTGAAATTTAAAATCCCTCTCGTCTCCCCGATTGGATGGTAAGTCTGGAGGGAGGGTCTTAGCTGTTGTGCTGTGATGCTGTCTGTGCGATCGCGGATCAGGCTCGCCAGGGGGAAGGGAACAAAAAGGCCTTACCCCGACGGGTCTGGGCGCCGATCGCGCAGGCCTTCCTCTTGCAGCGGCAGCAGAAGCGGCAGCGGTAGCGTCAGCAGCAGCGGCGGCCTCAGGTTGTTATTGTCAGCGGCGCCGGAGAGGAGGTGAAATTTAAAATTTATTTATTTATTTATTTATTTATTAACTTTTATTTACCGACATTCGTGAAGCACATCATGCCGGTTTACAAAGAACTCAGGCGGGAAATACAATGAAACAATATAACAATATAACAATAACACATTAATAACAGAACCAAAAATCTGCAATACAACGAGAACCAAAGGATCAATGATAACGGGGGGAGGAAGGGGGAGGGAGCAATGGAGGAGGATAGGCAGGGGGCAGGTTATGGGGAGGGAGGGAGGGTATTCACTAGGATATAGTTTATTTAAGGGGAAACTGGAGGGATACCTCCAGTTTCCCCTTAAATAAACTATATTTAAAGAAATAAACTATATTTAAAGAAACTATATTTAAAGAAATAAACTATATTTAAAGAAACTGGAGGAATCCCTCTCGTCTCCCCGATTGGATGGTAAGTCTGGAGGGAGGGTCTTAGCTGTTGTGCTGTGATGCTGTCTGTGCGATCGCGGATCAGGCTCGCCAGGGGGAAGGGAACAAAAAGGCCTTACCCCGACGGGTCTGGGCGCCGATCGCGCAGGCCTTCCTCTTGCAGCGGCAGCAGAAGCGGCAGCGGTAGCGTCAGCAGCAGCGGCGGCCTCAGGTTGTTATTGTCAGCGGCGCCGGAGAGAGGTGAAATTTAAAATCCCTCTCGTCTCCCCGATTGGATGGTAAGTCTGGAGGGAGGGTCTTAGCTGTTGTGCTGTGATGCTGTCTGTGCGATCGCGGATCAGGCTCGCCGGGGGGAAGGGAACAAAAAGGCCTTACCCCGACGGGTCTGGGCGCCGATCGCGCAGGCCTTCCTCTTGCAGCGGCAGCAGAAGCGGCAGCGGTAGCGTCAGCAGCAGCGGCGGCCTCAGGTTGTTATTGTCAGCGGCGCCGGAGAGAGGTGAAATTTAAAATGTATTTATTTATTTATTTATTTATTAACTTTTATTTACCGACATTCGTGAAGCACATCATGCCGGTTTACAAAGAACTCAGGCGGGAAATACAATGAAACAATATAACAATATAACAATATAACAATAACACATTAATAACAGAACCAAAAATCTGCAATACAACGAGAACCAAAGGATCAATGATAACGGGGGGAGGAAGGGGGAGGGAGCAATGGAGGAGGATAGGCAGGGGGCAGGTTATGGGGAGGGAGGGAGGGTATTCACTAGGATATAGTTTATTTAAGGGGAAACTGGAGGGATACCTCCAGTTTCCCCTTAAATAAACTATATTTAAAGAAATAAACTATATTTAAAGAAACTATATTTAAAGAAATAAACTATATTTAAAGAAACTGGAGGAATCCCTCTCGTCTCCCCGATTGGATGGTAAGTCTGGAGGGAGGGTCTTAGCTGTTGTGCTGTGATGCTGTCTGTGCGATCGCGGATCAGGCTCGCCAGGGGGAAGGGAACAAAAAGGCCTTACCCCGACGGGTCTGGGCGCCGATCGCGCAGGCCTTCCTCTTGCAGCGGCAGCAGAAGCGGCAGCGGTAGCGTCAGCAGCAGCGGCGGCCTCAGGTTGTTATTGTCAGCGGCGCCGGAGAGAGGTGAAATTTAAAATCCCTCTCGTCTCCCCGATTGGATGGTAAGTCTGGAGGGAGGGTCTTAGCTGTTGTGCTGTGATGCTGTCTGTGCGATCGCAGATCAGGCTCGCCGGGGGGAAGGGAACAAAAAGGCCTTACCCCGACGGGTCTGGGCGCCGATCGCGCAGGCCTTCCTCTTGCAGCGGCAGCAGAAGCGGCAGCGGTAGCGTCAGCAGCAGCGGCGGCCTCAGGTTGTTATTGTCAGCGGCGCCGGAGAGAGGTGAAATTTAAAATCCCTCTCGTCTCCCCGATTGGATGGTAAGTCTGGAGGGAGGGTCTTAGCTGTTGTGCTGTGATGCTGTCTGTGCGATCGCGGATCAGGCTCGCCGGGGGGAAGGGAACAAAAAGGCCTTACCCCGACGGGTCTGGGCGCCGATCGCGCAGGCCTTCCTCTTGCAGCGGCAGCAGAAGCGGCAGCGGTAGCGTCAGCAGCAGCGGCGGCCTCAGGTTGTTATTGTCAGCGGCGCCGGAGAGAGGTGAAATTTAAAATCCCTCTCGTCTCCCCGATTGGTTGGTAAGTCTGGTGGGAGGGTCTTAGCTGTTGTGCTGTGATGCTGTCTGTGCGATCGCGGATCAGGCTCGCCGGGGGGAAGGGAACAAAAAGGCCTTACCCCGACGGGTCTGGGCGCCGATCGCGCAGGCCTTCCTCTTGCAGCGGCAGCAGAAGCGGCAGCGGTAGCGTCAGCAGCAGCGGCGGCCTCAGGTTGTTATCATCATACGGCGGAACCTGAAAACACCCTGTAGCTGAAGGAGATCCTTGATGTTCGATGCCGCCGTGGTCATTGGGAGTACATCTTGTCATGGGAGGGTTTCGGTCCAGAAGAAAACTCTTGGGAACCCTCTCACAACATCTTTGATAAAGAGTTACTTCAAGGATTCCATCGAGATCACCCAGAGAAACCTAGACTGTTAAGGCGGAGGCCTAGAAGGAGGGGGTACTGTTGTGCATCCCGGCCGCCTTGCGCTGCCTTCCACTAGTGCTGGTCTGGCTGCTGCCACCAATCCCCGACGTCCCCGTCGCTCACCATGGCCTTCCTCAGCATCCTCGTCCCTGCAGGCCTCTCAGCAGAGCTCCCGACGGGGCTCCACATCTTCGGCAGCCTTGGCCCCGCCCCTAGGCACGCGCTGCCAACGTCCAGTCTTTTAAAAGGGCAAGCGTGGGAAAACCAAGGGAGGTGCATGTGGATGACATTACAAGAGCCCTGTATATAAAGGCAGGGCTCAAACCCCTGATCCCTGCCTTGACAATCGGGTCAACACCATTGGTGTGCTAGTTTGCCTTTGTGTTCCAGTGTTCTCCTGTTCCAGTGTCTCCTGTTCCAGTGTTTCCATATTCCTGGGTCTTCCATTCCCAGTGGCTCTGTGTGTTCCTGTATCCTTCTCAGTTAGTACCTATTCGGACTGACCTTTAGTACTGACCTCTACCTATCTGACCATTCTCTTGCCTGCCGCCTGGAACTGACCACTGCCTGCCTGACTATTCTCGTGTATGCCGCCTGGAACTGACCCTCGCTTGCCTTGACTACGCCCGGACTGACTCTGGTATTGACCCCTGCTTTGGCTGACTTCTCCTGGACTGACACTCTGGCTCTGACCCTTGCACTTCACTCAGACACTCTCTTCTGGCCTACTGTGACCATTCAACCAACCTGTTGGAAACCAACCACGGCTTCCACTTGGTTAGACCCATAGGTGTGCCTGTCTCGCTTGGAGAACCTTCTTGAACTGTTGCCTCCCTGAGGTCTCCGGAGCTTCCAGTTCGGGTCTAGCCCATCCACTCTGCATCAGCTGCACACCCTTGCTCGTGGTCCGCTACATCTCCGGGAGACCACCAGAGGCCCACCTAAGCCCAGGCGGTCCGGGTACCCAAGGGCACAACCTGCGGAAACCCCTAACTGTTATTGGTGAAGCTCCAGTTAGCCTCTGTCTCCTTGTGTGCTCCCCCTCCTGGTGGCAGGCGCTCTCTGGGTCTGACCAGAGGGCTGTACTAATCCTGCAGCAGGCCAAGGGTCCACCTCCAGCGCAACACTCACCTCTTTCAGCCCTTTTTGCATCCTCTCAGCTGATCCTCTCTTACACCCAAACCCTTCTTATAACTCTCATCTGATCCTCATTCATACCTTCCCTTTCATCTCATCCCTTCCACACTTTCATCCCCCACCCTTTATCATCTTCCAAACACCTCCTCCTTTTCAATCCTTCTCTCACATCACTCCAGATGATCCCCTCTCCCCCAGCTCCTCTCTTACATCCTCCAGTCAGTTTTACTGTATTTCATCTCTCTTTCATCCTGCACAGTAATCCCTCCCAGCTGATCCAACCCTCAAACCTCTCCTACAATTTATCCCTCCTTTCAAACAGCCCCCTGCATCAGGGCGAGCAGCAACAGTTTTCTTTGTGCCCTGGGGCAAAGGTGGAAGACAGTTAGTGGGAAGAGAAGGCAGGCTGATGATGATAGGCAATATTTTTCGCTTAGGTAGATTCCCAACCCATGCACAGTCAGCTTTATCCTCCCCTCGTGATTGGTCCTGAGCTCAACAGTAATTTGCAAGTAACAGCAGCATTAATGATTAAAGTCAGCGTGGGGTCTGTGAACCAGTGTGAGATCACAAGTCCTGCGGTGGCCCCAATCCTTCATTGCACAGAAATTCATGTGATGGTGGAACTACTGCAGGACCTGTGTGCTGGCTTACAGGTCTCACACTAACTTCCACTACTAATGCAGCGGCTTCTGGTGCCTGAAGAGCAATGCCATTTGAGGCGCTTGTGACCCCAGCTAAAGATTTTGGGGTCCCAACCCACAGTTGCCCAACCCACGAAGCCCTGAGTTAGAGCAACAGGCTGAGAACCAATGAAATCCTGCTTATCACATTGATACTCTTTGTGACCTTAAGCAAGTCACTTAATCCTCCATTGACTCAAAACACTAAATTAGATTTCAAACCTTCTGAGTCAGGAACCTGCTTACCGTTTTGAATTGTACCTCATTTCGAGCACAAGTTTGGAAAGGTGAGTTATTCATTCTAAAATCCAAATTCACCATTTCAACTTCAAGCCTTATCATGTTATTATAAATATTAAAAAAAAATCTTACAAGGCCAACTTCAGATCCAACACCCAGGTCCCTTCAATGTCTTATTACCAAATTTTCTAACAATCCATATAGCTGCCAAAAAGATTATTTTCTACTATCATTTACTTTGCCATTGTGTTAACGAGTTAAGCTATGGGTTGTATTGGTAACCACAGGCTTGGAGAATTACTAGAGAACACAGTGTTGAACATTTGGGATAAGGATTTTTAAAATTCCCCTGATGAAGCCCATATTAATGAGGGCGAAACAAAGAATTCTTTGGGAAGTAGAAACTATGTTTAGATGGTGCTCTATATGAATAACAAAATGGGAATCACGCTTAGATGACTGTCTATATGTAATAAGGAGTAAATAAATATACATTTGGATGAAGAAACATTTAAAATGGATTCATAGGAAGATAAAAGCATCCCTATTCCCTCATGTATCCTGTACAAAACTCTTACTATTATCCATAAAGCACTATACCACCACAACTCCAGCTGGCTTGAAGATCCCCTGTGCTTCATCCTTCACAATCACCCCACTAGAACTTCCCTCAAAGCTACCCTACACACCCCTTCCCTCAAGAATGCTCATCTCACCTCCAGCAGAGAGCGAGCCCTTTCTGTGGCTGGTCCCTCCCGCTGGAATGCTCTCCCCTCGGAACTCCGCTCTGAGCCCTGCCAATACAAATTTAGAAAAAAGCTAAAGATCTGGCTCTTTAAGCAGGCCTTCCCAGCATAAGGCCTCCAGCTCCCTCTCCTCCCCCCCCCCCCCCCCCCCCCCCATTTTATCATTTTACATTATTTATTTTCTCCCCGTATTGTTGTCTCTAACTAACCCCTTTTATGTTATCATTATGTTTAATGTTATGTGATTACTGTTTTCTCTTTTCCTTATTAGTTAATCAGATAATCTATATTTATTGTTATTTGCACCCCCCCCCCCCTTTGCCATGTTTGCTGTATTTCTCTTAGTTCTTTGTAAACCGATATGATGTACCCTCGAATGTTGGTATAAAAAAGTTGTTAAATAAATATATATATATATATATGCTTAATGTGCATTCATTGAAAGTGGATGTTTGAAGACTATGTTAAGGAATTCATATTTTTAAATTGTTAATTATGTTTGATTAATTGTATACTTTTGTAAGTTACATATATTAATTGTGAGTAGATGTATATTGACACAGGATATTTTAAAGGAGTGTATGAGTGAGTATGTATGGGATTAAACTGAGTGAAGGTGAGGATAGGTAGTTTTTAACATGTTTAGGTAGGATATTTGATTAGGAATATTTTTGTATATTTATTGTATTTTTCAATTAGTTATATCATATCTGTATTTTCTCTTTATATGTATGTATAGTATTGTCTATGAGAAAAATTAATCAGGACCTTTATTGTATCTGTTACCATGTAGAACAGTATCCTACATCCTGGCCCTTTCCTGGGTCCTTTCCTTTCTACTCCATTCTCAAGTCCTTGAGCCTACCAAAGGAACTCAAGCTTTTGAGCTCCCTCCTTCATGACCCCTCTCTGGGTTGTCTTTCTCCTTCATTTCCCCCCCCCCCCCCCCCACACACACACACACACAGCTCGGATACTCTCCCTTCCTCCTGGGTCTACTCCTACAGTCCCTCCTGCACCCATGGCTCCTTCCAGGGTATTCTCTAGCCTTCCCATCCCTTCATCTCCATTCAGTGCTCCTGGTTCCAGTGGAGACAATAAAGACCTTTATGCACAGCACTCACAGGCCCTACAGTAGCATTGTCCCTTGTCTGGGTTTCCTTGGTAAATGGAAGCCTATGCAGTAAAAGAGGGTGGATCTACAACAGGGCCTGTGAGAACAGGCCATTTACTGATTTTATATGCTATAGCTGTGCACAAATGTTCTATTACAGCTGTCACTGGGCCCAATACCAGGCTCTGCCTATTTTGGACAAGAAAGGACACCTGTGGTATGGGGGCATGGGGTATTTGAACTGGTTGCTCCATAACACCAGATTTGACTCTCCCCCCATGCTTTGTACAGTGTTGCTTTCTTCCTCTCCATTCCTTTCCCCCCTCTTCCCTTTCCATCTGTCCCATTTTTCTTCTTCCTCCATCATCTCCTTCTCCTTCCAAAGAGGCCGCAATTGCTTGCTCCTACCTAGAAAACTCCGGGGTAAGGCAGAAGCAGATTTCCTGATTTGGCAGTCCCTTATTTACTTGTGTGGTGGTAGTGTGGGAAGCAAAGTGGCAAAAACAGCCACTACAACAAAAGCAGCAGCAATGGGGAAAATGGTGCAAAATAGACTACCACAGTGGCAATAATGTGGAAATGGGACAATATAGACAAACACAGTAGCAGCAGCCAACAAGTAAGCTCATGCTTCTGCAGGTGGTGATCCTCTCCCTTCACAGCGACCAGCACCCAGGCAAAAGCTATAATTCCTAAATTCTGCTGTGGTAAGGCTTCTGAGAAGGAGGAATATTCCTACATGCAGAATCTGTGAACCGCCTGCCACCGGGGAGAATCACAGTGGAGGAAGGAGTTAACATGCAATTCCGGGGCTAGTTCAAAGAACAGCAAAGAGTTCTTCCAAGAGCCGCATGTGGCTCGTGAGATGTTGGTTGGCTACCTCTGCAGTAGGATGATAGTTTGTATTCATCATTACAGCAGTTGTAATGTTATCTTCCTGTATAAATAGCAAAGGCATGTGATATTAGGAAGTCAATTTCTCTGATATAAATTTGGTAAAGGTTGAACAGAAAGTACTTGGGTAAATCTTCAAATCAGAAAATCTTGTAAAGGATTATTCCTCCAGTAGAGTCTGAGCTCCTTATTTCTGTTGATGTCTAACTTCAAAATAGATCTTTGAGCAGATGAAGCTCTTGTGGGCACAGGTGGTGGTAGTGTACTAAAAATCATTTGACAGGTCTCAAGTGAAGCAGGACGAATTGCATACTGAATGCCTACAACAACATCAGCAGATGGGAGAGCTAGAATGTAAAGAACTGAATGAAGAGGTAGATATAATTGTCATCTCAGAGACCTAGTGGAAGAAGGATAACTAATGGGACACTGATGCCAGGGTAAAAATTATATTGCAATTATAAGATGGATAACAGGGGGAGGAGGAATAGCCTAGTGGTTAGAGCAGTGGACTATGAACCAGGAGACCAGGGTTTGAGTCCTGCTGTTGCTCCTTGTGACCTTGGGCAAGTCACTTTACCCTCCATTGCCTCAGGTACAAAAACTTAGATTGTAAGTCCTCTGGGGATAGAGAAATACCTACAGTACCTGAATATAAACCAGTGTGATATCTCAATTGAGATCAAATGTCGGTATATAAAAAGAAAAAAAAAATGTTACGCTTGCCGGTGCGGCCCTCTCACCTCTCACCTCTCTGCACAAGCTTCAGGCTCCAGCTCCTCGTCGCTCCTCCGGCCCTGCTCTGCTTCCCAGTACCTCCACCCGGGATGCCTCCATCAGTCTGGACTCTGCGGGGTTTACGGAGAGACGCCACCAGCAGTGCCGTGCCCCTCCCTAGGCACACGCGCACCAGTGAAACCTTTAAAGGGCCCGCAGTGCGAACCTGGCCGTGGACCCGGATATTGACATCAGTCCTCTCAACATATAAAAGCTCAGACAGCCTTTGCTCAGGTTGCCTTTGCAACAGGTCGCCTTGGTCTCCTGTTCCGGTTTCCAAGTTCTAGTTGCCTTGCGCTTGCCTTGTTCCTGTGATTCCTAGTCCCTGTTCTTCGTTTTCATCTCATCTGTCTACTGGATCGACTACCTGGTTCTGACCTTCGCTATGCCTGACTTCACCTCCCTTCTCCAAGCCTGACCTCCACTTCGCCTGACCTCGCCTGCCTTCTCCAAGCATGATCTCTGCTACGCCTGACCACACCTGCCTTCTCCGTGCCTTAACCATTGCTACGTCTCACCACGCCTGCCTTATCCATGCTTTGATCATTGCTATGTCTGACCAAGCCTGCCTTCTCCGTGCCTTGACCATTGCTATGAATTACTTCGCCTCAGACTTTCTTGAGTCCAGAGTTCTATGTTGCTTGCTACACCTCCCAAGTGCCGCCAGCTTCCATTCTACCTTGACAGTGACACCTCTGTCCCTATCCTCTGGACACAGACTATTAAGGCTTTGGCCTTCTTTTGCTCAGGCACCTTCAGTTCCTGTTCCACATCCCGTCTAGGATAGGACCATGCCACCTGCTGGCTGCTGTCTTTGGGTTGAACCATCTCCTTCCTATACTCAACCTTGAGGCCCGCCTAAGTCCTGCCGGCCCTGGTATCCGAAGGCTCAACCTGAGGGGAAAGTGGGCTGGTATAGGTGAAGCTCCAGTGGCCTCCAGTTTCAGCCCACTCTGCCTGCTGATGGTGGGGACCCATCAGCAGGCAGAGTGGGCTACTGATGGGTCCCTATGGGTTGCGTCAACCCCACCTCAACCTATGGGTTGCGTCAACCCCACCTCAGCCCAAGGATCCACTTCCTATGCAACATAATATTGATGGAGAGATGGTGCTCTATGTTAAAGAGAACATTGATTCAAACAGGATAAAAGTTAAAAAATAAAGAGACAGAACAGCTTTTAAACTAGAACACTGACGGCAGAAGAGAGAAGACGCCGAACATTAGGGTTGTGTTTGTATTGTATCTGGGAGGCTGTGCTGAGTCGAGGCAAGTTCGGGCCTGCTAGGCCGCCCTGCGGCGGCATCTCCACGAGGGAGACGTCGTCGAGATCTGGGTTTGGTCCCGCCCCCCTCGGACGCACACACGAGAGGATTTTGAATGGCTTAGCACCTGGAGGCAACGGACAGCTCCTTTGCTGACGTCAGACACCAGCAAGCTACTTAAGCCGGTGTCTGTCTGTTTAGAATTGCTTTGCAAGAAGTTTTTCTTCAGAGAGTTTTCCTGATCCTGTGACTCCTGATCCTGTGACTCCTGATCCAGTGGTTCCTGATTCTTCTGATCTTGTTCCAGTCCATGGTATATGTTTTGGATTCCTTTGTTGGTTTCCTGGCTTTTGACTTTGGCATCTCTTCGTTTCTCCTGTCTGCTGCCTGCCTCGACTTTCGGATCGTTTTCTCATCACTTCGGTCCTTCGACACATAGGTCCCAGTGGTCCAGGTCCTTAGGGGCTCCTCCTGGGGGGATCTTGGGCTTCCAGGGCGAAGACTTCATCTTCGTTACTCCCACCTAAGTCCCAGTGGTCCAGGTACTCAAGGGCTCCTCTCGGGGGTACCGTGGACTTCCAGGGTGAAGCTTCTTCACAGCATTCAGTCTGCCAGCCGCCAACACGACCTTCTCTTCAGTGGAATCCAACTACTCTTCTCCACAAGGCCGGCCCAAGGGTCCACATTCCTGGTTACAACACTGTGTAGAATTCTGGTCTTCACATCTCAAAAAATATATAGTTGCACTGGAGACGGTACAGAGAAGGGCAACCAAAATGATAAAGGGATGGAACAGCTCCCCTATGAGGAAAGGCTAAAGAGGTTAGGACTGTTCAGCTTGGAGAAGAGATGGCTGAGGGGGGATATGACAGAGGTCTTTAAAATCATGAGAGGTCTAGAATGGATAAATGTGAATCAGTTATTTACTCTTTTGGATAATAGAAGGACTAGGGGGCACTCCATAAAGTTAGCAAGTAGCACATTTAAAACTAATCGGAGAAAATTATTTTTCTCTCAAGCACAATTAAGCTCTGGAATTTGTTGCCAGAGGATGTGGTTTGTGCAGTTAGTATAACTGTGTTTAAAAAAGGATTGGATAAGTTCTTGGAGAAGTCCATTATTTATTTATTTATTTTATTTAGCAGGTTTTCTATACCGACATTAAAGTACACAACATATCGGTTTACATAATAACAATAGGAGGAAATTACAAATGACAGGGGAAGGGGGGAGAGGGACAACTGATAGAGGTCCGAGAACAACGGAAACCTGAACAAGATAAAAGAAGAGGAAGAGGTAACAGGAATAACAGGTTACAATTAAATTTATAGATTACAATTGAATTTACAGATTACAATTAAATTAAATTAAATTAACTGCTATTAATCAAGTTGACTTAGGGAATAGCCACTGCTATTACTGGCATCAGTAGCATGGGATCTACTTAGTATCTGGATATTTGCCAGGTACTTGGGACTAGGATTGGAAACAGGATGCTGGGCTTGATGGACCCTTCATCTGACCCAGTATGGCAATCTCAAAATTGCCATACTGGGTCAGATGAAGGAAACAAAATGCACTGTAAAACCTTTATGGATAGACATGCATGTGAGAAGGGGAATCAAATAGTAGGGGGGGTGTAACATTGTCCACCTGGCCAGAATGAATAGACAGATGATGAAATGCTAACAGAAATCAGGGAAACTAACACATTTAGCAACACAGTAAAAATAAGTGATTTCAATTACTCCAGTATTGACTGGGTAAATGTCATATCAGGACAAGCAAAGGAGGTACAGTTTCTATATGAAATAAATGACTGCTTCATGAGCAGTCACTGTTTATTGTTTGATCAGTTTTTATTATGTATGTGGTTTCTGAGCCACTTGTTAGACCCCATTCCTCCCAGGAATGGACCCTTAAGCGGCATTCACCAGACTCTTAGAATGCCATTGCACGCATCCAGCAGACTCCCGATGCTATGCTCCATTGGTATGCATGCGTTCATGTGCTATATCCATGCCTAGACGGGAATGACCAGGAAGTCACGTCTAGAGAATGTCCATCACCCCCTGTACTTAGGTGCACCTCTCTCGAAGCTTCCTGCCTCAGCAACAGGTCTCAGAGTGCCTTGGAAACAGGATGCTGGGCTTGATGGACCCTTGGTCTGACCCAGCATGGCAATTTCTTATGTTCTCTCTATATGCATTGTCCATTGTCCCCTCTGCTTGTTCCTGCCCTTGGTTTTTCCTTGTCCATTTCCTACTCATTCCTGTTGCCCTTGTTCAGTGTTCTGTGTCTCTCCTTGGTGTTGTGCTGTCTGTTCCTCTCTTGGTTTCCTTGTTGTCTGTCTCTGACCTGATTCCTGGACTCTGACCTTGGCTTGTTTTGGACTATCCTGGATTGCTGCCTGCCTTCACCCGCCATAGGTCCTCTGGTCTATGCTGTTTGGTGCCTGCCTCGACCCTCTACCTGACCTCTGATCTATGTTGTCTGTTGCCTGCCTTGACCCTCCGCCTGACATCCGAGTTCACCACCAGCCCCAACTCCTGCTTGGGCCTTGACTTTTTCACCTTCCTGATGATTCTAGGGACCCACCTAAGACCTACCAGCCATCATAATCCAAGGGCTCAACCTGTGGGGAAGACTGTTGGTAAAGGCAAAGCTCCAGTTGGTCCCACCTCAGGCTTTGACAACCTGATGTAGTGTGCTCACTACCACCCAAGGGTCCATGTCTGCCAACAGTTTGCCAATACCATGGACCTAGTGGATCTGTCAGCCTGACAAGCCTTACCAAGATTGGCATCTTGGGTCCAGTAGCAGCAAGGGATCTTGGATCAGGTTACAGGACTCCTTGAGTGGCTCGCCATTCTTATGGATGCTCGCCATTCTTATGGATGCTCTTGCAGCACCAGTACCAGTGCCAGCCATAGCCAGCTCCTGTAGCAACACCGGTTCTTTTATTACCCCCTCCATCACGCTTCAATGGAGATCTGCACGACTGCAGAAGCTTTATCAACCAGTGCCGTTTGCTCTTTACTCTTCAAGCCACCCTCTTCCCTACAGATAAAACTAAAGTTACACTCATTCTGTCCTTACTAGGGGGCATTGCCTTGGCATGGGCATCCTTCCTTTGGGAATGAGAGGACCTACTACTAAATGACCTAGACCATTTCCTCTGGAACTTTTGTCTGGGGTATGATGAGCCCGGTCGTTCTACCTCTGCTGCCTCCAAATTTCTGCAGATTCGGCAAGGAATTGGCATCATCGGGCAATATGCAGTACAATTCAGAACTCTGGCCTCTGAACTGCAGATGGCCGTGAGACAACAGTCTCACGGCCATCTTCCAGCAACGACTCTCCGAGTCTATTAAAGACGAGTTGGCCGGAAGAGAACCACCCAACATCTTTGAGGATCTGATCCATTTGGCAGTCCGCTTTCAGGAGTGGGCCAGGGAGAGGCTTCACACACGCCTTCCGGTATGCCTAGCTCTGACTTTCCAATGCTCAATTATTCTGCACAGACTTCCTGAATCACGAGAGCCACCAGAAGAACCTATGCAGGGGAACTGCCTCAGGATTTCCCCAGAAAAGCACCAGCACCTTTGACAGAATAACTTATGTCTGTACTGTGTCAGGACAGGGCACTATGTGGCCACCTGTCCCCTCAAGATGGTGAACTCTCAGACCTTGGTCTAGTGGGAGAGGCCACCCTATGTCATTCGTGTACCTCTCCGCAGATTCTACTCCCTATCTATTTTACCTTTGGGAATACAAAGGTACATCTTCGTGCCTTCTTGACTGCTGGGAACTTCATTGAAGAAACCCTAGCATGATAATTACAAATTCCCACTGAGTCTCTGTGGCCAGCCCTTGCAGTCTCATCCATTTCCAGGGACCCTCTGCCAGGGAGGATTATCTGAATCACAGCATCCCTAATGATTAATACCAGCCCTTTTACATCAGGAACAGATTTGTCTCTATGTCATACCCTCGACTGTCAACCAGGTAATCATGGGCCTGCCATGGATGATCCAGCATCGACCCCTTATTGATTGGGGAACCTGCAGTTAACCGGATGGAGTCTCACTTGTCATGAACCCTGCTTATTCAGTGTCCGACCTCCAACTCTTGGCCTACGTCGCTCCGTTCCCACGATACCCAGTCTGCCGGCACCCTACGCTGACTTTGCTGATGTCTTTAGCAAATGGTGGGCTGATATCTTGCCTCCACATCGGGAGGCAAGATATCAGCTCCCTCCCCGAGGGAGGGAGTATCCACTATCAGCCCCTGAGATGAAGACCATGTCACTCTACATCCAAGACAGTCTGGTGAGAGGCTTTATTAGACCTTCGTCCTCCCCAGCTGGGGCAGGGTTCTTCTTCGTGAGGAAAAAAAGACTGTTCCCTGCACCCCTGTATCGACTATTGAGGACTTAATGCTATTACGAAGAAGAATCGATACCCGCTGCCGCTTATCACTGAGTTCTATGAACAATTTAAGGGGGCTCGGATTTTCAATAAACTAGATTTGAGAGGGGCATATATCCTGATCTATATCTAAGAGGGCGACAAATGGAAAACCTCCTTCAACATGCTGGATGGACACAATGAATATTGTAATGAGATACAACCTGCTCTGAGGCTGCAAAAACAGAGTTGTACTAAAAAAGAGAGAACCAACACCGAGTTAAACAGCAGGGGGCATTGAAAGGCTTGAAAAGAACTACAACTCCCAGTTTTATGGATGCACTGTTTGACCTATGGGCCAGAGAAGAGGTGGAGCAGGCAGCTGAATCGAGCAGTAGTGAATCAGACACACCTGAACCCATGGTAATAGAGGAGGAGGGCGTGCCTGAATGGTGGAGGTGGTCTGAAAAGGCCTGTTCTTCAAAGACTGAGGAGGAGATGGAGGTGGCTTCCCTGACAGAGGAGTCCTCAGAATCTGCCATGGAGACAGAGTGAGTGACATTGTTGGGGGGAAGGGTGGTTATAAATTATTAGTAAGAATGCTTTTGCCCTTAAGTTAAGCTGCATGGTGTTTGCTGTTTGTTTGGTTTGGGAAGGCCGCAACCTGCTGCACAACCGAGGGGAGTTGGGGCGGGTTATGCAACTCCCAAGCAGGGTGGTGATTTGGCTGACAAAGCCCGTTGTTGTTGCCCTTCAAGAAAGGGAGTTCTTTTGACCTTTGAGGAGACTGTTAGTAAAAGAACTTGATAAGAGGGACTGAGACATTCTGATTATGCACTGTTTTGTATTTTTACTCGGGTGAAACTTGGCGGGACTCTGAGCCAAGCAGTTCCTGGGTTTAAGGACGGGCCGTCCTGAGGCCAGGAGGCCTGCAGAGAGGCCCTACAGAACTAAAGTAGCTGCTAGGACTAGCAGCTGAGGATACCAGGAGGAAAATGTTTTCTGAATGGGAGACCGCTCAGAGCTGGACAAGCGACTTGGGAGTGACTTTGGAGGTGGACCACGACAATATCTGGATATGCTCTTTGGGTTATGTAACGCCCTCGCAGTTTTTCAAGCCATGGTTAACAAAATATTCCGGGACTTCCTAAACTCTCACATCATCGTGTATTTGAACAACATTCTTGTCTTCTCTAAGACACAGGACTAACATCGAAGACATATGACAAATCCTGTAACGTTTACAGGAACATCAGCTATACGCCAAGCTGGAGAAATGCTCTTTCGATCAGGAAGAGTTACCCTTTCTAAGGTCTATTATCTCTCAGGCAGGATTACACATGGATCTGGATAAGTTAAAGGCCATCCGGGATTGCCACAGCTTGTGGGGCTCAAGGTGCTCCAATGATTCCTCAGTTTTGCAAACTGCTACTATCAGTTCGTCCATGGGTATTTATTTATTTATTTATTTATTTATTGTTTTTGTTATACCGAGTTTCATGATAGGCATCACATCAACCCGGTTTACAAATAACAAGGAGTGTAAAGCATAACGTAACGTAAAAAACAATATTTTCAATAAGAACCTTGAACTTTAAATACAGTGAATCAGAAAAAGGGAGAGGGAAAGTTACAAAAAACAAGGAAAATAAACTTGGGATGGAAGGGGAGAAATTGAACAGCACAATATTTACATTTCAGCCTATTGATACATTAGAATAGCAAGTGAAAAAATAAGACTATGAAACGGTACATAGGTAATCAAATGAATAAATATGACACAGTTGTGAATGGTAATAGTATGATAAATATTCAGCAGGAATTAGTGAGAGAGGGTTTGAGGTTGGTTGATTCGTGTTTACATTCCATTATTGCATACGAGTTAGTGCTAGTGAGAGGAGGTTAGTTAGCACAAGTTAGTGCTAGTGAGAGTGAGGGTACTCCTCACTGGCAGCTTTGCTTACAACCCTGACTAGTAAGAGAGCCAATGCTCATCACTGACTCAGGAGGTGACACAGGCTTTCCAACAATTGAAACAGGAAATCCCCAAGAACCTATGCTTATGACATCCCAATCCCAAGCAGCCCTTCATCATTGAGGTAGATGCCTTCACCCTTGGGGTCGGGGCGGTTCTCTTGCAACATGACGCTAATGGGATGCTGGTTACACACGCATACTTCTCCAAGAAATTCTCATTGGTGGAAAAGAACTACACCATCAAAGACTGCAAATTTTTAGTGATCAAGCTGGCTCTTGAGGAGTGGCGCCATCTTCTGGAGGGGGCCAGACACACTGTGACCATTTTTATGAACTATAAAAATTTGGAGTACTTATCACACACTCAGCGCCTGAACCTGCGTCAAGCCAGATGATCCCTGTTTCTCAGCCAGTTCGATTTCAACTTACATTATCTCTCTGCTGATAAAACTAGGTAGGCAGATGCCCTATCCAGATCCTATGACTCCAATGACCCTCTAGAACCACTGCGTGCTGTTATTGACCTGGCCAAAATCATGATTGCTGCTACCATGATGGTGCTCAAGGGGTTGATGTTGGTGCCCCGGCATTTGTGGGAACGAGTCCTCCGATGGGCCCATGACTCATGACTTAAGGAGCTCCTCTTCCACCCCACTGGGAAAAAGATGTTAAGCGATATGTGGAATTCTGCCTCTCCTGCATGGCAAACAAAAGGTCATGGGCTCAACCCTGGGGTTTGCTTCAACCCTTACCACCCCCTAAAGAACCTTGGAAAAGTCTGGCCACCGACTATATTATTGACCTCCTGTCCTCCAAGGGTAATAACACAATTTGGTTAATTGTGGATCAATTCTCTAAGATGGCACACTTCATTCCTCTACCTGGTTTACAATCAGCCTCAGAACTGGCACAATTATATGTGCTAGGGATGTGAATCGTGTCCTCGATCGTCTTAATGATCGATTTCGGCTGGGAGGGGGAGGGAATCGTATTGTTGCCGTTTGGGGGGGTAAAATATCGTGAAAAATCGTTAAAAATCGTTAAAAATCGAAAAATCGAAAAACCGGCACATTAAAACCCCCTAAAACCCACCCCCGACCCTTTAAATTAAATCCCCCACCCTCCCGAACCCCCCCCAAATAACTTAAATAACCTGCGGGTCCAGCGGCGGTCCGGAACGGCAGCGGTCCGGAATGGGCTCCTGCTCCTGAATCTTGTCGTCTTCAGCCAGCGCCATTTTCCAAAATGGCGCCGAAAAATGGCGGCGGCCATAGACGAAAAAGATTGGACGGCAGGAGGTCCTTCCGGACCCCCGCTGGACTTTTGGCAAGTCTCGTGGGGGTCAGGAGGCCCCCCACAAGCTGGCCAAAAGTTCCTGGAGGTCCAGCGGGGGTCAGGGAGCGATTTCCCGCCGCGAATCGTTTTCGTACGGAAAATGGCGCCGGCAGGAGATCGACTGCAGGAGGTCGTTCAGCGAGGCGCCGGAACCCTCGCTGAACGACCTCCTGCAGTCGATCTCCTGCCGGCGCCATTTTCCGTATGAAAACGATTCGCGGCGGGAAATCGCTCCCTGACCCCCGCTGGACCTCCAGGAACTTTTGGCCAGCTTGTGGGGGGCCTCCTGACCCCCACGAGACTTGCCAAAAGTCCAGCGGGGGTCCGGAAGGACCTCCTGCCGTCCAATCTTTTTCGTCTATGGCCGCCGCCATTTTTCGGCGCCATTTTGGAAAATGGCGCCGGCTGAAGACGACAAGATTCAGGAGCAGGAGCCCGTTCCGGACCGCTGCCGTTCCGGACCGCCGCTGGACCCGCAGGTTATTTAAGTTATTGGGGGGGGGTTCGGGAGGGTGGGGGATTTAATTTAAAGGGTCGGGGGTGGGTTTTAGTGTGCCGGCTCACGATTCTAACGATTTATAACGATAAATCGTTAGAATCTGTATTGTATTGTGTTCCATAACGGTTTAAGACGATATTAAAATTATCGGATGATAATTTTAATCGTCCTAAAACGATTCACATCCCTAATATGTGCATGTGTTTCGTCTGCACAGCTTTCCTCTCCATATCCTATCAGACCACAGTGACCAGTTTATAGAAACATAGAAACATAGAAAATGACGGCAGAAGAAGACCAATCGGTCCATCCAGTCTGCCCAGCAAGCTTCACACTTCTTTTTTCTCATACTTATCTGTTTCTCTTGGCTCTTATTAACCTTAGGTTCTATTTCCCTTTCACCCCCACCATTAATGTAGAGAGCAGTGATGGAGCTGCTTCCAAGTGAAATATTAAGTTTGATTAGTTGGTTAAGCGGCAGCATAGCTCTCTGCCGTTGAAGCAGAGAGCAGTGCTGGATATGCGTGAAGTATTAGTTTTTCTTCTCCCCTGCCGTTGTAGCAGAGAGCTATGCTGGAAATGCATTGAAAGTGAAGTATGCCTTGAAAGTCACATTAACTATCATCTAATATTGAAATGCCAAATAATTGGTAATTGAATAAGCCTAATAATTGGTAATACCTATAGCCCATGAACCCATCCCTGTTTTTTTGTTGTTTTTTTTCTTTTTTTTTAATTTGGAGATGGCAGCCCTCCATTCTTCCGCTCCGTGAAGGTGGAACACCAACCACTGGCCACTGGCATCCCGCTCCGTGAATGCCTCTGTGGCTACTGCCGCTCCGTGCAGTGTTTTGCTGCCTCCTCTTTATACGCTTCCTCTAGACCTGATGGATCCACAGTGTTTATCCCACGCCCCTTTGAAGTCCTTCGCAGTTTTGGACTTCACCACTTCCTCCGGAAGGGCATTCCAGGCATCCACCACTCTCTCCGTGAAGAAATACTTCCTGACATTGGTTCTTAGTCTTCCTCCTTGGAGCCTCAGCTCATGACCTCTGGTTCTGCTGATTTTTTTCTGACGGAAAAGGTTTGTCATTGTCTTTGGATCGTTAAAGTTTTTCAAGTATCTGAAAGTCTGAATCATATCACCCCTGCTCCTACTTTCCTCCAGGGTGTACATATTTAGATTCTTCAATCTCTCCTCGTATGACATCCGATGAAGACCCTCCACCTTTCTGGCCGCCCTTCTCTGCACCGCTTCAATCTTGTCTCTGTCTCTTTGTAGATACGGTCTCCAGAACTGAACACAGTACTCCAGGTGAGGCCTCACCAAGGACCTGTACAAGGGGATAATCACTTCCCTTTTCTTACTCGATATTCCTCTCTCTATGCAGCCTAGCATTCTTCTGGCTTTTGCTATCGCCTTGTCGCATTGTTTCGCAGACTTCATATCATTAGACACTATAACCCCAAGGTCTCTCTCCTGCTCCGTGCACATCAGCCTTTCCCCCCCATCGAATACAGTTCATTAGGATTTCCACTCCCCATATGCATGACTTTGCACTTCTTGGCATTGAATCTCAGCTGCCATATCTTCGACCACTCTTCCAGTTTCCTTAAATCCAGTCTCATTCTCTCCACTCCTTCCGGCGTGTCCACTCTGTTGCAGATCTTAGTGTCGTTCGCAAAAAGACAAATCTTACCTTCTATCCCGTCCACAATGTTGCTCACAAAGATATTGAACAGGACCGGTCCCAACACAGACCCTTGCGGTACACTACTTAAAACCGCTCTCTCTTCAGAGAAAGTTCCATTTACCATCACACATTGTCTTCTGTCCGTCAACCAGATTGCAATCCAGGTCACCACCTCGGCACTCACTCCTAAGCTTCTCGTTTTATTCACCAGTCTCCTATGCGGAACCGTATCAAAAGCTTTGCTGAAATCTAAGTAGATGATATCGAGCGCTCTTCCTCGATCCAATTCCTTGGTTACCCAGTCAAAAAAGTCAATCAGATTTGTCTGACAGGGTCTTCCCCTGGTGAATCCATGCTGCCTCAGTTCCAGTAATTGTCCGGACTGTAGATAGTTCACTATTCTCTCTTTCAACAGTGACTCCATTACTTTTCCCACCACCGAAGTGAGGCTAACCGGTCTGGTTACCAGCCTCCTCTCTGTTCCCACTCTTGTGAAGCGGGACCACCACCGCTCTTCTCCAATCACTCGGCACCACTCCCGTTTCTAGGGATCTATTGAACAGGTCACACAGTGGACCCGCCAGCACATCTCTGAGCTCCCTCAGTATCCTTGGATGAATCCCATCAGATCACATGGCTTTGTCCACTTTCAGATTCTTTAGCTCTTCCCATACATTTTCTACTGTAAAAGGGTTTTCGTCTATTCCACTTCCTTCCAGTTTCTTGTTGTGTAGAGATGGTCCTTCTCCAGGGTATTCTTTAGTGAACACAGAACTGAAGTATTCATTTAATATATCTGCCATTTCTTCATCTCTCTCCACGCATTGATCATTTCCACCTTTCAATTTCACTATACCGTTTTGAACTTTTCTCTTTTCACTGATGTATCTGAAAAATGTTTTGTTACCATTCTTTATCTCCTTGGCAATCCTCTCTTCCGCTTGACTTTTTTCCGACTTGATTAATTTCTTTGTCTCCCTCAGTTGAATCAAATATTGTTCTTTGTGCTCCTCCCTTTGGGATCTTTTATATTTCTTGAATGCTGTTCTTTTAGCCTTAATTTTGTCAGCCACCTCCTTTGAGAACCAGATAGGTTTCATTTTTCTTTTGCTTTTCTTTATACTTCTAACATATAGAGTAGTTGCCTTGGTAATTGCTCCTTTTAGATTGGTCCACTGCTGATCCACATCTCTCTCGTTCTCCCAGCCTTTTAGTTCTTCCTCTAGGTATTTCCCCATTTCTTCAAAGTCCGTGTTTTTGAACTGTAAAACTCGGGTCTTTGTGCTTCTTTTCCATATTCTTTTAGTGATATTAAACCATACCATTTGATGATCACTGGTGCTGAGGTGGGCGCCCACCTGGACATCAGAGACATTATCTCCATTAGTGAGCACTAAGTCTAGTATAGTTCCTTCTCTAGTGGGTTCCATTACCATTTGTTTGAACAAAGTTACTTGCATGGCATCCACTATCGCTCTACTATTTTTAGATTCTGCAGATGGGATTTTCCAGTCTACATCTGGCATATTAAAGTCACCAACGATCACCACTTCTTCCTTCTTTCCTATCTTAAGGATGTCTTCAACCAGGTTTCTGTCCAGCTCTTCCTTTTGGTTTGGAGGCCTGTAAACCACTCCAATATAAATGGACGCTCCGTCATCTTTTTTTAGGTTGACCCATAGTGCTTCTTCATTGCCCCAACTTCCTTGCAGCTCAGATGCTTGGATATTGTTTCTGACATAAAGAGCCACACCACCCCCTTTTCTATCCACTCTGTCCTTCCTTAACAAGTTGTAGCCTGGTATTGCTGTATCCCAATCATGAGATTCTGTGAACCATGTTTCTGTGATAGCAACAATGTCCAAATTTGCCTCTGTCATTGGGGCCTGCAGATCTGGGATTTTATTTCCCAAACTATGAGCATTTGTGGTCATAGCTTTCCAGGTTCTCTCTTTAAGGTTATTGCTTTTCCTGGACTCCTTATGAGACTTTAGTTGAGATTTGTTATTCACTTCACTCTTACCTTTTGCAGTATTGCCACTGATGACAGAGTCATCCATCTCAATTTGCTTTATCCTTTGGTTATGGATCTTAAAATTCTGCATGCAATGTTTTTTTATCAATAAGTTTAACCTGGGACAAGCTGGGTAGAGCAGGACACTTTCTGGAACTTTAATAGTCCTTTAGCTATTAAATGATCCCTCAGCACTTATGTGCCAATATTAAACAGATTATTAAAGAATAGCTATACAATAAGAAAAATGCAGGTATACTGAATCTTTAAACAAACAATTAGCAAGGAATCAAAACAACTAATATACAATACCAGACCTTGAGAAAGGTATAGAGCAGTTCTACTTAACAGAGAGCCCAGAGCACTTTTAGAAGGAATAGAGAAAGGAAACACAGGAGGTTTGTTTTTTGGGGTTTTGGGGGGGTTTTGCCTTTGATACTAGAGGAGCCTGTGTAAAAAATTTGTAATTATCCTAGTCTTTTCCTCAGCCTACCACCCCCAGTCTAATGGGTTAGAAAATGCACCAACCAATCTCTCAAGGCCCTCCTGCACTCATATGTGAACCAATGCCAGGACAATTGGGCTTTGTTGCTTCCTTCAGCAGAGATAAGTCAATAACCACATCAATCGAGCCACAAGGGCTTCCCCCTTCTACTTGGTTTTTGGACGTCATTCTCAGATACCCATGCCGGTGGCAATTCCAGTAAGCTGACCTGCAACTAACCTCAAAGGCAAAGAACTACATGACTTCTGTCAAACTACTCGATAACTTTTGGAGCTGGCTGCCACTGGATTAAAAAATAGGCAGATAAAAAACAAACAATGCCCACCCCTACAATTCTGACCAGGAGAACTGGTATAGTTAAGCATTCATAACTTCAGGTTCTTTATGCTCTCTCTACAATTCACCCCTCATTTTGTGGGACCATTTCCTATGGCACACCAGATAGGAAACATGGCTTATAAGCTTAAATAACCACCTACACTTTGAATCCACAACATATTTCACGTATCCCTCCTGAAACCTGCTAACTTGTCATGGCCATCAAGGATCCTGCCACCGCCTTTGCCCATCATCCTCGAAGACGATATACAATATGAAGTGGCAGAGATCCTAGATGTTAGAAAAGTAAGAAATAAATTGCAATATCTCATCTCTTGAAAGGCCTTGGTCCAGAGAAGAACACCTGAGAGCCTGCAGCCAACATTCAAGCTCCTCAATTGATCCACAAATTTCATCAGTGTTTTCCCTTAAAGCCCTGACCCAGTGAACTGGGGAGGAAGCTTTGCAGGGGGTACTGTTAGATCCCACTCCCAATCACCAGGCTCCTGGAACACCATTGCACGCTACCAGCAGAATCCCAATGCTCCGTGCCTTAAGCACGGGCACGTGTATACATGCACTATATCCGCATCTAGGTGGGAATGACCAGGAAGTTGCATCAAGATGACGTCCATCACTCTTGGGACATACGCATGCCTCTCCTGATGCTTCCTGCCTCAGCAACAGAGCATCTTATTCTCTCTGTGGCGTTATCCATTGTCCCCTCTGTTTGTTCCTGCCCTTTGTTTTTCCTTGGCCATTTCCTTCTCATTCCTGTTGCCCTTGTTCATTGTTCTGTGTCCCGCTTTGGTGTCTTCCTATCTATTCCTCTGTTGGTCTCCTTGTTGGCTGTCTCTGACCTGATTCCTGGACTCTGACCTTGGCTTGTTTTGGACTTCTTTGGATTGCTGCCTGTTCTCTGGTCTATGCAGTCTGCTGCCTGCCTCAACTCCCCCCTCCCCTGCCTGTCCTCTGATCTATGTTGTTTGCTGCCTGCCTCAATCCTCCACCTGATCAACACTCTCTGCTGCCTACCTTGATCTTCCTCCTGATCTCCACTGTCCAATACCAGCCCCAATTCCTGCCTGGTCCTTGACTTTCTCACCTTCCTGACTATTCTAGGGATCCACCTGCCAACCATCAGAATCCAAGGGCTCAACCTGCGGAGGAAACTGTTGATAAAGTCAAAGCTCCAGTTGGTTGTGCCTTGGGGTTCATCCACCTGCTGTAGTTTTCTCACTACCATCCAAGAGTCCTCGTCCACTAACCCCACCACACACTGTGCATAAAGCAGAATATAAGTGAACTAATATAAAGATCCAACAGAAGGGTCACCTATTTTAGACATAATAGTTATTGGAACACATAGTTTGGTGTGAGAGGTAACAGTGTTAGTACCACTTGGCAAAGGTGATCATAACAAGATCATATTTAACTTGATAACTGAAGGGAGGACACTAAGAAAATCTACTATGCTAGCATTTAATTTTCAAAAAGCAGACTATGATAAATTGAGGAAAATACTGAAAGGAGCAACTGCAAAGGTTAAGAATTTATATAAGGCATTAGGGATGTGCAGAAGGAAAAAATTTGTTTCAATTTGTTTTTCATTTCGCAGGGACCAAACGTGTTTCATTAATTTCATACAGGGAAAAACCAATTCGTTTATTAGTTTTATTAGTTTTTCATTTGCCATTAAAGTCAAAGGGGGAAGTATTTGCAGCCTATTTTTGGCTGCAGAATTGGGGTTTTCTTATCAATTCTGATGAAACTTCTGGGGCGCAATCATCAGAATGAGAAAAGAGCTCCAAGTTACTTCGACTGTGGCACAGTGGAACCAAAGTGGCATGAACAGCTTAAGGCACTGTAAAGGGGAAAAGGGCCTGGAGTGGCAAGAGTGTTTTAACAGAGGAGCAAAGCAGCAGCGAAAGTGTCAAACACACACCACAGCTTCAAAAGAGAGCACCGATAGCAGTTGCATGAACCCTCAAAGGCAGCATGACAGGCAAAGTGGCAAGACTTATTGTTATTTGTTTACTTTCTGTATAACTTGTTGTATGTAAAGCCTGTTGCTAATTTATTGTTTACTATAAACCGAGGTGATGTATAACTATACGTACCGCGGTATATAAGAATCTCTAAATAAATAAATAAATAAATAAATAAATAAATAGGACAAGTGGCATCAACATCCTACAGCACAATGAAGGGGGAACATAGCAAGCAGAAAGAGTGTCAGAAAAAAATCACAAGGTGCTGATAAAGGAACAAAGCAGCAGAAAGACTAGCACCAACACACTGAGGACCCACAATAGTGGCAAGAACACCACAAGGAGTAGACTGAGTCGTCTGGTGTATGGCAGCAAGGCAGAGTGTCAGAAATTTGATAGCGGCAAGACAGTCTGGAAGAGCGGAGGTAGTCAGGTCCCTGTGGTTTTGATAGCGGCAAAACAGGCTGGCACCGAGGAGAGTTCTTTTTCCTTTGTGCAGGAAAGGGCTCCCTAGAATGGGTTCAGCTCTAGAGTGGGGTGGTTCCGTTGGCGTCTAGTGAGCTCTCGCTGGTCTTTTAAAATCTGGTGGATGTTGTTATGGGAGTCTCTGTTTAGTGGACCCTTGGGCCGACCTGCTGGAGACTGGGAAAGATGGTCAATGTCTCTAATGAATAACAGGCCGGGAGGCAGATGTTCAGGCAGGACGTAGATGCTCTTCACCCTGGAAGCTGGTACTCCCCCGGGAGGAGCCCGTAGGAGTCCAACCACTGGGACTTAGGTGACTTCACCCTTGGAAGCCGAAGACCCCCGGGAGGAGCCCGTGTGGGCCCGGCCACTGGGACTTAGGCGGGTTGTGGATCAGGACAGGTAACTGGAACCAGACTAGGACAGTAGCAATACTGTAAGTGGGCTCGGGTTCTGGAACCAGGCAGGAACTGAAGCAAGACTCGGGTACTGGAACCAGGCAGGAACCGTAGCAGGATTCAGGTACTAGAACCAGGCAGGAACCGTAGCAAGCAGGCTGGAACCGAGCAGGTACAATAGCAAGCAAGCAGGAACCATCCAGGTACTGTAGCAGGCAGGCGGAAACCAAGCAGGTACTGTAGCAAGCAAGCAGGAACCAGGCAGGTGCTGTAGCAGGCAGGCAGGCAGGAACCAAGCAGGCACTGTAGCAGGCAGGCAGGAACCAAGCAGGTAAGGAGCGAAGCGAGTCACTCCGGGGCACAGCACAACAGGAAACTGGGAGGCTAACCCATTGCAAGGCAAAGACTGGATGACCGCGGCCGGCTTATCAAAGCTGCGGCGTCTGATGTCAGGAGTTGGACGGAGTCACCACTGGCGGGAAACGGCCTAGAAAAGTGCCCAAGTGGCGAGTGCGTGCACGCGCCTAGGAGCCAGGCATCCATGGGAGAGCTCACAGCGGCGCGGCTCCAGCGGGGACGCCACCAAACAGGCCAGAACCACAACAGTACCTCCCCCACTTACGCCCCCTCTTAGCCGGTCCGGGTTTACTTGGGTGGTCCAGATGGAACTACCGTAATAAGTCCTCATCGAGGATGTTACGGGCCAGTTCCCAAGAATTATCCTCGGATCCGCAACCCTCCCAGGCAAGCAAGTATTCCCATCAGCGTTGATGAAACCGGACATCCAAAACTTCACGCACTTGATACGTGACCTCGTCCGGTATTGAAGGATCCGATGGTTTAGGAGCCCGGGAGTGGTACCTGGATAACACAAGAGGCTTCAGCAATGATACATGGAAGACGTCATGTATGCGCAAGGAGGAGGGTAGGCGCAGACGGTATGAGACTGCTCCCACTCGTTCGGCTACTCGAAAAGGCCCACAGAATTTTGGAGCTAGTCTTCTAGACGGAATACGTAGCTGTAGATTTCTGGTGCTAAGCCAGACACGGTCTCCTGGGAGGAAGATGGGTGCTGGCTGACGATGCTTATCTGCCCACTTCTTAGCGGACCAGGTGGCATTACGGATCTTTTCCTGGGTAGAGATCCACAAGGAACGAAGCTGGCGAGTTGAGAGTTGCACTGCCGGGAGTGCACTAGGTTCAGGCGAGGGTAAGGGCAGATGAAGTTGCTTCCCATAAACAACGAGGAACGGGGAACTTCCAGTAGCAGCATGCGTGTGATTATTATACGAGAATTCCGCCCATGGGCGTAGCTTAGCCTAATTATCTTGTCGTTCGTTCACGAAGGCACGAAGAAAGGTCTTTAGGGTTCGATTGGTTTGTTCCATTTGCCCATTACTTTGAGGATGGAACGCTGACGAAAGACTAAGTTGCACATTGAAGCGTTTGCATAGGGCTTTCCAATAACGAGCTGTAAACTGTGGTCCTTGATCGGAGACTATATCCTGTGGAAGACCATGAAGTCTAAAGATATGCTGGGCGAACAGGCCGGCCAGGTCAGGTGCAGAAGGTAGCTTAGGCAAAGGACAAAGTACGCCATCTTGGAAAATCGGTCCACGGTTACCCAAATGACCGAATTACCTCCTGAAGCAGGAAGGTCCACGACGAAATCAGTGGAGATGTGTGTCCAAGGCTCCACCGGGATTGGCAAAGGTTGCAACAGGCCCCTGGGCTTCCCGATGAGCGGCTTTTGAACAGCACAGGTAGGGCAAGAGCCCACAAAAGCTTGGACGTCCTGTCTCACTGTCGGCCACCAGTAGAAACGGTTTAACAAGTCTAAAGTCCCTTTCCAACCAGCATGCACCCCAGTGAGGGAGTCATGGGCCCAAGTGAGAACTGCTCTCCGGAAGCGACATGGAACGACGTACTTCCCTTGGGAGGACACTGAGGTTGCATCAAGACTTACTTTCTCAGGGTCCAATATATATTGGGGTGTATCAGGAGTCTCTTCGACCTCAGAGGAGCGCGAGAGCGCATCAGCTCGAACGTTCTTTGAGCCGGGTCGGTAGCGTAACGTAAAGTCAAACCGGTCAAAAAACAGCGACCACCGGGCTTGTCTTGGATTCAGGCATTGGGCTTGCTTCAAAAATGCTAGGTTTTTGTGATCAGTGTAAATCGTAACCAGATGGTTGGCCCCTTCCAACCACTGTTTCCATTCCTCCAGGGCAAGTTTCACGGCTAGCAACTCCTTGTCACCAACACAGTAGTTGTTCTCGGCCGCGGAGAAGTTCCTTGAGAAATATGAACAGGGCAACAGCTGTCCAGAATCAGAGTACTGACTCAGTACGGCCCCCACGGCCACATTGGAGGCATCAACTTCCACCACGAAGGACCGGCTGGGATCCGGATGGCGAAGGCAGGTGTCTAACAAGAAGGCTTCTTTAAGGGCCTCAAAGGCTTGACAGGCAGAAGCAGGCCTCTCCACTGCGTTAGCCCCCTTTCGAGTGAGGGCAGTGAACGGGGCCACAACACGAGAGTAATTAGGAATAAAGTGACGGTAGAAATTGGAAAAGCCGAGGAAGCTTTAACACCCCTTGGCCGGGGCCAATTCTTAATAGCCGCCACTTTCTCAGGATCCATTCGAAAGCCAGCTGCAGAGTCTATGTAGCCTAGGAACGGCAGGGACGTCTTCTCAAAGCTACATTTTTCCAGCTTCGTGTACAGACCATGCTCCCTAAGTATCTGGAGCACTTGATGGACATGCTGACGGTGCGATGACAGATCCTGGGAGTAGATTAACACATCATCGAGGTAAACAATTACGCAGGTGTTCAGAAGGTCCCGCAAAACCTCATTCATCAGGTGCTGGAACACCACCGGGGCATTACATAAGTCGAAAGGCATCACGAGGTACGCGTAATACCTGTCTTGGGTATTAAATGCGGTTTTCCACTCATCTCCGGGACGAATTCTGACTAAATTGTATGCTCCTCGCAAGTCCAACTTTGTGAAAACCTTAGCTCCTTGAAGCCTAAAAGGAGCTCTGGGAGTAACGGGAGCGGGTAGCGGTCTCACTTGGTAATAGAATTTAGGCCTCGATAGTCTATGCACGGCCTCAGTGAGCCGTCTTTCTTGCTGACAAAAAAGAAACCTGCCCCTGCAGGCGACTTGGACGGGCGGATAAAGCCCTTGGCCAGATTCTCCGAAATGTACTCTGACATGGCCCGGGTCTCAGGTATGGATAAGGGATACTATGCCCCCCCCCCTTCCTCGGGGGGGCATAGTACCAGGTAGCAAGTCTATAGCACAGTCATACGGATGATGCTGCAGAAGGATCTCCACCTTGGTCTTGGAGAATACATCCATAAAGTCGTCATAAGATGCAGGAGGACCCATGGCCGCATGCATCAGGGAAAGTGCGGGAGTCTTAGGCACTTTCAAACAATTAGCTAGGCAAAAAGGACTCCATTTGACAATCTGTAGCGTATCCCACTGAATCGTGGGTGAGTGTTTCTGTAACCATGGCAACCCTAGCACCACAGGGTGGACAGCCTTCTCCAACACTAGGAAGGCTCTCTCCTCCGAATGGATCACCCCGGTGCGGACCGTAATGTGTGCTGTGGACATCTGGACAGGTCCTGGAAGAAGCGTCCCCTGGATAGAGGTAATTCGTAACGGGACCTCCCGTCTATGCGTAGGGAGACTAAGTCCTGCAGGATGAAATTACCTCCGGCTCCGGAATCCAGGAACGCCATCATCTCAAAGGAGCCTCCAGAATATTCCAAGGTAACAGGGACGGTACATTGAGGAGCTGTAGCACAGCCTAGGAGGAGCTCCTCCCGACCTCCTAGGCTTTGGTGTTTTCCGCACGCTCCTGGCAGCGTGCCAAGAAGTGGCCCTTTTGGCTACAATACAAGCACAACTTCAACAAACGACGACGTTGCCTTTCTTCAGCAGAAAGCGGGGCCCATCCCAGCTGTATAGGTTTGCAGGTGGGAGCGTCTGGATGAGAAATCTTGGGCGAGGGCACAGGTCTCGGCCCACGAACCGGACTATGATGAGAGGAGCGATACTCCTTGGCCCATTGTTGTAAGTGGCGGTCAATGCGGGCAGCCATCTCAATCAAGGCATTGAGGTCCTCCGGCAGATCTCGAGCAGCAATTTCATCCTTTATGCGTCCTGAGAGGCCTTCCAGGAAGATGGCCTTAAGACTACCATCTTGCCAACCTACTTCTTGGGCTAAAGTCCGAAACTCCATTGCATAATCTGCCAAGGAGCAAGCCCCCTGATGAAGTTGCAGCAGGTCAGACGTAGCTGTGGTTACTCGGGCGGGCTCATCAAAGGCCTGGCGAATGTTCGTGATGAACTGTTGTAAGTCCGTTAGCGAAGGGTCATTGTTTTCCCAGAGGGGAGAAGCCCAAATTAAGGCTTTCCCATCAAGCAGGGACAGGATATATGCCACTTTCACCGCATCCGAGGGAAACTGCCAAGGCAACAAGGAGAACCGTACAAAACATTGGTTCAAGAAGCCGCGGCAGGTCCTTAAATCACCAGCGTAACGAGAGGGTGCCGGTAGCTGAGTCACAGATGAGCTGTGACCCTCGGGGGCCCTGCCAGCGGAAGGCAAGGACTCCAGGTGTTGCGGTTCCTACCGCTTCCCTCCGCTTAGGGCTCAAACCCGCCTACCTCCGTTTCAAGAATCACCGCATTCCGCCCGCTCTGGACCCTGGGGGCTGCTCTCACTCCATGTGGCGGCCGCCATTACGTGCCTGCTTCTCGTCAGCCTCGCGCGTGCGTGAGGACGCCCGTCTTGAGCGCTCAACTCCCGGAAGCCTGGCCCCGCCCATGCTGCTGACGTCACGCCTGAGCCCCGATATAACCGGCGTCCAAACTCTCTCTCATTGCCTTGCAACGAGGTTCACAACTCCATAGTTGGTCTTAGTTGCGTTCCTGGTGATCTCTACGTTCCTGCTTCCGACTCCGGCTTGCCTCTGACTCCGCTTCTGCCTGCTGCCTGCCTCTGACTCCGGTTTGCCTCTGACTCTGCTTCAGCCTACAGCCCATGGGCGGGGCCAGGCTTCCGGGAGTTGAGCGCTCAAGTCTCCGGTTACCACCGACTCTGCTTCAGCCTACAGCCTGCTTCAGCCTCCGGTTTGTTACCGACTCTGCTTCAGCCTACAGCCTACTTCAGCCTCTGGTTCGCTACCGACTACGCTGCCGCTCGCTGCCCTGCCTTCAGCCGGCCCTCGGCCCTGTACAGCCAGTCCCCTGCTTCCCGGGTACCTCAGACTTCCGAATCTTCCTGTTTGCTCTGGTCCCGGTCTAAGCCTAACTCAACCACTGAACTTTCAGTCTCTGTTCCCAGTCCCAAGGTCCCAGTGCCCTACGGGCTCCTCCCGGGGGGTTCCTGGATGAACACCTCCTGCCTGTAGCTCCGCCTCCTGGCCTACCCTGTCACCCTAAGTAGGCCAGCCCAAGGGTCCACTATCTCGCCAGCAGTATCCAACTGCAACAGTTTGCAAGGCCATGGACTCGGCGGAGGTCCCAAGCCTGCAGGCCATTCCGGGGATGGCACAACGCCTCCAGCAGCAACAGCACTGTATTGATACACTTGCTGCCACCGTGGAACAGCTGGTCTCCCTCATGGAGGCCCCTCCTCCGGCACCAGCACCCAGTTCAGCTTCAGTGACTCTGTTACCCACGCCGACCCGGTATGCCGGGGATATCAAGACTTGCCGTGGCTTTTTAAATCAGTGCTACGTGTGTTTTGCCCTCCTGCCTGCACAGTTTCCCTCAGACGCAGTTAAAGTGGCCTATATATTCTCGCTACTGGATGGTAAGGCCCTTGACTGGGCTTCACCCATGTGGGAGCATCAGGACCCCTTGCTACAGAACCTGCGGGAATTTGTTCTCAACTTTCGCCTCGCTTTTGATGATCCTGCACGCCAGACCACCGCAGCCGCGGAGCTCTTGCACCTCAGGCAAGGGACACGCTCGGTGGCTGATTACACCATTGACTTTCGCACGCTAGCCATGGAAGTTGGCTGGCGAGATGATTGCCTTAGGGGAATCTTCCTGGAGGGGCTTGCTAGTTGCATCAAGGATGAGTTGGCAGGCCGGGACCTCCCGGAGGACTTAAATGACTTAATTAACATTGCTGGCAGGGTGGATCGTCGCCTGCAGCAATGGGACAAGGAGACCCGCTCCTACCATAAGGCATCACCACAATCGTCCACCGCCTCCAGAACCCCGGCTCCTAAGGTCCTCCCGGCCTCTGTCAGCAGCGGAGAACCCATGCAATTGGGTAGATCTCCGTTGACTCCCGAAGAAAGGAGGAGGCGCCGCTTGCTGGGCCTCTGTCTCTACTGCGGAGGCAAGGGGCACTTCCTTGCCAATTGCCCGGAACGTCCGGGAAACGACCGTGCCTAGGTTATACCGAGGAGCTACACCTAGGCTCTACAGGATCAGCTCCTCTATGTACCTTGCCAGTGACTCTGAAATACCCCGGTGGGGAGCTCCAGATCCGCGCCTTCATCGACTCTGGTGCTGAGGGGAATTTTATTGTGGCCGACCTGGTGAATCAGCTGTTTCTTCCCACGCTACAGAAAGTTCCTCCACTGCGGATTTCCTCTATCCGGGGCACCCTGCTCCCTGATGTCATCACCTGCTCCACAGCCCTCTTGACTCTCCAGACAGGCTTGTTTCATTCGGAGGAGATCTCCTTGCTAGTCTTGGAACGAGCTGTGCACCCCCTGGTTCTTGGACTACCCTGGTTGCGACAGCATTCGCCCGTTATTCAGTGGGATAACTTTCAGCTAACCCAATGGAGTCCCTTTTGTTTTGAACATTGTCTACGTTTCCCACGTCCACTGAAAACCTTGCACCTCTGCTCCTTGCTTCTGCTGCCCGAGCCATATCGAGACTTCGCTGACGTCTTCTCCAAAAAAATGGCAGAAATACTTCCCCAACACCGGCCTTTTGATTGCCCAATTGACTTGTTGCCGGGCACTACACCTCCCCGTGGCCGGGTGTACCCTTTGTCTTTGCCTGAGACTACTGCTATGTCTCAGTATGTGACTGAGAACCTTGCCAAGGGCTTCATTCGTCCTTCTCGCTCGCCCGCCGGAGCCAGCTTCTTCTTTGTGGCCAAAAAGGATGGCTCTCTCCGTCCATGTATAGACTATCATGGCTTGAATGCCATCACTAAGCGAGACCAGTATCCGCTTCCTTTGATCCCTGAGCTTTTGGACCGCCTTCAGGGAGCACGCATCTTCACCAAGCTAGACCTCCAAGGGGCCTATAACCTTGTTCGCATTCGCCCCGGGGATGAGTGGAAGATGGCCTTTAATACCAGGGATGGGCATTACGAGTACCTGGTAATGCCCTTTGGACTCTGCAACGCCCCAGCCATCTTCCAGAACCTCATGAACGAGGTCCTACGCGACATGCTCCACTCCCATGTCATTGTCTACCTCAATGACATGCTCATCTTCTCCAAGGATCTGAAGACTCACCGTCGCCACGTCGCACAAGTCCTACAGGCTCTCCGAGACAATCACCTGTACGCCAAGCTTGAAAAATGCGTTTTCGAAGCCGAGGCCTTGCCCTTCCTTGGGTATATCATCTCCTCCACAGGATTCCGTATGAACCCCAAAAAAGTAGCTGCCATAACTAGGTGGCCTCAACCCAAGGGTCTCAAGGCCCTCCAGAGATTCTTGGGCTTTGCTAGCTTTTATAGACATTTTATTCCAAAGTACTCGCATCGGGTCGCTCCCCTTACTGCCCTGACCCGCAAGGGAGCCAACGCCAAAAACTGGCCTGACGCTGCGGTAGCAGCTTTCACCGACTTGAAAGAGGCGTTCCTCACGGACACCTGTCTCCGTCACCCCGATCCCGCCAGACCTTTCATTGTCGAGGTCGACGCCTCCAGCATTGCCGTCAGAGCGGTCCTCAGTCAACACTCCGATTCCGGACAGCTCCTGCCATGTTCTTACTTCTCCAGGAAGTTCTCCCCACTGAGATTAATTACTCCATCGGCGACAAGGAGCTGTTGGCGATCAAACTCGCCTTTGAAGGATGGAGGCAATGGCTCGAGGGGGCCCGACACACGACCACCGTATACACGGATCACAAAAACTTAGAGTTTTTGTCCCAGGCTCAACGACTAAACCCTCGCCAAGCCCGCTGGGCCCTGTTCTTCAGCCGCTTTGATTTCGTTTTACAATACCGGCCGGTGGCCAAGAATCTCCAAGCTGATGCTCTCTCTCGGACCTCCTTGTCCGAAGAAGATCAAGAACCTCCACAGTATATCCTCGACCCTAGTAAAGTTTGTCTGTCCGCCCTAACGGTCCTCTCCCAAGACAGGACCGTGGTCCCCCGACGAGACCGTTTAAAGACGCTACGCTGGGCTCATGACTCCCTCACTGGAGGGCACGCAGGACGTGAAAGAACCCTGGAATTCCTTAACCGCTTCTATTGGAGGCCCAACATCCGACAAGATGTACGCACTTACGTTGGTTCCTGTCCTACCTGTGCCCGTCAAAAGCCCAGTCCTGGACCGCCGTGCGGTCTCCTACAGCCTCTGCCTGTCCCCACCGAGCCCTGAACAAATTTAGCTACAGACTTCATGGTGGACTTGCCCCCGTCTCGCGGTCAAACGGTTATCTGGGTTACCGTCGACCGCTTCTCTAAAATGGTGCACCTTGTTCCGTTGACCAAGTTGCCCTCTGCACCCGAACTAGCTCTCCTCTTTGTCCCACAGGACATCGTTTCAGACCAGGGACCCCAGTTTGTTGCACGCTACTGGAGGGCTCTCTGCAAGTGCTTCAAGGTAAAGCTCAGCTTCTCTACAGCTTTCCACCCACAGAGTAACGGACAGTCCGAAAGGATGACTTGGTCTCTGAAAACCTACTTTCGAGCCTTTGCCAATGAAAAACAAGACAACAGGTCAGAACTACTGCCCTGGGCTGAGTTTGCCTATAACAATCAAGCTCATGCAGCCACCGGGCTCTCACCATTCCAGCTAGTCTACGGGAAACAGCTGAGACCTCCACTTCCTCTCGCTATTCCCAGCGCCTCTCCAGCCGCCCAGCTGACGGCGCTCCAGCTACAGACCTTGTGGCAGAAGACCCAGAACAAACTGCTCCGCTCAGCCTCTTCCACCAAACAGGCGGCTGACCGCCACCATCGACCGGCTCCTACCTATCAGCCAGGAGTCCGGGTCTGGCTTAGCACCAAGAACATCCGCCTCCGTCTCCCCTCACGAAGGTTTGCGCCCAGGTTCTGTGGACCATTCCAGGTTGCCGAAAGAGTGGGGTCAGTTTCGTATCGGCTGAGGTTGCCATCCTCTCTTCGAGTCCACAATATTTTCCACGTGTCCTTGCTTAAGCCCGTAGTCCTCTCTCGCTATCACCGCAAACCTCCGGATCCTTCTTCCACTACCATCGACGATGATCCCACTTACCAGGTACACGAGGTCCTGGACGTGCGCTTCTACAACTGCCGGTGGGAATATCTACTTGCATGGGAAGGTTGCAGCGATGAGGACAACACCTGGGAACCCAGCCGCAACATCCTGGACAAGTCCTTGTTGCAGCAGTTCCATTGTGACCACCTGGAGAAACCCGGTCCTCTCAAGAGGGGCCGTAAAGGGGGGGTACTGTTGCGGTCCCTACAGCTTCCCTCCGCTTAGGGCTCAAACCCGCCTACCTCCGTTTCAAGAATCACCGCATTCCGCCCGCTCTGGACCCCGGGGGCTGCTCTCACTCCACGTGGCGGCCGCCATTACGTGCCTGCTTCTCGTCTGTCTCTCGCACGCGAGGACGCCCGTCTTGAGCGCTCAACTCCCGGAAGCCTGGCCCCGCCTGTGCTGCTGACGTCACGCCTGAGCCCCGATATAACCGGTGTCCAAACTCTCTCTCATCGCCTTGCAACGAGGTTCACAACTCCATAGTTGGTCTTAGTTGCATTCCTGGTGATCTCTACGTTCCTGCTTCCGACTCCGGCTTGCCTCTGACTCCGCTTCTGCCTGCTGTCTGCCTCTGACTCCAGTTTGCCTCTGACTCCGCTTCTGCCTGTTGCCTGCCTCTGATTCCGGTTTGCCTCTGACTCCACTTCTGCCTGCTGCCTGCATCTGACTCCGGTTTGCCTCTGACTCTGCTTCAGCCTACAGCCTGCTTCAGCCTCAGGTTTGTTACCGACTCTGCTTCAGCCTACAGCCTGCTTCAAGTCTCCGGTTACCACTAGGGATGTGAATCGTTTTTCAACGATTAAAATTATCGTCCGATAATGTTTATATCGTCTTAAATCGTTATAGAACACGATACAATAGAAATTCTAACGATTTATCGTTAAAAATCGTTAAATCGTGTTAGTGCGCACTAACTCGAGTTAGTGCGCACTAACTCCCCGTTAGTGCGCACTAACTCGATTTAGTGCGCACTAACTGAAAATGATACAAATAAACACTTTCCAGGTCACTGAAGGTCAGTTAGGAATGAATATGTGTTCCTATTGGCTGGCTGCCCTCTTATCTATTGATATTACCAAGGTTACCACTGAGGTGATGGTTGGGGGGATGGGAAATGGAACTGGAAACTAACGAACACCAACAGAAAATGAAACAAAGTGTTCACACTTCCCAGGTCAGTAAAGGTCACTTAGGAATGAATATGTATGTATGTATTCCTATTGGCTGGCTGTGCTCTTATCTATTGATGTTACCAATATGGTTGGGGGGATGTGAAATGGAAACAGTTGGAAGCTTGACAAAAAAAGTAATGTAATGATCAGCACTCACGTGACTAGAACTTGTTTGTTTATTATTTTTGTTAGCAGGCACCTGAAATGCTAGTGCATGTTGAATTTGCCAATCACTGTGCATTTTAGAAAGGTGGTCCTGGCTGGAACTGTACACAGTTCAAATATATGTAATTGATTGTTGGTAAGTGTATTTTTTAAGTAGCCACACTGGCACCAGTATGTTTACTTTTCCTCCTACTTAACTCACTAGCTCAGCTTTGTAAGAAGGGCTTCTCTGCTTGTGTGTTGTTTTTGTTTGGTGTGAGGAGAGCAGAAACATCAGATCTTTATTCAATCTACTACAGTCATCTCTTACAGTGCCCTATCCCTATTAATACCAGGAGTGTTGTGATCTTCCTGCACACAGTGCCCTAACCCTGATACCAGTCTGAGACAGCTCCCTCCCTGCATTACTAGTGAGAGGCTGGCTTCACAGACAGGGGGGAGCTGCCTGACCCTCACTCCTGACTTCCCCCATGTCCCAGCTAGTGAATGGTGTGTGGGTGAGGGGGGGGGGGGGGAGGATGGTGAAGTCTGAGACAGCTCCCTCCCTGCATTACTAGTGATAGGCTGGCTTCACAGACAGGGGGGAGCTGCCTGACCCTCACTCCTGACTTCCCCCATGTCCCAGCTAGTGAATGGTGTGTGGGTGAGGGGGGGGGGGGGGGAGGATGGTGGAGTCTGAGACAGCTCCCTCCCTGCATTACTAGTGAGAGGCTGGCTTCACAGACAGGGGGGAGCTGCCTGACCCTCACTCCTGACTTCCCCCATGTCCCAGCTAGTGAATGGTGTGTGGGTGAGGGGGGGGGGTGGATGGTGAAGTCTGAGACAGCTCCCTCCCTGCATTACTAGTGAGAGGCTGGCTTCACAGACAGGGGGGAGCTGCCTGACCCTCACTCCTGACTTCCCCCATGTCCCAGCTAGTGAATGGTGTGTGGGTGAGGGGGGGGGGTGGATGGTGAAGTCTGAGACAGCTCCCTCCCTGCATTACTAGTGAGAGGCTGGCTTCACAGACAGGGGGGAGCTGCCTGTCCCTCACTCCTGACTTCCCCCATGTCCCAGCTAGTGAATGGTGTGTGGGTGAGGGGGGGGGGGGGGGGGTGGATGGTGAAGTCTGAGACAGCTCCCTCCCTGCATTACTAGTGAGAGGCTGGCTTCACAGACAGGGGGGAGCTGCCTGACCCTCACTCCTCCGGGGTATTGTGATCTTCCTGCACACAGTGCCCTATCCCTGATACCAGGGGTGTTGTGATCTTCCTGCATGCAGTGCCCTATCCCTATTAATACCAGGAGTGTTGTGATCTTCCTGCATGCAGTGCCCTATCCCTATTAATACCAGGAGTGTTGTGATCTTCCTGCATGCAGTGCCCTATCCCTGATATCGGGATGTGTGCAAGAAGATCATAACACCCCCGGTATCAGGAATAGGGCACTGCGTGCAGGAAGATCACAACACCCCCAGTATCAGGAATAGGGCAATGTGTGCAGGAAGATCACAACACCCCTGGTATTAATAGGGATAGGGCACTGTGTGCAGGAAGATCACAATACCCCTGGTTAGGGCACAAGTTCTAGTCACATTGACTGATCACATTACTTGTTTTGTCAAGCTACCAACTGTTTCCATTTCCCATCCCCCATATACTGTCAGTAGGAAACTTGGTAACATGAATAAATAAGAGGGCAGCCAATAGGAATACATATTCATTCCTAAACTGACCTTAACTGACGTGAAAAGTGTCAAATTGTATCATTTTCAGTTAGTGCGCACTAACTCCCAGTTAGTGCGCACTAACTCGAGTTAGTGCGCACTAATCGGAAAAAACGATTTTTAACGATTTTTTAACTAAAAAATCGTGCCTAAGACGATTTTCTTGCCCTGCCACACGATTTCTATCGTTAAGACGATATGGAAAACGATTCACATCCCTAGTTACCACCGACTCTGCTTCAGCCTACAGCCTGCTTCAGCCTCCGGTTTGCTACAGACTCCGCTGCCGCCCGCTGCCCTGCCTTCAGCTGGCCCTCGGCCCTGTACAGCTGGTCCCCTGCTTCCCGGGAACCTCAGACTTCCGAATCTTCCTGTTTGCTCTGGTCCCGGATGTAAGCCTAGCTCAACCACTGGACTTTCAGTCTCTGTTCCCAGTCCCGAGGTCCCAGTGCCCTACGGGCTCCTCCCGGGGGGTTCCTGGTTCCCAGGTGAACACCTCCTGCCTGTAGCTCCCCTGTCACCCTAAGTAGGCCAACCCAAGGGTCCACTATCTCACCAGCAGTATCCAACTGAAACACCAGGCACGAGGATAGCCATTCCACCGTGGCTGCCAAGGTATCTATGCAGCTCTGGTGCTGTAGCATCTGCCGGGCCATCCCGGGCAGATCCGAGGGAGCGGGTGCATCCGCCAAGTCCATGGCCTTGCAATCTGTTATGGGAGTCTCTGTTTAGTGGACCCTTGGGCCGACTTGCTGGAGACTGGGGAAAATGGTCAATGTCTCTAATGAGTAGCAGGCCGGGAGGCAGATGTTCAGGCAGGACGTAGATGCACTTCACCCTGGAAGCTGGTACTCCCCTGGGAGGAGCCCGTATGAGCCCAACCGCTGGGACTTAGGTGGCTTTACCCTTGGAAGCCAAAGCCCCCCCCTGGGAGGAGCCCGTAGGGGCCCGGCTGCTGGGACTTAGGCGGGTTGTGGATCAGGACAGGTAACTGGAACCAGACTAGGACAGTAGCAACATTGTAAGTGGGCTCGGGTTCTGGAACCAGACAGGAACTGTAGCAAGACTCGGGTACTGGAACCAGGCAGGAACCGTAGCAGGATTCGGATACTGGAACCAGGCAGGATCCGTAGCAGGATTCGGGTACTGGAACCAGGCAGGATCCGTGGCAGGCAGGCTGGAACCGAGCAGGTGCTGTAGCAAGCATGCAGGAACCAGGCAGGTGCTGTAGCAGGCAGGCAGGAACCAAGCAGGTAATGAAGCAGGAACAAAGCGAAGCGAGTCACTCCAGGGCACAGCGCAACAGGAAACCAGGAGGCTAACCCGTTGCAAGGCAAAGACTGGATGACCGCGGCCGGATTATCAAGGCCACGGCATCTGACATCAGGAGTTGGGGGGAGTCACCACTGGCGGGAAACGGCCTAGAAAAGCGCCCAAGTGGCGCGCGCGCCTAGAAGCCAGGCGTCCAAGGGAGAGCTCGCAGCGGTGCGGCCCCAGCGGGGACGCCGCTAAACAGGCTGCCAACCAGGCCTCTGGAAGCGGGAGCAGGTCCGGGAGCCCGGAGGTAAAGGCCTGGCCGCGGTGCTCGCGGCGAGAACCGCAACAGTTGTAGCAGATATACAAATGAGAATTTTGAAGGCCGAGGGGGAGGAGATTTCCATTTATTTATTTATTTAGTGCTTTTCTGTACCGACATTCATGATACAGATCATATCATATTGGTTTACATGGAACAAGGGTAAAGAACGTTAACATAACCCAGAAGATAGCGAAAGTTACAATAAAACAGGGGTAGTTGAACTGGGAAGAAGAGGAGCCAGTGGCAGAGGAAGCTCTGAACTAAACAATATCAATACAACAATATTTACAATAGCGGTAAAAGGGCTGCGATGATTAGAGGGCCTTGGAGTGTGCCTGTAGCTGGGGAGGTCCCAGATTAAGGGAAGGCTCGTTGAAATAGCCAAGTTTTCAGTTTTTTTCTGAATGTCAAAAGACATTCCATGTGAACAGTGGTTCAACATGGGTCAGAGAGTGTTAATAGATAGGCTACACCTGGGGAGAGTTCCCTTTCCTTTGTGCAGGAAAGGGCTCCCTGGAATGTGTTGGCCCCTAGAATGGAGCACAAGCCTTCAAAATGTGTCAAGTCGATGTGGAGGAGGTTTCCATGTGAACAGCAGTTCTGGTTCAACATGGGTCAACAGCCAATAAGAGAGAGGTTGGCTTCACCCGGGGAGAGTTCCCTTTCCTTTGCACAGGAAAGGGCTCCCTGGAATGGATTGGCCCCTAGAGTGGAGCATGAGCCTTCAAAGTGTGGCGAGTCGACGTGGAGGAGGTTTCCATGTGAACAGCAGTTCTGGTTCAACATGGGTCAAAGGCAATAAGAGAGAGGCTGGCTACACCCAGGGAGAGTTCCCTTTCCTTTGCGCAGGAAAGGGCTCCATGAAATTAGTTGGTCCCGAAAGTGTGGTGGTTCCATTGACGTCTAGTGAATACCCAGAAGCTATTAACTGCTTATGCACTTCAGCTGATGAAAAAGGAACTTGAAGAGCTCTCAGAAATAAGAAAACTGCCACTCAAGTCCAAATCTACAATATCAACCTATGCTGACTTTGTTCCCTATACAGTGCCTCTGTAAACTATGGGAACAAAGAGGATGAACTAGATTGCAACTACCACCAGTTTTCTATAGTACTAGAAACATTAATGTTGGCACCTAGGAAAGATTTAGGGAAAATGTCCCGTTTTTTATGTTCTTACATTCCAAATGTTACAAAACAGGAAAAAGAATATTCTGTAAAGAAGTGATGCACAAATACATGAAAATGAAATTAGAAATACTATAACTAAACTCAGACAGGCACAGCATTTGAGTTCACGTCCTTGTAGTGACATAAGGGCTGGACAGACAGGCACAGCGTTTGAGGTCAGGCCCTTGTAGTGATGTAAGGGCTGGATAGTGGACAGACAGGCACAGCGGTTGAGGTCAGGCCCTTGTAGTGATGTAAGGGCTGGATAGTGGACAGACAGGCACAGCGGTTGAGGTCAGGTACATGTGCTGATATTCTCTGGAGCATATGAGGCAGTTGGTGGACATGACAGATATCGCTGAGCCACTTTGGCTAGATGTGGCCAGACAGAGGACTCGTGTGCCCAATTTGCCAGCGGATCTGTCTGCATGTCCTCCATGGGCTCTGAGGGATACCGTGTCACTGACATTTGTGCTGGTGTCTCCTCTGCTTCATTGCCTAATCTGTCTCTGCCTATGGCAGGACTTTTACTAACAGCAGGTCCTTCACAAATATGAGACAATCGGATTGTAGGGCGAGTTTCCCTTTCACACGGGGATCACAGACTGTGGTGAGCATGTATGTGTGGTCTTTGTTAAAGGTCTTATTCTCTCTTGCACCTGCTTCTGCAAAATGTCCAGACAATGCAGCACCTCTGTTGTCATTCCCTCTTCCTGTTTAAAGCCCTCCATATTTTCCTCCAGAAAATTAACTATAGATATGATGTCAGCCAAGGTAGTACTTCTGGAACTCAGCTCCTCCATGGCATCCTTGAAGTGCTGTAGGAATTTTACCAGCTGACTCATGACTAACCAATCATGATGCCCTAGGGGACTCTGCTGACCTATGTCCATTCCCGCAGAAAGTTCATGAAGGGGAGTGTCTGCTGCTCCACTAACTTCTGCAGCATTATATAGGCGGAATTCCACCGGATGCCAATATCTTGAATGAGACGCTTGTGAGGCATCTCCAAATTAGTCTGCTTTTGTCAGAAAACCTGCCCCGCCTTCACACTTCTGTGGAAGTGCGCTGCTGTGTTCCTGCACTTGTAAATTAATGTATGTAGGTATTCATTCTCTTGGTGATTGGACTCCAACCCCAGAGCTGACTTCACTACCAGGTGCAGAGTGTGTGCAAATCATCGGATGTTCTCAAAGCGCCCGTCGCATATTACCTTTACCATGTTTGCACCATTGTCTGTGACAAAGAACCCTGCCTGAAGATTCCTGTCTCGCTGGTGTAGCTGCCAGCCCACCAGCATCTGTCTGATGCATACTAGAATATTGGTTGAGGTATGGGCCTAGTCCGTCATGTGGGTGTGCAGTAAAGCCAACCTCTACCCTGATACTTGTTCACTAATAGAGCTGCTGTCTGCCCCTGCCTCAGCTAGGTCCCACCAGTGTGCTGTCAGGGAGATGTAAGAGCGTGCAGCATTCATGGCGGTCCAGATATCGCAGATGAAATGCACACTCCCTTCTGCCTTAGCTAGCAGCGCTTGGTTGCGACTGCGACACTGGTTGTACAGGCTGGGGATCACCTTTCTGCTAAATGTGATTGTGGAGGAGACTTTGTAATTTGAAACTAAGATCTTCAGCAAATGCTTGAAACCCACATTCTCCACTACCTGCAAGGGCTGGTCATCAAGGGCAATCATTTCCCCAATGCTCCTGGTTACAACTTTTGAGACTGCCTGCCTCCTTCCCTGTGATAGCATTACCGAACACCACCCCATTTCCTCCATGGTGGGTTGTCGCTTCTGACACTTGGCAGGGGCTGATGGCCTGCCACCTGACTGCTAGAAGGGGCTGAGGGTGTGGGGTGACTCTGCTCCTTTTCTTTTTTTTTTTTTATTTATCAATTTTACAAATTTAATTCAAGAATACTTGAAATGAAACATTTACACTTCACATATTTTAGTAGTCCAACAATTTGGTCAACTTCTTAATTACAGAAGTAATATATTTATCTAACATTTAGTAACTCATATTCTATTCCATAAGTTCAAATCAATGAAGTGTATTATAGCCCACAAAATGGATCCAAGAATCTCACAACCTAAAGAAATTATAATTAAACATTAATTCTAGCATAGGGGAAGTTACATTCTTATTCATAGACCTTTTAATTCGCCACTAGAAGTTTGCATCAAGTCACAGGAGAGGAGGACACTATAGGGCTCTTTCTACTAGAAATAAAAGCTGTTAGTTGAGAGGGTTGAAAAAACAAAGGAATTTCCTTGAAATTTAACCAAGCACTTGCATGGGAACTTTAACAAAAACATCCCTCCCAATTCTAACACTTGTGATTTTAACAAAAGAAATTGCTGATGACGTTTCTGCATCATTCTCGCTAGGTCAGGAAATATCTGAACTTTAATACCTAGGAAATTCTCATTACGGTGGGAAAAATACTTTTTAAAAACCCATTCTCTATCTGATTGAAACAGGAAGACCACCATCAATGTAGATGGGACTACTACATTTTCTTCCGACTGTTCAAGCAGCTCAGAAATATTCATAGTTGGTGTTGTTTCCCTAGGAGCTAATATCTGAAAATTATCCAGGTTACTTTCAATAATTCTCTTTGGTGGTATATAAAAGACCTTAGATATTATTGGAAGAGTCTCATCAGCAATTTTTAGATTTTCTATCATATACTTCCTCCAGAGATCTTTAGCAGGCATATATGATATTTTAGGAAAATTAATACATCTCATGTGTCTAGCACGCATCTGATTGTCCAAATTTTCCACTTTCTGTTGTAGTATCTGATTTTCTTTTATTAAGTTGCATTGAAGATTATTTAAACTGTCCGTTTTTACTTCCATTGCATGTGTCTTTTCCTTATTTTCCCCCAGGTCTTTTTCAACAGTCAACATTCTAGTTTCTAACTTTTCCACTGCCTTTACAGTTGAGAGAATCTGTCTTTGAATATTATTATTAGTTTCTTTTATTGCTTCCCAAATCGTTTGCAAGGTAAAATCTTGTGGTCTTACCAGCTGGCATACTTGGGCCACATTTTCAGTAGCTTCCCCACTGTTTGCAGATATTCCTTCTCTTTCTTCTTGTGAAAGTCGCTCTGGCGTCTCTTCTCTCACCGCTTGTTGCAGCTCCACTTCAGGCATTTCTCCCGTCCCAGAACCCGGATGTAATCGTGTGGGGAGACTAACCTCCGGCAGCGTGGGCTCTAGAGAGGATTCCCCTGAGGCAACAACACTCTGTACCCCTGGTTCCTCTCGACGCTGCACGGCATGTCTCTCAGCAGGGTTCCCGGGTGGGCGTCTATCCTCCGGCGAGAATACCAAAAACTGCTCAGGGCTGCTCTCGGACACCTCTTCCCTCCGAGATTCAGCCAGCGAGCTCCTGCCAGGAGTTTCAACTCCCCGGCGGATGTGAGCGTCCATGGGACCCAGGACCGCGTGGGTCGAGGGGGCTCTAGAGCTAGCCTCTCCCTCGCTCTCTTCTTGCGGCCCGAATGCAGCATCAGTCAACGGTGAGGAAATTTGGAGAGAGACGCTCACATACGTCTTACCTCTCCGCCATCTTGGATCGACTCTGCTCCTTTTCAACCACTTTATGCTGCCTGGAAAAAGGGGTCCCCTGACTAGTACTGCCACCATCCCCAGATGGTTGGGTGTTGCTTCTGCATATGATGCATCATGCCAAAATTAGTTAGATGTCCCATTTGCTTGCCTCTGCTAATAGCCCTGGCACAGTAATTACACTGAGCAAAATGTGGGTCCTACATCACTTTAAAGTGGCTCCAGATCACAGATTTCTTTCGTGATCCCTTCTCTATAGCCTTTGGGGTGGATGCTGGCACTGGAGTTGAAGTAGTGGGTGCACCCTGAGAACAATGCCAGGGGCATCAATCACACTCTGTGCCTGCGCTGACTGCTCTTCCTCCTCATCATCAGTTTCATCTTTCCCCTGCAGCACTGAAGTGGAAGCTAAGACAGAAGTAACTAATCCTCCTAAACCTTCATCTATTACGTCTTCCATTTCTGATGATGAGAATCCCACACAAGATGATTCTTCATCTGAATCAGAAGCAAACAGTGCCTGCGCTACATTTTCAACGCTAAGTCGAGTCTGCTGTTGTATTGCTGCTTTTGGGTCTCACCCTTTTGTCTTGCATGACTCCGTCTCCCCTTCCCTCACCTCCAAAACTACAGGGTCAGAAACAGGTGGTGGCGGTGCATCATCTTTAAATTTCAGTTTTTTCCGGATGGAACTGCCTGCCCCTCCAGAGATTTTAGACTGGAACAGCTCCCTTTTTAACTTTAATGGGGGACTGGCACTGCCTTTTGAAGTGCCTCCTCTGCCAGTCCTAATCACTCATCTCCCTTTCCCTTACATCATGTATTTAATGTCACTGCCTACTAGGGATGTCAATTAAAATAATTATTTCTTTATTCGTGAATGAACACCTCTGTACCAATATATGTGAGTCTGGAAAACTGCCCACAGACGCACAGTGCAGTGCCTTCTTGTACACTACAACTGAGACCTCTGTATGTGCACACAACAAACTTTTAACTCCAAAAGAGGCCTACTTGGGATTTGGCTTAAAAGAGCATTGCTGTACCAATATAATGGGCCGATACAGTAAAGTGCGCTCTGGCGGAGCGCACTGTTAGCTTGTCTTTGGCCGCGCATTTTCGACGCACTATTTTTACCCCTTATACAGTAAGGGGTATAAGCGTGTCGAACACTCACAGCCGACCCCCCCCCCCCCCCCCCGGAAACTAATAGTGCCCGCAACATGCAAATGCATATCATAGCGATATTAATTCGGAGGCCCCAAAAATAAAAAAAATTAAACATCTGCCCGCAGCCCGTGGGTTGGAAGACAGATGCTCAATTTTGCCGGCGTCCTTTTTCAGAACCCGTAGCTTACAGCAGGTTCGAGAACTGACGCCGGTAAAATTGAACATCGGCTGTCAAACCCGCTGACAGCCGCTGCTTCTGTCAAAAAGGAGGCGCTAGGGACGTGCTAGTGTCTCTAGCATCTCCTTTTACCGTGGGCCATAATTTGCATGCGGGCCGATACTGAATCGCGCGCCCAGGACACTGGCCTGGGCGCGTATCGGGAGAGCAGGCACTCGCCGGCTCTCCCGTGCTTCTTTCTGTATCGACCTGTATGTGAGTCTGGAAAACTGTCCACAGACGCATGGTGTAGTGCCTTGATGTACACTACAACTGAGACCACTGTATGGGCACACAACAAACTTTTAACTCCAAAAGAGGCCTACTGGGGATTTGGCTTAAAAGAGCACTGATACCAATATATGTGAGTCTGGAAAACTGCCCACAGATGCAGTGCAGTGTCTTGATGTACACTATAACTGAGACTGCTCTGTGTGCACAAAAAATAAACAGCAGAGAAAAGACTTGATTGGAAGCCTGAGAAAGCATAATTCATAGTGATGCTGCTTCTTGTTTGAAAATACTAACTCACACTATCTCCCACTCATATCCTGCCTGTGCCTGCACCAGCCTACCCCAGGGGGGTAAGATAAGCAGCAAAATGCCACTGCTGGCAGCTTGTCTCAGAGGGAGAGACACTGAGTTCAATTAAAAAAAAAAAAAAAGTGCGGTCAAAAAAACCTGGCTGGCACTGCATCAAAAACGAAAAAATATCTTTTTCAATGGAAAATTCTATCAAAGTAGCTAGCAATTGAATACATATTTGAGACACTCAGACTAGCTCTGAGTAAAGCCATCTCCCCAGACTACACCCCAAAAGGCAGAGCGTGGCACGCCGCGTGCTAAAAGTATAAATAGTACAGCATCACAGAGCACTGAGTTAGAACGGCGATTGGCTGCATTAGAGAAATGCTTAGCTCTGATAGGTTGCATTCTCGTCTCCTTGCTTACCTGTCTGACCCACTCTATGACAGGGCTGTGAGGTCACTTATGACTCACAGGAAGGGGCTGGTTTTTGCTATGGATACTCCCACATGACCTTCTCCTATTTCAAACGGCCGCTAAGAAATCACTGCGAACCAAAAGATTGAAACTAATATGATATGTTTTATTCTTGGGGGATCAATATGTGTTTCGTGAACCCAGAATCAAACGAACAGGGACTTATGCGTTGCGGATTGCACATTCTTTGAAAATGAATGCACATCCCTATAAGGCATGGACTGTTTAAAACTCCATCTTTGAAGCCCAGACCATATATGTTCCATGCATAAAAAAGGTGGAAGGAAGACCAAATGAATGCCAGTATGATTAAAAGGTAAGGTGAGAGAGGCTATTCTAGTCAAAAGAACATCTTTCAAAACACAGAAAAGGGATCTGAATGAAGAAAACAAATCATATAAGCATTGGCAAGTTAGATACAAAGCATTAATAAGAAGGCAAAGACAGAATTTGAAAAGAAGCTTGAAATTCAAGCTAAAACTCATAATAATTTTTTCAAGTACTTTCAGAGCAAAAGGCCTGTGAGGAAGTCAGATGGACCATTAGGTGATCAAGGGGTAAAAGAGAGGACAAGGGCAAAGCAGAGATCTTTGGTCTTTACTGAGGAAAATGTAAGGCAGATGCCCATGCCTGAAGTGATACTTAATAGTAATGAATCAGAGGAACTGAAACAAATTGCATTGAACTTGGAATATGCAATAGGGCAAATTGACAAACTAAACAGTAGCAAATCACTGGGACCAGATGGTATATATCCCAGAATGCTAAAAGAACTGAAAAATGAGACTGCAGACCTACTATCATTAAAATCAGTTAGTTTCTGAAGATTGGATGGTGGACAACATAACACCAGTGTGATGCACTTGGAGGGGTCTATGGCTGGGGTAGGCCGCAGAACAGACCAGGCTGGAGAATGGTCTGCTTTTTATCAGTTTATTTTCAAAAGTACATAACAGAAGACGAGCAAATGGCTGCTTACCTCAGCAGAGTGACAAGCAACAAAAATGTCCAGAACAAACACAGCATTGGATTACAGCTTCCTTCTTCTCCCTGGGGCTTCTCTATCTCTCTCAGGGCCTCACCTTTGTATCCCTTACCTCAGGGAAACACCCCACCTGAGGATCCCTTTCCTGTCTGTCTTTTTTTTTTTTTTAATTTATTCTTTATTAACTTTTTCAATGATTACATCATGAAAACATTTACAAATATGTATCTCAATATTTCTAAGGCAATTACCCAATAAAAAACTGTTAAATAAAATAATAAATAAAAACAAAACCATAATACTATTGTTATACATATATCATAATTGGGGGAGATTATATAATCAATATTTTAAGGAAAAAAAAAACAGTATTTATTTTAATCCCAATTCCTTTGGGATCAATTTAGATACTTCATACCACAACGGAGATAGGAATTCTATTTTCTTTTTTTCTTTTTTTAAGGACCCTTTACCTCTAAAATTCCAATTTCAGATAAAGATTGAGTTTTATCTAACAGGAATGTCTCTAAGTGAACAGGATCCACAAACCCAAATTTCTTCCCCTTGTAGGTTACATAACAAAAACATGGAAACTTTAAGAAAAAAGTAGCCCCAATAGCCACCACTCGATGTTTCATTGCAAGGAAGGTTTTCCTCCTTGCTTGAGTGGGTCTGGCTACATCGGGGAAGATTTGGATCTTGGATCCACAAAAAGAGACATCCCTGTTAAGGAAAAATTTTCTGAACAGTTTGTCCTTGTCCTGCTCTGAAACAAAAGCAATAAAAAGAGTTGCCCTATTCTCAATTATGTCCAGAGATTCCTCCAAGAAGGTAGAAATTCCCAAACTTGGAGGTTCCCCTGTTACACCATTTGGAATATTCCTCTCCTTTTTTTCCCTAAAATAATATATTTTAGATAGATTAGGAATTTCTTCCTCTTTATACGTTAATACCTCTCTTAGGAATTTCTTAAACATTTCTAACGGGGATAAGAGTCGAGTTATAGGAAAGTTCACAATCCTTAAATTGTTTAACCTTAATAAATTTTCCATACGTTCTAACTCTCTATGCATATTTAAACTATCTCTTATAAACGTATTCTCTGATAATTGTACAACTTGAATTTTTTCTTTCATATCAGATATATCTTTTTCACATTTTAATACTTTCAACCCTTGTTCCTTAATTACTTCAGTATTCACATTGATCACAGCTGACAAGGACCTGTTCATTGCTACGACATTATTATCTAATTTTGAAATTATTCTCCATATATCAGATAAGGTAACATTATCTGGAGGAATATCCGAGATAGTGCTACCTATAGGAACTGGTATAGATTCAACATTTAATACTTTAAGCAAAGGTTTCTCTACCCCTTGGTTTTCTGCTTGGGTTACCAAGCTTACTTCCTACCAGTTCACTCGCCATTTCGAGTTGTGGACTCTTCCTTGGCTGCGGTGGTAAAGTAGGGCCTTCTCCAGGACTAAGGGAAACCAATGAAGAGTTTCCCGATAGTTCCTCAATTTGATCAGTCCTCTGTCGAATGACATGCTGATCCATTGGGCCGGTGCGCTGTTGCTGCACTGGAGATGATGTTAAAGTCTTAGCCTTTCTCTTCTTCCCCATCCACAAGGAGAAGTATGACAAAGGTCAAAGTTCCTGGCCGATCTCCCGAACGAAGCCGGACTAAGCCGCGTGCCCCTTTGGCGCGCGCGGCTTAGGCGACGCGCCGGCGGCGGTGATGCGCCGCGCCGCGTAGAGATTTAAAAAACGTAGCCACGCCCCCTCCTGACGTCAGCAGACGCGTCCATCTAGGCCCAGCTGTAGATGATACCAGGACTCACCCTGGGCGGCGAATCTGTTCAGTTTTCGCCGCAGATGAAATCAGGAATAAATCTCTGCAGCAGGTAACCTCGGGGGGAGATGGCCGACAGCCCACTCCTTCTCCTCTCAATCCCCGAGTCTGGAGCGCGCCACGGAGAGATTTAAAAACCGTAGCCACGCTCCCTCCTGACGTCAGCAGGCGCGTCCGTCTAGGCCCAGCTGTAGATGATACCAGGATTCACCCTGGGCGGCGAATCTGTTCAGTTTTCGCCGCAGATGAAATCAGGAACAAGTCTCTGCAGCAGGTAACCTCGGGGAGAGATGGCCGACAGCCCACTCCTTCTCCTCTCACTCCCCTTTTCCTGTCTGTCTTAAGGTGGACCGGAACAGATAGCTGGAGCCGGTCCGTTAACGCAGTCTGAGGCTTTCTATCATATACTCTATAACAACCAGTCTTTAAAAAAAGTTCCGGAATTATCCAAGAAACTGCAGACTGGTGAGCCTGACATCAGAACTAGTCAAAATGGTTGAAACTATTATAAAGAACAAAATTACTGAATATATAGATAGTCATAGCTTAATGGGACTAAGCCAACTGAATTTAGCCAAGGGAAGTCTTGCCTCACCAATCTGCTACATTTATTTGAAGGCATGAATAAACATGTGGATAAAGGTAAGCCAGTTGTTAGAGTTTATCTGGACTTTCAGAAAGCATTTCACAAAGTAACTTATGAGGAAATTTAAAAGTCATGGGATAGGAGTCCATGTTAAGTTGTGGATTGAGAACTGGTTTAAAGTTAGAAAACAAAGAATAGGGCTAAATTCAGGGCCGGTGGAAACACTAGGTGGACTAGACAGCTGTCTATAGCACCAGAAGTTTGAGAGCAGTGGCCTAAAGCAACCACTGGCTCTGATTAGCATTAGCCCTGCGGGACTAGGTGAAAAACAGCTGGAGCTGGGTCTCGCATAGCCTAAGGGAGCATTGGCTGATCCTGCAAGGAGGTGGAGCAAGGGCAGCTGGGCCCATGCATTGTAAAAGCTGTAGTGTCATGCTGATGGAGCAGCATTTTGTGTGCGTACATAAGAACATAAGTCACAGTCAACATGGATTTACCCCCTAGCAAATCTGCTTCATTTTTTTGAAGGGGTTAATAAACAAGGTGAACCGGTATATGTAGTGTATTTGGATTTTCAGAAGGCATTTGACACGGTCCCTCATGAGAAGCTTCTAAGAAAATTTAAAAAAGTCATGGGATAGGAGGCGATGTCCTTTCGTGGATTACAAACTGGTTAAAAGACAGGAAACAGAGAGTAGGATTAAATGGTCAATTTTCTCAGTGGAAAAGGGTAGTGGAGTGCCTCAGGGATCTGTACTTGGACCGGTGCTTTTCAATATATATATAAATGATCTGGAAAGGAATACGATGAGTGAAGTTATCAAACTTGCGGATGATACAAAATTATTCAGAGTAGTTAAATTACAAGCGGATTGTGATACATTACTAGAGGACCTTGCAAGACTGGAAGATTGGGCATCCAAATGGAAGATGAAATTTAATGTGGACAAGTGCAAGGTGTTGCACATAGGGAAAAATAACCCTTGCTGTAGTTACACGATGTTAGGTTCCGTATTAGGAGCTACCACCCAGGAAAAAGATCTAATCATAGTGGATAATACTTTAAAATCAATGGCTCAGTGTGCTGCAGCAGTCAAAAAAGCGAACAGAATGTTAGGAATTATTAGGAAGGGAATGGTTAATAAAACGGAAAATATCATAATGCCTCTATATCGCTCCATGGTGAGACCGCACCTTGAATACTGTGTACAATTCTAGTCGCCGCATCTAAAAAAAGATTTTCCTAGCGTGTAGCAGATGGACTCAAAACAAATGGGTATAGTGTGCTCATGCTAGCAGTTGGAGACGGATCTGACGTCAGCACGGGTACATATACCCCCACAGGAAATGCCGCAAATCAGTAATTTCCGTCTCCAAAGCAGTTTGGAGCTACCTCACGCTCGCTGAGCGTGTTTCCAAATTCTATCGACTAAATTCCTAGACGAAACCTATTGAAGACAAGCCCTGCACTCCTGTGGTGATACCAGGCGGTCACTCACCCAGTTGAGTTTCCCGAGCTGACTTCCGTGGTCCCTCGGAAGCGAGAGCCTCGGTCCGGTGGCCGGTTCGCGGCAGGGACCTAGCCCCAGAGTGAGAAGGGCTCGGGCGTGGCTTGGCCCCCGAGCGAGACGAGTTCGGGCGCGGCCTAGAGGCAGCCTCGGTCCCGGCGTGGACGTGGCCCCTGAGCGAGACGAGTTCGGGAGCGGCCTAGAGGCAGCGGGCGCATTTCCTTAGGCGCGGCGGTTGAAGGTACTCTCCCCCCGCAGCCGGAGACCGCCCGGGTCGCAGCCGGGAAGCACCGAAGACAAGGTAAGGCGTATATCTTTACTTGGTCTCCGAGGAAGTGTGGATTTGCTGGGCCTGCCTACGAGGCAGCACGCCAAGGAGGTCACCATCTTTGCCTGCCTACTCACCTTCGCCGATAGGCGCACGTTGCTAAGCGCACGCGATAGGCGCACGTTGTTCGTGCACGCGATAGGCGCACGTTGTTAGCGCACACGATAGGTGCACGTTGTTAGCGCACGCGATAGGCGCACGTTGTTCACGCACGTTGTTCGCGCATTGTAAGCCACCCGCGTATAGGCATTTATAAGATAAGACGCCCGTGTATAGGCGCACGTTTATAAGATGCCCGTGTATTGGCGCACGTTTATAAGACGCCCCTGTATAGGCGCACGCTTATAAGACGCCCGTGTATAGGCGCACGTTTATAAGACACCCGTGTATAGGCGCACGCTTCTAAGACGCCCGTGTATAGGCGCACATTTATAAGACGCCGTTCCTAGGCGCATGCTGTTAAGCGCTCTTGTTAGGCGCACTTTATTGGGCGACACCGAATTTCAGGCGAATGGAGCAGAAGAGAGCCCATGCGGCCGCAGGACCGGCACCTCCAGAATCTGGCATGAAAGCTCTAGGCCTCTGCTCAGCATGCAACCTCAGAGCCACACAGAGCGAGGGAGCAGACTCACTATGTGCCCAATGTGAGGAGGCCATGGGAGTTCCAGGACAGGACCGGCCCCGGCCCAGCGGTTCCTCAGGGAGCACACCGGACCGTGGCGAGCAACCAGGGAACCCGAGAGACCTGGTGCCCCTACGGCCAGATCCGGCTTTGCTTTCCTGGGTGGAATTATTCAAGGGGATTCACGCCTTTGTCCAGATGCAGTCTGCTCCTCGAATGGATCTTTCCGTCCCGGTGGATCCGGTACCTGGCCCCTCGAGACCTAGGCGCGGCCACTCACCTCCTGACAGCCCCGATTATGGGGATTCGGATTGCTCCCAGGATAGTGAGGAGCCCCCCCGAGGAGGGTGAACTTCCCTCAGAGATAGAGCCATATCGGACCATGAGGTGCTTCTTTCGGAAAGAGGATCTTTCAGGCCTGGTCTCACAATGCCTATCGGAACTGGCCATTCCAGGCCAGGAGGCCCCAGGGGACCTAAAAAGAACCCCCTGTTAGAGGGCCTGCACCAACCGGCTCACCATTTTCCTCTCCTACAAGCAGCACAGCAGCTAATCGATCTGGAATGGAAGGCACCGGAGGCCTCATTCAAAGGGGGTCAGGCCTTGGCAGGCATGTACCCTCTGGATCCGGCGTCCAAGGAGCTGCTGGTGTGCCCCAGGGTGGACGCCATAGTTAACGCAATAGTGAAGCACACCACCATTCCAGTTGAGGGGGGAGCGGCCCTCAAGGATTCGCATGACCGACACATGGACACCATTCTGAAACAAGCCTTTGAGGTAGCAGCCATGTCCCTACGAATCACGACCTGCTGCACCGTGGTGACGCGTTCCTGTCTATCACAGGCGCGAAACAACACCCAGGGAGCAGACATGGAATTAGCTCTCGCATTTCTTACTGACGCAGCCTCCGACCTCGTCCGTACGGCAGCCAAGGGAGTGTCCTCCTCAGTGGCAGCCAGGAGACAGCTTTGGCTACATAATTGGGCGGCCGACTCGTCCTCCAAAACACAACTCACAAGAATGCCCTTTAAGGGTTCCTTACTGTTCGGCAGCGATCTCGAGAACTGGGCTACTAAATGGGGTGTCTCTCCATTACCCCGTCTACCAGAAGACAGGGCGAGGAGGAGGAGCCAGCGTTCTTTTTCTAGACCATCTAGAGGTAGAAATTCTCAGCGCTTCAACCCTTACAGGACTCGCTATCGAGCGTCTCGTTCCCAGGCCAGGAACCAGCCCTTTTGGACTAAGCACAACAAGAAGAGAACCGGCTCGGGTTCCGGCCTCGGCCGCAACCCACAATGACAATCAGCCGACCCATCCGGGGGTAGCAGCCATAGGGGGCAGGCTAACCCTCTTCTACCGCAGGTGGGTCGAGATCACTTCGGACCAGTGGGTCCTCGCCATCATCCGAGAAGGATATTATCTGGATTTCCTTCGGCTTCCGCCGAACAAGTTTGTGGAATCTCCTTGTTCACCGCTCAGGGCACCGGCACTAGAAGTGACCTTACAGAGGCTCCTGGCCCTAAAAGCCATCATCCCAGTACCTGCAGGAGAGATAAATTCTGGGCATTATTCCATTTATTTCATAGTACCCAAGAAGGAGGGCACTTTCAGGCCCGTCCTGGACCTCAAGTCAGTCAACCGACACCTACGGGTCTCCAGCTTTCGCATGGAAACTCTGCAGTCTGTCAAGAATTCAGTACAGCCAGGGGAGTTTCTCACATCCCTAGATCTGTCGGAAGCCTGGATGGATTGGGATATTTGCATATCCCAATCCATCAGGATCACCAGCGCTATTTACGCTTCAAAGTCCTGAATCAACACTTCCAGTTCCGAGCTTTACCCTTCGGGTTAGCCACCACGCCACGGATATTTATCAAGGTCATAGTAGTAGTGGCAGCGGCACTCAGGAAGGAAGGAATTCTCGTCCACCCCTACCTGGACGATTGGCTGATCAGGGCGAAGTCACCGGAGGAGAGCCACCAGGCAACCAACAGAGTTATAGCTCTTCTGGAAAGCCTCGGATGGGTTGTCAACATAACCAAGAGCTCCCTACAGCCGTCCCAGTCGCTGGAATACCTAGGGGTCCAATTCGACACCCAAGAAGACAAGGTCAGCCTAACCTCCAAGAGAAAGGCAAAACTCCAGAGTCATCTGCAGGTCCTGCTGAGTGCCAGCCGGCCCACAGTTCGGGATTACCTACAGGTCCTCGGCCTCATGGCATCCACTCTGGAGGTGGTGCCATGGGCGCGGGCTCAGATGAGACCACTGCAACGCGCCCTTTTATCTCGATGGAGCCCATGATCACAGAACTGCACCGTACACCTGTCTCTACCGGCCAGAGTGCGGTATCAGCTACGGTGGTGGTTGCAGCCTGGCCACATGAGCCGGGGGTCAAGAATGTCCTCCCCGACCTGGATTCTGCTTACCACAGATGCCAGCCTGAATGGATGGGGAGCACACTACGAAGAACTCACCGCCCAAGGGCGGTGGACCAGAGAAGAGTCAAGGTGGAACATCAATCGACTAGAGGCACGGGCAGTCAGGCTAGCGTGCCTGCGATTTGCCCACAGACTTCGCAACAGAGCGGTCAGAGTGATGTCAGACAATGCCACCACGGTGGCATACATCAATCGACAGGGCGGAACCAGAAGCCAACAAGTGTCCCTGGAAATAACGCCCCTGATAATTTGGGCAGAAGCAAATCCTCAGAACATCTTCGCCGTCCACATTGCCGGGAAGGACAACACGACAGCAGACTTCCTCAGCAGGGAAAGCCTAAACCCGGGGGAGTGGCAGCTGTCGCCCACAGCTTTCCAGATGATTGTGGATCAGTGGGGGATGCCGGGCATGGACCTATTAGCAGACAGGTCCAACGCTCAAGTACCCAGATATTTCAGCCGCAGGCGTGATCCGCTATCCCAGGGGATCGATGCCCTGGTACAGCCGTGGCCTCAGGGAATCCTGCTATATGCCTTTCCTCCGTGGCCCCTGCTGGGCGCCATTATACGCAAGATTCAGCGACACAGAGGCCTAGTTCTTCTAGTGGCAACGGACTGGCCAAGAAGACCCTGGTACGCAGACATGAGAAGACTACTGGCAGGGAATCCTCTACGCCTGCCTCCACACAGGGACCTGCTGCAGCAAGGTCCCATCTTCCACGAGGATCCGGCTCAATTCTCTCTTACGGTCTGGCCATTGAGAGGGCTAGACTAAAGAAAAGGGGATACTCTGAGCCAGTTATAGATACACTCCTCCGAGCACGCAAGTTCTCCACATCCCTAACATATATCAGGATCTGGAGAGTTTTTGAAGCCTGGTGCAACTCTCACGGAACCAATTCGCATGCCGCTAAGATTCCTATCATTTTGGACTTCCTACAAGATGGAGTTCAGAAGGGTCTGTCCCTCAGCTCCATCAAGGTTCAGGTAGCAGCGCTGTCTTGCTACGGTCCTAGGAGTGACAGCAACACCATTGCCAAACACCCAGACGTCTCACGTTTCCTGAAAGGAGTCAAACACATTTGCCCGCCACTGAAGTGGCCAGTGCCCTTGTGGAATCTCAACCTAGTATTAGAATTTTTGGCGGGATCAGCCTTCAGGCCTCTTCGAGGCCTGTCCCCTCCGTTTGTTAACCTTGAAGATGGTGTTCTTGCTGGCTGTGTGTTCAGCAAGCCGCATCTCAGAGCTACAAGCACTATCTTGTCGTGATCCATTTCTCAGAATCTCTCCAGAGGCTATCCATCTTCGCACAGTTCCATCCTTTTTACCCAAAGTGGTCTCACGCTTTCACCTCAACCAAACCATATCCTTGCCTACCACGGGAGGTTTGAAGAAGTCGGAGGAAGGTCGAATGCTACGCCATCTCGACATCGGCAGACTGCTGTCCAGATACCTGGAAATGTCAGAAGCAGTACGAAAGACGGACCACCTGTTCGTCCTGCACAGCGGGAAGAAGCAAGGGGAAGCGGCCTCACGGCCAACCATCGCCCGCTGGATTAAAGAAGTTATCAAGGCAGCCTACATAGAGGTGGGAAAACCACCGCCTCTACAGGTCAAGGCTCATTCTACCAGAGCACAATCGGCCTCTTGGGCAGAAGCTAAGCTGCTGTCGCCTGCAGAGATATGTAAGGCGGTGACGTGGTCCTCCTCCATACCTTCTCCAGATTCTACCGTCTGGACGTCCAGGCCAGGGAGGACACAGCATTCGCGAGGGCAATCCAAAACGCCCTCGGGCAGCCTCCCGCCCAGTCCGGGAGTAGCTTTTGTACATCCCATTTGTTTTGAGTCCATCTGCTACACGCTAGGAAATGTTTAGATTACTTACCTGATAATCTCCTTTTCCTTAGTGTATGCAGATGGACTCAGCATCCCGCCCGGCTGCCGGTATACATGGGGATTCACCTACTCACGGTAAGCCATGTTTTTTTTATATAGGGCATCCACCCTGCCGGGTGTAAACGCCTTCCGGCTGAGTACACTGGCAGTCTCCAGCTACCATCAATTGGTAAGGGTAATCCTGTTGATTAATCGATCGGTCAGTCATACATATATCCATAAAGCTTTGCAAGGAAGATTACTGATTTGCGGCACTTCCTGTGGGGGTATATGTACCCGTGCTGACGTCAGATCCGTCTCCAACTGCTAGCACGAGCACACTATACCCATTTGTTTTGAGTCCATCTGCATACACTAAGGCAAAGGAGATTATCAGGTAAGTAATCTCAACAATAGTTGCGATGGAGAAGGTACAGAGAAGGGCAACCAAACTGATAAAGGGGATGGAACAGCTCCCCTATGAGGAAAGGCTGAAGAGGTTAGGGCTGTTCAGCTTGGAGAAGAGACAGCTGAGGGGGCTTATGATAGAGGTCTTTAAGATCATGAGAGGTCTTGAACGAGTAGATGTAAATTGGTTATTTACACTTTCGAATAATAAAAGGACTAGGGGGCATTCCATGAAGTTAGCAAGTAGTACATTTAAGACTAATCGGAGTTAAATTCTTTTTCACTCAACGCACAATAAAGCTCTGGAATTTGTTGCCAAAGGATGTGGTTAGTGCAGTTAGTGTAGCTGGGAACAAAAAAGGTTTGGATAAGTTCTTGGAGGAGAAGTCCATTAACGGCTATTAATCAAGTTTACTTAGGGAATAGCCACTAATATTAATTGCATCAGTAGCATGGGATCTTCTTAGTGTTTGGGTAATTACCAGGTTCTTGTGGCCTGGTTTTGGCCTCTGTTGGAAACAGGATGCTGGACTTGATGGACCCTTGGTCTGACCCAGCATGGCAATTTCTTATGTTCTTATGCCATACTAGGTCAGACCAAGGGTCCATCAAGCCCAGTATCCTCTTTCCAACAGTGGTCAATCCAAGTCACAAGTACCTGGCATTTACCTAAACATTAAATAAGTCTCAGGCTACTAATACTTATTAATTAATAGCAATTTATGGATTTGTCCACTAGGAACTTATCCAAACCTTTTTTATAACCAGTTACACTAACTGCTGTAACCACATACTCTGGCATTGAATTCCAGAGCTTAACTATGCACTGAGTGAAAAAGAATGTTCTTGTTTTAAATGAGGTACTTGCTAACTTTATGGAGTGCCCCCTAGCCCTTCTATTATCTGAGAGAGTAAATAACAGATTTAAATTAACTTTTTTCAAGTCCTTTCATGATTTTATAGACCTCTATATTATATCCCACCTCAGTCGTCTCTTCTCCAAACTGAACAGCCTAACTTTCTTAGCCTTACCTCCTGGGGCAGCTGTTCCATGCCACTTATCACTTTGGTCACCCTTCTCTGCACTTTCTCCAGTGCAACTATATCTTTTTTGAGATGTGGCATCCAGAATTGCACACAGAATTCAAGATGCGGTCTCACAATGGAGCAAAACAGAGGCATTATGATATCCATCATTTTATTTGCCATTTCCTTCTTAATAATTCTTAACATTCTGTTTGCTTTTTTGATTGCCACAGCACACCGGGCTGACGATTTCAATGTATTATTCATTATGACACCTAGATCTCTTTCCTGGGTGGTAACTCCTAAGATAGAACCTAACATTGTGTAACTACAGCAAGGATTATTTTTCCTTATATGCATTACTTTGCACTTGTCCACGTTAAATTTCATCTGCCATTTGGAAGCCCAATCTTCCAGTCTCTTAATGTCCTCCTGCAATTTATCACAATCCGCTTGAGATTTAACTAATCTGCATAATTTTGTGTCATTCCCAAATTTGATCACCTCACTTGTCGTATCCAGATCATTCATAAATATATTAAAAAGCACTGGTCTAAGTAGAGATCTCTGAGACACTTCTCTATTTACCTTTTTCTACTGTGAAAACATACCATTTAATCCTACTCTGTCTTTTAACCAGTTTTCAGTCCATGAAAGAACATCGCTTCCTATCCCATGCATTTTAGGTTTCTTAGAAGCCTCTCATGTGGGACTTTGTCGAATGCCTTCTGAAAATCCAAATACACCACATCTACTGGTTCACCTTTGTCCACGTTTATTCATCCCTTCAAAAAAATGTAGGCGATTTGTGAGGCAAGACTTCCCTTGGGTAAATCCATGCTGGCTGAGTCCCATTAAACCATGTCTATCAAAATGTTTTGTGATTTTATTCTTTATAACAGTTTCCATGATTTTTCCCAACAATGAAGTCAGGCTCACCAGTCTATAGTTTCCCGGATCATCCCTGGAGCCCTTTTTAAATATCGGGGTTACATTGGCCATCTTCCAATCTTCAGGTACAATGGATGATTTTAATGATAGTTTACAAATTAATTGAAATAGGTCTGAAATTTCATTTTTTAGTTCTTTCAGAACCCTGGGGTGTATGCCATCCAGTCCAGGTGATTTACTACTCTTCAGTTTGTCAGTCTGGCCTACCACATCTTGCAGGTTCTCCGTGCGTCCTTATTGCTTGTATATTATACAATATGACATTTATAAATGCATATTGTTGTGAACCCCGATCGCGTTTGCACGCGACCGGGCTCCCCTACCTTCTCCAGCCGGGCCAGCTCGGGTCCCCTTCCCCGCGGTCCGCGGCGCACGGGCCGCGGCAGCAAGATGGCCACCATCCGGGAAGCAGCGTCGTCATGCCCGCGATCGGCCCCGCCCCTTAAAGGGGCTGGTACCCGGAAGAGGGGCCGGCCCCGGAAGAGGACGTCAGCAGGGAGGGATATTTAAATCCCTTGCAGTGTAGGGCTGATTGCCTTTGCAATAGGTCTGGTGGTTTGTTCCTGTTTGCGGTTCCCTGGTTGTTTGACTCCTGCCTGCCTGATTTTGCCTTGCTTGCTACCTGCCTAGACCCGGATTGGACTCTGACTTTGCTTACCTGCTGCCTGCCTGGACCTCGGATTGGACTCTGACTTTGCCTTGCCTGCTGCCTGCCTGGACCCCGGATTGGACTTTGACCTTGCTTGCCTGCTGCCTGCCTGGACCCCGGATTGGACTTTGACCTTGCTTGCCTGCTGCCTGCCTGGACCCCGGATTGGACTTGGACCTTGCTTTACCTGCGGTCTACCCGGACCTTCGGAGTGGACACTGACCCCTGCCTGGAACCAGGACGCTGTACCTGGTTGTCGTTGGCCTGTACATGCTGAAGCCAGCATAGGGTACTGAGGGGTTCTAGTACCGGGACTTCCACTTCCAGAGTCGAAAGGCACCTAGATTCCTCAGGTGGGTGACTTTTACTCTGGCTCAAGGGTCCACTTACATAACAGATTGCAAAGGCCATGGACCCGGTGGACCTGTCCGGTCTTCAGGCAATCCCAGGCCTCGCCCAGCAGTTGATGCAGCAACGTCAGCAGCAACAACAACAACAACTGAGCTTGGAAGCACTAACAGCCACGGTGGATCGGTTAGCTCGGCATCTGGAAAGACCCCATGGAGCCGAGGCCGCGGTTCCAGCACCACCTCCACCAACTATTCATGCTTCAGTATCTCACTTGCCCGCTCCTCCTCGCTTTTCCGGGGAGGCCAAGTTATGTCGAGGATTTCTTAACCAGTGTTTTATAAGGTTTTCGTTACAAGGACAACAATTCCCCAATGACCAGACGAAAACCTCTTTTATTATCTCTTTGCTCGATGGGAAGGCCATGGCCTGGGCATCCCCTCTCTGGGAGAGGACAGACCCCATATTGAATGACTTGTCTCGGTTCGTGACTACATTCCGCCAGGTGTTCGATGAACCCGGAAGACTGGCCACAGCCTCATCAGAACTACTAAATCTGCGCCAAGGTTCCCGTACCTTGGCAGATTTTGCTATCGAATTTCGGACACTGGCCTCCGAGTTAGGATGGCAATCGGACTGTCTCAGGGGCATTTTTCTTGAAGGCCTATCTCCCCGCATCAAGGACGAACTTGCGGGTAGAGATCTTCCGGAGGATCTAAATTCCTTAATCGACTTGGCAGGCCGTATCGATCGACGAATCCAACAGAGGGCCAGAGAAACAAGAACCTCTCGCCGACTATTTTCCTTGGCTCCCAATTTCTCCCGTCCATTGGTAACTCCCGGCACGGCCGAAGTTCCACCGGAGACAAAGGATGACCCATGCAGTTGGGAAGAAGTCGGCTGACGGTTGAGGAGAAACAACGACGAAGGAGGCTGGGGCTGTGCCTTATACTGCGGTAACCGAGGACACCTTCTGGCTCAGTGTCCCGAGCGCCCGGGAAACTACCGGTCCTAGGAGTCTCGGAGGGGCAGACCCTAGGGAGTAATCCTGCTCCTCAATTTGTTGTACCAGTGACACTTCAATGTGAGACAGGACCTTTCACCACCCAGGCCCTGGTTGATTTCCGGTGCCGGAGGAAACTTCATTCTGGCAGAACTGGTCCATCAATTACAGATTCCGACTTACCTTCGTAAGACACCACTATTCATTTCCTCCATCCGTGGTGAGAACCTTCCTGGACGGATTACCTCCTGCACTACCCCTTTACTCCTCCTCACTGGAGTGTTGCATCAAGAAAAGATTTCTTTTTTGTCCTGGAAAAAGCCATCCACCCAGTGGTACTGGGTCTGCCCTGGTTACAACGACATTCCCCTACGATTGATTGGAGTACTCTCCAAATTGCGGCATGGGGTCCAGAATGCCATGGGACTTGCATCCAATGGACTCATCAACCTGCAATTCCAGTAATCACCACGAAGCTGGCTTTACCACCACAATATGCCGAATTTATGGACGTTTTTCTAAAGAAAAAGCAGAGATTTTACCCTGTCATCGAAGGTTCGATTGCGCTATAGACTTACTCCCGGACACCATTCCTCCCAGGGGGCGAATTTATCCACTCTCGGGGCCAGAGTCCCAGGCCATGTCAGATTACATTAAGGAGAATTTATCCCGAGGATTTATTCGTCCTTCCACATCCCCGGCAGGTGCGGGGTTTTTCTTTGTACCCAAGAAAGATGGGTCATTACGGCCATGTATAGATTACAGGGGTCTTAACGCCATCACTCGCAAAGATCGTTACCCTCTTCCACTGATACCTGAATTACTAGACCAATTGCACGATGCAAGAATTTTCTCGAAACTGGACTTGCGGGGAGCATATAACCTGGTCCGAATTAAGCCTGGGGATGAGTGGAAGACCGCTTTTAATACTTGTAATGGCCACTACGAATACCTAGTCATGCCTTTTGGATTGTGTAACGCACCTGCGGTTTTTCAAAACCTTATGAACGAAGTTTTTCGTGACATGCTATATAAACAAGTGATTGTATACCTTGATGATATCCTCGTTTACTCCAAGGATCTGAACACACACCGCAAAGATGTTAAACGAGTCCTACAATGTCTCAGAGAGAACCAGCTGTTGTGAAACTTGAGAAATGTCTCTTCGAGAAACCATCAATACCTTTCTTAGGATTTATTATATCCACCACGGGTTTCAGATGGATCCAGAGAACTGGCCAGTATTCGAGACTGGCCACAGCCCAAGGGACTTCGAGCCATACAGCGATTTCTTGGGTTTCCAATTTTTACCGGAACTTTATCCCACATTATTCACACATCATAGCTCCGATTACCGCTTTGACCAGAAAGGGGGCTGATACCAAGAGATGGTCTCCAGAGGCAATACAAGCATTTAAGGATATCAAGATGGCCTTTTTACAAGAACCATGTCTCCATCATCCAAACCCCAATCGTCCATTTATCGTTGAGGTGGACGCATCCGAGGTAGCTGTGGGGGCTGTCCTCAGCCAGTGTTCGGATCAAGGGGCACTAATTCCCTGTTCTTTTTTCTCTCGTAAGTTCTCACCCGCAGAAAAAAACTATGGTATCGGTGATAAAGAATTGCTGGCCATCAAGATGGCTTTGGAGGAATGGAGACAGTGGCTGGAGGGGGCGCAACACACCATCACCATTTTTACTGACCACAAGAATTTGGAATATCTTAACAGAGCTCAGCATCTCAACCCTCGCCAAGCCCGCTGGTCTTTATTCTTCTCATGTTTTGACTTCAACCTCCGGTATCGTCCAGCAGCAAAGAATGGGCGAGCGGATGCCCTATCCAGATCGTTCGAGGTCGAAGATTCACCAGAGACTCTTCAACACATTATCGATCCCGCCAAACTTATGCTAGCGGTCACTGAGACGGTGCCACCCGGAAAGACTGTAGTGCCTCTCAGACTACGCCCCAAAGTACTTTCATGGGCTCATGATTCGTTATCTGCTGGACACCCCGGGAAAGCACGAACCTGGGAACTACTTGCCCGTTACTACTGGTGGCCCCGGATGAAGGGGGATGTACAAGCTTATGTTTCCTCCTGTCCAAAATGTGCTCAGCAGAAGCCGTTGCCGGGTCGACCCTGGGGTCTCCTCCAGCCCCTTCCACCCCCCCAAGAGCCCTGGACCCACATTTCCACGGACTTTGTAGTCGACTTGCCTCCTTCTGGGGGGGAACCAGGTCATCTGGGTCGTTGTCGACCGGTTTTCTAAGATGGTCCACTTTTTGCCTTTACCCAAATTGCCCTCGGCTCCCGAATTGGCGGATCTCTTCACCTCGCATATTTTTCGACTTCACGGCCTTCCTCTTCACATCGCCTCTGACCGGGGACCTCAGTTCACGGCCAAATTCTGGAACGCGCTTTGTCAGAAGTTCGGCATCCAATTGGACTTACCACTGCTTTCCATCCGCAGGGGAAATGGTCAGGCTGAACGGGTCAATAGGGGATTAAAATTATTCTTACGTCTTTTTGTGAACCACCGTCAGGATGATTGGGCCAGCCTTCTCCCCTGGGCCGAATTCTCTCATAATTCGCATGTACATTCTGCCACTGGACACTCTCCTTTTCAAATTGTTTTTGGTAAACAACCTCGCCCTCCACTACCTCTCCCTCTTACGGTAGCTTCTCCTGCTGCTCAACTTTCGGCTCCACTCCTACATGAACTTTGGGTCACCACCAACGCTCGCCTGCACAGGGCTGCCGCGGCAGCGAAACGGATGGCTGACCAGCATCGCCGTCCCGCTCCGCTCTTTCTTCCGGGAGATCGGGTTTGGCTTCCACTCGTCCTCTGCGTCTCCGGGTTCCTTCCATGCGACTGGCTCCCCGGTACATCGGACCTTTCCTTATCAGTAAACGTCTGGGTCCGGTAACCTACCGCCTCCGGCTTCCTACTAGTCTTCGAATCCACAATTCCTTCCACGTGTCTCTATTGAAGCCTCTGACTTCCTCTCCTTTCCATATGACCCGGGTCCGGCCCCAGCCGTCGAGTCCGCTGAGGATGCCATCTATCAAGTCCGTGAGATTCTGGACATTCGGCGCCACCATCGACGGTGGGAGTACTTGATCAGCTGGGAGGGCTTTGGCCCTGAGGAAAACTCCTGGGAGCCTGTGGCAAATATATTGGATAAAATCGTTGCTTCTTCACTTTCATCGGATGCATCCTGGGAAACCCGGTCCGTCCAGGAGGGGACGTAAGAGGGGGGGTACTGTTGTGAACCCCGATCGCGTTTGCACGCGACCGGGCTCCCCTACCTTCTCCAGCCGGGCCAGCTCGGGTCCCCTTCCCCGCGGTCCGCGGCGCACGGGCCGCGGCAGCAAGATGGCCACCATCCGGGAAGCAGCGTCGTCATGCCCGCGATCGGCCCCGCCCCTTAAAGGGGCTGGTACCCGGAAGAGGGGCCGGCCCCGGAAGAGGACGTCAGCAGGGAGGGATATTTAAATCCCTTGCAGTGTAGGGCTGATTGCCTTTGCAATAGGTCTGGTGGTTTGTTCCTGTTTGCGGTTCCCTGGTTGTTTGACTCCTGCCTGCCTGATTTTGCCTTGCTTGCTACCTGCCTAGACCCGGATTGGACTCTGACTTTGCTTACCTGCTGCCTGCCTGGACCTCGGATTGGACTCTGACTTTGCCTTGCCTGCTGCCTGCCTGGACCCCGGATTGGACTTTGACCTTGCTTGCCTGCTGCCTGCCTGGACCCCGGATTGGACTTGGACCTTGCTTTACCTGCGGTCTACCCGGACCTTCGGAGTGGACACTGACCCCTGCCTGGAACCAGGACGCTGTACCTGGTTGTCGTTGGCCTGTACCCTGTTCATGCTGAAGCCAGCATAGGGTACTGAGGGGTTCTAGTACCGGGACTTCCACTTCCAGAGTCGAAAGGCACCTAGATTCCTCAGGTGGGTGACTTTTACTCTGGCTCAAGGGTCCACTTACATAACACATATATTATGCTTGTGTGTGGGGAAGTCCAGGGCATTGCACCGGCCCTGGCTAAATGGTCAGTTTTCTCAATGGAGAAAGAAGAATAGTGGAGTGACCCAGGGATCTGTACTGAGATTACTGTTTTTAACATACAGTATTTATAAATGACCTAGTGTTAGATTCGTGAACCCTTGGGCTGGCTGAGAAAGATGGTGATGCACGGTGGGGAGCCCACAGTGGACGTCGCAGCCGGGAGGCAGCACTGAAGAGGTGGTCCTGGGAAGGCTTCACCACTGGAAGCCCGAGGTCCCCCCAGGAGGAGCCTGTAGGGATCCAGGCCTCTTGGACATAGGTGATATTCTCTGTGACCGAGGATCTGAAGAGAGATCCTGAAGAGGTAGTCCAGTGAAGCAGCTGAGCCAGGAGGTCAGAAGAGACTTCACCCTTGGAAGCCCATGGTCCCCCCGGGAGGGCCTGTGAGGACCCGGGCCGCTGGGATTTAGGCGAGACCTCCTGGCATGAGAGGAACCGGATACCTGTGGAAGGTGAGAAGTCAGGAGCCGGAGTCCAGCCAGGGATGGAAGCTGAAGCCGGAGTCAGTGGACGAACCAAGGTCGGAAGCCAGAAGTCAGAAGCAAGAGAAGTCAGAAGAACAGCAACTTTTAACTCAAGAGAGTGAACCTCGTTGCAAGGCAGGGCACTGAGGCAGCTGCAGGGTTTAAATATCCCTGCAGCGTCTGACGTCATCTCTAGGGCTGTCCTTCATTTTCCCGCACTGACCCCTTTAAATCCGGAGCCCCTGCGCGCACGTGCCTAGGGGGCAGGGCCAAGCACGGAGGATCGACGGCGTCTCCCTCGCAGAGGGAACGCCGTGGCAGGGGCCAGGTCAGGCCTAGATGGCCGAAGAAGCCTTCCAGCGGCCCAGGCCGGCCCCGAGGTAGGTGAAGGGACCAGGGCACAGCCCAGGACCGTAACAGTACCCCCTCTCCTACGCCCCCTTCCTGGGGGTCTGGGCTTAGTAGGATGGTCCACGTGGAACTGGCGGAGAAGACCCTTGTCCAGGATGTTAGAGGAAGGTTCCCACAAATTTTCTTCAGGACCGTAACCCTCCCAAGAGAGGAGATATTCCCATCGGCGATGGTGGAACCGAATGTCCAGTACATCCTTCACCGTATTCTTATGGCCTGGATTGGCCACTGTTGGAAACAGGATGCTGGGCTTGATGGACCCTTGGTCTGACCCAGTATGGCATTTTCTTATGTTCTTATGTATAAATGACATCCTGTTCGCAGTAGTGGTGGTAGGTTCAGGAGGCTTATCGTGAAATGTGGATAGGACCACAGGCTTGAGCAGAGACACGTGGAAAACATTGTAGATCCTCAGGGTGGACGGCAGTCGTAGCTGGTAGGACACTGCCATTACTCGTTCCGCCACAGTAAATGGACCAATATACCTGGGAGCCAGGCGCATGGAGGGAGTCTGTAACTGGATGTTTCTGGTGCTCAACCATACGTTATCCCCCGGGAGAAAGCCGGGGCAGGGGGCCATAACTTGTCTGCATACTTCTTAGCCTTGGCCGCAGTCAGACGGAGCTTCTCTTGGGTGGAACTCCAGAGATTGCGCAACTGTTGTGCCGTAAGTTGCACTGCGGGAGACTGTACCGTCAGAGGCAATGGCAAGGGAGGTCTAAGGGCCTTACCGTAGACCACCTGGAAGGGGGACAGGTTAGTAGCTGAATGTTTGTGGCGGTTGTAAGAAAACTCTGCCCACGGTAATAAGGCAACCCAATCATCTTGGAGGTCTCCCACAAAGGCCCGGAGGAAGGCCTTTAACGTCCGATTAGTGCATTCGGCTTGGCCATTGCCTTGGGGATGAAAAGCAGTCGTCAGGTCTAGTTGTACCCCGAATTTCCTGCAAAGAGCCTTCCAATACTTTGCCGTGAACTGGGGACCACGATCCGAGGCAATGTGCAGGGGAAGTCCATGCAAACGGAAGACATGTTGCATGAAGAGATTGGCCAACTCTGGCACTGTAGGCAGCTTAGCAAAAGAGGCAACGAAGTGGGCCATCTTCGAAAATTAGTCGACCCTGACCCAAATCACAGTCTTCCCATCCGAGACAGGTAGATCCACAATGAAGTCTGTGGACAGATGGGTCCAGGGCTCGGTAGGAATGGGTAGCGGCTGGAGAAGTCCCCAGGGGCGACCATACAAAGGTTTCTGCCGGGCACAGGTCGGACAGGAACGAACGTAGAGACCGACATCCCTCTTGACCTGAGGCCACCAGTAGAATTTGGTCAATAATTCCAGGGTTCGGGTTACTCCTGGATGCCCTGCGGTCAGTGAGTCATGGACCCATGCTAACACCTTCCTGTGCTGATGAGTGGGGTACCACCGTCCTACCTGCGGGAACCACTTCAGACGCCGCAAGGAGAACTTTGGCCGGATCGAGAATATATTGAGGTGGGTTAGGAGTATCCTCCGTCTCCGTCGTGCGGGAGAGGGCATCCGCCCGGATGTTCTTGGACGCTGGTCTGTAGCGGAGAAAAAAGTTGAAGTGGCTAAGAAAGAGAGAGCAGTGGCTTGTCAGGGGTTGAGGCACTGGGCGCAGCACAGGCATTCCAAATTTTTGTGATCCGTGTAAACAATCACTGGGTGTTGGGCTCCCTCCAACCACTGGTGCCATTCCTCGAAGGCCAATTTGATGGCCAGAAGTTCCTTGTCTCCTATGCCATAATTTTTTTCTGCGGGCGAGAACTTTCGGGAAAAGTAAGAACATGGCAAGGATTTACCGTTGCTGGATACTTGGCTCAGGACAGCTCCCACTGCCATGTCGGAAGCGTCAACTTCCATAATGAACTGGTGCTGGGGTCTGGGTGGTTGGAGACACGTGTCTTGAAGGAAGGCAGACTTCAGTTCTTGAAAGGCTCCTAGTGCAGTTTCCGGCCAGTTTCTAGCATCGGCCCCTTTCTTAGTGAGGGCCGTTAGTGGGGCCACCATCCGAGAATAGTGGGGTAGAAATTGCCGGTAGAAATTGGCGAAGCCAAGGAAATGTTGAAGTGCCTTGACTCCCACAGGTTGAGGCCAATCCTTGATGGCCGTTACTTTCTCAGAGTCCATATGGAAACCCGTGGAGGACACAATATACCCGAGAAAGGGTAGGGACTCTTGTTCGAATTGACATTTCTCCATCTTGGCAAAGAACCGATTATCCCGAAGCTTCTGCAGCATGCGGTGGACATCTCTGCGATGCGTATCCAGATCCTTCGAGTATATCAGCACGTCGTCCAGGCAAACAATGACCGAAGTGTGTAACATTTCCCTCAGTACCTCATTCATAAGGTTCTGAAAAACCGCGGGGGCATTTCAGAGGCGAAAGGCCACTATGAATACCTGACCAGGTATTCATAGTGGCCATTTCTCGTGTTGAACGCTGTCTTCCACTCGTCGCCTGGTAGTATGCCTCATGGAGATCCAACTTCATGAAGGCCCTGGCTCCTTGTAGTCGATCCAGTAGCTCCGGAATCAATGGTAGTAGGTATCTGTCACGTCGTGTAATATTATTCAGGCCACGATAGTCTATACAGGGCCGGAGAGACCCATCCTTCTTTGCCACAAAGAAGAATCAAGTTCCGACCGGGGAGGTAGATGGTCGAATGAACCCTCTGTCCAAGTTTTCCTGGATATACGTGGACATGGCCCGGCTCTCCGGGAGCGACAAAGGATAGACCCGTCCTCGTGGTGGTGTGGTACCTGGGATCAGGTTGATAGCACAATCAAAGGGTCAGTGTTCTGGAAGGAGCTCGGCCTTCTCTTTTGAGAAGACATCCATGTAATCCTGGTATTGTGGTGGCAGCGCCAGAGGTGTCATCAGGAATAGCAGTCAGGCAAGTTTCGAAACATGGCAGACCCCAGGAAGCAATCTAGAGGGTATCCCAACAGATAACTGGGTAGTGTTTCCGAAGCCAAGGTAAGCCTAAGATGACCGGGTGCATGGATTTCTTCAAAGTGAGGAATGAGATTTCCTCTACGTGCAGGAGGCCCATGAGTAGCGTTAGGGCTTGGTACAAGTAGAAATGGTTCCTGGAAGGGGGGGGTCCCATGAATGTAAGACACTCAGATGGGCGACTCTTGAGGTTGGACCCCGATCCGAAGTTGCTGGACTAAGTCCCAGAGGATAAAATTCCCCCCGGCTCCGGAGTCAACCAGGGCTAGCATAGCGAAGTTCCCTCTGGGAAGGAGTAAGGTAACTGGAACTGTACACGGGAAGGCAGAAGTGGTGTTATCTAGGGTCAGCTCCCCGACTATCCCTAGGTTCTGGCGTTTCCCGACCGCTCACCACACTGAGCAAGGAAGTGTTCCTTGCCACCACAATATAGGCATAGGCCTTGGGCACGGCGTCTTCTTCTCTCCTCCTGTGAGATCGGACCCTGGCCCAACTGCATGGGCTTTCCATCTCGATTCCTGGAGAGGTAGAAGAGGGTGGCACTGGTCAGGAAAATGTGGTTCCAGAATTCCCGGGTTTCCAAGCGGGCCTACCCTCCCAGAACCGGCGTTGGATACAGCGGTCCACGCGACCCGCCAGATCAATGAGGCTGTTCAGGTCATCCGGGAGATCCCTCGCCACCATATTCATCCAGGAATATGCCATGGAGACTGTCATCCCCCCAGTTCAGCTCGGCTGCTAGGGTCTGGAACTCCATTGCATACTCGGGCAGGGGCTGGTTGCCCTGACGCAGCTGAAGTAATTCTGAGGGCAGCGGTAGGCCATGCCAAGAGGGTTCATTGAAGATCTGTCAGAAGGCTGCAACAAACTGCTCCAGATTTCTCAGGCGGGTGTCCTGATGCTCCCACAGCGGGGAGGCCCACGCCAGGGGTTTCCCATCCAACAATGAAATGATATAGCTGGTTTTAATCAGATCCATAGGAAACTGGGCTGGCAGTTGGTTGAACCGGATGAAACATTGATTAAGGAATCCTCGGCATAGATTTGCATCCCCAGAGTACCGTAAGGGTGCTGGTAGTTGTATGGGAGTGCTCGGTCCGATATCGGCTGAGGCTACTGGTACCGGAGGACTGTATGCAGGGGCTCCGTCCAACCGATTGGCCAATTGCTGCACAGTTGTCATAAGGGAATCGGTGCAGATTTGCTGTTGTTGTAACCGCTATGCGATACCGGGAATGGCTTTCAGGCCCGAGGCATCTGCCGGGTCCATGGCCTTGCAATCTGTTAGATTCGTGGACCCTTGGACCGGCTGAGACAGATGGTAATGCACTGTGGGGAACCCACAGTGGATGTCGCAGCCGGGAGGCGGCGCTGAAGAGGTGGTCCTGGGAAGGCTTCACCACTGGAAGCCGAGGTTCCCCCAGGAGGAGTCCGTAGGGATCCAGGCCTCTTGGACTTAGGTGAAGATCCTCTGTGACTGGAGGACCTGAAGAGAGATCCTGAAGAGGTAGTCCAGTGAAGCGGCTGAGCCAAGAGGTCAGAAGAGACTTCACCCTTGGAAGCCCGCGGTCCCCCCGGGAGGGGCCCGTGAGGACCCGGGCCGCTGGGACTTAGGCGAGACCTCCTGGCAGGAGAGGAACCAGATACCTGTGGAAGGTGAGAGGTCAGGAGCAGGAGTCCAGCCAGGGACAGAAGCTTGAAGCCCAGAGTCAAGTGGACGAGCAAGGTCGGAAGCCAGAAGTCAGAAGCCGGAGTCAAAGCCAAGGACGGAAGCTGAATCCGGAGTCAATGGATGAGCCAAGGTCAGAAGCCAGAAGTCAGAAGCAAGAGAAGTCAGAAGAACAGCAACTCATAACTCAAGAGAGTGAACCTCATGCAAGGCAGGGCATGAGGCAGCTTGCAGGGTTTAAATATCCCTGCAGCGACTGACGTCATCTCTAGGGCTGTCCTTCGTTTTTCCTGCGCTGGCCCCTTTAAATCCGGAGCCCTTACGTGTGCACGTGCCTAGGGGGCAGGGCCAGGCCATGGAGGATCGACAGTGTCTCTCTCGCAGAGGGAACGCCGCGGGCAGGGGCCAGATCAGATCTAGACTGCCGAAGAAGCCTTCCAGCAGCCCGGGCAGGCCCCAAGGTAGGTGGAGGGACCGGGGCACAGCCCAGGACCGTAACACCTAGAAATCGGAGCAATGAGTAAGGAGATCAAATTTGCTGATACAAAATTACTCAAAGTTGTAATCATAAGAGGACTGTGAGAAATTGCAAGAGGACACTGGGAGACTGGGCATCCAAATGGTAGATGCTATCTAGTGTGGACAAGTACAAAGTAATGCATGCAGGGAAGAGAAACCCAATTTAGCTACACAGGAAAGCAAATAGAATGCTAGGAGATTATTAGGAAAGCAATGGAAAATAAAACAGAGAATACTGTAATTGCCCTCTATATCCCTTCATGGTGTGACTGCACCTTGACGTATTCTTTGCAATTCTGGTTACCACATCTCGAAAAAGAAATAGAATTAGAAAAAGGTACAGAGAAGGGCGACCAAATGATAAAGGAGATAGAACAATTTCTCTTATGAGGAAAGACTAAAAAGAAGCTGAGAGGGGAGACATGATAGATGGTCTATAAAATAATGAGTGGGCATGGAATGGGTAAATGCAACTCAGTTGCTTTACTCTTTCAAAAAGAACAAAGAGTAGGGGGCATGCAATGAAAGTAACTAGGTAATATATTTAAAACAAATAGAAGAAAATATTTTTTTTACTCGCCGCATAATTAAACTCTGAAATTCGTCTCTAGAGGATGTGGTAAAAGCTAAGGGCCGGATTTTAAAAGGGTTACGCTCATAAGGTACGTACGTAACCCTTTTAACACCCCCTGCGTGCGCCGAGCCTATTTGCATAGGCTCGGAGGCACGCGCAAGCCCCAGGACGCGCGTAAGTCCCGGGGCTTGCAAAAAGGGGTGGATGGGGTCGTGGCCAGGGGGCGCGGCCGAGTGCCCAACACAGCGGCCTGTGTCGAGGCCTGCTGCCGCCGGCAGCCGAAAGTTACTACTGCCCGGAGGCAGTAGTCACTTTTTCTGATAAAGGTAGGGGGGGGGGGGGGTCTAGTAGGGCAGGGAGGGGAAGGTGCGGGGGGGTGGAAGGAAAGTTCCCGCCGAGGCCACTCCGATTTCCGTACCTTTTCTAATTTCTATTTCTTCTTTGAGATGTGGTAACCCGAATTGCAAAGAATACTCAAGGCGCAGTCACACCATGAAGGGATATAGAGGCATTACAGTATTCTCTGATTTCGAAGCAGCCTCGGAGGGACACGGGCAGCGCGCGCAGGGCTCGGCGCATGCAAGTTGCACAAATGTGCACCCCCTTGCACGCACGACCCCGGATTTTAGAAGATGCGCGTATTCTTATAAAATCCAGCGTACTTTTGTTCGCGCACTCTCTTTTAAAATGTACCCCTAAGTGTTGCTGGGTTCAAAAAAAGTTTGGACAAAAATGGACTTGAGGAAATCCACTTCTTATCCTGGTAGAAACAGCATGGAATCTATCTATCCCTTGTGACCTGCCAAGTACTTGTAACCTGGATTGGCTACTGCTGCGAAACTGGGTTTGATGGATTCTTTGGTCTGACCCAGTATGGCAAATCATAAGCACTTAAGTAGAATTATGTCGTTAGTTCTTGTCAATATATTGATTAAAATCATCAGTGCCATTTGAAGATGTGATGTTAATCTGTGTGGCAAAGATCATAAGAACTACCTACTGGTTCAAACCAAGGATTTATCAAGCCCAAGTATCCTCTTTCCAACCATGGCCAACATAGGTCACAAATACCTGGAAGTATCCTAAATAATAGATTTCCCTGCTGCTTACACCCAGTGATAAGCACTGATTTTCCCCCAAGTCTACATGGTTAATTACAGTTTATGGACTTTTCCTCCAGGAACATGTCCAAACCTTTTTTTAAACCCAGCTCTACTCTTACTGCTTTATTACATCCTCTGGCAATGAATTCCAGAGCTTAATTGTGCATCAAGTGAAAAAATATTTTGTCAGATTTGTTTAAATGTGCTTCATGAACTGTCCCCTAGTTTTTTTTTGTTTTAGAAAGAGTAAACAACTAATTTGCATTTACCTGTTCCACTCCACTAACTGTTTCATCTTTCATATTTACCAAAATGATAGCATGATCTGTGATGTTGGTTGTTGATTAGTTTGCAGGACACAGCAGCTTATTAGTGATATATGAGATGATGAGTAGATAATGGATAAGGAGATGCTGGTGTGTTGGTGGCAAATTGTGATGTCATTGCTGCTGTGATGGATGTGGTGACTGATGACAAGTAGTGATTACATCTGTAACGATTTGTTGTGATTTCATGACTGTGCTAATGTATCAGGGTGCTTTAACTTTGATGAGGACTAGAGACATTGACATTGTGGCTGTCATATGTGGCATTGAGGACTACTCCAGATATCGTGATTACACTGAACATGGCCTTATGATGCTGCTGTATCGTGGTCTCATGTGTATGCGGTAATATGCTTGAAGTCATGATTAGAGTATTCATGTCTGCAAGGCACCAGCTAAATATGTTCTTGATAAACATGCATAATAAAGGAAAATTGAGAGTGAAAATAACATTTTTATAAATGTCTTCTAATTCTGTATGCAGACAGTCCCTGGAAGCAATCTAGGAGATTGAATTAAGCTGTTACCCCCTCTGACTCTCCTGCTCGTTTGTTGTTAGGAATTAATAGGTATGTATGAATGCAGATGGTCCACCTGTCAGCTCAGGGAGCTGATTTTCTGATCCTCATGGACATTTCCAGCATCTTTCATTAAACGTTCATGTACCCAATTGTCATTTTAACTGGGCAGGAAAGAAAGTCTCCATTGAACTGCTTACCTCAGGTGCTACATGTTGAAGTCTGAAGAAGGGGAAAACCTTTCTCACTTACTCTATATCTGCCAGACAGACTTAGAGATAATGGTGAGCTTCCTGCTAAATAACCATTAAAAGGATAATCAGTTATAGTGGGGAGGCTTGACTGCAGATTTTCCATACTTTAAAATGCTGCTTTATCAGAGATATCTTGGAAGATCAGCCACCCCTGGCCAAAAATCTGTAATAACAGCACTTCCCCAGAGGGAACCTAATGGTAGTGAAAGCAAAAAGACAAGGATTAGAGAAGAGAGAGGGTTATGCCCCTTTGCCTTCTGTTCTTCAGGGTACAGGAGGGAGATTGTGAGCCTGAAGCAGTCAACTGCAGCGATTAGAAAAGACCACAAAGGATTTGAATTAGCCTAAATTTGAAACTTGTGAGTAGTAATGCCCAATCATCCGTACTACAAACCTGGCTAGTATGCTACGGCTCACAAGTTTCAAACTTGTGCTATTTCAACTACATTTTGTGTCTGATACCTGGAGCTTAATTTATGGTGAAATAAACTAGAACAGTGTTTTGTGACCTTTTTTCTGGGATTTGAAGAAGTGGAAGAAAGCAAAATTGCTTACCTTGTAATAGGTGTTATCCCAGGACAGCAGGATGTAGTCCTCACATATGGCTGATAGTCCTCACATATGGGTGACATCATCAGATGGAGCCCTGGTACGGAAAACTTCTGTCAAGAGTTTCTAAGAAACCTTTGACTGGCACACTGTACCTACTGAGCATGCCCATCATGCCATGATATTCTCAGCCACAGGGGTCTCCCTTCCGTCTCGTTTGTAGCAACATCTTGAGCTAAAAAATAAAATAAAACGTATAGGACCCAACTCTGCAGGGGTGGCGGGTGTGTTTTCGTGAGGACTACATCCTGCTGTCCTGGGATAACACCTATTAAAGGTAAGCAATTTGCTTTATCCCAGGACAAGCAGGATGATAGTCCTCACATATGGGTGATTAGCAAGCTACAGGCTGAGTCATTCTTGTATTATACCAACAGCATACAACTTGTGCAACGGGCAAACAATGTTGTACTGCTGGAAAAAAATGAGGCAGCCTGAAAATCACTAGAGATGTGAATCGTGTCTCGATCGTCTTAACGATCGATTTCGGCTGGGAGGGGGGAGGGAATCGTAATGTTGCCGTTTGGGTGTGTTAAACTATCGTGAAAAATCGTTTAAAATCGTGAGCCGGCACACTAAACCCCCCTAAAACCCACCCCGACCCTTTAAATTAAAATCCCCCACCCTCCCGAACCCCCCCCAAATGCTTTAAATTACCTGGGGATCCGGCGGTGGTCCAGAACGGCGGCGGTCCGGAACGGCCCCCTCAATAGAATCGTGTTGTCTTCAGCTGGCGCCATTTTTCAAAATGGCCGCCGCAAAATGGCGGCGGCCATAGACAAAAACGATTCGACGGAGGAGGTCGATCCGGACCCCCGCTGGACTTTTTGGCAAGTCTTGTGGGGGTCAGGAGGCCCCCCAAGCTGGCCAAAAGTTTCCTGGGAGTCCAGCGGGGTTCCGGGAGTGATTTCTCGCCGCGAATCGTTTTCGTACGGAAAATGGCGCCGGCAGGAAATCGAGTGCAGGAGGTCGTTCAGCGGCGGTCCGGAACCCCCGCTGAACGACCTCCTGCAGTCGATCTCCTGCCGGCGCCATTTTCCGTACGAAAACGATTCGCGGCGAGAAATCGCTCCCGGAACCCCGCTGGACTCCCAGGAAACGTTTGGCAAGCTTGGGGGGGCCTCCTGACCCCCACAAGACTTGCCAAAAGTCCAGCGGGGGTCTGGAACAACCTCCTTCGTCGAATCGTTTTTGTCTATGGCCGCCGCCATTTTGCGGCGGCCATTTTGAAAAATGGCGCCGGCTGAAGACAACACGATTTCTATTGAGGGGGCCGTTCCGGACCGCCGCCGTTCTGGACCACCGCCGGATCCCCAGTAATTTAAAGCATTGGGGGGGTTCGGGAGGGTGGGGGATTTAATTTAAAGGGTCGGGGGTGGGTTTTAGGGGGTTTTAGTGTGCCGGTTTTCCTGCCCTCCCCCTTCCCCCGATTTACGATTTTTTAACGATAAATCGGGGGAATTGGTATTGTATCGTGGCCCTAACGATTTTTTGACGATTTAAAATATATCGGACGATATTTAAATCGTCAAAAAACGATTCACATCCCTAAAATCACAGCAGGATGGATGTAATAGGAGTTGGTGTTTAAACTGGAAATAAGTTCTTTAAGACAGATTGTCCAATGGCTGAAACTTGTCGTCCTTCTTTGTCCAGACAATAATGAGCTGCAAACGTGTGAAGGGAACTCCATGTTGCAGCTTTACATATGTCGAGAATGGGCACTGAACGATAGTGTGCTACTGATGTAGACATAGCCCTTACTGAGTGTGCTTTTACTCGCCCCTGGAGAGGAATATTTGCTTTTTCATAACAGAATTCGATACAGTCTGGAGAGAGTCTGTTTTCCTACCGTAACTCCTGGTTTATTTTTGTCAAAAGAAGCAAAGAGTTGGGTGGATTTCCTATGGACCGCCATGCGGTTTACAGTCTAAGGTGTGTAAGACTCTCTCTCCCCTGGTGAGTATGAGGTCTTGGAAAGAAGGTAGGCAAGACTATTGACTGATTGATGTTGCGGTCTCGGTCGCCACCGTGGCGTCCGAGGCCTTACCTGCTCCTCGGGTCCCGGAGAGCTGCCGCGCTCCGCGGATTCGGGTCCTTAGCCCCTGCTTCCTCCCGCGTTCCGCGGACTCGGGACCTCTGCCGCTGCTTCCTCCTGCCGCTCCGACCCCCCCGCAGCCCTACGGGGCCTTCGGATGCCATGCGCCAGCTCCCCTCACGGCCGCCGGCGTTCTCTCGCGGCTAGCCACGCCCCCAGGGCGCGCGCGCGGCTGATCTCCGTTTTTAAAGGGACTAGCGCGGGAAAACTCGGATCCTCCCGTTTCTGACGTCAGACGCTGCTGGGCTATTTAAGCCCTGCAGTTCCTAGCCTTCCTTGCCTTGCAACGAGGTTCCCTACTTCTGGTAGCTCTGAGTTGCGTTCCTGGATTGCCTGTTTCCTGCCTGACTCCGCTTTGCCTGACTCCGCTTGCCTGTCTCCTGCCTTGACCTCGGATAGCTTGACCATGCTTGTCTTCAGCCGGCCTTGACTCCGGTCCGTGACTTCGTCTCCTGTTGTCTTCAGCCTGCCTTGACTCCGGTCCGTGACTTCGACTCCTGTTGTCTTCAGTCTGCCTTGACCCCGGTTCGTGACCCGACCACTGCTTGCTCGCCGCCTGCCCAGACTCCAGTCCGGATTCCACTCCTGGGTTTCTTTCGTTCTCGCCTAAGTCCCAGCGGTCCGGGTCCCTACGGGCTCCTCCTGGGGGACCTCGGGCTTCCAGGGCGAAGACTCCTAAGTCCTAGCAACCCGGGCTCCCACAGCTCCTCTGGAGGAGTCACGGGTTTCCAGGTTGAAGCTCCAATTGCCCAGTGGGAGTTCTGCCTACCGACTGTTCCTTCGGGTCGGTCGGCCTAAGGATCCACATCCGGATTGTCTCCATCGCAACAGTTTGCAAGGCCATGGATCCGGCAGACCCTCGCCGGGGCTACAGGCCATCCCGGGTTTGGCCCAGCGGCTGGTTCAGCAACAGCAAGTCCTGGACTCCCTGGCTGCTACAGTAGAGTGGCTGGCGTCTCGCATGGATACCGAGCCGTCCGCTCCTGTTCCGGTACCAGCACCCGTTCCTGCACCACTGGTAACCCTCCAGTCCCCTATGCAGCTCCCAGCACCCTCTCGCTATGCCGGGGATGCCAAGGCATGTCGAGGGTTCTTAAACCAATGTTATGTGCGCTTTGCATTACTGCCCCAACCAGTTCCCTACTGATGGCACCAAGGTGGCGTACATTTTTGCCCTTCTGGACGGACGGGCCCTGAATTGGGCTTCCCCCATGTGGGAGAACAATGATCCTGCCTTGGGGGATTTGAACCGTTTTGTGGAAGAATTCAAAGCGGCCTTTGATGAGCCAGCGCGCCAGGCCTCCGCTACTTCTGAGTTACTCCAGCTCCGGCAGGGATCACGGACTTTGGCGGACTACGCGTTGGATTTTCGCACCCTCGCCCACGAGGTAGGCTGGCAGGATGAGGCTCTCCGGGGCGTGTTCCTGGAGGGTTTAGCCGGTCGTATTAAGGACGAGCTAGCGGCTCGGGATCTGCCGGAGACCCTGAGTTCCCTGATTGACGTGGCGGGTTGTATTGATCGGCGTTTGCAGCAGAGGGCGAAAGAGGGGCGCCCGTTCCGACGCTCGACGTCCATGACTCCCAGGTTCTCGAATTCAAGTTCGGGGTCACGAGGAACTGCACCTGCACCAGCAACTGCCTCTGACGAGCCCATGCAAGTGGGCCGTTCGTCTTTGTCACCCGAAGAAAGACAGCGACGCCGGGACTTGAGGCTGTGCTTGTACTGTGGCGGAAAGGGCCACTACCTTGCACAGTGTAAAGAACGGGCGGAAAACTCCCGCGCCTAGGTGTAAGGGAGGAGTGTCCCCTAGGCTGCCTGAGCCCTGCTCCTCAATGTACTATACCGGTAACCTTGGAATTATCCTGGCGGTTCCTTCCTCACGCAAGCCCTAGTTGACTCCGGGGCTGGAGGCAACTTCATTACTAAAGATTTGGTGCAACAGCTGAATCTCCCTACGCGATCCAGGACTCCTGCCTTGCGGATAACCTCCATTCAGGGGACCCCCTTGTCGGGGTGCATCTCCTCCGAGACCGTACCGTTGATTTTGCAGACGGGCGTATTACACACAGAGGAGATTTCGTTGCTTGTGTTGGAGAGAGCTGTTCATCCGGTGGTTCTTGGGTTACCCTGGCTTCAGAAACATTCTCCTGTGATTCGCTGGAAGGATTTTCAGATTACCCAGTGGAGTTCTGAGTGTTTCCAATCCTGCCTCCAAGCGAAAAGATTCCAACGAATTCCGCTGGCTTACACCTCGCCGGTATTACCGGCTCCGTATGCTGACTTTTTGGACGTCTTTTCCAAGGAAAAAGCAGAATTGTTACCGCAACACCGACCGTTTGACTGTGCGATAGAGTTGCTTCCAGGTACTACACCCCCCCGAGGACGAGTCTATCCCTTGTCTCAGCCTGAGACCCGGGCTATGTCCGAATACATCACCGAGAATCTGGCCAAGGGCTTCATACGCCCTTCCAAGTCTCCCGCCGGAGCAGGTTTCTTTTTGTTGCAAAAAAGGATGGAGCCTTGCGGCCTTGCATTGATTACCGTGGGCTCAATGCTATCACTAAGAAGAACCGGTATCCGCTTCCTCTCATTCCGGAATTGTTGGACAGACTCCAAGGAGCCCAAATCTTCACTAAATTGGACCTCCGCGGCGCATATAATCTGGTCCGAATCCGCCCCGGGGACGAATGGAAGACGGCGTTCAACACCCGGGACGGTCATTATGAATACCTAGTGATGCCGTTTGGACTGTGCAACGCTCCCGCTGTATTCCAGCACTTGATGAATGAGATTCTGCGTGATTTGTTGCACTCCTGCGTGATCGTCTATCTGGATGACGTTCTCATACACTCCCCGGATCTTGCCTCCCATCGGCAACATGTGAGACAAGTACTCCAGATCTTACGAGACCACCATTTGTATGCTAAGTTCGAAAAATGTCTCTTTGAGCAAGAGTCATTACCCTTCCTTGGGTATATAGTGTCCTCTACTGGTTTCCGGATGGACCCCAGCAAGGTTTCCGCCATCAGGAAGTGGCCCCGACCCGAGGGGCTAAAAGCATTGCAACGTTTCTTGGGGTTTGCTAACTTCTATAGACACTTTATTCCCCAGTACTCTCGCTTGGTGGCACCTCTAACCGCGCTAACTCGGAAAGGAGCAAACACCCGCCATTGGCCTGAGGGAGCTTGTGCGGCTTTCGAACAATTAAAGAAGGCGTTCCTCCACGATACTTGTTTACGGCACCCGGATCCAACACGGCCATTCTTTGTCGAAGTCGATGCCTCTAACATCGCTGTGGGAGCGGTCCTCTCGCAAGTCTCTAACTCCGGACATCTCCTACCCTGCTCCTACTTTTCCAAGAAATTCTCGTCTGCCGAGTGCAATTACGGCATTGGGGATAAGGAGTTGTTGGCGGTCAAACTTGCACTGGAGGAGTGGAGACAATGGTTGGAGGGCTCCCTTCATCCGGTTACAATTTATACAGATCATAAGAACCTGGAGTTCCTCAACCAGGCCCAACGCCTTAATCCTCGACAAGCCCGTTGGTCCCTTTTCTTTAACCGTTTCAATTTCATACTGAAGTACCGGCCCGCCTTGAAGAATATACGGGCTGACGCGCTCTCCCGTTATGAAATGCAGGAGGAGAAGGAAGACCTCCCACAACACATTATTGATCCCGCTAAAATCCAGTTAGCCAGCACCACAGTTTCCACCCTAGGACGAGTGGTGGTTTCCCACAAAGACCGCAGAAGAGTCTTAGCTTGGGGCCACGACTCTCTTTCTGGGGGTCATGCCGGCAGGGAGAGGACGCTCGATCTGCTTAACCGATATTACTGGTGGCCTCGAATGCGACAAGATGTCCGAGTATATGTCGACTCATGTCCAGTATGTGCCCGACAGAAACCGCCTAGTGGGCGGCCCTGGGGGCTCCTGCAGCCGCTGCCTATTCCCGTGGAACCCTGGTCCCACATAGCCACGGACTTTGTAGTGGATCTGCCCCCATCGGACGGTAATACGGTGATTTGGGTAACCGTAGACCGTTTTTCTAAGATGATTCGCCTGGTACCTTTGCCTAAGCTGCCCTCTGCACCTGAACTCGCTCTTCTGTTTACTCTCCACATCTTCCGGGCTCATGGACTACCACAGAGTATCGTATCGGATCGAGGGCCACAGTTTACAGCTCGTTTTTGGCGTGCCCTTTGCAGGAAATTTGGGGTCCAATTAAATTTGTCCACGGCCTTTCACCCCCAGACTAATGGCCAGACAGAGCGCACGAACCGCACTCTTAAAACTTTCCTCCGCAGTTTCATTTCCGAAAAGGGAAACAACTGGGTTTCTCTCCTGCCTTGGGCAGAGTTCGCCTACAACAATCACACCCATACTGCCACAGGACGAACCCCTTTCCAGATCGTCTATGGACGTCACCCAAGACCACCATTGCCGCTTCCTATTTCTATTCCATCACCTGCTGCCTTAACCACAGCACGTCAAGTGCATCATCTCTGGAAGGGGATTCAACTCAAACTGACCACGGCAGCAAGAAAGTCCCAGCAGTATACCAACCGTCTTCGACGACCAGCACCAGTTTTTCTGCCAGGTACCAAGGTGTGGTTAAGCACTCGGAATCTCCAGCTACCTAACCGCTCTCGTAAGTTGGCTCCTCGATACTGCGGCCCTTTTCAAGTTGCAGAGCGTATTGGTACAGTATCCTACAGACTTCGTCTTCCGTCATCACTTCGCATCCATAACGTGTTCCACGTATCTTTGCTGAAACCTGTGGTACTGTCCCGGTACCACCATCCTTCCACTGATGCACTATCATCTCCTACGTCTATGGAGACTACGTATCAGGTACGAGAAGTCTTGGACGTTCGCTTCCATGCCCGTCGCTGGGAGTACCTGCTGGCATGGGAGGGGTGCGGTTCCGAGGAGGACTCTTGGGAACCAGCTCGGAACATCTTGGACAAATCATTGCTAACTCAATTTCATCTGGACCATCCCGGGAAGCCTGGCCCTCGGCGGAGGGGGCGTAAGAGGGGGGGTACTGTTGCGGTCTCGGTCGCCACCGTGGCGTCTGAGGCCTTACCTGCTCCTCGGGTCCCAGAGAGCTGCCGCGCTCCGCGGATTCGGGTCCTTAGCCCCTGCTTCCTCCCGCGTTCTGCGGACTCGGGACCTCTGCCGCTGCTTCCTCCTGCCGCTCCGACCCCCCCGCGGCCCTACGGGGCCTTCGGACGCCATGCGCCAGCTCCCTCACGGCCGCCGGCGTTCTCTCGCGGCTAGCCCCGCCCCCAGGCGCGCGCGCGCGGCTGATCTCCGTTTTTAAAGGGACCAGCGCGGGAAAACTCGGCTCCTCCCGTTTCTGACGTCAGACGCTGCTGGGCTATTTAAGCCCTGCAGTTCCTAGCCTTCCTTGCCTTGCAACGAGGTTCCCTACTTCTGGTAGCTCTGAGTTGCGTTCCTGGATTGCCTGTTTCCTGCCTGACTCCGCTTTGCCTGACTCCGCTTGCCTGTCTCCTGCCTTGACCTCGGATAGCTTGACCACGCTTGTCTTCAGCCGGCCTTGACTCCGGTCCGTGACTTCGTCTCCTGTTGTCTTCAGCCTGCCTTGACTCCGGTCCGTGACTTCGACTCCTGTTGTCTTCAGCCTGCCTTGACCCCGGTTCGTGACCCGACCACTGCTTGCTCGCCGCCTGCCCAGACTCCAGTCCGGATTCCACTCCTGGGTTTCTTCGTTCTCGCCTAAGTCCCAGCGGTCCGGGTCCCTACGGGCTCCTCCTGGGGGGACCTCGGGCTTCCAGGGCGAAGACTCCTAAGTCCTAGCAACCCGGGCTCCCACAGCTCCTCTGAAGGAGTCACGGGTTTCCAGGTGAAGCTCCAATTGCCCAGTGGGAGTTCTGCCTACCGACTGTTCCTTCGGGTCGGTCGGCCTAAGGATCCACATCCGGATTGTCTCCATCGCAACATTGATGTGAAAATCCGTTACAACTTTTGGTAGGAATTTGGGGTGAGTGATAAATTGCAGGAAGACCTTGCGAGACTGGAAAATTGGGCATCAAAATGGCAGATGAAATTCAATGTGGATAACTGCAAGGTGATGCATATAGGGAAAAATAACCCATGCTATAGTTACACAATGTTAGATTCCATATTAGGTGCTACAACCCAAGAAAGAGATCTAGGCGTCATAGTGGATAACACATTGAAATCGTCGGTTCAGTGTGCTGCAGCAGTCAAAAAAGCAAACAGAATGTTGGGAATTATTAGAAAGGGAATGGTGAATAAAATGGAAAATGTCATAATGCCTCTGTATCGCTTCATGGTGAGACCACACCTTGAATACTGTGTACAATTCTGGTCACCGCATCTCAAAAAAGATATAATTGCGATGGAGAAGGTACAGAGAAGGGCGACCAAAATGATAAGGGGAATGGAACAGCTCCCCTATGAGGAAAGACTAAAGAGGTTAGGACTTTTCAGCTTGGAGAAGAGACAGCTGAGGGGGGAAATGATAGAGGTGTTTAAAATCATGAGCGGTCTAGAACGGGTAGATGTGAATCGGTTATTTACACTTTCAAATAATAGAAAGACTAGGGGGCACTCCATGAAGTTAGCATGTGGCCATTTAAAACTAATCGGAGAAAGTTCTTTTTTACTCAACGCACAATTAAACTCTGGAATTTGTTGCCAGAGGATGTGGTTAGTGCAGTTAGTATAGCTGTGTTTAAAAAAGGATTGGATAAGTTCTTGGAGGAAAAGTTCATTACCTGCTATTAATTAAGTTGACTTAGAAAATAGCCAATGCTATTACTAGCAATGGTAACATGAAATAGAATTAGTTTTTGGGTACTTGCCAGGTTCTTATGGCCTGGATTGGCCACTGTTGGAAACAGGATGCTGGGCTTGATGGACCCTTGGTCTGACCCAGTGTGGCATGTTCTTATGTTCTTACCCTGTCATGTAGGAACCTTGTGAGTATGTGACGAGAGGCTGCAACTCACTGACCCTCCTAGCCGATGTAATGGCTACTAAGAAAAATACTTTCCATGTAAAACATTTTCATCACAGGAATGTAGAGGCTCATACGGTGACCGCATGAGTCTCGTCAGTACTATATTTAGGTCCCACTCAGTGACCGGTGGTCAAATGGGAGGCTTAAGGTGAAGTAAGCCTCTCATGAACCGACTTACTATGGGTTGCGCTGTTATTGGCGCATCCCCTATTCCCTTGTGGTATGCTGCTATGGCACTTATATGTACCCTTACCGAGGATGTCTAGAGTCCAGAATCCGAAAGGTGGCATAGGTAATCCAGAAAAGAAGAAGTGGGGCATGAGAAAGGGTCAAAACCTTTTTGTGTGCACCACTTGGTAAATCTAGTCCACTTAAAGTGGTAAGATTTACGTGTGGAAGGCTTTTGTGAAGCTTCGAGAACTTTAGAGACTTGTGTTGAAAGATTAAGTGGTTGTACAATTAAACTTTCAACATCCAAGCTGTCAGGGCAAGAGTTGTCAGGTTGGGATGCAACAACTTGCCCTGATTCTGAGTTATGAGAGTGGGTTCTGTACTCAGGTGGATTGGTTGTAAGATCGAGAGGTTGAGGAGTATGGGAAACCATACTTGTCGAGGCCAGTACGGGGCTATGAGGATCATTGTCCCTCTGACCTGTTGTAGCTTCACAAGAGTTTTGGCTATGAGTGGAATTGGAGGATATGCATAATCCCAACATGAGAGCTAAAGGAAATAGCTCATATCATAGCTCCAACAATAGCAGCAATTATTAATAAATCTCTCGAAGGCGAGCTACCAGACAAATTAAAAACCGCAACAATCAAACCAATACTAAAGAAAAACCTAGACCCAGACGATCTGAACAATTACCATCCAATCTCCAACCTACCCCTACTTGCAAAACTAACAGAGAAAGCGGCCCTGAAACAGCTCATTGAACATCTCGAAACCAACAACATACTACATCCCGCCCAACACAGTTTTAGGAAAAAACACTCCATGGAAACCCTACTACTCAACCTATCAAATAATATAATAAGAGGTTTCGATAATAAACTCAGCCATTTACTAATCCTTCTGGATCTCTCGGCCACATTCAACATTGTAGACCACAAAAGCTCCTCACACCCGTTGGACCCAGTACCCTCCAACCTTCTTCTCTCCATCCCGAACATTATTTCAAAATCTTTAGCAGATATCATTAACCGCTCCTTGACACAAGGGTGGGTACCAGACCAACTAAAACTCGCCATACTTAAACCCCTACTAAAAAAACCCAACCTTCCGCCTACTGACCATGCAAACTTCCGACCCATAGCTAACCTACCTCTGATCGTCAAAATTATGGAAAAAATAGTAAACAAACAACTCTCAGAATACCTGGAGGAGAACAATATTCTTTCCCCATTCCAGTTTGGATTCCGCAAAACTCTAAATACCGAATCCCTTCTAACCTCGCTGTTGGACTCCATCCTCCTATACCTGGAAAAAAAACAGCCTTACCTCCTAGCACTACTCGACCTATCTGCGGCATTTGATACCGTGAATCATTCCATCCTTTTAGAGCGTCTATCAGACATTGGTATCAAAGGAGTGGCATTCAGCTGGTTTAAATCTTTCCTTGACAACAGATTCTACAAGGTCAGGATCAACAATAAGGAATCACACCCCATCAGATCAAACCTGGGAATCCCCCAAGGTTCATCCCTCTCTCCTACCCTTTTCAATATTTACCTGCTCCCACTTTGCCAATTACTTTCTAATTTAAAATTAAAGTATTACCTCTACGAGGACGATGTCCAGATTCTTCTCCCAATCACAGATTTTCTTCAAAAAACCTGGTCCCACTGGAATAGTTGTCTGCAATTGATCAATAGCCTTCTCACCAGCCTAAACCTGATCCTCAATACAAATAAGACCGAGATCCTCATCATATCGCCGGATGAAAACCACATCCTCCTCAACTCCCCAAGTGCTTCACAATTCGCAAAAAACAGCTATCAATCACTCACCTTCTGTCAGAGATTTAGGGGTTCGGCTCGACAACCAATTTAATCTTAAATCATTTGTCCAAAATACCACTAAAGAATGCTTCTTTAAATTACAAGTACTTAAAAAACTGAAACCTCTCCTGCATTTTCGAGACTTCCGTCTGGTGCTGCAATCCATTATCCTCTCTAAAATAGACTATTGCAACTCCCTCCTGCTAGGTCTTCCTGCGATCACTATCAAACCTCTGCAGATGGTCCAGAATGCCGCCGCTAGGATACTCACCAACTCAAAAAAAAGAGACCACATCACTCCCATCCTTCAGTCACTTCACTGGTTACCCATCAAATTTAGGATCTCTTTCAAAGTTCTCAGGATGATCCACAAGGACATCCATAACATCTCCCCTCTCAAGCTCAGCAGCAAATTCCATCCGCACACTTCAGACAGACCAGTCAGAAGAGCGTACAAAGGCTCTCTGTATGCACCCCCTGCTAAATCTTCTCTAAGAAAGAAGGGCCCACTCTATGGAACACTCTTCCACCAGATCTCCGTCAAGAACTTTGCCCTCAGACTTTCAAGAAATATCTAAAAACTTGGCTTTTCAGTCAAGCTTTCCACGGAAACCCAAGCTCACTCTGACGCCGTTCTAAGGACATGGACTAGGGCTCGTGGATAATGAGTACGCCGCACTCTCTACCTAGCCCTCCCAGGCCTCACCTGGGTTTCTTCTTCCTCAGTTACTGCCGTCTGCTCTTTCCCTCCCTTTTCTCCTGCTCCCCTAGCCCTTCCTCCCACCCTTCATTTTCCCTGATATTATTCATCTTATACCCCTGGATCTAAGCATCATGTCTAATGTTTTATATACTCTTACTCTGTATTGAAGTCTTATATTCATTCTGCATTGAAGCTTCTTATGGTTTGTAAATGTAACTTTGTTTTTCTAAACGTTCAAAGGTTCTAATGCTCTAATGTTTAATGTAACGCCCTCTCGCGATGGTTCTGTTTACTGTAAACCGGTGTGATCTGTATACTTTACAGGAATGTCGGTATATAAGAATTCAAAATAAATAAAACAAATAAATAAAATAATATCAAGACTAGCAAACATCGGTCTCTCAGGCTGGTTCACATCCTTCCTCAAAAACAGATATTTCAAAGTCAACATCAATAACAACTCATCTGATGCCATCCCACTTGAAACAGGAGTGCCACAAGGATCTGCACTATCGGCCATACTCTAACATATACCTACTCCCACTCTGCCAACTCATCTCAAGTCTAGGCGTAACATTCTATATGTACGCTGACGACATACAACTCCTCATACCGATAACCTCCACCCTTGAAGATGCAATGACTGTAGCAGCCTCTCACCTTGATTCAATTAGAAACATGCTAAACCACCTAAAGCTGTGCCTCAACATGAACAAAACAGAATGCATCCTGATAGAAAGAAAAGACACAAGATCAAAAACCAACCATTCCATACAAATAGACAACATCCGTATCCAACTAAGAGACAACATAAAAGACCTCGGTATATGGGTTGACAATGATCTCAACTACAAAAAACACATCACAACAAAAACCAAAGAAGGCTTTCACAAACTTCAAATACTTAAACACCTAAAACAGATGCTTCACCACCAAGATTTCAGAACCGTATTACAATCACTTATTCTCACTAGCCTCGACTACTACAACTCTCTATTGATAGGACTCCCAAAAACGACCTTAAAACCACTACAATTACTACAGAATGCCACAGCCAGAGTCCTAACCGGCAAAAAAAAAATCAGACCACATCACCCCAGTTCTCAACAGTCTACACTGGCTACCGGTTGAAAAAAGAATTGAATACAAAATCCTGACAATCCTACACAATGCAATATACAAAGCAGATAACACCGCCCTCAATAACATCATACAGATACACAGATCACAGCACACAACAAGAACCGCAAGTAAACTACAACTAGTAATACCTTCACTTCCATTAGCTAAGCTATCCAATACAAGAAACAGAGCCATTTTAATTGCAGGACCAAAATTATGGAACTCACTCCCTGACTACCTGAGCTCACAAAACAACATCAAAACATTTTAAAAAAGAGCTCAAAAACATGGATTTACACTCAAACTTACAAAGATGGCATCGGCTAACCACATGTCACTTAGATAACTCATAACCACCTTCAGTTGTGACAGATCAATAACAAGGCTATGACTGAGAACAATTAGTCTTAGGGCACTGACAAGAATGTTACTTTATATTCACTCGCATGCTTTCGAAAATTAATTCCCATAAACACATCTCATTGATCATTAAACGACTTAACCACACTTTCCACGGATTTTATCAGTTAATACCAAAACTTATTAAGTTGCAGATATTTAAGTTTCGCTGTTAACCATTATCCGCGCTGTTCACAGTTACACCATGTTTTGTTTCCTGATGTTGCCAAAATGTAAAGTTGTTGTATCTGTAAACCGGAGTGAAGGCAGCTAGCTAAACTTTGGTATAAAAAAGCAATTAAATAAAATAAATAAAATAAAAAATATAGAAGTCCTGTGTTCCAGGGGCGAGCAAAAGCATCCCTGGGGAATGCTTGTCAATGGCCGTGGAGAGAGCAGAACCTTTCCACTTTGTGGTTCAGTTTGGATGCAAAGAGGTCTATGGTTGGGCGACCCCAGCGTTGAAAGATTTTGCTTGCTACACTTGGATCCAGCGACCATTCTTGGGGATTGAAGTGTCGACTGAGATCATCTGCTAGGATGTTTTGCATGCCCACCAGATAAGTTGCTCTGAGATGTATGGAATGCTCTAGAGCCCAAGCCCAAATCTGCACCACTTCCTGGCAGAGCAGATAAGAGCCTGTGCCTCCCTGTTTGTTTATGTACCACATTGCTACTGTGTTGTCTGTTTGTATCAGCACAGTCTTGTTTGAGAGGCAGTCTTTGAAGGCATAAAGGGCATATCGCATCGCTCGAAGTTCCAAGAAGTTTATCTGACATTGCTTTTCGAGCATAGTCCACGTCCCTTGTGTTTGAAGGTTGTTGATGTGAGCTCCCCATCCAAGGTTGGAGGCATCTGTGGTCAGGATGACTTGCGGAGTTGCCTGTTGAAATGGGAGACCAGCTTTCAATGCTGTTTGATTTGTCCACCAGTGGAGCGACAGGCATAGCTGGTGGGTAATTTGAACTGTGTATGAAAGTGGTTGGAAAGCTTGTAGCCATTGAGATTTCAAAGTCCATTGAGTCCTTTTCATGGCTAACTTCGCCATAGGAGTGACATGTACTGTTGAGGCCATGTGTCCTAGTAGCACCAGAAGCTGATGGGCAGATGCAAAATGGTGATGAATCATGTTGTTTGCCATGCGTGTTAGATTGTTGGCACGGTCACTTGGAAGAAAAGCTTTCACCACTGTGGTGTCGAGGTCTGCTCCGATAAATGTGAGGAGTTGAGATGGCTCGATTTGGGATTTTGGATAGTTGATGAGATCCCAGGGAGTGCAATAGCGTTATCATAGTTTCCAAGGCCGAGAGAACTCCCTGCCTTGATGGACTTCTGATTAGCCAAATGTCTAGGTATGGGAAAACATGAATGCTGCTTTTCCTTAGATGTGCGGCAACCACTGCTAGACATTTTGTAAATACTCGAGGAGCGGAGGCCAGTCCAAATGGTAGGACTTGATACTGGTAATGATTTCTTCCCACGACGAATCGTAGATACTTGCGATGTTGTGTGGAAATTGGTATGTGTGCATAAGCATCTTGAAGATCTAGAGAACAGAGCCAATCTCCCCTTTGAAGCAAAGGAAGGATGGTTCCCATAGATACCATCCGGAATTTTTCTATTTGCAGAAATTTGTTGAGATTGCAGAGATCTAAGATCGGGTGAAGGCCGCCTGTTTTCTTTGGAATGAGGAAATAGCGGGAATAGAACCCTTTGCCTTGATGAGACTGGGGCACTGGTTCGATAGCCCTGGCAATCAGCAAAGTAGAGAGTTCCACTTGTAGTTGAGGTGTGATGACCATTAGAGATGTGGTTCGTTTTTCGCCCTATTTAGGAAATTTAACGAAATTTCCTAATTCGTTTCTGTTTCGGAGTATCCGAAACACGACATAAACGTCGTTATTTCGGAGCCCCCGAAACCGGAAACGAAATTTTCCCCGCAATTCGGGGGAAAATTCGTTTTCGGGTTTGCCTGGGGAGAGGGGCAAAAATTATTTTTTTTTTATTAAAAACCACCCCAAACCACCCCAAATTTAAATTAATTATAATACACCACCCCCCGATCCCTCCCCAAGACTTACGAAGATCCCTGGTGGTCCAGCGGAGTCCCGGCTTCCATTTGCCATGCCCTCCGTGCCCTAGTTCGTGCCAGTGCAAGCCGCGCACCAAAATGGTGCCGAATAGCCCGAACGACCATGTCACAGGGGCTTTCGGCGCTATTGGTCAGCCCCTGTCACATGGCCATCGGCGCCATCTTGTGCTCCTATCATGTGACAGGAGCTGACCAATGGCGCCGAAAGCCTCTGTGACATAGTATGGGCAAAGGCTATCGGCGCCATTTTGGTTACTGGCAGCCGAAAACGAAATCGCTTTCGGACCCTTGCTGGACCCCCAGGGATTATTGGCAAGCCTTGGGGGGGTCAGGAGGGGGGGATCGGGATGGGGGGGGGTTGTTATATATGTACGAAAATGCTTAAAAATGTTTTTAAATGCTTGGGGTGGTTTTTTTTTTCGCTTCGTTACCGATTCGTTTTTCGGTCCGGTTTCGGGTTTCTCGTTTCGTTTTCGGGCAAACGAACCGAAAACGAAACGAGAAGACCCGAATTATACCACGAAGTATTCGAACCGAAAAACGACCCGGTAGAAAAAAACGAAGCACATCTCTAATGACCATGCTTGTCCAAAGTGGAATGGGTGGTGAATGCGGGGGTATTGTTTTGAATTTTAGGCGATATCCCCGATTTAGTATGGCTAATACCCATTGGTCTTTTGTGATGAGACTCCATTTGTGTGTGAAAAAATGAAGTCGACCTCCTACTAGGAGGGAGGGGATAGGGTTGAGAGAAAGGCTTCTGTTCTCTTGTTTGGTTCAGGAAACCGCCGCTGGTCCAGTTTGTGGTGGTGGCTGGGTTTTCTGTTGTTTCGGCTGACGTGGACATCCTCTTTGTGATGGACGCTACGGATGTGCTGAAGAAGCCAGTGCGTAATACCTCCTAGGTCTGTAAAAGGGTCGTCTTGTGTCCCTTTGAGATGATTTTCTCAGGGAGGATGGCTGGTCTGCTGGTATTTTGGAGAGCTGTCGGAGTGTCTCATGATGGTCTTTTAACTGAGATACTGTAGCTTGAATCTTTTCCCCGAAAAGATTGTCTCCAACACAAGGGAGATCTGCCAGCCTTTCCTGGACTTCCTGCCTGAGGTCCGAGGCCTTGAGCCAGGCCCATCTTCTTGCATTTATTGCTGACACTGATAAATGAGTTGATGTTTTGAACACGTCATAAGCTGCTCGCACCTCATGTTTACCAGACTCTAATCCCTTCGCAACTAGTGTACTCACAGCTAGTTGTTGTTGCTGAGGAAGATCATCAACTTGTTTCCACAAGTTTCTTTGGTACTGTGTCATATAAAGCTGGTATGCCACAATGCGAGATACCAGCATGGAGCCTTGATAAACTTTCCTTCCTAAGGTATCTAAGAACCGTTGCTCTTTTCCTGGTGGAACAGATGAGTGAGGTTTTTGTTTTTGTTTTCGGGCTTTTTTGAGAGCTGATTCTACAACTACCGAATGATGAGGCAGTTGGGGTTTCTGGTACCCTGGAGCATGTTGCACTAAATAAGTGGCATCTGTTCTGCGATTCACTGCTTGTACTGAGCAGGGATGTTCCCACATTCGTTGTTGTAGTTCCAAAAGGACTTCATGGATTGGGATTGCCATTATTTCCTTTGGTACGTCCATGAATTGAAGGACTTCTAGGGCCTTATGTCTGGTAGCCTCCTCCGTTATCAATTCAAAAGGAATTGTGTCCGCCATTTCTTTAATGAAATTTGTAAAAGACAAATCTTCAGGAGGGGATTTTTTTTCTTTCCTCTGGTGGAGAGGGCTCAGATTGCAATTCCTCTGACTCTGTATCAGTATCAATATCCTTCCAGGGAGTATACTGAGGATGATAAGGCGAGTCAGGGTCCTCTGGATATATATGATGCTTTGATTTAAAAGCAGATTTTGATGGAATCTGTTTTGGCATCATTGGTAATGATGGCATCGATGGCGAATCGATGGGCCTCGATGGCATCGGTGGGAATCGATTCCGAGTGTCACCCGATGGACCTGGACGCATAGGCATCGAGGGATCTTTGAGTGGCATCGAGGGTTTCTTCGGCACTTGATGCCGGTGAAGGCCCGATGGCCCTGGGACGTAATCCGAATCCCTATCGTCTTCATCCGATGACCCGGGAATCGGGATGACAGGAGTCACCGGTGGGTACATTGGCATCGATGGAGTCGATGGTTGCATCGGTGGAACTGGTGTCGTCAGTGCCAGAGGAAAGATTCCTATCAAGGCGTCGAGTCTGATCAGCAAAGGCTGAAATATCAACTGGTCCGATGTCTATGCTGGAGTCGGTGCCATAAGAACATAAGAAAATGCCATACTGGGTCAGACCAAGGGTCTATCAAGCCCAGCATCCTGTTTCCAACAGTGGCCAATCCAGGCCATAAGAACCTGGCAAGTACCCAAAAACTAAGTCTATTCCATGTTACCATTGCTAATGGCAGTGGCTATTCTCTAAGGGGCGGATTTTAAGAGCCCTGCTCGCCTAAATCCGCCCAAATCTGGGCGGATTTAGGCGAGCAGGGCCCTGCGCGCCGGTGAGCCTATTTTACATAGGCTCACCAGCGCGCGCAGACCCCGGGACTCGCGTAAGTCCCGGGGTTCTCCGAGGGGGGCGTGTCGGGGGCGTGTCGGGGGGCGGGCCCGAACCGCGCGGCGTTTAGGGGGCGTGCCGGGAGCATTTCGGGGGCGGACCCGGAGGCGTGGTTACGGCCCGGGGCGGCCCGGGGAGGTGGCCGCGCCCTCCGGACCCGCCCCCAGGTTGTGTCCCGGCGCGCAGGAGGCCTGCTGATGTGCGGGGATTTACGCCTCCCGGAGGGAGGCGTAAATCCCCCGACAAAGGTAAGGGGGGGGCTTAGACAGGGCCGGGTGGGTGGGTTAGGTAGGGGAAGGGAGGGGAAGGTGAGGGGAGGGCAAAAGGAAGTTCCCTCCAAGGCCGCTCTGATTTCGGAGCGGCCTTGGAGGGAACGGGGGTAGGCTGCGCAGCTCGGCGCGCGCCGGCTATACAGAATTGATAGCCTTGCGCGCGCCGATCCAGGATTTTAGTGGATACGCGCGGCTCCGCGCATATCTACTAAAATCCAGCGTACTTTTCTGGCGCCTGATGCGCCAGCAAAAGTAGGCCTATTCGCATAGTTTGAAAATCTACCCCTAAGTGAACTTAATAGCAGGTAATGGACTTCTCCTCCAAGAACTTATCCAATCCTTTTTTAAACACAGCTATACTAACTGCACTAACCACATCCTCTGGCAACAAATTCCAGAGTTTAATTGTGCGTTGAGTAAAAAAGAACTTTCTCCGATTAGTTTTAAATGTGCCCCATGCTAACTTCATGGAGTGCCCCCTAGTCTTTCTACTATCCGAAAGAGTAAATAACCGATTCACATCTACCTGTTCTAGACCTCTCATGATTTTAAACACCTCTATCATATCCCCCCTCAGTCGTCTCTTCTCCAAGCTGAAAAGTCCTAACCTCTTTAGTCTTTCCTCATAGGGGAGTTGTTCCATTCCTGTACGTACATCCGGTGGTGTTGGCTCCAGTACATGGACTTTCTTTGGCATCGGTTCGATGTTCTTCGATGTCGATGCCTTACCATCCGATGGGTCGATGGATCGATCTCAATGGCGTCTTTTCTCCCGATGTTCTTTCGATGCCGAGGAAGATGCTATCAAGGATACTGATGGCACCGGTGACGGACGGTCATCGGTCCTTTTTTCCCCTCGATGTTTAGTTACCGAGGGAGGTGTTATTCTCGGGGATGATGTCGATGATGACGATGGGATTTTTTTTAAACAATTCTTCCATCTTGTCCAAATGAGCACACCTACCCTTTGGTGTCATCTGGGTGCAGGTTGAACAAGCCTGGACATCGTGGCCTGATCCCAGGCACAGAACGCAGACATAATGTGGGTCGGTAATCGACATAGTCCGGTTATAATCCGGACATTTTTTTGAAGCCGGAGGCCATGATAAAAAATTAGGCCTAATAACGGTCAATGACCAGCGGGAACCGTTAGTGAGGTGACCGGAATCGACCGAAAACTAATCAAAAAATGTACTCACCAAGACTATGTCGAAGGGAGACCCAATTATGATGAAAATGTGACTGAAAGTAGTTTTCTTCCCTTAGGAAAAAGTGAGGGAAAATTTCCCAGAGCTCCTGATCTGTTTTGCTTACAGCAAGGTGGAAAAAAAGAGACTGAAGAGAGACCCCTGTGGCTGAGAATATCATGGCATGCTTGGCATGCTCAGTAGGTTCAGTGTGCCAGTCAAAAGTTTCTAGAAACTCTTGACAGAGGTTTTACATACCAGGGCTCCATCTGATGATGTCACCCATATGTGAGGACTATCATCCATATGTGAGGACTATCATCCTGCTTGTCCTGGGATAAAAGCCAATGGTATACATCAATTCTAGTGGGTGAAGGCTCCCTGGAGGTTGAACATTGGCAGGGACTGGGGATGGAGGGTCACTGGGGTACGAGGAGGAAGTGTTTGGGAGAAAGATCCTGGCTCCGCCCCCTCTAGTAGGTCACTTCTGGTCATGACTCCACTCCCTTCTCCATGGTTCCACTTCCTTTTTGTCTACAAATTAAGCCCTGATTCAAACTATAGGTACACAATGCTGGGTTCCATTTTAGGCATCACCACCCAGAAAAAAGATCTTGGATCATTGTAGGCAATACTTTGAAATCATCGGCCCAGTATGCGGTAGCAGTCAAAAAAGCAAATAGAATGCTAGATATTATTAGGAAAGGATCTGAAAATAAAACAGAAAATATCATAATGCCTCTGTATTGCTGCATGGTACATCATCATATTGAGTATTGTGTGCAGTTCTAGTCGCCCCCATCTCAAAAAAGATATAGCGGAATTGGAAAAGGTATAGAAAAGGGCGACAAAAATGATAAATGGGATGGAACAGCTCTACTATGAGGAAAGACTAAACAAGTTAGAGCTCCAGCCTGGAGAAGTGAAATCTGAAAGGAGATATGATAGGGGTATATAAAATCTTGAGTTTTGTAGAATAGAAGATAGGGAATGGTTATTTAGCCTTTCAAACAGTACTAGGACTAGAGGAATACTCCATGAATCAAATAGGTAGCACACTGAAAACAAATTGGAGAAAGTATTTTTTCATTCAGCATACAATTACATTTTGGAATTTGTTGTCAAAAGATGTGAAAACAGTTAGCATATCCGAGTTTAAAAAGGGTTCCTAGAGGAAATATCCATAAACCATTATTAGCCATGCAGACATAGGAAATCTACTGCTTATACCTGGTTATGAGCAACAAAGTTTGGATCTATTCTTTGGGATCCTGCCAGATACTTGTGGCTTGGATTGGCCACTATCAGAGACAGGATGCTGGGCTTGAAGGACCTTTGGTCTGACTCACTATAGCATTTCTTATGTTCTAAGAATTCATATAGGGCTGGGATAGATATAACAGCATTTATGGAAGAGAACATTTGAATGAACTAGCAGAACTGAAAGTAGACAAAGCCATGGGGCCAAATGGAATGCATTTTAGGATACTGAAAGCTCAGAGAGATTCTAGCAAGTCTGCTGAAAGACCTCTTCAAAGAATCTTGGGAAAGGGTCCACAAGAGTGGAAAAGGGTATATGTAGCATCTCTTCATAAAGTTAATGGAGAGGAGGATGGAACCTACAGGCTGGTTAACTTTATCTCTGTAGTGGAAAATTAATTGTGACTCTTCTGAACATAAGGATAGTGACTTATCAACGAACCAATGGATTGCAGGGTTCAAGGCAGCATGGTTTTACCATAGGCAAATAGTTTCAAATGAACCGGATTGATTTCTGTGAGAAAGAGTTCAAGGACTTGCGTTGGATGTGGTCCTATATAAGATGCTCATGAATAAACTGAGCAGCCTGTATTAGAAACTGATGACAGAGTGAAGTAGTAAATGGAATTTAAAGGTAGTATGTCGAAATGGGTTGATTTTGTGCATACCTTGACAGGAATGAACCACACTCGTAAGCTAGTGTATGTTGACTATGATTTCAATCTCTCAGAGCAGTGGACCAATCTAAAACGAGCAATCACCAAGGCAACTACTTTATATGTTAGAAATGTAAAGAAAAGCAAAAGAAAATTGAAACCTATCTGGTTCTCAAAGGAGGTGGCTGACAAAATTAAAGCTAAAAGAACAGCATTCAAGAAATATAAAAGATCCCAAAGGGAGGAACACAAAGAAGAATATTTGGTTCAACTGAGGGAGACAAAGAAATTAATCAAGTTGGCAAAAAGTCAAGTGGAAGAGAGGATTGCCAAGGAGATAAAAAATGGTGACAAAACATTTTTCAGATACATCAGCGAAAAGAGAAAGGTCCAAAGTGGTATAGTGAAATTGAAAGGTGATAATGATCAATGTGTGGAGAGAGACGAAGAAATGGCAGAAATATTAAACGAATACTTCAGCTCTGTGTTCACTAAAGAAGACCCTGGAGAAGGACCATCTCTACACAACAAGAAACTGGAAGGAAATGGAATAGATGAAAATCCTTTTACAGTAGAAAATGTGTGGGAAGAGCTAAAGAACCTGAAAGTGGACAAAGCCATGGGGCCTGATGGGATTCATCCAAGGATATTGAGGGAGCTCAGAGATGTTCTGGCGGGTCTGCTGTGTGACCTGTTCAATAGATCCCTTGAAACGGGAGTGGTGCCGAGTGATTGGAGAAGAGCGGTGGTGGTCCCGCTTCACAAGAGTGGGAACAGGGAGGAGGCTGGCAACTACAGACCGGTTAGCCTCACTTCGGTGGTGGGAAAAGTAATGGAGTCACTGCTGAAAGAGAGAATATTGAACTATCTACAGTCCGGAGAATTGATGGACCAGAGGCAACATGGATTCACCAGGGGAAGATCCTGTCAAACAAATCTGATTGACTTTTTTGACTGGGTAACCAAGGAATTGGATCGAGGAAGAGCACTCGATATCATATACTTGGATTTCAGCAAAGCTTTTGATACGGTTCCGCACAGGAGACTGGTGAATAAAACGAGAAGCTTAGGAGTGAGTGCCGAGGTGGTGACCTGGATTGCAAATTGGTTGACGGACAGAAGACAATGTGTGATGGTAAATGGAACCTTCTCTGAAGAGAGAGCGGTTTTAAGTGGTGTAGCGCAAGGATCGGTGTTGGGACCGGTCCTGTTCAATATCTTTGTGAGCGACATTGCGGACGGGATAGAAGGTAAGGTTTGTCTTTTTGCGGATGACACTAAGATCTGCAACAGAGTGGACACGCCGGAAGGAGTGGAGAGAATGAGACGGGATCTAAGGAAACTGGAAGAGTGGTCGAAGATATGGCAGCTGAGATTCAATGCCAAGAAGTGCAAAGTCATGCATATGGGGAGTGGAAATCCGAATGAACTGTATTCGATGGGGGGGGAAAGGCTGATGTGCACGGAGCAGGAGAGGGACCTTGGGGTGATAGTGTCTAATGATATGAAGTATGCGAAACAATGCGACAAGGCGATAGCAAAAGCCAGAAGAATGCTGGGCTGCATAGAGAGAGGAATATCGAGTAAGAAAAGGGAAGTGATTATTCCCTTGTACAGGTCCTTGGTGAGGCCTCACCTGGAGTACTGTGTTCAGTTCTGGAGACCGTATCTACAAAATGACAAAGACAAGATGGAAGCGGTACAGAGAAGGGCGACCAGGAAGGTGGAGGATCTTCATCGGATGACGTACGAGGAGAGATTGAAGAATCTTAATATGTACACCCTGGAGGAAAGGAGGAGCAGAGGAGATATGATACAGACTTTCAGATACTTGAAAGGTTTTAATGATCCAAAGGCAACGACAAACCTTCACCATAAGAAAAAAATCAGCAGAACCAGGGGTCACGATTTGAAGCTCCAGGGAGGAAGATTCAGAACCAATGTCAGGAAGTATTTCTTCACGGAGAGGGTGGTGGATGCCTGGAATGCCCTTCCGGAGGAAGTGGTGAAGACCAGAACTGTGAAGGACTTCAAAGGGGCGTGGGATAAACACTGTGGATCCATAAAGTCAAGAGGCCGCCAATGAAGAGTGGGTGACTCGCCAGAATGATGGCTACTGCCTGGACACAATACCCTTATTCAATAAACATACACATGGTTACTGTGACTCCAACATCACTCTAAGCGTCAACAGCAAGAGGAAATGTGGAAAAAAAGGATTTGCACTTACAAAGCCGGGAGTAGCTGGCTTGTTACGGCGGTTACTACCCCAAACCAAATGTGCCTGATACTTCACTTTCGATGCACATCCAGCATAGCTCTCTGCTCCAACGGCAGGGGAGAAAAAAAACATACTTCACGCATATCCAGCATAGCTCTCTGCTTCAACGGCAGGGGAAAAGAAAAACTGATACTTCACGCATACCCAGCATAGCTTCAACGGCAGGGGAGAAGAAAAAAGGATTCACACTCACAAAGCGGGGAGTAGCTGGCTTGTTACGGCGGTTACTACCCCAAACCAAATGTGCCTGATACTTCACTTTCGATGCATATCCAGCATAGCTCTCTGCTTCAACGGCAGGGGAGAAGAAAAAACTGATACTTCACGCATATCCAGCATAGCTCTCTGCTGCAACGGCAGGGGAGAAGAAAAACAACCAATAAGGGCTGTATAACATAGTCTGGGTTAAAACAAATAAGCATGGGTGTAGCTTGCTTATTGCGGCAGTTACTACCCCTACTACCCCCTAACTAATCAAGCTAGATATTTCACTTGGATGCAGCTCCATTACTGCTCTCTACATTAAAGGTGGGGGTGGAAGAGAAATAGAACCAAGAGCTAAGAGAAACAGATAAGTATGAGAGAAAAAATGTGTGAAGCTTGCTGGGCAGACTGGATGGGCCGTTTGGTCTTCTTCTGCCGTCATTTCTATGTTTCTATGTTTCTATGTTTCTATAATTCACTGCTAATGCTCTATTTAATGCTTGGAGTTTCCTTTCTATAGTTCTTAAGGTGTTATATGCATGGGCAACATGTCTAGTTGCTCCTGGAAGTTCTTTTTAATCAGGCTCGTGGCACTCAATACAATTGGAACAATTTCTGTACCTTTTTGCCACATTTTCTTGGTCTCCGATACATCATCTCTCTTTATATGATCAACAGATAGTCACTTGTTATTAAGGTTGTGCAATCATTTTTCCCAAATTAGGAAATTTCAACAAAATTGCCTAATTTGGAATGGTTCGGGAGAACTGAAAAAAGATTAATTTTTTTCCGAAATTTTGGAAAAAAATTCATTTTCGCTTTATTGCGCACTAACTTCCCCGTTAGTGCGCACTAATATGGCAGAATGTGGGTCGGATTTTAAAAGGGTTACGCGCATAAGGTACGTGCGTACTAACCATTCCAGAAGACATCGTGCAGCGAATTACTAGTGGCATCATGTCTGCATTTGATGACAGATTAATGAAGCTTCAAACTGCGATGGAAGAGATTAAAGAGTGTTTAGAGAGCCATACGCAAAGGACTGAAGTGGCAGAGCAATGCATTTACATAGAAACATAGAAACATAGAAATGACGGCAGAAGAAGACCAAATGGCCCATCCAGTCTGCCCAGCAAGCTTCACACATTTTTTCTCTCATACTTATCTGTTTCTCTTAGCTCTTGGTTCTATTTCCCTTCCACCCCCACCTTTAATGTAGAGAGCAGTGATGGAGCTGCATCCAAGTGAAATATCTAGCTTGATTAGTTAGGGGTAGTAGCCGCCGCAATAAGCAAGCTACACCCATGCTTATTTGTTTTACCCAGACTATGTTATACAGCCCTTATCGGTTGTTTTTCTTCTCCCCTGCCAATAAGCAAGCTTCTCCCCTGCCAATAAGCAAGCTACACCCATGCTTATTTGTTTTACCCAGACTATGTTATACAGCCCTTATTGGTTGTTTTTCTTCTCCCCTGCCGTTGAAGCAGGGAGCTATGCTGGATATGCGTGAAGTATCAGTTTTCTTTTTTTCTCCCCTGCTGTTGAAGCAGAGAGCTATGCTGGATTTGTTTCATGATAAGATTTCATCATATCATGGATTTGTTTCATCATAATTTCATCATAAGAGGATAAAATGGCATAGGTTGAGGATCATATTGCCAAGCTGGAGTCACATAATGCACAACAAATTTAAGATGTTAGATAATCAAGAAAACTGATAGAGGCAAAATAATCTGAGGATTCTGTGTCTCCCAGAATCGGCGAAGAGGGCGCATTAAATTCAGTTTATCAAAGAGTGGTTCCCTATGCAATTGGGCTTTTGTGACAGAGGATCATTACAGTTGTGAAAGAGTTAACAGAACAGGAAATGCAAGAGAGGTGAATAATAGAGCAAGGCCAGTGGTGGCGTGACTGTTGAACAGGGCTCACAAAATGAAAATGGAATATCAGAGTCAGACGTTGCTACTGTTCCAAGATTATTCCTTGCATGTGGTAGTGCAATGAAAAAAAAACAGTGCTAGTTTGCTCCAAATTACATCATAAAGGGGTTCAATTTACCTTGCGAAGCTGCAGATTCATCATGCAGGCTCGGTGAAAATTTCAGTACAGCAGAGAAGGCCAAAGCCTATTCAGCAGCGATTCTGGCGATAGCGCAACCTGAAGCTCTGTGTCCCACGTGTCTGAATTTTGTTGAGTGGCTAGGATAAATGGCGCAACTCTTCGAGATGGACTCTGCATTTGTTTTCTGAAGATTTTTTTTAGTTGTAATATTTTTATTAATGAGAAGTTGCATAACAGAACAATAAAGACAACATTTGCATGTAATAACAAGAAAACAGACGTACAAAGAATCATTAATAATAAATATCATACAATGTATCCTGATATAGCAACCAACCAAGGGCTAACATAGTAAACCTAGTTCAAAGGAAGTACCATAAGAAAACAGCTAAATCAAATAAGGGTAAATTAGAGAAAGAAGAAGAAAAGAAGGTACAAAAAGAAAAAGTGAGAGAAAGGAAAAGGAGAGCATGAAATTGAAAAGAGCATCAGGGCTGTTGACACCTGTATTGACAGTATAGAAGTAACATTAGTTTCTGGGAGTAATTAGGGGTTGTAATTGTCAAATGGTTTCCACATCAAATTCCATTTGGCCAACCGGTTATATTTAATGGCCATTGCCCTTTCATATTTGCTAAATAAACAAACCGTATTCCACCATAAGTGCTCTGAGAGCAGCTCACTGCGTTTCCAATTGGAAGTGATGTTATGCAAGAAGATGTTATGAGGAGAAGGAAGTCTAACAATCTCCGATGTGGGAGTGGTAAATATAGCTCAGGGTGAGCTCCTTTTAGTATGATCACTGCGTAGGAAATGGGTATGTGGAGAGAGAGTATAGAGGAGATTTTTGCCCAAATTTGCTGCCAGAATCTAAATATCAATGGGCAGGAGAAGAGCATATGATCTAGGATAGCTTTTTCCGCTAGGCAGGCCAACAAGTATGAGTTATAAGGAGTTTGGACCTATGGATCTTCCAAGGGGTCCAGAGAGCTCTATGTAATATAAAGAAGGACGTCTGGGCTCTACCGGTGGATAAGGAAGTACGCATCAATGAGGACCAAATATATGTCCACATCTCAGTAGTGGGTTGCACATGAAGGTCAGAGGACCATACCTTTTGTAACACAGGTACATGGGGAGGTATTGAGAGGCTCTTAATGATCTTATATAGCTTGGATGCAAGGTGACCTCGAGGTCCAAATTCCACAAATAGTGTTAGAAGGTAAGGGAGTTGATAAAATCAGGGGTTAGGGATGTTCAGGGCTTTAATAGCCTCCCGAAGCTATAACCAAGCATAAAATTGGGTGGGAGGAAGATGAAATAGGTTCCTAAGGTGAGAAAATTGAGTTAGGATGCCATCAGAGATAATTGAAGATAAAAACCAAATTCTGTTAGTCTGCCAGTTGACGGGGTGACCATCTATTAGGGATGTGCAGAGCAAAATTTTATGTTCATATTTTTTATGTCCGAAAGGGGGTCCCACTTGCGGCCAATATGGACATAAAAAAAATCCAATGAGTTGGGTATATGTACATATGTGCAAAAAAAAAATTTAAACCCCCTCACCCTCCTTAATCCCCCCCCCAGACTTACCACAACTCCCTGGTGATGGAGCAAGGAGTGAGGACGTCATTTCTGCAATCCTTGGCGAGAAGCATGTGACGTCGGTGGCACGTCGAGTGACGCGGCGTCACGTGATTCCCGGCAAGTTCGCGCCGGACGGCTCGTTCGGCCCAAAAAGAACTTTTGGCCAGCTTGGGGGGGGCCTCCTGACCCCCTCAAGCTGGCCAAAAGTTCTTTTTGGGCCGAACGAGCCGTCCGGCGCGAACTTGCCGGGAATCACGTGACATCGCGTCTGAGTGACGCGGCGCCACGTGATTCCCGGCTCGTTCGCGCCGGACGGCTCGTTCGGCCCAAAAAGAACTTTTGGCCAGCTTGGGGGGGCCTCCTGACCCCCCCAAGCTGGCCAAAAGTTCTTTTTGGGCCGAACGAGCCGTCCGGCGCGAACGAGCCGGGAATCACGTGACGCCGGCGTCACTCGACGTGCCGCCGACGTCACATGCTTCTCGCCAAGGATTGCAGAAATGGCGTCCTCACTCCTCGCTCCATCACCAGGGAGTTGTGGTAAGTCGGGGGGGGGGGGATTAAGGAGGGTGAGGGGGTTTATATTTTTATTTTGGCTCAACAATCGCGATTTCCCACATATCGAACATATCTATGTTCGATATGTGGGAAATCCGATCGTTTATGTCGAATCAATTTTTTAAGTAAAAAAAAAATATGAGTTGCGTTTTACTAATGCGGTCAATCCGAATGCACACCCCTACCATCTATTCTAAGCTTAGTATTATTCCATATAGGAAGCATCTGGGAGTTGGTCCAAGTCAGTTTGTCTCGGGGACACAGAGCGTCAAATTCCTTCAACGCCTTGAGCAAAGAGCTCAGTATTCTATTATGTGAGTGGTGAGCAGAAAGGAGCATTCCGGGGAAGGTGAAAATTGGGAATGGGAGGATGAGAGAATGCTCTATTTGGAGCCATCTCGGTTTATCAACTTGAGGGATCTCCGAGGTAAATAAATGGAAATTCTGTTGTAGCATGAAGGCCATATGATGAGTAGAAGTCCGGGAAGTTAACTCCCCCTTGAGACTTCACAGCCTTTAGCTTGGATAAGGCAATCCTGGGCACTTTATCATTCCAGAGGAATTTTGTTAAAATATGGTCAATATGGCGGTAGAAGTCTTTAGAAAAAAAAATCAGAATCATAGATAGAACAAAAGTTATTTTAGGGGCGAGAACCATCTTGATAGTGTCTAACCTTCCCCACCAAGTAAGGTGTAGTGGAGACCATTGGAGGGTAATGTCCTTTACCTGTTGGATAGTGTATTGTGGGGATCTGAAAAAAATCAGATTCCTAGATATTTCAAGCCTTGTTTGGCTTTTTGTATCAGACAGGAAGAGAAGTCTAGCATTTGAGAGAGAGAGTTCAAGGGCAAAAATTCAGTCTTACTCCAATTCACTTTATATCCGGACAGTAAGGAATAAGCATCAGTGTGAATAGGTGAGTAAGTGAAATTTCAAGGTTAGTTAGAAAAAGTAAGACATCATCCGCATATGCGGAAAGCTTATACATTTCAGAGCCAACGGACACTCCAGTAATATCCTGAGATTGACTGATTGCAAGCAGTAATGGTTCCAAAACCAGGCTGAACAATAGAGGTGATATGGGGCAACCTTGTCGGGTTCCTCGAAAGAAGTGGAATGATGGGGAGATCCGATTATTAACATATAGAGAAGCCGTAGGCACACGATAGAGTGATCTGACCCAGTTGGTGAACTCTGGCCCAATACCAAATCTGGACATGGCTTCAAAAAGGAAAGACCACTCTATGCGGTCGAAAGCTTTCTCAACATCTAATGATACAGCTATGGCCGGTTCTGATGTAGGGAAGAGAGATTCCTGAATGTGAAAAAACATGTGCGTGTTGTTGGCAATAAGGCGAATCTTATTGAAGCCAGATTGATCAGTATGAATGATAGATCCCATTACCTTAGACAATTGGTAGTATTTTAGTGAAAATTTTGTAATCTACATTAAGGAGTGAAATGGGTCTATAATTAGCTGGGGAAATGGGGTCACAACCAGGCTTTGGAATCACCACAATGCGAGCATCAGTGAAAGTAGATGAAGTCGAATTTGGTAAGGACACAGAGGCGAAATAGGCAAGCAAGTGAGGGGAAAGAGTCTTTTTAAAAGCATGATAAAAGTCGGACGTGAAGCCATCCGGGCCAGGTGCCTTGTTTAGAGGGAGAGTCATGATAGCATCAGCTACTTCATCAGCAGTAATGGGCAATTCTAGAGCTTGACGTTGTGTGATGGATATCATGGGAAGTGAAATACCAGAGAAAAAAAGAGTCTAAGTCCATGGAAGATGGATGAGCTTCAGACTGGTATAGATGTGCATAGAAATCCCAAAATGATTGGAGAATGTCTTCATCCGATGTGACTTCTTTACCAGAAGAAGAGACGAGCTTTACGACTCTTGTGTTCTGATTTCTTCTTAAGGTAGGAAGCTAGTAGTCAACCACATTTATTGCTCTCAGCATAATATTGTGCCTTGGAGTGGAAAAGGTGCAATTGCACTGGTGAACTAAGTTGTTTATTATAGTCATATCTAGCTTTTTGAAGTTGCGCTAAGGAAGCTGCGGTAGGAGATCGAAGATGCGATAATTCTAATTCCTCTATATGGTGTTGGATTTTCTGAAGTGCTTGTGTCTGAAGATGTCTCCTGTGGGCTGAGTAGCTTATAATCTCTCCTCGGATGGTCGCTTTGTAGGCGTCCCATAGGATCTCCTGGGAGGCAACAGAGTCAGAGTTGCATGTAAAGTAGTCTGAAGTTTTATCTTTAAGGAACGTAAGAAAATCAGGTTCCGATAAGAGGGACACGTTAAATCTCCATGGTTTGTCCACGCGGATCGGTGAGACGAGTTGAAGCTGAAGAACAGCTGCGTGGTCGGAAACCAGGATGGGACATATCTTAGATTTACAGATGTGAGGAATTAGCCTGTGAGTGACAAGGAAAAAGTCAATCCGAAAGTAAGAAGAGTGTGGAACTGAGTAGAAACTAAAGTCTTTATCCGTTGGATGATGTAGCCTCCAGGGATCCGATAGGCCTAAGTGGGACATGAAATGTCGCAGGGTTTGAGTGGATTTCGAAATAGTGTATCTGATTTCCGTCTTTTTATCCAGAAGAGGATCTAATGGTTGGTTGAAATCCCCACCAATAATATATGGAGAGGGGTCCAAAGAGAGTAGTCGTGCAAAAACTTCATGAAAGAAGCTCGGGTTGTCCGCATTTGGTGCATATAAGTTAAGAATGGTGTAGGAACCATCTTGCATACTGAATTGAAGAAGGTTCCATCAACCCTCAATGTCAGCAGCTTGATGTATAACACTGATATCCAAGCGTTTGTGTATTAAGATAGCTGTGCCCCTTTTTTTTATTAGTGTTGGGCTAAAGAAAACTTGGCCAACCCAGTGTTGTTTAAGTTTAAGAGACTCAGTGGCTGTAAGATGAGTCTCTTGGAGGAGAGCAATATCAACGTGAAGCATGTGGAGATAGGTTAGTATTTTTTTTCCTTTTGATAGAGTGTGAAAATCCATTGACATTGAGCGATACAATCGTGATGGAACCTATGGCGGATGCCATCTGTAGAAATGAGAGAGATTGATCCATGCAGGGTACTGCCAATAACAGGGTGATTCAGTAATGAGATAAGCAGAAGCCACAGAAGCTCAGAGAAAAAAAGAGAGTAATTCAGAAGCATTAAAAAAAAGAAAAAAGAAGTCAGATTCCAAAAAATGGTGATCCAATTGCTAGGGACAAAGAAAGATATCCAATAACGGCTGGCCAGCACTGGGGTGAGGTGTTGGCCGCCCATGTAACAAAGAAAGGGTCTCAAGGGGGACCGTAGACCGCCTGAGAGGCTCCCGGGAGTGTAGAACCTGGGAGGGAACTTCAATAGGGAACCAATTTAGCGTCAAGACATCTATAGTCTTTCAAGTAATCATTTCCTGAGATAGATCAAAAGACTGTAAAAGTTTCTCGAGGTCCGCTGTGTTATGAAAAAGTTTTGTTTGGTTTTGATGTGTGATTCGCCTCATTGCAAGATACAAGAGGCCAAATTTGGCGCCAAGAGAGTGGAGACGGGGGTGCAGCGCCAAAAAGGCCTTATGTTTAGCCGCAGTTGTTTTGGCTAAATCTGGAACAAACAAAACATTGGACCCCTGAAATTGAAGAGGAGATCACGATTTAGTAGCTGCAAAGATCTGTAGGGCTTGAGGGTATCGTAAAAGTTTGAAAATAGGCGGCCTGGGAAACGCTGAGGAGTGGAGTGGGCGTGAAGGCACTTGATGAGCCCGCTCTATCTCAAACGGGTGTGAGAAAATGAGATGTAGGATATCTGGGATAAGCTGGGTAAGAAATCCGAAGATATCAGTACCTTCTGCCCCTTTGGGGATGCAGAGGAGGTGAACATTATTCCTTCGGTTTCGGTTAGAAAGGTCCTCCAAGTCTCTACGTAACATTTCCACATCTTTCTAAATTTTTGGAATTGGCGCAGTTGCCATTAGGAGAGAGGAGACTTGGGTTTCCGTATCATCCAGGCGGTGTGTGAGGTGATCAAATCTAGCAGAGAGAGTTTGTAAGTCTGTTCGTAAGGCAGTAGTGGTGTCCATGTTGGATTGCAGCATATCCTTCAGCTGTTTTAATTTGGCGAGGACTAGGTCTGCAGACGCCATAACTTTAGTGGGAGCAGCCTTATCGGGTGAAGGCGGGTCTTGTTTGGACCTTTTCGTCCCTGACGCCGCTGCAAAGGCGGCTTCAATTTTCCCAGGTTTAGTTGTTGACATGTTGGTACGTTGCTCAACGAAACAATAAAACCAAAAAACTGCAGCAAGTGCTGATATATCCCTTCAAAACTAGTGAGATCACCTGGAGCGAGGCAATCAAGCGGCCATCTTGGTCACCGCGCTAGAGCAGCCCTTGTTTTCTGAAGATTAACAGCAAAGGGTGGCTTCCAGCATTGGCATTTGCCATGGAATTACATACCTGGGAACTTTTGATTTCCAGTCACCCTGACATATCTGTGAATGCGGGGGGCGGGGGGGGGGGGGAGAAGAGGGGCAGGAGCGAAGGACCTGATGTGCACAAACTTAACATAGAGACATAGAAATGACGGCAGAAGAAGACCGAATGGCCCATCCAGTCTGCCCAGCAAGCTAAGCACTTTATCTTTTTCTCTCTCCCACCTGTTACTATTGGCTTCCAGTACCCTCCAGCCCTAATTCCACTCCACCCCACCATCAATGTAGAGAGCAGCGCCGGATCTGCATCCAAGTGAACATCCAGCTCAATTAGGGGTTGTGGGGAATTAAGAGCTTTGCTCCTGATGGCCAGCAGGCCATGTCAGGGGTTAACTCTAACTTCCCTTCTCTCTGACCTTTGCACTGAATGCAGCAAGACTAGCACATCTTAAATCTCTAGCATATAATTAACCCTCACTGCCTAAGGAGAGGATACCTAGCTGCCACGTATTCAGCTGCAGGCAAAAGACAGACACATATATGGTATCTGCTTCAGCAGCCAATGAAATGATCTGTATGCACCCCCTGAGCCAATGGTCTAATGACACGTCTGTATGCTATGGCTAGGAGAGCCAATGATATAATGACACATCTATTCTGTGGCTCTATTTATTATGTTATTCACTGACGAATTATTTTATTGTTGCTTGTTATTGTTGACTTGTTCTATGTTCATTGCCCAAATGTTCAATTGCTCAAATGTTCTATGTAACGCCATAGCTGCGACTGTTCTGTTATATGGAAACCGACATGATTTGATATTTTGTTCAAGAATGTCGGTATAGAAAAATTCTAAATAAATAAATAAATAAGTCATGATCAGATCGTACTCTAATGTAACAGCACACCCAGAATTCTCACAAAATGTCACAGAATACTTGCATAGCTTTACCCACTATATGTGCAATTGGCTGATCTCAGGATGTTCAGTGGGAGAAACAAAAAAGTGTGAAAGAGGAGAAAAATTCTCAGACGGGCAATTTAACGTGTGAATATGTATCCGCAATGGTACAACAAGTCAAACAGCCCCGTAACTGGTACACTAACCAGATAGGAAACATTTGGATGTTATGTGGGCGTAGAGCATATATGCACATTCCCCCCAGATGGAGAGGCAGATGCACTCTAGGCTACATCCTCCCCTCATACTATGCAGTCAACAATTTACCTAAAGCAAGACTCCGTAACAAAAGGGAGGCGATCAAGAGTCCCATAGATAAGTATACAGAAACACAGGTAGCTAGAAGCCTGTTTCCCCCAATGGGAACAGCTATGAATTACAGAGACTTACACATCCTAGCTAACTGGACGACTGCCCTATTTAATCAGACAGTCCATGCATTAAAACTACTCACAATAGAAGTTTCTCAGATTAGAGAGGTAGCGTTACAGAACTGCTATGTCTTAGACACCGTTTTAGCTTCAAAGGGTGGTGTTTGTGCATTAATTGGATCTCATTGCTGTGTATACATATCAGATTATAAAGCAAACTTCACACATACCAAAGAGCAGATGGAAACCATGGTTGCTGATGCACCACTTTCAGATAAAACACCAATTTCTCCCTGGGACTGGCTATGGTCCTGGTTTCCTGATATTTCTGGTCTCAAAAAGGTGGTTCCTATTATAGTAATTGTAATAGTCTTAATTATTTGCCTGTGCTGCTGTATTCAGTGCATACCCAACATCATATCCATACTGAAACCTTGCTTTCAGCCTGGATAAAAAGATGTCTTGTATGCTGCTTAATAGGGAATCATGAGCCCTGCAGTAGTTGGCACACCACGCTGCACCAGCTCTGGGTGATGTGGAGAATCAAGAGCTCTGCGGTAGCTGGCACACCACGCCGACCCAGCTGTTCTCTCCATATCCCCCCTCCCCTATCTCCAGCCCATACGCAAAGCATAGCAGGTTTCAGTAGGGGTCTAAAGCATGGATACAGAGATATTCGAGATACGGCGACCAGAATTGTACACAGTATTCAAGGTGCGGTCTCACCATGGAGCGATACAGAGGCATTATGACATTTTCCATTTTATTCACCATTCCCTTTCTAATAATTCCCAACATTCTGTTTGCTTTTTTGACTGCCACAGCACACTGAACCGATGATTTCAATGTGTTATCCACTATGACGCCTAGATCTCTTTCTTGAGTTGTAGCACCTAATATGGAACCCAACATTGTGTAATTATAGCATGGGTTATTTTTCCCTATATGCATTACCTTGCACTTATCCACATTAAATTTCATCTGCCATTTGGATGCCCAATTTTCCAGTCTCACAAGGTCTTCCTGCAATTTATCACAATCTGCTTGTGATCTAACTACTCTGAACAATTTTGTATCATCTGCAAATTTGATTAACTCACTCGTCGTATTTCTTTCCAGATCATTTATAAATATACTGAAAAGTAAGGGTCCCAATACAGATCCCTGAGGCACTCCACTGTCCACTCCCTTCCACTGAGAAAATTGTCTCTTTAATCATACTCTCTGGTTCCTGTCTTTTAGCCAGTTTGCAATCCACGAAAGGACATCGCCACCTATCCCATGACTTTTTACTTTTCGTAGAAGCCTCTCATGAGGAACTTTGTCAAATGCCTTCTGAAAATCCAAGTATACTACATCTACTGGTTCACCTTTATCCACATGTTTATTAACTCCTTCAAAAAAGTGAAGCAGATTTGTGAGGCAAGACTTGCCTTGGGTAAGCCATGCTGACTTTGTTCCATTAAACTATGTCTTTCTATATGTTCTGTGATTTTGATGTTTAGAAACACTTACCACTATTTTTCCTGGCACTGAAGTCAGGCTAACTGGTCTGTAGTTTCCCAGATCACCCCTGGAGCCCTTTTTAAATATTGGGGTTACATTTGCTATCCTCCAGTCTTCAGGTACAATGGATAATTTTAATGATAGGTTACAAATTTTTACTAATAGGTCTGAAATTTCATTTTTTAGTTCCTTCAGAACTCTGGGGTGTATACCATCCGGTCCAGGTGATTTACTACTCTTCAGTTTGTCAATCAGGCCTACCACATCTTCTAGGTTCACCGTGATTTGATTCAGTCCATCTGAATCATTACCCATGAAAACCTTCTCCATTACGGGTACCTCCCCAACATCCTCTTCAGTAAACACCGAAGCAAAGAAATCATTTAATCTTACTGCGATGGCCTTATCTTCTCTAAGTGCCCCTTTAACCCCTCGATCATCTAACGGTCCAACTGACTCCCTCACAGGCTTTCTGCTTCGGATATATTTTAAAAGATTTTACTGTGAGTTTTTGCCCTCTACAGCCAACTTCTTTTCAAATTCTCTCTTAGCCTGTCTTATCAATGTCTTACATTTAACTTGCCAACGTTTATGCTTTATCCTATTTTCTTCTGTTGGTTCCTTCTTCCAATTTTTGAATGAAGATCTTTTGGCTAAAACAGCTTCTTTCACCTCCCCTTTTAACCATGCCGGTAATCGTTTTGCCTTCTTCCACCTTTCTTAATGTGTGGAATACATCTAGACTGTGCTTCTAGTATGGTATTTTTTAACAATGACCACGCCTCTTGGACATTTTTTTACTTTTGTAGCTGCTCCTTTCAGTTTTTTCTAACAATTTTTCTCATTTTATCAAAGTTTCCCTTTTGAAAGTTTAGCATGAGAGCCTTGGATATTAATAGTGGAGAATGTTCTAAACATCAAAATCACAGAACATATAGAAAGACATGGTTTAATGGAACAAAGTCAGCATGGCTTTACCCAAGGCAAGTCTTGCCTTACAAATCTGCTTCACTTTTTTGAAGGAGTTAATAAACATGTGGATAAAGGTGAACCGGTAGATGTAGTGTACTTGGATTTTCAGAAGGCATTTGACAAAGTTCCTCATGAGAGGCTTCTAGGAAAAGTAAAAAGTCATGGGATAGGTGGTGATGTCCTTTCGTGGATTACAAACCGGCTAAAAGACAGGAAACAGAGAGTAGGATTAAATGGACAATTTTCTCAGTGGAAGGGAGTGGGCAGTGGAGTGCCTCAAGGATCTGTACTGGGACCCTTACTTTTCAATATATTTATAAATGATCTGGAAAGAAATACGACGAGTGAGGTAATCAAATTTGCAGATGATACAAAATTGTTCAGAGTAGTTAAATCATAAGCAGATGGTGATAAACTGCAGGAAGACCTTATGAGGCTGGAAAATTGGGCATCTAAATGGCAGATGAAATTTAATGTGGACAAGTGCAAGGTGATGCATATAGGGAAAAAATAACCCATGCTATAGTTACACAATGTTAGGTTCCATATTAGGTGCAACTACCCAAGAAAGAGATCTAGGCGTCATAGTGGATAACACATTGAAATCCTCGGTTCAGTGTGCTGCGGCAGTCAAAAAAGCAAACAGAATGTTGAGAATTATTAGAAAGGGAATGATAAAAAAACGGAAAATGTCATAATGCCTCTGTATCGCTCCATGGTGAGACCGCACCTTGAATATTGTGTACAATTCTGGTTGCCGCATCTCAAAAAAGATATAATTGTGATGGAGAAGGTACAGAGAAGGGCTACCAAAATAATAAAGGGAATGAGGAAAGACTATAGAGGTTAGGACTTTTCAGCTTGGAGAAGAGACGGCTGAGGGGGGATATAATAGAGGTGTTTAAAATCATGAAAGGTCTAGAACGGGTAGATGTGAATTGTTTTTTTACTCTTTCAGATAATAGAAAGACTATGGGACACTCCATGAAGTTAGCATGGGGCACATTTAAAACTAATCGGAGAAAGTTCTTTTTCACTCAACACACAATTAAACTCTGGAATTTGTTGCCAGAGGATGTGGTTAGTGCAGTTAGGTTAGCTGTGTTTAAAAAAAAGGATTGGATAAGTTCTTGGATGAGAAGTCCATTACCTGCTATTAATTAAGTTGACTTAGATAATAGGGTTGTGAATTGGGCTTCGGACGATGGCCGGCACCATCTTTAAAAATGGCGCCGGCCATCCAGTGCTCCTACCATGTGAAAGAGGCCGGCCAATGGCACGGATACCCTGTCACATGTTAAGGGCAAAGGGCCATCGGCACCATTTTTATTAGTGGCAGCCGACGGCCCGAGAGCGGGAGATCGCTCCCGGGACTCCCACTGGACCACCAGGTACCTGTAAAATGTTTTTTTTTTTTTGGGGGGGGGGGGGGGGAAGCAAAGGGATTAGTTTTAAAGGGTCGGGGTGGGTTTTTTGTTTATCAGCTCGGGCGCAGCCGATAAACAAAACAGCGATCGGGCCAGATGAAAAAAAACCCACATGTGAATTGGAACCGGAATCCGAACCGATTCACATCTCTATTAGATAATAACCACCGCTATTACTAGCAACGGTAACATGGAATATAGAAACATAGAAATGACAGAAGAAGACCAAATGGCCCATCCAGTCTGCCCAGCAAGCTACGCACTTTATCCTTTTTTTTTCCTTCCCTTTTCTCTCTCACACCTGTTACTCTTGGCTTCCAGCACCCTCCAGCCCTATATCTCCTCCACACCACCACCAATGAAGAGAGCATCTCCGGATCTGCATCCAAGTGAACTTCCAGCTCAATTAGGGGTAGCAACTTCCGCAACAAGCAGGCAACACCCCTGCCCACCCAGGCTATACGATCCAGGCCCCGTTGGTTGCCATCCACACCCAGATCCTCCCTTCCACACTCCCCCTGCCGCTGAAGCAGAGAGCCATGCGTTGAAAGAGAAGTATCAGACTCTCTCCCTCGCTGAAGCTGAAGCAGAGAGCTACACTGGACATGCATTGAGAGTAAAGTATCGGCCCAGCTACACCTCGCTTCCCTGTGAATACAAATTTTTATTTTTCTTCCACATTACCTCTTGCCGTTGAAGCCCAGAGACATGATGGAGTCTCATCAACCCCGTGCATGTACACTGAACAAGGGCTCTATCTCCAGGTAGCATCCCCATTTCCGCGAGAGCCACAGTAACTATTAACAAATATTGAACAAGCCTAATAATTGGCAATACCTATAGCCTATGACCTCACCGTTAATTTTACATACTCTTACCCACCCCTGGTTTTGTTTTTTTTTTGGAGATGGCAGCCCTCCATCCTTCCGCTCCATGAAGGTGGAACACCAACCACTGGCATCCCGCTCCGTGAATGCCTCTGTGGTTACTGCTGCTCCGTGCAGTGTTTTGCTGCCTCCTCTTTATACACGTCCTCTAGACTTAATGGATCCACAGTGTTTATCCCACGCCCCTTTGAAGTCCTTCACAGTTTTGGACTTCACCATTTCCTCCAGAAGGGCATTCCAGACATCCACCACTCTCTCCGTGAAGAAATACTTCCTGACATTGGTTCTAGTCTTCCTCACTTAGACTTAGTTTTTGGGTACTTGCCAGGTTCTTATGGCCTGGATTGGCCACTATTGGAAACAGGATGCTGGGCTTGATGGACCCTTGGTTTGACCCAGTATGGCATGTTCTTATGTTCTTAATAGGGTGGGTAACTTAATTCAAGTTATTAAAAACCACTTGCATTTGGTCAGTGGCTTCTTTGGTCTGAAAGACCCCCAGATGTTCTCATTTCGAAGACCAAAAAATTTAAGGGACATGCTTGTACATTTGGATTTGGTACCCAGAGGAAATTTGGATGGTGTTATGGGAGGGCATCATCCTTGTAATAATTGCAGTGTTTGTAAATTATGTTTATCAATGCAATTTTTCATTCATCCAATTTCGGGACAAAAATTTTTTTTAGAACATTTACCACTTGTCAATTTGCTTCAGTGGTGTACATTATAAATATCCGTTGTGGTTTATTCTATGTGGGCAAGACATCGAGAAAAATTAAAACACGGATCCTAGAATACTGTAGCAGGATCCGGAATGAAGTAGAAACTGCTCCATTGGTGAAGCATTGGCGTGAATGCCAGCATTCAGTTGAGGATCTTCGTTTTTTTGTGATCCAGGAGTTAAAAAATAGATGTGGTGGTGATTTAAATAAAAAGCTGTTGCGAGTGGAGCAGAAATGGATTTTTTCATTAAGGACTTTGTGGCCAAATGGATTAAATGATAAATTGATTGGATTACGTTGTCTCTAGGTATGTTGGTTGTGAGTATTCGACATTTTTTAAATGCTTGATTGATTTTCCTTAGGAAGGTGGAGCATAGTCCCTTTAAATCACTTGAGGATAGTATGGTGAGACGTGGATATTAATTGTGTTCTTTTGATTGGCTCTGATGGATTTAAAAAGAGGTAGAAGGGGGTGGAGTTTTTTTATCCCCTTGACTCATTTGAAATGAATGGCGGTCGGACACCATAGCAGTGTGGCGTCCGGTTTTGAGATTGGTAGTTTAAAGTTTCTTTCACTTCCACACTTGTGTTTTTTTTTGTGTAGTTTTTGTTTGGTTTGGGAATCTAAATATAGAGAAATTTGGGCATTGTTTTAATTCGTCGTAGGTAACATGTGCAAGCGAATTACGGGATATACCACAAGAGTGGCTATCCTGTGGGAGCTCATTTATGATGTATTGAAAAGTGGGAGTCGAGGAGCGTATCTGTGAATGCGTCCGATGGTTCTTGGACGCACAGGTAAAATTTGTATAATATTATTTAATGAAGGATGTGTTTTTGAAAAATATTTTTAGGTAAATTTTATTTAAAAATGTTAATTTTACTCTCTCTCCTCCAATTATTGAATTATGTAATTTAATTGTAATTTATATGATTTTTCCCCCCAATTATTGGAGATAATTGAGATATAAAGTATTTGTTTAGTTAGGTTATTGTTTTTATGTGTTACATTATTGTATCAAAATTTACTTATGATATATTTTTGTTTAAAAATTGTTTTGAATGAAATTGAATATAAGAATAAAAAAAATAAAAAAATAAATAAAATGTTAATTTTTGTAGATGAAACCTGTATGGGAATACTGTAAAAACAAATGTATTGAAGATATGTGAGCAGCAGAAAAAATCTTTTATGCTCTCCTGAAGAAGCCTGTGGAAAGGCAAAACATGTTGGGAGGATGAAGAAAATACAGAAAAGATTGGGAGGATGAAGGGAGTATAAAAATATCACAAGTGTCTACAGAAGAAAGAGGATGTGATTATTGGCAAGTAATGAAAATTTACAGCATAAAAAGAATCTTTTTCTGCTTCTGAAAAACTGAACTGGTGTGGATAAGAAAAAAATCTGTAAAAATATTTGTAAAACTTCAATATATAGGAAAAGATTTGAGAAATGTATTAGAAAATATAGCTGTGTTTAAAAAAGGATTGGATAAGTCTTGGAGGAGAAGTCCATTACCTGCTATTAATTAAGTTGACTGAGAAAATAGCCACTGCTATTACTACTAGCAACAGTAACATGGAATAGACTTAGTTTTTGGTACTTGCCAGGTTCTTATGGCCTGGATTGGCCGCTGTTGGAAACAGGATGCTGGGCTTGATGACCCTTGGTCTGACCCAGTATGGCATGTTCTTATGTTCTAAGTATGTATGGGATGGGACCTATTTAGGTTGGTATTCCTTGTTGAGGGTTTGTGTTTGAAATACAGAAATTTTAAAAGAAGGGTGTTGTTTAGAATATTGTTGAAAAACAAATAAAGATGACAATATATTATATGTCATTATATGATTTTTTGTTTGTCAATTTTTGTGATATATTATTTATTGCCAGTGTATTTGTATCATCTAAGAGACCTGAGGCATTCTGTTGATCATGAGGCTGGACTCTGTTTCCCTTTCACCGTACACCATCCATGGGATGTGGACTGTACAGTAGCATTTGTGTTTTCTGACCAGAGCAGGGCGCCTTTGGAACCCTGCACTGGTGCCGCTACATTCAAATAGGGCTCCTTCCCAATCGCAGCAGGAGGACGTCCTGTGGCTGAACTCTGTGGGAGTTGGCTTGCCTCCCTGCCCTTGCAGAGCTTCCCCTCCCTCTTTACTCTTCCTCGGTGGTACTCCTCGGGGGTGTTTTTGTACACTCCCTAGCGTACCTGAGTCACCCTATTTCCCCGCTTTCACCTAAGGAGGAGAGCTTGCTGCACTTGCACTGCAGCTTGACTTCCCCTCCCCCGCCCCCCTCCATTGCCCTTTCTAGGCCTCCCTGCTCTCCCTGCTGCTCTCTCCAGGTGATTTCTTTTTCTGCTTGTGTAACCCTTAAAGTTCAATTTTCTTTATGACTCCTTGTGTCTGAAACCTGCACTTTGATTCCCAACCCAGTATCAGAAATGAATCCACACGCTCTTTAGTGAGTAACAGTTTTATCTTTACTGGAATGAATGACTGAAATAAATCTGTTCACTTCCTAAGCATCTGCATTTGTCATATAAACACATGTATATAGTACAAGAGAAAACTCAACTTTGTCATAAACTCATGTTAAGTATTTCAACCAGAATCAGCATGTGATATAGCACCCGACCTTAAGCAGTCTCTGAACAAGCAAAGTCCCAGATTGTATCCTACTGTGTGTCCATTTGAATTTAGAGCTGAAGAGGGCGTCAGTACTGCTGCTTCACTGCCAAATCCACAATACAGCAGCCTCTATCCGAAAGAAGAGCTTCAAATCCTGACAGGGCACAGTTCAACTACTCCCAAGTCGTCCACAGCAGGGTTCCAGAAAAGAGAACCTTAATCAGCACAGATAATATTTATTAGTTCAGAGCAGGGCAGGAACTCTGTTCAAGCTGAGCAGTGATCTGTTCGCACACGCTCAATACAATCCAATTTTTATAAATCTCTTTAGGTAAAGTAAAAAAACAACTTCAATACATCTCAAAACAATGTTAACTAACATAAATACATTACACATGAATACAATTATAGAGGGCTGCTCACCTTAATCAGCACAGATAATATTTATTAGTTCAGAGCAGGGCAGGAACTCTGTTCAAGCTGAGCAGTGATCTGTTCGCACACGCTCAATACAATCAAATTTTGAATCTCCTTTCCCCCCCCCCTCAGCTCTTAAAGAGACAGCACTCTATTGTCAGTCTTTTCATGTCACAATGATGATTCAACATTTCTCTGCCCTAGTTCCTAGAGGTATGTTACATGGTTCCCCTCCTAAAACCTGACGTCCCCGGCAGGTATTTATGTCCACAGCTTATATATTAACTCTGTTTGTTTGCTCAATATCTCTTGCATCATACTACTTAGTTGCTGCATGGATATACACGTCTCCAATGGATTCCTTGAATATGACTGTCTCAATATGTTGTGGCTGTGCAACCCCTTGGGCAATTGCACTTCAAAGTCATCGAATCTACTAGGCAGTCTCCTTGGTCTCTGCGATCTTTGAGGGTAACGGTAGAAGTCCTATTTTGGTCATTGATTCATCAAGAGTTTCCTCTTCCCCGAGGAGGATGCACGCTGTTCTTCATTGACTGAGCTGTTCAAATCGCATGAATTGTTATGATTTACTGGTATACTAACTTCCACAGGATCCTCTTCCCATGACTCTGGATGAAACTCCTCCGCATTAGGATTTAATGTTCCATTTGACTGAATTTCACCAGTAATTGGACTCTCTTCCAGTTCAGCTGGATCTGAACTTCCGCTCTCCATGATAGAGCCATCCATACTATCCTCAGCGTCCTCCTTCTGCTTTTTCATCAATTGCTTGGTACTATTGAATGGTTCACAGTGAATATCAGCCTCTTCTCTTCCAGAAATAAATCCACAGGGGCGCAGTAGATCCCTGTGTAATGTCCTTTCGGGTCCATCCCCTGTTTCTGGCTTCACCACATAGACAGGTATACCTTCAATTTGTTTTATCACAATATACACTGAAGACTCCCACCGATCAGCCAATTTGTGCTTGCCCCTCAACTTCACATTCTTGACCAATACTCTATCACCCTCTTCCACTGAGGATGGCATTACTTTCGCATCCCATCTGCGTTTGTTGGCTAGTTGATGTTTCTCAGCTTCCTGAGTAGCCAGCTCATATGCATACTTCAACCTCTGACGTAACTCTCGTACATATTGGTGATGAGTTTTAGCGTTATGACCCACTGGACTGATGCCGAAGCATAAGTCTATTGGAAGTCGAGGTTCTCTTCCAAACATGAGAAAAAACGGAGAAATTCCAGTACTGTCATTCCGAGTACAAATATAGGCATGTACTAGTGGCCGAACATATTTTCTCCAATGTTCCTTACGCTTATCCTCTAATTACCCAACATTTCTATTAAGGTTCTATTGAAGCGTTCTACTGGATTTCCTCGAGGGTGATATGGAGTGGTTCTGGATTTAGTGCCTGCTATTCTACATAGCTCTGAAATGAGTTCAGATTCAAAATTGGCTCCTGGTCACTATGGATTCGTTTTGGAAATCCATAGTGGCAGATGAAATTCTTCACAGGGTAACAGCAACAGTTCTTGCAGTCTGATCTCTAGTGGGATATGCCTGAGCATACTTAGTAAAGTGATCCGTGACTACCAAAACATTTCGTGTATCCTTGTCGTCAGGCTCTAAGGTAAGGAAGTCAATGCAAACTAGCTCCATGGGGGCGTAAGCTTTATATTTACCAAGGGGGCTTGCTTTTTCTGCTCTAGCTTTTCTCCGCACACATCTTTCGCATGTCTTCACCCATTGCTCTACCCCATGTGCCATTCTCGGCCAATAAAACGTGCACGTGCTAAGTCCAAGGTCCGTTCACAACCCAGATGGCCAGTTTCATCATGTACCCCCTCCAGAGCTCTCTGACGATATTTCTTGGAATCACAAGTTGTTGGTGTGGTCCTCCACTCCTCATCACTTTTCTGAAAAGTACTCCCTCTTGAAGACATAGTTTTTGCCATTCTCTGAAGAATAATCGCCAATTCTGGATGCTCCCGATTCCTGTCTCGATCTTCAAATTTCTCACCTCTCTCCAGCATCATTATGACTTGGGATAAACATGGATCTTCCCTCTGGAACACTCTCCAGTCACCCAAGGTAAACCCAGGTAGGGTGGGTTGTCCAGGCCACAGGTCCGGGTCATCAAAATCATCTGGAACAGCATCTCCTCCTGCAGGTAAGATTCCACCAAGGCACCAGGGCTGCACTCAAACTTGGAAGTAGAATGAGGTGTAATGGGAGTGTCGTAGTCTCCCGAATCTCTGAAATATGTGTCAACAATAGAGACATCATGCTTCTGGAATGCCACCTTACATATTACCTTAGATAGAGTGTCCATTCCTTCTTGATCTGTCTTCACACGAGATAGCATCTTGGCAACCCTCTCCTCATATTTCCAAAAATTCTTCATCATCTTCTTCAGGATCATGTGGTCTCCTAGACAACCCGTCAGCATCTATATTGGCTTTACCAGATTTGTATCCGATGTCAAAGTTGTACAGGGAGAGGGATGCTAACCATCGATGACCTGTGGCATCCAGTTTAGCAGTCGTCAGGACGTACGTCAGAGGGTTATTATCTGTCACTACTTTAAACTCTGCACCATATAGATAATCATGAAATTTTTCACAAACTGCCCATTTAAGGGCTAAAAATTCCAATTTGTGGATAGGGTAATTCCGTTCACTTTTAGTGAGCCCACGACTGGCATATGAAATCACTCGCAGTTTTCCTTCTTGAATTTGGTAAAGTGCAGCGCCTAGCCCTGTAGTGCTGGCATCAGTGTGTAATACATAAGGTAGCTTCCAATTTGCGAAAGCCAACACAGGGGCAACCGTGAGTTTTTCCTTTATAATTTCGAATGCTTTCTGACATTCTGAGGTCCACCGCGTACCCAATAGCTGCTGACTTTGAATCCGGGCTTCTTTCCTATCCTTTCGACTGTTTGTTAGTCCCACCAACAGATTACTGAGCGGCTTCACCAAGCGTGAGTATTGATTCACGAATCTTCGGTAATAGCCCGCAAATCCTAGAAAAGATCGCAGCTCTCTAATGTTTTTAGGTTGTGGCCACTTAGTAATGGCTGAAATTTTCTCTTCATCGGGGAGCACCCCCTTCTCTGAGATATGATGACCCAAATATTTCACTGACTTCTGAAAGAATTTACATTTAGATGGAGAGAGCTTCAATCCACATTTCAACAGTCGTAACACCCTCATCAATCGGTCCTCATGCTCTTCCAGTGTGTCCGAGAATATTATAAGATCATCCAAGAAGGCCACAACTTCATGTAGATTAATATCAGTCATTACTTTCTCTATCATTCTTTGAAAACTTGCTGGAGCATTTGTCAGTCCTTGAGCCATTCTCTTAAACTGCCAGTTTCCAAAGGGCGTGGTGAATGCAGTTTTAGGCCTATCCATTTCTTCTACCTCAATCTGATAGTACCCACTCTTGAGATCTAGTACTGAGAACCACTTGCTACCTGATAGGAGAGTGAATGTCTCCTCAATTCGAGGCAACGGATAGGAGTCTTTTCTGGTTATGTTGTTCAATTTACGATAATCAACAACCATCCTCAAGGTACCATTCTTCTTTCTAACCAATACCACAGGTGAAGCATAAGGGCTATCAGACTCCTCAATCACTCCTGTGGCTAATAGCTCCTCAGGTGCTGCCTGAGATCCTCAAAGTCAGCTGGGGATACATGACGTGTGCGCTCTTTAAATGGAGTTGGATCCAACAGGGTGGATTTTATGCATTATTCCTGGAATACATCCAATATCAAGGTCATGACAGGAAAATGCTCCTTTTGCCTCTTGATTAATTCTCTTTTCTATATGCTGTTTAAACTCTTCAGATATTGGAGAATCTCCGAAGTCTAGCGACACCTTCTCAGACTCCATGTTACCCTCTCCAATAGATTCTAGTTTAGCACCATCCTTATAGGTCGAGCGTGTAACGTTCATGGTCCTCACTATATCAACTGGCTCACCTACACCCAATGTCCTTCTAGGAGGCAAACTGATGCTATAATCCGATATATTCTTCAATAGCACCCTAGCCTTTGTGTGCGACTTACTGCCAGTTCGGATGAGTTGAGGTTGTACTAGTAAGCCTCCGGGTAGAGGATAATTTTCTGAAGCCTCAAGCAATATGGACAAACTCTGACCATGTCTGGGCATTCTCAGAATGCATTCCACTTCCTTCGCTTCATCCCTTTCGAACACTATTGGTCTGGTGCTGGTCAATCTAGCCATCATTGGCCTAGTAACTCTTTGATTGGAACTTTGATGAGAAACATAGGTCTGATATGTAGTTACCCAATTTTTGTCCATGGCTAACTCCTTAAGGTAATTTGGGCCAGCCAGTTTCTTTACAGTCATGTATTAGATGTCTGAGAATATTTGTTCCCACTATTAAAGGCAGGGGTTTGTTCTTTTGATCGGGACAGACTAGAGCAAGGACAGAATATTTGTTCCCACTTCCACAGGCCTCCTTGGGAAACTGTACTTCAACTTCAATATACCCCAGATAAGGAACAGGTTGACCTCCTGCACCCGTAACACAAAGTAAGTCTTCTAGCGGGTATAGCTTCCGATGTGATAAATAGTCTTCATAGAAGGTTTGTGTTATGCACGTCACTTGAGAACCAGTGTCCACTAAGCAAGGGCACTGCACACCATCCAAATAAGCGGTTGCAGAACAAACCTTTCCCACGAGGCATTTCAAAACATCATCTGGTAGAGGACATGGTGGGGATATGATCACTGGATATTTTTCTTTTGGGGACTTATCTGAATTGTATTTGGTGCCTTTGTCTGCCCCTCGCAAAAGCACCTTTTAGTTTAAAGGAGTATTTGAAACCTGCCTAATGCTGGGGTATTTTTTTTTTCAAATTTTTCCCGCAATTTCTGTTGGACTAGAGCAGCATTTACAGGATTGATGCATTCTCCCATCATGTGTCCATTCTCTCCACAGTTATAGGCAAAATGAAAGTATCTTGGGATGATGCCTCCCTTTTTGAGGCATCTTCTCTACCCAAGAGTTTCTTCGCATCATGCTGTTTGCAACAGGGCTATTTTCTATTTCTGAATTGGCAGCTCTACAATGAGTGATCAATGGGGCGAGCAAAACATTATCTTCTCCTGAAAATGTTCCCAACTCAGATCCCACCTTAAACTCACTTGCCTCTGGTGTCATATGTTGAGCAATGCTTATGTCATTTGCTAGGTAAGTCCTGCTTACAGGTTTAATCTGGGTAACTCCCAATTGACGTATCCTCCTAGATTTTTTCATGTTTCTTTCTTCCTCAATCGTTCTGATTTTAAATAGCAGCTCCGAGTACGTGGCAGTTTCTTCGACTGGCTCTCTAATAAGTCCCTCAATTGCAGTCGGGTAATCAGGGTCTCCTCCCAGCACCCACGTACAAACTGTTGTAGTAACTGCCTGTCTGGGGCGAGCCCAAAGAAAATTCCCCGCTCCACGACTTTCTGTAACAGGACCTGAAGCCTTCTCAAATAGTCTGAAGATTTTTTCTTTGCCATTCTGGAAAGTTCAATAAATTGAAAAAATAATTCCTCTCCATTAGTTACACTGCCATATGCCTTCTCCAGTTCCTCTAAACACTGCTCTGCTGTGGCGCTTTTATCTATGTAAGAGACAATATTTAAAGCTGGAGGAAGGAGACTTTCAATTAATTTCCTTTTTTTTTGCACCTGCGGTGAGATCTGGATCCTGCAGTAATTGCTTAATTTGAATATGCCAAGTTTCATAGTCTCCTTCATTACTAGGTTTAGGGACATTTCCAGAGAAAACTTTAATTTTGTAGTACAATATGATTCAACTCTGCGCCCTTTTCCTTAGGAGTTTTGATCACATGCTCCACTATAACCTTTGAAACATCCGCAGGAATAGAAATTGGGTGGAATGGAATATTGAGAAGAATTGACTGCCACAGGATTTTGGGTTAGCATAGCATCCAAGCACTTGGGGACTCTTTTGTTGGCTTTTAACTGGAGTCTGCAATATACTCTGGGGTGATTGATCTATATCTCGTGTTTCTTTTTCTTGTGACCCCAAACTCTCAATCATGAGAGCAGATGTTCTTTTTCTCAGATCTTGAATATTGATTTATGACTGACAGCTATATATGCTAATTCTCTTGGAAGTCGATCTGTCATATCTAAAAGTATGTCACTCACTAGTGGGTCAGTGCATGCTTTAGGGGGACATTGACTCAACATCCTGTTCTGATACTGTCTCATCTAAGACAGGTAAAATTATCCACTGACTGTCCAGTTCCCCTTTTAAGCTCATTCTTTCTAAAATAATTATAGAAAGCGGTTCTTCAAACTCACACAAAACTTGATCAGATGACTCAGTTCTTAAACGTTTCAATTTGTAACTACACCCGCTGGGCTTAAGGCATCTTCTACACTTGCTAAAGATATTTCAGATTTACAGAACTCAGAATAACAGATCTATCAGGAATACAATCATAGTACTTGCAATACTCCATTTTGTATGAGAAAGAAACAAAGAGAATACTGTGCTCACTTCACTAGTGATGCTGGGTCGCTCAGTAGCAGGTCAGACAGAGAGAAAAAAAAAAAGAACACCGCCCCACGTTGATGGCGCCAGAATTTGTTGTAACCCTTAAAGTTCAATTTTCTTTATGACTCCTTGTGTCTGAAAACCTGCACTTTGATTCCCAACCCAGTATCAGAAATGAATCCATACGCTCTTTAGTGAGTAACAGTTTTATCTTTACTGGAATGAAGATGACTGAATAAATCTGTTCACTTCCTAAGCATCTGCATTTGTCATTATAAACACATGTATATAGTACAAGAGAAAACTCAACTTTGTCATAAACTCATGTTAAGTATTTCAACCAGATCAGCATGTGATATAGCACCCGACCTTAAGCAGTCTCTGAACAAGCAAAGTCCCAGATTGTATCCTACTGTGTGTCCATTGAAGTTAGAGCTGAAGAGGGCGTCAGTACTGCTGCTTCAACTGCCAAATCCACAATACAGCAGCCTCTATCCGAAAGAAGAGCTTCAAATCCTGACAGGGCACAGTTCAACTACTCCCAAGTCGTCCACAGCAGGGTTCAGAAAAGAGAACCTTAATCAGCACAGATAATATTTATTAGTTCAGAGCAGGGCAGGAACTCTGTTCAAGCTGAGCAGTGATCTGTTCGCACACGCTCAATACAATCCAATTTTTATAAATCTCTTTAGGGTAAAGTAAAAAACAACTTCAATACATCTCAAAACAATGTTAACTAACATAAATACATTACACATGAATACAATTATAGAGGGCTGCTCACCTTAATCAGCACAGATAATATTTATTAGTTCAGAGCAGGGCAGGAACTCTGTTCAAGCTGAGCAGTGATCTGTTCGCACACGCTCAATACAATCAAATTTTGAATCTCCTTTCCCCCCCCCTCAGCTCTTAAAGAGACAGCACTCTATTGTCAGTCTTTTCATGTCACAATGATGATTCAACATTTCTCTGCCCTAGTTCCTAGAGGTATGTTACACTTGCAAAGGTCCCAGCCCTTCCAATCCATCTATAAAGGTAAGAGGTTTTCATTTATTTTTCCCCCTTACCTTCAGTGGAACAAGGCGGGCTGCGGGTAAGGTTTAGCCTGGGGAGGGAAGCAGCACGAGTCAGGAGAGTAACTTTTTGTGGCAGCTGCTTCAGTTTCTTTCTTAAGTTGTCCCTTCTGCTTTCCATTTGCATTTGTTTGTGCTCCCTATCCCCCTCCCCATTGGAGGTTTGGCTCTACTGCTTGCCCTGACTCTCTCCATCCTCCCTGTTCTTTCCCCTTACTCCAGTACAGCCCTCTGTGACAGTGTGTGTGTGTGTGTGCAGGATTGCCCCTCCCTTAACCTGATTAGGTGCCGTGAACCACCTTCCACTGTTTCCTCTTCACATTTCCCCCCCCCCCCCCGTTTGCTTTCTCTCCACTCATCCCCCCCCCTCCTCATCCTTCTCCTTTTTCTTGTTTTTTCTACCCCCTTTATAGGGGCTGCTCTCAGACCTTTTGGGGGACCTCTCCACCTGCCCCTCTGCATCTCAGCAGAGGCAGCAGGCAAGCGGGCCTTCCACATAGCAGAGGTAACAGGGTTAAGAGAGGTTTTTGTCCCACCTGTTGGTGGGCCCTCTTTCTTCCCTTCTTTATTTTTGCTCCTTCATTAAGTCACCATACCTTGGTTGTGTCTTCCCCCTCTGTTTTTTGTTGTCTTGTTGCTTTTGCTTTTTGAGTTCTTCTTTAGTTGGTTTGTTTGAGTTGCGTTTGTCTTCCTAATATGGGCTCAGGACCTCACTCACTCGCAACCACCCCCTTACAATCAAATAAACACTGACACTTCATTTGGGTAAAACAAGGCCGCAGCTTTAATCATCAAATGGTCCGAGCCTACATCAAATCATTAACAATAACAACCAGGACTTTGGTATTGCAGGCCCCCCCCAGTCTATCCGCCACCTTCCGGCACTCGGCTCGCTCTTTGGCCCCCACACACCAGTTTCGACTCCCGCCACTCTCCTACAAGGAGCCAACCTGGGTGGACATCCCGCGGCCAACCTGCAAGGAGTCTGGCCAAGTGGCCCCCGCCTCATCCGAGCAAGGAGCCAGTCACTGACAACAGCCCCCAGTTGTCAACCACCGTCAGCTTTTTACCAAAATCCAATTAACATAACCAATATAATTGAACAGTGTATGGCTCGGACCAACCACCCCCAATATTCCCCCCCCCCCCCACCCCCAGCTGTGACAAACCCCCAAAACCCCCCAACTCCCCCCACAATACACACCCACATAGAGCTAAGGGTGGGTGGGAGGGTCGCAGCGAACCTGCTGACTCCTTCGCGCTCGCAATCACCCGACTAAAGCCCGCGTTCCAGCTCCTGCTTGTAAGGAATTTGAAATTTGTCCCCCCAGCCAATTCCCGGCTTCCATGATCCCCCCCCCCACCCCCCCCCCGCTTCCCTGCGCCAATCCCAGTGCCCACGTTCCTAATACGTGCACGCTACGACACCCCCCCCCCATCGCGATCCTCACACTGCCGTCTTCTTCGCGCCGCCTCACTTATACCACACCCTCCCCCCCCTCCCCCCAACCCGCGCCCCGATCGCACCCGCCTCTTGAGTGGCCCTGCGCCCACATTACCGGCCGTCCGCGGACACGGGGTCCGGCCGGGTCTTCCATTTGTTGGCAGGCAGATAGCTCACCTATTGCTTAATTGGCTTCAGCTGCCTGCCCTCCCTTCCTCCCTGCCAGTTCCTCATCTTTTGTATTTATTTATTTATTTATTTATTTATTTATTTATTTATTTATTTAAAGTCTCTTCTATACCGATAGCCCGTTCGCACAGCGTATCGGTTTACATAAAACAAATACTTTTGGGCAGAGCCCTTACAAGTAACAGACGAATATAATTAACATGAAGTGATGGATAATACTGATAAGCATAACAGAAAAAGAATTAATTAATAAATACAACAACTATAATAAAATAACAATGTACAGGAATCCAGCGTTCATAAAGCATTCTTAGTCAAAATTCGGAGGAGGAGGTAACAGGAATGAAGTGTTGATATGTTACTCCTCGATTGCTGTTAGGAATTTTATATGGGGGGGAGGTGACATGGGGTAAGTTTGCTGGAACAAGCTTGTAGTTTCTTTTTTCATTTGGTTTAGGTTGCTTCCTTTTGTTGGCCCCTTTCTGTCAGTCTCCGGCTTTTAGTTTGTGCTGACTCCCCCCCTCCCCCAGGAAGCCAGGTGCTTCCCCCCCCTTAGGGTTGTTTCTTTTTATCCTTTTTCTGTTCCCTTTTTGATTTAGGGCTCAAGGTGTCTTACTCCTCTTTTTCTTTGCCCCCCCCCCCCCTCACCCTCGGGCTTAAGAAGGTTTGAGCCCTTGGGCTTGGTTTTTCTTTCCCCCCCCCACCTACCCTGTTGGTTAGAGAACTTGCCCCCCCACCCCATTGTACGCCATTCTTCTAACCTTTTTTCTTTTTAGTTGTTCCTTTTTTTTTTGGTTCCTTCCTGGTTTGTTTTTCATCTGGGTAACATCATGGCCCTCACTGGACCTTGGTGCCCGTGGCACAGGAAAGCACCCCTCCGCTCATCACCGCTACTGTCTCGCTTTGGGCAGGCGAGGCGGCGCGCATGGCCGCCACTTTATCAACTTCGAGGGCGGAGTGATGGCCCTCCTGCTTCCGCGGCCACCCACTGCGCTCCCCCCCTCCCCACCCCTTCTCGGGGGTCGTGGCTCCTCTCCCCCAGCCCTCTCAGGCGAAGGCCGCCGGTGCGAAGCCCACCAGGGAAGAGGGCAAGAAGGCGAAGCACCTCGCCTCGCACTCCCCTCTCCGGCGGTTTCCCCGCCCACCCCCTTTAAATTCCCCCCATTAGAGAGCTTATCAGGAAGGACGGGACCATCCCATCATCTCCCCTCCCTCTTGGATGCGGGGTGACCCGTCCGCCCACGTTCTGTAGGACCCGCCCTTCTTCCTCCTCCCCCTCCCTGCCGCAGAGGGCGGTGAGGCCACTTCATACGGCGGGCCAAGGCTGCTATACCGCTGCCACCGCTCGTGCCACGGCTGCCACGCCCGCGTGTGCCCCGCCGCGTGCCGTCCTCCCCTCTTGCAGCACCCCCCCTCCCCCTACCGCGGCCAGTATTATCTGCGGTCCGTCCGCCCGGCCAATATTTCGACAGCCTCCGGGGCCCCGCGATGCCTCCGTCCGCACCCCCCCCCGCTCCCCTCATCCCACGGCAGCGCGGGCCAGCTACACAATACAAAACACCGCCGCCGCGGCCCAGGGGAGCAAGCGCTGGAGGGAGGCCCATCCCGTCACTGGATCCTTATTCCTCGGCGGCGGGCTCCTCCCAGCCTCACCCTGCGGCACGGCCTTGCGCTGCCAGCTGCTGGCCATCGCAGACCCCCTCCACTTTTCGGACATCCCTGGCCAAGCTGTCGGACCTGCGGAGGTCGTGGCAGCGGGAGGATGCACGGCAAGGCCGTGCTATTCGTCAGGTCCTTCACCTCGGTCCACAAGGCTGTGGTTGAGGGACTTGTCGTACCTACCATGGCGGTGGAGCCCATCATGGGGCAAGGGACACGGGTTGTTTTCAGAAATGTCCCGCTCCACTTCGGTGGCCTGGGGAGTTTCACCTCTCCCATCATGGCGATTCACACGGGCCACCAGGAGCGGGAGTTGCGGCATGTGTCCTCCTACCACCGGCAGGCGTGGATATGTTTTGCCGGAGGCGGGGGCGCAGACTGAGGGGTGGAGGTTTGTGACCTAACAGGGGGGCCCCTTTAAGGTCTTCTGGTCGGCGGAGGGGCCGCTTGTGCCAGCATTGCCACGCGCTGGGGCACTCTCTGCAGGAGGCCCGTTCCTCCTCTCCCATCTTCCACACGGCAGGGGGAGAGGGAGGCGGCGGCGGCAGCAGCTCATCCCCTCTCCACCGAGCCCCCTGGTGCAGCCACCCCTCGTACCATCTCCGAACCCCTCCTCTACATGGGGGGTCCGCGGCCCGTGGCTCCCTCGAGGGCGTCCACCTGGGGCGGGACCACGGCGCCCGTGTCCGCCCCACCCCCAGACCAGCATGGCTCACTGCGGGCCCCACCATCGTCTCTGCACCCCCTCAGCCAGCCACCGCCACTCTCCCCGTCGCTGGTCATCAGCGACCTGACAGGCCCAACCCCGAGGACCCTCTCCCTGTGGCTGCACCGCTGTCTTCCAAGCAGCGGCGCAAGAGGGAGATGGCCTGTGTCATGGCCAAGAGGGCAGCTGCCCCTGGAGGGGGTCCTTCGTACCAGCAAGGTGGCCGGCAGGGGGTCACCAGCACCCCGGCCCTCCCCCCTGCCCCTGTCCCGGATGTTTCCGCGGCCGCCCTTGGGCCGCAGCCCACTGATACCACTATCCCGAGCCCCCTGTTGAGGGGAGCTCCGAGGCTCCCATCGTCCTGTCAGAATCAGGGAGAGCTCGAGGCGAGGGAGACGGGCCCCATAGATAGGGATCCAGGACCACCCCTTGCTTCTTCCGACTCCTCGCCTCCCCCATCTCCCGGTGGGCGACTGCGGGGACGACGAGGTGGCCTCGGTTTCCCTTTGGTCAACCAGGACTGCGTGAGTGTGCTGGAGGAGATGGGGCGTTACCGTCGCCTCCTCTACCTGCTCCCCAATTGGAGCGCGCCGGCCCCCTCCGCTTTCTTGTCTAAGAAGCAGAGGAAGCTCACGCGTGGGAGAGGCCCCGGGCGAGGATCCTTGGGCTGCCCCCTCCTCGACAAGGGTGGCCCGGCCCGGGAGCGGAACCTGCCCTCTCCCTGTCACCTGCACCAGTTGGCTCAGGGAACCCCGCCCTGCCCGCGAGGCATCCGAGGCACCCCCTCCTCCTTCCTCTAGTCCACCGCCGGGCGACGAAGTGGTTGTCGTCGCTGTGGAGGCCGTGGGTGAGGAGGACGGGCCCTCGGAGCCCTCGGCCCGATGTTCTGGGGCAGGGAGTCAGAGCCGGTCCCGGGGACTAGCCCCATGGTCCAGGAACGCGGGACCCCCCCAGGAAGCGGGGAAAACACCAGGGACCATCGGGCAGGCTCCAGGTGGGATCCGAAGGTGAGGGACAGGTAGTATTTTCCCCGCCCTCCCCCGTGGGAAGGTGCTCCTTCTGCCTCCCCTGAGGTCCACCCTCCACCCTCCCCCCTCCCCCATCCCCTGAGCCAAAGCCCCTGCCAACGCCACCGGCCGCCCCCCTCCTGGCCAGCAGATGCGGGTGAACCCCCACCATCACTGCCCCCGGCCGAGGAGCACCCTCCGCCACCCCCCACCGGGCCGCCTGTCTTCGCCTCAAGCTCCCCCTCCTGTTCCGGCAGAGGGGGACTGCTCGGTGGGCCAGGCAGAGGAACCTCCGACCGTGGAGGCCCACTTGCCCCCCTGATCTCCCCCCGCCTTCCTTTCCCTCCCTGCTCCGGCCGAGCGGGAGGCAGGTAACGTCGGGCTTCCGCCTCCGGAAGGGGTCCCGTTCCCGTGGAGCCCTCCGGCCTGCCCCTGCCTGAGCTGTTGGCGGGGCTTTTCCACCCCCCTCCCCTCCACTCTTTCCCGCCTCTCCCTTCCCCTCCTCTCCCCTCTTTCCCGACCTGGAAGAGGGGGAGATCCCTCCCTTCTGCCTCCATCCCTTTTTCCCCCTTTCGGAGTGGGCGGTCATTGGCCCCCCTTCATTTTCTTCTGCCCCCATACACCGCTTTCCCATCCTCCCCCTCCTGTCTCTCCTCTCCCTCCCACTCCCGTCCCCGGTACTCCCTTCCGTCTCCCTCTACCTGCCGTTTCCCCTCTCCCTACCGCCCTGTCCCTCTCGGCCCCCTCCTCTCCCCCAATCCCTTCCCCTCCTTTATTTAGTTCGCCCTTCCCGACCCTCTTCCCTTGCCTCGGTTGGCCCGGCAACCCAGACATGTGGGCCAGAAACCCTGCGGGGGTTGGAGGGAGGATGAGGGCGGTTTCATCTTCCTCCTCCCAAGGAACGCCAGAAGAGCTCTCGGTCCTGGAGAGCCCCGTTCCGATACCCATGGGAATGGGAACAGGTCCCGGTCCCCCCCCAGGTCCGAGTCCTGGGGATCCGACAGCAAGGGAGATGGGCGAGTGTGAGTGGGCATGCAGCCGAGGAAAGAGAGCCGTGTGTCAGCACGGGACTCGCCGGCCTCTCCGGTCCCCGCTCTCCCCCGTCCATCAGCTTTGATTCCCTCGTTCATGGAGGACGGTTTCTCCTGGTTCAGTCGGGGAGGGGGAATGGAGCGGGGGGCTGTAACCGCTCGCGGACCGTCTCCCGCCCCGGCAAGGAGTTTTTATTCGTCATCGGTCACGAGGAACATGCGCGCTCCGGCCGTCTCTGTGACGGGGCCAGTCGTGCGCTTATCGCCTGAAACCCCCCTCTGACAGAGAATGGCTTTCACGTTCTGCACCTTTAACGCCAACGGCTGCCAGACCGGGTTCCGCAGGCACTGGGTGCTTTTCCACCCTCATGCGTGGCGAGTACACGGTGACCTTTTTACAGGAAACCCATACCACTCCGGACGCCGAAGCGGCCTGGCGACTGGAGTGGGATGGCGAGATGGCCTTCAGTCACATCCTCGGGAGTGGCTGGCGGGGTGGCCATCTTGATTTCGAAGGTCTCGCAGACGGAGGTGCTGAGCGTCAAGGCTGTCGTGCCAGGCAGGATACTGCATGTGAGGCCTGCGGGTGGAGGGGAGCCGCGACACGGTGCTCAATTGCATCAATTGTACGCCCCCTGCCCCCCGGCCGAACAAACGGTATTCTATCGCCAGTTGTCCGACCTTCTGGACTCGCTGGACCCCGACGAGGAAGTGGCACTCGGGGGGGGACTTCAACCTCACCCTCGGCCCACTCGATTGGGGGGGTTCCCAGCGAGCCCAGGGCCACACAGGCGGCTCTCCTTCAGGGGCTGTCCTGCGTCTCGGTCTGGCGGATTGTCCTGGCGTGAGCAGCACCCGGATGCCTGCTCTGGCTTCACCTGGCTCCGGGTGGAGGGGGAGCATGTGCGTCGCTCTCGCTTCGACCAGTAGTATCTGTCCCGTTGGCTGATGCACCGGGCCACAGGGTGCACGGTGGAGCCGGCCGCCCTCTTGGATCACCATTTGGTGGTCCTGAGGGTCGTGCACAGCCCCGCGCAGCCCAGGTCGACCCACTGGCACTTCAACAACTCGCTCCTGCAGGACGAGGAGTTGGTGGCGGGCGGTTTTGGGAGTTCTGGGCCGCCGGGAGGCGGATTTCCTTTCCCTCGCTCAGTGGTGGGACATGGGCAAGGTCCGCCTCTGGGTTCTCTGTCAGGACCGCGCCAGGGACGTAAATGCCGAGCAGCGCCGGACGTTCTGTCGCCCCTCTTGGGGGTGGTGGATGGAGTTGGAAGAGCACCTCAGCGATGCCTGGGGACCGGGCAACGAGCCGGCTGTGCTTCTCGAGTACAGGGAGAAGAAGGCGGCCCTGCGTCACCTCGAAGAGCGGCGAGGCCGCGGGGCCTAAGTGAGGGGTCGCGCGTCCAGATCCTGCAGGAGATGGATCGCGGCACACCCTTCTTCTAAGGGCTGGAGAGGCGGAAGGGGCAAACCGGAAACAGTTAGCAGTGCCTGCTGTCTGCCGACGGGACCCCCTTCGAGCCGGGTAGGATCAGGGCGGAGGTCCAGCAATTTCTACTCGGCTCTTTCTCCCCCGGACCCGGTCAATCCGAACGCTTGTCAAAAACCCTGTGGGAGGGGCTGCCGGTGGTGAGCAAGGTCAGCCGAGCCTGGCTCAACCTACCCTTGGGCCTGGGAGACCTAACCGAGGCTCTGGACCGGATGCCGAGAGGGAAGTCCCCCGGCATCGGACGGGCTCCACCACCGAGTTCATCTCTTTCTTTTTTGACGTCCTAGGACCCGACCCTCCTGCGGATCCTAAACGAAGCCCTCGAGACGGGCTTGCCTGCCCCTCTCTTGCAGGCACGCAGTGCTCACCTTTCTGCCCATGAAGGAGGACCCGCGCTGCCTCAAGAACTGGCGGCCCGTCTCCCTGCTCTGCACGGATTATAAGCTTCTGGCCAAGGCACTTTCGCTGCAGTTGTCTTCCGTGCTGGGCGGAGGTGATCCACCCCCGACCAGACCTACACGATCCCTGGACGTACCATTTTTTTATAACTCTTTTTGTCTGGGATCTCATCCATCAGGTCGTAGGTCCAGAATGTCGGCGGCCTTTTTGTCCTTGATCAGGAGAAGGCCTTCAACAGGGTGGATCACGATTATCTCATGGGTACTTTGCAGGCATTCGGCTTCGGACCCGGGTTCATGGGCAAACCGTCCGCCTCTTGTTACTCAAGGGCAGAGTGCCTCGTCTAAAAGTCAAACTGGTCCCTGGCGGCGCTCTGGCGTTCAGGCGCGGTGTGCGTCAGGGGTGTCCCCTCTCGGGCCAGCTCTACACCCTAGCCATCGAGCCGTTCCTGTGTCTTCTGCACAGGCGGCTCACCGGCCTGGTGCTGAGAGAGCCCAAGCTGCGGGTCACCCTCTCGGCCTACGCCGACGATGTGCTTCTGACGGTTCAGGACCCGGTCGACCTGGAGAGGGTGCGAGACTGCCAGCAGGTCTATTCCGCCGCATCCTCGGCCAGGGTCAACTGGGCCAAGAGCTCCGGCCTTCTGGTAGGGCCAGAGAGGGTGGACGCTCTCCCTTACCTGTCGTGGGGCAGGGAGACCCTTAGGTACCTGGGAGTTCACCTCACTGTCGCGGAAGCCACCGCCTCCATCAACTGGAGTGAGCTCGGGGAGAAACTCGAGGCTCGCCTCAGGGCATGGAGGGGTCTGCTGCGACTGGTGTCCTTCCGTGGTCGGGCCTTTGTGGTGAACCAGCTGCTGGTGAGCATGTTGTACCACCATCTGACCGCCTTGAGTCTGACTCCGGAGTTCTTCGCCCGCACCCAGAGGAAGCTGCTGGACTTCTTCTGGGGCGGCAGGAAGCACTGGTTCTCCGTGGGAGTCCTGGCTCTCCTGTTGAGAGAGGGCGGACATGGAGTCGTGTGCCTGAAGAGTCAGGTGCCCACCTTCCGCCTCCAGGCCCTGCAGAGATACTTGTACACGGATCCCGCTCCGTGATGGCACCTGCTGGCGATGCATTTTTTCCACCAAGCGGGCAACCTGCGGTACGACTGACAGCTGTTGGTCATAGACCCGAGCGGCTTCACCCCCAAGAGGCTCTTGCAGCTGCTCGGATCTACCGTGACGTGTTGAAGGCTTGGATGTCGCTGGGACTGACCAGGGATCTGCCGAGCAGGCCAGGCGACCTCCTGGGGGAACCCCTCCTGCATAACCGTGCTCTCGGTTTGGTGGGGCTGGAGGAAGACACTGGCCTGCGAAGCTACCTGGTTTGTGCCCGGGTGACCAGGGTCGAGGACCTGCTAGACGCCCCGGCCCGTGTCGTCGAGCACCTCCTGCGGAAGGAGCCCGATGCTGTCCGACTTCTAGCGCGAGCCAGGAACGAGGGGGCCCCGCGGCAGCCCGGGGATCCCCACCCAACTGCACCCCCCGGTCTCCCAGCGCTGATCATAGGGCCTAGGTTTGCCGACGAGTTCGGGCCCCCTCGAAAGGCTGATGCTCCTCCTTGCGCCCACAGCCTTAGCAGGCTGTAGGAATTGCCCGTAGCGGATTTCCAGACCGTGTCCCGGAGAGTCCTGGGCCGGCTGGGTGGTACATACCGTGCACCACCTCGCCCTCGCTCCGAGGCCCGACACTCCTTGCGGGAGGTGTTGGGGCCGAGGGGCGGGGACGGGAGCAGCCCCAGCTGGGGATCGTTCTTTCTGGGATGATCCCCGGCTACGAGGGTGACCGCCCTGGGAGGTTGGCGCACGGGGCCATAGCCACCGGCCGGTTCAAGGCACGGGCGTTCCAGGAAGACCCCTCCTGTCCGTTCGGCTGCGGGTGGGAGGAGGATGTCTTCCACCAGGGGCTTCAGTGCCCCAGGCTTACCCCCTTCCTATCCTTTTTGAAGGGTTTCTTTTTGGGTTTTTGGTTGAATTTCACCCCGCACCTCCTCATTTATGGGTGCACGCCTCGGAGAGGACCTCTGTGCCAGAGGGACGACCTGGTCAATTATCTCCTGTCCGCTTGCCAGATCGTCAGTCTGGCGGTCGCGACAGGAGATGTTGGCCAAGGGGGCGGTCCCTCGAGTGCAAGGGCCTCTTCCACTCGACGGTGCGTGCCCGGCTCAGGCAGAGCTCTTCTGCGCGCTGTCCACCGGGCGGGTGTAGGAGTTTACCTACCGGTGGGCAGTGGACAGAGTGCTCTGCTCCCCTCCCCTCCATCCCCTTTTTGAGTTAATCCTTCGTATTTGAGTTCTTTATGTTATTGTTTTTTCTTTTTTCTTTTGTGCACGTTTTGGGTGTCCACTTCCCTCCCTTTTCCCCTCCCTCCCCTCACCCCTCGCTAAGTGTCACAGCGATGGGGTGAGGGAGCCCTTTTTTTACCCCCTCCCTCCCTTGGTCCCCTTAGGGATCCCTCCCATTCCCCTAATTTTCGATCGGCTGATCCCCCTCCCTTTCCCCCATCCCTGCCCTCTAACAGCGGATACTGTGGGCCCCCCCCTCTCATTTCCCCTCCTTCCCTCCGGCCCATGGTGGGCATCGGAAGCTCTGGTACTGCTGGGGCCAGCACCAGGGCGGGCTCGGGAGGCTACTGCACGGCAGGTGAGTACACCATGGCGGCCCCGAAGGCATTTGAGCGGCAAAGGCAGAAGTCTGCCAAGGTGAGTGTTGGTTGAGGGTGGTTGTGAGCCTCGGGGCTACCCGAGGCTCTTCAGTTTTGAGGCTCCCCCCTCTCTTCCCACTGTTGTTTTCTATTTTTCCCCGTTGCCTTCACTAGGTGGCGCTGGAGACCTGGGTTCCCCTTTTTTTGCTTTTTCTCTTTCTCCCCTTTTGTTTTTCAGGGGGTGGGGCGGCCTTTGGCCACCCCCGCCCCTTCCTGGCCTTCAAAAATAGACCCCTCCCCCTCCCCAGTACAGCTTGCTAAAGCTAAGCAAGCACATTTAGGAAGCTCGGTGTCCTGTGTGCCTCAAACACAGTTCTAAGGGCCCTCGTTTCTCCTATTCCTCTCCCCCCTACATTCCCACTGGCTGACTTGACAAGCTTAGTTTAATTTCATTGGCAGACTTACAAGCCCTAGTTTTTTTTTTTCCCCTGCCAGCTTTCCTTTGCAACACGCCCTCCCCCATGCTCCTTTTTATTTTCTCCTTAGCTGTTTTTCCCTTTGGCTCTCCCTACTCCTGCTTGCCAGTGACATGCCAAGGAGAGTCCCAAAGTACCCAGCAGAGGGTGGAGACCCTTCCACCTTTCCCCCCTTCCCCAAATACTTGAGGTGCTTGCAGTGACAGGGCACATGCCTTGTACAGTGCCCATTGACACTGCAGGGGCAGGGACTCCCACTCTCTGTTTTGTCCCGTTTGGGACCCCCTGCTTGCGAGAGTGCAGGGGAAAGGACAACCACCCCTGTTTCTCCCGTACTACCAGTATTATCCAAAGGCCTGCAGACACCTGGCCATTTTTCTGCCATACCTACCACCGAGACAGACCTGGTAACCAAGGTGCCGGCCTCCTGGCTTCTTGCTCCCTGCTCCATGCCAGGTCCTATCGTTCCTGCCACGCCATGCAAGATGGAGCTTACTATAGTGCCGCACAGTGAAAATATAGACAAGCATCATCCCTCGGTGCTACTTTTACATGCTGGGGAGGAGGGGCACAGGGAGGGATAGCAGAGGGAGTGTCAGGTGCCCAGGCACCGGTGGTTACTCCCCCTCCAGTGACTGACACGGAGGGAGTAGGAGACAACGGCTTGGGAGGGTATTCACTGACCCGACCCGCTCCGGGAGGGTGCCCCCACCCGTTTGTACCTGCTGTCCCTACCCCAGTGATTCACACCGCTGCCCCCGCTGTCGCTACCCCTCCTGTCCCGGTGGAAGGTGAGACCATCTCAGCGGCCGGAGTCCCCGCCGTTGAGGGAGGACCCCAAAAGCCAGGGGCAAGCGAAAGAATAAAACTAGAACATACGTTGAGCACAGCTCCGAGGACGTCGTGTCGGTGACGCGTCCCGCTCCACCCGCCAAACCCTCTTATGCAGCTTCCAACCCCCCCGACGTGGGCTGCCCTGCCACCTAGAGCCGGCATTGGGTGTAGACACAGAGTCAGGTGTCCGATCCTGCCAGGTGAAGAACCCCAGGATTACGCGTCGGCGATGGCCAAGTCGGTGGGCCCCAGAAACATAGTTTCCTGTGGGGAAAAATGTACAGTAAGGTGGTCTTTTTTTTAGCCAACCTTGCCACTACCCACAACGTGCTAGTTGAGGGGCTGGTGGTAAAGGGCATTTTTCATCTATTGGAGCCCCTGGATGGTGTCGGGACAAAGGTGTTCCTTTCCAACGTCCCACCTTTCCTTCCGGATGAAACGCTGGCGGCGCACCTTAGCGCACTTGGAGAGCTCAAGTCCCATGTATCCACCATCCCGATGGAACACTCTGACCACGCTTTGAACACGTAGAGTCCTACTGGAGAGAGGCTGTGCTGAAGTTAAGGGAAGGGCAAGAGGAGGCCGAGGGGGTGTTCATCATCCCCTTTAATGGCTATGCTTATAGGATCTATTATGCGGCAGGGGAGGCAAGGTGCTATTTGTGTAAGGGGGGTGGGGCACACCCGCAAGGCGTGCCCCTTAGCCAGACCTTCCAACAGGGCCGCCCCCCTCTGCGGCCGCAGAGCCATGCACCTCAACCACGGTGGCCCGGCCCCTCAGCAGAAAGTCCCGGTCCTCTCTGGGCGCGGTCAGGTAGCCAGCGTTTCGGCAGCAGGGAAGGATCCCAGTTCTCCCAATGTCACCGCCCCACTGGCCCCGCCTGTACCACCCACGAGCGCTCCATCCTGCAGGAAATGGACGGGGCCCCCGGACCCTGCTGTCGCCAATGCCGCAGTCCAAAAGGACCTTGGCCCTCCCCTGCAAGCACCCTCGTGGGGGAACCCAAAACCCCCAGCCAGTGGATCTGAGGTGCGAGACTCGAGGGCCAGATTATCTCAGGGAGATCCTCCCCCCAATGAAGAACTGACTGCTGTCTCTCTGGGGACTAGCACTCAGCCTGAGGAAGGGCACCAGCCTTGTCTCAACCACACTGCAGTGCCTATTGAGCAAGTCACTGTTGGGGAGACCAACCCCACGACCCCTCCCCCACTCGATCTTGGGAATTCGGCCGCAGAGATGGTTTCAACCCCTGGGGAACTTCCACTCGCCCCGGGTGGGCAAGAGGATTGTTGGGAACAGACATAGTATTTATTTATTTATTTAGTGATTTTTTATATACCGCGGCAAGTTAAAAACATCACCTCGGTTTACAATAAACAATAACACAGCAACAAGCTTTACATTCAATAGGAACTACAGTGTACAAAATGGTTCGATTAATAACAAGAATTAGAACAATTACAATAAACCAATGAACGAATGAAAAGAACAATTCAAAGTTAAATAGAAAGTCGAGTGTTAACCAGGTGATCAGAGACAGTAACGTCAATTTATAGCAGCGAGGAACATCTATGCGGGTCAGCAGAAGAGGATCGTAGGAGAAGGATTATGCAGGAAAGATGATCGGAAAATCAGGAGTAGATATGGTCAATGAGTGTAAGCTTGCTCAAACAGCCAGGTTTTGAGGTTCTGCTTAAATTTCTTGTGGCAGGGTTCTAGGCGTAGATCTGTGGGCATTTTGTTCCAAATGTTAATGCCGGCTATCGTGAATGAGCGTTCTCTTGTGGCTGCATGTTTGATGTGTTTAAGTGAAAATGAGGAAAGTTTGGCTTGGTGCATTTTTCTAATTGGTCTCTTTGATGTGTGGAAAGTAAAGTGGTCGTGGAACCATTGCTTATCTTGGTTGTAGATCGACTTATGAATGAGTGTGAGCACTTTGAAAAGAATCCTAGATGCTACAGGAAGCCAATGCAGGAACATGAGAGCTGGAGTAATGTGATCATGGTGGTGTGTATTAGTGAGTAGGCGAGCAGCAGCGTTTTGTAACATCTGTAGTGGTTGTAGTGTGTTTTTAGGGAGACCTAGAAGTATAGCATTACAGTAGTCCAGTTTTGGTAATATTGTGGCTTGAAGCACTGTCCTGAAGTCATGAGGATGTAGCAGAAGTTTAATTCTTTTTAGTGTATGTAGTTTGAAGAATCCATTTTTGATTGTATCCGTGATGAATTTCTTCAAGGAGAAATGATTATCGACGATAACACCAAGACTGCGGACTTGTTGTAAATGGAGTGAGTCCGAGGGCGAGATGAGTGATGGGTTGAAGGAGATATTATTGTGTGGTGAAATGATGAGGAGCTCTGTTTTGGAAGTGTTTATTGCTAGGAAGTTTTCAGTAAGAAGTTTTTTTATTTCCATCAGGGCTGAATCCCAAGTTTTAAGGGCATTAGATAATGAATCGTTGATGGGGATGAGGATCTGTACATCATCTGCGTATATGAAGTGTGGAAGGTCTAGATTGACCAGAAGTCGACAGAGTGGAGCTAGGTATATATTGAAGAGAGTAGATGAAAGCGAGGAACCTTGTGGAACACCTTGTGCTAGATTTCTAGGTTTCGAAACATAGCAGTCAACTTTTACACTGTATGTCCTGTCCTTCAGAAATGATTGGAGCCAGCATAGGGCAGTGCCAGCAATACCAATTTGTGCAAGTCGGGAAAGGAGGGTATTGTGGTTGACCGTGTCAAATGCAGAAGAAATATCAAGGAGAGCCAGTAAGTAAGAATGACCAGAGACCCGCATATCCAGCATAGCTTCAACGGCAGGGGAGAAGAAAAAAAGGATTCGCACTCACAAAGCGGGGAGTAGCTGGCTTGTTACGGCGGTTACTACCCCAAACCAAATGTGCCTGATACTTCACTTTCGATGCATATCCAGCATGGCTCTCTGCTTCAACGGCATGGGAGAAGACTGATACATCACGCATTTCCAGCATAGTTCTCTGCTTCAACGGCAGGAGAGAAGAACAACTGATTCTTCATGCATATCCAGCATAGCTCTCTGCTTCAATGGCAGGGGAGAAAAAAAAAAACTGATACTTCACGCATATCCAGCATAGCTCCCCTGCTTCAACGGCAGGGGAGAAGAAAAACAACCAATAAGGGCTGTATAACATAGTCTGGGTAAAACAAGCATGGGTGTAGCTTGTTTATTGCGGTGGTTTACTACCCCTACTACCCCTAACTAATCAAGCTAGATATTTCACTTGGATGCAGCTCCATCACTGCCTCTCTACGTTAATGGTGGGGGGTAGAAGGGAAATAGAACCAAGAGCTAAGAGAAACAGATAAGTATGAGAGAAAGATGTGTGAAGCTTGCTGGGCAGACTGGATGGGCCGTTTGGTCTTCTTCTGCCGTTCATTTCTATGTTTCTATGTTTCTATGAATCAAGGGTTTTGAGTATTGAGTCTGAGAGTGAAACCAGAAGAGTTTCTGTACTATGGTTCTTACGGAACCCGAATTGTGAAGGGAAAAGTAATAGATTATCGTCAAGAAAGTCAGTGAGTTGTTTATTGATGACTTTCTCTAAGATTTTAGACAAGAATGGGAGGTTGGATACTGGACGATAGTTAGCCGGTTCCGTCGGATCCAAATCAGTTTTTTTGAGTGTAGGCTTTATTATAGCATGTTTGAGTTGCATAGTGACTATTGATTTAATACCTCTTACCGTACCAGAAAAGAAATACAAGTTGGATCCAGTAGTGCCAATGACGGGATCTCAGGATGGAGTTGACTCTACGCCTGTTCTCGGCAAGTGCCTCTGACATCCTACTGTCTAGCCTCGGCAAGAGGCACAGGGATCCCCTAGTAGGGCCTGTGGCCTGGGTTGCAAAGAACTGCAGGGATGATCACCAAGCCAAGGCCCGGATGAAAGCCGAGAGGAGGGCCCTAAGGCCCACTCCAGGCGAACCCTCCAAAGCATCTTTGGGTGAGGTAGCCCTGTCCCTGTTGGACTTGAGTTTCCACTCCATCCTGGATCCAGACGCAGAGGACATTGACTTCCCTTTCCTTTTTGGTCCCCATCCCGTCCTCCTGAGGGATCCCCCTCCCCCCCCCCCTCCCCTCCCCTCTCTTCACTACCTGATGCAAGGCACCAAGTACAGCTTGCTAAAGCCCCGCAAGGTTTGCAGTAGAGGAGGACCGGAAGGCTCATCTGCATACTGCTCCCAGCATCCCCCGGAAGAGGAGTCCAGAGGTCACCACGAGCGAGCCAGGGATTGACTTCCATAGCCCAGCTTCCAGAGGCCCCGCAAGATTTGCAGTAGAGGAGGACCGGAAGGCTCATCTGCATACTGCTCCCAGCATCCCCCGGGAGACAAGTCCAGAGGTCACCGTGAGCGATCCAGGGATTGACTTCCACAGCCCAGCTTCCAGAGGCCCCGCAAGGTTTGCAGTAGAGGAGGACCGGAAGGCTCATCTGCATACTGCTCCCAGCATCCCCCTGGAGACGAGTCCAGAGGTCACCGCGAGCGATCCAGGGATTGACTTCCACAGCCCAGCTTCCAGAGTCCCCACAAGGTTTGCAGTAGAGGAGGACCGGAAGGCTCATCTGCATACTGCTCCCAGCATCCCCCGGGAGAGGAGTCCAGAGGTCACCGCGAGCGATCCAGGGATTGACTTCCACAGCCCAGCTTCCAGAGGCCCCGCAAGGTTTGCAGTAGAGGAGGACCGGAAGGCTCATCTGCATACTGCTCCCAGCATCCCCCGGGAGAGGAGTCCAGAGGTCACCACGAGCGATCCAGGGATTGACTTCCACAGCCCAGCTTCCAGAGGCCCCGCAAGGTTTGCAGTAGGGGAGGACCGGAAGCGCGCGCCATTAGGCGCGCGACTCTCAAATCTCTCCTTTGAATGAGTGAAGATTAATTCAACCGTGGTTTAAGAGGATTGGTAAGTATAGTTTTCAGAAATCTTTGGGTTTATAAAGGTTTGGTGAACGGTGAAATTAAGGGATATATTCTTTACAGTTTGTGTGTGTCTGAAGTAATAAGCAAGCCAGAGATAGTTAATTCTAGTGTCTGTCTTTCCCACCCACTCAACCCCTGATTTTTAGGCACAAGACACTTCCTCATTAAAAATCAATCAGGGTCTTATCTAAAACATAATATTGTACCACCCCTTATTGAAAGTTTAATTATCTCCTTGTAGGACACTAGCTGATTAATTACTAAATTCACCTGTAAATTTAAAGTACTCTCATTCCAACTCCCTTATTATCCTAAACTTAACTAGGAACTCAATAATACTAAGATGAAGGCAGCAGTCCAGCAGCAAGAGGGGGGCTTTCCAGTCTTTTGCATTGAGTGTCACATGTATGATATTTTACCCGCCGGTGAGAGATTGTATGTGTGCACTCGGTGCAAAGAGCTCCTGGCTCTCAGGGAACGAGTCCGATCTCTGGAGGCTAGAGTAGCAGACTTGGAAGAGCTGAGGGAGACAGAGAGGTACATTGACGAGACCTTCAGGGACATAGTAGCCAAGTCCCAAATCCTTTCTGGCAGCCCCAGTGCTGCCTTGGATCAGAAAGGTCTCCCAGTAGGAGAACATCACCCTGGTGTAGCAGGAAGTGATCCTGTAGCAAGGACTACAGGATCACTTCCTGCTACACCAGGACAAATCGCACTGATGACAAGTCTCCCAGGGCTACTGCCCAGGAGGGAAGGGTTAGGCCGGCCATCATAGTTGGTGATTCAATTATTAGAAATGTAGATAGTAGGGTGGCTGGTGGATGTGAGGACTGCCTGGTAACTTGCCTGCCTGGTGCGAAGGTGGCAGACCTCACACGTCACCTAGATAGGATTATACAGTGCTGGGGAGGAGCCGGCTGTCGTGGTACATGTGGGCACCAACGACATAGGAAAATGTGGAGAGAGGTTCTGGAAGCCAAATTTAGGATTTTAGGTAGGAAGCTGAAATCCAGAACCTCCAGGGTGGCATTCTCTGAAATGCTTCCTGTTCCACGTGCAGGTCCCCAAAGGCAGGCAGAGCTCCAGAGTTTCAATGCGTGGATGAGACGATGGTGCAGGGAAGAGGGATTCAGCTTTTGTAAGAACTGGGGAAACATTTGGGGAAAGGGGAGACTTTTCCGAAAGGACGGGCTCCACCTTAACCAGAGTGGAACCAAGCTGCTGGCACTAACTTTCAAAAAGGAGATAGAGCAGCTTTTAAACTAGAACAAGGGGGAAAGCCGACAGTCACTCAGCAGTGCATGGTTCGGAGAAATGTATCCTTGAAGGATACTAATGAAACAGGAGAGTTAGGGCATCCCAACAGAGAGGTTCCATCAAAAGCAAACATAGTTCATATGCCTATATGTAAAAAATCACCAAAGCTAATGATTTCCAAATATCCCAAACAACTGAAAAGCAGGTTGTTAAAACAAGCAAAAACCACACTTTGAAATGTCTGTATGCCAATGCCAGAAGTCTAAGAAGTAAGATGGGAGAGTTAGAGTGTTTAGCAGCAAATGATGAGATTGACATAATTGGCATCACAGAGACTTGGTGGAAGGAGGATAACCAATGGGACAGTGCTATATCAGGGTACAAATTATATCGCAATGATAGGGAGGATCAACTTGGTGGGGGTGTGGCACTTTATGTCTGGGAGGGTATAGAGTCCAACAGGATAAAGATCATACAAGAGAGTAAATGCTCAGTAGAATCTATATGGGTAGAAATCCCATGTATGTTGGGTAAGAGTATAGTGATAGGAGTATACTACCGTCCACCTGGACAAAATGGTCAGACAGATGATGAAATGCTAAGAGAAATCAGGGAAGCAAACCAATTTGGCAGTGCAATAATAATGGGAGATTTCAATTACCCCAATATTGACTGGGTAAATGTAACATCAGGACTTGCTAGAGACATAAAGTCCTGGATGTAATAAATGACTGCTTCATGGAGCAATTGGTTCAGGAACCTACAAGAGAGGGAGCTATTTTAGATTTAATTCTTAGTGGAACGCAAGATTTGGTGATGAAAGTAAGAGTAACGGTGGTGGGGCCACTTGGCAACAGTGATCATAACATGATCAAATTTAAACTAATAACTGGAAGGGGGACAATAAGTAAATCTGCAGCTCTAACACTAAATTTTTAAAAAGGGAAACTTTGATAAAAGAGGAAAATAGAAAAAAAACTGAAAGGTTGCAGCTGCAAAGGTTAAAAGTGTTCAACAGGCTTGGACATTGTTTAAAAATACAATCCTAGAGGCGCAGTCCATATGTATTCCGTTCATTAAGAAAGGTGGAAGGAAGGCAAAACGATTACCGTCATGGTTAAAAGGTGAGGTGAAAGAGGCTATTTTAGCCAAAAAAAATCCTTCAAAAATTGGAAGAAGAATCCATCTGAAGAAAATAGGATAAAACATAAGCATTGTCAAGGTAAGTGTAAAACATTGATAAGACAGACGAAGAGAGAATTTGAAATGAAGTTGGCCATAGAGGCAAAAACTCATAATAAAAACTTTTTAAAATATATCCAAAGCAAGAAACCTGTGAGGGAGTCTGTTGGACCATTAGATGACCGAGGGGTTAAAGGGGCTCTTAGGGAAGATAAGGCCATTGCAGAAAGACTAAATGAATTCTTTGCCTCCGTGTTTACTAATGAGGATGTTGGGGAGATACCAGTTCCGGAGATGGTTTTCAGGGGTGATGACTCAGACGAACTGAACGAAATCACTGTGAACCTGGAAGATGTAGTAGGCCAGATTGACAAACTAAAGAGTAGCAAATCACCTGGACTGGATGGTATGCATCCTAGGGTTCTGAAGGAAGACTGGAGGGTGGCCAATGTAACCCCAATATTTAAAAAAGGCTCCAGGGGCGATCCGGGTAATTATAGACCAGTGAGCCTGACTTCAGTGCCGGGAAAAATAGTGGAAACTATTCTCAAGATCAAAATTGTGGAGCATATAGAAAGACATGATTTAATGGGACACAGTCAACATGGATTTACCCAAGGGAAGTCTTGCCTAACAAATCTGCTTCATTTTTTTGAAGGGGTTAATAAATATGTGGATAAAGGTGAACCGGTAGATGTAGTGTATTTGGATTTTCAGAAGGCGTTTGACAAAGTCCCTCATGAGAGGCTTCTATGAAAACTAAAAAGTCATGGGATACGAGGCGATGTCCTTTCGTGGATTACAAACTGGTTAAAAGACAGGAAACAGAGAGTAGGATTAAATGGTCAATATTTTCAGTGGAAAAGGGTAAACAGTGGAGTACCTCAGGGATCTGTATTGGGACCGGTGCTTTTCAATATATATATAAATGATCTGGAAAGGAATACGACGAGTGAGGTTATCAAATTTGCGGATGATACAAAATTATTCAGAGTAGTTAAATCACAGGCAGACTGTGATACATTACATGAGGACCTTGCAAGACTGGAAGATTGGGCATCCAAATGGCAGATGAAATTTAATGTGGACAAGTGCAAGGTGTTGCACATAGGGAAAAATAACCCTTGCTGTAGTTACATGATGTTAGGTTCCATATTAGGAGCTACCACCCAGGAAAAAGATCTAGGCATCATAGTGGATAATACTTTAAAATCGTCGGCTCAGTGTGCTGCAGCAGTCAAAAAAGCAAATAGAATGTTAGGAATTATTAGGAAGGGAATGGTTAATAGAACGGAAAATGTCATAATGCCTCTGTATCGCTCCATGGTGAGACCGCACCTTGAATACTGTGTACAATTCTGGTCGCCGCATCTCAAAAAAGATATAGTTGCGATAGAGAAGGTACAGAGAAGGGCAACCAAAATGATAAAGGGGATGGAACAGCTCCCCTATGAGGAAAGGCTGAAGAGGTTAGGGCTGTTCAGCTTGGAGAAGAGACGGCTGAGCGGGGATATGATAGAGGTCTTTAAGATCATGAGAGGTCTTGAATGAGTAGATGTGACTCGGTTGGGGGGGGGGGCCTCCTGACACCCCCATGCTGGCCAAAAGTTCCTTTTGGGTCGAACGAGGGTCCCGGAGCGAACCCGCGGGGAATCACGTGACGCCGCGTCACTCCGACGTGACGCCGATGTCACGTGTTCCTTGCAAAGGAGTTCAGAAATGGCGTCCTGACCCCGCTGGACCACCAGGGAGTTTTGGTAAGTCTTGGGGGGGGGGGGGATTAAGGAGGGTGAGGGGTTTTAAATTTTTATTTGCACATATGGACATAGACTCAACTTATGGAATTCTCCATATGTCCATATTGACCGCAAATGACCCCCCCTTTCGACTTATGGACTTATGAACATAAACTTTTGGTCTGCACATCCCTAATCTTTTTTGAGATGCGGCGACCAGAATTGTACACAGTATTCAAGGTGCGGTTTCACCATGAAGTGATACAGAGGCATTATGACATTTTCCGTTTTATTCACCATTCCCTTTCTAATAATTCCCAACATTCTGTTTCTATGGTCAGTGGTTTTTGTCATAAAGCATATGTGGACAGACTTAAAGAACATGTATGTTCCAAAGGAAAGAAGGGAAAGGGAAGATATAAGACCTGACTCAATACCTGACTCACTCAAAAAGGCAACAATCAAGCCTATCATAAAAAAAAACCGAACTGTATGTGATATTGTGCATTGACTTTCTGAAGTACCTCATCTCTGCTACGTGCTGGAATGCGGCCAACACCCCAGACCCATTAGCTGATTGGTCTAATATATTCCCAAATCAGAAGCCCTGCACTTATCTAGAAATAACACTCTCAGTATGTTCTGATTGGTCAGTATGGAAGGTATAAAAGCTTCTACACATTACTGGAACTTTGAGTGACTTGGCAATTATACATTTGTATGGACCTGTCGCTCCCTGGAACAAACTTATCTGTACTTTGTTCCAGTATCTGTCTTTATTCCCTTTGTCTCTGTCTTTCTCTAATAAAGTCTCAAAGTTAACTATTACAGCTGTGTTTTCCTTTAGAATAAACATGTGGTAGCAGAGGAACGGGTTTTCTTTTGCAGCTGTACTTTGCCTCTCCTGACTGCTTGGACCAGAGAGTAGACCTTTTCCCTGCGCTTCAAGCTCAGCCCCCGGTCCGAACGAGAGGGTCTGGAGCCTCCAGATTTGAAAGTCTTAGGGACTTCGTCTGGTGTGAAGTTGTCTAGAATTTGATGAAAATCCAGCTGGGATTTTCTCTTGAGTATTGTAGTTGAGCTTTCGGTTTGATTTTCCTCAAAGGGGAGGAAACTACTGAAGGTATGTTGTCTGGATGGTTTCACTTTGTTTTGTTTCTGTTTAAGCAGCATGTTCGTCTTGTTGTTTAAAGCCCAAAGGTTACCATTCACTGCAACGGAGTTCCAGCGCCTGGCGTGTTGCTGGTGTGAATTTGGTGAAGGTAAGAAATACGTCACTTTGTCATAAGGGTGACTTTAAATTGTTTACTGTTTACCAATTGGTAACTTGTTTTATTGTCTAACTTCTGGTCTGAACCCATGGGAGGTCAGTAATGTGCTGTAGGGGTTAATTTTACTAGTCCACTTTGTTATCTCTTTGCATACACCTGCTGAGCTGTTCCTTTGTCTCTGGTTTGTTTCCCGCTCTATAGTAAACAGTGCTTACTGCACAGCTCTGAGACTTTACTTTTAGAGGAAAGTACCCCCAGTCACCCTGACTGTTGGGCCCCTATTCTGTCCCTTGGCTTTTGTTCATATACCGTTTTCTGGGACTATTACGGTAGAAGGAACTTTACACTGTGTTTCCGTTGGAGATAGTTTTCTCCCGTAGCTGGGACATTTGCTTTTTCAGGACAAACGGGGAGTACCTCCTGCTGGTTCAGGTTCGTGTTGCCCTGTCTTTCTTTTCTCCTATCCTGCTGATTCCTCGGGACCCATGCATCCTATATTCATTACCCCTTCCCTTCCTTATTTTACCGGGGCTTTCACACTCCCTTGTCAGTCTCCTTCTGCCCCTGCATTTTTTCCCTAGGTACTGATTCTGTTTTCCTTTAGAATAAACAGAACCTTGACCCCCAACGACCTAAACAACTACTGACTGATATCTAACCTACCCCTACTAGCTAAACTAACATAAATGTAGTCCTGAAACAATTAGATGATCATCTTGAACTGAACAACATCCTATATCCCACACAACATGGCTTCCAGAGACAACACAGCACCGAAACACTACTCCTCAACCTAACCAATACAGTCCTAAGAGGGTTCAACAATGGCTAACAATATATTCTCGTCTTACTAGATCTATCTGCAGCCTTTGACATGGTCGACCACAAAACACTAATTCAAAGACTAACTGAAATTGGCATAACAGGAAACACTGTAGCCTGGTTCTCCTCCTTCCTACGAAACAGAACATTCCAAGTGGACTTTAACAACTCCCTATCAGAATCAATCCCCATTGAAACTGGAGTGCCACAGGAATCGGCTCTATCCGCCACCCTGTTCAACATTTATATCCTACCATTATGCCAACTACTATCAAACCTCGGCATCACCTATTACATGTACGCTGACGACATCCAACTATCCGACATCTAACTATGAAGTGGTGATCGTTGGTGACTTTAATATGCCAGATGTAGACTGGAAAATCCCATCTGCAGAATCTAAAAATAGTAGAGCGATAGTGGATGCCATGCAAGTATCACTTTGTTCAAACAAATGGTAATTGAATCCACTTTGTTCAAACAAATGGTAATTGAACTCACTAGAGAAGGAACCATACTCGACTTAGTGCTCACTAATGGAGATAATGTCTCTGATGTCCAGGTGGGCGCCCACCTCAGCACCAGTGATCAAACGGTATGGTTTAATATCACTAAAAGAATATGGAAAAGAAGCACAAAGACCCGAGTTTTACAGTTCAAAAACACAGACTTTGAAGAAATGGGGAAATACCTAGAGGAAGAACTAAAAGGCTGGGAGAACGAGAGAGATGTGGATCAGCAGTGGACCAATCTAAAAGGAGCAATTACCAAGGCAACCACTCTATATGTTAGAAGTGTAAAGAAAAGCAAAAGAAAAATGAAACCTATCTGGTTCTCAAAGGAGGTGGCTGACAAAATTAAGGCTAAAAGAACATCATTCAAGAAATATAAAAGATCCCAATGGGAGGAGCACAAAGAACAATATTTGATTCAACTGAGGGAGACAAAGAAATTAATCAAGTCGGAAAAAAGTCAAGCGGAAGAGAGGATTGCCAAGGAGATAAAGAATGGTAACAAAACATTTTTCAGATACATCAGTGAAAAGAGAAAAGTTCAAAGCGGTATAGTGAAATTGAAAGGTGGAAATGATCAATGCGTGGAGAGAGACGAAGAAATGAGAGGCTTCTAGGAAAAGTAAAAAGTCATGGGATAGGTGGTGATGTCCTTTCGTGGATTGCAAACTGGCTAAAAGACAGGAAACAGAGAGTAGGATTAAATGGGCAATTTTCTCAGTGGAAGGGAGTGGACAGTGGAGTGCCTCAGGGATCTGTATTGGGACCCTTACTTTTCAATATATTTATAAATGATCTGGAAAGAAATAAGACGAGTGAGATAATCAAATTTGCAGATGACACAAAATTGTTCAGAGTAGTTAAATCACAAGCAGATTGTGATAAATTGCAGGAAGACCTTGTGAGACTGGAAAATTGGGCATCCAAATGGCAGATGAAATTTAATGTGGATAAGTGCAAGGTGATGCATATAGGGAAAAATAACCCATGCTATAATTACACAATATTGGGTTCCATATTAGGTGCTACAACCCAAGAAAGAGATCTAGGTATCATAGTGGATAACACATTGAAATTGTCGGTACAGTGTGCTGCGGCAGTCAAAAAAGCAAACAGAATGTTGGGAATTATTAGAAAGGGAATGGTGAATAAAACGGAAAATGTCATAATGCCTCTGTATCGCTCCATGGTGAGACCGCACCTTGAATATTGTGTACAATTCTGGTCGCCGCATCTCAAAAAAGATATAATTGCGATGGAGAAGGTACAGAGAAGGGTTACCAAAATGATAAGGGGAATGGAACAACTCCCCTATGAGGAAAGACTAAAGAGGTTAGGACTTTTCAGCTTGGAGAAGAGACGACTGAGGGGGGATATGATAGAGGTGTTTAAAATCATGAGAGGTCTAGAACGGGTAGATGTGAATCGGTTATTTACTCTTTCGGATAGTAGAAAGACTAGGGGGCACTCCATGAAGTTAGCATAGGGCACATTTAAAACTAATCGGAGAAAGTTCTTTTTTACTCAACGCACAATTAAACTCTGGAATTTGTTGCCAGAGGATGTGGTTAGTGCAGTTAGTATAGCTGTGTTTAAAAAAGGATTGGATAGGTTCTTGGAGGAGAAGTCCATTACCTGCTATTAAGTTCACTTAGAGAATAGCCACTGCTATTTCTAGCAACGGTAACATGGAATAGACTTAGTTTTTGGGTACTTGCCAGGTTCTTATGGCCTGGATTGGCCACTGTTGGAAACAGGATGCTGGGCTTGATGGACCCTTGGTCTGACCCAGTATGGCATTTTCTTATGTTCTTATGTTCTTAAATGGCAGATATATTAAACGAATACTTCAGTTCTGTGTTCACGAAAGAAGACCCTGGAGAAGGACCATCTCTACACAACAAGAAACTGGAAGGAAGTGGAATAGATGAAAACCCTTTTACAGTAGAAAATGTATGGGAAGAGCTAAAGAATCTGAAAGTGGACAAAGCCATGGGCCCTGATGGGATTCATCCAAGGATACTGAGGGAGCTCATAGATGTGCTGGCGGGTCCACTGTGTGACCTGTTCAATAGATCCCTAGAAATGGGAGTGGTGCCGAGTGATTGGAGAAGAGCGGTGGTGGTCCTGCTTCACAAGAGTGGGAACAGAGAAGAGGCTGGTAACTACAAACCGGTTAGCCTCACTTTGGTGGTGGGAAAAGTAATGGAGTCACTGTTGAAAGTGAGAATAGTGAACTATCTACAGTCCGGAGAATTACTGGACCTGAGGCAGCATGGATTCACCAGGGGAAGATCCTGTCAGACAAATCTGATTGACTTTTTTGACTGGGTAACCAAGGAATTGGATCAAGGAAGAGCATTCGATGTCATCTACTTAGATTTCAGCAAAGCTTTTGATACGGTTCCGCATAGGAGACTGGTGAATAAAACGAGAAGCTTAGGAGTGAGTGCCAAGTTGGTGACCTGGATTGCAAACTGGTTGACGGACAGAAGACAATGTGTGATGGTAAATGGAACTTTCTCTGAAGAGAGAGCGGTTTTAAGTGGTGTACCGCAAGGATCGGTGTTGGGACCGGTCCTGTTCAATATCTTTGTGAGCGACATTGCAGACGAGATAGAAGGTAAGATTTGTCTTTTTGCGGACGACACTAAGCTCTGCAACAGAGTGGACACGCCGGAAGGAGTGGAGAGAATGAGACGGGATTTAAGAAAACTGGAAGAGTGATCGAAGATATGGCAGCTGAGATTCAATGCCAAGAAGTGCAAAGGAGTGGAAATCCGAATGAACTGTTTTTGATGGGGGGGGAAAGGCTGATGTGCACGGAGCAGGAGAGAGACCTTGGGATTATAGTGTCTAATGATATGAAGTCTGCGAAACAATGCGACAAGGCGATAGCAAAAGCCAGAAGAAAGCTGGGCTGCATAGAGAGAGGAATATCGAGTAACAAAAGGGAAGTGATTATCCCCTTGTACAGGTCCTTGGTTAGGCCTCACCTGGAGTACTGTGTTCAGTTCTGGAGACCGTATCTACAAAGAGACAGAGTCAAGATTGAAGCGGTACAGAGAAGGGCGACCAGAAAGGTGGAGGGTCTTCATCGGATGTCATACGAGGAGAGATTGAAGAATCTAAATATGTACACCCTGGAGGAAAGGAGGAGCAGGGGTGATATGATTCAGACTTTCAGATACTTGAAAAACTTTAACGATCCAAAGACAACGACAAACCTTTTCAGTCAGAAAAAAATCAGCAGAACCAGAGGTCACGAGCTGAGGCTCCAAGGAGGAAGACTAAGAACCAATGTCAGGAAGTATTTCTTCACGGAGAGAGTGGTGGATGCCTGGAATGCCCTTCCGGAGGAAGTGGTGAAGTCCAAAACTGTGAAGGACTTCAAAGGGGTGTGGGATAAACACTGTGGATCCATCAGGTCTAGAGGATGCGTATAAAGAGGAGGCAGCAAAACACTGCACGGAGCGGCAGTAGCCACAGAGGCATTCACGGAGCGGGATGCCAGTGGCCAGTGGTTGGTGTTCCACCTTCACGGAGCGGAACGATGGAGGGCTGCCATCTCCAAATTAAAAAAAAACAAAAAAAAGCCAGGGATGGGTTCATGGGCTATAGGTATTACCAATTATTAGGCTTATTCAATTACCAATTATTAGGCTTTTCAATATTTGATGATAGTTAATGTGACTTTCAAGGCATACTTCACTTTCAATGCATATCCAGCATAGCTCCCTGCTTCAACGGCAGGGGAGAAGAAAAACTAATACTTCACATATATCCAGCATTGCTCTTCAACAGCAGAGAGCTATGCTGCCACTTACCCAACTAATCAAACTTAATATTTCACTTGGAAGCAGCTCCATCACTGATCTCTACATTAATGGTGGGGGTGAAAGGGAAATAGAACCTAAGGTTACTAAGAGCCAAGAGAAACAGATAAGGATGAGAAAAAAGAAGTGTGAAGCTTGCTGGGCAGACTGGATGGACCAATTGGTCTTCTTCTGCCGTCATTTCTATGTTTCTATGTTACTCATCCCAGTAACAAGCACTGTAGAGAATGCCCTTAAACTCTCAGCTACATACCTCAGCAACATAAAAAATACCCTAAACCAAATGAAACTATGCCTGAATATTGACAAGACTGAATACACACTACTCACAAGAAAAAGCTCAACAAACCCCCCCCCCCTCCCCCCCAATAACACAAGTCCAACTGACAACACAATAATCAAACTAAGGGAAAACGTTAAAGACCTGGGTATACGGCTCGATTCTGAAATGAGCTTCAAAAATCACATAGCCTTGAAAGCCAAACTCGCAGTACTTATTTATTTATTTATTTTATTTATTTATAACTTTTATATACCGGCATTCGTAAAAAAAAAAACATCATGTCGGTTTACAGACAACTGAGAAAGGAAATTACAATGATAGATGGAGGAAGGATAGGAAGTTAAAAGGTGACAACTTTACTGTAGAGCCAACGGGCGCCACAGTTATGATTGATGCCATCAGTTGACTTAAACGTCTAAAACCACTTCTAAACCAACCAGAATTCAGAACAATACTCCAATCCCTAATTTTCACATGCTTTGACTACTGCAACTCACTTCTATTAGGATTCCCCAAAACAACCACATGACCTCTCCAAATATTACAAAACGCCTCAGCTAGAGTTCTCACCGGCCACAAAAGAGCAGAACACATCACCCCGGTACTAAAAGATCTGCACTGGCCTCCCATCGAAAAACGGATAGAATACAAAATGCTTACCATCATTCACAAAACCATACATACCAACCAATCCAAATGCCTAAAGACATTATTCCATAAGCATCTTCCTCAACAAAACCCAAGATCAGCCAACAAAGAGCTTTTAGCAATTCCACCAATCTCTGCTGCAAACCTCACAACAGTCAGAGAAAGAGCAACTTCAATAGTCAGACCAGATCTATGGAACTCACTACCAGAAAACCTAAGGCTTCAAAATGACACAAAACTCTTCAAAAAACTACTCAGAACATGGCTATTTCAACAAGCCTATAAAGATGGCATTGGTTAAGCTGACATCACCATAAATCACAAATCACTAATCACGACATTATACACCCTACACTTACACCCCTTTCACCCCACCGCCACTGAAGATGTAAAAATGAACATCCTACCAACTTTATCAATGTCATCAATGCTACCATAGTTACTTAACACAAAATTATTTTTGTAAAATTGTTTTGTAAAATTATTTTGTAAAATTATTTGTAAAACTGAACATTCTAACAACCTTATCAATGTCATCAATACTATCAATGTTACTTAACACAAAATGTCTCTATTATACTTATATTTATTTGCTGCCAATGAAAACAGATATAAATATAATATATAATAATATAAGTATAATAATATGTCTCCGACCACGATGAACGTTGTTTCCAATATGCCAATCATAGTTTATGTATTACGTTGTTATTATTGTAAACCGGAGTGAAGGACTCCTCCAAACTTCGGTATATAAAAACACACAAACAAACAAATAAATAAATAATAGAGAAATACTTTTAAGGAATAAATAATAATATATAGGAATAAATAATAAGAAGGAATAATAAGGAATAAATAATAATATATAGGAATAAATAATAATAGAAGAACTAGTGGGCATTCCATTAAGTTAGCAAGTAACACATTTAAGACTAATCGGAGAAAATTCTTTTTCACTCAACGCACAATAAAGCTCTGGAATTTGTTGCCAGAGGAGGTGGTTAGTGCAGTTAGTGTAGCTGGGTTCAAAAAAGGTTTGGATAAGTTCTTAGAGGAGAAGTCCATTAATGGCTATTAATCAATTATACTTAGGGAACAACCACTGCTATTAATTGCATCAGTAGCATGGGTTCTTCTTAGTGTTTGGGTAATTGCCAGGTTCTTGTGGCCTGGATTTGGCCTCTGTTGGAAACAGGATGCTGGGCTTGATGGACCCTTGGTCTGACCCAGCATGGCAATTTCTTATGTTCTCATGTTCTTATGAATAAATGTATAGGAGGTGGGCTTCTTTGAATGGAAAGGAGGCTCTGGAATGAAGGGTGATGGGTGAGGATGAAAAAGGGTAGATTCAGGAGTAATCTAAGAAAATATTTATTTACAGAAAAGGTAGTGGATGCATAGAATATCCTCCTTGTGGAGGTGGTGGAGACAAGGACAGTATCAGAATTCAAGAAAGCATAGGAAGAGGACGGGACTATAAGGCTGAGCAGAAGATGTGGATATGAAGACTGGATGGGCCATATGGTCTTTATCTGCCAACTTGTTCTATTTTTCCTTATATAGATCCTTGGCCAGATATACTAAGCTTTTGTCCCATGGGTAAAACTTGTATTACATTAGGTCCATTGTCTGCTATATCTGTTATCACATTTTGAGAATATGTTCTGTCTTTCACCAATATAATATGATTGATGCCATCAGTTGACTATTTTACAGTGATCAACAGCATTGGAGAAAGTTCTTTTTCACTCAACGCACAATTAAACTCTGGAATTTGTTGCCAGAGGATGTGGTTAGTGCAGTTAGTATAGCTGTGTTTAAAAAAGGATTGGATAAGTTCTTGGAGGAGAAGTCCATTTTCTGCTATTAATTAAGTTGACTTAGAAATTAGCCACTGCTATTACTAGCAACGGTAACATGGAATAGACTTAGTTTTTGGGTACTTGCCAGGTTCTTATGGCCTGGATTGGCCACGGTTGGAAATAGGATGCTGGGCTTGATGGACCCTTGGTCTGACCCAGTATGGCATGTTCTTATGTTCTTATTACAAAGGCATTTTGACATTGCATTAGAAGTTAGCTAACAGGGCCAACCCAGAGCACTGCACACTGCCATAGGGAAGATGGGTTTGATTCCTGAGCCTAGTTTCAACTACTTGAGCCAGATGGGGCTGGCAATGTTTCTGGGGTAGCATTCACAGTCCTTAGGAAGGTGGGAATCCTAGTCATCACTCAATAGTGAATCCTAATGGCCAGAGTAGGGTGCACACACAGTGGGACCTGGAAGAGCTATGCAGAATGTGATGCCTGTCCAAAGGCTGTCAGCATAATGTCTGGCTATGTGAGAGGAGGGCTATAAAATGGAGGGAAAAGAACCTGTGTCAGGGCAAAAAGTGCCCTGGTGGACCTACACTATACAGTTTTATCCTGCAGAAATGTAAATCAGGTTGCTATTTTAGTTCTGCTTTAATACATTTGAATAAACCCATGCATATACTTTGAACGAGAGTTGAATCATATATTGTATTGAAGCTCTCAGCCTGCTTCCAGGCAATTGTAAATGAAGACTTATGGTGGTTGGTGCCTTAACCCAGTAAAGGCTAATTTTTTTCACTCAGCAGTTTTCACCTGCTCCTTTGGGTCTATGGTTCAGTCAGAACGGGCCTAGGGATTTTTCCCCCATATTTTATATCTCTCCCTTCTTCCCTCCTCTCCCAATATATCTAATCTGGCCCTTGCAGCAACAATCCTGGGCTGGGGTTCATGCACCAAGGCTCCTTTCAGAGCCTTGAATATAACTAATTGGTGTCACTCGAGAGATGACCATGAATGACTCCCTCCTCCCTCCACATCTCTAGTCCCAAGTGACCCAGAGAGTAGAAAACCCAACTTGGGTCAAATTAGGAACATTCTGCAAGGCAGTGAACTCCCTTGCCACTGAGCTACCAGGCTCATTCTAACTGAGCTGCAGACCCAAAAAGAATACCTGGGGTACCTGCCGCCTGCTCCTGCCTGCTAAGAAGACCCAGAGGCATCTCTCCTGCCCTTTCAAAGGTTTTTTTGGTTTTTTTCTTTTTTCTTTTTGTTGCGTGTTTAACTTGGTTCTCTACTTTCCCTCCTACATCCTTCCCTCCCCCCTCCCCCTGCCCCCTCGCTCTGCTCTTGCTCTCAGCAGTGCCGCGGAACCCCTGCCGACGCACCCAGAAGCCGGTCCTGAGCCCCTCCCCCCTTTGACAACGCTGCTGACGTCAGACGCCGGAAAAGCGCGCCAAGGGGGAGAGGATTAAAGGGACGCAACGAGATTGGAGGCAAGCCGTACCTGCCGCCTGCTCCTGCCTACTAAGAAGACCTGGAGGCATCACTCCTGCCCTTTCAAAGGTTTTTTCGGTTTTTTTCTTTTTTCTTTTTGTTGCGTGTTTAACTTGGGTCTCTACTTTCCCTCCTACATCCTTCCCTCCCCCTCCACCCACCCCCTCGCTCTGCTCTTGCTCTCAGCAGTGCCGCGGAACCCCTGCCGACGCACCCGGAAGCCGGTCCTGAGCCCCTCCCCCCTTTGACGACGCTGCTGTCAGACACCGGAAAAGTGCGCCAAGGGGGAGAGGATTAAAGGGACACAACGAGACCGGAGGCAAGCCGTACCTGCCGCCTGCTCCTGCCTGCTAAGAAGACCCGGAGGCATCTCTCCTGCCCTTTCAAAGGTTTTTTCGTTTTTTTTCTTTTTTCTTTTTGTTGCGTGTTTAACTTGGTTCTCTACTTTCCCTCCTACATCCTTCCCTCCCCCTCCACCCACCCCCTCGCTCTGCTCTTGCTCTCAGCAGTGCCGCGGAACCCCTGCCGATGCACCCGGAAGCCAGTCCTGAGCCCCTCCCCCCTTTGACGACGCTGCTGACGTCAGACGCCGGAAAAGCGCGCCAAGGGGGAGAGGATTAAAGGGACGCAACGAGACCGGAGGTGTCGCGCGCGACAAAGGGGCATGCCCCTTTGTACGCCCCTTCGTACACCACTGAGAAACCACTGAACAAAAGACAGGTGACAACTCAGACTAAAGCAACATGGACGAAGCCAAGGACAAACAGGAACCGGGAGGACACAAAATCACAACATGCCTGTACAGAGGTAAATATGGTAAGAACTGCATAGGGAGTCGTAGTATCAGAAACACATCAAACAGAAAAAAACAGACAGAAAGTAGTAACCTCATTCAAATAAAAAGGAAAAACACCTCAGTCAATCCACTACCAAATAATCTACTCATGATAACCTTCCTTTTAGTTAACGCTCAATCCATCACTAAAAAATTCCCAATAGTCACCGACCTACTATATGACATAAAACCAAACTTTTTAGCAATCATCGAATCTTGGCTAAAACAATCAGACATAGTCCTAAAGAACCAAATAGCGCACAAGAACTATGACTTATTCTCAATCCCCAGAATAAATAAAAGAGGGGGTGGGCTAATGTTAATAATTGAAAAAAAATTCAAGTGTAAACTAATACCAATAACACCCCCAAAGAACCACGAAATCGCCCTCTTTGAAATGACAAACTACCAAATATGCTTAATATACTGCCCACCGAGCCTCCTAGAATTAAACATCTCCCCTATAATTGAATTTTTGACAACACACTTAAACACCTCAAAACCCACCATTGTTCTAGGCAATTTCAATCTTCATATGGACAAGAAGCCATTATCCAACACCTGCCAAACACTATTAGATATCATGACGGCACTAGGCTTCACACTAACCACTGACAAGGCCACTCACAGAGCAGGACACTCTCTTGATTTATCATTCATAAACCACAGTCACCTAGAACACATCAAATCAGAATACACACAAATCCCTTGGTCAGATCACTTCCTCACACAGTCCTCCATCAAATCCATTAAACACCATTTAACACAAAGAGAAAAAGAACCCATCAAATTTAAATATCGTCCACCCTTTAACCTAGATAACCTGAAGAACAGCCTAGAAAAAAATCTAACTAATCTAGACTACACAGACTGCCACACTGCTACAACTGCATGGATGAAAATAACAAAAAACATAGCTGATGAGACAAACCCGATAAAATGTATAAACATCAAGGAACCCAAACTAACAAACCCCTGGCATAATGAGAATATAAAGGAAGTCAAAAGAAATCTAAGGAAACAAGAAAAAGAATGGAGAAAAGCTAAAACAACCGAAAGCCTAACCAAATACAGAAAGCAACTAGCCTACTATAAAAAAACAATTCTAGATACAAAGAAACAGTACTACAGCACTAAAATAGAAAAATACACAAACAACCCTAGAACCTTATTTACCATAGTAAAAAACCTAACAACTGACAAATCCGGAACGCCACAAAATTTACCAGCAAATAGATGTAACGAAATAGCCAAGTTTTTTAATGACAAAATCAACAACCTTAAAACTAAAATCCCAACTACAGCAAAGCAAATAATTAAAATTAATAAAAGAGATGTTATACCATGGACAACATTCATTGAGTTATCAGAACTAGAAATCGAGTCAATGCTAATGAAGCTAAATCCCGCCCCACATCCAAATGACACAATACCAACCATGGACATAAAAAAAGTTGTAAGCACAGTATCCCCGACCTTAACAAAGATCGTGAATCTTTCCTTAGAGGAAGGAACTATGCCAGAGACACTAAAAGGGGCAGTAGTAAAACCAATCTTAAAGAAAAAAAACAGTGATCCACTAAATCTAAGCAATTACCGACCAGTATCAAACCTCCCCCTAATCACAAAATTAATTGAGAAAGCCATACAAAAGCAACTTGTAGAACACTTGGAGAGCAATAATATACTGTATCCGTCACAACATGGCTTTCGAAAACACTATAGCACAGAGACATTGCTGCTTGCATTAACAGATATCATCATGAGAGGGTTCGATAGTGGCAAACATTACATCCTTGTGATGCTAGACCTCTCTGCAGCCTTTGGTACCGTAAATCACGACATACTTTTAAATAGACTAGATGAAATAGGATTAAGTAACAAAACTATCAAATGGTTTAGATCTTATCTAAGTAACAGATATTTTCAAGTACAAATCAAAGAGGTAATGTCAGAAAAGATAAACCTTCAAACAGGAGTACCACAGGGCTCTGCCCTATCGGCCATACTATTCAACATATATCTCTTACCCCTATGCCACCTACTGGCGGGTCTGGGAATCACACATTACATATACGCCGACGATATCCAGTTAATACTACCCATTGACGATACAATCGAAAAAACATTAAATATAGCAAATATGTATCTGGATATCATCAAACAACTGCTAAACCAAATGGAGCTAGTAATTAACATTGAGAAAACAGAATTTATACATTTAGAACGAAAAAGATCGGGGATTGTTCAAAACCCAATTATACTCAATAACAACCAAAAAATAGAGTTCACAGATAAAGTACAGAACCTAGGCGTAATAATAGACACAGAACTAAGCTTAAAACAACACATATCTCTAAAAGTAAAGGAAGGATATGCCAAACTAATGGTGCTGAGAAGACTTAAACCGTTTCTAACAACCACCAACTTCCGATCAGTACTCCAAGCGCTGATCTTTCCCAGTACCGATTACTGTAATGCCCTTATGCTAGGCCTACCATACACATCACTAAGACCACTACAGATATTGCAAAACATAGCTGCTAGAATTTTAACTGGCAAAAGCAAAAGAGACCACATCACAGCAACCCTAGCACAACTACACTGGCTACCCATTGAACAAAGAATTCAGTACAAAACACTATGCACCATACATAAATTAATACACAATGAAAAAGCAGACTGGCTGAACACAGCCCTTTGTGTACACGTCCCAAATAGGAATCTGAGATCTGCCAACAAAGCACTCCTCACTATTCCATCAGTCAAAACAGCTAGACTCACACAAGTAAGAGAAAGAGCTCTAACCTTGGCAGGACCCATACTTTGGAACACCATGCCCACAGAGTTGAGACTACAAAGCAACAACAAAACCTTCAGAAAAAATCTAAAAACCTGGCTTTCTAAACTAGCTTACCAAAAAGAGAAAGGAGAATAGTACTCAAGGGAAAGCAGGTACAAACAAACAATTGAACAACAAACACATAACCAAAATCAATGTGTGTAATTTTAAACAGAATAAGTTTCATTCTTTTAAAGCTCAGCAATAGGATGAAAGTACAATGATAAAGGTAATCTAGTAACCTAAACTGTTATAATGTAAACTGGAAATGACTCATTACACTTACCAATTAATATCATTTACAAACTATGTTACCGACCCTAAAATGGCACCTATGTAAATTAAGATACGTTAGCCTCTTTTTATGTGCCTTAATGTAAACCGTTGTGACGGTCCCCACCAAACGACGGTATAGAAAAATGTTAAATAAATAAATAAATAAATAGGGGAAAACAGAAAAGTTAATATAACACATTTGCAAAAGTAATGTCATTCATGTGAAAAATCAAAATACAGATTGGGTTGTCCATTGGTGTCAGGTTTATTGATCCTGTCTGTTAAATTACATTAGTATTTGCAGTTCTGTCCTTAGGTGCACTAATATTTGTGCTTGTGATTTTGCCTGCATTAACCTGGTATTCACACTGGTATTTTGCAGCTATCTTTGGTCATCACACCTGTCTCTTGTCTGTGTCTATGATTGTATTGGTACTCGTGCCTGCTTCTACCTGTTTGCCCATAATTGCTTTTGGTGAATGACTAAAGATGCTATTAGAATTGGATTGCTTTTTGCACAGACAGATGTTTGCAGATGGTGGTGCTGCTCTTGCTGAGCAGATAAAAAGAGGCCTCAGATGCTGAGTGAATCTCAGCAGATCCGGAGCAGCTGCTCAAAAATTTATGGAAAAAAGAAAGCCTTAGAAATAAGCATTATAAAAAGAGTTTTAGAAAGAAAAAGAAAATTGAAAAATGGATTGAAAGTGCAATTTACGCAACTCAGGGAATTTTACAAAGAATTGAATAACTCTGAACAACAGCTGAGAATAAACTAAGATGAAAGTCAGATTAAATTAACTACCAATTCAGTGTATTCTGAATATTGGCAATTTCAGATATACATATTTTCTGAAGTGGTGGTGTCTGCCAGGTGTGGCCAGCTCTGGTCCTCAAGAGCTACAAACAGGTATGGTTTTCAGGATATCCATAATGAATACGCATTATATGCAAATCTATCTCATGCGTATTCATTATGGATATCCAGAAAACCATGCTCTTGAGGACTAGATTTGGCCACTCCCTAATGTATGCATAAAGAGGAATTCTGTGAATTAATTTATTCCACCTTAATGCGACTGAGGTGGAAGGCTGGAGACCTGTGTGGTCATGATAGTCATTTTTTTTTATGATATCTTCTCTTTTCAGTGTTTCCTTCTTTAAGAAATATGCTGATTTGTTGTAAATTAGAATTAGTTGGATATGGTTCATAATTGAAAAGAAGCAACCACAATTTTTTACAACTCCTGATAATGCCTTTGTTTGTGTTTCTAATGTCATAATGTTTCTGTATTGCTCCCTGGTGAGACTGCATCTTGAATACTAAAAGCAGTTCTGGTCACTACATCTCAAAAAAGGTATAGTTGCCCTGGGGAAAGTACAGAGAAGGGCGACTAAACTGTTTACCTAAACCTATTTTGCCTTTCCTATGAGGAAAGGCAAAATAGATTAGGGCTGTTCAGCATAGAGAAGAGGCGAGTGAGGGGGGGAATGATAGACGTCTATAAAATCAGAAAAGGACTTGAACGGGTAAATGTGAATCAGTTATTTACTCTTTCAGATAGTACAACACCTATGAGGCACTCCATAAAGTTAGCAAGTAGCACATTTAAAACAAATCAGAGAAAATTGTTTTTCACCCAATGCATATATAAGCTCTGGAATCCATAGCCAGAGACTGTGGTAAAGGCAGTTACAGGCTGACACAATATTGGTGCGTGGAAAACGGGAGCTCCTGTTGTAATATTTAAATGGGCTGCCATAGTAAAAAAGGAGCGCTAGGAGAAATTGTGCGCCCCTAATGCCTCCTTGGCAGCAGGTGCCCAGGAGAGGTGTCTGTCATTGTGGGTTAGGAAAATGGATGCTCAGTTTTACAAGGATCTAGTAACTGATGTGATTGTCTGTCAGTCCTTGGTGGGCAACTTCCTGTAGTCTCTGTCTTGCAGTCAGCAATCTGTTACTGAATCTGCTAGTCTATGGTAGTCTATTTTTGAGCCCTTCTAGACATCCAATTAAATGTTCTGGTAGGCCGTGGGTAATTAAAATATGTGGTATGTTGCCACCAGGCCAGAAATGAAATCTAACCAGGGGTAATACAAGCCAGCAGCAGAGCCTGAGTCTTTTTTTTTTTTTTTTTGAATAATATTTTATTAACCATCAAGAACATAATGCAACACATACAAGCATAAGAATGAACAGATGGTGACTTATATATGCATACAGTAAGTGATAAAAGTATCAAATGTTAACAGATGTTAATTCCACTCTATTGACATATAGGTTTCGTAACTTGCTAGTGTTGCGGTCCCGGGCCGTGCCCAGGCCCCTCCACCTACCTTGGGGGCGGCCCGGGCCGTTTTGGAGCTTCCCCGGGCCTGCAGGCCCTCCAGAGCGTCTCTCCCTCCTTGGGAGAGACGTTGACGGCTTGGCGCGGCTGGCCCCGCCCCCTGACGCACGCGCGCGGGGAGGAGCTCTCCTTAAAGGGGCCAGCACGGGAAAATCATCAGTACAGCTGGGGCTGATGTCAGACGCCTTCTGGTATAAGAGTCTTGCATCTAGGATCCTTCAGCGCCTTGCAATAAGGTTCCTGGGTTTTGCCTGTGGTTGCTGCGTTCCTGTCTTCGTCCCGCTTCTGCCTGCTCCCCTTGCTGTTGATTCTTCTGGTTTGACCCCTTGGACTGGCTCTGGATCGTCTTCTGGCTCTGACTCCTTGGACTGGCTCTGGATCGTGTTCTGGTTCTGACCCGTGGACCTCTCTCTGGATAACGACCCCTGGACTGGCTGCGGACCACCCTTAGACTTCGACTCCGGGACCGACTTCTGGATTACCTACGACCTGCTGGAGGCGCCAGCCGTCCGGAACCACGACCTGCAGGAGGCGCCTGCATCCGGACCACCCTCACTCTCAGGAGTCGCCTAAGTCCCAGCAGCCGGGTCCCTTCGGGCTCCTCCTGGGGGGACTTCAGCTTCCAGGGTGAATCTCCTAAAGTCCCAGCGACCAGGCTCTTAAGGGCTTCTCCCAGGGGAGCGCTGGTTTCCAGGGTGAAGATTTTCCAATCTTCAAGCTCCCTCTTCGTCCGTCCGCCTACGGGGTACCGAGTCCTTGGTCGCATAGGGCTCTACCATAAGTCCTGGGTCTCAGCCTGTCTCGAACTTCCAAACCGCCTCCTGGTTGGGACAATTAACATAGACTTCTACAGCACTTTATCTTCTGTCCTAACCAGCCCAAGGGTCCACGAACATAACAGCTAGTCCCATTCAGATCTACAAGCATGTTAATTCAATGATATTAAAATATGAATTTTTATCCTAAAGGGTGATGTCCTTAGCCTAGAAGTGAATTCCAATTTGCAATTGGGGTCTTCCTCCAAATTTGTTATGGTTGCTATATCATAGAGAACCGTGGTGTTTTGTGATGTTTTCTCGCTGTCAACTTATAAAGCTCCCACATCTTATCCACTTTTGAAAGAAGCATACTGGAGGAGATTGGCTCTGTGTGTTTCCAATGTGCCACTATGACACATCTGGCAGCTATCAATATTTGGTGTATCAACAACCATTCAAATTTAGATCTGTCCAGAGGTACATTTAATAAAGCGTGTTCTGGAGCAGGCTAATGCTAATCTTTAGAATTTGCTGTATCAGCTTTGAGACTATCCCCCAGAATTTTGTTATTACAGGACATTCCCACCACATATGAAAAAATGTTCCTTTACCTCAACATCCCCGCCAGCAAGCATCTGTGCTGTTAATTTTCGCTCTATAGAGTCTAGCCGGTATATAATACCAACGTAGCAACACTTTATAGCTGTTTTCTGTTAATGAAGCTGATATAGAACTCCTTTTTGTATTAATAAAGATTATATCCCAAGTGTCTGTTTCAAATTATTTTCCTAAGTCCCACTCTCACGCTATAACATAGGCGGGTTTTTGACTAGATTCACTATTAAGAAAATTGTAAATGTTTGAGATAACCCCTTTAATATTGTCCGCCTGTGTACACCAGCTTTCCAATTGTGTTTTCCCTTGAAGTAAATCATCTACTATTTTACTGTTGCGGTCCCGGGCCGTGCCCTGGTCCCTCCACCTACCTTGGGGGCGGCCCGGGCCATTTCGGAGCTTCCCCGGGCCTGCAGGCCCTCCAGAGCGTCTCTCCCTCCTTGGGAGAGATGTCGACGGCTCGGCTCGGCTGGCCCCACCCCCTGACCTATTTGGGTATAGGAGAAAACATCTCTATCCAGAAGCTTATGTTGATCTCTAAGGGTCTGAAATGTGATTAGGCCCCCTATCTCCCATATATGACCCATTGTCAAAATTTGTCTCCTTTTCCAAGGTGTAAAACACGGAGATTCCTATTGTCACAATTACACCCTCCTCTCAGCTCTCCGCAGCTGCTCGTCCTGGTTCTAGGATACCTCTTCAGCCTGGTGCCCCTTCCTGTCCACCTGTACGGCCCTTTTTGCACCGCTTCTCTGGACTCGCCAGCTCCTTTAGTCTGAGTGCCAGGCCTAGCCCCGGCACTCCCAAACAGTACAACATAAAGTCTTTATCAAAACAAGGTTTAATGCAGTTCTACAGCCTCACACACTGTTGTCCATACGGTAATACCTGGCTGTTCTCGCTAGCACAAGTCTCAAACACTTAGGCTATCTTTAGCCAGCCACTACCGCTCCCTGTTAGGAAAACACACAACTCGCCCCTGTCTCCCCACGTTGTGTGCGGCTAGGGCCTTCCTCTACCAATCCGTTTGTGCCTGAGGAGTGCTGCCCTTCTACTAAAATATTCCTTTCACAACATCACAGCTAAACAGGATTGAAAAGCTTTTAAAACCAAACATTGCTTTTACATATTTCCTCAAAAACATTCCTTTTAAAATCTCATTCTTTTACCAACCCCCAACCTCGCAGCCATTCCATCTCCATAGAAGAGCTGGTGGACCTTTCCCCTTCCAATCCTACCTCCATCTCTTCCTCCTCTGAGGAGCTTGGCTTTTGTGGCCAATGCCGGCATACCCTCTTCCTCCAGTTCCATAGACTCTGCTGAGTTATAATCATCAGTCCCTACTTCCCCCACCTGTTCTGGCTCGCTCTCGAACCAGGAGTCAGGTGACAGTTCAGGGAACCTGGGAACTGTAGTTCTTGCCACTTTCCTAATCGCCCTCTGGTGTATATGTTTGGTACTGCCTGCCTCTGTTTTTCTACATCTAGGCTGCTTCTGCCCCTGGCCAGGTTGTACTGCATCACACTATCCAGGAGAGAATAAGCTATTATGGAATAATGATGAGCTGAGGAAATACTGTCTCAAACCTACCAGTTTAAATCTCCATTGTCTCCAGGCTTTCATAGTGGTATCAATAGTTGGGGGTATTATGCCGCCAGACAGCCAGGTGTTACATGGCTGCCAGGTGGTTGCCCACAAGGGCATAGGACCTAACATAGTTTGTTCAATATCTACCCATCTTTTATGGTCTCCCTTTTCCTTCCAGTCAATAAGTGCTCTAATTTGAGCTGCCGCATAATACCAGCCTAGGTGGGGAACTCCTAAGCCAACTCGTAATTTATGTCTATATAGTGTACCTCTTGCCACCCTAGGGGTTTTCCTTTTCCATATAAAGGCAAACAACTTTTTCTGCCAGCATTTAAGAGTGGAGGTGGATATACTTATGGGGAGAGTCTGAAATAAGTAAAGGAGTTTAGGAAGAACAGACATCTTTACCGATGCGATTCTGCCCATCCATGATAATTGAGTTCTAGACCAATTGTCCAGGTTGTTAAAGATTTTTGAGGTGAGAGATGCATAGTTCAATTGAAAAAGATCTTCTACTTTATTGCTAATTAATACCCCTAGATATTTAATTTTATGGGTGGCCCATTTAAAGGGGAACCCCAACTGGTAGTCATGTTGTTTGGTCTGAAACAAGAGATATGTTTAGAATCTCAGATTTATTGAGATTTAATTTAAAACCGGATACTGAGCTAAAATCTGATAAAGTATCCACTACATTCGCCAATGATTTTGGTGGATTTGATAAAGTGAACAAGATATCATCGGCGAATAAAGACATCTTGTAATCCTCTCCTCCCAGTTCAATGCCTGTGATAGATGCTGAGGAGCGAATTTTTATAGCTAACGTTTCCAGAAACAGAGCAAATAGCAACAGGGATAATGGGCATCCCTGCCTAGTTCCTCGTTCTATGGGGAATGTGTCTGAGTATGCTCCATTCACCTTAACACATGCCTTAGGATTTTCATATAATGTAGATATCCAACATAAAAAGAAAGGACCAAAGTTCATTTTTCCCATAGCATGGAACAAGTATGGCCAATGGACAATGTCAAACGATTTTTCCACATCTACTGACAATAATACAGCAGGAGAAAGTGTCTGTTTGGCCCACCAGATGAGATCAATAATTTTGCAGATGTTATCCGCTGCCATCCTCCCTGGAATAAATCCAGTTTGGTCAGGGTGAATTAGTTTGGGACATCACTTTATTCAGGCGATTGGCTAATATTTTACCTAATATTTTTAAGTCAATATTAATGAGGGATATGGGGGCGGTATGACCATACTCCATGGGATCCCTACCAGGTTTTGCCAATATAGTAATCCTGGCCACATTTTATCCCTTACAAGGACACTCTGTTGCACAATGAATAAAATAACTCTAAGAGAGGGGCAGAGACCTCCGAAATGAACTTTTTATAAAATTGGGCTATAAAGCCATCCAAGCCTGGTGCTTTATTGGCCTTAAGGTCCTTAATCACTTGCATGACTTCGCTCAAAGATATATCTTGTTACAGAAGTTGTCGCTCCTCTCCAGATATGGCGGGAAGAGTAACCTGTGCCAGGAATTCCTATATCCTATCCTCCTGAATTGTGACGTCTTTCTCATACAGAGCTCCATAGAATAGCTGGAAATGCTCATGTATTTCTTTTGCTGAGACCAATAGAGATCTATCTTCCCCATAAATTCTGGTGATGTGAGATTGAGCTATGCGATGTTTCAACCTTTGCGCTAAAAATCTGCTGGCTTTATTCCCCCATTCAAAATGCTCCTGTCTTGTAAGGTTCGATGAGACATCATCGAACGTTAATGAGCACAAGTGTGTCCGGGCTTGTTGCAGTTGATAACACCGAGCGTGTTGACCCATGCTGCTTATGCAATGCTTCTAGTGCAGCAATCTCTTTTAATAATTTTGTTTTTTGGGCACATTTCAGCTTTTTTTTTGTACGTGCCCTCTGAGATAAATCTGCCACGTAGTATAGTACTGCTTTTAGGCATTCCCAATATAATGGAGGATTAGATAAAGCAGCCTCATTGATTTTTTTTAAACCCTAATCTCATTTATTAGGGCAGAGCATAAGGTCTCATTGTCCAATAAAGTGTCATTCAGTTTCCAGTATTTCCTTCCAGCTTCCACACCCATCATACGCAACGTTACCCACACCGGGGCATGGTCTGACCATGTTATCTGACCTATATCAGTGTTGAGAATCCTCTGGCTAATAATTTTGTCTATCAAGATGAAATCAATTCATGAGTAAGATTTATGGGGATTAGAATAGAAAGTGTAATTCCTATCCTGGGGATGTTGAGATCTCCATATATAGAGGAGCCCCCACTTAAGAATGAGGGATCTAAGATGTTTTCTCGCTTTTTTTGCTCCTAATCCTCCCCCGGTAGAATTGTCCACGCGGGGATGGATTGTCATATTAAAATCCCCAGCAATAATCCACGCTCCCTCCCTTCCGTGTTCATGAGATTATCTAACAGATCAAGATAAGCATTATAGTATCCTTGCGATGCATATAAATTTAGTAAGGAGTATCTTCCCTCCCGAGTTCAATCTGCACAAGAATAAATCTCCCCCTTGGGTCCACTCGGACATAAGAACATAAGAAATTGCCATGCTGGGTCAGACCAAGGGTCCATCAAGCCCAGCATCCTGTTTCCAACAGAGGCCAAACCAGGCCACAAGAACCTGGCAATTACCCAAACACTAAGAAGATCCCATGCTACTGATGCAATTAATAGCAGTGGATAATGCCTAAGTAAACTTGAGTAATAGCAGTTAATGGACTTCTCCTCCAAGAACTTATCCAAACTTTTTTTGAACCCAGCTACACTAACTGCACTAACCACATCCTCTGGCAACAAATTCCAGAGCTTTATTTGCATTGAGTGAAAAAGAATTTACTCCGATTAGTCTTAAATGTGCTACTTGCTAACTTCATGGAATGCCCCCTAGTCCTTCTATTATTCGAAAGTGTAAATAACTGATTCACATCTACTCGTTCAAGACCTCTCATGATCTTAAAGACCTCTATCATATCCCCCCTCAGCCGTCTCTTCTCAAAGCTGAACAGCCCTATCTGTTTCAGCCTTTCCTCATAGGGGAGCTGTTCCATCCCCTTTATCATTTTGGTTGCCCTTCTCTGTACCTTCTCCATTGCAACTATATCTTTTTTGAGATGCGGCGACCAGAATTGTACACAGAATTCAAGGTGCGGTCGCACCATGAGTGATATAGAGGCATTATGACATTTTCCGTTTTATTAACCATTCCCTTCCTAATAATTCCTAACATTCTGTTTGCTTTTTTGACTGCTGCAGCACACTGAGCCAACAATTTTAAAGTATTATCCACTATGATGCTGTTATAAATCACCCTGTCAGGAGGGCGGAGTTAGCAATCTGTTATTGCTCACCCCGCGAGGAGGGCAGAGTTAGCAATCTGTTATGGATCTGCTCCCCAGAGGGGAGGAGCTAGAAATCTGGTATCAATCTGGCTACTGAATATTCCTATAGAAGGAGGTGCTATCCTCCGCTATGGATAACCCCGCCAGGAGGAATAGTAATCTGTTAGCGCTCACCTCGCCAAGAGGGAGAAGTTAGCAATACGTATGGCTTCGCTCCTTCAGAGGGAAGATGATAGCAATCTGTTGTAAATCACTCCTTGAGAAGAGAAGGATAGCAATCTGTTAGTGATGTGACCGCCAGGGAGGCGGAGTTAATCTTCTGTAGAATGCTGTTTCCCCAAGGAGAGGAGCTAGCGATATGTAATACTCCTTAGGCGTAGTTAGTGACCTAATGTGAAATGGCTCCCACAGAGTGGCAGTCGGTATGATACCTGCTCTAGGGGGTAGATTTTTAAAACAGCGCGATCGCGTACTTTTGTTTGCGCAGCAGGCGCAAACAAAAGTACGCTGGATTTTATAAGATACGCGCATAGCCGCGCGTATCCTCTAAAATCCTGGATCGGTGCGCGCAAGGCTGCCAATTTTGGCCAGCCGGCGCACGCCGAGCCGCGCAGCCTGCCTCCATTCCCTCCGAGGCCGCTCCGAAATCGGAGCGGCCTCGGAGAGAACTTCCTTTCGCCCTCCCCTCACCTTCCCCTCCCTTCCCCTACCTAACCCACCCCCCCAGCCCTATCTTAAGCCCCCCTTACCTTTGTTCCTAGATTTACCCCTGCGAGAAGCAGACGTAAATCTACGCACGCCAGCGGACTACTGGCGCGCCGTCCTCCGACCCGGGGGCTGGTCCTGAGGCCTGGACCATGCCCCCGGGCCGGCGCCACGCCCCCGGTCCTGCCCCCGAAACGCCGCTTCCCGCCCCCGAAACGCAGCGTCATCGGGTCTCGCCCTCAACATGCCCCCTTCGACAAACCCTGGGACCTACGCGCGTCCTGGGGCTCTGCGCACGCCAGCGGCCTATGGAAAATAGGCGCGCCGGCACGCAAGGCTCTGCTCGTGTAAATCCGGGCGGATTTACGCGAGCAGGGCTTTTAAAATCCGCCCGTGGTAGTGTAAGGAATAAACACTTAGTAGAAATGGTGAATCCCTGGGCCAATGGCAGATGACAGCGCTCCTAGGAGGAGTTCCTGAGAGGGACCACCGGCTAGGCTGGAGTATGAGACAAACACAGATAGTTCTTTATTAGACTGGAAGTTGAACCACCAGAGGTGGCAGTAGTGAGCTGATGTGCCCGGCGGGGCTGAAGTCCCTCAGATACTGGAATTACGATCTCTGGGTTGCTGAGCTGTAGAGAAAGACTATAGGTAGTGAGTAGACAGGGTATGCTGGATACATTACCAGTAGAAGATGATACACTCATAATTGTAGATATCTGTAATGGTCTCTTATGCAATAGAGAGTCTTCAGTATATTCAGAAACAGGAGCCGTAAGCAAGTACTGGTTCATATAGGCAGTCTGAAATAAGAACTCATAATAGCTGTGTATGGGATGGCTTCCATGCCCCCCACCCTGCGCCTCGAGCCCTGTCTTATCAAGTTTAAAAAGAAATTGAAAACTTGGCTATTCAAACAAGCCTACCCAGAATAGACCATGTTACCAAATTACCATAGAGATGCACCTAAATCATGAACCCCTCATTTTTGTCTGCTAAATCCCCATTATTATCATCTTAGGTTACCTTTATATCCATGGTTTCTAGTGCTGTTAATGCTTGTTTCAAAGTTTATCTGCGTTGTTTCACTATCCTTCTGTGCTTCGCTATTGTTCCCCCTTCCAAGTTTCTTCACCTTGTAAAGATGTAATTTCTTATCTGCTGTTATTATGTGAACCAGTGTGATGTCCCCACTAATGCCGGTATATAAAAGTTTTTAAATAAATAAAATAAATAAGAGTCTTGGAGGGATTTAGGAACACAGGCCCTCGTGGAGCAAGTACCAGTTCCTATCTGCAATCTGTAATAGTAATTCATAAGATATAGGTATGCAATAACTTCTGAGATAGAAAAGAGTCTGTAAAGGGTTTTAGGAACATGGGCCCTCGTGGAGCAAGTACCGGTTCCTATCTGCAATCTGCAATAATAATTCACGATCTCCGTACCTGCGATAAAGTCTTAGACAGAAGGGAGTCTTCGGAGATTAGGAACATAGGCCCTCGTGGAGCGAATACCAGTTCCTATCTGTAATAGAACTCACAGTGTTCACGTCTGCGATCACTTCCAGCCAGTGAGGAGTCTTCTGAGCGTTCAGGGACTTAGGCCCTTGAGGAGCGAGTACCGGATCCCGTCTTAGCAATCTGAAATCAAGAAGAGAGAGAGCGGGGTCCCCGAGGAGTGGGTACCCCTAGGTAAGTTTGTAGAGGCAGAGCAGCGGAGAAAGATTTCCCCTTGCTAACTTGATTCGTAGTTGCAAGCAAAGACCTTTTAAGTTGGAAGCGGATGACATCTGTACGGGGGGATGCCCCTGAGGTTCGCGCCCTTGCTGGTACAAAGGCTGGAGCGCGCGCGTGCCCTTACATCATCAGGAACATGGCGGATCTGCAGCGTCAAGCCAGCCCATGGATTCTAGGGTGAAGAGGCAAGGAGAAGCCATGGCAGCATCTGTCCATGAGACCCAAAGGGAGTCGCCACAAAGGTAGAGACGGTGGAACGAGGATGAGAACAGGCACAAACGCAACAGATGCCTAGATCTTTTTCCTGGGTGGTAGCTCTTAATATGGAACCTAACATCGTGTAACTACAGCAGGAGGTTATTTTTCCCTATATGCAACACCTTGCACTTGTCCACATTAAATTTTATCTGCCATTTGGATGCCCAATCTTCCAGTCTTGCAAGGTCCTCCTGTAATGTATCACAATCCGCTTGTGATTTAACTACTCTGAATAATTAATAATCAAATTTGATAACCTCACTCGTTGTATTCCTTCCCAGATCATTTATATATATATTGAAAAGCACCGGTCCAAGTACAGATCCCTAAGGCACTCCACTGTTTACCCTTTTCCAATGAGAAAATTGACCATTTAATCCTACTCTCTGTTTCCTGTCTTTTAACCAGTTTGTAATCCATGAAAGGACATCGCCTCCTATCCCATGACTTTTTAGTTTTCTTAGAAGCCTCGCATGAGGGACTTTGTCAAACGCCTTCTGAAAGTCCAAATACACTACATCTACCGGTTCACCTTTAGCCAAATGTTTATTAATCCCTTCAAAAAATGAAGCAGATTTGTTAGGCAAGACTTCCTTTGGGTAAATCCATGTTGACTGTGTTCCATTAAATCATGTCTTTCTATATGCTCTACGATTTTGATCTTGAGAATAGTTTCCACTATTTTTCCCAGAACTGAAGTCAGGCTCACAGGTCTATAGTTAGTTACCCGGATCACCCCTGGAGCCTTTTTTAAATATTGGGATTACATTACCCACCCTCCAGTCTTCAGGTAGAATGGACGATTTTAATGATAGGTTACAAATTTTAACTAATAGATCAGAAATTTCATTTTTTAGTTCCTTCAGTACCCTAGGATGCATGCCATCCGGTCAAGGTGATTTGCTACTCTTTAGTTTGTCCATCTGGCTGACTACATCTTCCAGGTTCACAGTGATTTCGTTCGGTTCATCTGACTCAACACTCCTGAAAACCATCTCCGGAACTGGTATCTCCCCAACATCCTCATTAGTAAACATGGAAGCAAAGAATTAATTTAGTCTTTCTGCAATGGCCTTATCTTCCCTCAGAGCCCCTTTAACCCCTTGGTCATCTAATGGTCCAACCAACTCCCTCACAGGTTTCTTGTTTCGGATATATTTCTAAAAGTTTTTATTATGAGTTTTTGCCTCTATAAACAACTTCATTTCAAATTCTCTCTTCGCCTGTCTTATCAATGTTTTACACTTAACCTGACAATGCTTATGTTTTATCCTATTTTCTTCAGATGGATCCTTCTTCCAATTTTTAAAGGATTTTTTTTGGCTAAAATAGCCTCTTTCACCTCACCTTTTAACCATGATGGTAATCGTTTTACCTTCCTTCCACCTTTCTTAATGTGTGGAATACATATGGACTGCACCTCTAGGATTGTATTTTTAAACAATGTCCATTAGGGATGTGAATTGGGCTTCGGACGATTGAAAATATCGGACGATATTTTCAAAATCGTCAGAATCGGGGGCTCCCCCAAAACAATAGGAAAACCCCACGATATTGATTGTGGGGGTTCTCTTATCGTTTTGGGGGAGGGTGGGAAAAACGGCACACAAAAATAACCCCTAAACCCACCCCCACCCTTTAAAACTAATATTTTAGCTTCCCCCACCCTCCCGACCCCCCAAAAAACTTTTTACATGTACCTGGTGGTCCAGTGGGGGTCCCTGGAGCGATCTCCCACTCCCGGGCCGTCGGCTGCCACTAATCAAAATGGCACCGATGGCCCTTTGCCCTTACCATGTGACGGGGTATCCGTGCCATTTGCCGAACCCTGTCACATGGTAGGAGCACTGGATGGCCCGCGCCATCCGGTTCCGATTCACATCTCTAATGTCCATGCCTGTTGAACACTTTTAACCTTTGCAGCTGCACCTTTCAGTTTTTTTCTATTTTCCTCATTTTATCAAAGTTTCCCTTTTGAAAATTTAGTGTTAGAGCTGCAGATTTACTTATTGTCCCCCTTCCAGTTATTAGTTTAAATTTGGTCATGTTATGATCACTGTTGCCAAGTGGCCCCACTACTGTTACCCCTCTCAGCAAATCCTGCATTCCACTAAGAATTAAATCTAAAATAGCTCCCTCTCTTGTTGGTTCCTGAACCAATTGCTCCATGAAGCAGTCATTTATTACATCCAGGAACTTTATGTCTCTAACAAGTCTTGATGTTACATTTACCCAGTCAATATTGGGGTAATTGAAATCTAACACACAAAATTCTCTTAGTGAAAATTCCACGATTGAAATGAACTATATAGAAACACGTGGTATTGAAAAATTAAACAATCACAACGCTATGAAATTTATCTTGTATGTTTAAGGACCATCATACCACCCACAGTGCTCACAAGTCAAACTTGCATCTCATGCACTTTCACGGGGTCACATTTAATCAATTGGTCCAGATGGAAGGCATCAAAATTCAATTTTGTGTACTTTTTATAGATTTTTTACTATATATACTAAAAAGGCAACGTCCCTTGTTTCTGGGTTATCGGGGTTTCTTATCCCGTAGCTGTCGGGGTAACTTGTCCGACGCGCGCGTTTCGCCACACAAGCTGCTTCAGAGACATCCGTATTCAAACTCTCCTGATGAATTCTGGGCATTATTCCATTTATTTCATCATGCCCAAGAAGGAGGGCACTTTCCAGCCCGTCTTGGACCTCAAGTCAGTCAACCGATGCCTACGGGTCCCCAGCTTTCGCATGGAAACTCTGCGGTCTGTCAAGAATTCAGTACAGCCAGGGGAGTTTCTCACATCCCTAGATCTGTTGGAAGCCTACCTGCATATCCCAATCCATCGGGATCATCAGCGCTATTTATGCTTCAAGGTCCTGGACCAACACTTCCAGTTCCGAGCTTTACCTTTTGGGTTAGCCACCGCGCCGCGGACCTTTACCAAGGTCATAGTAGTAGTGGCAGCGTCCCTCAGGAAGGAAGGAATCCTCATCCATCCCTACCTGGACGATTGGCTGATCCGGGCGAAGTCACCAGAGGAGAGCCACCAGGCAACCAACAGAGTTATAGCTCTTCTGGAAAGCCTAGGATGGGTTGTAAACTTGAACAAGAGTTCCCTACAGTCTTCTCAGTCGCTGGAATACCTAGGAGTCTGATTCGACACCCAGGAAGACAAGGTCAGCCTGACCTCCAAGAGAAGATCAAAGCTCCGGAATCGTCTGCAGGCCCTGCTGAGCGCCACCCGGCCCACAGCTTGGGATTACTTACAGGTCCTCGGCCTTATGGCATCCACTCTGGAGGTGATACCATGGACGCGCCCTCCTATCTCGGTGGAGCCCACGATCACAGAACTACACCACACACCTACCTCTACCAGCCAGAGTGCGGAATCAGATACGGTGGTGGTTGCAGTCCGGCCACATGAGCCGGGGGTCAAGAATGTCCTCCCCAACCTGGACCCTGCTCACTACGGATGCCAGCCTGAACGGATGGGGAGCGCATTGCGAAGAACTCACCGCCCAAGGGCGGTGGAACAGAGAAGAGTCGGGGTGGAACATCAACCGACTAGAGGCACGGGCAGTCAGGCTAGCGTGCCTGCGATTTGCCCACAGACTTCGCAACAGAGCGGTCAAAGTGCTGTCAGACAATGCCACCACGGTGGCATATATCAACCGACAGGGCGGAACCAGAATCCAACAGGTATCCCTAGAAATAGCCCCCCTGATGACTTGGGCGGAAGCAAATCTCCAGGACATCTCCGCCGTCCACATCACCGGGAAGGACAACACCACGGCAGACTTCCTCAGCAGAGAAAGCCTAAATCCAGGGGAATGGCAGCTGTTGCCCACAGCTTTCCAGATGATTGTGGATCAGTGGGGGACGCCGGGCATGGACCTACTAGTGGACAGGTCCAACGCTCAAGTTCCCAAATATTTCAGCCGCAGGCGGGATCCTCTATCCCAGGGGATCGATGCTCTGGTACAGCCATGGCCTCGGGAGATCCTGCTATATGCCTTTCCTCCATGGCCCCTGCTGGGTGCCATTATACACAAGATCCAGCGGCACAGAGGCCTAGTTCCTCTAGTGGCCCCGGACTGGCCAAGAAGACCCTGGTACGCAGACATAAGAAGACTACGGGCAGGGAATCCACTTCCCCTGCCTCCACACAGGGACCTGCTGCGGCAAGGTCCCATCCTCCACGAGGATCCAGCTCAATTCTCTCTTATGGTCTGGCCCTTGAGAGGGCTAGACTGAAGAAAAGAGGATACTCGGGGCCGGTAATAGATACACTCCTCCGAGCACGCAAGTTCTCCACATCCCTAACATATATAAGGATCTGGAGCATATTTGAAGCCTGGTGCGAAACTCACGGCACCAATCCACATGCCGCTAAGATCCCTATCATTTTGGATTTCCTGCAAGATGAACTTCAGAAGGGTCTGCCCTCAGTTCCATCAAAGTTCAAGTGGCAGCGCTGTCCTGCTACGGTCCCCGGAGTGACGGTAACAGCATCGCCACACACCCAGACGTTTCACGTTTCCTGAAAAGAGTCAAACACATTCGCCCGCCACTGAAGTGGCCAGTACCCCTGTGGAACCTCAACCTAGTTTTGGAATTTCTAGCAGGACACGCCTTCAGACCACTTCGAGGCCTGTCCCTCCATTTGTTAACCTTGAAGATGGTGTTCCTGCTGGCTGTATGCTCAGCACGCCGCATCTCGGAGCTACAAGCACTGTCCTGCCGGGATCCGTTTCTCAGAATCACTCCAGAGGATATCCATCTTCGCACGGTTCCTTCCTTCTTACCCAAAGTAGTATATGTACCCAAAGTAGTATATGTACCCGTGCTGACGTCAGATCCATCTCCAACTGCTAGCACGAGCACACTATGCCCACTTGTTTTGAGTCCATCTGCATACACTATGGAAAAGGAGATTATCAGGTAAGTAATCTCAACATTAACTTTCGGGACCTCCGACATTTTATCTCCATGATATTAAGTCGGAGGGTGCACAGAAAAACAGTTTTTACTGCTTTTCTGTGCACTTTCCCAGTGCCCGGAGAAATTAACGCCTACCTTTGGGTAGGCGCTAATTTCTGAAAGTAAAATGTGCGGCTTGGCTGCACATTTTGCTTTCTGAATCTCGCGGGAATACCTAATAGGGCCATCAACATGCATTTGCATGTTGCGGGCGCTATTAGGTTCGGGGGGGTTGGACGCGCGTTTTTGACCCGCTATTACTCCTTACTGAATAAGGGGTAAAGCTAGCGCGTCGAAAACGCGCTTCCAATCGCGGGTTAACAGGGCGCTCCGCCGGAGCGCATTGTACTGTATCGGCCTGTAAGTTTGTACCTGAGGCAATGGAGGGTAAAGTGACTTGCCCAAGGTCACAAGGAGCAACATGACATTACAAGTCTTTATGTAACAATATACTAACTCCAGCATATTTATTGGATTTAGAAGCCACTGTAAAAAAATTGTTGCGGGAAAAGAGACCATTTCAGTAAATGCTCGTATCGTCTCATTAGGTGGGTCTCTTGCAAGAAAATAATGGCAGCGCCCGAGCTTTTGGCCTCCTCTCTGAACAGTTGGCACTTACACAGACTGTTTAATCCTTTAACATTTAGGGACCATATAGTGACGGATGCCATAACACTGTACTATCAGGCACTCCAATCTAGCATTCTCTTCCCACCCTGACCCCCATGCATATTCATTTGATGGCAAAATTCTTCCCCCAGCCTTATTTAAGGATACTGTCGGTAGTGTAAGGTTGTAGTGAAAGATAGATGCCCTGTTTAGACTAGCAATATGAACCTGTATTATAGATAAGCCTGGATACTGGATGCAGTACCCTTTCCCCTTCCATCCTGCCATGTGTTCATAGCAGATCTGCTGTCACAGATGGGATTGTAAACATGTGCAGAGCATGCTCCCGTTCTCCCCGAGCCTGTGATACAACAAAATGTTACAACATTAAATATATGTGCAGCAATTGCCCTCTACCTTTAACTTTAACCATGAAATAGCATATTATAATATAAATTGTGACTCAACCACTGGAATAGTGGCTCACCAATTACCCTGATATACATATGCGGTTCCCTTGAGAACCAGAAAAGGAAAAATCTGTAAGCGTCCACGACCGTTCACCCATTGCCCAACAGTTTATCCGGCGCGGAATCTTCATTCTGCCTTCGGAGTCTTCAATCCCCCTTTAGTTACCTGTTGCCATTTCGGGGTTTCGCTATTTGGGTTCTGAGAGAATCTCTTAGGCGCTGCAACAAGTTTGACCGCGTGGCCTGTGTCCCGCTGCTTCCTCCACAAATAAAGGAGTGGTGACTCCTTTATTTGTTATTGCCAGCCCAAATGGAAATAGCCATCTGTACCTGATTCCTTCTCATCTGAGAATGGTGGTAATTTCCCAAAATTCCATCCTTTTTTTAAGCGTTATGGGGGAAATATCTGCAAAAATGGCAATGCTGTGTGATTGCCATTCCCAGGTCTGTTGTTTCTTAGCCACTATACACACTTTCTCCTTCACTGTATATCTATTAAAGCACGCTATTATATCCCATGGTTTGTTTCCCACCTTCGGTCCCAGGGATCTGTGGGCACGTTCAATTGCCACCTCTGTTGAGTCGGGCTCAGAGTCTGGTCCCTGCTGTAGGAAGAAATGACATATGTTTTTTAATAGTCTCCAATCTGCATACTCTTCCGTCTCCAGGACGCCACGAGAATGCAGATTATTTCTGCGACTTCTATTTTCTAGGTCTTCCAACTTAATTTGTAAATCAGCCGTTTCCTGAGAAATTTGCTGATATTGGGATTGTAATATGTCCAATTTAGTTGCTTGTGCATCTAACCAAACGTTGCAGTCATCGAGCCACCATCCGCTCTCCACTAATTCTTCAATAGGTTAGCCATCATTACCAGCAATTCTTTTTTATTGTCCTTCATGTCCTTTCTCAGTTCCCCAAACCATTGGCTGAATTCATCCCCAGTTGGTATGTCATTGGGAGCCGCTGCGGTGTTGCTGAGGCATGAATCCCCCTCTTCCTCCGAAGTAGTGAGGCTCATGGTTTCTCTGAGATCAGTAGGCCCCTCATCTCCTAGCACATGTTTAGAGTAGGAGAATTGTTTAAAGTCCACTCCTTTTTTCTTCTGGGCCATCTGTGTGCGATAATCAGTTGAATGTTGTATAGTGAAGAAGATCACCGTCTCTTAAACTCTGGCAATTTGCCGCTAAAGGCTCGAAGAGGCAGGGAACTCTGGTTTAAGCAGCCATTTTGCTCTGCCCCAGCACAGCCTGAGTCTTATCTTTGATGCTGCATTTTCTGTAACCTGTACCTTAGTTATTATCATTTTGTCATTTTTTTCCTTTCTTTTCTTACCTTTTTATTTTAATTATTCTATATATTATGTTGGCAGCACATGTAAAATTGTCCTGCCAATAAATTAATATGAATCTGATTTTCCTATCTCCAGATTTGCTCTGATCTCTGTCTTGACACTTTTAACATCCGCTCATGGCCAGAGCTTTTCTCTGTTGATTTTTTCTGGGACTGATCCTGCTGTCTTGGAAAAGGCTGTATGGAAATGATGGCCTCTGTAGTAGGGCTCTAGAAGGTCTTCTTTGTGAAGATTCTTTAGTGATAGGAGCTGTGTGGCAATGGTATTTCCCCCAAGTCCCAGGTAAACAGTTAAACTCTCTTACAATGAAGAAAAAGAAAATATTTTTAATTAGAGAATTGCAGCATTTCTCATAGAGCTCAGAGTCTTATCCTGAGCACATTATAAGTCAGTTCTGTTTTCCCTAAGTTACTTTAGGCCTGAAGGAATGGTGAGGTCTTGGGAAAGGGGGGATGGGGTTAATGGGGAGGTGCTGGGGTACATCCATTTGTTTTCAAGTGGGACTGGCCTATCAGAATCCAACATCAGCCCCATTAGGGAAATCAGTATTTGTGTCAAAAATCTTTGTCGATGTAGGGGAGGGGAATTTTGGGAGACAATTATTTGTGCTTGGATTTCGTTTAATTGTTCTTGCATTCAATAAAAATGTCATTTGCTATGCATAATTGTTCTTGCATTCAATAAAAATAGAGAACTGCAAATTGATCAGTCAGGATATCTTATTGAGATTTTGCCATACCTGACATTCTCTCATTCCTTCCAATTTGCACAGTTCATGATTTGTTGCTAAGTTCTCTTTTTTTTTTTCTTTTTATGGCCTGATTGTGTCCTCCTGCTTCTATAACTTTTCAGCTCTATTGCAAGGCCTTTATTGCAATGGCTAAAGCACTATAAGCCTTCATTTGCAATGACCTGCAGCTTTTTCCCCCTATTTTTATATTAGATCTGCTATGTCTCCTGCATTCATTGGAAGACTCTCACTTTAGTGGATCATCTCCCACACTCCCAATGGAGTATCCCAAACTCCCACCCAGAGGCAGAGCCCAGCACCTGCCAACATTTCTTGCTGGTTTCTTCCTTTGCTCCTGTGCATTTTCCGCAGATAAGCAGGATGAATTAGCGGGAACGTCTTCTAGCAGCTAATTTTTACTGCTGCATGCCTGCGCAGTGCCATTCCCACGCAGCCAACAATATCCTGCCAGTTTTTTTCCCCCCGCATGCAATTTGGACGGAACTTCTTCTCCTGCCTTTCTTTTCTATTCCTCTCACCTGAGAGCCCCAACCAGCACTTTTCAAAGGCCCCTGAATTTTAATTTTGCCATTGTGGAAAAATCCACAGACAAACATTACATCTGCCTCAGGCCTAACCACGACATGGCAGCCTGCCCTGATTGCTGGAAGATGTCCCCTAGGGCACAAAAGACAACAGGCCATGAGGATATCACACTTGAAAGAGACTAGAATAATGCTGGAATAAAGACGTGGGTGGCACGCGCACCCTAGGAAGCCCTCAGGTGTATCATGGCCTTGCCATAGCTGCTTGCCACACCGGGGAGTGCGGCAAGCAGACGTAGCGGTCACCATTTTCCTGAGGCTGGTGAAGAAATCGAATATTGAGGTGAGGCTTGTGGGACAAAGCAGTCTGAGTCCGACAGATGCAACACCCTCTCCCACTCCAAAAAGGAGAAGGATGACTAGACCTCCTAAGGAACTCCAAGGGGTAGCTTCACAGACTTTCTCTCAGATCACTGGGGTACTCCAGACCTTTTTTCATTCAGTAATCCATACCCAACAGCCTAGGTCCCCATCCAGTATTTTTGGGGTGGACACGGAATGCTCGACACCTCCTTCTCCTCAACCCTCAAATCTTAACAATTTGACTCCCCAAGGTAGCCCATATTTGGAGCAGCCAGAAGCCCCTTCCCCACCATTCCCCTGCTCCTCCACGGGGATCCCTTCTGACCCTCCTGGTGAGTCGCCGGAGCCAACATCTCAGCCGGAAGATCTGACTTACTCCATATTTGTCAAAAAACTAGGCTCCGTTTTAAAGCTCGAAACCAAAAAGATTCCAGACTCACGATCAGAGGTGCATGATCTTCTCAAAATATTCGACACTCCAGCGGAACCTACGCACTCCCATCTCACTCAGTACTCAATGCAGTCATAGACAAAGCCTAGCAGATTCCTTTCTCCACGCCCACCATATCTAGGAAAATGGAGCTTAAGTTCAGAATGCGAAAATCTCATTACTTTGCAGCAGTACAGCTTCCGCATGCTTCCATCATTGTAGAGTCTGCCATGGAAAAGGCCAGGAAGACACATTTGTACTCAAACACTCTACCAGGCAAAGACAACCATTACCTAGATGACTTTGGGCGAAAAGTGTTCCAGGGATCAATGTTAAATGCCAAGGTGCAACAACACCAATTTTATATTACTCAGTATCTATATGACTGTCTTCAGCGTGTAAAATCTGACGAAGACCAACTATCTGGTTCAGACCAATGTAGGCATTCGGTCACCAATTTATAAGAAGGCCTTCATCACCTTTTATGAACTGTCTATGAAGCCTTTGATATATCGGCATGAACGTCTGCATTAGCTATTGCAGCACGACATATAGCTTGGTTGAGAGCAAGTGCGATCCGTGAAGATGTTCATGACAAACTTGCAGACCTCCCCTGTAAAGGAGATAACTTATTTGTTGATAAACTTCGCGAGACAGTCTCTCAACTTAAGGATCAAAGTGTAGTGGTATCCTCCCTTACCTCCTTCCAAGATAAATCAAACTCGAAACATTATTATCCCTCCTACAGAAGGCCTTTCTGCCCTCAGCACTGTTACAAGCCGTACCCTTCATACCATCCTCCTTCTTACATCGCCAAGAGGTACCAACCGCACCAGACACAACCTCAATGAGGCAGACTGTGCACACAGCGAACGCCCAAACCACCTCCAACTGCTGCTCCAAAGATTCAGTCATCTTTTTGATCCCTCCGCAGCTACAGCTACCTCAAGCCATAGGAGGCTGACTTACTTCTTTTGCTTCAGCAGGGGAACAGATTACATTAGATTGTTGGGTCCTCAGCATCATCCAAAAAGGCTACCATCTAAATTTCAAAAAGTTTCCCCCATTACCGTATGTGATAGTTCCTTCCCGAAGGACCGACGATCCCCTCCTTCTGTGGGAGATTGAGCTTCTTCTGAACCAGAAGGAATACAGAAGATATCCCACTCCCAGTGGTTTTTATTCACAATACTTCCATCCCCAAAAAAACTGGAGGACTGAGACCCATCCTGGAGCTCAGAGGTCTGAACAGGCTCTTCATCAAGGAGAAATTCAAGATGACCTCTCTCAAGAACATACTACCCTACCTACAATCAGAAGACTGGATGTGCTTGCTGGACCTCAAGGATGCTTATGCCTACATACCCATGCACCCCTCTTAATGTTGTATCCTATGCTTCCAAACTCACAATCAGCATTATCACTATCAAGTGCTTCCCTTCGGACTCTCCTCATCACCGAAAGTTTTCACAAAATGTCTTGCAGTAGCTGTGGTCCACCTTCGCAAGGAGAGCATAACAATCTTCCCTTATCTCGATGGTTGGCTCCTAGTAGCCCCAAATTGCGACCTGAGTCACACCCAGCAATTGCAAGTCCTATCATTCCTGGATAATCTAGGCTTCTTAGTCAATTATGAGAAATCTCAACTGGAGCCGTCGCAGACACTGCAATTCATAGGAACACTGATCAATGCACAACTGTGCAAAGCCGTCCTCCTGGAAGACAGGATCTTCACCTTTCAAACTCTAGCCAGATCAATAAGGGATCTACAACCACCCACCGCACATCAAATACTGATGCTCCTGGGTCACATGGCAGCAGCCACTTATGTGATACCTCACGCTTGTCTACACATGCGATGTCTCCAGTGGTGCTTGAAATCCCAGTGGTCTCAAGCCTTTCATTACATGTCTCAAAAGATAATCCTAACTCGTTCCATGATCAAGGACATCGACTGGTGGCTACATCCAACAACTCTTCAATCAGGTGCGCTCTTTTGGCATCCAACACATCAGATAGTACTGACTGCATATGCCTCCATGACTGGATGGGGAGCCCATGTCTTACATCTAAAGACTCAAGGTCTATGGTTGACGACCAAATCAGTCGTCAACCAAATCAGTCGTCAACCAAATCAGTCGTCAACCAAATCAGTCTATTGGAACTCCATGCCATTCGCTATGCAGTCTACATCTTTTTGCAAATTCTTCAACACAAATCAGACATGATTTACACAGACAACCAGCTAGCCATGTACTACATAAACAAGGAAGGAGGGTCAGGTTCCAGGAATCTCTGCAAGGAATCTGTACTTCTACTGGAGTGGGCACTAGCATACTCAATTCAACTGCAAGCAACTTATCTCCCTGGAGTGAGGAACTCCGAAGCGGACAGACTCGGCTGCCTCTTCCATCCTCATGAATGGGAACTCTACGACAAGGTGGCAGCCTGCATCCTTCGCTGCTGGGGCACACCTCTAATAGACCTCTTTGCCACAGAACACAATGCAAAAGTACAATTCTGTTCCCTACAAAGAAGCCTTCACAGGTTAGCCCAAGACACCTTCCTTCGGCAAAGGTCAAATGGCCTTCTCTATGCCTTCCCTCCAATCCCACTGATAGGACGGGTGCTACAAAAATACATCTCGGACAATTCAGACCTCATTCTCATCGCCCCGGCATGGCCCCAGCAACCGTGGTATGCCTACCTAGTCAATCTTTCCATACATCCGCCCATTCCACTCAGGAACACACCAGGTCTTCTATCACAAGAGCAGGGAACATTGCTACATCCCATGCAGAACTCCCTCTACCTGACAGTGTGGAGATTGAAAGGAAGGCCCTAAACCACCTCACCATCACTCAAGACTTTCAAGATATCTTAATCACTGCAAGGAAACCTTCCACAAGTAGAAATTATTCTGGAAAGTGGTCATGATACCAGAGTTGATGCATAATGGAATCCTTGGACCTTTTCCATTCTTCACCAGAACTACTACTAAAATACCTTCATTTACTATTTAGTTCTTGTCTTGCAATATCTTCAATCAAGGTACACCTCAGTGCCAATTCAGTGTACCATTCCTCGGGTAGGGATGACTCCATTTCTACACACCCTCTAATATCATGCTTCATGAGGTACGCCCTACACCGCAGACCCCCTATGATGCTTCCTGCCATCCCGTGGGACCTAAATATTGTTCTTGAAGTGCTCATGTTCCCACCCTTTGAACCACTAGGAAAAGTGAAGTTAAAATTTTTAACCTGGAAAGTGCTGTTTCTCATGGCGATCATGTCGGTCCAACAAGTCGGAGAGCTGCAAGCACTAGTGCATTACCCTCCCTTCCTTCAATTCTATCACAACAAGGTCACCCTTTGGACTCATCCCTCATTTGTTCCTAAGGTGGTCTCGGCATTCCATCTCAACAAAAAAATTGCTCTACCAATTTTCTTTCTGAAACCTCATATTTCAGAAAGAGAGTCACTGTTACATACACTAGATTGCAAGAGAGCCTTGGGTTACTACAAACAGAAGACCAATTTCCCTCACAGACCATCACAGTCTTTCTTTCATACAATCCAAATGCCTGGGACTACCAGTGTCCAAACGCACACTGTCCCATTGGTTAACACAATGCATCAATTTTTGCTATCGCAAACATCCAGTCTCTCAACAAGGGCCAAAGCCCATCAACTGAGAGCGGTGGCAACTTCCATTGCCCATTTGCGGCAAGTTCCTCTACAAGATATTTGCAAAGCAGCAACATAGTCATCCCTACACACTTTCACCTCGCATTACTGCCTTCAGCAGCAAGCCAAATTGGATGACCTAATGGGCCATGAAATATTAAGTCAAGGCACTAACCCATAGTGATGTCCACCAAAACAACAGGCTTCTCTGCAAAAGAAAGAAAAAGAAGAAAGAATGTAAAATGCTGTCTAACACAACAGACAGATGGTTACCACAGCCTGCTCTGGATAATTCCTTCCTCTTGAACTACCCACTGTCTAGCTGCAAAGCCTTGAGCTGGGGACTCCCAGAAAGCAGAGCTAATTCAGCCCTGCTATCTGCAGAAAAAAGCAAGTTTGCTTACCGTAAATGGTGTTTTCCGTAGATAGTTGGATGAATTAGCCATGCGTCCCAACCCATGTCCCTGGACACTTTGGGGCAGATTTTAAAATCTGTGCGCAGGTGCAGATTTGTTCGTGCAACCCGGCGCAAACAAATCTACACCCAATTTTATAACATGCACGCGCAGCCGCGCACATGTTATAAAATCCAGGGTCGGCGCGTGTAAGGGGGTGCACAATGATGCAACTTGCGTGCGCCGAGCCACGCAGCCTGCCTCCTTTCCCTCCGAGGCCGCTCCGAATCAGAGCGGCCTCGGAGGGAACTTTCCTTCTGCCCCCCTCCCCCGCACCTTCCCCTACCTAACCCGCCCCCCAGCCCTACCTAGAACCCCCTCTTACCTTTGTTGAAGTTATGCCTGCCTCGATCCCGGGCACAGTGGCAAATGGCTGCTGTGCCTGGAGGCTCAGGCCATGCCCCGCCCCGCGGATCAGCCCGGACTGCCCACACCCCGCCCCTTTTTGCAAGCCCTGGGACATACGCGCGTCCCTGGGCTTGCGCGCGCTGCCAAGCCTATGCAAGATAGGCTCGGTGCACGCAGGGGCAGCTTTTCGGGGGGTTACGCAAGTATCTTACGCGCGTAATGCTTTGAAAATCTGCCCCTCTATGTTTTTCATCTCTTACTCTTACTACCACTTCTTATGTTACTCCTTTCTATGCTTTGGGATGAACTGGCAGAAGATCGTTGGCCGCGTGGGAATGGCACCGCGCAGACGTGCAGAAGCAAAAATTAGTTGTTAGAAGAAGTTCCTGCTGAGAGCCACCAGGAGGCACTCCCAGAAAGCATGGGTAATTAATCCTGCTATCTACGGAAAACACCGTTTATGGAAAGCAAACTTGCTTTTCCTTTGTAGCCTCATGTAGCAGTATTTGGTTTGCTGCTCTGTTACATAGAGAAGGATTCTGCTGCACATAGCCCCAGCCAACTAAAACAGCTGGTGTTTTTCTGTGCCTGTCAGAATGTGCATGGAGAAACTACTGTCTGCAGGCTTGCCTGGCCTGCTGCTGTACCAGGCCACAGTGGCAGAGGCAGAAGTCCATAAGAGAGCGCTGCAGTTCAGGCTGAAATGTGTGAGTTCTTCCATCTGAGAGAGCGGAGAGTTAAGGGGAAGGCTTCTGCAGACCTGGCCTTACCCGAATTCCTATTGTTTTCTGTCTCCCATGGTATTAGTTGCTAGGAGGTAGGGGTAGAGCGGGGGAATGCATGAGTTGTTTAAACCTTCTTCCAGGCCCCTTAAAGGGACAGCACAATAGCCATAACTACCTGGTTACAGTTTCCCCAGAAGAGGAAGGAAAGCATTGGTCCAGGTATGAAGGTATGGGATGCTTTGCTTCAGGATGAAGTGTGAGCCAGATGCTCTGAAAGTGGGAGGGGACTGCTTAATGGGGAGGATGGGAAAGGAGGAGACAGAGCAATATGTGTCAGTTGCTAAGGGAAGTGGGGTATCAGTTTCTCTGGGGCATGTCTGTGAGTGTGAGTTCCTGAGGGTGGCGGCAGGGAAGAGGAGGTGGTGGAAGGTGTATTGGTCAGAAGGATGTGTGTGAGTTGCTTAGGGGAAAAGAGACATATTATTTACTCTGGTGGAGTGTCTATGAGTTGCTGTTCTGGGGAGAAAGCGAAAGAAGGAAGGTATTCCAATGCCTATTGTCGCGTATTCCAACGTCTATTGTCGCAAGTACAAACTTAGATAACTTTCAAACAACTACATGCAGTGGCATTGTTGCGAGTGTGGAAGTGTGGTCGCTTACTCAGAGAGATTATGAGCCCTTGGGCCACGGCGTGGCTCAGGGAGGAGCCCCAAGACATACACCATGGGAGGTGAAAGTGTTCTGGCATGGGCTGGAGCTGGAACAAGGCTGGACCAGGATCAAGACTTGGAACATCAGGAACTGGAACAAGGCAGGCTCAGCCCTCCACTGGACCTGCTCACACAGGTGAGACCAGCAACACATTAGTCTCAAGAGTAGCCCTCCAGCCACTCGGTAGCCCTTCCAGACCCGCCACTTGGGAACGATGAGTGCATGAGGCCAGATGGAGACTGAGGACAGGAACAAGACGAGACATGGAACTCAAGAACTTGGAAGACTCAGACGAAGACTCAAGGAACTTGGAAGACTTAGACGAGGACTCAAGGAACTTGGAAGACTCAGACGAGGCTACATGGAACTTGGAAAGCTCAGACGAGGTTTCAGGATACTTGGAAGACTCAGATGAGGTTTCGTGGAACTTGGAAGACTCAGACGAGGACCTTGGGATACTTGGAAGACTCGGACAAGGATCCAGGATACTTGGAAGACTCAGCCGAGGATTCAGGGTTCAGGCACTAGTACAGGGTGAGTACTGCACCACAGCGTGCCCTATACAGCTGCCCATGGCTGGTTGCAGACCACGCCGAAAGCGAAGCAGACTCCAGGTGAGAAAGTGAAGACTTGGAACCGAAACATGTCGAAGATTCAGGAGAGGCCTGCACCGAGGCACTCCCTACATAGCCGCCGTGGATGGTCGTGGACCACGCTGAAGCGGAGCAGGTTCTGACTTGTGTCTTGGGCATGGACGGAAGCAGGAACAAGGTACTCCGAAGAACAAGAACAGGATTCAAGACTCAGGATTCAAGACTCGGAACTCAGATTCAGGAACAGACCTCAGAATTAAAAACAAGGGGCCTTCTGGAGACTTGCGCTGCAGACATAAAGATAGGCCTTGTGCTACGACGCACCCTACACAGCCCCCCATGGGCTGGTCATGGACCACAACAGTGGCACACCAGGAAAGGTGGACAAGCAGGAAACCTGGAAGCAGGACTAAGAGCCGGAGAAGAGGACATCAGGACCAGGACTGGAACATCAGGAACTTCTTGACATGGAACATCAGAAATTCTAGACATGGAACATCAGGACACTGAAAAGACAACAAAGGAGCTCCAACAAAGAACAGGACCAAGAACATCAAGACGAAGGAGACCAGGAAAATCTAGAATATCTAACAAGAATCCATCAAGACGCAAGAAGACCACGGAAGACCTTAACCGGAAGAAGACCACAGACCACTGTAAAGTCCAGTTTGAAGGCCCTGAGGAAGTGGAAGAGAGCCCTTTTCTAGGGCTGGACTAAGAGCAGCCTGATGATGTCATTGTTGGGGCTGCAGGGCTTTTCCCGCCGCTGGCCCTTTAAATATTGTGCTGAAGCACGGGTGCGAGCCCAGAGGAGCCTGGGGAGGCAGAAGCAGGCAGCAGCATCCCTGCCACGAAGGTGCAGTCGGCGGCAGTAACAGGGCCACAAAGACAACACAGTCGGTGGTGGCTTCCTGCCGCATGGAGAGACCACGGTATCAGGGCATCTGGGCTGCACAGGAGAATGAAGATGGCAGTGGCACTCCGCTGCGAAGAGGCATCTAGGCAGTGGCTCCTGCCGCGAGGAAGAAGAGCAGCATCGGGCTGCATGGGAGCGGCCGTGGAGGTCCAGAGCGACCTAGGCCACGAGAAGAAATGTGCAGCGGCGCAGGTCGAGGAGAGTGAGAGGTTGCTCGCGGGATGGGCTCTGCGAGCAGCAACGTAACAGCCATATACACGTGTATATGGCTGCACATACTTTTACCATAGTATTTTATAACCCACAATTAACAAATACGTGTGGTTATTAAATATGCATAGTTTTTAGGGATATGAATCATTTTTCTGACGATTTAAAATATCATCCGATATTTTTAAAATCATCATTAATTGTTAAAGAGTGTGAAACAATAGAAATTCCCCCGATTTATTGTGAAAAAATCGTGTATCATCTTAGTGTGCACTAACGGGACTTAATGCGCACTAGTCTCCAATAGCGCGCACTAACCATTGTTAGTGCGCACTAACAGAAAATGATACTAATTTGACACTTTTTGGGCAATTATAGAACGAATATGTATTCCTATTGGCTGCCCTCTTATTTATTGATGTTACCAAGGTTCCCACTGACGTGATGGCTTAATATATGGGGGATGGGAAATGGAAACGGGTGGTAGCTTGACAAAAAAAGTAATGTGATCAGTCATGTGACTAGAACTTGTTTGTTTATTATTTTTGTTACCAGGCACTGGCACATGAAATGTTAGTGCATGTTGTGAATTTGCCAATCCCTGTGCATTTTAGAAAGGGGGTCCTGGAATTATATATGCATTATACACACTTCGAATAATACAATCCTGCTTGCTTTTATATGAGATGTGTATGGTAATTGGTAAGTGTATTTTTTAATTGGCCAATACGTTTACTTTCCCTCCTACTTTTACTCACTAGCTAAGCTATATAAGAAGGGCTTCTCTGCTTGTGTGTTGCTTTTGTTTGCTGTGAGGAGAGGAGAAACATCAGCTCTTTATTCAATCTATTAGATCTATTATATCAACCTACTCAATTTTTTATTGATTTATTATATCAGTGAATCAATAATTAATTACTAGGTGGTAATTGTCTGATACACTAGGCTACTAGCCTAGTGTCACTGTCTGGCTAGTGGCATTTAGCAGAATTTGTAGCAGTACTGCAGCATTATTCAAGCCTAGGTAGGCACCACTCCAGCAGTCACATCAGTGCTTCCTGTGCAGTGCAGCATTATTTTATATTATCGATCAATCAGTATTAGCTGCAGCTGGTGATTGATTGATACTAAAATATCAGTCTAACTACTAAACTAGTGTGTCATCTTACTGCTGCGTGTTGGTGCTGGACTTGCACTTGAGCCTTAAATTTATAAATCAATTGTTAGTAGCCCTAGTATAATACTTATTAAGGGGTAGCCTAGTGTCACTGGCTAGTGGCTACTAGCCAGTGAGCCACTAGTCAGATTACTAGTCACACACTAGTCACTCTCTATATATCCTATTCTCTGTCCTGTGCTCTGGCTGGGGCTATATCATATTAGCTGCTTAAGTTTAAAAAGTAAAATACAACACAATACATTACTGAAGGGAGGTACTGTTGCATTCGTGCCTGTTCTCGCCCTCGCTCCACCCTCTCTACCTTTGTGGCGACTCCCTTCGGGTCTGACGGAAAGATGCTGCATGGCTTCTCCTCGCTGCTTCTACCCGGAATCCCCGGGCTGGCCTGACGCTGCGGATCCACCATGTTCCTGATGACGTAAGGGCACGCGTGGAGGAGGAGTACTGGATCCCGTCTTAGCAATCTGAAATCAAGAAGAGAGATCGGGGCCCCCGAGGAGTGGGTACCCCTTGGTAAGTTTGTGGAGGCAGAGCAGCAGATCCCGTCTTAGCAATCTGAAATCAACAAGAGAGATCGGGGCCCCCGAGGAGTGGGTACCCTTGGTAAGTTTGTGGAGGCAGAGCAGCAGAGAGAATAATTCCCCCTTGCTAACTTGATTCGTAGTTGCAAGGAAAGACCTTTTAAGTTGGAAGCGCTGCAGGTGGACCCTTGGCCTGGTGCAGGATTGGTACAGCCCTCTGGTCGGACCCAGAGAGTTCCTGCCACCAGGAGGCAGAGCGCAAAAGGAGACAGAGGCTAGCTAAGCTTCACCAATAACAGTCCGGGGTTTCCGCAGGTTGAGCCCTTGGGTACCCGAACCGCCTGGACTTAGGTGGGCCTCCGGTGGTCTCCCAGAGAGGTAGCGGAGAGGTGTGCCCACCATGAGCAAGGGTGTGTGGCTGATCCAGAGTGGGTGAGCTAGATTTGAACCAGAAGCTCCGGAGACCTCAGTGAGTCGACAGTTCAGGGAGGTCCTCCAGGCAAGACAGGCAGCGCCTGTAGGTCTAGCAAGTGGAAGCCGCAGTTGGTTTCCAAGCAGGTTGGCCCAATGGTAACAGGAGCCCAGAAGAGAGTGTCCAAGTGAAGCGCAAGGGCCAGAGCCAGAGTATCAGTCCAGGAGAGGTCAGCCAAAGCAGGGGTCAAAACCAGAATCAGTCCGAGCGTAGTCAAGCCAAGCGAGGGTCAGTTCCAGGCAGCAGACAGTAGAATGGTCAGGCAGGCAGTGGTCAGTTCCAGGTGGCAGGCAAGAGAATGGTCAGGCAGGCAGTGGTCAGTTCCAGATGGCAGGTAAGAGAATAGTCAGGCAGGCAGTGGTCAGGTCCAGGTGGCAGGCAAGAGAATGGTCAGACAGGCAGAGGTCAGTACCAAAGGTCAGTCCGGAAAGGTACTATCTGGGAAGGATACAGGAACACACGGAGCCACTGGGAACAGAGGACACAGGAACACGGAGATGCTGGAACAGGAGACACTGGAACATGAAGGCAAACTCACTACACCAACGGTGCCGACCCGATTGCCAAGTCGAGGTCCTGGGGAAAGGGTCTCGCCTTAAATAGTGCATCTATGTGACGTCATTGGGATGTGCCGCCGCGGGTTTTCCCGCCCTGGGCCCTTTAAAGGGCTGCACGTCGGCTGCGCACGTGCCTAGGGGCATGGCTGAGGACGCCATGGGCTCTGTTTCTAATTGGATTTTTTTGTATACTATCATGTAAACCGTACAGATAGAATTTTGTATTCTGTGACACGGTATATAAAAGTTGCATAAATAAATAAAATAAATGGGAGCTCCGCCATTAGGCCTGTGAGGAGGATGGTGAACTGGAAGCCCAAGGACGCTGTGAACTGGCTGCGGTCACAAGGGAGGGGTGCCCAGAGCTGGTTGATGGGAGCGCGAGGTGAGCAGGGCCGGCTGTGGTGCCAACGTGGCCGGGACGAGCAACACATATGGGCTATTCCATATTTCCAAGATTAATTTATCTATTTACATTTATATACCACCAATGCAAAAGAGCTGTAGGCGGCTTAGAATAAAACATACATAATTTCAAGAATAACCATTATATAAAAGTCACAAACAGGAATAAAGAATAAAATAAATCAATAAAGTTGAATTTTCCCTGTAATACTCGCAACTTATCAGCTGTAAGCCAACCTGAATAGATGTGTCCTTAGTAGTACTTTATACCATTTGGTACACAATGGTTAAGCGCAACTCTTGTGGTAGCAAGTTCCACTGAGGGCTGCCCATAGAGAAAACTCTGTCACGTATCTTTGTCAGACATGCATGCCTAACAGTTGATCACGCAAACAAAGGAGAGAGGAGAATAAACTCACTCAATACATCTAGCAAACAATTTTTCACAAGACTGTTTTACTCAAAGTGAATTACCCAACAAATGACAATATCATACGAGATTATTGCTCAAATGGTGTAATCTGCAGCCTCTCACCGCGCAATGGGTCACAGGCTGTTGTCAGCTCACAGAGCTTCCTTTTTGTAATCATTACCGTCATTTGTCACCCACCAGTTACCTTTATTTAAACCATTTCCTTAACCATCTAAATTTCCAAAATTTTTTAAATATTCAATCTTACTTAGAACGAAACGTTCTTTAAAATATCAAATTCAAAAATAGAATTACTTAGCCGTAAATATTTTCAATCAAGCCACTAACAGTGCATTGCTGTTGAATTTAAACCGTCCCAAACATGAATCATGTTTCAACTGAAGTGTCAGTCTTCTTCAGGGGAAATGTGAACTCTCAATTCAGGCCAATATATTCCGTATACCCCGGACTGAACTTAAAGGTCTCTCTCTTGGGGTTCACAAATGGCGCGTCAGCGTCTCTTGAGACGCTGATGCGCCAGGAGAGGTAGCCAGGAGAGGTAGCTGCTTCATTAATTTTTTGATCATCTTGCCTAACAGTTGAAACATCAAGCATGCCCCTTTGTGAAGACTGTAATGCCTGCAATGGATTCTAAATTCACAGCATGCTGTTTGTCCATGGAAATGAATCAAGAACATAAGCACATGCCATATTGGGTCAGACAAGGGTCCATCAAGCCCAGCATCCTGTTTCCAACAGTGGCCAATCCAGGCCATGTGAACCTGGCAAGTACCCAAAAACTAAGTCTATTCCATGTTACTGCTGCTAGTAATAGCAGTGGCTATTTTCTAAGTCAACTTAATTAATAGCAGGTAATGGACTTCTCCTCCAAGAACTTATCCAATCCTTTTTTAAACACACATTATAAAATCGGGTGCACAAATGTACACCCAATTTTATAATGTGCACACACTGCCGCGCGCATGTTATAAAATCCGGGGTTGGCACGCGCAAGGAGGGAACTTTACTTTCGCTCCCCCCACCTTCCCTTCCCTTCCCCTATCTAACCCACTCCCCAGCCCTACCTAAATCTCCCCCCCCCCACCTTATTTTATTTTTTACGCCTGCCTCTTGCAGGCGTATCTTGCGCGTGCCGGCAACCTCCGGCACAGCCGCTCTGCCGGAGGCCTCGGTCCCGCCCCCGGACCGCCCCTGGACTGCCCCCGGATCGGCACCACACCCATGACCCTGCCCCATTCCTGCCCCTTTTTCAAAGCCCTGGGACATACGCGCTTCTCGGGCTTGCACGCACCAGCGAGTCTATGCAAAATAGGCTCGGCGCGCGCAGGGGCAACTTTTCGGGGTTACGCGTAACCCTTTGAAAAACTACCCCTAACTATGTTTGTGCACAAGGAGTTTGTGCACAAACAGCAATCTTGTAAGTCACTTGTGCTTTAATTGGTAGTCATTGCAAAGAAAAAAACTGGAGAGATGTGATTTCTCATACAGGATATGCAATAAGTTTGCTAAAGGATTTCTATAATGTACCTGGAGAGTTAGATAAATGAATGGGGTAATTTTCAAAGAGCCTGCATAAATAAGAAAGTTGGCAAAAATGTGTGCAAGTTAAACCACTTTTCAAAGAGGTTTTACACACATAAGTCTGCTTTAAAAATTATCCTACAAAATCTACCTAGACAAGTTACGCCTGTTTAAACATATGCACAAATTTTCCCTGAAAATGTATGTGCATACTTATTAAAAGCCAAAAGCCACCTCAAACTTCCCACATAAGTCCAAAGCCCTCCCCATCTCTGCCCCAGAAACACCTTCGCTCAGTCTGGATAAACTTGTGTGAATGTGGCATGCGCACATAAGTTTATCTGCATATCGGACAGACAATTTTGTAAAAGACATTTCTGTACATAAAATACTGTTATACCTGCAGACATACTGGGCGATTATAATCCTTGAGGGCCACCTGTTGTGGAGAAAGTCTGTTTGTGGACCCTTGGGCCGGCTGACTGGAGAGAGGACTCCGGTCGGTGGGAAAGGAGCCGGGAGGCGGAACAGGTCTGGCGTAGGGAAGGGAGAGTTCGCCCTGGAAACCCGAGACCCCCCCCAGGAGGAGCCCGTAGGGGTCCGGGTCGCTGGGACTTTAGGAGATCTGAAGGTAGAAGCAGGTTGAAGTCAGAAGAGTCGAGCAGAAGTCCGGTGGTCGAGGCTGGCAGAAGACAAGGAGAGTCGAGCAGAAGTCCGGTGGTCGAGGCTGGCTGAAGGCAAGAGGAGTCGAGCAGAAGTCCGGTGGTCGAGGCTGGCTGAAGGCAAGAGGAGTCGAGCAGAAGTCCGGTGGTCGAGGCTGGCTGAAGGCAAGAGGAGTCGAGCAGAAGTCCGGTGGTCGAGGCTGGCTGAAGGCAAGAGGATGCTGGAAATGCAGGAGCGAAGCCACAGGGAACAGGCAGGAACAGACGGAACTGGAACAAACAGGAACGGAGCACGGCAGGGAACACAGGAGCAAGCAGGAATCAAGACACAACAGGAACAAGCAGGATCCAGCAGGAAAGCAACTAAGTACTCACAGGAGCGACCTCGTTGCAAGGCGAGGAAGGAGAGAGTGAGGCTGGTTTAAATAGAGGGCCAGCGTCTGACGTCAGAAAAAGGGCGGTTCAGCACTTCCGGGTGGTGGACCTACAAGAGCTGTTTCCTCGCGCGCACGCACGCATTCCCCGGCGGGGGGAGGAGCTGGAAACGAGGGAGACGCCATTGCCATGCTGTCGGGCAGGCCCGAGCCTCGGAGGAGCGCGGCAGGGTCGGGGAAGCCGGCAAAGAGGTAGGGACCCGGTCGCCAGTCTGGCGACTGGAATTGCAACAGTACCCCCTCCTTTACACCCCCTCTTCAAAGGACTGGGTTTGTCCGGATGGTCCAAGTGGAACTGTCGCAGGAGAGACTTGTCCAAAATGTTGCGAGCAGGCTCCCAAGTATTGTCTTCGTCCCCACATCCTTCCCATGCAAGCAAGTACTCCCAATGTCTGTTGTGAAACCGAGCATCTAGTACTTCTCGTACCTGAAAAGTGGGATCTTCGGCCGTGGGTGCTGGAGTGGACTGGAGCGGTTTAGGATGGAATCTTGAGAGTATGAGTGGCTTCAGTAGAGAGACGTGAAAGACATCATGAATGCGTAGGGTGCTGGGTAGCCGTAAGCGGTAAGATACCAAGCCCACTCTTTCCGCTACACGAAAAGGACCGCAAAACTTAGGTGCTAGCTTCTTAGAGGGCTGTCTGAGATGGAGATTCTTGGTACTGAGCCATACTTTGTCCCTTGGGAGAAACAGGGGTGCGGGTTTTCGATGTCGGTCAACATAGCGTTTAGAAGAGAGTGCGACCTTTTGAAGTCGGTGTTGGGTGGAAGCCCAAAGCTTCCCTAGTTGGTTAGCGATAGACTGGGCGGCAGGTGAGGAGACAGGTACCGGAACTGGTAAGGGTGGTTTAAGTTGTTTACCGTATACAACCTGGAAGGGTGATCTTCCGGTTGTGGTGTGTATTTGATTGTTGTAAGCGAACTCTGCCCAAGGTAACAGGTCCACCCAATTGTCCTGTCTGTGGTTGATGAAAGCTCACAAGAATAACTTCAAGGACCGGTTCATTCGTTCTGTTTGGCCGTTGCTCTGTGGGTGGAAGGCAGTAGAGAAGCTTAGTTGAATCTTGAACTTTTTACATAGAACTCTCCAGTACCTGGCGGTGAACTGGGGGCCACGGTCGGAGACAATGTCCTGAGGCAGACCATGGATGTGAAACACATGGTGAGTGAACAAAGAAGCTAGTTCAGTAGCAGAGGGGAGTTTGGCTAGGGGCACAAAGTGAGCCATTTTAGAGAATCGGTCCACAGTGACCCAAACTACAGTCTTGCCTTGAGAAGGTGGAAGTTCTACCATAAAGTCTGTGGCAATATGTGTCCAAGGTTCCGTAGGGACGGGTAATGGCTGTAGCAACCCTCTTTGGGGACCAGTTAGAGGCTTTTGCAGAGCACATGTGGGACAGGAGCTAACGTAGAGAGTAACGTCTCGCCGAAGTCCAGGCCACCAATAAAAGCGGTTTATAAGATCTAGTGTTCTTCGTATTCCCGCATGCCCCCCGGTCAGGGAATCATGTCCCCAGGCCAAAACCTTTTTATGAAGTTTTTTGGGTACGGTGGTCTTAGTCGTGGAATCAAGCAGGGTGAGGTTTAGTTGGATACATGCAGGATCCAAAATGTGTTGCAGCGCTTCCTCCTCCTCAAGTTGGGTGGTGAGAGATAGGGTGTCCGCCTGGGCATTTTTCTCCGCAGGTCGGTACTTGAGGATGAAATCAAAGCGACTGAAGAAAAGCGACCATCTCGCCTGACGAGGGTTCAGTCGTTGAGCTTGAGCTAAGTACTGTAAATTTTTATGGTCCGTATATACGGTCACTGGGTGGTTCGCTCCCTCCAGCCACTGCCTCCATTCTTCGAAGGCAAGCTTAATGGCAAGGAGTTCCTTGTCTCCGATGCCGTAGTTGCACTCAGCAGGTGAGAATGTTTTGGAGAAGTAGGAGCAAGGCATTAACTTGCCAGAGGCATCGTGCTGACTGAGAACGGCTCCGACTGCTAGACTGGAAGCGTCTACCTCTACAATGAAGGGGTACTGCAGGTCCGGATGGCGTAAGCAAGAGGCTTGTAAGAACGCTTGTTTTAATTCTTCAAAAGCTAGACAAGCACCAGAAGGCCAGTCGTGAGTGTTGGCCCCCTTGCGAGTAAGTGCGGTGAGAGGAGACACCTTTCGAGAGTAGTGTGGTATGAAGTGCCTGTAAAAGTTGGCAAACCCGAGAAATCGTTGGAGAGCCTTCAAGCCCGAAGGACGGGGCCAATTGGTAATAGCGGAGACCTTTTCTGGATCCATTTGGAAACCAGTGGATGAAACGATGTATCCTAGAAAGGGAAGTGAGTCACACTCAAACTGACACTTCTCTAGTTTGGCGTATAGGTGATTGTCTCTTAATACTTGTAATACGCGTTTGACGTGACGGCGATGTGTGGGAAGGTCTGGCGAGTAGATCAAGACGTCGTCGAGGTATACGATGACGAAGGAATGGAGCATCTCTCGGAGTACCTCATTCATGAGGTTCTGGAAAACGGCTGGGGCATTACATAACCCAAAGGGCATTACTAGGTACTCGTAATGTCCGTCCCGGGTGTTGAAAGCCGTCTTCCACTCGTCCCCCGGACGAATACGGACTAGGTTGTAAGCCCCACGCAGGTCGAGTTTCGTGAAGACTTTAGCTCCTTGTAGTCTGTCAAGTAGTTCTAGTATCAAGGGAAGCGGAAACCGATCTTTCTTAGTGATGGTATTTAACCCTCGATAGTCGATGCATGGCCTGAGGGTGCCATCTTTCTTAGCTACAAAAAAGAAGCCTGCCCCGGCCGGCGAGTGAGGGGGCGAATGAAGCCCTTAGCAAGGTTCTCAGTGATATAGTCCGACATCGCCCGAGTCTCAGGTAATGACAGAGGGTAGACTCTGCCACGCGGTGGAGTGGTGCCTGGAAGGAGATCAATAGCGCAGTCGAAAGGTCGATGAGCTGGAAGAAGTTCTGCTTTTTGTTTAGAAAATACATCTGAGAAGTCTCGATATGGTGAAGGGAGCTCCAAGCCTGCCTGGCAAAACGGAACTGTGGGTCTTGGAGGCAAGTTCAAGCAGTTCTGAAAGCAGTAAGCGCTCCACTGGGCGATTTGAAGTGAATCCCAATGAATCACCGGCGCGTGCTGCTGTAACCAGGGAAGACCTAAGACTATGGGATACACTGACTTCTCTAGCAACAGAAAGGAGATGCTTTCGGTATGGAGAGTCCCAGTCCGAAGAGTGAGAGGTTTAGTGATCTCAGAGATGTCACCTGGTAGCGGTGTGCCTCGGATAGAAGTGACACGCAGCGGGGGGTTTCTGGGTATTGTAGGAAGTCCGAGCTGATACACTAGTTCTTTCAAAATAAAGTTTCCCCCAGCCCCGGAATCAATAAAGGCCAGAGTTTGGAATGAACCTCCTGGGTATTCCAGGGTCACAGGTACTGTACATTGAGGAGCAGCATTAAGACAACCTAGGGAGATCTCCTCCTTCCACCCTAGGCTCGAGCGTTTTCCGGCCTCTCGGGACATTGAGCCAGAAGGTGACCCTTGGTACCGCAGTACAGACATAGTCCTAGGGTGCGCCGTCGCCTCCTCTCCTCCTCCTCGGTTAAAGGCGTCCGCCCAATCTGCATGGGTTCCTCTGAAGGATTATGGTTAGGAGTGGACGGTGTTTTGTGAGACGAGGCCAGAGGTCTTGAGAATGTGGGTGCTAGGGAAACTGGCTGACGGAGCACTCGACCTTCCTTGGCACGCTGCTGCAAGCGCCGGTCAATCTTCCCAGCCAAGTCTATCACCTCGTTCAAGGTGGGAGGAACATCCCGAGTCATTAGCTCGTCTTTTATGCGACCGGCGAGACCCTCCAAGAATATGCCCCGCAAGCAGTCGTCTTGCCACCCCAATTCCATAGCCAGGGTGCGGAATTCTATCGCGTAGTCTGCCAGCGAGCGAGGCCCTTGTTTCAACTGTAGAATTTCCGTGGTGGCGGTAGTCTGGCGAGCAGACTCATCGAAGGTTTGTTTGAAATGAGCCACAAACCCATTCAGGTCTTGCAGCATGGAGTCTTGGTGTTCCCACATGGGTGATGCCCATAGCATCGCCTTCCCATCCAGTAGGGACAAAATGTATGCCACCTTGACGGCGTCAGAAGGAAACTGCCCCGGCAGCAAGGAGAAGCGGATGAAGCATTGGTTCAAAAAGGCCCTGCACGTCTTGGTGTCTCCAGAATAACGCGTAGGGGCCGGAAGTTGAGTCTGCACGGAAGGCTGTGGTGCTGGCGCCGGAGGTGGGGGCTGTGCCGCCTCTGGAGGCCTGGCGTCCAGGCGACTTGCCAAGCGGTCGACTGTAGCAGCCAACAGCTCTAGACACTGTTGCTGTTGCTGAATTCTTTGGGCCATTCCCGGAATGGCTTGCAGGCCAGAAGAGTCCGCCGGGTCCATGGCCTTGCAAACTGTTGTGGAGAAAGTCTGTTTGTGGACCCTTGGGCCGGCTGACTGGAGAGAGGACTCCGGTCGGTGGGAAAGGAGCCGGGAGGCGGAACAGGTCTGGCTTAGGGAAGGGAGTGTTCGCCCTGGAAACCCGAGACCCCCCCAGGAGGAGCCCGTAGGGGTCCGGGTCGCTGGGACTTTAGGAGATCTGAAGGTAGAAGCAGGTTGAAGTCAGAAGAGTTGAGCAGAAGTCCGGTGGTCGAGGCTGGCAGAAGACAAGGAGAGTCGAGCAGAAGTCCGGTGGTCGAGGCTGGCTGAAGGCAAGAGGAGTCGAGCAGAAGTCCGGTGGTCGAGGCTGGCTGAAGGCAAGAGGATGCTGGAAATGCAGGAGCGAAGCCACAGGGAACAGGCAGGAACAGACGGAACTGGAACAAACAGGAACGGAGCACGGCAGGGAACACAGGAGCAAGCAGGAATCAAGACACAACAGGAACAAGCAGGATCCAGCAGGAAAGCAACTAAGTACTCACAGGAGCGACCTCGTTGCAAGGCGAGGAAGGAGAGAGTGAGGCTGGTTTAAATAGAGGGCCAGCATCTGACGTCAGAAAAAGGGTGGTTCAGCACTTCCGGGTGCTGGACCTACAAGAGCTGTTTCCGCGCGCGCGTTCCCCGGCGGGAGGAGGAGCTGGAAACGAGCCTCAACGGCGTCTCCACGAGGGAGACGCCATTGCCATGCTGTCGGGCAGGCCCGAGCCTCGGAGGAGCGCGGCAGGGTCGGGGAAGCCGGCAAAGAGGTAGGGACCCGGTCGCCAGTCTGGCGACCGGAATCGCAACACCACCAACCGGTCGAGTTTTCAGGATATTCTAATGAATATACACAAAACATTTGCACACAATTGTGGTTTGCTGCAAATCTATCTCATGCATATTCTTTAGGGATATCCTGAAAACATGGCTAACTGGTGACCCTTGAGGACTGGAATTGCACACCCCTTCTCTATATGAACTTTCACAGGCTGGACAGAGATTCTAGTAGAATGCTGGAGACTTGAGCGGGTAGAAGGTGAAGCTTGCTACTCAAGAATACAACTAGCCATCTCCTGAGTAAAAGAAACCAGAGGAAGAAAGTATGTGTAGAGAGTAAGGATTGCTCTTTTCCTGTGAATGGCTTGAGGAATACATAAAGAGTCTTTTCTGAATTATTTATGGATCTTAGTAGGTTACATAAGAACAGTCATACTGGGTCAGACCAAGTTCCATCAAGTCCAGTATCTTTTCTCTAACAGTGACCAGTCCAGGTCGCAAGTATCTGACAGATCCCGTAAAGTAGATATAATTCCTGTTAGTGCAATAGCTTTCTGTAGTATACCTGACTAATAATGCATTAAGTACTTTTTCTCCAGGAAATTGCCCAGATCTCTTTTAAAACTTGCTATGCTAGTCGCTTTCTTCAATTCCTCTGTTAACAGATTCTGGAGCTTGATAGTGCACTGACAAGGCTGATGCAATAAGATGCACATAAAAATGTGCATCCAAACTAAGCGCCCTGTTGCATCAGAGGTGGACACTTGGCTGAGGTGGGGTTGACACAATGGTGGGGACCTACGAGTCCCCACCATCAGCAGGTGGAGTGGGCTGAAGCTAGAGGCCACTGGAGCTTCACCTATACCAGCCCTCGTTCCCCTCGGGTTGAGCATTTGGGTGCCGGGGCCAGCAGGACTTAGGTGGGCCTCAAGGTTAGCTAGAGATGAAAGGTGATTCAGCCCAGAGACAGCAGTCGGTAGATGGCTATGCTGGACTGGATTCGGTACTGGAACTCAGGCACCAAAGGAACAAAGAGGAACTGGAGATGCTCAAGCAAAGGAAGGTCTAAGCCTTGAAAGTCCATGTCCAGAGGATGGGTGAGGAGAGGCCCAAGTCTTGGGGGACCCTCCTGACCCCCAGAAGACTTGCCAAAAGTCCCTGGTGGTCCAGCGGGGGTCTGGGAGCGATCGCCTGCACTCGGGCTGTCGGCTGCCAGTAATCAAAATGGTGCTGATAGCCTTTGCCCTTACTATGCCACAGGGGATATCGGCGCCATTTTGAATACCAGCAGTTAACGGCGTGAGTGCAGTAGATGGCTCCTGGACCCCTGCTGGACAACCAGGGAGTTTTGGCAAGACTTGTGGGGTCATGAGGGTGGGGGTTTTGTTTAAATTCACTCCTTTAGATGGCTGAATAATTTGGTGAAGATTCGTTGTATTCGTGGGAATTGCGATACGTTTCGCTTCCCCACAAATACAACAAATATGGTCCTATACGTTGCGGATTGCCAATACGTTGCAAACGAATGCATACCCCTAGAATGTATTCAGTCATTGCCTTTGCCTCAGGTAATGGCAAAGGATAGGTGCATCCACGAGGAGGCGTGGTTCCAGGAAGGAGATCAATTGGGCAATCAAACCTTTGGAGAGGCGGAAGGAGGTCAGCCTTCTGTTTAGAGAACACGTCCTCATAGGCAGCATATGGAACAGATATGCCAGAGGACGTAGTAACCAGGGGAACCACAGGAGATGGTATCACTTTTTGGAGGCAGGACTGATGGCAAGCAGGACCCCACTCTACAAGTTGCAATGAGGCCCAGTTGAATTGGGGGAGTGCTTCTGTAGCCAGGGGAGCCCAAGTACTATAAGGTGGATAGACTTATCCAATACTAGTAATTCAATTTCCTCGATATGTAAAGCCCCAGTACATAACTGCACACATTCCGTAGTCAAGGAGATTCGGCTGGGTAGCAGCTCTCCGTAGATAGAAGCAATGTATAGAGACGTGGTGTCGAGCGAACGGGATTTTATACCCAAAAGCTGCACAGGGTCTTTAAGGATAAAATTACCTCCTGCTCCAGAATCTACCAGAGCAAGAACCGGGAAGGCCTGGGAGTCCAAGATTAAAGTGACCGGTACTGACAATTGAGGGGCCTGAGAGGTTGCACCCAAGTTCAGGACCCCTACTGAACTCGAGCAAAGGAATTTCCCGAACAGATAGGGTAAGTCTGTAGATGGTGGCCAGGTTTTCTGCAATACAGACACAGGCCAGTTTGTCTTCGTCGGAGGCGCTCTTCCGGTGTCAGCCGTCCGTGACCCAACTGCATAGGTTCTTTCGCTTTGACCACTCTAGTGTCGCTGCAGGATACAGAGTTGGTAACTGGTGGTGAGCAGGAACAAACCCACGAAGGCTTCTTGGGCATCCGACTCTCCCAGTGATGTTCTTGAAGATGATGGTCAATTCAACCTGCCAAATCTATAAGGTCCCCCAGAAAGGAATGGAGCTCCCGAGCAGCCAACTCATCTTTTAGCTGTGGAGAGAGTCCATCCAGGTAGATAAGTCGGAAGCAGTCTTCCTGCCAAGCAAGCACGGTAGCCAAAGTCCGAAACTCAATGGTATAATCATAAAGACTTATTTGTCCTTGACAGAGGTGTAGTAAGCTGGTGCTTGCCACGGCATGTCACCCAGGATCATCAAAGGTCTGTCTGAAAACAGCCACAAACTGAGCCAGTTCCCTCAACAAGGAATCCGAGCGTTCCCACAGGGGAGAAGCCCAGGCCAGCACTTTCCCTTCAAGGCGGGACAGGATAAACGTGACTTTAGTCAACTCATCCTGGAAGACGGAATGCTGCAGAGCAAATTGCATGTAGCATTGGTTTATAAACCCTCTGCAGAGTCTGGAGTCGCCATTGAAGCGTGGAGGTGCTGGAAGTATCAACAAGGCTTGAGTCATCGATGGAGGTGGCTGTGGAGGAGGAGAAGCCAAATTATTCATAAGGGCATCAAGCCAGGTGTGAAGACGATCCATGAAGGAGGCCAGTTGCTCAAGGAACTGCAGCTGTTCTTGTACCTTAGATGCCAGGCCTGGGATGGCCTGGAGGGCACGCGGCTCCACCGAGTCCATGGTTTTTGCAACATGTTGCGTATGAGGTGGACCCTTGGGCTGAGGTGGGGTTGACGCAACCCTTAGGCGAGGACCTACAGGTTCCCACCATCAGCAGGTTGAGTGGGCTGAAGCTAGAGGCCGCTGAAGCTTTATCTATACCAGCTCTCGTTCCCCTCAGGTTGAGCCTTTGGGTGCTGGGGCCAGCAGGACTTAGGTGGACCTCGAAATTAGCTAGAGATGAAAGTGATTCAGCCCAGAGACAGCAGTCGGTAGATGGCATAGTCCTATCCTGGTCTGGATTCAGTACTGGAACCCAGGCGCCAAAGGAACAATGAGGAACTGGAGGCGCTCAAGCAAAGGAAGGCCTAAGCCTTGAAAGTCCATGTCCAGAGGATGGGTGAGGAGAGGCGACACTGACAGGCTAGGATCAGAGCCTGTGGCGAGTGGACATTGTGGCAAGCAACGTAGAACTCTGGACACTGGAAAGTCTGTAGCTTAGTCTTTCAAAGCAAAGGTCAGGGCACGGAGAAAGCAGACGTAGTCAATCAAGGCAATGGTCAGGGCACAGAGAAGGCAGGCATGGTCAATCAAGGCAGTGGTCAGGGCATGGAGAAGGCAGGCGTGGTCAAGTGTGGCCAAGGTCCGGGGCTGGAGAGAAGCTGAAGAGTAGTCAGGCATAGTAGAGGTCGGGGCTAGAGAGAAGCTGAAGAGTGGTCAGGTGTAGCAGAAGTCCGGGGCTGGAGAGAAGCTGAAGTCAGGTGTAGTGGAGGTCAAATCCAGAGAGTCAGTCCAACACATAGACGAAACAGGAACTAGGAGAACAGGAACCGGGAACTACAGGAAAACAGGAACACAACGATGAGATGATTCTAGGATCAGCAACGAGTACGAGGAGACCTCTTGCAAAGGCAATGCTATGGAGCGAGGTCTGAGCTTTTATACGCTGAAGAGTCTGACATCAGCATCCGGGTCCGTGGCCAGGTTCCTGTCGCAGGTCCTTTAAAAGAATCAATGATGCACACGTGTGCGCCTAGGAAGGGGTGCGGCGCTGATGGTGGCGTCTCTCCACGAGTCACGGGGAGAGGAACGATGAACAGGGACATCTTGGCTAGCAACACAGGGTAGTGTGGCAGGGCTGGAGGCACCGGAGGGAACTCGAGGTCAGAGCTGGCGGCCCACCACTGCCAGCGAAGAGGAGCCAGGAGCTGGAGTCCATCTGAAAAGGTGAGAGGGTTGTGCCATGGGGCTGCCGCAGGTGGCACACGTAACACGCCCTTTTTTTTTAATGCATGCAGAGCCACCTCTCCTGGGTGCCCGATGCTATATTTAAATGAGCTGATGCGTTAAAAGGGATGCACTAGGGAAATATTGTTTATCCCTCGAGCCCAGAAAATGTAGCAGTGCACTTATTGCTACAGGCGCTCAATAAGAACCATACAGAACACTATCAACTAAAGAATTAATGAAATGCATCCTTATAAAAAAAAATTCTGTATGCACAATATACACGCATAATAGGAAGGGGCAAAATAGCCCTGGAGCCTGTTTATTGTGCATCCAGAATTTTATTTATTTTTTTTTTAGACTTCCGGCGAGGACGTCAGCCTGAGCGGAGGTCCTACTGGTTTGAAAGTTGGTTACCAACTGCACTGGACATCGTTGTAACGGGCAAGCCTATCATAGTGGAATGGGCCCACAGGCTAGGTCCTCGGGCCGAACCAAATTGGAGACTACGGCAAGCCATTGCCCACTATCTTCACTATATGGATAAACATAACATCCTGCAAGCATATAGGAAAAAGAAGGAATTGCAATATAAAGGACACAAAATTCTGATCTTCCCTGATTTCTTGTCCAAGGTCCTGGCAGCGTGCAAGGAAATGACTCCATATTGTGCCCAATTATATCAAAAGGGGATTCGCTTCGTCCTCCAGTTTCCTGCAAAGCTTTAAGTGTTTCACCGTGGAGAATCCAGGGTCTTCACCACCAGGGAGGAGGCACGAAGTTTCCTAGATGACTTGTAGACATTGCAAGTGACATCTGTTTCTGAGGCACTTTTATCTATATCATCTTAAGATAGTGCTTGTCTAGCAGATACTGTCAGTATAACTTTCACTTCCAGGGGGGTGGTTCATCTTGCAAGACTGTCGCAGACTCTCCGGAGCCCCAGAGTCCTTGGTTCACCCTGGTACATGTGATAGCACATCGAGGGTTGAAGGAACCGCACCAGTGGAGCTGGCCTGGGGCTTTGGGTTCAGAGTTTGTTCTTGTTATGGGGCAATGTTTGTGTATGTTTGGGATTGAATGTGTGGGTGTCTAGATTGTAGGAAGGACAGAGAGTTACCATTTCACTGGATTGGACCAGAAATGCTTTTTTCTTTTCCTCTATTTGGCTACCACAGCTTCATGGGATGGCCTCTGCTGGAAGCCCTTTCTGCTGCTAAAGGAGACCGACTCAGCATTTTTAGGCTGATGTTTATTTTTCCTGGCTAATCTTACAGTCGGTTCCCTAAACATAGCGGGTTAAATTTCCCTATAAAGAGGAAAAAGATGCTCCAGGAGCTCAAACGAAAAGGAGTAAATGGCACCTTTTTACAGGAGACACATTTAACCAATGCAGAACACCAAAAATTGAAAAGGGAATAGGTGGGGCAGATCTTGTACTCGTCCTTCTCAACCAGCCAGCCCGGAGTGGCAGTGCTACTGCTAATATCGAAGTCTCTGTCCTTCCAGGTGAAAGGCACTGTCTCTGACCCACAGGGCAGAAATATCATTGTGAGAGGAGTGTTACAAGGCCTGAAAGTATTGTTAGTTAACATATATGCCCCAAATCAATACTCCCACTGCTTTTTCACCTGTCTGGTCTCTAGGCTGACTTCCTGGGAAGACTACAGTATCCTCATGGGTGGGGGGGGGGGACACTTTAACATCACCAATAATCCAAGTATCGATTATAAACCGGCTAAGACCCCTGGAAAGAATCAGGGTGACATTGGCATTAGTTTTTTATGCAAAGATTTACAACTAATTGACATTTAGAGGGCAACGCACCTAGACGAGGCGGGCTTTACATATTTTTCTCACCCACATAACATTTATACCCACCTGGACTACTTGCTCCTCACTGAATCGTTCTATTCCACGGTGGAGAAATGCTCTATAGAAGCCATCCCGCTCTCTGACCATGACATGGTGGTATGTCAGCTGAGTCTCTCCCTGGAAGATAGATCTTCCAGGGTATGGAAAATGACCCCCTGGTTATATGAAGATCCTAAATTTGCCTCTTTCCTGAAAGCTAAGTGGGAATAATATAGCACTAAACAGCAGGGGTGAGGTAGACGACATTACTTTCTGGAATGCGGCCAAGGCGGTTTTGTGGGACCACATCTTAACTTACCAGGCCAGCCAGAAGAAAAAACTCAATTCTAAACTGCTTTCACTAACCAAAAAGCTGATTTCTCTTAAGCGTTCCCATGCTTAAACATTAGACGACACTACCAAACAGGAGCTGATGCTAACCCATCAAGAATTGAATGCCCTCCTCACTCTCAAAGCCCAGCGGAACCTTTTATTCTATAAATTCAGGCTTTATCAATGGGGAAACAAACCCGGGAAGCTATTGGCCAAATTGATTAAGGGTAATAGAGGTCCCTGGGGAGTAATAAAATGTTTACCGGGAATTCTTGCATGATTACCAGAACCCCTGCTATTTTGCAAGCCTTCACCCAACAACCAAATTTATACGGCTCAACCTTTTTTCCTTATGCAAAGAAACAAATTATTTCAGGATATCCAAATTCCACAATTTTACAACATAGCTAAGCAGCAACAAGAGGCGCCTATTCAACTCGAGTAGGTTTTAACCGTCATAAAGAAAGAAGATTTGATGATTTTTGTGTGGAATCCGGGAGAGACACTGGAAGCTATCTTACAGACCATTGATCATTTTGGCTCCTTTGCGGACTTATGACTCAACTTAGACAAATCTGAAGTCTTACCATTAGATGCCGCTTTATCGCAGCGACGGGCAGGCACATTCCCCCTAAGCTGGGCGTCATCTTTCATAAAATATTTGGGGGATTCACCTAGACGTTCAGAATAAAAAAAAGTGTATGAAGCCAACTTTACCCCAATACTGGTTAAAACTAAACGCCAACTGGCCCGCTGATGGGATCTTCCACTGTCTCTCCTGGGGAGATGTGCCATCGTTAAAATGGCGGTTCTACCTAAATTTCTATACTGTCTCCAAATGTTACCTTTTTGGGTAAAGGATAAAAATTTGCGTAGCTTTAAATCCATGATTGGGAACTTTATCAAAAAAGGATTGGGAACTTTATCAAAAAAGAAATCCTATTTATTTGGGGTGGGAAATGTGCTCATATTAAATATCACACCCTTCGTCTGGATAAGGGATTGGGAGGAACTGCACTACCAGATTTGAGACTATATAATGTCGCCTGTTTATCGTGTCACATTCAAGATTGGGCATCTAGTCACAACAAATTTGATACGGATGACTTGTTATTGGAATGGGCCACCCCGTTTTCTCCGCTTAACCTCCTTCACATGCCTGGCTTTAAAGTAAACCCTCAGGTATCGTCATCATTTTGGATACGGGCTCATAGCAAGGCCTGGAGGTGGTGGCGCTGTCACGTCTCCCCCTTTTTGTCTCTGGTGGGAAATGGCAATTTTATCCCTGGCCAGGGAGGGGGTATCTTTAAGCAGTGGGCCTCAAAAGGTCTCCACCTGCTACACCAATGGGTGGAAGAGGATAGCTCCTCTCTCTGCTCATTTCAACTGCAAACCCGTTGGGAGATCCCTTCATCACAGTTCTTCGCATATCTTCAGGCACAGCATTACTGCCTTCATATAAGCAAGGGAGACACGAGCCTAATAACACTTTCTGATGAATAGGATTCCTTTTTTGAAACACCCCCCCCCCCCCCCCCCCCCCCCGTAGTTCAATAAAATCAAAGTATGGATGTTCCAGCTGAAAGCTACTTTGTCCAATTTCCATTTACTTCATCTGGCGGATAAATGGCAGAAGGATCTGGGGGAGTCGATTACTTTAGAAATCCTGAAAAGGGCCTTCTCTGGGGTGGGGAAACAACTGCCATCAGTGCCTCTTCGTGAGACCCAGTTTAATCTCTTGCAATGGGCACATCCAGGCATCTATGGAACTCTATGTCTCAAATGTGGTATTCAAGTAGGAAATCTTTGTCATGTTTACTGGTTTTGCAAAAATGGGACATTTTTGGTCTCAAGGGATTTGTGGAAAGGGCCCTGGGCTGCACTGTCGCTTGGTCGGGGGCTTTGTTTTATCTGCTCCTTTAGAGGGGAAATGAGGTTCTTCCAAGAGGGGTTTTGAAATATCTATGTATTGCCCTGCTATTAGCAAAAAAACAAGTTCTACTGACTTGGAACTCTGACCTGCTACACACCTCCATGCAACAAATAGCTCAAATGGAACTCTTAAGACAAAACTCCATTTCTCACCCAAAAACTCGAATTGTCTTATGTAGTTATTTTCGGTTGTGGGAAAAAACTCTTACTCTCCTAAAAAGATTATTTTGCTCTGGCTCAAACAGTCTAGGACATGTTTGAACAGCAGGGTCAACTTGTTCACAATACATGCATAGCCCCAATTTCTTCCGTGTTCTTCTCTCTTTTGAGGTCAGATGGCTGCAGTCTAATTGCATTGGTTCTTCTTCACCAGCAACTGGACCCAAGGGAACAGGCCTGGGTGTGGACTTAACTCGAGCTTCACCCTGAAAGGGTCTTCTGGGAGCCTTGGTCTCTTGAACCCTGTCACGAAGTCGGAGATCAATTCTTTTTGCCAACTTCACTAGTTCAGCCAAGGTCTCAGGCATTTCACAAGCAATGAGCTCATCCTTCAAATGAGAGTTCAGTTCTTCAAAGAAGAGGGTCCTCAGGCATTTAGGGTCCCAATGTAATTCAGACGCCACTGTCTTGAATTCGATAGCAAAGTCAGCTAAAGGTTTAGTACCTTGCTTCAGGTGAACCAATGAAGATCCGGCAGTGGTATACCGGGCAGGGTCATCAAAAACTGATTTGAACAGCTTGAGGAATCCTTCAAGGTCATGAAGAACAAGGTCCTCTCATTCCCACAGTGAAGAAGCCCAAGTCAACGCTCTTCCATCCAGATAAGACAAGATATAGGTGGTCTTGGCATAAGCTGTGGGGAAGTGGCTAGGTTGCAGGGAAAAGTGCATGCAACACTGGTTAATAAAACCTCGGCATCTCCAAACTTCCCCCGAGAAGCGTGTAGGAGCAGATAGAGGTACAATAGTCTTGACCGTCATTTCTGGAGGTGTAACTTCTTTATCTGTGGTGGTGGGTAAGTTGTGTGTGCAGCAGGTTGAATGCAGCAGTCAAACTCTCCAGTGGATTCTGCTGTTCGGAGATTAGCTGGGCCAGGCCTGGAATGGCCTGCAATGCGGTGAGCTGAGCCGAATCCATGGAGTTAGCAATCTGTTATGGTTAAGCGGTGTTTGGGTGGATTCTTGGGTACTGTGGCAGATGACCAAGCCCATGGGGAGGAACCCCGTGGGGAGCCACTGTACTGGGCTAGATACAGGATGCACAAACACAGAATTAGTTCTTTTATTAAACAGCTTAAAGAGTACCACCAGAGGTGGCATTAGTGAGGTAGTCTGGATGTAGCAGTCTCAGGACCCTCGGCAGAGGGCGCCCTTCTCCCCCAATTGGTATAGGGGGATTCTGATATAGGTTTCCACAAGGCAGTACTGTGGATGAGATAGACTGAGAGTTAGATTACTCACTAGATGGTTGCTGTTGGTATGCGATTCCACCAGGTTGAAGTAAATGGTACAGGCACCAAGGCAGGGAGAGCAGGCCCTCGAAGAGCGAGTATCTGATCCCTGTAAGGCACCTGAAATAAAGCAGAAGGCCCCCGAGGAACAGGTACCCAGGTTAGCAATTACCCCGAAGGGCAGAGAGAGAGCTTCCAGCGGCAGCATGGAAGCAGCAGAATAGCTCAGACCGGCCGAGACCAATCGTTGCTAACTCAACGAGCTAGCAAAAGTGACCAGGCTAAATACCCAGATGGCATGACATCAGAAGAGGGGAACGCCCCCGAGGTTTGCGCCAATGCTGGAATAAGACCTTGGGTGGCGAGCTTGCTTACACCCTTGTAGGACCTTGGGAGGAGCATGGCGGGAGGCAGCACTATAGCCATTTTGGGGATGCCGGAGAGGGCGGCTTGTAGATGCGGCGGTAGCCATTTTCCCAAGCGGGAGGAGCCGTGAACAAGGTGAGGCAAACGGGGCAAAGCCGTCTAGCACTGACGGACGCAACACCACCACTCCTTGATTGCCATCTGCCCTGACTTCAGCCTGTTCTACAATGCCTTTACAGTCTTGTTCCTGGACTTGGCTTTTCAGGCTTCGGCCTGCTTTTGCCTGGGCACCCCCTGTCTGACTTTTGTTCCTATTGGCACCCGGGTCTCCGGGACTCCACCTTGTCCAGTACAGACTCTTCAGTTCTGCTGTTGCTGTCCCTGGGCTGCCCTCTCCATCTTCTCATCGATGACTACGCAAGGAGTCCCTCCTAACTCCAGCCGGCCCTGGTATCCAAAGGCTCAATCCGCAGGGAACCCGCTGGTATTGGTGAAGCTCCAGCCAGCCTCCGTCAGTCAGCCCACTCTGCCTTCCGATGGTGGGGACCCATAGGACCTCTCCTACGGGTAGTGTCAACCCCACCTCGGCCCAAGAGTCCACCTCCTGTGCAACACAAAGGTCTTGGCAGGCAGCGTATCTTGAGGTCAGGCAGGCAAGGGTCTTGGCAGGTGGCATATGTTGTGGTCAGGCAGGCAAGGGTCTTAGTCTGAATGAGGAACTCAGGATCAGAAGAACGGAGCTTCCAAAGGCAAGCAGGAGCCAGGAGTAGCCAAGGAAAGGCCTAAGGAGCAGGCCTTGCCTTAAATAGTCTGAGGCCCGGGAGGAGGAGTCCTGGCCCCTCCCACAGTGAACCCTGAAAAGGGGTTACATGGTGCACGCGCGCTTGGGAGACCAGAGGTCAGCTAGGAGGCCCGAGCAAGGCCTGGCTGTGTCCCGGCCGGAGTGAGGCATCGGCGTGAGCAGCCTGGAGGGGAGGCAGCGTGGCCCAGCGCACCTGTGGTGGTTCCCTGCCGCCACAAGGCTTCCGAGTCCAGCAAGATGGGGGCAGTCATGCTGGTAAGCATAGGGGACCGGTCTCAGGCCTCTGCGGCCAGATCCCATAACAGTACCCTCTCCTCTAAGCCCCCCCCCCAGGGGGTCTGGTTATTTTGGGGTGATCCTTGTGGAATTGTTGGATCAAGTTCTTGTCGAGAATATTGGTGGAAGGCTCCCAGGAATTCTCCTCTGGGCCAAACCCTCCCATGAGTGCAGATACTCCCACCTTCGGCTCTTTTTTCGCACATCAAGGATCTCCTGGACTTGATAAGTGGTTTCTTCTTTGGCGAAGAGTTGAGGGGGTTCAGGTGTTCCCCTGGAGGGCCAAGACAGTACCAGAGGCTTCAGCAGGGAGGTGTGGAAGGCGTTGTGGATTTTGAGGGAGGAAGGTAGACGGAGTTGGTAGGTCACTGCCGGTCAATTGCCGGAGGATGGAGAATGGCCCAATGTATCCACGTCTAGCTGAACAACAATGACACTAGAGGCTTTGACTACCACCGTCAATCAGCTGAACTCTTCAAGAACGCCTGACAAGGCCCTCTCCTCTCCTACAGTGACACCTGTACATCTCTCCATACCCTTGCCAGCGCCTACACGCTTAACAGGTGATCCCCTGTTATGTCGGGGCTTTTGAAATCAATGCTGCATGCACTTTTCACTTCAACCTACCTATTTCCCAGACGTAGTCTCCAAAACTACTTACATTCTATCTCTGCTAGATGGAAAAGCCCTGGCCTGGGCTTCACCTCTCTGGGAATGTAATGACCTCATACTCCAGGACTTGACAGGATTTCACAGACATTCGATGATCCTGCCTGCCAGACCATCGCTGGCTCTGCTCTCCTGCACTTACAACAAGGTAACAGACCTTTAACTGATTATGTTATTGAGTTTAAAGCTTTGCCCTCGGAACTGCACTGGGACCTGGGCTGCCTGGGGGTTGTCTTCTTGGAGGATCTCAACCCCCGCATCAAAGATAAACTAGCAGCACATGACCTCCCCAATACCCTAGACTCTCTCATCGTTCTCATTGGATGAATCGATTGACACCTGCATGAACACTCACAAGAGGTAAAGAGTTCTAGGAAAATAGCGGGAGGTTCCCGTTCTCGCCCAATGCAAGTTACTCCGACCACTCCTACACCTCAGACAGAGGAAGAGGAGCCAATGCAACTAGGATGAAGCCACCTTACATCGAATGAGAGATGATATCCAAAGAGACTTGGCCTCTGCATGTACTGCGGACAACCAGGTCTCGCAATACCTTCCTGACCCATCTGTCCAGGAAACTTGCAGACCTAGAATCTGCTGGAGGACTCTTCTTAGGTCTAACTTCTCCATCTCCTCCACTAACACTACCTGTCTCTATTATTTCAGAGGCCCTTGAATTCCACATGCTAGCCCTTGTAGATTCTGGGGCAGGCGGAAACTTTATATTCCGTCAACTCGTAGAGCACCTACGAATTCCTACATTTCGGACACCCACTCCACTACTTCTGTCATCCATACACAGCGAGCCTTTACCTGGTGAGGTCTCTTTTACTTCTCAGCCGCTTCGCCTCCGCACTAGATCTCTGCATTCTGAAACCATCACATTCTTAGTCCTGGACAAGGTTATTCATCCGGTGGTACTTGAGATACCATGGCTTCAAACTCACTCTCCCCAGTTTGATTGGACTACTTTGGAACTTTCTCAGTGGGGAAAAGCCTGTCATGAAAGATGCTTAGAGGCAGTAACCCCCATGCCTTGCCTGGCTACTACCACCTCTCTTCCAGACCTACCTCTACAGTACCAGTCCTACCAGGACGTGTTTTCTAAACAAGCGCGGATACATTACCACCTCACTGATCCTTTGATTGTGCCATCAACTTAGTACCGGGTTCTGAACCTCCTAAAGGAAGGGTGTACCCACTTTCTTTATCCAAGACAAAGGCTATGTCTACTTACATCCAGGAGAACCTGGCAAAAGGGTTCATATGGCCTTCAAAGTCTCTGGTCTGAGCCGGATTCTTTTTTGTAGGCAAGAAGGATGGACCCCTTCGCCCATGTATAGACTACCATGGATTGAACAAGATCACCATGAAGGACCGCTACCCACTGTTGTTGATCTCTGAATTTTTTGTTTGGCTCCAAGGAGCCAGAATATTTACAAAGCTGGACCTCAAAGGAGCATATAATCTTGTTTGTATATGCCGGGGCAATGAATGGAAAACAGCTTTCAATACTTGTGATGGCCATTTTGAATACTTGGTCATGCCCTTCGGCCTCTGCAATGCCCCGGCAGTATTCCAAATCATGATGAATGAAATCTTCAGAGACATGTTGTATGACTGCGAAGTAGTATATTTGGATGATATACTAGTCTTCTCTCAAGATTTCCAGACTCACCAATTGGATGTTGCCAAGGTTCTTCAGAGACTCAGAGATAATCATCTATACGCCAAACTAGAAAAGTGTGCCTTCCACCAGGAGTCAGTCCCATTCTTAGGATACATCAAGTCCAACCAGGGCTTCCAGATGGATTCACAAAAAACTAAGAGCATTTGGGACTGGCCTCAACACACAGGTTTAAAGGCCCTACGCCGCCTTCTGGGATTTACCAACTATTATAGGTCATTCATCCATCACTACTCCATGTTGACTGCACCTCTCATCGCCATGACATGCAAAGGAGCCAACCCCTCTCAGTGGTCCCCTGAAGCTGTAACAGCCTTCCAGGAACTCAAAAAAGCCTTCCTTCAGGAGCTATGTCTTCGCCACCCTGATCCTCAATGACCTTTTGTAGTCAAGGTAGATGCCTCGGACGTCGGGGTTGGCGCTGTCCTCAGCCAGCACAGTGATACTCATATGCTCCACCCATGCTCTTTTTTCTCTCTGCGTTTCTCCCCTGCTGAGCGAAACTACGGAATTGGAGATAAAGAGTTGCTCGAAATCAAGTTGGCATTTGAGGAGCGGCGCCCATGGCTCGAAGGTGCTCAACATCAAATAACGGTTTTTACAGATCATAAAAACCTTGAATATCTCCGTCATGCACAACGCTTGAACCACAGACAAGCTCACTGGTCATTGTTTTTTAACAGATTCAATTTCCTTCTGAGATATCACCCAGCAGACAAGAACACTCATGCGGATGCTCTCTCCTGCTCGTTTACACCAGAAGATATCCCGGAAACTCCAAAGTATATCATCGACCCTACTCAGGTGCTCCTCTCAGCCACATACACAGTGCCGGTCGTAAAAACCGTGGTGCCCCGAGAACTCAGGAAAAAGATCCTCAGATGGGCTCATGACTCACGTCTAGCAGTCATCCTGGGCAATCCCAAACTTTGTCCTCTTTGGAGAGATACTATTGTTTATTTATTTATTTTTATTTATTTATATTCCGCTTTTTGCACTTTTTTCAGCGCTTCAAAGTGGATTACACTCAGGTACGTGGCCTTTAATGAAAGAGGACGTCCGGACCTATGTAGAATCTTGCGCTGCATGCGGCTGACAGAAACCACCTACTGGTCATCCCTGGGGCCTTCTCCAACCTTTGCCCGCTCCTAGTGAACCATGGACCCACATATCTACGGATTTTATCATTGATCTCTTTGTGTCTAGTGGTAACAACACCATATGGGTTACCATTAATCGGTTTTCCAAAATGGCATATTTTTATTTTTTATTTATTTTATTTATTTAGAGTTTTTATATACCGGCAATCATGAAAACATATCTTGCTGGTTTACATCGAACAGGAGTGCATTATAAACAAAAACTAGAACTGTGGTGTCCGAAAGTACAGTTACATTTAACAGGGGTAGCCGAACTTGGAGAAGGAAGAAGAGAGGAGAGAAGAGAGATGGTTAAACAATATACAATTTAAATATATTTTTGTGGCTCTACCTGGACTGCCTTCTGATCCTGAACTTGCAAAACTTTTTATCCATCATATATTCTATTTACATGGCATGCCCAAACACATACTCTCGGACTGAGGAATACAATTCACAGCCAAGTTCTGGAGATCTCTCTGTAAAAAATGTGATATTTCTCTGGACTTATCTTCTGGCTACCACCCGTAAGCCAATGGACAAACTGAAAGGATGAACCGCACTTTAAAGCAGTTCCTCTAGATCTATATCAACTCAAGACAGAACGATTGGGCCTAGCTGCTTCCCTGGGCAGAGTTTGCGCTGAACTCACATCCTTCAGCTTCCACAGGCTCTTCATTCTTTCAGCTAGTCTATGGTCGCCAGCCCTTACCTCCATTACTGATGCCTTTATCGGTGACCTCTCCGGCCACTCAAGCTTCAGCACAGGAGTTACATCAGCTATGGGAAAACACTAAGGCTCTGCTTCAAAAGTCTGGACAACAAGCGAAGAAGTATTATGATGCCCATCACAGAGCAGCTCCACAACTTCAGCCTGGAGATAAGGTATGATTAAGTACCCATTTCATTCGACTCAAATTGCCTTCAGTTTGATTTGCACCTCGGTATATAGGACCATTTCCTATATTACGCCGACTGGGTCCAGTCACATACAGTCTGCAGTTACCATCATCACTAAAGATCCACAATGCCTTCCATATCTCCCTGTTGAAACCACTTATCTTGTCTAAATTTTCTAAGAAGATACCTGAGCTGCAGGCCCTCTCTGTGGAGGAAAACATAATCTACCAAGTAGATAACATCTTAGATGTGCGGAGACATGGGAAACGATAGGAATATCTAATTTCCTGGGAAAGTTTCGGACCAGAGGAAAACAGCTGGGAACCCGCAAGCAATATTTTGGACAAAACTATTCAGGCAATTCCATCTGGCTCACCCCAGGAAGCCGAAACCCCCGGGGAGGGTCCCTAAGAAGGGGGTACTGTTGTACCCGTCAGTCGCAGACGGCTGCGACCTCTCATGCTCACCTCTTTTTTCCCTGCACTGTCAATCATTGGGAGAATGGCGGCCTCCACCAACAAACGCCGACTTCCCCAGTGTCCCCAGGACAGCGTGGGTGCTGCTGACCACCATCTTTCTTCTGGCATCACTTAGGCACGCTTGCATGCGCAGGGCCTCCTTATGAATACCTCATGGCGGGAACCTTGGGGGCATCCCCTCCCGATGACTTCAGCACCACTAGTGTATTTATACTGACTGGCCCATTGCTAAGACAAGTTAGCAAGGAGTTCTCTCGCTTGTTAAATCTGCTCTAACTTGGATCTTCTGCTCCAGACTCTCCTCCTGGCATTCAGACACTCTGAGTACCGCTCCTTGGGGGCTCTTCTTCGTCTTGGCTATCCGCTCCTTGGAGGTCCCTCCTGCCTGGGACATCCTGACCCACTCCTCGGATATCTCTGCTGGGACTTCCTTGTGTGAGTACATTCAACACTTCTACCAATTTTACTGAAGATTCCACGGGGTACCCTGTTCCTCGGGCCCCTACCGTTCTTCAGCCTATCTACGCTACTCCTTCTGTGCCTCAGGACTACACCATCTATACAAGGTCTATGGCCTGGTTCCTGTATTACCAACCTCTGCCTCCTTGGCATCTTTTGTACAGCTTCCTCGGCATACCCCGCGCTGTGGGCCACTATCGGATCTGCACTCAGAGGCATTTACAGCAGCTTGCAGGAACCCCCGGGTGTACCCTGCGCTGCGGGCCACTACCGGACCTCTGTATCTACATCTTCATCCTGACTACAGTATTTGCTCAAAGACTGTGTTTATTACATTTCCCACTCCTCGGGTTATGTGCTATCTTTTCTCCTTAATAAAGACTCTTTCACAACTGTGTCCTATGTCGCTAAGACCTCGCCCACCGACAGTGAGGCCCACGAGGCTCCTCCCTGTGGGTGGAGACATCTCTCACCTTGGGCCGGGGTTCACAATTCTTCAAAACCATAACACTCCGCCCATGGCCTGCTCTTGTGGCACCCTGAACACTGCTGACTTCAGCTCCTCATGGTCTCCCCCCCAGGCATGTGCATGCGCGCCGAATCACAGGATTTAAAGGGCCAGTGGTGGGAAAGTTCCCCGTGGCCCGGGCTGATGATGTCAGGCTAGGCAAGTATTTAAACCCTACCTCTCTGCTCCCAATTCGCCTCAGCAACAGGTCCTGCTCTCCTGAAGAGTGTGAGTTGTCTGCGTTCCTGATTCCTGTGTTCCTAACTCAACCTTGCTTTGTTCCTGATCCCCACCTCCAGCGTTCCTGTTCCTTGTCTCCGGTCCCTGCCTTGCTCCTCATCCCTTGGATTGCTTTCTCAGTTCTGACTCCTCGCCTGGTACTTGACTCTGCTTGATATCCACCTGCCTTGATTCCTTGCCTGGTACTTGACGCTGCCTGATCGCCGCCAGCCTCCACACCTGGCATCCTCTGAAGCCATCTCCCCTTGCCTGCTTGTTCCACGTTCGGGAAGACCTGCACTTAAGTCCTGCTGGCCCCGGTACCCAAGGGCTCAACCTACGGGTAATGATGGCTGGTATAGGTGAAGCTCCTGTTGGGTCTTCCCTCCCAGAACCATTGCACAGATGACGAGGAACTCCAGGGGCCATCCCTTGAGGTAGCAACAACCTCGTCTCAGCTCAAAGGTCCACTTTTCCAACAACTGCCTTCTACCCTGAGGAGTTTCTCATGGGGGACTTTGTCAGATGCCTTATGAGAATCCAAATACATTATATAATCCAGCTCACCTTTATCTACGATTATTTACACCTTCAAACAATTCTAAAAGATTAATAAAACAAGACTTCCTCTTGCTAAAACCATGTTGATTCCTCTCCATTAAGCCATACTATCTATATGGCCAGTGATTTTGGTTTTAAGAATGGCTTCTACCATTTCTCCTGGCACCAATGTCAAGCTCAACAGTATATAATTACCTGGATCACCCCTGGAGCCCTTTTTAAAAATTGGCATCACATTGACCACCTTCCAGTCTTCCAGGAATCATGACTGTTTTATAAATGATATGTTACAGATTACTAGCAACCAGTGGCGTAGCCACGGGTGGGCCTGGGTGGGCAGGTGCCCACCCAACTTAGACCCAGGCCCACCCAACTGGCACCGGAACTGCAAGGCTGTCGCGGGATCCCATCCCCGCGACAGCGAACAAGAGAACCCACGCCTCGCGCGCCATCACTGCACACGTGGGGAAGCGCTGCTGCGGCCGTATGGCCGACCGATCTTCCTGTTCGGGGGGGGGGGGGGGAGCGGAAGCGCCGCGCGCAGCTTCCGCATCCTCCCCCCAATGCAGGAAGATCAGCTGCCTCTCCTGCTGCCACCCGTTCTCCTGCTATCTTCGGGCCCGCCGAACTTCCTGTTTGGGGGTGGGGAGCGGAAGCGCCGCGGGCAGCTTCCACTTCCTCCCCCCAATGCAGGAAGATCAGCTGCCTCTCCTGCTGCCACCCGTTCTGCTATCTTCGGACCAAACGGCCTGCCGAACTTCCTGTTTGGGGGAGCGGAAGCGCCGCGCACAGCTTCCGCTTTCTCCCCCAAAGCAGGAAGATCAGCTGCCTCTCCTGCTGCCACCGGCCTCCTGCTATCTTCGGGCGTCGGGCCCTATGGTCCGCCGATCTTCCTGCTTGGGGGGGGGGGGGAGGGAGGAAGCGGACGTTGTGCGCTGCGCTTCCGCTCCCCCCCCCCCCCGACAGGAAGTTCGGACGCCCGAAGATAGCAGGAGTCCGGTGGCAGCAGGAGAGGCAGCTGATCTTCCTGCTCTGGGGGAGAAAGCGGAAGCTGTGCACGTGCTTGAATGTGTATGTGTGGATGAAAATGGGAGTGTGTGTGGGTGAAAACTGGAGCCTGGGTGTGTATGTGGGTGAGAATGGAAGCTTGAATATGTGGGTGAATGGGAGCTCGAATGTGTGTATGTGTGGTTGAGAATGGGAGCCTGGGTTTGTGGGTGGGTGAGAATGGGATCTTGAATGTGTATATATGGGTGAGAATGAGAGCCTGGGTTTGTGTGGGTGGGTGAGAATGGAAGCTTGAATATGTGGATAAGAATGGGTGCTTGAATGTGTGTATGTGTGGGTGAGAATAGTACCTTAAATGTGTATATGTATGGATGAGAATGGGAGCTTGAATATGTGTGGGTGAGACTGGGAGCATGGGTTTGTGGGTGAGAATGGGAGTCTGGGTTTATGTGTGTGGGTGAGAATGGGTGCCTGGATGTGCGTCTGTGTGTGCATAAGAATATAAGCCTGGGGAGGGGTGAGAAAGTGAGAACTTGAATGTGAGCTTGGGGGGGGGGGGGGAGAGCATATGAGAGTGAGAGCTTGAGTGTGTGAGAGGGAGTCTGTGAGAGAAAGCGTGTATGTGTGTGTGTGTGTGTGGAAGGGAAGAAGACAGTAATAGAAGAAAGACACTGAAAAGGAATTAGGAAATGAGCTATAAGGGAAAAAATGGGAAAAAGAGACCAGGACCAACTGATTAGAAAAATACAAAGATCAGACAACAAAGGTAAAAATATATATCTATATTTTGAGATGTTAGCAATTTAAATATAAGCAACACAACCGCTCTCTCAAAATTTATGGACAGGTAGGAGCCGTGTATAAAATCGTAATAATAAGAAGGCTAAAGTACCACAAATCACCATGAATTATGTTTGTATCATTAAGTAAACCTCATACTTAGGCGTAGATGTGAATGCTATGCTGCATAATTTGGCATTATTTATCAGTAACAAAACAACTAGTAGACCTGCATGCCTACAGCCCACCCATGTTAACCTTGTGCCCACCCAAAAAATCAATTCTGGCTACGCCACTGCTAGCAACAGGTTAACAATTTCATATTTTAGTTATTTTTGAACTTTGGGATGGATGCCATTCCGTCCCATTGATGTATTACTCTTTAGTTTGTGAATCTGATCTATTACATCCTCCATTATCACAGATATGTGTTTTAGTTGCTCAGAATCATCATCATTAAAGAATGTTTCAAGTGTGGATATGTTCCCAACAACTTCATTAAAGAATGTTTCAAGTGTGGATATGTTCCCAACCCATCAAGTCTAGAGGGCGTGAATAAAATGGAGGCATTCAAACACTGCATGGAGCGGCAGTAGCCACAGCGGCATTCAAACACTGCACGGAGCGGCAGTAGCCACAGTGGCATTCAAACACTGCACGGAGCGGCAGTAGCCACAGCGGCATTCAAACACTGCATGGAGCGGCAGTAGCCACAGCGGCATTCAAACACATTCAAACACTGCGGCAGTAGCCACAGAGGCATTCAAACACTGCACGGAGTGGCAGTAGCCACAGAGGCATTCACGGAGCGGGATGCCAGTGGCCAGTAGTTGGTGTTCCACCTTCACGGAGCGGAAGGATGGAGGGCTGCTATTTCCAAAAAAAAAATAAAAATAAAAACAGGGGTGGGTAAGAGTATGGGGCAAGGGGTGGCCTGCTTGTTACAGCAGTTGCTACCCCCAATTGAGCTGGATGTCACTTGGATGCAGATTCAAAGCTGCTCTCTAAATTGGGTGGAGGGGAATTAGGGCTGGAGGGTACTGGAAGCCAATAGTAACAGGTGGGAGAGAGAAAAAGGGGAAAAAAATGGATAAAGTGCGTAGCTTGCTGGGCAGACTTGATGGGCCATTTGGTCTTCTTCTGCCGTCATTTCTATGTTTCTATGTTTCTATGTAACTTCCTCCCTAAAGACGGAGAAAAAGAATTCATTCAGTTTTGCTTCTATTGCCTTGTTTTCTCTGAGCACTCCTTTTGCCCCTCTGTCATCTAGGTTGTGATGTATACCTGAGCTTTAAAGACCACATAGATCCCTTCTTCATTTGAAAAAAGATCTGTGTGGACTTGAAATCTTTGATTTTTATCCCACACTTCCATTTACTCAAAATAAATAACAAACACAATAAAAGCATTATAAATAAAATGTAAAAATATAGTATAAAATCAGTCAGATTGTTTCAACTTATCAAAAGCTGAATGAAAAAGCTTAATAAAACATCTGGGCAGGGACCAGGAAGTACCCACATAGAATTAAAAGTGAATGTTCCATGTTTATCTTTCTGGTCCTGCGACCAGTGCTGCGCTATCAGCAGTGCAACTTCTTTTATTAAATTCACCTAAAGTGGTTTACAGCACATCAGAAATAGCAGCATGTAAACAGCGGCTGATTGCAACTTCACGCTAAGAAAGGTGCGGACTCGGGGGGGAGGGGGGGATGGAGGGGATGCAGTTTCCATTGGACCTTTTCTGTGAGTAAATACCGGTTTACCTATGGAGAATCTCTTTGAAAACTGGCCCCACAAAGATTTCAGTTTCCTCCAGGATGAATGCAGCTATTATGCTGTCCTGGGTTGTTAACGAGAAAGTGAGATGAACCTAGCAGCCTGCAGTCACACCGAAGGAGACCATGTGGCCAGCTGTGACAAACAATGGAGAGAGAATCAGGGAGAGAAGTGAATCTGCACAGATTGAAAAGATGTAATTCCATGGAAAGCCTTAGGTGGTGCTCTTGCTTTTTATTTCCTGCTGTTTTTTATATGTGTGCTTTTCTTTTTTTTTTTTTTTTTTGTGCGGAGCAGAGCAAGAATTGAACCTACACTGATGCAATTGATGGTGGGAGTGCTTCTAGGTATCTGCTATTGGGTTTTGAGATCATGTTTCTACTATAACTATAATTACTTGAATCCTTTCTTTATTTAAACTGAAAGTAGGGAGATAAATGACAGATTTGAAGATGCTTTCCAGCAGTTAATAAATCACCATCCAGTTGGTCAGTTTTGCCTTGAAAGTCTCTCACACTTGAGAGAAGAAAACAATTCATAAATTCTCTTTTCCCAACCTACTAACCAGTTCTTCTCCACAAAACTATATATGAGATAAAGAACAGCTTTAAATACAGCATATATTATCATACCATAAAATAATGACCACTTAATTTTCTGAATTAAAATCTGTTAGAAAGCATTATAAAAAAAAAACAAAACACTGGTTCACATGAATAGATGTGATGAAGCTAGTCATAAATATATTGTTAGTCTATCAAAAAGGTCTCATTTGTAATATATTTGTTAACCCTTAGTCCTATAAAGGTTAATAAATACAAACAAATCATATATATAAGGTGATACTTTTTTATTGGACTAACAATACATTTCTTGATTAGTTTTCGAGAGCTAAGCAAGAAATGTATTGTTAGTCCAATAAAAAGATAACACCTGATGTATTTATTTGTTTCTGTTTGTTAATCTTTATTCAAGTGGACTATCACAGCAACCAAACTACTTTAGTTCTGTGAATCTAAGTGCACAAACATAGTAACTCAAGGCTTTATTCTGGTGTGGATGAAGAAACTGTCTTCTTACAATCATTCACTGCTGGCTGTGCCCTAGGCTCCTTTCTTCCTCAGTATATGACTGTCATTACCATGGCACACACCCTGCTGATTATGTCCTGGATTCCAATCTTCTCTCAGTGTACATCTGACACTATCATGGCACGCTCCCTGCTGGCTCTGCCCTGGGCTCCTCTCCTCTCAGTATACATCTGACACTATCATGGCATGCTCCCTGCTGATTTTGTCCTGGATTCCTGTCTTCTCTCAATGTTTGATACTATCATGGCACACTCCCTGCTGGCTCTGCTCTTGGCTCCTTTTTTTCACTCTATGCACATCTCACACTGCTATGGAACACTCCCTGCTTAATCTGGCCAGGACTCCTTTCTTCTCTCAGTGTATCTCTGACACTATCATGGCACACTTCCTGCTGGCTCCCTTGTTTGGGTCCATCTCTTGGCCTGGCATTATCCATGCAAGTCTACTTTAGATAATCCAACTCAAGCGGTCTATCTTCTTTTGGTCCATCTCATGTTGCCTAGCACATTTCAGGAATGTGCCTAGTTGTGGTGATGGATGTGAGTCACATTATGTTCTTTTGAATTTTGGTAGCGTTAAATGGGATTCAGTGAGCAGTTCAATGAAACTAAAACCTTGACTGGCCAAGTTTGGCAGCAGTTGCCTCCATGACTTACTGTTCCATGGACTTTTTAAAATATTTCAGTATGCACTATAAACATCATCATCAGTATCTCATTTCAGGAAAAAGCAAATAAAAATTGTGACACTTCTGTAGTAAGAACTGAAGCTGATGTAAGCTATGTGTGATGACAGTTTATCAGTGATGGAGTATTTATTAAGAAGACTAATGCTGTGTATCTGCCTCTTGTCTACAGGGTCAGCTCTCTAGAAAGCAAACTATATACCTTGTCAGGGGATTAGGACTGAGAGTGGTTAATTGCTTGTTCATTGGCTCTTTCTCCTGTTTGAATGTTCAAATCTCCTGGTGTCTGGGTTTATTTTAGTGCTTACCAAAAAGGAAAAACTAAGACTACTGAACCCTTAGTCAGCTATGCCTGAATACCTAAGTAATAAAGTTCCTGCAAATTGTAAGTGGTAGTTAAAATGCCCCAGAAAGGTGTGACAAAAGTCATCTGTGGTCCTGCTGGCTTCCCATGATTCTCCCTCTCCACTTTTAATTTACCAATCACAAGATAGAAGGAGGCATGTATGCTTCAATTCATTAAATAGTAAAGAGGAACCCCTGAGGTCAATGTTAAAATTGTTTTGTCTATCTAAGTTTAGTACTTAACCATATAAACTGCAGATTTTAAATTTTCCACCACTCTAAATGTTTCCGACTTATCCGGCTAACTGTTTAGCCGGATAAGCTGAAGGCATGCTGGGGTAGAGTTAAGTAAGCCAGATAAGTTATTCGGCTAACTCTGATATTCAGTGTTAACTGGAAACTTATCCAGCTAAGCCTATCTGTGTCAGAGAGCAGCCCTAACGTTAGCCAAATAAGTTTATCTGTATAACTAGGAATTAATCAAGCCATATTCAGCAGTGCCTAACTGCAGTGCTCTGTTAAATATCCATGACACACCATGCTGCTGAATATGGATCTCCCTGAATATTATGCCTTTCCAAGCCATTTTGAAAAAAGGTCACATGAGATGAAATGCCAGTGTGTGGCTGGTTAGCTTCCCTAGTTCTGTTTTCACAGAAATAAACACATGGGGGCTGATGCAATAAATTTGCATACAAAGCGGGCGCTGAACAGTCAGCACCCTCTCTCTTAACACACCCAGGCGCCCCCAAGGGGGGCGCCATGCCATATTTAAGTTAGAGGGTTGCATTAGCAAGGAGGCACTAGGGTCACTTGCGCAACCCTAGCATTTCCTTGCTAACGAGACCCCATCAGTTCTTGTGATTCAGTCATCTGCCGGCAAGGAAAACCGACGCTGAGTTTATCGGCGTCGTTTTTCCTGACCGGCGGATGGGACACGAAAATCGATACCGGGTTTATCGGCATCGGTTTCCATGACTCGGCTGTCCACCTGTAAGGAAAACCGATGCCGATAAACTGTTGCATCGGAGGTGGACCCTTGGGCAGAGGTGGGGTTGACGCAACCCATAGGCGAGTACCTATGGGTTCCCACCTTCAGCAGGTGGAGTGGGCTGAAGCTAGAGGCTGCTGGAGCTTCACCTATACCAGTCCTCATTCCCCTCGGGTTGAGCCTTTGGGTGCCAGGGCCAGCAGGACAGGTGGGCCTCGAGGTTTATTTATTTATTTATTTATTTATTTGTTTATTTATTTATTTGTTTGTTTGTTTATTTATTTAAATCTTTTCTATACCGTCGTTAAGGTGGGTACCGTCACAACGGTTTACAATAAGGCACATAAAAGTAATGATACTAAAATCTGTCAGTTTACATAAGTTTCGGTAACATAGTTTGCCATAAGTTTCGGTAACATAGTTTGTAATCAGTGTTAATTGATAAATGTGATAATTCATGTCCAGGTCTCTTTCTATCAGTTTTAAGAATAACATTAGTTTTATAATTGTAACTTTTCTTTAGTGATGAGCTATCTATTAAAAACTACACACTTAGTGATTACTGTAGTGTGTGTGGGTGTTCAATTGTTCGTACCTTGCACTTCCCTGGCTTCTATTCTCCCCTCTCTTTTTGAAAAGCTTGTTTAAAGAGCCAGGTTTTTAAATTTTTTCTAAGGGCATGGAGTTCCATAGTATGGGGCCTGCTAAGATTAACACCCTTTCTCTTACTTGTGTTAGTCTTGCTGTTTTGACTGATGGAATAGTTAGGAGTGCTTTGTTGGCTGACCTTAGGTTTCTGTTGGGGATGTGTATGCGAAGGGCTGTGTTCAGCCAGTCTGTGTTTTTGTTATGTATTAGTTTATGTATGGTGCATAGTGTTTTGTATTGTATTCTTTGTTCAATGGGAAGCCAGTGTAATTCCGCCAGTGTTTCAGTGATGTGTTCTCTTTTACTTTTGCCAGTTAAAACTCTTGCAGCTGTGTTTTGCAAAATTTGTAGTGGTCTTAGTGAGTTGTATGGTAGACCTAGTAGAAGGGTGTATGCTAGAGATGAAAGGTGATTCAGCCCAGAGACAGCAGTCGGTAGATGGTGTAGTCCTATCCTGGACTGGATTTGGTACTGGAACTCAGGCGCCAAAGAAACAAGAAACAATGAACTGGGGGCACTCAAGCAAAGGAAGGCCTAACCTTGAAAGTTGACATCCAGAGGATAGGCAAAGAGAGGCGTCACTGACAGGCTAGGATCAGAGCTGGTGGTGAGTGGAAGTTGTGACAATAAACGTAGAACTCTGGACACAGGAAAGTCTGTAGCACAGTCGTTCAAAGCATGGGTCAGGGCACAGAGAAGGCAGGCGTAGTCAATCAAGGCAGTGGTCAGGGCATGGAGAAGGTAGGCATAGTCAATCAAAGCAGTGGTCAGGGCATGGATGAGGCCGGCATGGTCAGGCATAGTTGAGGTCCGGGGCTGGAGAGAAGCTGAAGAGTAGTCAGGCGTAGCAGAGGTCCGGGGCTGGAGAGAAGCTGAAGAGTAGTCAGGCGTAGCGGAGGTCTGGGACTGGAGAGAAGCTGAGTAGTCAGGTGTAGCGGAGGTCCGGGGCTGGAGAGAAGCTGAAGAGTAGTCAGGCATAGTGAAGGTTGAATCCAGAGAGTCAGTCCAACACATAGACGAAACAGGAACTAGGAGAACAGGAACCGGGAACTACATGAAGAAAGGAACACAAAGATGAGACGATTCTAGGATCAGCAACGAGTACTCATAAGAACATAAGAACATAAGAATATGCCATACTGGGTCAGACCAAGGGTCCATCAAGCCCAGCATCCTGTTTCCAACAGTGGCCAATCCAGGCCATAAGAACCTGGCAAGTACCCAAAAACTAAGTCTATTCCATGTAACCATTGCTAATGGCAGTGGCTATTCTCTAAGTGAACTTAATAGCAGGTAATGGACTTCTCCTCCAAGAACTTATCCAATCCTTTTTTAAACACAGCTATACTAACTGCACGAACCACATTCTCTGGCAACAAATTCCAGAGTTTAATTGTGCGTTGAGTAAAAAAGAACTTTCTCCAATTAGTTTTAAATGTGCCCCATGCTAACTTCATGGAGTGTCCCCTAGTCTTTCTACTATCCGAAAGAGTAAATAACCGATTCACATCTACCCGTTCTAGACCTCTCATGATTTTAAACACCTCTATCATATCCCCCCTCAGTCGTCTCTTCTCCAAGCTGAAAAGTCCTAACCTCTTTAGTCTTTCCTCATAGGGGAGTTGTTCCATTCCCCTTATCATTTTGGTAGCCCTTCTCTGTACCTTCTCCATCGCAATTATATCTTTTTTGAGATGCGGCGACCAGAATTGTACACAGTATTCAAGGTGCGGTCTCACCATGGAGCGATACAGAGGCATTATGACATTTTCCGTTTTATTCATCATTCCTTTTCTAATAATTCCCAACATTCTGTTTGCTTTTTTGACTGCCGCAGCACACTGAACCGACGATTTCAATGTGTTATCCACTATGACACCTAGATCTCTTTCTTGGGTTGTAGCACCTAATATGGAACCCAACATCGTGTAATTATAGCATGGGTTATTTTTCCCTATATGCATCACCTTGCACTTATCCACATTAAATTTCATCTGCCATTTGGATGCCCAATTTTCCAGTCTCACAAGGTCTTCCTGCAATTTATCACAATCTGCTTGTGATTTAACTACTCTGAACAATTTTGTGTCATCTGCAAATTTGATTATCTCACTCGTCGTATTTCTTTCCAGATCATTTATAAATATTTTGAACAGTAAGGGTCCCAATACAGATCCCTGAGGCACTCCACTGTCCACTCCCTTCCACTGAGAAAATTGCCCATTTAATCCTACTCTCTGTTTCCTGTCTTTTAGCCAGTTTGCAATCCACGAAAGGACATCGCCACCTATCCCATGACTTTTTACTTTTCCTAGAAGCCTCTCATGAGGAACTTTGTCAAACGCCTTCTGAAAATCCAAGTATACTATATCTACCGGTTCACCTTTATCCACATGTTTATTAACTCCTTCAAAAAAGTGAAGCAGATTTGTGAGGCAAGACTTGCCCTGGGTAAAGCCATGCCCTGGGTAAAGCCATGATGTGTAGAGATGTGAATCGTGTCCTCGATCGTCTTAACGATCGATTTCGGCTGGGAGGGGGAGGGAATCGTATTGTTGCCGTTTGGGGGGGTAAAATATCGTGAAAAATCGTAAAAACTCAAAAAAACGTAAAATCGCAAAACCGGCACATTAAAACCCCCTAAAACCCACCCCCGACCCTTTAAATTAAATCCCCCACCCTCCCGAACCCCCCCCCAAATGACTTAAATAACCTGCGGGTCCAGCGGCGGTCCGGAACGGCAGCGGTCCGGAACGGGCTCCTGCTACTGAATCTTGTTGTCTTCAGCCGGCGCCATTTTCCAAAATGGCGCCGAAAAATGGCGGCGGCCATAGACGAACACGATTGGACGGCAGGAGGTCCTTCCGGACCCCCGCTGGACTTTTGGCAAGTCTTGTGGGGGTCAGGAGGCCCCCCCCAAGCTGGCCAAAAGTTCCTGGAGGTCCAGCGGGGGTCAGGGAGCGATTTCCCGCCGCGAATCGTTTTCGTACGGAAAATGGCGCCGGCAGGAGATCAACTGCAGGAGGTCGTTCAGCGAGGTGCCGGAACCCTCGCTGAACGACCTCCTGCAGTCGATCTCCTGCCGGCGCCATTTTCCGTACGAAAACGATTCGCGGCGGGAAATCGCTCCCTGACCCCCGCTGGACCTCCAGGAACTTTTGGCCAGCTTGGGGGGGGGCCTCCTGACCCCCACAAGACTTGCCAAAAGTCCAGCGGGGGTCCGGAAGGACCTCCTGCCGTCCAATCGTGTTCGTCTATGGCCGCCGCCATTTTTCGGCGCCATTTTGGAAAATGGCGCCGGCTGAAGACAACAAGATTCAGTAGCAGGAGCCCGTTCCGGACCGCTGCCGATCCGGACCGCCGCTGGACCCGCAGGTTATTTAAGTCATTTGGGGGGGGGGTTCGGGAGGGGGGGGGATTTAATTTAAAGGGTCGGGGGTGGGTTTTAGGGGGTTTTAGTGTGCCGGCTCACGATTCTAACGATTTATAACGATAAATCATTAGAATCTCTATTGTATTGTGTTCCATAACGGTTTAAGACGATATTAAAATTATCGGACGATAATTTTAATCGTCCTAAAACGATTCACATCCCTAATGATGTGTATTTCATCTCACCTCTATTTTTTCCTTAAAACTTGTTTCCTTCAGAAAGCATTTTCTGCCTTGCCTCATTGCTGCTGCTCCACACAATGAGCACTATTAAGTATTACTTTAAAAAAAAAAAAGGGATAGATGAGTGACTTCCCTCACAAGAAAATGTTGGGCTAGTAGAAAAAATCCACAACATGAGTGGATTTAAGAGCTGCATGTGTAGAAATATCATGTCCCTCACCAACAGCCATGAGTTTTGTTACCGCCATTTTGGACCAAACCACAACCAGAAAAACTGTGAAGCTTGCAGATGAATGTCCCTGTACTCACAGCGTTCCAGTGCCTTAAGAATGGAAGAACTGTGTAAATCTCTGAGTAGCAGTAGGTCTTCCTCTCGCAGTGCAGCATTGTTTGTATCTTCAAAAGATACTAATGATGCATTAGAATTAGGGCATTCTGACAGTGAGGTTCCAATAATAAGAAAAGTAATCCAAGTGCCTGTAACTAAAAACTCACCTGAGCTAAAAATTTCTAATTTATCCCTATCAATTAAAAAGCAGAATGAACATACAAACAAAAAACAAACTTTGAAATGTTTGTATGCTAATGCCAGAAGTCTAAGAAGTAAGATGGGAGAATTAGAAGGTATAGCAGTGAATGATGACATAGACTTAATTGGCATCTCAGAGACATGGTGGAAGGAGGACAACCAATGGGACAGTGCTATACCGGGGTACAAATTATATCTCAATGACAGAGAGGATTACCTGGGAGGCGGTGTGGTGCTTTATGTCTGGGATGGCATAGAGTCCAACAGGATAAACATCCTGCATGAGACTAAATGCAAAATTGAATCTTTTTGGGTAGACATCCCTTGTGTGTCGGGGAAGACTATAGTGATAGGAGTATACTACCGTCCACCTGGTCAAGATGGTGAGACTGACAGTGAAATGCTAAGAGAAATTAGGGAAGCTTTCCAAATTGGAAGTGCGGTAATAATGGGAGACTTCAATTACCAAAAAATAGTTGAAACCAGAAAATAATTTTTAATATAGCCTAGAAGGTGTCAGCAAGCCAGGCGTTGTGAAACTTAGAAAGTAACCAACCGGTCTACTAATCATCCACTTTCAAAAAAATCTTTTTAATGAAAATGCATTTTTTTAGGTTTTTAAATTTTGTTAAAATGTCCTCAATTTTTCAAGACAAGAATAGAGTAAGAGACTCTTCAACCTTCATTTTCAACGAGCCCAACACGGCCCATGTTTCGCTATATAGCTTCCTCAGGGGCATGCAGTAGTATCAATAATATAGAGTCACATCACTTCTACCTAAAAACAGCGTTATCAATATTAGTATCATTTTTTATCGTAAGGATAAGAGTGAAAAGTACTTATCTGAACATAAATCAGGCTACCATTCTCGAACGGATGTAGCATCTCAGTGCCTCTTCGCCAGGAACAGAGGAAACGAAGCCGAGGCTTATGCCTCTTTAAATAGGAAGTCATCAAATGACGTAATTAGAATGCGAAACTTCATTGACAGCCCTTTTGCACAGCTGGTGTCCAGTAAGCAAATTCTGATAAACACAGTAAAAAATGTCAGCATACATATAAACACCATACCAGTATCCAATGAAAACATATAAATCAAGTTCGGTGTTTAGCCCCCCCGGGGCAACGGTATTGATTCAGACTTTTGCTCAATATGGTGTATCAATGTACACCTCCACTGCATTGAAGCGCTCTTTGTCATTACACTTGAAGCACAATGTATCGATGAACCCAAAACAAATCAACACACTTGAAGCACAGTGCATCAACGCACACAACACATAATGCATCGATTCACCCAAGCTTCATCGGTGCACCCTACACCTATGCACAATGCATAGATTTAAGTTGTTTTCACGCGATCAATGCATCTTGACTCTTACATAGAAACACAGAAATATAGAAATGATGGCAGAAAAAAAAATACATGGTTCATCCAGTCTGTCCAGCAAGCTTATGGTAGTATCTGTTGTGTCATGTAGGTTACCTCCATGTTTAGCAGTTTCCCAGACGATAAAAGTCATGGCCCTCATTGATTGCTGTTTGAATCCAATTCCCATTATGCCTTGCCATTGAAGCAGAGAGCAATGTTGAAGTTGCATCAAAGTATCAGGCTTATTGGTTAAGCGTAGTAACCACCGCATCAGCAAATTTCCCCCATACTTGTTTCCCCAGACTGTAAAAGTTGGGGCCCTTGTTGATTGCTGTTCAAATCCAGTTACCCTTTTCCCCCTGCCATTGAAGCAGAGAACCTTAAGAACATAAGAACATAAGAAAATGCCATACTGGTCAGACCAAGGATCCATCAAGCCCAGCATCCTGTTTCCAACAGTGGCCAATCCAGGCCATAAGAACCTGGCAAGTACCCAAAAAATAAGTCTATTCCATGTTACCATTGCTAATGGCAGTGGCTATTCTCTAAGGGGCGGATTTTAAACCCCCTGCTCATGTAAATCCGGCCGGATTTACGCGAGCAGGGCCCTCCCGTGCCGGCGCGCCTATTTTGCATAGGCCGCCAGCGAGCGCAGAGCCCCGGGACTCGCGTAAGTCCCGGGGTTTCTGAAAAGGGGCGTGCTGGGGGCGTGTCGGGGGCATCGCCGAGTGACACGGCGTTTGGGGGGCGGGCCCGGGGGCGTGGCGCCGGCCCGGGGGCGTTCTGGGGGCGTGGCCGCGCCCTCCGGAACAGCCCCCGGGTCGGGTCTCGGCGCGCCAGCAGCCCACTGGCGCGCGCGGATTTACATCTGCCTCCGGCAGGCGTAAATCCATGGATAAAGGTAGGGGGGGGTTTAGATAGGGCCGGGGGGTGGGTTAGGTAGGGGAAGGGAGGGGAAGGTGAGGGGAGGGCGAAAGTAAGTTCCCTCCGAGGCCGCTCCGATTTCGGAGCGGCCTCGGAGGGAACGGAGGCAGGCTGCGTGGCTCGGTGCGCGCAGGCTGCCCAAAATCGGCAGCCTTGCGCGCGCCGATCCTGGATTTTATAAGATATGCGCGGCTACGCGCATATCTTATAAAATCCAGCGTACTTTTGTTTGCGCCTGGTGCGCAAACAAAAGTACGCGAATGACCAATTTTTTAAAATCTACCCGTAAGTGAACTTAATAGCAGGTAATGGACTTCTCCAAGAACTTATCCAATCCTTTTTTAAATACAGCTATACTAACTACACTAACCACATCCTCTGGCAACAAATTCCAGAGTTTAATTGTGCGTTGGGTAAAAAAGGACTTTCTCCAATTAGTTTTAAATGTGCCCCATGCTAACTTCATGGAGTGCCCCCTAGTCTTTCTATTATCCGAAAGAGTAAATAACCGATTCACATCTACCCATTCTAGACCTCTCATAATTTTAAACAGTTCTATCATATCTCCCCTCAGCCATCTCTTCTCCAAGCTGAAACGTCCTAACCTCTTTAGTCTTTCCTCATAGGGGAGCTGTTCCATTCCCCTTATCATTTTGGTAGCCCTTCTCTGTACCTTCTCCATCGCAATTATATCTTTTTTTAGATGCGGCGACCAGAATTGTACACAGTATTGATAGAGTTTCATCAAGAGTATGAAGGCTTATTTTTTAAGGGTAGTAACAGCTGCACCAGCAAGTTATCCCCATGCATTATTTTCTTCATTTGTTCTCATCTAGCCTTTAGGAATCCACAGTGTTTATCCCATGCCCATTTGAATTCTTTCACAGTTTTTGTCTTCATCACCTCCTCTGGAAGGGCATTCCAGGCATCCACCACCCTCTTCATGAAGAAATATTTCCTGACGTTGGTTCTGAGTCGTCCTCCCTGGAGTTTAATTTCGTGACCCCTAGCACCACATAGAAATTATTCTGAAGCTTTAGTTCACTAGTCCTCTGCCATATTTTTTTTTTAAATACTATTAAATACTATTTTAAATACTATTTTAAATACTTTTTAAATACTATTAAATACTATATATAAAAAAACATCAACCATGTTTTTTTTATATATAGTATTTAATTTGTATATTGTTTAACTGTTACTAATCTATCCTCGCTTTTCCTCCTTCTCCCAGTTCTGCTACCCTTGTTAAATGTAACTGCACCTTCGGTCACCACAGTTCCAGTTTGATGTATCTACTGCACTCCTGTTTTATGTAAACCAGCAAGATATGTTTTTCATGATTGCCGGTATATAAAAACCTTAAATAAATAAATAAATAAATAAATAAATATTGTCAACTGGCCTCCAGTCTCTGCTGGATCCAAAGAAAACTCCCAGCAATGTTTACAGTGGCACCACTGAAGAAATACAAATTTTCTGACATACTATCCTATATTACAGAAGAATTTTACATTGTAGGTTCAAAACATCAAAATATTTTCTACAGAAGGACTTCTTACTTCCCCACACATAGTCCATTAATGCTCTGGAAAGTATTCAGTGAGCCTTATTCAATCAAGAGGTCTATATTCATTGGGTGACTTAATCGGTAAAGTAACTCAGGTAGTTGTAGCCAGGTAACTTTACATGGATACCTTTAGGACAGTGATTTCTCCCAACCAAACTTACTCAGCTAAATTTATCCAGATAATGCTGAAAGTCAGCACTACTGATAGCTTAGAGCCATGCTTTCCATCTGCCTCTTTTTACCTGAGTAAAATCCACTCATTGGGGAAGGAAATTTAAAACTCTGGATTTATCCCAATAATCAAAAATGTTAGCCAGACAAACCCTTCTGAATATCAAGCTCAAAACATTTTTCCATAGGCAGAGAATGGGGAAATGTTGTTTTAAATAAGTCTCATAGTCAGTAGTATAATAATAGTGAGGCTAATATTCAGTGCTACTTAGCTGGATAAGTAGGGATTTTTCTGGTTAAGTGGCAGCAGCTGAATATCGAGACCCATTCAGCGTTCACCACTTAGCTGGATAAGTACTTAGTTAACCGGCTAAGTGGTAAGCAGATGTGGACATAATGGGGAGGAGTTACTCATCTGGCTAACTTAACCAGATAAATGTTGATATTCTGACTTAGCCAGCTAAATTAGCCAGATGAGTACCTGCTATTGAGCTAGCTAAATTAGCCAGATGAGTACCTGCTAGTGAGCAGGTCTAAAGTTAGCCGGATAAAACTTATTCGGCTACCTTTAAACTTATTCAGGTATATTCAGCAGCTCAACTCTGCTGTTGAATATCCCAGCAAAGTTAGCCAGATAAGTTTTAGCCAACTCGGTAACCAAGGCTCTCTTAAGGGTACCAGCTAATAGTGCCTTCCATTTACAAAGGACTAAGAACAGAGCTTTCTCATACATCACAACTGTTATATGGAACCCTCTTCCTGATCAGCTTATATTGCAGATTGATGTAAAGGATTTTAGAAAGCAGTTAAAGTCAGTGTTGTATAGAGAAGCATTTGGTTAATGGCCACGTTTATGATTGTGTGTATTTTTAAGCTAATATGATGTTGATGTATTAATCTGGAACTTTTGTAATCGCACTGAGCAATCTGTTTGATTGCAGGATGCGGAATCTAAGCATTTGAATAAATAAAATAATAAATAAACAACTGTTGCAGTCTTTTGTGACTAGTTGGCTGTACTATCCCTGTCTCTTCCTCTTAACCATGTTCTCTTTCTCTTGTTAGATTTCCCTTCTATCAGTTTTTTTCTCCAATAAATGTCTCTATATTTTTGTCTAACCCTCAGTATTTTGCTTGCTTCATATCTGAAGACAGCAAATATCTGCTAACTGCACTGGAAAAAGACTTTTATCAAAAAACAAATAACATGAAATGGAACTGAGGTGTTGGTTCTTTGCTCTAAGTTTGAGAAAGACTATTTTTATCTGTTTGATTTTCTAATTACATCTTTATCTGTTAAAGGGCAAGTAGAAGGTATGTGGAGGCTGCCAGAGAAAGAGAAATGGGAGAAGTCATAAATATGCCTAAAATATTATCTGTTCTTTTTCAAACATGAATCTCCAGTTCAGATATTTGCATACTGATAACCTTTGGGTCCCAATGGTAAGAGGCTGATAAGAAAAGGAAAGACTGGGATTCTGATGATAGGGTCAGATATGATGAGGATTTCTAAATATTTTATTTTATACCCATCACTGATGATGTCTCAGTAAAATTACATTTTGGTTGAATGTTGCCAGTATATTGTCTAAAAAAATGTTCATATGTATGAGTCATTAAAATTGTATGAGTCATTAAAATTAAAATTAAGAAGGTCCACATTCAGAAGCATTTAGCCAGCTAACTCAGAAGCTAGCTGGCTAAATGAAAATTTGGGTACTTATACGGCTAAATTCTAGTCAGCTAATAACTTAGTAAGAATTTAGCCAGCTAAATTAGGGGCGTTCTGGGAACATAAATGGGAGGAATTGAATTAGCCAGCTAAGGCCTGGATTTATCAAAATGCACTAAATATCGCATCCAATAGGAAAAGGGGTGTGTTTTAATACACTGACACTAATACCGCCACAACAGCTTGGATTAACATTACTAATACATTAGCAGATAACATTAATCCCAAAAAAACCATACGCACAAAGGAATCGAAACACAAAAAACCCTGGTATACTGAACACATAAAGGAAATGAAATGAAAACTTAGGAAAAAAGAAAAAGATTGGACAAACAATAAATCAACTGAACATCTGACTCAATACCGAAAACAACTAGCCTACTACAAAAAATAATTCTCGAAGCTAAAAAAAAATTACTTTAGCATAAAGATAGAAAAATTCATGAATAACTCTAGAATCTTATTCAAAATAGTCAAAAATCTCACCAAAGATACAACTAACTCCCCTGATAACTTACCCAAAAATAAATGCAATGACATAGCTCAATTTTTTAGTAGCAAAATTGAGAACATACGGACAAAATACCAAAGACACGCAAACAAGAGATTAAAATGTGTACAAGAGATGTGACGCAATGGTCAAAATTCAATGAGATATCAAACACTGAGGTTGAGAATATGCTTAGGCAACTAAACTCTGCCCCACATAAAATAGACGCAGTACCCATATTGGAATTAAAAAGGTTTCCAGACATCACCACCCCTACCCTTGCAAAAATTATTAACTCTTCCCAAGAAGAAGGTTGCATGCCAGAAATACTAAAAGTAGCAATTATCAAACCTATATTAAAGAAAAAAAACATGGACCTCCTGTTGCGGTTCTGGCCGCGGGCACCGCCAGGCCCTTACCTCCGGGTTCCCGGACCTGCTCCCGCTTCCAGAGGCCTGGTTTGCTGCCTGTTTGGCGGCATCCCCACTGGGGCTGCGCCGCTGCGAGCTCTCCCAGGGACGCTTGGCTCCTAGGCGTGCGCGCGCGCCACTTGGGCGCTTTTCTAGGCCGTTTCCCCGCCAGTGGTGACTCCGCCCAACTCCTGATGTCAGACGCCGTGGCCTTGATAAGCCGGCCACGGCCATCCAGTCTTTGCCTTGCAACGGGTTAGCCTCCCGGTTTCCTGTTGCGCTGTGCCCCGGAGTGACTCGCTTTGCTTCGTTTCTCCATTCCTGCTACAGTACCTGCCTGGTTCCCGCCTGCCTGCTACAGTACCTGGTTGTTTCCTGCTTGCCTGCTATAGTACCTGCTTGGTTCCAACCTGCCTGCTACAGTACCTGCTTGGTTCCAGTACCCGAATCCTGCTACAGTTCCTGCCTGGTTCCAGTACCTGAGTCTTTTTTTTTTATAATTTTTTATTTATGCAGTTTTAGATATATTACATCATATATCAATAAAGCAATAAAGATCCAAGGCATTAAGAAAAAAGAAAAAGAAAAAGCACAATCAATTTCCATATTTCCAATGGATCTCTAATTATTCAGGTAATATGGGACCAAGATAAGAATTTACAGAGCTCTTAAATAATCATAAATACTAAGGAAAAATAAACCGTACAGCATAAGACATATCCCTTAATTGATTACTGTGAATCAAGACTTTCCATCTAAGAAATCCCTTAGTTGCTCTGGTTCCATAAATATATATTTAGCCTCCTGATATTTCAGAAGACACTTACATGGATACCTTAATGTCATACTAGCACCTCTATTTATCGCTTCATCTCTCATCAAGATGAATTTTTTCCTTCTCTCTTGAGTACTACGAACCATGTCCGGATATATCCAAACATTTTGTCCATAATATTGAACAGACCTATTTCTAAAGAAAAACTTTAAAACCATATTTCTGTCCTGTTCAAAAGCGAAGGACGCCAGTAAAGTTCCTCTAGACTTAACTTCAGAGATAATAGATAACTCAAGCATTTGAGACAGTTCATAGAAGATTGATCAGGTATTTCCGTTGGTTCAGGTTGCAATGATTTTCTTGAAACAAAGAAGGCTTTGGTAATTACCGGGGTAATTTCTTTAGGAATTTTTAAGCAAACTTCCATATATTCTTTTAGCATATCCAAAGGCATCATTTTCTTCAAAATAGGAAAATTGACTATCCACAGATTTAAAAATCGTAGTGAATTTTCAATGTTTTCAAATCTCCTTTCTGTTATATTGTCCATTTTTACCAAATTACCCTGGATCTTTTCCATCGTCTCAATTTTTTCCTCCAATTTTCCTATTTTCTCCTGATTTTCATTTGCAACTTTCTCTACCTTCAACCCTCTCTTATTCAAATCCAAAAATGCTTGGGTTAAAGTTGTAACAGCAGATTCAATAGAGGTCATAGCATTCCACAATGAGTCCAGAGTGACTAAAGGCGGTTTCTGTAAGGAAAAAGCCATTTTAGGTTGTATTTTTACCAAGTCTTGAAGCACACTGGATCCTTCGATGTTCTTTGCCAGACGAGCCTTTTGGGGGTCCGGTGTGGAGGCTGCGGTAAATCCCACCGCTCCTCCAACCTCTCCGGGCGACAACACCTCGACCTGTCCGTCCGGTTCAGTGTGCAGAGACTCTCTCCTCTCCATTGAGTCTCGCGATGTTTCGCTGCTTACCTCCTCCGGACAAGCTCTCGGTTGCGTCGGCGTCTCGGGTGCCCCCGGGCTGAGCGAAATCTCATCGGCCATGGACAGCATGCCGAGCTCCTGCACCACTGTCCCCGCGGCCCTCGCCTCCGGCGTCTTCGGGGTAAGGTCGAAGAATCTATCGATCTTTGGTTGCTGCATTTCCTCTTCCTTAACAGAAATATTTTCCTTGAGTCGAGCTTTACGCTTCGTATGAGGCATGATATATTTTTTAAGGAATAAGTAATCAAAAAAGGCAATTTTCTGGACCAAAGAACGGAGCGACCCCTCGACACGTCTTATGCATCGGCCATCTTGGTCTCTAGCCAGTTCCCGAGTCTTGCTACAGTTCCTGCCTGGTTCCAAAACCCGAACCCAGTTACAGTATTGCTACTGTCCTAGTCTGGTTCCAGTTACCTGTCCTGATCCACAACCCACCTAAGTCCCAGCGGCCGGGCCCCTACGGGCTCCTCCCGGGGGGGCTTCGGCTTCCAAGGGTGAAGCCACCTAAGTCCCAGTGGTTGGGCTCCTCCCGGGGGAGTACCAGCTTCCAGGGTGAAGAGCATCTACGTCCTGCCTGAACATCTTCCTCCCGGCCTGCTAGTCATTAGAGACATTGACCACCTTTCCCAGTCTCCAGCAGGTCGGCCCAAGGGACCACTAAACAGAGACTCCCATAACAGATTGCAAGGCCATGGACTCGGCGGATGCACCCACTCCCTCGGATCTGCCCGGGATGGCCCGGCAGATGCTACAGCACCAGAGATGCATAGATACCTTGGCAGCCACAGTGGAACTGCTATCCTCGCGCCTGGAGACCTTGCCTTCCGCTGGCAGGGCCCCCGAGGGTCACAGCTCCTCTGTGACTCAGCTACCTGCACCCTCTCGTTACGCCTGTGATTTAAGGACCTGCCGCGGTTTCTTGAGCCAATGTTTTGTACGGTTCTCCTTGTTGCCTTGGCAGTTTCCCTCAGATGCGGTGAAAGTGGCATATATCCTGTCCCTGCTTGATGGGAAAGCCTTAATCTGGGCTTCTCCCCTCTGGGAAAACAATGATTCTTCGCTAACGTACTTACAACAGTTCATCACGAACTTTCACCAGGCCTTTGATGAGCCCGCCCGAGTAGCCTCAGCTACGTCTGACCTGCTGCAACTTCGTCAGGGGGCTCACTCCTTGGCAGATTATGCAATGCAGTTTCGGACTTTAGCCCAAGAAGTAGGTTGGCAAGATGGTAGTCTTAAGGCCATCTTCCTGGAATGCCTCTCCAGACGCATAAAGGATGAAATTGCGGCTCGAGATCTGCCGGAGGACCTCAACGCCTTGATTGAGATGGCTGCCCGCATTGACCGCCGCCTACAACAATGGGCCAAGGAGCAACGCTCCTCTCGCCTTAGTCCGGCTTGTGGGCCAAGACCTGTGCCCTTGCCCAAGATTTCTCGTCCAGACGCTCCCACCTGCGAACCTATACAGCTGGGAAGAGCCTCGCTTTCAGCTGAAGAAAGACAACGTTGAAGTTGTGCTTGTATTGTGGCCAGAAGGGCCACTTCTTGGCACGCTGCCAGGAGCGTGCGGAAAACGCCAAAGCCTAGGAGGTCAGGAGGAGCTCCTCCTAGGCTGTGCTACAGCTCCTCAATGTACTGTCCCTGTTACCTTGGAATATCCCGGAGGCTCCTTTGAGACGATGGTGTTCCTGGATTCCGGAGCCGGAGGTAATTTCATCCTGCAGGACTTAGTCTCCCAGTTGCGAATCCCTACGCATAGACGGGAGGTCCCGTTACGAATTACCTCTATCCAGGGGACGCTTCTTCCAGGACCTGTCCAGATGTCCACAGCACCCATTACGGTCCGCACCAGGGCGATCCATTTGGAGGAGATAGCCTTCCTAGTATTGGAGAAGGCTGTCCACCCTGTGGTGCTGGGGTTGCCGAGGTTACAGAAACACTCACTCACGATTCAGTGGGATACGCTACAGATTGTCAAATGGAGTCCTTTTTGCCTAGCTAATTGTATGAAAGTGCCTAAGACTCCTACACTTCCCTTGATGCACGCTGCCGTGGGTCCTCCTGCAACTTATGAGGACTTTACGGATGTATTCTCCAAACCAAGGCGGAGATCCTTCCGCAGCATGGTCCGTATGACTGTGTTATAAACTTGCTACCTGGTACTATGCCCCCCCAAGGAAGGGTTTATCCCTTATCCATACCTGAGACCCGGGCCATGTCCGAGTACATTGCGGAGAATCTGGCCAAGGGCTTTATCTGCCCGTCCAAGTTGCCTGCAGGGGCAGGTTTCTTTTTTGTCAGCAAGAAAGATGGCTCATTGAGGCCGTGCATAGACTATCGAGGCCTAAACTCTATTACCAAGCGGGACCGCTACCCGCTCCCCTTAATCCCGGAGCTCCTTGATCGGCTTCAAGGAGCGAAGATTTTCAAAAAGTTGAACTTGCGAGGAGCGTACAATTTGGTCAGAATTCGTCCCAGACATGAGTGGAAAACCACGTTTAATACCCGAGACGGACATTACGAGTTCCTTGTGATGCCTTTCAGCTTATGTAATGCCCCGGCGGTGTTCCAGCACCTGATGAATGAGGTGTTGCGGGACATTCTGAACACCTGCGTGATTGTTTACCTCGATGATGTGTTAATCTACTCCCAGGATCTGTCGTCGCACCGTCAGCATGTCCGTCAAGTGCTCCAGATACTTAGGGAGCATGGTCTGTACACGAGGCTGGAAAAATGTAGCTTTGAGAAGACGTCCCTGCCGTTCCTAGGCTACATAGTCCCTGCAGCTGGCTTTCGAATGGATCCTGAGAAAGTGGCGGCTATTAAGAATTGGCCCCAGCCAAGGGGTCTTAAAGCGTTGCAACGCTTCCTCGGCTTTTCTAATTTCTACCGTCACTTTATTCCCAATTACTCTTGTATTGTGGCCCCGTTAACTGCCATCACCCGAAAGAGGGCTAATGTGGTGGATTGGCCTGCTTCTGCCTGTCAAGCTTTTGAGGTCCTTAAAGAAGCCTTCTTGTTAGACACTTGCCTTCGCCATCCGGATCCCAGCCGGCCCTTCGTGGTGGAAGTTGATGCCTCCAATGTGTCCGTGGGGGCCGTACTGAGTCAGTACTCTGATTCTGGACAGTTGTTGTCCAAGCTTTTGTGGGCTCATGCCCTACCTGTGCTTTTCAAAAGCCACTCATCGGGAAGCCCAGGGGCCTGTTGCAACCTTTACCCATCCCGGTGGAGCCTTGGACACACATCTCCACTGATTTCGTCATGGACCTTCCTGCCTCAGGAGGTAATTCGGTCATTTGGGTAACCATGGACCGATTTTCCAAGATGGCACACTTTGTCCCTTTGCCTAAGCTACTTTCTGCACCTGACCTGGCCGGCCTGTTCACCCAGCATATCTTTAGACTTCACGGTCTTCCGCAGGATATAGTCTCCGATCAAGGACCACAGTTTACAGCTCGTTATTGGAAAGCCCTATGCAAACGCTTCAATGTGCAACTTAGTCTTTCATCAGCGTTCCATCCTCAAAGTAATGGGCAAATGGAATGAACCAATCGAACCCTGAAGACCTTTCTTCGTGCCTTCGTGAACGAACGACAAGATAATTGGGCTAAGCTACTCCCGTGGGCGGAGTTCTCGTATAATAATCACACGCATGCTGCTACTGGAAGTTCGCCATTCCTCGTTGTTTATGGGAAGCAACTTTGTCCGCCCTTACCTTCGCCTGAATCTGGTGCACTCCCAGCAGTGCAACTCTCAGCTCGCCAGCTTCATTCCTTGTGGATCTCTACCCAGGAAAAGATCCGTAAAGCCGCCCGGTCCGCTAAGAAGTGAGCAGATAAGCATCGTTAGCCAGCACCCATCTTCCTTCCAGGAGACCGTGCCTGGCTTAACACCAGAAATCTACAGCTACGTATTCCATCTAGAAGACTAGCTCCGAAATTCTGTGGGCCTTTTCGAGTCGTCGAACGAGTGGGAGCAGTCTCATGCTGTCTGCACCTACCCTCCTTCATGCGCATACATGACGTCTTCCATGTGTCATTGCTGAAGCCTCTTGTGTTATCCAGGTAGCACTCCCGGGCTCCTGAACCATCGGATCCTTCAGTACCAGATGAGGTCACATATCAAGTGCGTGAAGTTTTGGATGTCCGGTTTCATCCATGCCGATGGGAATACTTGCTTGCCTGGGAGGGTTGCAGACCCGAGGATAATTCTTGGGAACCGGCCCGTAACATCCTTGACAAGGACTTATTACGGCAGTTCCATCTAGACCACCCAAGTAAACCCGGACCGGCTAAGAGGGGGTGTAAGAGGGGAGGTACTGTTGCGGTTCTGGCTGCGGGCACCGCGGCCAGGCCCTTACCTCCGGGCTCCCGGACCTGCTCCCGCTTTCAGAAGCCTGGTTTGTGGCCTGCGCCGTTGCGAACTCTCCCAGGGATGCCTGGCTCCTAGGCGTGCATGCGCGCCACTTGGGCGCTTTTCTAGGCTGTTTTCCGCCAGTGGTGACTCCGCCCAACTCCTGACGTCAGATGCCGCAGCCTTAGTAAGCCGGCCATGGCCATCCAGTCTTTGCCTTGCAACAGGTTAGCCTCCCGGTTTCCTGTTGCGCTGTGCCCCGGAGTGACTCGCTTTGCTTCGTTTCTCCATTCCTGCTACAGTACCTGCCTGGTTCCTGCCTGCCTGCTACAGTACCTGCTTGGTTCCCGCCTGCCTGCTACAGTACCTGGTTGTTTCCTGCCTGCCTGCTACAGTACCTGCTTGGTTCCAGTACCCGAATCCTGCCACAGTTCCTGCCTGGTTCCAGTACCCAAGTCTTGCTACAGTTCCTGCCTGGTTCCAGAATCCAAGCCCAGTCTGGTTCCAGTTACCTGTCCTGATCCACAACCCGCCTAAGTCCCAGCGGCCTGGGTCCCTACGGGCTCCTCCCGGGTGGGGGGGGGGGGGGGCTTCAGCATCCAAGGGTGAAGCCACCTAGGTCCCAGCGGTTGGGCTCCTATGGCCAATCCAGGCCATAAGAACCTGGCAAGTACCCAAAAACTAAGTCTATTCCATGTTACCATTGCTAATGGCAGTGGCTATTCTCTAAGTGAACTTAATAGCAGGTAATGGACTTCTCCTCCAAGAACTTATTCAATCCTTTTTTAAACACAGCTATACTAACTGCACTAACCACATCCTCTGGCAACAAATTCCAGGCCCCCCCAAGCTGGCCAAAAGTCCCTGGGGGTCCAGCGGGGGTCCGGGAGCGATCTCCTGCACGCGGGCCGTATTGCCAATATTCAAAATGTCGCCAGCGCTACCTTTGCCCTGTCAAATTGTAAGGGCAAAGGGCCATCGGTGCCATTTTTTTAGCGTAGCTGATAGCGTGGGAATGGGAGATCGCTGCCCGCGGACCCCCGGACCACCGGGAATGTGTAAAAGGTTTTGGGGGGGGGGGTCGGGAGAGTGGGGGAGGCTAAGGGGGTAATTTTAAAGGGTCGGGTATAGTTTTTTTTATCGGCACGGGCCTCTCTAAAAAAAATGAGTGATGTGAATTGGAATCGGAACCGATTCCAACTCACATCTCGTAACGATCAGATTCCCCCCCCCCCCCCCCAGCCAAACCCGAGCGTTAAAACGATCGGGCACACGATTCACATCCCTAATATTTTTCTTTTTTTTCACCATTCCCTTTCTAATAATTCCCAACATTCTGTTTGCTTTTTTGACTGCTGCAGCACACTGAACCGACAATTTCAATGTGTTATCCACTATGACGCCTAGATCTCTTTCTTGGGTTGTAGCACCTAATATGGAACCCAACATTGTGTAATTATGGCATGGGTTATTTTTCCCTATATGCATCTCCTTGCATTTATCTACATTAAATTTCATCTGCCATTTGGATGCCAAATTTTCCAGTCTCACAAGGTCTTCCTGCAATTTATCACAATCTGCTTGTGATTTAACTACTCTGAACAATTTTGTGTCATCTGCAAATTTGATTACCTCACTTGTCGTATTTCTTTCCAGATCATTTATAAATATATTGAAAAGTAAGGGTCCCAATACAGATCCCTGAGGCACTCCACTGTCCACTCCCTTCAACATCGCCACCTATCCCATGACTTTTTACTTTTCCTAGAAGCCTCTCATGAGGAACTTTGTCAAACGCCTTCTGAAAATCCAAATATACTACATCTACCGGTTCACCTTTATCCACATGTTTATTAACTCCTTCAAAAAAGTGAAGCAGATTTGTGAGGCAAGACTTGCCCTGGGTAAAGCCATGCTGACTTTGTTCCATTAAACCATGTCTTTTTATATGTTCTGTGATTTTGATGTTTAGAACACTTTCCACTATTTTTCCTGGCACTGAAGTCAGGCTAACCAGCCTGTAGTTTCCCGGATCGCCCCTGGAGCCCTTTTTAAATAATGGGGTTACATTTGCTATCCTCCAGTCTTCAGGTACAATGAATGACTTTAATGATAGGTTACAAATTTTTACTAATAGGTCTGAAATTTCATTTTTTAGTTCCTTCAGAACTCTGGGGTGCATACCATCTGGTCCAGGTGATTTACTACTCTTCAGTTTGTCAATCAGGTCTACCACATCTTCTAGGTTCACCGTGATTTGATTCAGTCCATCTGAATCATTACCCATGAAAACCTTCTCCATTATGGGTACCTCCCCAACATCCTCTTCAGTAAACACCGAAGCAAAGAAATCATTTAATCTTTCCGCGTTGGCCTTATCTTCTCTAAGTGCCCCTTTAATCCCTCGATCATCTAACGGTCCATCTGACTCCCTCACAGGCTTTCTGCTTCGGATATATTTAAAAAAGTTTTTACTGTGAGTTTTTGCCTCTACAGCCAACTTCTTTTCAAATTCTCTCTTAGCCTGTCTTATCAATGTCTTACATTTAACTTGCCAACGTTTATGCTTTATCCTATCTGACGACACAAACAGTCCCACCAGTGCAGACCAACTGGGCCCTTAAACAATTCCTTCAGATGTATATGTTCAGGAATTCAGGATCAGAAGACCAGAGCTTCCAAAAGCAAGCAGGAGCAAGGACGACTGGGCAGATTTTCTCCCGTGGGCCGAGTTTTCACACAACTCTGCACTGCCACGGGAGCATCTCCATTCTAAATTGTCTATGGCAAGCAACCATTCCCTCCATTACCTTGGCCTCTATCATTTCCTTCTCCCGCCACCCAGATGACAGCTGAAAGTTTAGAGGACTCTGGACTCAAGTACACAAAGTATCCACATCCCTAACATTTCCTACCCATTTTTTCTTTAATTTGAGCACTTCCTCTTTAGTTAGGTGAGTTTCTTGGAGAAATACGAGTTTATCATGGAGTTTGTTTAACCTGGAGAGCACTTTTTCCCTTTTCACAGGGGTCCCCAAGCCCGCTAGATTCCATGATACTATTTCTAGAGCCATGGCTTGCCATTATGAGACTTAGAAAGCAAGATATACAGGGTACACCAAAAAGAAATTTTGAGAAAAGGAAATTCCCATGCATGCAACATAGTTTTTGTCCCCACATAGAACTTTTTATTGCTACTGAGCCAGGTAACTATCCCACATAGACTTTACATATGAAATTTTCAATGTTGGGTTTACCCTCCCCCCCCCACCCCAATACCCCTCCCCTGCAATTGCCAAAAAAACATTTTCAACCAACTGTTAATGCCTACAGGTAGTATACCCCTACTTCCCACCAAACACATAGAGATCCCTAAAACAAGGATATAGATCATGTCAACGTACTCAGCCACCACCCTTTACATAAAAGATTACCCTGAGAAAAAATAAATAAAAATATATCTAAACCCAACCGGGTACAAAAAAGAAAATATCTGGGAATGCCTGGAAAAAGTGAACTTAAAAAGAAAAAAGCTTCTTTCTGGCTAATTTTGAAATATAAGGACCTTATGGGACAGATTTTCAAATGGGTACGCACATAAAATATGCGCGTAACCCCCGAAAAGCTGCCCCTTCCACCCCCTGTGCACGCCGAGCCTATGTTGCATAGGCTCGGCGGCGTGCGCAAGCCCCGGGAGTAAGTCCTGGGGCTTTCCTGGGGGGGGGCGTTCGGGGGCATGTCGGGGGGCATGTCGGGCACGTGTCATGGCCGGCACGTCATCGGGGGGCGTTCAGGCGGGGATGGCCACGGTCTCCGGGCCAGCCCCTAGACCAGAACATGGCGCACCGGCATCCGGCCCATGCGCACAAGTTACGCCTGCCTTGGGCAGGCGTAACTTTTGAAATAAAGGTAAGGGAGGAATTAGGGCCGGGGGGCGGGTTAGTTAGGGGAAGGAAAGGGAAGGTGGGGGGCGTCGGAAGAAAGTTCCCTCCGAGGCTGTTCCGATTTTGGAGCGGCCTCGGAGGGAATGGAGGCAGGCTGCGTGGCTCGGCGCGCGCAAGCTGCTGATTTTGCGCAGCCTTGCGCGCACAAACCCAGGATTTTAAAAGATACGCGCGGCTACACGCATATCTATTAAAATCCGGCGTACTCTTGTTTGCACCAGGTGCGTGAACAACAGTACGCGCGCGCGTACTTTTTAAAAATCTGCCCCTATATGAATGCTCAAGTGTATGAAATAGTGTCCCTTGACGATAGTTCCTTAACATAGTTCCACACCCCAACCGCCAACATCAAAATTCACTTTGTACAAAAAAGTTGCCCCAATAAAAAAAAACTTGAACCCAACAGGGATCCTAAAACCATTACTGGGGTTTCTTTAATAAGTCATCTTAAGGAGTAGAAACTGCTTTCTGATTCTTTTTGAAGAAAAAGGAGCACAGACTCATGTGGAATCAATCTGATCACTGGTTGGTAACTTCTTAACATAGTCCCATGCAGCAGCCACCGAGTCAAAACTCCACATTGATCCTTGATGCGAAATCCTCAGTTTTGCAGGGTACATCAAAGCAAAACAAATCTTTTTTTATACCAATTTGGAACACACTGTAGCGAACTCATTACGCTGAGTAGGAACACTAGGTGAGAAGTCTTGAAACACCAGTATTTTTTTATTGTCATTATTGAAATTCTCTTGCCTTCCTCTAATGCTGCAGGATGAGGGTTTTATGTGTAAAGTTAAGGAAGCGCGCAATAAGTACACGAGGTTTGCGCTCCACATCTCTCTCCAGTTTGTGACCCATCCTGTGCGCCTGTTCAATAAAGCCTGCTGGGGGAAGCACTAATGAAGGAACTATCAACGGAAGCCAGCTTTAAAAAATGTGCAGTAATTCCGATTTGGCGATGCTTTCAGAAAATTCAACGAATCTTAAATTGTTTCGCCGTAAGCAATTTTCTAGATCATCAAGTTTATCATCCCTGCTTTGGATGGTTTTCTCAAGTTCAGCTACACGCCGTTCCAAGGCCCTCTGCCAAAGCCATGCAGCCCTCTACCCATTCAATTCTAGAATCAAATTCGTCAAGCAATGCCCTCACCTCCACAATTTGCTCGACATCTGGTGCAGACATTCACCACAGCATGTGAGATTTTCTCTTCCAGTGACTCCTCTAGGAGTTCTATTGGCAGATCAGGGAGGGCGGCAGCCATTTTAGTATCCGAGGCCGTGGCCTTCTCTTTGTCTTTCCTCATGATTTGAGAAGCCATATATACAGCGCACAACTGGGTCCCCGGTTGGTTCCAATATGTTGAAATTCGTAGGGGGGATCAATGAAAGCACAAGAATCACAGATTTAGAGAGGGTGATGGCCAGAGCTTAGTCAGCGTGCTGCTTACTGGGCACACCACATCACGTGATCCAATATTTGCATACTAATGGTACAGGTGTCATACAGTATTTCCTTTCCTGTGATTCTCTGGGACTGCCTTAAAGTTGTGATCCGGGGCAAGCTGATCTCAAGGGCCACCTATAAGAAAAAAGAGAGGGAGGGCATTAGAACTGAACTATCGAAGAGAATCAATACCCTAGAGAAACTCCATAAGCAAAATCAGGCTCTGGCTATGCTAAGTTAGAGCAGGTATGGAATGACTTACATGACCTAGATTTTGACACTATAGCACATCAAATTAAATCAGGTTCATCAGGAGTTCTTTGAATTGGGCCATAAGGCTAGTAAACTGCTAGCTAGGAGGCTAAAGAAAATCAAAGCATCCCTCAGAGATCGATTCTTATACTTTTATGAGGAATTGTATAGTCAGGAAATGTTCATCATGGAAAAGGTGAGTAATAACTATCTAGCTGATATCAGACTACTGACTTTATTGCTAGTACATCACATCTTCCTAGATAGGGAGGTTATGGAGATAGAAGTACTCCAGGTTTTTAAAATCTTAAGGTGTGTAAATCCCTTGTACTATATTAGTACTCTGCCAGGTTTTACAAGCAATTTGCTCATACACTGGTTAAGTCTTTAACTAAGATGTTCAGTAGTCTCCTCTCGGGGGACTCTATCTCATCATGTACTAACCTGGTTGGTATCAATGTGATTGCAAAGGCTGGTAAAGACCCTACCTTATGTGACTCATTTAGACCAATTTCACTTATCAATTTGGATTGAAAGATCCTTGCTGAGGTGCTGGCTAATCATCCGAATACAATGACTACAACCCTGATTCATCAGGATCAATCAGGCTTTATCCCTGGTTTCATGGTGGCCGATAACATAAGCAAGATATTAGACTTAATATGGTGGGTGAAGCAGGAGAAAGTGCCTTCTCTGCTACTAATAGTGAATGCAGAGAAAGCATTTGATAGGGTCCATTGGCAATTTTTGTTCAAAAGTTTGGAGAAGCTGAAATTTGGGCAAAATGTTATCACGTGGATTCAAAAATTGTTTGAAGGGCATCAAAGTTAATGGGGATATTCTGGAAATTTTAAGGTGAGGTGAGGTACTTGATAAGGATGCCCCTTATCCCCATTGTTATTTTTATTTTTCTTGGAGCCCTTCACGACTAAGATTTGCAGTAATGCTGAGAAATTGGGGGTGCAATTAGGAGCAGCAAACTTTAAATTATCTTTATTTGTTGATGATATACAGTTTACGCTAACTGTTCTGGAGCACTCACTCTCAGAAGTGGTGCCTGAAGTGAATATTTTTGGCCAAGTCTCAGGCTTTAAGATAAACATTGACAAGTCTGAGATTCTTAATATTTCTGTACCTAACTTTTATGTCATTTATCTGAAAGGTCAATTCTCTTTTAGGTGGGCTAAGTTCAAGGTGAAATATCTGGAGTGTTTTATTGGAGCTCATTCAGATTGGCTGCTTTCTTTGAACTATCTGTTAGAAACTCTCTCACAAGACTTGAGTAGGTGGGAGGGCTACAATCTGTCATGGTTGGGTAGGATTGCAGCAGTAAAGATGAATATTCTGCCACACTTTTGCTACATTTTCCAGGCATTATCCATTCATGTTTCTTATGCTTTGCTGAAAGCATGGCAAAAAGGGATTTTTTATTATATCTGTCACTGTAGACCACATAACATGTCAAGATTAGTGATGTTTCAAACCAAAATACAGGAAGAGGTGGGTGTTCCTAACCTCCACTGGTACTATGCTGCCTTGGTAGTGGACTGACATAGAATGGAGGAAGTAGTAGGTATTGATTGATAAGTAGTTTATTGGTCCAATGCTGTTGGGTGATAAGGTATGGCTTCCTAAGCGATATTGGGGACCTGCCATCACACTATTGTTGATATGCAAGCCTTTTCTCTTCTGTTGGCAAACCACGGAGGCTGAAGGGCCTGCATTAGCACTCTTCACTCAAAGGCCTACATTAGCACTTTTCGCTGAATCTGCATAAACATTCCTCTAAGTATTTTGTTTATCTCGTTCTGAACACAGAGTCTGCATTTCTTAAGCTGTTGTTTTTACAGATTTTACTCTTAGTACAAATAACCCTCTGTCCTAGATACAGTATGATCGCTTGACATAGAAACCAGCACAGCATGAGAGATTGTAGCCATAGCAACGTAGGAATGCACGCAGACAACATGTACCAGCATGTAGGACGTATTAACCAATCATATATTGTATAGTAGATGCTGTAGAATTCTGTAATTCGATATAATAAAAACAACATCCTCAGATGATGATCATCAGAGGATGATGGCCCCATAAGAATCTTGTCTGACGTGCCTCTCCTTTCCCTGCGTCGCTACATCTGGTGACCCCAAGCCGTGAAAGACCTCATACTCACTCGAGCTGGAAAAGCTTAGGTGCACCACTTCAGTAAACTCGCTCCACAGTTGTAAGTTGGTTTTTTTTTTCAGCGAGTTTGCTCCCACATTCGTGAGTATGGGGGGACAACAGTCAGCTCAGCAGAAAGTTCATGCACAAGAGCTGGCACAAATAGTAAGAAATAATTTCTTGATTAACAAAGGAGAGGCTATTAATGTCAGACTAGGAGATATAAAAAATCTGTTAAAAGAAATAAACAGATGTCCTTTGTATCCGAAAACTGGTTCTTTTGAGATACGGAATTGGGTTAACTTAGGGAATGCTTTGCACACATCCCTGTGTGCCTCACTACAACATCTCTTACTTTGGCAAAAACGCACAGAAGCCATAGAATATCTAGAGCCACAAATCAAAGAAACTAACTTTCCTCCACCTCCCCCTCCAACCCCCTCACCACAGACTACCTCCCTGTACCCCCAGCTGCCATTGCCTGTGACAGTCGTTGATTCTGCATCACCGACTTGTCCAGATAAGATTCCATCTCAAAACACCGCTCCCAGTAATGATTTATGTGGTGCGGTCTGCATGGAATTTCAACAAGAACAGGTGAAAGAAAATCTCATGGGGGAGGAATTCTTAGAGGGGCTTCAAGCATTTTCCATCACGGAGGTACCTCATGCCGAGGGTGAAATTCAGTATCAGTGGTTAGCACTGCCTTATACTATTTTAACAGAAACAGACATTCATTCCACCTATTCTTGTGGGCTGTTAGAGGGACTTGCGAAAGGCTATAAATGAATTCCCCAAGATTGGAAAGATCTGGCACATATCCCTGATCAACTTTATGGGCTGGGACAATCTGCAATGCTGGAACAGGAAGCAGTGGGGACGCCTTCTGCAGCCTTTTCAGCGTTCCATCGCTGTGTCACTAAAGCTTTTAAGCAGGTTCCTGATTCAGGTACAGCCACAAAATCATTTACAATGACTCATCAGGCAGCTACAGAATCCTACATACAGTTTATAGAATGGCTGCAAAAAGCTATTCAGCATCAGGTAGATAGCCCAGAGGCGAGCGCTGAACTCCTAAAGAAATTAGCCTTTGAAAACGCAAATGCAGATTGTAGGAAAACTCTGTAATCTATAGTCAGTAAACTAGACATGCTCCAGGCTTGCATAGACATTGGCACTCATGCCTTTATGAACACACTGGCAGCCAACTTACACACAGGTCAATTTCAAAAGGCAAAAGGGACATGTTTCAATTGTAAAAAGCTTGGCCATTTTAAACAGCAGTGCCGTGCCCCGGGAAGGGAAGCATACCAAGGCACTGATTCTTGCCTGCATACAGACGCGGGATGAGCGACATTACCCCTCCCTTAGGAATGTCATTATCTCAGCAGCAGGAAAAAAAAACTAGAAGCAGAGCAGAAAGTAACTCCCAGGAAAACTATCTTTCCTGAAATTCTTTTTCTGACCTTTTCTTTGCTTTACTATCATAAAGAGTATTATTGAGAAGTATAAAGACTGCGAGTGTTTTCTATAGTAAATTAAGATTAACTGCCAGCCTTCTTTGAATTCTTTGTAAGCGTACAGTCCACAGATAATGATTTGAACTCCCTGCAAAAAGCAGGTAATGATTCCTTTGAAATCTCAGAGTATCGCAGTGCTCTGAAAATGAACATAATATTTTCAAGTTGATAATGCAGTTTATTAGTTCCTAAATTTCAAGTGTTTTCCAGCATTTTAAAGCTAGTTTGATAATGTTTAACATCCCAAGAATGGCTTTCATATTAATTTGTGAAGTATTTCTGCATGAATGAATTGTGTGGACGGAACGGAATGTGTTTACAAGCTGGTATGAGAACTGAAGTTTTTTCAGCTTCAGTTCTACAACAATTGCAGCAGTTTATTCAGCATACAAAGACAGGAAAATCTCTAACATACTATTTTGCATTATTTTATAATAACACATGAAAACATAAGATGACTTACAGGATCAGATTCCCAAGTGGCCATATCAGTCCTATGCTCCCGTCCTCGGACTCAGAATTTAACCCTTGGCTAAGCTATAGCACAAGGAAGCCTGTTTCTCTTATAAAAGTAAAAGATTTTCTTTTTCAAACTGTCCAGCATACTTAATGAATGTTTAACCAGAAGTGATACTAGTTTATTTGCCATATTTAGATTTAATTTCTGAGAATTTTTTTTGGAACAAAGTGAATATTTGGCAGAGTTTTGCAATGAAATAATTTCTTTTTACTTTTTCTATTTTATTCCTATCCTATCTTGTTTACTCTCACTGTTTTGCTTTCTGCCCTGTACTATGACATTGTAAGAACAATTAGATTTAATTTCAGGCATTGTTTGATATTGAAAAAGTACTCACTAGTGTTTAAAAGTTTAGAACTTGAAAATGCTAAATCAGTTAAAGGGTTAACAGCAGAAGATCAGAGAGAAGAGGGAGGTTGAATTACTGTGGGTGACTGCTGAGTGCTTTCTCTAGTCAGCTGAAGAAAAAAAAAGTTTTGTTTTGTTTAAACACAGCAGGCAGTTTGTGTTAGTATTATTATATTGTGTTAATGTTATTTGGTTTTACTGTATCTCCCACCTGAGTTCATTGTAAACCGGCATGATGTGCTTCACGAATGTCGGTAAATAAAAGTTAATAAATAAATAAATAAATAAATAAATAAATGTAGGTTTAAAACATGAAGCAAATGTAATGCTTGCATTAATGATGCAATTCAATAATTGAGATACTTATTTTATATGCATGTGTAATCTGTCCTTTATTTTTTTTCTCTCTCAGAATGATTGTTGGCTTTCAGCTTGCATTGCAAGTGTACATAATTTGCATTTTTACTGCAATATTCATTTTAGGACAGAGTAGGTTAAGATAGAATCTGTTTCCAAGAGATCAGCAAATCCTTGCTAGTTTCTGGTTAACGCTATCTAGTTATGTTATCATTTGCTGGTACATTTTTTTTTGTATAAGGATTTGTAGTTAAATTAAGTTAGTTACACGGTACCGATTTTTAAGTTTCTCTCCCTAATTTCTGTATCTGTTATCTGATTATCAAGCGCATGCGATATTTCTTTCTCATAGCACATACTTAATACCTTTTCTTCCTGAATTATCTCCTGCTCCAAACCTCTTTGCCCTCAACCTTCAATGCTACTTCCAAACTTCTTTAATACTGAGCTGAGGTTACTGAAAGTTACAAGCAGTATTAAGTATTCGTTTTTTTTTTCTTTTCAAAGGTTCTCCCTTCATCTTACGGGAGGCAATTAAGAGTTAACAACAAGAAAGAAAGAGTGAGAGCAGGGGGGGGGGGGGGGGCTAGTGTGGGCAGAACAGCGTTTCTCAAGCAAAAAAAAAAAACAATTAGGTTTTGTTTGGTTTAAACAGAGGAGAGAACTCGATTCAATGAATTAATCCTTTAAATTTAGAAACAGATTCCTGAAGCAGTTAAAGATATTGAGAATAATATAGCCATAATTTAGCAAGAAAGTTTAATTTTGTTTACAGTGAATAAAAAATCTGTGTCTTGCCAGTATAGGAAGTGCGGAGTTGAAAAGGTTTTTTTTTAAAGTTTTGTTTAAATAGAGCGTTGTTATTGGAAATTGTTTAAAAGGTGTATGTATGTGAATAAGACAGAGTTGTGAATGGTAATTATGGGAGAAAAGACAGAGAATTGAGATTGTTTTGATAGTACAGAGAGACATTGAAAAAAGTTATGATTCCTATTCTTTGACAAGCAATCACTGTTAGGGGTTGCTACATTTAATGCAACCCCTCCCCCAAGCCTTTTTTTCTGCAAATACAAATTGATTTTATTAAATTGTATAGTAGACTTAATTCTAATTTTTTCCTGTGTGCCAGATTTTAATATTTTCCAGATTGATAGCCTTCCCGCCATGAGAGATGTGAAGATGAACACTTTGCAGCTTATTTTTTTTTCATTTTTAAACAGAATTCTGATTTTTGTTTTCTACTGGATCGATCCAAAAAATTTTTTTCACATTTTCCAAAAATTTTTTTTTAACATTTTTCAAATATTTATTTTCACACATCTTTTGATTTTTGATCTTTGATCTAATTTTATTTCTGATACATCTTGATATGAATTCTGAGCTCCAATTATGTGTTATCTGTTGTCTGTTTGATGTTAAGAAGATTAATATTTGTAGGATGGATGAATATGTGTTCATTGTTTGCCTTCTGCCTTCTGTCTTTTGTGCTATGTGTATGTCCTGACACCTGAAACATTGCTGTGAGTGAAATATATGTTTTTATGTAATTGTCTATACACTTAAGTTGTTTCTTCATTGTTTTTAATAATAAAGTGGGAAAACATTATATAAAATTAGTATAGTAGAGTTATAGCCATGATAAAATCTTCTCATTAATTAATTTGAATTTGACTGAATACACCATTGATTTTCAGAAATCATCCCTTCAAGCCTTTTCCATGCCTTTGCCACAGAGGACATCCTGCAGCCATCATTAGGAACTGCACTGTTGATACTTTTTGCCTAATTTTCTCTTTACATTTGTTTTGCTCTAGATGTGTTTCCCTTGCTTAGATGAGAACCTGTTATCCTTCTGACACTACAATCAGCCCTCCAAAGGTTGCACACACCAACTTTACATTGCTCACATTAGGAGCCATTTACATGCTAATGAAATCTGGCAAATGGATGTTACTCACTATCCTCCTTTTGCCCCTTGGAAATTTTTACATGTAACCATTGACACTTTCTTGCATTTTCTATGGGTCACCCCCCCAAAAAAAGGGGGAGTCACCAAGCATGTTATCATTCACTGTATAAAAACCTTTTCAGTCATGGGATTGCCTTCTGTTTTAAAAACTGATAATGGCCCTGCTTATAGTAGCCATTCCTTCACTGAGTTTTGTCAACATTGGAACATCAAACACATATTTGGCATCCCTTACCACTGCACTCACTGACAGGCTATCGTGGAGTAAGACAGCCTTTGACAAACACAAACTAAAAGCAGGAATTGCCTCTAGTACTGTTTACCTTAAATCATTTAAACATATCATATTCCAATCAGGCCACAGCTGTGGACAATCATTTTGGGAACAGGATTAGCAATCCATAACCATCAGTTTTGTATAGAATGTTATCTAACTCTGTTTAGCATGGCCCTGTCCCCTTGTTATCATGGGGAAAAGGATATGCTATTGTGCTTTCTCCCTCAGATCCAGTCTGGGTTCCTTAAGCCATAGAGAGATGGTATAGCACCAGGGACTGCAGAATCCGATTTCAAACTTCTCCCTGAGTCTTCACAACCCCCAATCCACACAGCTTCTGCAACAGCAGGGACTTGAAAAAAACTCCAGAGAACCTTTTGCTTGCTACATTTTCTTGCTTGAACGCCAATTCATTGACAATTGTGATGTGCATCTTCTTATTCTGCATTCTCCCTCCTGCCATGGCAATATCTGAACAAGAACTATTGGCAATCCAATATGTACATTACCGATGCACAGACTTTATCACAACTATTGAACCAAACAGATTGCTGTGTTTGCATGCATATGCCAACCCATTCCAGAGAAGGACTATTGATGCATGCAGTTCTTTTTAACCTATCAGGATGGACTACTTACCCGTGGACTTACAGAACGGTCTTTATAAATTCACCAGTCAATTACACAGTAATGCATTTGGATAGTAGGCTACAAGAGAACGCTGCTTTTTGTTGGGATTATACTAATGACAGTATCACAGGGCTCAGGATAGGGAAATACCCATATTGCATTCACACATTCATCCTGCACCACAACATGTCCAGAATACACTCCTTCCTTAATGTAACCATTACTGAACACATGCACAATTTCATAACATCTGACTTGGCAGGTCTCAGAAAGACATAAGAACATAAGAAAATGCCATACTGGGTCAGACCAAGGGTCCATCAAGCCCAGCATCCTGTTTCCAACAGTGGCCAATCCAGGCCATAAGAACCTGGCAAGTACCCAAAAACTAAGTCTATTCCATGTAACCATTGCTAATGGCAGTGGCTATTCTCTAAGTGAACTTAATAGCAGGTAATAGACTTCTCCTCCAAGAACTTATCCAATCCTTTTTTAAACACAGCTATACTAACTGCACGAACCACATTCTCTGGCAACAAATTCCAGAGTTTAATTGTGCGTTGAATAAAAAAGAACTTTCTCCGATTAGTTTTAAATGTGCCCCATGCTAACTTCATGGCGTGCCGCCTAGTCTTTCTACTATCCGAAAGAGTAAATAACCGATTCACATCTACCCGTTCTAGACCTCTCATGATTTTAAACACCTCTATCATATCCCCCCTCAGTTGTCTCTTCTCCAAGCTGAAAAGTCCTAACCTCTTTAGTCTTTCCTCATAGGGGAGTTGTTCCATTCCCCTTATCATTTTGGTAGCCCTTCTCTGTACCTTCTCCATCGCAATTATATCTTTTTTGAGATGCGGCGACCAGAATTGTACACAGTATTCAAGGTGCGGTCTCACCATGGAGCGATACAGAGGCATTATGACATTTTCCGTTTTATTCATCATTCCTTTTCTAATAATTCCCAACATTCTGTTTGCTTTTTTGACTGCCGCAGCACACTGCACCGACGATTTCAATGTGTTATCCACTATGACACCTAGATCTCTTTCTTGGGTTGTAGCACCTAATATGGAACCCAACATTGTGTAATTATAGCATGGGTTATTTTCCCTATATGCATCACCTTGCACTTATCCACATTAAATTTCATCTGCCATTTGGATGCCCAATTTTCCAGTCTCACAAGGTCTTCCTGCAATTTATCACAATCTGCTTGTGATTTAACTACTCTGAACAATTTTGTGTCATCTGCAAATTTGATTATCTCACTCGTTGTATTTCTTTCCAGATCATTTATAAATATATTGAACAGTAAGGGTCCCAATACAGATCCCTGAGGCACTCCACTGTCCACTGCCTTCCACTGAGAAAATTGCCCATTTAATCCTACTCTCTGTTTCCTGTCTTTTAGCCAGTTTGCAATCCACGAAAGGACATCGCCACCTATCCCATGACTTTTTACTTTTCCTAGAAGCCTCTCATGAGGAACTTTGTCAAACGCCTTCTGAAAATCCAAGTATACTATATCTACCGGTTCACCTTTATCCACATGTTTATTAACTCCTTCAAAAAAGTGAAGCAGATTTGTGAGGCAAGACTTGCCCTGGGTAAAGCCATGCTGACTTTGTTCCATTAAACCATGTCTTTCTATATGTTCTGTGATTTTGATGTTTAGAACACTTTCCACTATTTTTCCTGGCACTGAAGTCAGGCTAACCGGTCTGTAGTTTCCCGGATCGCCCCTGGAGCCCTTTTTAAATATTGGGGTTACATTTGCTATCCTCCAGTCTTCAGGTACAATGGATGATTTTAATGATAAGTTACAAATTTTTACTAATAGGTCTGAAATTTCATTTTTTAGTTCCTTCAGAACTCTGGGGTGTATACCATCCAGTCCAGGTGATTTACTACTCTTCAGTTTGTCAATCAGGCCTACCACATCTTCTAGGTTCACCGTGATTTGATTCAGTCCATCTGATCATTACCCATGAAAACCTTCTCCATTACGGGTACCTCCCCAACATCCTCTTCAGTAAACACCGAAGCAAAGAAATCATTTAATCTTTCCGCGTTGGCCTTATCTTCTCTAAGTGCCCCTTTTACCCCTCGATCATCTAACGGTCCAACTGACTCCCTCACAGGCTTTCTGCTTCGGATATATTTAAAAAAGTTTTTACTGTGGTCAGGAGGCCCCCCCCCAAGCTGGCCAAAAGTCCCTGGGGGTCCAGCGGGGGTCCGGGAGCGATCTCCTGCACTCGTGACGTCGGGTGAATGGAACCAAAATGGCGCCGGTAAGGGCAAAGGGCCACCGGCGCCATTTCTATTAACGCAGCCGTGGCCCTAGAGCGGGAGATCGCACCGGGTCCGTCCCCCCCCGCTGGACCCCCGGTAATTTAAAACATTTTGGGAGGGTTCGGGAGGGTGGGGGATTTGTTTTAAAGGGTCGGGGTGGGTTTTAGGGTTGTTTTGGTGTGCCGGTTTTCCCGCCCTCCCCCGATTTACGATTTTTTGATGATAAATCGGGGGAATTGCTATTGTATCATGGTTCTAATGATTTATGACGATTTAAAATATATCTGACGATTGTTTTAAATCATCAAAAAACGATTCACATCCCTAATAGGTAGATTCCAACCTTGTCAAAAGTTTGACCTTGGGACTTATTAATGGTCATGGCAAATGCTAAGTTAACAAGGAATTGACACCTTCAAAGTTGAAATGGCAATCCCGAATCTGTAATAAGATCTATTCTTGGAATGAATACTGTGTCGCATTCTGCGCTGCCAGTTAAGACTTTTGTCATTATTAAGTTGGGTTTTAAATCAACAACAATCAATTGTGTGCCATTACATAAATCTCTTTTAGTGTTTAGGTTCCTAAGCAGCTTAACGATTGCTCCCTTCTTAATTTTCAAACTATGAGGGACAGTACTGGATGGATGTACGGTATTAAGAAATTCAACTGGATAGTCGCTAACATCATCACCATCTTCATTCATGAGATTGTCAGAACTTAGATAAGTTTTCTCTTCCCCTTCAAGCTTATTTAAAACTTGAAGATTAATTTCATTATCATCTTCATTTTTTGGTGATAAAATAGCTATTTTAGAATATGCTTCAATATGTTCGGATACCAATCTTGTACCAAATATATTGGATATAATATCCTCAGTTACCATAGTAGATGGAATTTCGATTAAGTTTTCACTTAGGCCAACATTATTTGTTAATTCACCGTCACCAAGTTTAATAAGCCACTCACTATCATTCAAGTCTGTAGACCTCATATTGTTTTGCAGCTTCAGTTGCTGAAATTCCTTCCAATTTCTATTAAACGTCAGGCAAGACTGAACTACTTCTGATGAATCGGCTCCAGGTATTACAGGTAAACATTGTCTAAAGGAAGACTTTCATCGTGTGTTATTTCCTTCAACAAACAGTCAACACAATCAAGTGTTAACCCAGGTGTCATAGTTGCATCATCCCAAATGATTAATACCAAATCACTAATAGTTTTTGCATCCTTTGATGTCATTTTGATATGTGAGGATCAACCAGTAAATTCAATCAATCAGAATGCTTGATTGATTACCATACACTGGGCATATTTAAAGGAATATGATTAATATAAATTTTTGTTAAAACCGCATCAGCAAGCCAGACAGTGTATCTCTTGCAATGAATGAGATCGCCCGGTCTTCTCAATCATTTGCGGTTTTAAACAGAGTCTTTGCTAGAGAGAAGAATTTTGCACAGAACTTTTTTTGTAATTATTCTTCTATAAACGCCTATTAAGAGTATGTGTATATTTCAACACGTAGTCTGGACACACTGAACAGATTTAGTTAAGTTGTTTAAGCATGTAGGAACATTGTATAAATTTTTCACATAATCAAACTATGAATTGGAACATTGTAACCATTTTCCATATGATCAAACTGCAAAACAAAGCTATAAACGAGGCTCATTGAGTTTATTTCCTTTTTGGGATCTCTTTGCTCTTTTTTTGTTATTTTGATATGTGATACAGATGTTTCATTCCATTTTAAAGGAACTTTAAATTGAGAGTGGTAGGTTCTCCCGGATTTCAAAAGATTAGCTACAATTCCTGTAGATGCAATGACCACTACAACTTGTTCTTTACCTCTAACGTAAGTTAGTAAAGTTTGTTAAAAAATAGGCTCGACTTTTATTGTTTACAAGAACAACTCTGATACTATTTTACGTTACTATTCTTTATTATATATCATTCAAAGCATGTACATGAGCAAATGGAAAATGGATATACAGTAAGTGACAGAAATTACTACATACTTACATAATGGTTATAGCTAGCACATCTCTCGCGCAGGAACATCTTTTTTTTTTCTAACTAACTGGCTTCATATCAGCTCTACTTATATAGGTTAAAAAACAAAGTCAGCAAGCCATCTGGCCTCTGCTTGCACAATTCAAACCACAAATTTATTATGCTTCTCTGCTTCGTCTCCACCTTATCTCCTCTCCCTTCACATTCCTTCCCACAGATTATCTTTCGTACTCTTGGCGCTATCTCCTCCTGTGTCTCACGTTGTTGATTCATCTGTTATCTCTGAAGTCCTGCAAGAGTTGTTTATAACTCCTCCTGCAGGGTCTGGCATTCAAGGTTTCTGGTGTTTTTCCTTTAGCAGAAATACCATCAGTATATTCAGCAATGGTGGAGAAGCCGGGGATTGAACCCGGGTATAATCAACATTCCTCCCTTGAGCCAGAAGAGCAGCGTCTGGCTCACACTGGTGTTCAATTCTTCACACAGGGGACTGGCAAAGAGACGAGGGCCGTTCTTCTCAATCTGGGGAAGAATCTTTCCTTAACACCTCCCTTTTAACTACTCTTACTTTCCTCAACCCTTCTATCTCCTACATGATTTGTGGTATGCACTATGCAAGCAGTGTCCAGGTTAATATTGCTATAGGCTATCATATTGTTCTTAATGAACTTAGGTCGAAACCATCTCTGTACAGAAAAAATCAAACTAGGTATACATTGTACAAAACAGCCTACGCTAACCAGAATGATCAGAAAGGTTAAGATATATTGACAAGCTGTCCTAATCCATCCAATCGGGAATATGGACCATATATTATCCCACATGTTGGACCAAGAATGAATTTTAATATCTTGTGCATACTTATGTAATTGAACAATTTGATTTCAATGGCCCATGAGTTATCAGTAATATTAAAACAACACATGTCAGGCATAATCTCACAACCAAATCGATGCTGTAATAATAAAAAATCAATAGCATCACGATTGCTAATGATAGCATTGCGGAGGGTAGCTTGTTCTTGGTTCAATAACACTAAAGCCTTAGAAGTAGTATTAATAGATTTTGCCAATGCACAAGCAAGTTTTGTAACCTCTATGTCAGCATGCATAGCCAAAGCAGGTACACTAATCAAAGTTAATGCTAATGCTAGTGATTCTTGCTTACTAAATAATGAAACATTTCCATCACATGTGGGTTCTAATGAAGACAAGTCACGTGTCTGACGATGCCTGGACTCCAATTTTTCGGGTTTCTGGGGCAGTACAGGTACAAGTCTACTGAGACAACAATCCTCCCTCTATCATATTTGTCTTTACAGATTCTGGTCGTTTCTAAATTTTACAAGTCAAACCACAATTCCACATATTTAATGCAATGCTACTGAATAGAGTTATCAATAATGGATGAGTAAGCCACTTTAAATATTTGCAGCTGAGGGTGATTTTTCAGTGAGAATATCCCACCAATGATGGGATAGGTCATCTTTTCCCAGACCAAATCTCAGTGCTGCAGCTGATGCTGCAGTTTCCCTTATTAGGGAAACTGCAGCATCAGCATCCACCCCTGAATAATCAGGTCCTGCAATCCACAGTAGTGGAAGATGCTATAGTAGGAGGGTGTGGTCAATTTAATTGGTGAACACAATGGGTCAACACAGGAGACAAATACACATGACAAGTATGATAGGATGTAGGAGCCAATTTAACATAGCGGAGCGACCGGTCATCAATGAATTCGTGACTCAAAGAATGAAGATGTTCAGCTACAAATAACATGTGCTGTAATTAATGAGAGGCAGTGTGCTAATCTATATTTACATAGGTCAAAACAATATGTATAAACATGTATTAAACACTGGTCCTTTTAGGACTAGCAAACATAGAAAAACAAGGGCTAACAATCAGATTGGCAAGAAAAAGCTCCTTCTGAGTAATGGGTCAGAATATCCTTATCAATACCTGAGCCCCATCTAAACTGCATGGCCCTGGAGTTTAACTGACACAGATATCTGCCCAATTTAAAATAGTAGCAAGGCGTGCCTGTGGCCTGCCAGGAGTGTCCACAGTGATTGGTCTCAGTATCTTGAATCTTCGTCATCCATTGCGATCTCCATTCTTCTTGTTGTATGTGGTTGGCCTCTCTGACTTCTGGGGGACACCCAGCTCATCAGGATATATATATATATATAGGCCACCTTTCATTGATTATCCAGTATCAGGCCTACTGCGCTCAGTATAGCCTGCATCCACATGTTCAGGTATTTGGGTGCCTCTCCACCCCTCGATGAAATATGGTCTTAGGTCCTTGCTCAACAGCATCTCCCACTGGCAGCATGCAGCCTGCTAGTCTCATTATCTTTTAGGTATCTGGAACAGTTAAACTCAGGTGTAATACATACTCCCCCACCCCCTGGTGGTGCCATAAAAACAACAACAAAAATGACTGTTTCAACAATCTAGTCTAGGTCTTTCTAAAATAGAAAAAAGTATTGTCTGAACCATTAACACAGAGACGAGCAACTACAGAGCAATAAGACTGCATCAACTCAAACTATCATTAATGTGAGAATCAAAATAATAACAATTGCAAGTAACAGTGTGACTAGGTACTACTGGGTGTATCACATTCACATTTCATCATAATTATCAGTTATTACATTTCAAAGAGATATACATATTACTTAAAAACATTATCTAAGTAAGGCCACCCCCATGGGACAAGGAAATTCTGAGCACTTCAGTCCATAAAATGAAAGATTCAAGGTATCTTCTGTGGCACAGGGTGGGAAGACTTCAAGTTATGAGGTCAATGACAAATGAAGGGAATATGTCTTGCAGCACAGCACTCTGTAAGCTGTCCTCGAAGTAAAGCCGCTGCATTCCCAGCACTAATTCAGATGTTTGTGTGTATGGATTAATACCTGATATAAGATGAATAAAATCAAAATTAAGTAAATAAGAAACTCTACAATAAACATCAATAACTTCTGGTATGCAATAATCCCTATATACACTATTCATATGGATATCCAATATTATTTTATCATAAGTCAAAGAAACAGCTACATAATATCTAAACCCTTCTTTGATTTCCCACTTTTCTATAAAGAAATACAATATTCAGACAAAAGCAACCCAGATGCTTAGACATCCTTTCATTCAAACTGTCACCCATCTATTCATTGCACAAAAGACAAAATAACAATTAACACATATTGTGAGCTCAAAAATCAAATCAAAAATCAAATCAAATCAAAAAGTAAAGTTAGACCAAAAATAAAAACTGGAAAATTTTTGAATTGGCCAGGGTAAAACAAAAATCAGAATTCTGTTTAAAAGTGGAAAAGAAAATAACCTGGAAAAATCTGGAAAAAATAAAGATATCAGTCTCACTTTTTTCATGGCAGGAAGGCTGGCGACCTGGAAAATAGAATCTGGCATACAACAAAACGATTACAGTCAAATTATTTCATATTTCTGTTAAGCCTCAAGAAGGCGCTACTACAAGGCACTCTAACTTGGCCTCGGTCTTAGCAGGGACAGCTTTCTTCTTTGCCTTCGGAGCCACTGTGGAATAATACCAATTTTAGTTAGTCAGCAGGAACTCTGAGCTACAAGGATATCTCTGCCCTCATTGCTGAAGAGAAGGGAAAAACAAAACCTGTACTTTTGCGAAACATAATAAAAGCAATTGGAATTTGCAAGGAAAAGCTTGTGGGGTTGCCATACTGGCTAGACCCTCCTTCAAGCCTGCTCAGCTTTTTTATAAAAAAAACATTTTGCTGACGGTGTCTACGGGGAAAGGCCCCCCTTCTTGGAGTGGAGAATTACTAACAGCAGCACTTGAACCTGTACCTAAACAAGTGATGGGAAAGTACTGTTATCTAGTATACTAGGCCTTGACTGGAGACAGTACTCCTACACAAGCTGCGGCCTGTGTTTTCATAGTAGGGAAGACAAATACATTACGTTCCCTTGGGTAAAACTGTACTGGCAAGTAATCAAAAAGTCACCCTTAGCATAATATACTCTAAAACATTATTAAAACATTTTGTCAATAAAACTTTAGCAGTGACTGCTTCACTTAAATGATGTCAGAAGCTATTGTGTATTCAGTGCACTTTTCTAGTCAGTACACTCTGTCTTCATCTACACACAATGACACACAAACAAAACACATAATGACAGAGAACCACAGACAGAAAACAATTATCGAACATTAAAGTTCAAAATGTAGGCCTTTTACAAGTAAAAACAAAAATCTTTGGATCCACAATTAAGCAAAAATCAGAATTTTTAAACCAGATCTGTTCAGAAAAAGAAAACCAAACTCTAGGAGAAAGAAAAACCCTCAGCTTCCTGTACGGCAGCTTTTATTCTTGTAAATCTATAAAAGAACAATCTCACATACAAAGAGAGATTAATTGTAATCTTTTAAATCACATTACAAAGTTTTAAACGGCTAGCTATAAGTAACTGAGCAGCATCGTTAAGGTTAAAAATCACTACTTTGATTATCTTCTAACTAAAAGATTCTAATTGCCTTAATCACTGAAACCAAAATTGTTTATATTCCTTCAAGTTTAGTCATGTGGGATAGATGGGAAAAAGAAAAAAAGTTTAGTCTCTCCCTGCTTCTGTAAAATCTTTTAGCTAAATCTATAGCTGCACAATTAAAATATTACAAGCTTTTCATTAGGTTATCAGCTGAGGCCACATAGGGGCCTGCCGGGAAGGGAAAGTAAATACTGAAAGTAAAATCCAGGGGTTTGTGACAAAATTTTTTCTGTATGTCATTTTCTCAATAACAAATGCCACAAAATTTCTAACTAAATATAAGCCTCCCTTCAACATCCTGTTACAGATGTATGCAATTTTTATTTTCTATATCACCAAAAGAAGTTGTCTGCTAAGGCATTAGAATACCATGGGTTCTTCCCACATACTGCTGCTCCAAAAAGTGCTTTTTCTTAGTTGCTGCTTTTAATTCTAGTTTATTGTCCTTGTACTTCCTAACAAACGACACCTTCTGTTGTCACATAATGCTAAAGTTAAATACACACAGAATGGGATACATAATCATGACATATGTGTGTAAGAGCGGTAGAGCAAAAAAGTGTTCTACTACTGCAAAGAAAGGAATGATAGGGGCAATAAAAGGTAACGGAGTGTTGCCAGGCACTTCCCATTTCCTAAACCTGGTATTGTGTGTTACTGGGGTATTGTGTGCCACTGGGGCATCTACCCTATCTGCTGTTGTCTCATGACAATTTTCATTCTGTCCCTCAATTGTTCTTAAACACTTGTCTAAAGGTTTTAAAGAGGCTGGGTCATTATGCTGATAGCCACAGGCTCCAAATGTTTCATTAATCTGTTCACGGGCTGGGGAATCTAATTCTATAACGGGAGTACAATGGACTCTGTTCGTGATATCAATCCTAGCGGAGTTCCCTGTAGGCTGATATCCAGCTGCCTTTAAAGACTGGTCACTAACTTTCTGTGTCTGTATAGCAGGAAACTCATGCCCCATTCTATCTTGCTGTGTGAAATCTTCTAACACTTGGGTAGCCTCCTGTTCTACCGCTTGCCAAACAATAGGGCATGCTTGTTCGACAGTATTTATTTTTGATGGGGATTCTACTTCTGCCTCCTCTGCACTGTCTGTATCTGTGGAATCCCAAATATTCCCGTCCCATGTTTTATTTTTCATTTTATTCCCTTGTCTACGCCTTCGATATTTATGCTGTGCCAGCCGCACAGCCGCTTGTTCTGTCACTGATTGATAATAGTCTGCTTTCTGGGAAACTGTTTCTAAGTGGCATCGCAACATAATGTTGTCTTTTTGCAAACCATCCATTTCTTTTTCTAGTGCAGCTAATTTCAATTGCAAACTGTGCTTTTCTTTGTGACAGTTTCTGTATCCTGTTAATAAAAGCCAGCCACGTCTTCCTACTGCCTCCAGTTCCTTCCCTTTTGTTACTGGGACCTCTTGTAATTTGTCTACAATATTTACAGGCTCGCTACCTACATCCCATGCTTCTGCCAATCCCACATACTTTGCCCATTCCTGTGCCAGCACAGAATAGGGAGTGTTTTCCCATCCTGGGATTTTAACATCCACAGGAGTAACAGGTTCGGATGGCTGCTTTGCTTTCCTTGTAAATAAAGCCTTTTGAAATAAAGCCATCCCTACCCTCGTCTCCAAATGTAAGGAATCAGGTAAAAGTAAAATAATATGTTTATTGATATACAATCGTAATAATTCTAAGTATTAAAGGTATACAGTTCTAAGTACTAAAATATACAATTCTAAGCATATACAGTTCTAAGCATTAAGAACAATTCTAAGCATATCCGTCTACTTTTTCTACGCACCAGTAACTGAATATAGTAACCAATGTAAAATAGGCACAAAAAATATATACACGCTAATAGCAAACCAGACAATAAATACAAGAAAAACAACAAATGCTGCAGCGTTAAAACCTTTGGCGCCTTTTTTCTCAAAACTATCACCACGATTCACACAAGACTTGGCTTTAAACTGATTACTCCCGGGCCACGGCTGATCAGTCCGAGCCCTGGGGAATCACCAAAGAACGTGAATCTTCTACTCTTCACAAGAAACAATCAGAGTAGCGTCTGCAAACACACGTCGGATGCCCGCATTCTTCACCAAATTGTTAAAAAATAGGCTCGACTTTTATTGTTTACAAGAACAACTCTGATACTATTTTACGTTACTATTCTTTATTATATATCATTCAAAGCATGTACATGAGCAAATGGAAAATGGATATACAGTAAGTGACAGAAATTACTACATACTTACATAATGGTTATAGCTAGCACATCTCTCGCGCAGGAACATCTTTTTTTTTTCTAACTAACTGGCTTCATATCAGCTCTACTTATATAGGTTAAAAAACAAAGTCAGCAAGCCATCTGGCCTCTGCTTGCACAATTCAAACCACAAATTTATTATGCTTCTCTGCTTCGTCTCCACCTTATCTCCTCTCCCTTCACATTCCTTCCCACAGATTATCTTTCGTACCCTTGGCGCTATCTCCTCCTGTGTCTCACGTTGTTGATTCATCTGTTATCTCTGAAGTCCTGCAAGAGTTGTTTATAACTCCTCCTGCAGGGTCTGGCATTCAAGGTTTCTGGTGTTTTCTGGTGTTTTTCCTTTAGCAGAAATACCATCAGTATATTCAGCAATGGTGGAGAAGCCGGGGATTGAACCCGGGTATAATCAACAAGTTCTATATAAATGGTTTTTTCCTGTTCCACAAGAAGAAGCATTTAATTTGTCTTCTGTTAGAATCCATAGCAGATTTTATTGCATCAAAAGCGTGTCTTTGTTCAGGGTTTAAAGTTGCTTCCAATTCTTCAGATAGTTATCACTTATGACCTTCATTACTATGTAATCCAATCCAATTCTTATTTACCTTGATTACTATGTAATTTAAATTGTATATTTAGTTTTTCTTCTCATTGACTATTACTTAAAGTTGCTTAAATGTTCATTGTTCCATGTAAGGCCGTCTGGCAAGTTTTTGTTATTTGTAAACCGGTTTGATTTGCATCTAATGTAGGAAGATCGGTATAAAAAACCAAAAAATAAATAAATAAATAAATAGTTCTCTCTCAACTTGGACATCAATTCCATCATTAAACTGGAAAGGCAGGTATTCCAAAGGTGCCTGTAGAGAAAGGTCATTGCATCTTTTTCCATGTGTCATCAAAACATCTTATATATCTCTTAACACATATGATTCACAGAGTTTGCAGTCATCGGTAACTAAATGGCCATGTTTTCTGCAGAAGTTGTCAATTAAACTTTCTTTGCGATTATCCCATAAAATGGACATGTCAGTGAGCCCACTAAAAATACAAATGTAGGCAAATAAATACCTTAAATGTCTGGGCATAGCTGCACCTGCAGCATCAGCCAATGTATCATCCCAAACGTTTTCATTGGTTGTCAAACCTTTTGCTTTAGCTGCCTCAAAGTATGTGTTGTACTGAACTCCATTAACAGTTCTGAGAAATTAAAAAGAAGTTGCTCCAGGACCATGCAGTAGTAGCAGTCTTAAGAAATATCATTCAATATCACTGATGCTTATGGGATACATCCTTCCAATTGTTTTTCCAAATCCTGCTTTCCTAGGTTACCATTTGCACTATTTTTACATGAATACAAAGTGTTCTGGGATCTCACTGTATTTGTATATGCGTGCTGCATCATTTTCTTGATTCATTTTAAACCATGCAGTTAAAGTGGTGTCCTTGTCTTGCTGAAGAGCTCTGGAAACACTTTCTAGATGAGGTTGATGTACAACAGTTTGTTGTCCTTTATGATGAATGACTAGTCTCATTATTGATTGGCTTTGCTGATGCATGTCAAATCAAAATATTCTCCACATAGCCTCAGGGGGGCTTACATAGCGGAAATCAATATAAGTTTGTACTTCATCGATGCAAAAATGTACATTTGCGCAATCAGTGCCTTTAAATTCATACTTGAATAAGTATTTAATGCTTTTATAAGAAGCACATATTTCAACAGTAATATGACAATTGTAATGAAATGATAAGTAAGGATTGTAAGGCACAACCCAACTATTAACAATGGTCTGTTTACCAAGTGTTACTCGATCTAATTTTCATCTCCAATAAGTAGGATATCCATCCTCATTTGCAGCTGTTTCATTTTGAATAGAGATGTGAATCGGATCCGGAATAGTTTCCGAAATGTTGTTCGTACTAAAACCGCAGGAAATCTTCTTTTCTGGCAGGACCGCTTTTTTTATTTGGCTGTCCTGAGCCGAAAAAAAAAAACCCCACCCCGACCCTTTAAATCTCATTATTTAGAATTCCCCACCCTCCTGAACCCCTCCCCCCCAAAACATTTCGAAAGTACCTGGTGGTCCAGCGGGGATCCCGGGAGCGATCTCCCATTTTCGGGCTGTTGGCTGCCAGTAAACAAAATGGCGCCAATGGCCCTTTGCCCTTACCATGTGACAGGGGCTATCAGTGCCATTGGACGGCCCCGACGCCATCAGTGCCATTGGACTGCCCCGGCACCATCTTTAAAAATGGTGTGGGCCATCCATTGCTCCTACTATGTGACAGAGGCCGGCCAATGGCACCGATAGCCCCTCTCACATGGTAAGGGCAAATGGCCATCAGCGCCATTTTGATTAGTGGCAGCCTACGGTCCGAGAGTGGGCGATCGCTCCCGGGACCCCCGCTGGACCACCAGGTACTTTAGAAAAGCTTTAGGGGGGGGGTCGGGAGGGTCGGGGAGGGTGGGGGATTCTAAATAATGAGATTTAAAGGGTCGGGGTGGGTTTGGGGGGTTGTTTTTGTGTGCCCTTTCTTCCCACCCCCCAAAACAATAAGAGAACCCCACAAAAATTTCATGGGGTTTTCCTATCGCTTTCGGGGATCCCCATTTCCTGACAGATGAGAAAATATTGTACGATATTTTCATCCATCAGAAAAACAATTCACATCCCTAATTTTGAAACTTCTTTGGAAACCCTTTAGAACAGTTTCCATCAACTAAGCATAGGGAATGTGGATTTCTTTCATCACATGGTCCATGTATCATGGTGGTTTTTATAATTTGGTGCAAATCAGCTTGCAAATCTGCATGCAGAATTTCTGCGGAAGCAATTTGATCGATTGTGATGACACCTTTTGGTTTGTTGCTTAAAGCCAAAGTAAAGATCATATGTGCATGTGGTAGCCCTTGTATCTGAAACTCGATGACCTGAACATACACGTTTACTTTTCCAAATATTCCATCCTTTACAATTTCTTCCATAAGTTCTTTAAGTTTAAGTTTAAAACCCCTATCAACCAAGTCTGGGCGATTTTCAGGTGCTTCACCATTTTCCAGATTTTCGGTAATGTCTTTCCAGTTTGGATTACATGTCATTGTAATAAAAACGTCTGGCTTACCATGTCTCATTGTGATTGCCATAGCATCTTGGTAACATTGTTAAGAACATAAGAACATAAGAAATTGCCATGCTGGGTCAGACCAAGGGTCCATCAAGCCCAGCATCCTGTTTCCAAGAGAGGCCAAACCAGACCACAAGAACCTGGCAATTACCCAAACACTAAGAAGATCCCATGCTACTGATGCAATTAATAACAGTGGCTATTCCCTAAGTAAACTTGATTAATAGCCGTTAATGGACTTCTCCTCCAAGAACTTATCCAAACCTTTCTTGAACCCAGCTACACTAACTGCACTAACCACATCCTCTGGCAACAAATTCCAGAGCTTTATTGTGCGTTGAGTGAAAAAGAATTTACTCTGATTAGTCTTATATGTGCTACTTGCTAACTTCATGGAATGCCCCCTAGTCCTTCTATTATTTTAAAGTGTAAATAACTGATTCACATCTACTCATTCAAGACCTCTCATGATCTTAAAGACCTCTATCTGTTGCATATTTCTGGGGCTCCCAGTAAAAGTTGATGGTAAAATAACACGTGTCCCAGCATTTTGGGCATCAGCATTGTCTTGAACATGGGTTAAGTTGTTTTTGCTTGCTTCTTACGAAGTTCAGATCATTGCTTTCTGCTTTAACATAAGCTTTAACATAAGCTTTAACATAAGCATCAAAAGCGCATTGTTGTGTCAACCGTCCTGCTCTAAAAAAAGGATTAAAATGGTCCCTAATTTGCAAATAATAGGAATAATATTGTGTGATGCAGTGCAGCACTGCCAGGGGCAGGAACAGACAAGACAACGTAGGATGGCAGGTAATACCAGAGCCAGACAGCAGAGGGCCTATTTCAGCCTAGATCCAAACAAGCTGGGAGGAAAGCTAATTAGCCTCTCCCAGACAAAAACAAACAAACCAATCACTGCATCCCCTGCATCCCGCAGGAGTGCGAAAAAAGGACTGAAAATGAAGTCACAGATATTATCATGACCAGAGCCAGACCGCAGAGGGCCTATTTCAGCCTAGAACCAAAGAGACTGGGAGGAAGGCTAATTAGCCTCTCCCAGACAAAACAAATAAACCATTCAGTGCATCCCCTGCAAGACAGCAGAGGGTGCAAGGGAGAACAAGAAAAACTACAAATCCCAGGTTCGTAGAGCCACCACCTGACCCGTGGGGAGAGCCTGAAGGTGAACACCTGGCAGACTCAGAGAATAACGAGTCAGACACAGGTGAACCGATGGAGTTAGAGGAAGAGGGCGTGCCTACATGGTGGCAATGGCCAGAAAAAGTCAGCTATGGGAAGCAGGAGGAGGAGGAGATGGAGGTAGGTTCTGGGGGAGAGGAATCCTCCAGCTCTCATATGGATACAGAGTAGCCAGAAAAGAGAGAGGTATAACTTGATACCGTAAATCATGACATACTTTTAAATAGACTGGATGAAATAGGATTAAGTAACAAAACTATCAAATGGTTTAGATCTTATCTAAGTAACAGATATTTTCAAGTACAAATCAAAGAAGTAATGTCAGAAAAGATAAACCTTCAAACAGGAGTACCACAAGGATCCGCCCTATCGGCCATACTATTCAACATATATCTCTTACCCCTTACATATACGCTGACAATATCCAGCTAATACTACCCATTGATGACACAATCGAAAAAACATTAAAAATAGCAAATATATATCTGGATATCATCAAACAACTGCTAAACCAAATGGAACTAGTAATTAATATTGAGAAAACAGAATTTATACATCTAGAACGAAAAAGAACGGAGATCATTCAAAACCCAATTATACTCGATAACAACCAAAAAATAGAGTTTGCAGACAAAGTACGGAACCTAGGCGTAATAATTGACACAGAACTAAGCTTAAAACAACACATATCTCTAAAAGTAAAGAAAGGATACGCCAAACTAATGGTGCTGAGAAGACTTAAACCTCTCCTAACAACCGCCAACTTCCAATCAGTACTCCAAGCGCTGATCTTTGCTAGTACCGATTACTGTAACGCCCTTATGCTAGGCCTACCATACACGTCACTAAGACCACTACATATATTACAAAACACAGCTGCGAGAATTTTAACCGGCAAAAGCAAAAGAGACCACATCACAGAAACCCTAGCAGAATTACACTGGCTACCCATTGAACAAAGAATTCAGTACAAAGCACTATGCACCATACATAAATTAATACACAATGAAAAAGCAGACTGGCTGAACACAGCCCTTCGTGTACATGTCCCAAATAGGAATCTGAGATCTGCCAACAAAGCACTCCTCTCTTTTCCATCAGTCAAAACAGCTAGACTCACACAAGTAAGAGAAAGAGCTCTATCTTTGGCAGGACCCATACTTTGGAACACCATGCCCACAGAGTTGAGACTACAAAGCAACAACAAAACATTCAGAAAAAAATCTAAAAACCTGGCTTTTTAAACTAGCTTACCAAAAAGAGAAAGAAGAATAGTACTCAAGGGAAAGCAGGTACAAACAATTGAACAACAAACACATAACCAAAATCTATGTGTGTATTTTTAATCAGACTAAGTTTCATCTTTTAAAGCTCAGCAAAAGGATGAAAGTACAATTATAAAGGTAATCTAGTTAACCTAAACTGAGAAAATGTGAATCGGAAATGACGCATTACACTTACCAATTTATACCATTGACAAACTATGTTACCGACACTAAGATGGCACCTACGTAACTTAAGAGATGTTAGCCTCATTTTATGTGCCTTAATGTAAACCGTTGTGACGGTTCCCACCAAACGATGGTATAGAAAAATGTTAAATAAATAAATAAATAAATAACTTACACCTTAAAGGAAGTTGGGGAGAAGGGCTCGGGAGAGCCTGACGTGTCTGGTATTTAAATATAGATGTGTGGCCATTACAATTGTTTAAGGGATATTTGCCTTGAGCTTGTTCCTCTTACATTGTGTAAAGCTAAGCCAATACTCCAACTTTGTTCACCGTTTGGAAATAAAAAAGGATAACAAAGAGCATCCAAATTTCTGTCTCTATAGTCTCCTCAACTTGTTGCATGTACACTTCCGTGAGGTCTCAGATGAACCAATAAATCTCTGTCGATTGGGGGTTTCCCTTCAGGGCTCACAAACAGCATAGCAACATTGTGGATTGTATCGTCTAGGATCTGAATTTCTGTTTTGCAAAATTTTCATACATATATTCGACATGTTTACATTATCACCATGTAGTTGTCTCTGTTCTTTTTCAACCTCATGCATCATTTTGTAAGCCCGGGTAAGGGATTGGAGCCAATGGTATCAGCTAACTTTTTCATTACATGTCATTTGCAAGCTTTGTTTGCGGGATTATTCATCCTTTCATCATTTGCAAGTGACTCGTCTTTGGATGAAGGGTTCCTGAAAGATGATACCTTTGCCCATGGATTTTAAAACAGTATGGACCGAAATCTCTGGGAACATTAATATTTGCTCCAACTGATACAAAGGCAAATGCGCTATTGTACGATCTTATATTTTCCATAAATATTTTTTAATCAGGATCTTGTCCAGTCATCAGCTTCATAATGTAATCATTTGTAGTAATAGGTAGCAAAATTACAGATCCTTTATTGCAACAGACATTAAAGTTTTTTTTGCTTGGGCGCTCATTTTTAAAATGTCTTGCATGACAATGTTCACAGATTGTGGTCAAATGACCAAGGTTGCTAATGATATATTGCTTTCCTCAAAGTCATCTAAATTTTTTAAAGCTTTCTTTCTTGACATTTCAAGGTCAACTAAGCAATTTTTAATCCTGGAGTTTCGACGTCTCTGTATTTTTGTATCTCTTTGTTCTTCATTCCGATTAAATCTTAAATTGTGAAGTCGTTGCAGCTCAGCATTCCTTTCTGCTTCAGATCTATTTTGATGTCTAATTCTTTGGCTTTCAGCTTTCCTCCTTTTAAACTGAAAGTAATGAGCTGCACGCTAATTTTCTGTCATTTCTGTTTTTCTACATGGCATATTTGTTCAGTTAGGCAGTGGGCTAAATGGAGTTCAGGTAAGCTAACTTTAATAAAATTAGGCAGTGGGCTAACTATAATTCAAGTAGCCAGTGTGCTATGTTGAATATGTCTGGCAGCTTTGTGGCCTGGAGGAAAGGTTCAGCGAGAAACCATTTTGTACCAAAATACAAAAACAATTTAAGCGGCACATCAGTGAGAGCTCTGTTGTACCCAAATACAAAAAGAATTTAAGCGGCACGTCGGTGAGAGCTCTGTTGTACCAAAATCCAAAACGAATTTAAGCCGCACGTCTGTGAGAGCTCTGTTGTACCAAAATCCAAAAAGAATTTAAGGAGCACGTCGGTGAGAGCTGTGTTGACCCAAAATTGAAACTCAATTTAAGTGGCATGTTGGTGAGAGCTCTCTATCAGGTCCGCTATGGCATGGCACGTCGGGCAGAGCTGCTCTGCACCGCGCATATGCGGCACATCGTTCAGGGCTCATTTATATGACTGACAAAATACAAAAACAATTTAAGAGGCATGTCGGTGAGAGCTCTGTTAATCCAAAATAGAAACACAATTTAAGCGGCACGTCGGTGAGAGCTCTCTGTCAGGTCCGCTCTGGCATGGCTCGTCGGGTAGAGCTGCTCTGTACTGTGCATTTTCGGCATGTCGGTCAGGGCTCATTTATATGACTGATGGGTAAAACCCTCTGAATCAGCTGACAAGAGCTAAAGGCTGTATTTCTAGAATCTATGCAATCTTGGGGTGTCCCTTAACTGAAAATGAAGGGGATTTAACCTTTGAAAATATTGGTAAATGCTCTATTTCAATAGTTATAAGGTACTTTTATGATGGTATCTTACACCAGACAGACTTTGTAAAATGTACCCATTCCTAGTTGATCTGTGCTGGAAAGGATGTGCTGGAAAGGATCTGTGCTGGAAAGGATGTGCTGGAAAGGATGTGCTGGAAAGGATCTGTGCTGGAAAGGATGTGCTGGAAAGGATGTGGCTTTTAAACTAGAACAAAGGGGAAAGCCGACAGTCGCTCAGCAGCGCATGGTTCGGAGAGAGGTATCTTTAAAGGATACTAATGATGCATTAGAATTAGGGCATCCCGACAGTGAGGTTCCAATAATTAGAAAAGTAGTCCAAGTGCCTGTAACTAAAAACTCACCTGAGCTAAAAAATTCTAACTTATCCCTATCAATTAAAAAACAGAATAAAAATACAAACAAAAAACAAACTTTGAAATGTTTGTATGCTAATGCCAGAAGTCTAAGAAGTAAGATGGGAGAATTAGAATGTATAGCAGTAAATGATGACATAGACTTAATTGGCATCTCAGAGACATGGTGGAAAGAGGATAACAAAAGGGACAGTGCTATACCAGGGTACAAATTATATCGCAATGACTGAGAGGAGCAGTCGGGAGGAGATGTGGCGCTTTATGTCCGGGATGGCATAGAGTCCAACAGGATAACCATCCTGCATGAGACTAAATACAAAATTGAATCTTTATGGGTAGAAATCCCTTGTGTGTCAGGGAAGACTATAGTGATAGGGGTATACTACCGTCCACCTGGTCAAGATGGTGAGATGGACAGTGAAATGCTAAGAGAAATTAGGGAAGCTAACCAAATTGGTAGTGCAGTAATAATGGGAGACTTCAATTACCCCAATATAGACTGGGTAAATGTATCATCGGGTCACACTAGAGAGATAACGTTCCTGGATGGAATAAATGATAGCTTTATGGAGCAATTGGTTCAGGAACCGAAGAGAGAGGGAGCAATTTTAGATCTAATTCTCAGTGGAGCACAGGACTTGGTGAGGCCGCTTGGCAATAGTGATCATAATATGATCAAATTTGATTTAATGACTGGAAAAGGAACAGTGTGCAAATCCAAGGATCTCGTGCTAAACTTTCAAAAGGGAAACTTTGATAAAATGAGAAAAATTGTTAGAAAAAAACTGAAAGGAGCAGCTATAAAAGTAAAAAATGTCCAAGAGGCGTGGTCATTGTTAAAAAATACCATTCTAGAAGCACAGTCCAGATGTATTCCACACATTAAGAAAGGTGGAAAGAAGGCAAAACGATTACCGGCATGGTTAAAAGGGGAGGTGAAAGAAGCTATTTTAGCCAAAAGATCTTCATTCAAAAATTGGAAGAAGGATCCAACAGAAGAAAATAGGATAAAGCATAAACATTGGCAAGTTAAATGTAAGACATTGATAAGACAGGCTAAGAGAGAATTTGAAAAGAAGTTGGCTGTAGAGGCAAAAACTCACAGTAAAAACTTTTTAAAATATATCCGAAGCAGAAAGCCTGTGAGGGAATCAGTTGGACTGTTAGATGATCGAGGGGTTAAAGGGGCACTTAGAGAAGATAAGGCCATCAAGGAAAGATTAAATGATTTCTTTGCTTCGGTGTTTACTGAAGAGGATGTTGGGGAGGTACCCATAATGGAGAAGGTTTTCATGGGTAATGATTCAGATGGACTGAATCAAATCACGGTGAACCTAGAAGATGTGGTAGGCCTGATTGACAAACTGAAGAGTAGTAAATCACCTGGACCGGATGGTATACACCCCAGAGTTCTGAAGGAACTAAAAAATGAAATTTCAGACCCATTAGTAAAAATTTGTAACTTATCATTAAAATCATCCATTGTACCTGAAGACTGGAGGATAGCAAATGTAACCCCAATATTTAAAAAGGGCTCCAGGGGCGATCCGGGAAACTACAGACCGGTTAGCTTGACTTCAGTGCCAGGAAAAATAGTGGAAAGTGTTCTAAACATCAAAATCACAGAACATATAGAAAGACATGGTTTAATGGAACAAAGTCAGCATGGCTTTACCCAGGGCAAGTCTTGCCTCACAAATCTGCTTTACTTTTTTGAAGGAGTTAATAAACATGTGGATAAAGGTGAACCGGTAGATATAGTATACTTGGATTTTCAGAAGGCGTTTGACAAAGTTCCTCATGAGAGGCTTCTAGGAAAAGTAAAAAATCATGGGATAGGTGGCGATGTCCTTTCGTGGATTGCAAACTGGCTAAAAGACAGGAAACAGAGAGTAGGATTAAATGGGCAATTTTCTCAGTGGAAGGGAGTGGACAGTGGAGTGCCTCAGGGATCTGTATTGGGACCCTTACTGTTCAATATATTTATAAATGTTCTGGAAAGAAATACGACGAGTGAGATAATCAAATTTGCAGATGACACAAAATTGTTCAGAGTAGTTAAATCACAAGCAGATTGTGATAAATTGCAGGAAGACCTTGTGAGACTGGAAAATTGGGCATCCAAATTGCAGATGAAATTTAATGTGGATAAGTGCAAGGTGATGCATATAGGGAAAAATAACCCATGCTATAATTACACAATGTTGGGTTCCATATTAGGTGCTACAACCCAAGAAAGAGATCTAGGTGTCATAGTGGATAACACATTGAAATCGTCGGTGCAGTGTGCTGCGGCAGTCAAAAAAGCAAACAGAATGTTGGGAATTATTAGAAAAGGAATGATGAATAAAACGGAAAATGTCATAATGCCTCTGTATCGCTCCATGGTGATACCGCACCTTGAATACTGTGTACAATTCTGGTCGCCGCATCTCAAAAAAGATATAATTGCGATGGAGAAGGTACAGAGAAGGGCTACCAAAATGATAAGGGGAATGGAACAACTCCCCTATGAGGAAAGACTAAAGAGGTTAGGACTTTTCAGCTTGGAGAAGAGACGACTGAGGGGGGATATGATAGAGGTGTTTAAAATCATGAGAGGTCTAGAACGGGTAGATGTGAATCGGTTATTTACTCTTTCGGATAGTAGAAAGACTAGGGGGCACTCCATGAAGTTAGCATGGGGCACATTTAAAACTAATCGGAGAAAGTTCTTTTTTACTCAACGCACAATTAAACTCTGGAATTTGTTGCCAGAGAATGTGGTTCGTGCAGTTAGTATAGCTGTGTTTAAAAAAGGATTGGATAGGTTCTTGGAGGAGAAGTCCATTACCTGCTATTAAGTTCACAGAGAATAGCCACTGCCATTAGCAATGGTTACATGGAATAGACTTAGTTTTTGGGTACTTGCCAGGTTCTTATGGCCTGGATTGGCCACTGTTGGAAACAGGATGCTGGGCTTGATGGACCCTTGGTCTGACCCAGTATGGCATTTTCTTATGTTCTTATGTTCTTATGTGGAAAGAAAGGCACTTTTTCCCATACCTGGTGGGAAAGTTCGATTGTACAGGGTTTTTAGGATGTAGTTTTCTCTTGGATTGGTTCTATTACTAGGGCAGTAGGGGGTTGTTCCCCTAAATGTGTGCTGTTGGGTTTGCCAGTACTGTAGGCCCGAACACTGATACAATCCCTCATTCAACAGACTTTTGTAGCAGCTCACTGTGAGGTTGCTTTTTGATGGAAGAAGAGGTCTGCACCATCACTGGAAGCCATCCAGCAGCATTTGGAATGAGTATTCAGTTTGGGCATACTTACAGCGATTAAACACAGGAATCTGGACAGTGGACAGATTTGTAAAGATTTAGCTAAATTAAGGGAGATTTAGATTATGATCCATTTTGTTTAAGAAGTTATAGTGACAGTTGGAGTGGGAGGTAGGGATTGAGGGGATAATTCTCTTTGCTGTGAACATTATAATACAAACCTCTTATGAGTGTACTCTGGTGGTTTGAAAGGATTGTTGTACAGTTGATGTTTCTGTTCACTAGCAACAAAATTTAATTAAAAACAAAATTGGGGGAAAGGGGAACAGCTCAGGGTGCTCATACAACAGTTGAAGGTTCTAGCTAATAGGTGGCTTTGGTCGGATGTTCAGACAAGTAGAGACCTATTGGAGGCCGTGGTACTCAAGCAATATTTATCTATCCACAAATATGAGCTCTTAAGTGAGTCATTAGGGCCCCACAGACTTAAGAGAGGCAATAAGATATAGTGAGTGGTTCTTGGATACTGAAGATCGTATTCATGTGGTTAAAGATACAGATGGAGAAAGCAAACCAAGGACATCAGCGGGGCAGGGGGGGGGGGGCCTCTGGGAGAAAGAAGTGGGGTGTTATAAATTCTTGGAGAAGGAGGGAAACTGATTTCACCCTGAGAAAGGAAAGTGGGAAGGGAAAGATGGATACTAAGGAGGGAAGGGCCACTTTAGGTGTTTTACCTCTGGGGAGAATAGCCATTTTAAGAAAGACTGCCCATATATAGACTGCTCCTTTACTGGTTGGGGAGCTCGGGAAACCGGTGCAAGGAGAAGGGGTACTTAAGAAAAGTGGTCATAAATGGGAAGAAGGTGGAGGCTGTGTTGGATACAGATAGTAACAATTTGCTGCTTGCAGGACCATTGACTAGAAATTTAGGGATTATGAAACCCGCCCATGGACAGGGAAAATTAGAGATTTGGACAAGTGTACACGGAGACAGCCACATCTGCCCTATAGTGGTGTTGCTTCGGAGGTGGATCCTTGGGCCGAGGTGGGGTTGACACAACCCATAGGTAGGGACCTACAGGGCCCCACCATCGGCAGGTGGAGTGGGCTGATAGATAGAGGCCGCTGGAGCTTCACCTATACCAGCCCTCATTCCCCGTGGGTTGAGCCTTTGGGTGACGGGGCCGGCAGGACTTAGGTGGGCCTCTATGTGTAGTCGAGGTGAGAGTCAGTTCAGCCCAGAGACAGCAGGTGAGAGATGGTACAGTCTTACTCTGGACAGGGTAGTGTCCTGGAAACTCGAGCGCCAATGGAACAGAGGCAGACAGGGGATGCTTGAGCAAGAGCAGGCCAAAGCCTGAGTAAACCACGTCCAGGGAGTAAGCTGGAGAAGCGTCGAAGAGCAGGCTTGAGTCAGGGCTGGTGGCAATCTGAAGACAGTGGCAAGCAAGGCTGAGGTCTGATCATGGAAATAGTCAATAGCGTAGTCAGGCAAAGCAGAGGTCTGGGTCTAGAGATAGGCAATAGCCTAGTCAGGTGAAGCAGAGGTCCAAGCTTGTAGAGAGTCAATGGCATGGTCAGGTGAAGCAAAGGTCCGGGCTTGGAGAGAGTCAATGGTGTGGTCAGGCAAAGCAAAGGTCCGGGCTTGTAGAGAATCAATGGTGTGGTCAGGCGAAGCAGAGTCAAAGTCCATGTAGTTATTAGTTAATCCGAGGAATGAAGCAAGGTTGGAACAAGGAGACAGGAACCAGGAACAATGAGGAACAGGAACGTAGAGATGAGATGAATCTCTACGAGGCAACGAGTACTCGACCAGTGAGGAGACTGTTGCAAAGGCAACGCTAGGGAGCAGAGCCTGAGCTTAAATACTGCAGCTGAGTTGATGTCATAATCCAGGGCCACGGCTAGGTTCCCACCGGGGTCTCTACTTAAACATCAATGGTGCATGCTCGCGCGCCTAGGGAGGGACATGGTGCGAGAAGCAGTGTCTCTCTGTGGGCCACGCAGAGAGGCCCGACGAGAAGTGGTAGCAGGACTGGGAACGTCAGGGGAGGCCCAAGGATGTAGCTGACAGCCCACCACTGCCATCGAGGAGGAACCAGGAGCTGAAGTCACTGTAGAAGAAAGGCGAGGGGGCCATGCTGCGGGTCTGCCGCCGATGGCACGCATAACAAGTGGGAAGTCATAATAGGCTGGGAGAAATGTCAGAACTGAATTAAATTGGCTGTTACAGAAAAACTTCCATTCCTATTGATCCTAGGAAAAGACTGGGAGGGATTAGAAGCCACCTGGACATTAACAAAATGTTGGTTACCACAAGAGCTCAAGCCAGAATGCAGCAGGAACAGTTGGAAGGTGTTAAGCCCTTTAAATCAGCACACATCTCACCGACGTCCCCCTTTCGCGCTCGCCGGCGCCTAGCAGCAATCCCTCCACGCCACCTCCTCTGCTGAGGCTCACGAGGCCCAATCGGGGCCAGAACCTGCTTGCCCTCCACCGGCAAGCCGTGCAGAGGAGGCCATCGGGACCGGAAACAACGAGGAGAGGGAAGGAAGAAAATTTAAAAAACTCAAAGAAGCCGCCGATCGCAGCAGTGAGTCAGCCACGCCCCTCTGAAAAGCACTAGGCCTATCAGGAAGCGCCGAAAAGCCCTTTAAATCAGCACACATCTCACCGGCGTCGCGCGCCGGGCGTCGCGCGCCCGTAGGAGCGCGACCTAAGGGGCCTGCCCCTTAGTGCGCCCCTTTGTGAGCCCAAGGAATTTACTAAGGCTCGTCGTCACAGCCAACATACTTAATCTCCCTCCAACTCCCTCAAGCCTCTCCAACATTCATCCACCCTCACAGCATTCATCCAGCCTTCGCAGCATTCACCCAGTCTTCGCAGCATTCATCCAGCATTCTTCCAGCCTTCGCAGCCTTCGCAGCATTCATCCAGCCTTCGCAGCATTCATCCAGCCTTCGCAGCATTCACCCAGTCTTCGCAGCATTCATCCAGCATTCTTCCAGCCTTCGCAGCCTTCGCAGCATTCATCCAGCCTTCGCAGCATTCATCCAGCATTCATCCAGCCTTAGCAGCCTTCGCAGCATTCATCCAGCCTTCGCAGCCTCCGCAACATTCATCCAGCCTTCGCAGCATTCATCCAGCACTTATCTCATCCTCTATCACATAACTAGATCACTATGCCACCGGGATTCCCAATCCCAATCCCTATTCTTCAGCGCAGCTGCTACAACTCAGATAAAACAATAATGCAATATCATTCACGCGCTTCCAAAACCCTCATCCCGATCCTGATCACCCCACTCAGCCAACTCCTAGGTCTCGCTTTATTCACCCTAACTCTTTTCAATGCACAATCCATCACCAAGAAAACTCTGATCCTCAATGACTATCTCCTGGACTCCAAACCGGACATCTGCGCCATAACGGAAACCTGGCTTAAACCTCCCTCATAATAGAATCAATTGCTAAACACATTAACCTGGACTCCCCCGCCTTGATCCTAGGAGATTTCAACCTTCATGTAAACAACACCACACTCACAACCAACTGTGAAGCCTTACTCTCCACTCTGACAGCCATGGGCTTCCTTCAGATTATCAACAAGCCCACCCACAAAGCAGGCCACACCCTGGATCTCATTTTCACAAACGCCGGCATTACGCACTCATCCCCTCCGGTCTGCACGCCAGTCCCTTGGTTGGACCACTCACTAATCTCCGCTACTTTTTCATTAACAGAAACCCATAATCTTCACCCCCCTCAACCCCCATTCACCTACAGAAAATCTTGCTCTTCTGATGACCTCAGCTTCCACCTGGCTAAAGAACTTCCACACTTAAACCTTTCAGATCCTAACTCAGCATTAACCTCCTGGAGCAATATCACAGAGGAAATAGCAAATAAATTATGTCCACTCTCAACAAAAATACATAACCAAAATTCCCCAAAGAGACAACCATGGTTCACCGATGAATTACGGAAACTCAAACAAATCCTCAGAAGAAAGGAAAACTTATGGCGCAAAACCCCATGTCCCAGCACACTTTGCACCTACAAATCTACCCTCCACCACTACAGGAACTCTACCCTAAAAGCAAAAAGGGATTTCCACGCTCACAAAATCCATGACTTTACCTTCGACGCAAGAGCCCTCTTCTCCTATGTCTCCGAACTAACACTACCTAACACACCATCTATCCCTATTGAACAAGCACAATCCAAAGCTGATGAGCTAGCACTATTCTTCCAAAGTAAAATCTCTAATCTCTTAACACTCTTGCCACCCAGCCACACCCCTCAGACTAGCTCCTACCACCTACTCAACAAAAGAATCACACTGGATTCGTTCAAACCTACCACCGCCTCAGAGATCCAATCTCTGTTGAAGAAAATGAAACCTTCCTCCCATCCCTTTGACCAAATACCATCAAAACTGCTTCTGCTAATACCCGAAACCATTTCCAAACCGCTAGCGGACATTATAAATTGCTCCTTAACACAGGGAATCTTCCCTGAAGCCCTAAAAACAGCCTCTCTTAAACTAGAGATGTGAATCGTGTCCTCGATCGTCTTAACGATCGATTTCGGCTGGGAGGGGGAGGGAATCGTATTGTTGCCGTTTGGGTGTGTACAGTATCGTGAAAATCGTTAAAATCGTGAGCCGGCACACTAAAACCCCCTAAAACCCACCCCGACCCTTTAAATGAAATCCCCCACCCTCCCGAACCCCCCCCCCCCAATGCCTTAAATTACCTGGGGGTCCGTAGCCTTAAATTACCTCCGTAGCGGCGGTCCGTAGCTAAATCGGGGGAAGGGGGAGAGCAGGAAAAGCGGCACACTAAATCGTGTAGTCTTCAGCCGGCGCCATTTTGCAAAATGGCCGCCGCAAAATGGCGGCGGCCATAGACCAAAACGATTCGACGCAGGAGGTCGTTCCGGACCCCCGCTGGACTTTTGGCAAGTCTTGTGGGGGTCAGGAGGCCCCCCCCAAGCTGGCCAAAAGTTCCTGGGGGTCCAGCGGGGGTCCGGGAGCGATTTCCTGCCGCGAATCGTTTTCCGTACGGAAAATGGCGCCGGCAGGAGATCGACTGCAGGAGGTCGTTCAGCGGGGGTCCGCAACCCTCGCTGAACGACCTCCTGCAGTCGATCTCCTGCCGGCGCCATTTTCCGTACGGAAAACGATTCGCGGCAGGAAATCGCTCCCGGACCCCCGCTGGACCCCCAGGAACTTTTGGCCAGCTTGGAGGGGCCTCCTGACCCCCACAAGACTTGCCAAAAGTCCAGCGGGGGTCCGGAACGACCTCCTGCGTCGAATCGTTTTGGTCTATGGCCGCCGCCATTTTGCGGCAGCCATTTTGCAAAATGGCGCCGGCTGAAGACTACACGATTTAGTGTGCCGCTTTTCCTGCTCTCCCCCTTCCCCCGATTTAGCTACGGACCGCCGCTACGGAGGTAATTTAAGGCTACGGACCCCCAGGTAATTTAAGGCATTTGGGGGGGGGGTTCGGGAGGGTGGGGGATTTAATTTAAAGGGTCGGGGTGGGTTTTAGGGGGTTTTAGTGTGCCGTGTTTTAGTGTGCCGCTGGACCCCGCAGGTAATTTAAGGCATTTGGGGGGGGGGGGGGTTCGGGAGGGTGGGGGATTTAATTTAAAGGGTCGGGGGTGGGTTTTAGGGTGTTTTAGTGTGCCGGTTTTCCTGCCCTCCCCCTTCCCCCGATTTACGATTTTTTGACGATAAATCGGGGAAATTGGTATTGTATCGTGGCCCTAACGATTTTTGATGATTTAAAATATATCGGACGATATTTTAAATCGTCAAAAAACGATTCACATCCCTATCTTAAACCACTACTAAAGAAGCCAGATCTGAATCCCAAGAACCCAAACAACTTCCGCCCTATCTCCAACCTGCCTTTTGTAGCAAAAATTCTGGAAAAATTGGTCAATTCACAACTCTTCACTTACCTCGAAGATCACCAAATACTACACCCCACACAATACGGATTTCGCAAGGATTTAAGCACTGAAACCCTACTCCTATCGCTAACAGACCACCTCATCATGGGCTTGGACAAAGGACAATCATTCCTTCTAATTCTACTGGACCTGTCAGCAGCGTTCAACACGGTCAACCATGCCACCCTCCTCAACCGCCTCTCGGATATAGGAATAACAGGCTCCGCTCACACATGGTTCAAAACATTCCTCTGTAACAGAGGATACAAAGTTAAAATCAATAATAAAGAATCCCCCCACTACAATTCCTCACTAGGAGTTCCTCAAGGCTCCTCACTATCCCCTACACTATTCAACATATATCTTCTTCCTCTATGTCAACTGTTAACTAACTTGCAACTAAAACATTACTTATACGCGGACGACGTTCAAATTCTGATACCCATCAAATAATCTATCACAAAAACGCTTAAATTCTGGGATAACTGCCTCCAAGAGATCAACGGACTCCTCGCAAACCTAAACCTGATTCTAAACTCGGCTAAAACAGAACTCCTCCTCATCACCCCAGACAACAGCAACCCCCCACAAATTGCTCCAATTAACACCATGGTAACACAAGCAAGAGACCTAGGAGTAATAATAGACAAACACTTGAATCTAAAAACATTTATTAACAATACAACCAAGAACGGCTTCTACAAGCTGCAAGTAATCAAAAGAATGAAACCACTCCTACACTTTCAGGACTTCAGAACAGTTCTACAATCCGTAATATTCTCCAAGATAGATTATTGCAACTCTATCTTGCTAGGTCTCCCGTCTTCATCCATCAAACCACTTCAGATACTCCAGAATTCGGCAGCCAGAATCCTAACTAATACCAGAAGAAGAGACCACATCTCTCCCATTCTAATAAATCTGCACTGGCTGCCAATACACTACAGAGTCCTCTACAAGTCCTTCACCATCATCCATAAATCAATCCACTCCCAAGCCCCTCTCAACCTCCAAATCCCCCTCAGACTACACACATCATCCAGACCCATCAGAGAAGTCTACAAAGGTTTGCTGACTGTTCCCCCAACTAAATCCACACACCATATTGCTCTCAGAGACCGGACCTTTTCTACAGCGGGCCCCGCTCTTTGGAATACCTTACCACCAGATCTTAGACTTGAGCCCTGCCTATTAACTTTTAGAAAAAGGCTCAAGACTTGGCTATTTAAACAAGCCTTTCCCGAGTCTAATAGCCACGGAGAGATCCTACGGCAGGGAGAGAACCTACGGTAATACCCATGGAAAGACCTTATTGCACAACTGAGAGACACTTCTGTACAATGTAATTAATTTCCATTAAGGGACATTACGGCACAATGTAAATAATCTACCTCTGTAAAGATTATATAATTCTTGTCTATCCCTGTCTCCTTCCTTCCCAGTTTCAACAACCTTGTTATATTGTAACTTTTTACTTCCTCGACACTGGTTAAAAGAACAAAGTTATTGCACCCCTTGTTATATGTAAACCGGCATGATATGATTGTATCATGAATGCCGGTATAGAAAAGCTTTAAATAAATAAATAAATAAATAAATAAATAAATAAGAGGCAGGGAGTTTGTGGGAAATTTTTCCATTTTCAGACACAGAGGTGATAAGTGAACCAGGAAGACTGACGAATCTAGGGCTGAAAAATGAAAAGGAAAGTATCAGAAAGGGGGAGAGAGAAGCCCAGCAAAAGAACAGCAAATACCTAAAGGATTTGAGCATGAAATAACAAAGAGACTTCCTCACTTCAGAGAGGAACAAAGGCTAATAAGGTGGTTGAGGAATTAAAGCAAAATTTAAAGGAAGAAAGTCAAACCAATAAAACTATGTTGAGTATTCATATTGTGAAATAATTGAGGTTGCTGTATAAGATTATTCTGGCCACATCACAATGTAAGGAAAGGAAACAGTTAATAGTTTCCAGAATATTTTAGAGAATGCTGTTATCTTTAACACATGACTCCCCAATGGCTGGACATCTGGGAAGTAAAAACACATTCCACCATCTTAACAGCACAGTTCTATTGGCCAGGGTTAGCCAGAGTGGTTAAAGATTTTTGTATGTCCTGCCCCCATCTGTCAAAGAATATCAACAAATGTATAAAAAAAAAAAAGCCGCATAGAGAGCCCCATAGAGAGAAGTGGCCAAGATCACCATACTACCTTTTTTTGCCATCATGTATCTATGTTTCTATGTATTTTGGTAATAATAGGCAACACCATCAGATTCCCCTAGGCCAGGGTTTTCAGGATATCCACAATGAATATGCATGAGATATATTTGCATACCATGGAAACTCAGAATATGCAAATTTATCTCATGCGTATTCATTGTGGATATCCTGAAAACCCGACTGGCTGAGGGGTCCCCAGGACAGGTTTGGGAAGCCCTGCCCTAGGCAGTACCCTAAGTACTAATAGGGAACTAATAGGATTTTTTGCCAGGTAGAGTTTTCCCAAACCATTCTGACAGACAGAGGGATAAATTTTATGTCTCAGCTGTTACAAGAAGTATGGGCTTCTTTTGGAATCCAGCATTTTAAAACTGCTGCCTACCATCTGCAGTTGGATAGGTTAGTAGAATGATTTAACCAGACTCAGAAAGATATGTTGAGGAAATGTATTCAGGGGGACCTGCAGAATTGGGATCAATTAATATCTTTTCTCCTGTTTGCAGTATGGGGCGTGCCACAGATCTCCACTGGATTTTCTCCATTTGAACCGCCCTTGGAAAACAATCATGAGGAATGTGGCTGTTAGTGAGTTTATGGGAAGGCAAAAAACCCCACAAGTTATGAATGTGGTAGTTATATCACATAATTAAAAGAGAGGCTAAATTGTGCTTACCAAATAGCCCAGAAGAAGCTACAAGAGACCAAGAGCAGCAAAAGTGGCTGAAAGGCAGAATATAAATCAAATAAAAATAAATAAAATCTTTAAATACTGCAATCAGGAGGCCAGGGAAAGGGAGCTCAAGAACGGCAAAAAATGTTTTAGTTTTGGTTCCAACCTCTCCCAACATGTTGTTGGCATAATGGTGAAGTCTCTGTTTAATTCAGACAAGGTTAGGCCCCGTAGGTTCCTGTTAGAGAGGTGGACCCTTGAGCCGAGACGAGGTTGTCATTACCACCAGGAGAGGGCCCCTGTTGGTCCTCATCATTAGGAGGGTAGTACAGGAGAAGAAGACCCAATTGGACCTTCATCTATACCAGCCCTCGTTCCCCACTGATTGAGCCCATGGGTACTGGGGCTGGCAGGACTTAGGCGCGGGTCTCTCAAGGCATGGAACCAAAAGACGAAGCTAAGCAGGGTCAGATGAGCCAGGGGTCAAGGCAGGCAGCGGACAAGCAGAAAACAGGGACAGGCCAGAGGTCGGGACAGGCAGTGAACAAGCAGAGTCGGGAGGCCAGGCAGAAGGTCAGGGCAAGTGGAGATCAAGCAGAGACGAGATACCAGGCAAGAGTCAAGGCATGCAGATGTTAAGCAGAGTTAGGTGAGCAGGGTCAGAATCAGAAGATCAATCCGTAGGGACTAGAAGTAAGGCAGGGACTAGAGGCAAGGAATAGGAATGCTGGAACCAGGAATCAGGAACAGGAGGCAAGGCAGGAACGCTGGAATCAAGGCAGGAATCAGGAACACAGACAACTTGCACTCAAGAAATGAGCAGGACATGTTGCTGAGGAGAAGTGGTGGTAGCAGGGCAGGGTATATATACCCACCCTACCTGACATCATGTTTGCAAGCCGCAGGGAGCCCTCCCACCACTGGCCCTTCCCACCATGGTCCCTGGGTCCCTAGGCGCGCAGAGGCATGCCGCGCCTAGGGACCCAGGCGCAGAGCTTGGCATCGGCAGCGTGTGGAGGTGCGTGTGAGCAGGCCGCTGCCACGGCAGTTGGTGTTGGCAGTGGGTGGCGGAGACGAGGGAAGCAGGAACGGGCGTCCTGCCCGCCCAGGCAAGAGACCCAATTGCGGTCTCACGTGGCCGGGAATCCTAATAGTACCCCCTCCTTTACGCCCCCTCTTAGAAGGTCCAGGTTTTCCTGGATGGGCGGCGTGGAACTGCCAGAGTATTGCTTTGTCAAGTATATTGGAGGTGGGCTCCCAAGTATTTTCATCGGGTCTGAAAGCCTTCCCAAGCAATTAAGGTATTCCCATCTTCTGTGATGGCATCTTACATCCAGAATCTCCCTCACTTGGTATATTTGTTCCTCTTCCGCTGACACATTCCTGTGGTTCTGGAGGCTTTCGCTGCGGCCAGAACAAAACTAGAGGTTTCAAGAGAGATACATGAAACGTATTGTGTATCTTCAGAGAAGAAGGCAGTCTCAGACAGTATGTGACAGGTCCAATTCGTTCAATGATGGAGAAGGGACCAATATATCGAGGAGCCAGCCTCACTGAAGGCACCCGGAAGCGGATATGGCAGGTATTAAGCCATACTTGGTCCCTGGAGTTAAAAAGGGGTGTGGGCCACCGATGTCTATTGGCCCCCTTCATTGCCTCTTCAGCCGCTCACCGGAGATTACTCTGTGTGCTGGTCCAGAAGGAGAGCAGTTGTTGCGCGACGAAATGAGCCATGGGAGAGGGCACCAAGAGAGGTGTGGGAAGCGGTAGGACCGGTTGTTTGTCATAGATACTTGGAAGAGTGAAGAAACGTTGCTGAGTGGGTGTTGAGAGTTGTGCAGAAACTCTGCCCAGGGAGCAGTGAGGCCCAGTCATCTTGTCTACTGTTTACGAAGGAACGGAGAAAGGTCTTTAAAGTTTGATTGGTGCGTTCAGCCTGTCCGTTGCCCTGAGGATGGTATGCCGTGGTGAAGTCGAGTTGGACTTCTTCCGAAGGGATGGGCTGCAACTTAACCAGGGTGGACCAGACTGCTGGCGCTAACCTTTAAAAAGGAGATAGAGCAGCTTTTAAACTAGAACAAAGGGGAAAGCCGACAGTCGCTCAGCAGCGCATGGTTCGGAGAGAGGTATCTTTAAAGGATAATAATGATGCATTAGAATTAGAGCATCCCAAAAGTGAGGTTCCAATAATTAGAAAAGTAGTCCAAGTGCCTGTAACTAAAAACTCACCTGAGCTAAAAAATTCTAACTTATCCCTATCAATTAAAAAAGCAGAATGAAAATACAAACAAAAAACAACTTTGAAATGTTTGTATGCTAATGCCAGAAGTCTAAGAAGTAAGATGGGAGAATTAGAATGTATAGCAGCAAATGATGACATAGACTTAATTGGCATCTCAGAGACATGGTGGAAAGAGGATAACCATGGGGACAGTGCTATACCGGGGTACAAATTATATCGCAATGACAGAGAGGAGCACTCGGGAGGAGGTGTGGCACTTTATGTCCGGGATGGCATAGAGTCCAACAGGATAAACATCCTGCATGAGACTAAATGCACAATTGAATCTTTATGGGTGGAAATCCCTTGTGTGTCGGGGAAGACTATAGTGATAGGAGTATACTACCGTCCACCTGGTCAAGATGGTGAGACTGACAGTGAAATGCTAAGAGAAATTAGGGAAGCTAAACCAAATTGGTAGTTCGGTAATAATGGGAGACTTTCAATTACCCCAATATTGACTGGGTAATGTATCATCGGGACACGCTAAAGTGATAAAGTTCCTGATGGAATAAATGATAGCTTTATGGAGCAATTGGTTCAGGAACCGACGAGAGAGGGAGCGTTTTTAGATCTAATTCTCAGTGGAGCATCAGGACTTGGTGAGAGAGGTCATGGTGGTGGGGCCGCTTGGCAATAGTGATCATAATATGATCAAATTTGATTTAATGGACTGGAAAAGGAACAGTGTGCAATCCAAGGCTCTCGTGCTAAACTTTCAAAAAGGAAACTTTGATAAAATGAGAAAATTGTTAGAAAAAAACTGAAAGGAACAGCTACAAAAGTAAAAAAATGGTCCAAGAGGCGTGGTCATTGTTAAAAATACCATTCTAGAAGCAACAGTCCAGATGTATTCCACACATTAAGAAAGGTGGAAAGAAGGCCAAACAATTACCGGCATGGTAAAAGGGGAGGTGAAAGAAGCTATTTTAGCAAAAAAGAGTCTTGATTCAAAAATTGGGAAAAGGATCCACAGAGAAAATAGGGTAAAGCATAAAGACATTGGCAAGTTAAATGTAAGACATTGATAAGACAGGCTAAGAGAGAATTTGAAAAGATGTTGGCTGTAGAGGCAAAACTCACAGTAAAAACTTTTTAAAATATTCCGTCTCCCTCACAGAAAGCCTTTGAGGGAGTTCAGTTGGACCGTTAGATGATCGAGAGGTTAAAGGGGCACTTAGAGAAGATAAGGCCATCGTGGAAAGATTAAATGATTTCTTTGCTTCGGTGTTTAACTGAAGAGGATGTTGGGGAGGGTACCCGTAATGGAGGAAGGGTTTCATGGGCAATGATTCAAGATGGACTGAACCAAATCACGGTGAACCTAGAAGATGTGGTAGGCCTGATTGACAACTGAAGAGTAGTAATCACCTGGACCGGATGGTTATACACCCCAGAGTTCTGAAGGATCTAAAAAATGAAATTTCAGACCAATTAGTGAAAATTTGTAACTTATCATTAAAAATCATCCATTGTACCTGAAGACTGGAGGATAGCAAATGTAACCCAATATTTAAAAGGGCTCCAGGGGCGATCCGAGAAAACTACAGACCGGTTAGGCCTGACTTCAGTGCCAGGAAAAATAGTGGAAAGTGTTCTAAACATCAAATCACAGAACATATAGAAAGACATGGTTTAATGGAACAAAGTCAGCATGGCTTTACCCAGGGCAAGTCTTGCCTCACAAATCTGCTTCACTTTTTTGAAGGAGTTAATAAACATGTGGATAAAGGTGAACCGGTAGATATAGTATACTTGGATTTTCAGAAGGCGTTTGACAAAGTTCCTCATGAGAGGCTTCTAGGAAAAGTAAAAAGTCATGGGATAGGTGGCGATGTCCTTTCGTGGATAGCAAACTGGCTAAACGACAGGAAACAGAGAGTAGGATTAAATGGGCATTTTCTCAGTGGAAGGGAGTGGACAGTGGAGTGCCTCAGGGATCTGTATTGGGACCCTTACTTTTCAATCTACCTTATAAATGGGCTCTGACCGACGGCCCGCAAATGCGCAGTAGAGAGCAGCTCTACCGCGCATGCGCAGGCGGGAGACTACGTCGGTCAGAGCGGAACTAGATGGCGCTGGGAGGAGCAGCAGCGGCGGATCGGCGGCGGTATGCGAGTGTCAGTTGGGCCGAGGTATGGCGGGGGAGGAGGCGGACGGCAGCAGCGATATCGGGAGGCAGTGTGGCGGCGGTGCGTGCTGGGAAGGATCCCCAGAGATCTCCCGGTCTCAATGAGCAGACCACGCTGAGAGCATAAGAGGGAGAGGTAAGGGGGTGGGGATGAGAGTGGGTGGGGAATGACGGAGGGAGAGTGAGGGAAGGGGAGGCGAAAGTGAGGGAAGGGGAGGGAGAATCAGGGGGGAGGTGAGAGTGAGGGGGGGAGGGTGAGGAGTGAGGGAAGGGGAGGGAGAGTGAGAGGGGAGGTGAGAGTGAGGAAGGGGAGGTGAGAGTGAGGGGGGAGTGGAGAGTAGGGAAAAGGGAGGAGAATGAGGGGGGAGGTGAAGGAGGGGGGGAGAATGAGGGGGGAGGGGAGAGTGAGGGAAGGGGAGGGAGAATGAGGGGGGGGGGGAGAGTGAGGGAAGGGGAGGAGAATGGGGGGGAGGGGAGAGTGAGGGAAGGGGAGGGAGAATGAGGGGGAGGGGAGGGGGGGGGGAGAGGGGAGGAGGGGGGGGGGGGGTGAGAGGGGAGGTGAGAGTGAGGGAAGTGGAGGGAGAGGAGAGAAGATGGGGGAGGCGAGAATGAGGGAAGGGAGTTTGAGTGGGAGCAGGGAAAGGGGGGGGGTGAGTGACCGAGGGGGGAGGAGGATGAGGACTGAGGTGAATGAGCGAGGGGAAGGGGGGAGTGAGGGAAAAGAAGTGTAGACGGGTGCAGTGTCCGAAAACTGACCGACATTTTTTTTTTAATGTAGCCCGTTTTAACGGGCTTAACGGCTTGTATATTTATAAATGATCTGGAAAGAAATATGACGAGTGAGATAATCAAATTTGCAGATGACACAAAATTGTTCAGAGTAGTTAAATCACAAGCAGATTGTGATAAATTGCAGGAAGACCTTGTGAGACTGGAAAATTGGGCATTTAATTGGCAGAAGAAATTTAATGTAGATAAGTGCAAGGTGATGCATATAGGGAAAAATAACCCATGCTATAATTACACAATGTTGGGTTCCATATTAGGTGCTACAACCCAAGAAGAGATCTAGGTGTCATAGTGGATAACACATTGAAATCGTCGGTACAGTGTGCTGCGGCAGTCAAAAAAGCAAACAGAATGTTGGGAATTATTAGAAAGGGAATGGTGAATAAAACGGAAAATGTCATAATGCCTCTGTATCGCTCCATGGTGAGACCGCACCTTGAATACTGTGTACAATTCTGGTCGCCGCATCTCAAAAAAAGATATAATTGCGAATGGAGAAGGTACCGAGAAGGGCTACCAAAATGATAAGGGGAATGGAACAGCTCCCCTATGAGGAAAGACTAAAGAGGTTTGGAATTTTCAGCTTGGAGAAGAGACGACTGAAGGGGGGATATGATAGAGGTGTTTAAAATCATGAGAGGGTCTAGAACGGGTAGATGTGAATTGGTTATTTACTCTTTCGGATAGTAGAAAGACTAGGGGGCACTCCATGAAGTTAGCATGGGGCACATTTAAAACTAATCGGAGAAAGTTCTTTTTTATTCAACGCACAATTAAACTCTGGAATTTGTTGCCAGAGGATGTGGTTAGTGCAGTTAGTATAGCTGTGTTTAAAAAAGGATTGGATAAGTTCTTGAAGGAGAAGTCCATTACCTGCTATTGTTCACTTAGAGAATAGCCACTGCCATTAGCAATGGTAAGATGAAATAGACTTAGTTTTTGGGTAATTGCCAGGGTCTTATGGCCTGGATTGTTGGAAACAGGATGCTGGGCTTGATGGACCCTTGGTCTGACCCAGTATGGCATTTTCTTATGTTCTTATGGACACTGAACTTCTTACACAGCGATCGCTAGAAATTTGCCATAAACTGAGCTCTGTCATCGGAAGCTATGTGCTGCATATTGCGTTCGTGCCTCTTCTCGACCCTCGCCCCGCCCTCTCTACCTGGGATTGGACTCCCTTCAGTTCTGTCAGAGAGTTGCAGCCGTGGCTTCTCTCCGCCTCTTGGTCCCGGTTACCCTGGGCTGGCCTGACGCTACGGATCCGCCATGTTCCCGATGACGTAAGGGCACACGCGTGCGCTCCAGACTTTGTACCAGCAAGGGCGCAAACCTCGGGGGCGTCCCCCCGTAGTGATGTGATCCATTTGTACTTTAAAAGGTCTTTGTTAGCTAACCTCTAACGAGTTAGCAAGGAACTCCAACAGGACTTGCTTCGGCAGTCCACGATACTTGCAACAATGATCCGAGTCAGCGAGGGGAAGCCTTCTCCACTGCTCGGTCTTTTCAAACTTACCAGGAGTACCCGCTCCACAGGGGCTCCGCTCTCTCTTCTTGATTTCAGATTTCCAGAACACTCAGAAGACTCCTTGTTGCCTGGAAGCGATTGCGGACGTGAACACAGTGAGTTCTAATACATAGGAATCGGTACTCACTCCACGAGGGACTACATTCCTATTGCTCTGAAGACTCCCTTCCGTCCAAGACATTATTTCAGGTACAGAGATCTAGAGTTACATTGGCAAGATTACAGATAGGAATCGGTACTCGCTCCACGAGGGCCCATGTTCCTAGAATCTATTACAGCCACTCTTCTACTCTTGAAGCCATTTCATATACAGTAGGGATGTGAATCGTTTTTTGACGATTTAAAACAATCGTCAGATATATTTTAAATCTTCAAAAATCGTTAGAGCCGCGATACAATAGCTTCCCCCGATTTATGGTCAAAAAATCGTAAATCGGGGGAGGGGGAGGGCGGGAAAACTGGCACACCAAAACAACCCTAAAACCCACCTCGACCCTTTAAAACAAATCCCCCACCCTCCCGAACCCCCTCAAAATGTTATAAATTACCTGGGGTCCAGTGGGGGATTCCCGGCCGATCTCCCGCTCTCGGGCCACGGCTGCATTAATAGAAATGGCGCCGGTGGCCCTTTGCCCCATGTGACAGGGCAAAGGTAGCGCCGGCACCATTTTGGTTCCTGGCACCCGACGTCACGAGTGCAGGAGATCGCTCCCGGACCCCCGCTGGACCCCCAGGGACTTTTGGCCAGCTTGGGGGGCCTCCTGACCCCCACAAGACTTGCCAAAAGTCCAGCGGGGGTCCGGGAGCAACCTCCTGCACCGGGCCGTATTGCCATGTATGACATAGTGAGGGCAAAGGTAGCGCCGGCGCCATTTTGAATATTGGCAATACGGCCCGCGTGCAGGAGGTCGCTCGCAGACCCCCGCTGGACTTTTGGCAAGTCTTGTGGGGGTCAGGAGGCCCCCCAAGCTGGCCAAAAGTCCCTGGGGGTCCAGCGGGGGTCCGGGGCAATCTCCTGCACTCGTGACGTCGGGTGCCAGGAACCAAAATGGCGCCGGCGCTACCTTTGCCCTGTCACATGGTTAAGGGCAAAAGGCCACCGGCGCCATTTCTATTAATGCAGCCGTGGCCCGAGAGCGGGAGATCGCGCCGGGACCCCCCCACTGGACCCCAGGTAATTTATAACATTTTGAGGGGGTTCGGGAGGGTGGGGGATTTGTTTTAAAGGGTCGAGGTGGGTTTTAGGGTTGTTTTGGTGTGCCGGTTTTCCCGCCCTCCCCCCTCCCCTGATAAAACGATTTTTTAACCAAAAAAACTATGACGATCAGATTTCCCCCCCCCCTCAGCCAAAATCGATCATTAAGACGATCGATCACACGATTCACATCCCTAATATACAGCAATTGTGAGTTCATATTACAGACTGTTCGTGGGAATCGGTGCTCGCCTACGGCTCCTGTTCCTGAATGTACTGAAGACTCTCTGTGGCATAGAGACCATTGCAGACATCTACAATTATGAGTGTAGCATCTTGTATCCAGTATACCTTGTCTACTCACTACTTCTAGTCTCTCTCTACAGCTCAGCGCCCCAGAGATTATATTCCAGTATTAGAAGGACTTCAGCCTTGCCGAACACAGCGACTCACTACTGCCACCTCTGGTGGTCCAGCTTCCAGTCTAAAAAAGAACTATTGTGTTTATCTCATATTCTAGCCTAGCCTGTGGTTCCTCTCAGGATCTCCTCCTGGGGGCGCTGTCATCTACCATCGGCCCAGGGATTCCCCTTTTCCTCAAAGTGGTCATTCCTTTCACTATTGTCACCCTGTGGGAGCTAACCACTGCAGACCACTAACTCCGCTCATGGAAGTATTATATAGACAGCTACTACTCTTACTTGAGACTTGCCAGCAGTTTATATATACAGATTGCTATCTCAGTAGCAAAATACTATATACCTATTGTTAGCTCCTCTCCTCAGAAGAGTGTTCTTATACAAGATTGCCAACTCCTCTTCCTTGGAGAGTTGATCCATAACAGATTGCTACTCCTTAACAGATTGGTATCAGAGTGCTACCTCCTTTCTTATAGGAGCATCTAACAGCAGTTCGCTAACAGATCTACAGATAGCTAACTCCTCCCCTCTGGAGGAGCAGGTCATGTCATATTGCTACTCCTTCCCCTTTCAGGAGAACAGCAGAACAGCTTGCTAACTCCGCCCTCCTGGCAGGGTGAGCAACAGCAGATTACCAACTCCTCCCCTCTGGAGGAGGAAGGCGTATCAGACTGCTAACTCCTTCCCTCAGGAGGAGGAGAGCGGTACAGATTACTAACTCCAGTGAATCCGGCTGAAAATATGGAACACATTTAACTCCAGTGAATTCTGCTTTCAAGAAAAGAATTGGAGAAGCCTAAATTGAAGCCAGCCTTCAACGGAAGAATTGGAGCAGCAGTACTCCTGTGGATTCAGCTCAAGATATTGGATGTTTGTAGCCCATGGAACCAGCTCACCTTTCTGCCTTGCAGGCTATACCGGGCCTGGCTCAACGCCTTTCAGAACAGCAAGAAACCCTGGAGAAACTTACTGCAGCCTTTCACCAGCTTCATACACAAAAGGCACAAAGCACTGCTTCTATACAAGAAAACCAGTTACCAGAGATAACTTTAAAATCAGCTGTTCCACTGGCGGTGCCTGTTCGATTCTCTGGAGAACTCCAGAAGACTCGAGGCTTCCTGAACCAATGCAGCTTACACTTCACTCTACAACCTTCAATGTTTCCCACAAGTCTCTCCAAGACCAGCTACATTCTGTCCTATTTGGATGGGAGAGCCTTGTCGTGGGCTTCTATCTTGTGGGAACATAAGGACCCTCTTGCAGGACATAGAAGGATTTATGGACTTGTTTAAATCCATTTTTATGACCCTGCTCATATGTCTGTTGCTGGATTTGTTTGGTGGACTTAAAGCAAGGCAACAGATCCCTGGCGGAATTTGCCATTGAATTTAAAACTCTAGCAGCAGACCTGCGCTGGGACCCCAGATGTCTGAAGACACTCTTTGCAGAGGCCTGGACACTCGCAGAAAAGATGAGCTGGCTGCTTGTCAGACACCTGACTCGCTAGAAAAATTGATATCCTTAGCCACTCGGATTGACTGGTGGCTTCGAGACAAGGTGAAGGAACTCCGGCCTAAGGTGTTACCTGGATTAAAACCAACCAGTGCTCTTGCACTAACAAGGGGAACAGCACCTCCTGCTGGGGAGAAGAAAGAACCGAAGGAATCTGGCCGTGGTTACTTGATGTCTAAAGAGAGAAGATATGGAAGGAAGAACGGCCTGTGCATGTACTGTAGTCAGCCAGGCCATGAGTTTCTGTTTGCCCTAGTCATCCGGAAAACGGACAAGCCTGAGTCCTGCAGGAGGACTGTTCTTGGGCTATACAGCAATATCTCCTCCACTCACTCTCCTCCAGTCTCGATGAACCCTGAACCAGTGACGGTTCGAACTCTGCCCTGAAGGACTCAGGGGCAAGAGACGACTATCATCTCAGATGTTTTGTGGAATACCTGAGGAGTCCATGTGGTAAATTCAAAGATATAGGAACACTGGTGCAGAGGTAGAACAATGCAGTTCCGTTCAATTAATTAATAAATAGTATTTTATTGTGAACATTCATAATACATTCACTGTGGCAACTCCATTAGTATAACAGAAGTAATTTTACAGTCCCCCGACACGGTCCGTGTTTCGCGGTGGCTGCATCGGGAGGGACAGGATGGTTTTAGAATCTGAAATATAATATAAGTATATCACAAAACGGAACCAAAGGCTGCTATATATACCTTATAAACATCCTTCACATACCTTATACAAGACCATCAGGAGCGCAACCGCCCGCTGATTTCACCCAAATTTAAAGAACAAAAATGGCGCGAAAGGAGAGCTCTCGCGAGAGGCTGAAAATGACAGAGGAACACCTGTGATCAAACTGACACCTAAAGCAGGATGACTAATAGAACTGGTACCACTATATCTTTATTCAGACCATGAGGAGAGATGAATTGAGAGTAAGATCCATCGCTGCTCCCTCCGACCTAGCATGCAGGCGAAATCTCCTCCCCGGGGGAGGGAGAGACCACCTCCAATACCTGGAAGGAGAGGTCAGCGATGGAGTGTCCGGCATGTATCCAGTGAGCCACTAAGGGCTCATCAATCCTAGATAATCTAATATTAGAACAATGTTCTATGATTCGTGTCTTAATCATACGTGAGGTTTTCCCCACGTAAAACAATGGGCAGGGGCATTTGATGACATAAATTACTCCTTTTGTACAGCAGTCTGACAAAGAATGTAATTTAAACACACGTCCTGACGCAGGGTGTTTAAAAACTGTCACGGACTCAGTATGGCTGCACATTGTACATCGACCGCAAGGGTTGTGTTGGCCACTAGAGTGAGGTGAATTTTGTACAGGCACTAGCGATGTGTGCACAAGGCGATCTCTCAAATTCGTGGCTCTCTTAAAGGTGAAGCGTGGGGGACCATGCATTAAGTCAGTTAGTGACAGGGCCGACCAGTGGCGTTTAATCATATTAACAATGGACCTACCTACGATGGAAAAGGGAAGGATGCAATTAAAGCAAACGTCATCACAGTGTAAAGGGGTACTGAAAAAGTCGGTGTGTGTATAAAGCACGTTTAAAAGCTCTTTACACAATTCGTGTTGGGTAACCCTTTCAACAAATCTGGTAAACATACATTGTGATTGAGCAAGAAATTCCTCCCGTGTGGAGCAAAGGCGGCGAAGCCGTAGAAATTGCCCCGTAGGTATGTTATCACGGAGTGCCCGCGGGTGACAACTGTTGTAGGCCAGCAAGTGTGTTCCGGTCGGTTTTCTTACGAAAGAGGGTGGTCTCAAAACCGTCCCCCTTCCAAGTGATCAACATATCCAAAAAGGATATATTGGAGGAGTGAATACTAAAGTCAAATTGTATATGAGGACTGAGTGAGTTGACCCAATCGAAAAACAAAAAGAACTGTATGTCAGAACCTGTCCAGATGATAAAGATGTCATCGATATAGCGTAGCCATACATGGATGAATTGAGACCAGATAGATGGATAAATATTTACTGTTTCATACTCATCCATGTATAGGCACGCTAAGCTAGGGGCCATAGTGGCCCCCATGGCGGTCCCCTTAACCTGTTGATACGTAATGTCCTGAAATTGAAAAAAGTTTTTCGTCAAAGCAATTTCGGCAAGTTGGACCAGAAAACATGTGGAAACTCTATGAGGTAATGGACGTGTGTTCAAAACTTTTTCAATAACGGTGAGAGCCTCACTTTGAGGAATGTTGGAATAGAGTGACACCACATCTAACGTGATGAGAAAAAATTGTAGACTGGGGAACCTCAATTTGTGACAAAAGTGTCATAAAATGAGAAGAGTCCCGCACATAGGATTTAATCTGGGGTACCAGTGGCTTAAGAAAGACATCTACAAACTGAGACAAAGGTTCGAGTAAAGATCCAATGCCGGACACTATAGGACGGCCCGGAGGGTGCACGAGAGTTTTGTGAATCTTTGGGAGGGTGTAAAACAGGGGCATGACCGGATGGGCTGAAATAAGAAACTTGGCTTCTTTAGTCGTGATCATATGAGCATCTAGGGCGGACTGGACCACAGATTTAATATCCTGGAGTAAGGATCCAGTGGGGTCAGAGGCAGGGGAAAATAGAAAGACGAATCTCCAAGTTGTCTCAGGGCCTCGGCCTCATAATCAGATCTATCTTGGATGACAATCCCACCCCTTTGTCCGCCGGTTTTATTACAATAGTTAAATCATTGGAGAGATTTTTAATGGCAGTGGCCTCCTCCCTCGAAAGGTTGTATCTAATATATTGGTGTTGGGAACAAATGAGTGCAGCGTCTTTTCTTGAAAGCAGAATTCACTGGAGTTAAATGTGTTCCATATTTTCAGCCGGATTCACTGGAGTTAGTAATCTGTACCGCTCTCCTCCTCCTGAGGGAAGGAGTTAGCAGTCTGATACGCCTTCCTCCTCCAGAGGGGAGGAGTTGGTAATCTGCTGTCGCTCACCCTGCCAGGAGGGCGGAGTTAGCAAGCTGTTCTGCTGTTCTCCTGAAAGGGGAAGGAGTAGCAATATGACATGACCTGCTCCTCCAGAGGGGAGGAGTTAGCTATCTGTAGATCTGTTAGCGAACTGCTGTTAGATGCTCCTATAAGAAAGGAGGTAGCACTCTGATACCAATCTGTTAAGGAGTAGCAATCTGTTATGGATCAACTCTCCAAGGAAGAGGAGTTGGCAATTGTATAAGAACACTCCAGACTTTGTACCAGCAAGGGCGCGAACCTCGGGGGCATCCCCCCGTAGTGACGTCATCCATTTATACTTTAAAAGGTCTTTGTTTGCTAACCTCTAACGAGTTAGCAAGGAACTCCAACAGGACTTGCTTCAGCAGACCACGATACTTGCAACAACGATCTGAGTCAGCGAGGGGAAGCCTTCTCCACTGCTCGGTCTTTTCAAACTTACCAGGAGTACCCGCTCCACGGGGGCTCCACTCTCTCTCTTGATTTCAGATTGCCAGAACACTCGGAAGATTCCTCATTGCCTGGAAGCGATCGCGGACATGAACACAGTGAGTTATATTACATAGGAATCGGTACTCGCTCCACGAGGACCTACATTCCTATTGCTCTGAAGACTCCCTTCCATCTAAGACGTTATCACAGGTACAGAGATCTAGTTACATTGGCAAGATTACAGATAGGAACCGGTACTCGCTCCATGAGGGCCCATGTTCCTAGAATCTATTTCAGACACTCTTCTACTCTAGAAGCCATTTCATATACAGCAATTGTGAGTTCATATTACAGACTGTTCGTGGGAATCAGTGCTCGCCTATGGCTCCTGTTCCTGAATGTACTGAAGACTCTCTGTGGCATAGAGACCATTGCAGACATCTACAATTATGAGTGTACCATCTTGTATCCACTCCAGTATACCTTGTCTACTCACTACTTCTAGTCTCTCTCTACAGCTCAGTGACCCAGAGATTATATTCCAGTATTAGAAGGACTTCAGCCTTGCCGAACACAGCGACTCACTACTGCCACCTCTGGTGGTCCAGCTTCCAGTCTAATAAAGAACTATTGGGGTAGATTTTCAAAGGGGTACATGCGTAGGATACGCGCGTACCCCGAAAACCTACTCCAAACCCCCCTGTGCGCGCCGAGCCTATTTTGTATAGGCTCGGCGGCGCACACAAGCCCCGGGATGCGCATAAGTCCCGTGGCTTGCATGGAGAGGCGTGCCGGGGGGCGAGGCTGATATGCGTGAAAAACTGATATGCATGATGCATATCGAGCTGTGCTGGATATGCGTGAAAAACTGATACTTCACGCATATCCAGCACAGCTCTCTGCTTCAACGGCAGGGGAGAAGAAAAACTGATACTTCACGCATATCCAGCATAGCTCTCTGCTTCAACGGCAGGGGAGAAGAAAAACTGATACTTCATGCATATCCAGCATAGCTCTCTGTTTCAACGGCAGGGGAGAAAAAACAACCAATAAGGGCTGAATAACATAGTCTGGGTAAAACAAATAGAATGGGTGTAGCTTGCTTATTGCGGTGGTTACTACCCCTAACTAATCAAGCTTGATATTTCACTTGGATGCAGCTCCATCACTGCTCTCTACATCAAGGGGGTGGGGGTGGAAGGGAAATAGAACCAAAGAGCTAAGAGAAACAGATAAGTATGAGGAAAAAAAATGTGTGAAGCTTGCTGGGCAGACTGGATGGGCCGTTTGGTCTTCTTCTGCCATCATTTCTATGTTTCTATGTTTCTATGAGGCGGTCGTGACGCAGCGTTTCGGAGGCATGGCGCAGGGCGCGACGACAGGGGCGGCACGGCGTGGGCGTGGTTCGGGGGGGCGTTCCAGGGGCATGGCCGCGCCCTCCGGAACAGCCCCCGGGTCGGGTGATAGCGCGCCAGCAGCCTGTTGGCGCGCGCAGATTTACGTCTACCTCCGGCAGGCATAAAGCCAGCGATAAAGGGGGGGGGGTTAGATAGGTCCGGGGGGGGTGGGTTAAGTATGGGAAGGGAGGGAACGGAGGTAGGCTGCGCGGCTCGGTGCACGCAGGCTGCCCAAAATCGGCAGCCTTGCGCGCGCCGATCCCGGATTTTAATGGATACGCGCGGCTATGCGCGTATCTATTGAAATCCCGCCTACTCTTGTTCGCGTCTGCTGCATGAACAAAGTACGTGCTCGCACAAATTATAAAATCTACCCCATTGTGTTTATCTCATATTCTAGCCTAGCCAGTGGTTCCTCTCAGGATCTCCTCCTGGGGGCGCTGTCATCTACCATCGGCCCAGGGATTCACCATTTCCTCAAACTGGTCATTCCTTTCACTATTGTCACCCTGTGGGAACCAACCACTACAGACCACTAACTCCGCTCACGGAAGTATTATATAGACAGCTACTACTCTTACTTATTTATTTATTTATTTATTTATTATTTTATATACCGATGTTCCTGTATAGAATACATATCGCACCGGTTTATAGAGAACTGAACTGTCACCCCGGAGGCGGATACATGGAACAGGGTTGTTGATACTATCTTATGTTAAAACTAGACTAACAGTGAACAAATGAGAAGCAATTTAAAACAGGTTTGCTTAAAGAGATTGGAACCAATTAAAACATATTTACAATGTCCTATTTACAGTGGTATAGGTGGAGGAAGGTCTGTGCCGTACCATTCTTCGGATCTTATCCCTCTGGGAATGCCTGGCTGAATAGCCATGTTTTTAGTTCCTTTTTGAATACCAGAGGGCAGGGTTCTTGGCGGAGGTCCGGTGGAGCGAGTTCCAAAGGGGAGGACCCACTGTGGAGAGGGCGCGTTTCCTTAGTGAGGTTTTGGCCGGCTGGGTGTGCAGCATGTCCTGTACGCTCTTCTGATAGGTCTATTAGAGATGTGTGGCTGCAGTTGGAAGGTTAGGTTGAGGGAGGAGATGTTGTGTAGCACCTTGTGAATCATCATTAGGGCTTTAAAAAGACTTAAGACTTGAGACTTGAGACTTGCCAGCAGCTTATATATACAGATTGCTACTCCGTAGCGGAGGCATGATAGAATGCTATCTCAGTAGCGAAGTACTATATACCTATTGTTAGCTCTCTCCTCAGAAGAGTGTTCTTATAAAAGATTTCCAACTCCTCTTCCTTGGAGAGTTGATCCATAACAGATTGCTACTCCTTAACAGATTGGTATCAGAGTGTTACCTCCTTTCCTATAGGAGCATCTAACAGCAGTTCGCTAATAGATCTACAGATAGCTAACTCCTCCCCTCTGGAGGAGTAGGTCATGTCATATCGCTACTCCTTCCCCTTTCAGGAGAACAGCAGAACAGCTTGCTAACCTTTATTTATTTTATTTATTTTTAATTTTTATATACCGATGTTCCTGTAAAGAATACATATTGCACCGGTTTACAAGGAACTGAACAGTTGCCTCCAGGGCGGAAATACATTAAAACAGTCGCCTCAAGGCAGAATACATTAACACAAGTATACAGGAAAACTATTAAAAGAGAACTTTCATAAACTCAATTAAATGTAACTGTGAACCATAAATCAGGAACCATAAATCAGGAACATATGTGCAGAGGTAGGTATATCGTCTGTCGCTTCACCAGATTTTATCGTCTGTCGCTTCACCAGAAATCGATGCCATTTTGATTACTAGCAGCTGACGGCCCTTTGCCCTTACTATGTCACAGGGGCTACCGCCGCCATTGGTTGACCCCAGTGACATAGTGAGGGCAAAGGGCCATCGGCGCCATTGTGACTACTGGCAGCCGACAGCCCAAGTTCAGGAGATCGCTCCCGGACCGCTCCTGGACCCCCGCTCGACCACCAGGGACTTTGGCAGGTCTTGGGGGGGGGGGTCAGGAGGGTGGGGGGTTGGTGTATTAATTTTTGGAGGTCTTGGGAGTGTCAGGAGGGTGGGGGGGGTTTTGTTAAATTTTTACTTTTTTATTAAAGATTTGTCTGCGAGCCCTGGACCCCGCTGGACCACCAGGGACTTTTGGCAGGTCTTGGGGGGGTCAGGAGGGTGGGGGGGTTGTAGTAAATTAATTTGGTAGGTCTTGGGGGGGTCAGGAGGGTGGGGGGTTGTAGTTAGTATGGCTCTCACGGAATTACATTTAAAATATGTGGTGTTCATGGCTCTCTCAGCCAAAAAATTTCCCGACCTCTGCTTCAAATCATTAAAAGCTGCAGTTGCCTCAGGCGGCCATTGTTTGGGGTTGACCCCCTTCTTGGTGAATGCAGTGAGGGGTGCCACCAGGTGGGAGTATTATGGAATAAAGTGCCTGTAGAAATTCGCAAATCCCAGGAAGCATTGTAGGGCCCAAAATGCAGATGGTTGTGGCCAATCCTGGATGCTGAAGACCTTCTCTGAGTCCATGTGGAATCCTGTGGTAGAGACGATAAAGCCCAAGAAAGGAAGGGATTCCTATTTGAACAAGCACTTTTCCAGTTTGGCAAACAACTTATGGTCTCGCAGACACTGGAGTATGCACCACCTGGTCAAGATGGTGAGACAGACAGTGAAATGCTAAGAGAAATTAGGGAAGCTAACCAAATTGGTAGTGCAGTAATAATGGGAGACATCAATTACCCCTATATAGACTGGGTAAATATATCATCGGGTCATGCTAGAGAGATAATGTTCCTGCATGGAATAAATGATAGCTTTATGAAGCAATTGGTTCAGGAACCAACAAGAGAGGGAGCAATTTTAGATCTAATTCTCAGTGGAGCACAGGACTTGGTGAGAGAGGTAATGGTGGTGGGGCCGCTTGGCAATAGTGATCATAATATGATCAAATTTGATTTAATGACTGGAAAAGGAACAGTGTGCAAATCCAAGGCTCTCGTGCTAAACTTTCAAAAGGGAAACTTTGATAAAATGAGAAAAATTGTTAGAAAAAAACTGAAAGGAGCAGCTACAAAAGTAAAAAATGTCCAAGAGGCGTGGTCATTGTTAAAAAATACCATTCTAGAAGCACAGTCCAGATGTATTCCACACATTAAGAAAGGTGGAAAGAAGGCAAAACAATTACCGGCATGGTTAAAAGGGGAGGGGTGAAAGAAGCTATTTTAGCCAAAAGATCTTCATTCAAAAATTGGAAGAAGGATCCAACAGAAGAAAATAGGATAAAGCATAAACTGTTGTGAGGCCCGATCGCGATCGCATGCGATCGGGCCTCCCTACCTCTTTTCCGCCGGCAAGTCGGCACGCCATCCTTCCGGCCCCCAGAGCACGGCTCGCAGCGTGCAGACGTCCTGCTGTCGCGGGACGGCATCGGGTGCGACGCGGCTAGCTCCGCCCCTTAAAGGGGCAGGAGATCGCGCGAGGACGAGCCGGCGGAAATTGACGTCAGCAGGGAGGGAGATTTAAGCGGTGCAGTGCAGGCATCAGACGCCTTCACAATAGGTCCCGTGCTTTGCTGTGCCCTGGTGTGACTTTGCTGTGCCTGACTCTGCCTTGCCTTGCTACCTGCCTACCGACCCGGACCGTGCCTGACGCTGCCTTGCCTTGCTTCCTGCCTGCTGAGACCCGGACCGTGCCTGACGCTGCCTTGCCTTGCTACCTGCCTGCTGAGACCCGGACCGTGCCTGACGCTGCCTTGCCTTGCTACCTGCCTGCTGAGACCCGGACCGTGCCTGACGCTGCCTTGCCTTGCTACCTGCCTGCTGAGACCCGGACCGAGCCTGACGCTGCCTTGCCTTGCTACCTGCCTGCCAAGACCCGGACCGGACTTGACTCTGTTTGCCTGCTGCTTGCCTCGACCCGGATTGGATTTGCTCTGTTTGTCTGCCTGCCTGCCTCGACCCGGATTGGACTTTGCTCTGTTGCCGCTGCCTGCCTCGACCCGGATTGGACTTGACTCTGTTTGCCTGCTGCCTGCCTCGACCCGACGGATTGGACTTTTCTCTGTTTGCCCGCTGCCTGCCTCGACCCGGATTGGACTTTACTTTGCGCCACCTGCTATCTGTCCGGACCCGGATTGGAGTTGATCTTCACGACCCCTGCCTCGCGTGGAACCCGGCTTGGGCTCGCTGGCCTGTACCTGTCTGCCTTCTCTTGCTAGGTACTGAGGGGTCTTGCTCCGGATATCCACCCTCCGGTGACGAAGGACATCCCGGTTCCTCAGGTGGGTGTTCTTCTGTGCCGGGTCAAGGGTCCACTTTAACAGATTGTGAAGGCCATGGACCCGGTGGATCTATCTGGTCTTCAGGCTATTCCCGGGCTTGCCCAACAGCTAATGCAGCAGCGACAACAGCAGCAGCAGCCAACAACTAAGTCTGGAGGCTTTAAATGCTACCGTGGATAGACTTGTACGGCAATTAGATGCCTCACGCGGGGCCGCAGCAGCAGCTCTGGTACCACCTCCGCCTAGCGCCTCAGTATCGGTATCACATTTACCGGCACCACCTCGGTTCTCTGGAGAAGCTAAGGGATGTAGAGGATTCATCAACCAATGTTACATTCGATTCTCATTACAAGAACAACAATTTCCTAACGACCGGACTAAAACCTCTTTCATCATCTCCTTACTTGACGGGAAGGCCATGGCATGGGCTTCTCCCCTTTGGGAAAAAGGTGATCCAATATTGAACGATTTATCCAGATTCGTTTCCACCTTTCGTAAGGTATTTGATGAGCCTGGGAGACTTGCTACAGCTACGTCAGAACTCCTTAATCTACGCCAGGGTTCTCATACCCTAGCTGACTTCGCCATCGAATTTCGCACATTGGCCTCCGAATTAGGATGGCATTCGGATTGCCTTCGAGGCATCTTTCTGGAGGGGTTGTCCCCTCGTATTAAAGACGAACTAGCTGGACGAGACCTTCCGGAGGACCTCGACGCACTCATTGATTTGGCTGGTCGCATTGACAGACGGATTCAACAACGGGCCAAGGAATCCAGACCGCCTCGTCGCTTTGCGCCATTGGCCCCTCACTTCTCTCGACCGCTCCTAACTCCTGATACTCCAGAGGTTCCCAAGGAACAGAAGGAAGAACCCATGCAGCTTGGTAGGAGCCGACTTACACCGGAGGAAAAGCAACGCCGAAGGAGGATGGGCCTATGTCTATACTGTGGCAGCAAGGGACACCTTCTCGCGCAGTGTCCTGAGCGTCCGGGAAACTACCGGTCCTAGGGATCTCGGAGGAGCAGACTCTAGGGGGCAACCCAGCTCCTCAATTCATAGTTCCTGTGACACTACAAGGAAGATATGGATCTTTCACCACCCAAGCCTTGATCGACTCCGGAGCTGGGGGGAATTTTATTCTGGCCGAACTCGTCCGTCAGCTTCAGATTCCTACACAGGTCTGCAAAACACCACTGTTTATTTCTTCGATTCAAGGTGAGAATCTACCTGGACAAGTCACATGTAATACTACTCCCATATCTCTTATTACCGGAATTCTTCACAAGGAAGAGATTTCGTTTTTTGTTCTGGAAAAGACTGTCCACCCAGTGGTACTGGGTCTACCGTGGTTACAAAGACATTCTCCACACATTGACTGGAAGACCCTACAAATTTCAGCTTGGGGACCCGAATGTCAAAAGACTTGTATTCACTGGACTCATCAACCCGCGTTATCGTTAGCCACTGCCAGGATGGAGTTACCACAGCAATACGTCGACTTTGCAGACGTCTTCTCTAAAGAGAAAGCGGAGATCTTACCCTGCCATCGAAGATTCGATTGTGCAATCACCTACTTCCTAACGCTATCCCACCTAGAGGCAGGATTTATCCACTGTCTGGACCTGAATCTCAGGCTATGGCCGATTACATCAAGGAGAACCTCGCACGAGGATTTATTAGACCTTCCACATCCCCAGCCGGGGCTGGTTTCTTCTTTGTTCCAAAGAAAGACGGAGGGTTGAGACCCTGCATTGACTACCGGGGACTTAACGCGATTACTCGCAAGGACCGTTACCCCTTGCCGTTAATACCTGAACTGCTTGACCAATTACATGGCGCCAAGATCTTTTCAAAGCTGGATTTACGAGGTGCCTATAATCTGGTACGAATCAAACCCGGAGATGAGTGGAAAACCGCTTTTAATACTCGTAGCGGTCACTATGAATACCTGGTAATGCCTTTTGGCCTGTGCAATGCACCTGCGGTTTTTCAAAACCTGATGAACGAGGTGTTTCGGGACATGCTATATAAGCAAGTGATTGTTTATCTGGATGATATCCTCATTTACTCCAAAGATCTTGAGATCCACCGTAAGGATGTTCGTCAAGTCCTCCAACGACTAAGAGAAAATGGACTGTTTGTAAAATTGGAAAAATGCCTGTTCGAAAGACAGTCAATACCTTTTTTGGGATTCATCGTATCCACTACCGGGTTCCAGATGGATCCGGGAAAAGTGGCCTGTATTCAAGATTGGCCACAACCCAAAGGATTACGAGCCATACAACGATTTCTTGGTTTCTCCAATTTTTATCGGAATTTCATTCCACATTATTCCCATATTATAGCACCTATCACCGCCCTTACCAGGAAAGGGGCTGACACCAAAGTATGGTCCCAAGAGGCCATACGAGCATTCCAGGAGATTAAAGAAGCCTTCCTACAAGAACCCTGTCTTCATCATCCAGACCCTAACCGCCCGTTTGTGGTAGAAGTAGACGCTTCGGAAATCGCAGTTGGTGCGGTTCTCAGCCAACATTCTGCCCGGGGAGTACTGTTTCCTTGTTCTTACTTTTCCCGGAAATTCTCACCTGCAGAAAAAAACTATGGGATTGGGGATAAGGAACTTTTGGCCATAAAACTAGCATTTGAGGAGTGGAGGCAGTGGTTGGAAGGGGCGCAACATACCATCACGGTCTACACGGACCATAAAAATTTAGAATATATCAACCGAGCGCAACGCCTTAATCCCCGACAGGCCCGCTGGTCTCTGTTTTTTTCTCGATTCGATTTTATTCTTCGGTATCGGCCTGCAACGAAAAATAGACGGGCTGACGCCCTCTCTCGGGCTTTTGAGGTTGAAGATGTACCTGACACGTTGACTCACATTATTGATCCTGCTAAGTTGATGCTCGCAGTCACCGAGACGATACCCTCCGGCAAGACGGTTGTACCCCTCAGGCTGCGTCCTAAAGTGCTTGCTTGGGCGCATGATTCACTGTCCGCGGGACATCCAGGTCGAGCGGGTACTTGGGCCCTTCTTGAGCGTTATTACTGGTGGCCGCAGATGAGGAAAGATGTGCTAGCCTATGTCGCTTCCTGCCCGAAATGCGCCCAGCAGAAGCCATTGCCTGGCCGACCTTGGGGCCTCCTCCAACCCCTTCCTCCCCCCCGGGAGCCGTGGACCCATATTTCTACGGACTTTATTGTGGACCTTCCTCTCTCCGCTGGGTTCCGAGTGGTCTGGGTGGTGGTCGATAGGTTCTCCAAGATGGCCCATTTTGTGCCCCTGGCCAAGCTGCCTTCTGCCCCTGAACTGGCAGATCTTTTTTCCTCTCACATTTTTCGTCTACATGGCCTTCCACTCCATATTACCTCGGACAGGGGTCCTCAATTCACGGCCAAGTATTGGAGTGCGCTGTGCAAAAAGTTTGGGGTCCAATTGGATTTCACGACTGCTTTTCACCCGCAAGGTAATGGACAGGCGGAGCGGGTCAACCGGGGTCTGAAGTTGTTTCTCCGCCTCTTTGTGAATCACCGTCATGATGACTGGGCTCTCCTCCTTCCGTGGGCGGAGTTTGCTCATAATTCCCACGTCCACTCTGCCACCGGTCAGTCCCCATTCCAGATTGTTTTTGGTAAGCAGCCTCGCCCTCCTCTGCCTCTTCCCCTGTCCGTGGCTTCCCCGGCTGCTCAGTTGTCCGCCCAGCAGCTCCATGAACTTTGGATGACTACCAATGCTCGCCTTCACCGCGCAGCTGCCACCGCTAAACGTACTGCGGACCGTCATCGCAGGCCTGCTCCTCAGTTTAACCCGGGGGATCGGGTCTGGCTATCTACCCGTCATTTACGTCTCCGGGTTCCCTCTATGCGACTTGCCCCTCGTTACATAGGGCCCTTCTTTATCTGCAGACGTCTGGGTCCTGTCACCTATCGGCTACGTCTCCCATCCACTCTCCGGATCCACAATTCCTTCCACGTGTCGCTTCTCAAGCCTCTGATCTCGTCCTCCTTTCACGCTACTCCGTGCCCGCCTTCCCCTGTGGCCTCTGCGGATGACTCCATTTACCAAGTTCGGGAAGTTCTGGACATCCGTCGCCTTCATCGGAGGTGGGAGTATTTGATCGCTTGGGATGGGTTCGGTCCGGAGGAAAACTCATGGGAACCGATGGTCAACATCTTGGATAAGTCTCTCCTTCGCCAGTTCCATCTGCAGCATCCGGAGAAGCCAGGCCCGTCCAGGAGGGGGCGTAAGAGGGGGGGTACTGTTGTGAGGCCCGATCGCGATCGCATGCGATCGGGCCTCCCTACCTCTTTTCCGCCGGCGAGTCGGCACGCCATCCTTCCGGCCCCCAGAGCACGGCTCGCAGCGTGCAGACGTCCTGCCGTCGCGGGACGGCATCGGGTGCGACGCGGCTAGCTCCGCCCCTTAAAGGGGCAGGATCGCGAGGACGAGGCCGGCCCCGGAAATTGACGTCAGCAGGGAGGGAGATTTAAGCGGTGCAGTGCAGGCATCAGACGCCTTCACAATAGGTCCCGTGCTTTGCTGTGCCCTGGTGTGACTTTGCTGTGCCTGACTCTGCCTTGCCTTGCTACCTGCCTACCGACCCGGACCGTGCCTGACGCTGCCTTGCCTTGCTCCTGCCTGCGAGACCCGGACCGTGCCTGACGCTGCCTTGCCTTGCTACCTGCCTGCTGAGACCCGGACCGTGCCTGACGCTGCCTTGCCTTGCTACCTGCCTGCTGAGACCCGGACCGTGCCTGACGCTGCCTGCCTGCTTGCCTGCCGACCCGGACCGGACTTGACTCTGTTTGCCTGCTGCTGCCTCGACCCGGATTGGACTTTGCTCTGTTGTTGCCCCTGCCTGCCTCGACCCGGATTGGACTTGACTCTGTTTGCCTGCTGCCTGCCTCGACCCGGATTGGACTTTCTCTGTTTGCCGCTGCCTGCCTCGACCCGGATTGGACTTTACTTTGCGCCACCTGCTATCTGTCCGGACCCGGATTGGAGTTGATCTTCACGACCCCTGCCTCGCGTGGAACCCGGCTTGGGCTCGCTGGCCTGTACCTGTCTGCCTTCTCTTGCTAGGTACTGAGGGGTCTTGCTCCGGATATCCACCCTCCGGTGACGAAGGACATCCCGGTTCCTCAGGTGGGTGTTCTTCTGTGCCGGGTCAAGGGTCCACTCTTTAACAATAACATTGGCAAGTTAAATGTAAGACATTGATAAGACAGGCTAAGAGAGAATTTGAAAAGAAGTTGGCTGTTAGAGGCAAAAACTCACAGTAAAAACTTTTTTAAATATATCCGAAGCAGAAAGCCTGTGAGGGAGTCAGTTGGACCGTTAGATGATCGAGGGGTTTAAAGGGCCTTAGAGAAGATAAGGCCATCGCGGAAAGATTAAA